>NC_138900.1:1335912-2671825 GCF_965194825.1 Balaenoptera physalus
TCAGGGAGACCCCTACATGGCACTTGTCATCAGTGCCACCCAGGGATCTTCCTAAACAGCACAATCTTGGTTCAAAGGCCCCTGGTGTCTATGTCATCATCACATGCTTTCTGAGGCCTGGGCCGTGATCCTCCCCTGGGCAGGAGATCATTTAGAAGGTGCACAGGAATGTCATGGAATGCCACAGGTGGACACCCTGCAAAAGCCAGTCCTTTTACCTTCTCTGTCTGGCACGCTGATTGTTGTCAAGGGAAAGTCTCAGATCAGTGTGAGTGAGTATTCCATGGCCCCCTTTGTGGCTAATTTTTCTGTTCAACAGAGGGGCCAGCCTCTAGCTCACAGCCCTGAGTCTTCTACATGAACTTGCTAGGACCTTAATGCCATTATTTTGACTTCAGCGTTGTGGGGTTTTTTTGTTTTTTTTGTTTTTTATTGGAGTATTCCCAGGGTCCCGTGGCTGTGTGTGAAAGTGGCTTGCCCCTGCGTGGGGCTGGCTTCCACTGATGAAGTTCAAGGGAAGTGGTGTTGTGTAGACAGACAGCACCACCCTCTACAGCAGTTGCAGCCCAGGAGTGGTGTTTGTGCCGTTGGATTCCCAGTCACAAATCAACATTTTCTTTACTTTGGGAGCCGCTACATTCATGGTCTTGTTCCTGTCATGAAGTCCCAGGTAGGATGGAAGGGTTTCATTCTTCTCATCAAAACACCTGCGTCCTGTTTCTTTCTCCATCCACAGGGCATCCAGTTCCCAAACCGGAGTTGATCCGCTTGCTGGAGCATGGGCAGGAGCTGTGGACGGGAACAAGAGGCCTCCCACGTAGCACGTGCCCAGGTAGGAGCCAATAGCTGCTGGGCAGGTGGGTTCACAGCAACCTTGAGAATGCATGGGGACCAGTGCCTCTGAGCTGCTGTGTGAAACCCGCTTTGTGGGGTCTGGTGGTTTCTCTCACATCAAAGTATAGTGTGCATCAGCTGGCCAGCTTGGGACCAAACCATTATTTAGAGACCCAGGCACCTTCTTCTTCTTTTTTTTTTTTTTAATTTTTAATTTTCTCTTTTTTTTTTTATTGAAGTACAGTTGACTTACAATTTGTGCTAATTTCTGCTGTACAGCAAAATGACTCAGTTATACACATATATAATTCTTTTTTTATATCCTTTTCCATTATGGTTTATCACAGGATATTGAATATAGTTCCCTGTGCTATACAGTAGGACCTTGTTGTTTATTCATCCTATATATAATAGTTCGCATCTGCTAATCCGAAACTCCCACTCCTTCCCTCCCCACCCACCCTCCTCCTTGACAAACACAAGTCTGTTCTCTATGTCTGTGAGTCTGTTTCTGTTTCATAGGTAGGTTCATTTGTGTCATATTTTAGATTCCACATGTAAGTGACATCATATGGTATTTGTCTTTCTCTTTCTGACTTACTTCATTTAGTATGATAATCTCTAGTTGCATCTAGAGACCAGGCACCTTCTGATGTCAACGTATAGCTCTAAGGTTGGTCCAGCATAATGCAGCTGGTGGAGGGGAAACGGCAAGGGATAGGGGACAGGTCACACCCAGATGCACACATACTTTACTCCCCTGTATCCCACAGGCAAGAACTAGGCATTTGGCCGCAGCTGGGTGCTCAGGACTGGAGAGTGTGGTTTTGTTCTGGGCCCAAGGAGAAAAGCCAGTGGGCTTGGTTTGTATGACCTCTGTCTACTCTACTCACCCTGCTCTCAGGAAGTCAGAGGGAGGCTAGTTTGTATGTGAGTGGGTTGTTTGAAGGTATAATGAGATAATGCAGCAAACTGCTTAGTACAGTGCCTGGTCTATAGAGAGGGTCGACTAAGGTCAGTTCTCACCGTATCCATGTAATTGTATTAATCATAGTGAGTGGTGGTATCACGCATTTTTCCTGGACTTCTAGACTCAGAGGAAAAGGGGCCTTTCTTCCCCTTGAAGTTATGATCTACGCTATACTCTCTATGGAACTCTTTCCCACCTTCTCCATCCATTTATCCATCCTCCTGTTTGTGCACAGGACACTCAGAAGCAGCCCCTTGCACTGTACCTTCCTGCCCCTCTTGCCCTTAAGAACACCAAATGGATGTCTGGGGTTTTCAGCCCCACATCTGTGCTGCTGACTGTAGCTTGAATAATCCACAGTGAGTCACAGTCTCTCCTCTCTGTCGGTCCTTCAGGCTTCTCAACCCGCTTGTAAGTGTCTTTGGCCAGCCCCACCAGCGATGCTCTGTTCCACACACCACCCCGCCCCCCATTTCTTTATTCCCAGATCTCCACTTTCGTGTCTCAGAGACCCCTCAAGCTTGTCATGCCTTAGAAGACCCCCAGGATCCTGCCCACTCCTGCCCTGTGCCCCGTTCTGAGAACGTCCTGCCATCTAAGCAGATTGGAAGATTAGCAACACCTCAGCCAGCGTCTTTCTCCATCAAACCAACATCTGTCCATCCCCAGGCCTGCCCGTTTGAGATTATCCGTGTGTCCTGAGTCCATCACCAGCACCCTAGTTCAAGCTCTCGTCGTCTTTTTTTTTTATAATAAATTTATTTATTTTATTTCATTTATTTTTGGCTGCATTGAGTCTTCGTTGCTGTGCACAGGCTTTCTCTAGTTACAGAGAGCGGGGACTACTCTTCGTTGTGGTGCATGGGCTTCTCATTTGTGGTGGCAGAGCACGGGCTCTAGGTGCACGGGCTTCAGTAGTTGCAGCACGTGGGCTCGTGGGCTCTAGAGTGCAGGCTCAGTAGTTGTGGCACACGGGCTGAGTTGCTCCGCGGTATGTGGGATCTTCCGTGACCAGGGATCGAACTCGTGTCCTCTGCATTGGCAGGCGGATTCTTAATCACTGTGCCACCATGGAAGTCCCTCTCATCATTTTTTTTTTTTTAATAAATTTATTTATTTTATTTATTTATTTTTGGATCTGTTGGGTCTTCATTGCTACACGTGAGCTTTCTCTAGTTGTGGCGAGCGGGGGCTACTCTTCATTGCAGTGCATGGGCTTCTCATTGTGGTGGCTTCTCTCGTGGAGCACGGGCTCTAGGCTCACGGGCTTCAGTAGTTGCAGCTCACGGGCTCTAGAGCACAGGCTTCCCAGACCAGGGATCAAGCCCATGTCCCCTGCATTGGCAGGCGGATTCTTAACCACTGCGCCACCAGGGAAGCCCACAACTCTTGAAAGAGTTGTCTCATTTTGGAAATGATGGACAGTTGTCCTGTGGTGTATGTGGGGGATGAGTTCCAGTGCTCCTGTAGATGCCAACATCCGTGGATGCTGAGGTCCCTTATGGTGGGCCGTCCCCCTCCATATGCACGGTTCCACATCTGCAGATTCAGTCAACTGCAGATTATGTAGTATTTTGATCCATGGTTGGTTGATCCCATGGATGCAGAACCCACAGATACAAAGGGCTGAAATCGTGTATAAGTGGACCTATGGGTTTTAGACCCGTGTTATTCAAGGATTGACTCTATATATTTGACTTCCATACCTTCTGTTTTTAAAATCTACTTAATTTTTTTATATGGGAAGTATACAGTGATACATATAAATCCTTCAAGTTCAGTTTCACTTTTTCTTTTTTCAATTTTTAAAAAAATTGTATTGCAGTATAGTTGATTTAGAATGTTGTGTTAATTTCTGCTGTACAGCAAAGTGATTCAGTTATACATATGTATACATTCTTTTCATATTCTTTTCCATTATGGTTTATCACAGGATATTGAATATAGTTCCCTGTGCTATACAGTGGGACCTTGTTTTTTATCCATCCTATATGTAATTGTTTGCATCTGCTAATCCCAAACTCCCAATCCATCCCTCCCCACCAACCCCCTTGGCAACCACAAGTCTGCTCTCTATACCTGTGAGTCTGTTTCTGTTTTGTAGGTAAGTTCATTTGTGTCATTGTGTCATTTTTTTTAGATTACACATATAAGTGATCTCATATGGTATTTGTCTTTCTCTGAGTTACTTCGCTTAGTATGACAATCTCTAGATCCATCCATGTTGTTGCAAATGGCATTATTTCATTCTTTTTCATGGCTGAGTAATAGTCCATTGTATGTATGTACCACATCTTCTTTATCCATTCCTTTGTCAATGGTGGGTTGTTTCCATGTCTTGGCTATTGTAAATAGTGCTGCTGTGAACATAGGGGTGCATGTAGCTTTTCAAATTAGAGTTTTGTCTGGATATATGCCCAGGAGTGGGAAATCAGCTTTACTTTTTACATATGTATAAACTGAGGTATCCTCCACCTCACCCAAAATTTAGACTATTTCCAGTTCTGTGGCAGGTTCCTGGTGCCCCATCCTTGTCAATAGCTTGTCCTACAGTGGTACCCACTGTTTACACTCTATCACCGTGGATAGGTTTTATTGTTCTTTTTCTTTTGGGTGAGGGGGTGCCTCAAACAACAGAAATTTATTGTCTCAGTTCTAGAGGCTGGGTGTCCGCAGGGTTGGTTTCTACTGAGACCACTCTCTTTGGCCTGTAGAATAAGATGGCTTGTTCTTGCTGATGGCATTGCTGTCATCCTAATTGCCCAGTACAACAATGAGAATAATAACATTAGACTTCTTCAGAGAATCAGAGCCAAAAGGAGATAAATCAGAGTTTTTTTTTTTTTTTTTTAATGCTAATGGACATTTTTTTTTTTTTATGGCTGTGCTGGGTCTTCGTTTCTGTGCCAGGGCTCTCTCCAGTCGCGGCAAGTGGAGGCCACTCCTCATCGCGGTGCGCGGGCCTCTCACCATCGCGGCCTCTCCCGTTGCGGAGCACAGGCTCCAGACACGCAGGCTCAGCAATTGTGGCCCACGGGACTAGTTGCTCCGCGGCATGTGGGATCCTCCCAGACCAGGGCTCGAACCCGTGTACCCTGCACCGGCAGGCAGACTCTCAACCACTGCGCCACCAGGGAAGCCCAAATCAGAGTTTTATTCTATTGATTAGGCTTCGTGTGATTATGAGGGCTAAGCGATTTCAAAATCTTCAGGGCAGGCCAGTAAGCTGGAAGAGTAGATGCTTGCAGTCCTGAGTCTGGAGGCAGAATCCCTTCCCTCCCAGGGCATCTCAGTCTTTTCTCTTAAGGACATTGATTTTTTTTTTTTTTTAAGTTTATTTATTTATTTATTTTTCTGGCTGCGTTGGGTCTTTGTTGCTCCGTGCGGGCTTTCTTTAGTTGTGGTGAGCGGGGGCTACTCTTCATTGCAGTGAGTGGGCTTCTCATTGTGGTGGCTTCTCTTGTTGCGGAGCACAGGCTCTAGGCGCGTGGGCTTCAGTAGCTGCACCATGTGAGCTCAGTAGTTGCGGCACACGGACTTCAGTATTTGTGGCTCACGGGCTCTAGAACTCAGGCTCAGTCGTTGTGGCGCACGGGCTTAGTTGCACTGCAGCATGTGGGATCCTCCCAGACCAGGGCTCGAACATGTATTCCCTGCATTGGCAGGTGGATTCTTAACCCCTGCACCACCAGGGAAGTCCCAAGGCCATTGATTGATCGGATGAGGCCCACCCACATTAAGAAGGGTAACCTGCCTTTCTCAAAGTTTGATGATTCCAGTGTCAGTCATATCTAAAAAGTACCTCACAGCAACATCCAGAATGGTGTTTGACCAAACAGCTCAGCACCGTAGCCAAGCCAAGTTGACATATAAAATTAACCACCACACATACTCGCACTGCGTCAAGAACTGTACTGAGAGCTTTACAGGCATTTTCTTATTTAACCCTCATGACACCCGGAGAAACTGAGAGTCCTCTAGTCTCTTAGGTGAGGAAATTATGACTTAAAGAAGAAAGGAGGAGGTTTCCCTGGTGGCTCAGTGGTTAAGAATCTGCCTGCCAATGCAGGGGACACGGGTTCGAGCCCTGGTCCGGGAAGATCCCACATGCCGCGGAGCAACTACTGAGCCTGCGCTCTAGAGCCTGCGTGCCACAACTACTGAAGCCCGCACACCTAGAGCCCGTGCTCCGCAACAAGAGAAGCCACGGCAATGAGAAGCCTGCACACCACAACGAAGAGTAGCCCCCGCTCGCCGCAACTAGAGAAAGCCCGCGTGCAGCAAAGAAGACCCAACGCAAGCAAAAATAAATAAATAAAATACATAAATTTAAAGAAAAAGAAAAGAAGAAAGGAGGGGCTTCCCTGACGGTCTAGTGGTTAGGGCTGTGCCCCTCCACTGCAGGGGGCACAGGTTTGACCCCTCGTCAGGGAACTAAGATCCCACAAGCCGCGCCTCAAACTGAGGCATTGTGGCTCCAGAGCTCTCCCTGCTAACACCACTCTAATGCTTCTCAACAGGGCAGAAACTCGTCTTTCATACCGTTTGACTTTGTGTGTCCCACTACCCCTTTTCTTCTGAGATTTTTATTCTCTTCTTACTGTAACCGCCCCTTCAGGCTTGCCTTCACCAGGCTTCTGGTGCCATTTTCTTCCTGTAACTCTCTTTTTTTGCTGCACTGTGTGGCTTGTGGGATCTTAGTTACCTGACCAGGGATCAAACCCAGGCCCCCTGCAGTGGAAGCATGGAGTCCTAACCACTGGAACGCCAAGGAAGTCCCTTTTTTTTTTTTTTTTTTTAAATTTAAACAGTATTTTCAGTGTTTTATTTATCAACCACTTATATAGCACTTATTACATCCCAGGCCATTTTCTAGGCACTTTTTTCTTTTTTAATTGAAATATAGTTGATTTACAATGTTGTGTTTCAGGTGTATAGTAAAGTGATTCAGTTATATATATACGTATATCCATTCATTTTCAGATCCTTTTCCCTTATAGGTTATGTTGAGTATAGTTCCCTGTGCTATACAGTAGGTCCCTGTTGTTTACTTTATATATAGTAGTGTGTATCTGCTAATCCCAAACTCCTAATTTATCTTTCCCTCCCCCCAGCCTTTCCCCTTTAGTAACCGTAAGTTTGTTTTCTATGTCTGTGAGTCTGTTTCTGTTTTGTAAATACGTTCATTTGTATCATTTTTTTTAGATTCCACATATAAGTGATATCCTATGATATTTTTCTTTCTCTGACTCAATTCACTTAGTATGATAATCTCCAGGTCCATCCAGGTTGCTGCAAATGACATGATTTCCTTCTTTTTTATGGCTGAGTAATAGTACCTTTTCTTCTTATAACTCTTAAGCACTCTCCAAGGTTGAATCTACCCATGCTTATTCCTTCCGTTTCAACCCAGTACCCCATCCTTCTTTCTTTTTTTTTTTTTAAATTAATTAATTAATTTATTTATTTATTTATTTTTGGCTGTGTTGGGTCTTCGTTTCTGTGCGAGGACTTTCTCTAGTTGTGGCAAGTGGGGGCCACTCTTCATCGCGGTGCGCGGGCCTCTCACTATCGCAGCCTCTCTTGTTGCGGAGCACAGGCTCCAGACGCGCAGGCTCAGTAGTTGTGGCTCACAGGCCCAGTTGCTCCACGGCATGTGGGATCTTCCCAGACCAGGGCTCGAACCCGTGTCCCCTGCCCATCCTTTTTTCTTTCTGGCAACTCTGACGTCTGCATTAGGACCCAGCTCATGGGACACCTCCCAGGGAAGATGACCTTTTTCTTCCCAGTCTTGCTAGGTGCCACTTCCCTACACTCTCACAGAACCAAGACATCAATCCTTGAGGCAGATGCTCTCCAGACAGTATTATTGAAACTGTCCTCCCTCCCCTACTCCAGATCCTCTGTCTCCTGGTCCGGCCTGCTGTCCAGATTTTCCCTTTAATGGTGTCAGGGTACAAGGGTCATAAAAAGTAACTGGAAATCTAGGATACATTGACGTAAAAACATAGCAGATATCAGAGGTGCTGCTTTCATCCTCATTTGTTCACTGAAGTGTTGCTTCTGTTTCTTCTGTGTTGCATCACCGAAAGTCCCCCTTTGTGTATTGGATTCTTTTCAGGTGACAGAGCAAAACGTCAGACCAGAGAGCCGGTTTTGTCTGAAGGAGCCTTGCTCCAGGGAAGCCTGACTCTGGGATCTTCAAGGGACTGCAGGTCGAGGCAAGCCAGGGATCCGGAAGGGCTTTTAGAAGTGCAGAAAGGTCAGCTGAGGCCAGAGACAGACGCCCACAAGGCGACCCATCCTGGGAAAACGAGCCTTGAAGATGATGGTTTGGAGGCGGATGATGGTGTGCACTCCAGGGCGTTTCAGGAGATAGTCTCTGAGGGAGATGTTCTCTGTGAGCGTGACCCACAGGGACCAGGAAAAGGCCCCCTGATTCATAACCTCTACAAGTGCAAGCAGTGCGGGAAGTGTTTTAACAGGAAGTGGTACCTTGTTCGACATCAGCGGATTCACACTGGAATGAAGCCCTATGAATGCAACGCGTGTGGGAAAGCCTTCAGCCAGAGCTCAACCCTGACCCGGCACTACGTCATCCACACCGGGGAGACGCCATACAAGTGTGCCGAGTGCGGGAAGGCCTTCAAACGCAGGTCGTACCTCCTGCAACACCAGCCGATCCACACCGGGGAGAAGCCCTATGAGTGCGGCCAGTGTCGAAAGGCCTTCACCCACCGCTCTACTTTTATTCGCCACAATAGGACCCACACTGGAGAAAAACCCTTCGAATGCAAAGAATGTGAGAAATCATTTAGCAACAGAGCACACCTCATCCAGCACTACATCATCCACACTGGAGAGAAGCCCTACGATTGCACAGAGTGTGGGAAGGCCTTCAGGTGCAGCTCAGAACTCCTGCAGCACCAGCGGATTCACACGGGGGAGAAGCCCTACGAGTGTGCCCAGTGTGGGAAGGCCTTTCACCGGAGCACGTACCTCATCCAGCACTCTGTCATCCACACCGGGGAGACGCCGTACAAGTGCGCCGAGTGTGGGAAGGCCTTCAAACGCAGGTCACACCTCCTGCAGCACCAGCGGGTTCATACTTGAGAAAAAGGCCTTCACCGCTGCTCCTCTTTTGTCTTTCATGAGGGGATCCACGCTGGAGGGAAGAACCCTTTGAGTGCAGAAAATTCTGGGAAGGTTTTTTGTCTGCTTTTCAAATGCACAAGTGGTCACGTGGGAGAAGACGCCTTGTGAATGCAGTGGAAATGTCAGAAGACTTCGGCCCCTGCTCATCGTTCAGAGGATTCATTCTGTGGAGAAACTCAGCGCGAGAAGCCATGCCACCCATGGGTCCGTCCACCTCTGTCAACATCAGAGAACATACCGGGAAAAGACGTTCTGAATATAACCAGAAGGACGCTCCTCAGCCGAAAGAAAAGACTTGTCCTCGCCACCTGAGAATGTGTAATGAAGAGGAACCACGTAATTATTGCCGTGAGAAAACCTCCTGTGACAGGTCACCACTAGTCACATAGAGTCATATTGGAACTTGACGGAGCTTGAGCTTTCCCTGTGAGGAAGCACAGAGGAGACAGAGTCAGGGGTCGTTGTGCGCTTATAACAACCTTCAGCCACAGGGCTCCCCCTTGGTTTGCACTTAAGCCATCTCAGCATTATGTTAAAAAGAAAACTAACAAGGGAATTCCCTGCGGAGTGCCAGTGGTTAGGACTCTGCGCTTTCACTGCAGGAGGACCTGGCTTTGATCCCTGGTCGGGGAACTAAGATCCCGCAAGCCCCACGGTGCGGCCAATAAAGAAAAAAGAAAATAACAAAGAGGTGGAGGGGATAGAGACAAAGGCTATAAACGGAAAAAACAAATGCTTTTGGAAACTCTTTCAGACTTTCTTGCCAAGCCTGTTGCAGTTTTTCATCAGTTCTGTTTTTTGGTGGGGCAATGTTTGAGGGAGAAAAGGACCCCAGCCCTTTGTTTTTATGTGTTCACCACTGTCTTGTGTCAGGAAAGTTGGATGTTGAGGGCAGCTCCACCAACATTTGTTGGAAGGCTTTGTTCTGAACATCTCTAGCCATTGGCATAATTCTTTGTGAGAAATATGAGGGCTTGAGTCATGAGCTACTTGAACTTGTAAGAAGTTAGAATACCGAAAAAAACATCACACAATACTTGTATTTTATATCTAAGGAGAGAATGGTCCACATAGGGATCGCCACATTAAAGTGTGCACCCCTAAAGACGTTGAATTTTTTTTTATAGGTAAACTCCTGTCCATCTGGTTTTAAATGCCTGATACTATCTCTCACTCTTTCTTCTTCTTCTTCTTTTTTTTTTTCAGTTTAAAAAGAATTACGTTTATTAGTATATGCACACAGTTTGCAGAATAGAAACATTTAGGATATTTAGGGAAATTCACTCTAAAATTCAACAAACCTCAGTGAAAATACGTTGTATTTGTTTAATGGCAGACAGGTAATTACTTGAGTCTATTAACTGGCTGCATTTTCAGTCTTCAATAGGTTCTTTTTTTATTTTAATTTTTTATTTATTTTATCTTTGGCCATGTTGGGTCTTCATTGCTGTGTGCGGGCTTTTCTCTGGTTGCGGTGAGCAGGGGCTACTCTTCGTTGTGGTGCGCAGGCTCCTCATTGCGGTGGCTTCTCTTGTTGTGGAGCACGGACTCTAGGCACGCGGGCTCAGTAGTTGTGGTGCACAGGCTTAGTTGCTCCCCGGCATGTGGGATCTTCCCAGACCAGGGCTCAAACCCGTGTCCCCTGCGTTGGCAGGTGGATTCTTAACCACTGCACCACCAGGGAAGCCCTCAATAGGTTCTTTGAAAAGATGTTTAGCAAGGTGGAAGATAACTTGATCCATGTCACTTAGAGGCTTTATTTATCTATTTTTTTAAATTTTATTGGAGTATAGTTGATTTATAATGTTGTGTTTCAGGTGTACAGCAAAGTGATTCAGTTATACATATACTCGTTCTTTTTCAGATTATTTTCCCTTATATGTTATTACAAAATATTGAGTATAGTTCCCTGTTCTATACTGTAGGCTGTTGTTGGTTATCTGTTTTATATATAGTAGTGTGTATATGTCAACCCCAATCTCCCAATTTATCCCTACACACCCCCCCCCAATTCTCACTCTTGATTCCATTCTACATGGGTTTTTTTCTTTTTCTTTTTTTAAATCATTCATTCATTCACTTCGATATTTATTGGATGCCAGAATCACTGTTCTGAGCACTTGAAAGGCATCACTGAACAAAACAGGTTGAAAAAAGAAACAGTCTTGCCCTGCAGAGTTTACATTAGCAGCGTAATAAACAATAAATTGTATAAAATACTAGAAGGTCATAAGCGTTACCGAAGGGAAAAAATGGAGCAGTGTAAGTTGAATGAAACACACCAATCTGTGAGGGGATACGAACACGTCATAATTTTAAATAGAATGGTTAAAGTGGGGCCTTTTCTCAAAGCTGATGTTTATGCAAAAACTTGGGAAGAGAATAAGTGCTAGCTATGTGGGTATTTGGAGAAAGTTCTCTCCATGTAGAGGGACCGTCCAGTTCAAGGGATTTACGGCTGGGACATAACCTGGAATATTCGAGGCACATCAAGGAGGTGATGGAGCTGAATCAGTGATGAAGAGAGGGAATAGTAGGAGATTAATTCAGAAAGGAAATTGGGAGTCCAATTGCAGTCAAACGCTGCATAACACTGTTAGGGTCTTGGCTTTGAATGAGATGGGGAGACATTGGAGGATTTGAAGCAGAGGAATGGCTTGACCTGCCATGTCTTTGAAGGGTCACACCGGCTGATGTATTGAACGTGGCTTGTCGGAGGGTTTGTTTTCTTTATTGTCTCTGACAGCAAGGTGCTCATCCTGTATGGCTGTGGCCTTCTGAGGTGAGTCCTAGTTCTTTCCTCTTTCCGCTGTTTCAGCCTCTCTAACCCTGTGGAAAGGACTGGACATTTCCAAGTCCCCCTCTGCAGCTTTCTAGCGGTTGAATTATAGGTAAAACCAGTAAAATAAATGTTTGTGTGAAGTTGTTTTTTTGTTTTTACAGAGTAAAGTGCCAGGGATTTTAACAGGTGAGTCTAGATGTATACATGCAGGTCTAGTGTTTGTGTGGGTTTCACAGTTGCCACCATGGACTTACTCCCTTGTGCTGGCATTGGATATGAGTACTTGAAATTTGTCCTGAGATTTTTTTTTTTTTTCCCCTTTGAGGCTAGTTTTCAAGCTACACAAGATAATCAGTATTAACTGAAATAATGTGAAAAAATGTGCCGTACAGGGGCTTCCCTGGTGGTGCAGTGGTTAAGAATCCGCCTGCCAATGCAGGGGACACAGGTTCAAGCCCTGGTCCAGCAGGATCCCACATGACGCAGAGTGACTAAGCCTGTGCACCACATCTACTGAGCCTGTGCTGTAGAGCCCGAGAGCCACAACTACTGAGCCCGCGTGCCTAGAGCCTGTGCTCTGCAACAAGAGAAACCACCGCAATGAGAAGCCCGCGCACCGCAACGAAGAGTAGCCCCCGCTCGCCACAACTAGAGAAAGCCCACACGCAGCAACGAAGACCCAATGCAGCCAAAAAGAAATTTTAAAAAAAAATGTGCTGTACAGAAAAATATAAAATGATCATTTTCCTCACTCGGGGCCTTCTTCAGAGCCCTTTTTTTTTTTTTTTTTGGCTGCACTGGGTGTTCATTTCAACGTGCAGCCTTCTCTAGTTGTGGCGTGTGGACTTAGTTGCCCCGCTGAATGTGGGCTCTTAGTTCCCCCACCAGGGATCAAACCTGCATCCCCTGTATTGGAAGGCAGATTCTTAGCCACTGGACCACCAGGAAAGTCCCTTCAGAGCCTTTTTTTTTTTTTTGGCTGCGTTGGGTCTTCGTTGCTGCGCGTGGGTTTTCTCTAATTGTGGCACATGGGCTCAGTAGTTGTGGCTCGTGGCTCTAGAACACAGGCTCAGTAGTTGTGGCACACGGGCTTAGCTGCTCCTTGGCGTGTGGGATCTTCCCAGACCAGGGCTCAAACCTGTGTCCCCTGCATTGGCAGGCGGATTCTTAACCACTGCGACACCAGGGAAGCCCGTCATTTGTTTTGAATCTCAAAATTTCCCAGATTTGAGTCCATGGGAGTTCCCTTATGCTGGTTTGTCCCATTTTCATGTCACCATCACATTTTGTGCACTTAGCTCTGATATAAAAGATATTACAGTTTCATCCTGCAAATTTCCTTTCTCTGCCAGGAATCAGTCTTTTCTCTAAGGAGATTTTCTTCTTAGTTGAGAAAGATATTGAGAAATCAAGAACTGGGTCTTGGATGTGCTCAAGGACATAGGTGAACCGTTGCTTCCGGGTCTTCTTTGACTACACTGCATTTAGGTTCACAAACACTACCCATGCCATGGCAAGATCCAAGCCATTAACTAAAGTTCGGGAAGTGTTTTAAACTTTTTCAATGTAAAGTTTATTTGAGGGGAATACACGAACATCAACTGTACAATTTGATGACTGATAAACGCATTTATCCATGAAAAAACTTCCCAATCTAGGTATAGAACAATTCTATGATGACGAAAAATGCCCACTTGCCTGATTCCGTGAGTCTCTGAGAGTCATTCACTTTCTGATTTTTTTCAATGTTGTTGTTTTTGCCTATTCTTTCATCGGCATCTAAATTTAGCCTGTACTGGGGAATTCCCTGGCAGTCCAGTGGTTAGGACTGGGTGCTTTCACTGCCAAGGTTCAATCCCTGGTCGGGGAACTAAGATCCCACAAGTTCTGCAGAGTGGAAAAAAAGAAAAAAATTTAGCCTGTACTAGTTTTATGAAATAGAAGTATTTTATTGGAAATGTTAAATATATTTATCAGTTTTAATTAAGGTTTTATTGATACTTTTCCTGGGTTTTTAAATTAATTACCCAGGCATAACAAAATTATGCATACCATCTAGTCAGTTCATGGCTGTCCTTGTGTACACATACTTTGGTCTCCTTATTCAGGAACATGGTTTGCACCTTCATCTTACAGCGTTAGGCATCTCTTCCTGTGGGCCTTGCACTAAAGGATTCTATTTTGGGTTTTCCTCACAGCCTCCCCATGAAGCAGGTGCCTGACAGGCATCATTTTCCATAAGAGGACATCGAGGCTCAGGGAGATAAATGTACTTGCTGAAAGGCAGGGAACTGATGAGCAGCTGAACCAAGCTGGAGACCCAGTTTGGCTGTATGTGGTGTTTGTGCTGTATAACCACAAAGCTATGTCACATGGCTCCAGAATGGGCCAAGATCTGGCACGATGGTGACCATGATGATGATGGTGATGGTGATGACAATGACGTTGATGATGGAAGCTGGGATTGTAACCATCAACAGACCCATTCATTAGGGAGCACCAGGTGCTGCCCTATGCACTTTTCATACATAAACCAATAAACCCTCCTACAGCCCTGAGCAGTAGCTACAACATTATCCTATTTTACCAAGGAGGAAATTGACACACAAACAGCTCATTGACTAGCACAGGGTCACACAGCGCATAAGCAGTGAAGCTGGAATTTGACGCATCATTCGGCCTCCAGAACTGGACTCTTGGGTGCTACACAAAGGAGGAAAGGACATGCAGCAGGAAGGGGAAAGTAGAGGTGAGGGGGCAGTGGGATAGGGAGAATTTAATGGGATAACAGAGGGAGCCTATGGGGGGGGGGATGATTTGGTGATTCCCAGATGTTAGCAGTTCATGAACCACTAAAAAAATTTTTTTAACTAGAAAGCTCACACAGATTTGGTAAAAAAAAAAAAAAAAAGGACATTTCACACCCACGTTTCAAAAAATAAAGGACTTTTACTGGGAAAGAAGGCAGAGGATAGCATCTCACAATGGAGGGGCATCTTCTAATGTAAGTTGAGCTTAATGAGAGACTTACTGCATTAACTGTATTTTCCTGACTTTGAGAGCACAGGGGTGTCAGAATTAAATGTGTGGTAATCGACAGTGCCTGGAACAGGCCTGACATGTGCTCAGTGTCAGTGGACATTAGTGATGGCCATTGATACCAGTGCTTTCAATTTAAATGGATGTACCTTTTATTTAACTTAAGTAGATTTATTCCAAGAGGGAAACATGCATTACTCTGGTAAATTGGAAAACCAGTTTGATTGGCTACAAATGGAGACTTGCCCTCAAAACACAAAAATGAAATTGAAATAATGAAATCAAGTCCCAGGGAGCTCATGCTGCCTTCTAAAGCCTGTGAGTATAAAATTGTTCTCTCATAAAAAAGGGAAATTATTCACAGTCAGAGGAGTATCAACAACCAAGCACGAATGGAGACTTCCTTTTGAAAACCTTAAGGCAGAAAAAAGGGAAAACGTTCGTCTTCTCAGTGTGTCCATCATGGCATGTGAAGAGGGTAATTATAATCCAGGCAAACAATCAGAAATATAATACATGTTAGCAGAAAGAAAACAAAAATCCAGTTGACCGTGCGTCCACTGCCGGGGGCCCGGGTTCGATCCCTGGTCAGGGAGCTAAGATCCCCAACCCACACTGTGCGGCCACAACAAACATACAAACAAACAAAATCCAATTGAATAGTAACATACAAGGATAAGTAGACGATGTTAAAATAGCTTTTACAAATATCCTACATTTGTTCTTGGAAGTCTACAAAAGAAAGGTCTTGATAAAGGTAATCCATGTACCTCAGTCTGAGTAATCAACATTTTATTTTATTTTTTCATATTTATATATTTATTTAAGTCCCCACACACAGTTCTTTATGTCAGAGAAAACAAATGCAGTAGAAAAGATGACTTAGGAAAAATGCTCTTTGTTTTTGGTTAAGGGTAAGGATTATTTAAAAACACAAAGGTGGGACTTCCCTGGTGGCACAGTGGTTAAGAATCCACCTGCCAATGCAGGGGACACAGGTTCGATCCCCGGGAAGATACTACATGCCGCGGAGCAACTAAGCCTGTGTGCCACAAGTACTGAGCCTGCACTCTAGAGCCCGGTAGCCACAACTACTCAGCCCTCATGCCTCCAGTCCGTGCTCCGCAACAAAAGAAGCCACCGCAATGAGAAGCCTGCGCGCCACAAGAAGAGTAGCCCCTGCTCTCCACAGCTAGAAATAGCCCCCGCACAGCAACGAAGACCCAATGCAGCCAAAAATAAATTAATTTATAAAAATAAATAAAAAGAAATTAAAGAAATAAAAACACAAAGGTCATTAACCAAAGAAAATAAATTAATTGAAGCTTAATCAAAATTAAAACTTTATGTTTCAAGAGATAGTTAAGAAAGTGAAAACTCAAGTCACAACCTAGAAAAAGATATTTGTAAGATCTCTGAAAAATGACTGTGATTCTCAATATGTAAATGGTTCTTATAACAATAACGAAAAATAACGCAATTCAAAATATTCGCAAAACTTCTGAAGGCATGTGTCACCAAAGAAGTATAAATGGTAAATAAGAAAATGAAAATATGCTTCTCCTTATTACTCAGCATTGTAAACACATTTTAAAGCCACAGTGAGGGACTACTACATACTCATTGGAATGACTAAAATTCAAGCACTGACAATTTCAAATTAATGAAGAGATGAAACAGCTACAACTCATATATTTCTTGAGGGAATACAAATTGATAAATAACTTCAGAAAATACTGTTGTACTCTCTTGTAATGCTATACATACACATATCATACGACACGGTAATCTCAATTGTAGGATATCCTTAAGAAAAATTAAGTCTTATGACTCAGGAATACTTCGGTGGAAATATTCACAGTAACAGCGGCTTTATTCATAAAAGCCAAAAAACAATATAACGTTTGTGATTTTACTTTTTTTTCCCCCCGTCATGTGTTAAAATATCTAAACTAGTACCAAGACAGAGTGGCTCATGCTATGACTCAAATCTGAATGTTGAAACTTACTTCAATTTCTATTTCTTGCAAATATCTGGCTCTTTCAGGAGAAGAAACCTAAGGCCAGCCAATCAGAATATGCCTGGTCAGCTTTAGTTTTTCACGACCTTGTTCCAAAACTTCCCTGTGCCCCACATAAAGAAAATTAACCTTGCTATGACCAATCAGCTATTGCCTAGTATGAATTCCTTGTTCTCAAGTATTTTTGTCTATGTAATCTGTGCATTCTGAATAGTTCTTCAGAGCTCCTCTATTTTCTAGACTGGATGCTTTCTAGTTCATGAGTCACTACGTAAAAGCAAACTATATCCCAAAATTAAAGTCTGTGAAATTTTAACAGATGTATTAAGTTTTTTTTCATAATTGTATAGGTTTGCATGGTCTGAATTTTTAAAACTTATTTATTTTTGGCTGTTTGGGTCTTCATTGCTGCACACGGGCTTTTCTCTAGTTGCGGCGAGCAGGAGCTACTCTTCGTTATGGTGCTCAGGCTTCTCATTGCGGTGGCTTCTCTTGTTGCGGAGCACGGGCTCTAGGCGCGTGGGCTTCAGTAGTTGTGGCACGTGGGCTCAGTAGTTGTGGCTCCCGGGCTCTAGAGAGCAGGCTCAGTAGTTGTGGCGCACGGGCTTAGTTGCTCTGTGGCATTGAATTTTTTTAATTCAATTTTACATTCAAATCTTGAAATCTTTCTTTGCTTCTTTTTTTTTCATGCTTTTGGCAGGTATAGCAGTGCTACTTAGAGATATCTGACATGTTTTCTTATTGATACACTGGTTTATGTAGTGCATGTATCAATAGAAAGTATTTTTTGCACAAAGGGGCAGAGGTTTAAAGTAACTGCATAATGCTAAACACTTCTGCAAAGTAATTTTAATAGATACCCAATGGCTGTTTGTGATATTTACTAATTTCTTTAGTTTTACCAACATTTGGTAATGTCATACTTCCTTAGGCTCATCAGTCTGATTGGTTTCATTTTCATTTTCCTAATGGAAAATAAGACTATTTTTTAAAAAATGTTGTTTGCTTTCATAATTCTAATCTGAAGTGGCATAGAAGAATTTTGCCTTCTCAGGTTTTAAATCTTTCATTTGTAGTACTTATCGAATTTATTATTTATATATTAAATCTTTAATAATTTATAGATGTCTCAATATCTTCCTAAGTGTTTTCTTGTCATTTCAATTTTTACGTTTTTTTAAAGAAGTCTGCTATTATCATATAGTTTGTGTATATGCTGTGATAATTTTTATATTTGCTTTGAGAAGTCCTGCAAGGCATGCCAAATTAATAGTGTTGTGAAATGTGAAATAAAAAGGAGTCACTTCTGTCAAGGGATTTTTTTTTAAATTATATATTTATTTATTTATGGCTGCATTGGGTCTTCGTTGCTGCGCGCGGGCTTTCTCTAGTTGCGGCGAGCGGAGGCTACTCTTCGTTGTGGTGCACAGGCTTCTCATTGCGGTGGCTTCTCTTGTTGTGGAGCATGGGCTCTAGGTGCGCGGGCTTCAGTAGTTGTGGCACGTGGGCTTCAGTAGTTGTGGCTCCCGGGCTCTAGAGCGCAGTCTCAGTAGTTGTGGCGCACGGGTTTAGTTGCTCAGCGTCATGTGGGATCTTCCCGGACCAGGACTCGAACCCGCGTCCCCTGCATTGGCAGGTGGATTCTTAATCACTGCGCCACAAGGGAAGTCCCCTGTCAAGAGATTTTTTTTTTTTTAACATGGAGCTGGGAGGCTATTAATTAGTGGACCTCCTGCACTTCCCCATCTTGTGAAACCATGAACTATTGATCTGGGCGAACCTGCAAATATTCCAAGGATTCTGCCAGAACACCTGCAACTTGTCACACTAATGGACTATTACTTCCCTGTAGTGATAGCCTTAGCACTCAGTCCTGTTGGCCGAGACTAGCTTCTGCCTCCAACTCCAATTAAAATCCTTTGTAATGCAAACCTCTCTTTGTCTTTAAAAGCTCCTTACTTTTATTCCCTAGCCCACCCCCGCGCCCCACCCCCACCCATCCCCAACACCCCCACCCCCACCCCCGTGAAAAATTGTCTTCCACGAAACCGGTCCCCGGTGCCAAAAGTGTTGGGGGCCGATGTCCTAGCCCGACATCTTTTTTGTTGCTACTTAAATGTGTGCCCCGAATTGCAATTCTTTGATCCCAAGGTAACGCGTTGTGCTTGTTTATTGCCTCAGGTTAATTTAGATTGACAGTATCCACTATACAGTTATGTTTTCTAATTTCATGTATTTTTTTTAGCCAATAATCAACATACTTTATTGCACATAATTCCCTTTTTTATTCCAAAATCTTATTAACTTGGTTTTTCCTATTTGAAAATACTTCCAAGGTTTTCATAAAAAACAAAAACAACAAATAAGGACTCTGGCTACTCTCAGTCTTTACACAACTGGAATGCTTTTTTTCTAATCTTGTATCAACTTTTATGTTGAGAAATGAGAGTTAAATAAGAATTTTAAAAAGATTATACATACAGGGTTTGATGGGTCTGCTTTGATGTGTTGTTCTTCCCGCACGGACTTGGCCCATTAGTGTCCCGGAGTTTGGGGGAGGGTCTCCTCCGCACCCGACTCGGTGGACCGAGGGGAACTACATTATCCAGGAGACTGTGTGCGGACCGGCCTTGTTCTCCACACCAGTGAAGGCCCCGAACAGGGGCTCTTCCAGGATTGTGAACTAGGAGTGGGCGGGACTTCCAGCTCTTTCCTGATGGAGGTCGTTTGGCTGCTTTTGCTGCCGTCTGCAGGACCCGGGGCTCAGGATCACTCCGTGGAGCCGAGCTTAGAGAAACTGGAAAGAGCCCGAGGGGCGCCGTCGACACTGCCCAGGAGTGAGCGGGTTGCGGAACCCGCTTCCGGGATTTTCGGCCTAGGTCTCCGCCATTATCCTGCGCGTCTCCTGCCACCACCGCGCCAACGGGGTCCTATGTCAACCAACGCGGTGCAGGACCCGGCCCAGGTGATTCTTCCGCCCCACCCCCCCCGCCCACACCCCCCCCGATCCTGACCCAAATCCTCAAGCCCCCAGGGAGGGTCTCCTGCTCAGGGCACTGGGGTTCAGTCCCCTGCTTCCAGAACTTTAGGTGTGCGTGTGTGGTGGTCCCATTTCTGACAGGCTGTGTGACGCAGTGTGGAGCGTGTTAAAGGCTGTGGGCTTGGCCCGTGCAAAGCCTTGGAGGTGCTCAAGAGCCGGGAGCATTTGGGAAACCTGGGGTTCGAGTCATTTCTGCAGGGAACAGAGAATTTAGGGAGGAGTCAACAGTCTGGGCCAACTGTCAGCATTCTGGGAGCTGTGGAGGGTTGTGAATAAATCAGGAACACGGTCTGAGTTAGAGTTTTAAAGTATTCCAAAGGCTGCTCAGGGGAGAACAGACTGGAACAGACTGGGTTCTGAGGGTGGAGGCAGGGAGACCTGGGAGAGCCCAGTGCATTCCACTCTAGAGAGTAAGGTGGCTTCTGGACCAGAGTGGTGCCTATGGAAGTTGTTAACCTGAAACAAATAGACTGCTGGCTATTTCTCTTGCAAAGATGGTTCCTCCCCACTCCGTCCCTGTCCTCCCCCCCCATCCTCCCCACCCACCATCATTAGGGAATTGCAATTGGGGTGTGCAGCCATGCTGAGCTATCACTTTTATGGAGATTAAAGAGGGAAGTTAGAAGGGCTGTAGCCACCAAAGAGTCCATGGTTTTTTGTTTTTAAAGAGTACATGGCTTCTCATTGGCTGAGTCCTTTCCAGGAAAGAAGGAGTCTTCATCCTTTTGGATTCCGTTATTGTTTCAGGTTAGTGAGGGCTGACCCCTTCTGGTGTGCCAACTCTAATTGAGGTTTCTGTTTACTAATTTTTTTACGAAGGAATATAAGTAATAAGATTCTCAATAATTCTTAAAGATAATTGGCAGGATTTCCTGGTGCAGTGAATGTGGCTCTGACCTAAGGACAGAGTAAAGGACAATAAACACTTTCTTTTGGCTGAGCATCTGGAAGACGAGACCAGCAACTGATGTGAGAAGTCAGTTTTAGGGGAGAGATTAAAAGTTGGATTCGGGACATGCTGCTTCTGAGATTCCAAAGTTGAGGTAACATAGGGGCTGGTGGAATCTGTAGTCTGGAATTGAAGGAGGAGGTCTGTGGCTCACTGATGTCCATGTGGTTACAGACTAAGTCCTGGACTCCAGCCAAGTCAGAATCTCAAATTTAGGAGGGAAAGTTTGGTCACTTTTTTGGGAAAGGGGACCTGAGATGAAAGAAGAGAGACCTGGGGCTGGCGGGCAAGGCAGAGTAGGTGAGACTTTCTGAGGATACCTGAAGATGGGAGGGTCCTGTGGTTCCAGAGCTTTCTGGGGAAGCAAAAGTATAAGGAGTAAGGAGTCTTGCCTGGGATGGAGATGGAGAAGGAGGTGTGAGGGTGTGTAGATTCACTCCTCTGAACACTTAGCCAACTGTGCATTCATTTTTGAGCCAGCGAAAAGTGGGTAATGTTGACCAGTCATTGAAGCCCAGGCCCAGTCAAGGGCAAAGGTGCCTCAGCTCTCCCAGGAAACTACAAAGTTAAAAAGGTATAGATTTAACAAGTTAATCTTGTGTAAGCAAATAATAACTGCTTAATATGTCTGTGTATAATAATAATAATTAATAAATACATATATATATAAAATTTAGTTTTTGCCTTGGGCTCTTTGCATAGACCTCTGAACCCCTTGGAATTTCCTGGGGGTTAGGACTTTTTTTCACAACTAGCCCCTTTTGTCACACAGGAGTTTATTACGATGAGGTGACTTAGGGCAGGGCCCCTAGGTAGACTCAGGATGGGCTGGTCACCAGAAAAACCAAGCAATTAGAAGTTTATACACTCCCCCACCCCCCCAACCCTGGGGCCTCCCAAGGATCAGAAGGAAACTAGAGATTAGGTATAAAAACTGCTGAAGAATGAATTTCAAGGTTCCTTCAGATTGGTGAACACATTGAAATTGTGGAAGTGCGGGGAGGGTGGCATGTACTGAAAGGGCCTGGAAACACCCTGGTACCCTCCAGCACCCCACCCCCCCAGACCTAGATATCTCTTCCATTGGGCTGTTCCTAAGTTGTATCCATTATAATAAACCAGAAAAATAAGAAAACTGTTTTCCTAACTTTTGTGGGTCCTTTTAGCAAATTATCATAACTTAGGAAAGGTTCATGGGAAATCCTGAATTTGTAGTCAAGTAGAACAGAAGTACCGTTAACCTGGGAACCAGATATTGGTACTGGCCTCTCTAAAGAGGGCAGTCTTGTGGGACTGAGTCCTTAAACTTTCAAATTCTGTCCCTAACCTCAGGTAGTGTCAGAATATGATTAAATGTCGGTCACCCAGTTGATATCACAGAATCAGATCATTGGTGGTGGAAGAGACATCATATATTTGGTGTCAGATAGGGAATCACAGAAATCTCAAGGTATTGATTAAAAGTCACATTTATATAATGACTTGAAAGACATGTAGGAAATACCCAGTTTTCAACAACATTTACAGAAATGTTAATCCTGTGTTCTGTAATAGCTCAGTCTTAGCATCAGATATGCACTAATGCATTTGATGTCTACACTAACATCATGAGATAGGCACCATAAATGTTGCCATTTTACGCATAAAGACACTGAGTCTCAGGGAGGTTGAGTCTTTTTGTTCAGGACCATAGAGTTGTCAAGTTATAGCTCTGAAGACTGAGGATCCGAGGTCAGAGGTCAGCCTGAGATCACTCATCTCCAGGAAGAGGAAGGGAGGAAACAGTTCAGCCTTTACATCCACACCATGATCACCTTTATCTCAGATACTCCCTCTTTTCACAGGTTCCCATGGTAGCAGCAGCATTTATGGTCCCTGGACAGGTAAGTGGAAGAAACCCCAGTACCTACCCAGACGTCATCCCTACCCCTGGTCCTGACTCACAGATATAGGAGACAGTGTTGTCCTGGGATTGTGGGCCCTTAGGTCTGGGCCCTGGCATCATCTCAGGCAGAGGACCATTAATCAAAGCCAGAAGTAGTACGGAGGTGTTCCCATGTGTCCAGTGGAGAAGGTCAAGTGATGACGTGTCCTTGGGCACAGCCTGGAGATGAGACTGAGAGGGGAGTGTTCAGGGAACTGCAGGACCCATGACGTGGGCTGATAAAGACTGAGGGCATGAGTCATTCCTGGGATGGCAGCCTGAGGAGCTGGGTCTCTCCTGAGGGGGCGGGTCCATGCCACGTTGGCCGCAGAGGAGGGAAGTGATCTGACGCTGGGTCTGAAGAGGCTGCTCTGCCTGCCAAGAGGAGGAAGACTGGGGATGAGGGTGGAGCCGGGGGCCCAGTGGAGGGCACAGTCCTGGTAAATGTCGATTGTGACTGGATCCTGGCAATGGCTCTGTAGCAGGAGAGGAGGCGAGTCTCTCATTCTCGTTTGTGGTAGAGCTGATTTTCTGCTGTACAGGATGAGAGAGAGTAGTCTGGCATGACCCCAGGATGTTTGCCTCTAGGTGACGGTGACGGTGGGGACTCCATGTCTGAGACGGGAAGTCAGAAGTAGGAGTAATGGACAGAAGGACTGTCCAGAGTTCCATGTCCCCATGCTGAGTCTGAGATATTGCTGGGGTGTCTTGCCGGAGGTGTCAAGTGGGCCACTGGAAACACACACCTGGAGTTCAGGGAGGGTGGGGTTCAGAACTGAAGATACCCCTGAGCAGGTGGATGGCATGTGGACCAGGTCAGATTCCAGGCCCTCAGGTCATGTGTGGGTGCCATGAAATTTGTCGGGTGGGGAGGGTGTTCTCCGTGGACTGGCTTACCTCCCTGGGCACAGGGACAGGGGTGGCTGTCATCACTAAGATGGATGAGGCAGTGCAGTGACCATGAGTGTGTGGGGGGTGGGAGTGGCCTCGGGGGAGGTCCTGGTCATGGCACAGGATTCGAAGGGGTGGATAAGGTATGGATTGAGAGGCAAAGCAGGAATGGAGGTGAGATGACAGGGAGGTAAGGCCTGGGGCATTGTTTCCCCTCCACAGGCTCAGAGTCTTGTGATGACTGCGGTTGGAGCCTGAAGAGAGTGAGACTGGACGACAGACCAGCTGAGGGCAGATGACCGCAGCTGGGACAGGGTCTTGGGCTGGGGGGCTGGGCGGCTGGGCTTGGAATGAGAGGAGCAGAGAGAGGAAGGGGTGAGTGGTGTGGGGTCAGCACGTGGGACGCTGTGGAGGACGAGGGCTCTGGGCATCTGACCCTGCACAAGGTCTGGGTGCTGATGTGGGAACATGGATCAAGGCCAGGTTGGGGGACAGAAAGCAGTGCTGGGACCGCCTGTAGCAGCGGGTCCCACAGAGGCCTGGGGAAGCACCGCGTGCTGAGTGGCACGTGGGGAACACGGTGAGGTGCTAAAGGCCTGAGGCCGAGGTGGTGGCCTGGGGTGGGGTGGGTGTCACGGTCGGGCACGTGAGGGAGCTGTGACCCTGCAGGGCTGGGCAATGGAGAGGGAGCGTGTGTGAGCACGGACTCAGGTCCTTTGTCCCCAGGCTTTACTCCAGGGGGCTGAGCACAAGTGTCATCTTATGTGGGGTGGTCTGTGTGACCTCAGGAGAGTCGACTCTGAGGAGAGTGGCTGGGGGTCTGTGTGGCAACCACAGAGCGTCTGTGAGACTGCTTGTCTCCCTCTCTGTTTTAACGGAATGATGTAACGCTAGCAGGTTCCTGTGGCATCAAGACCTGATGTGTCCTCTGAGCTGGGTCACTGGGGTGGATGACCATGACCTGGGGGTCCTGGTTGCAGAGGCTGCTGTGAACTCACTTGTCCCCCTCATGACAGGGCCATGTGATCTTTGAGGATGTGGCTGTGTCCTTCTCCCAGGAGGAGTGGGGTCTCCTGAACGATGCTCAGAGACTCCTCTACTGTGACGTGATGCTGGAGAACCTGTCACTTATAGCCTCCCTGGGTAAGGACCCATGTTCCCACACCATCGCCCCATACAGGACTCTGCCCTTCTTTTTGCATGGCTCACTCCATCCTTCCCAGCCTGGACCTTGGACACTGCTTACTTCCCTGATTTCCTGGCACTTGAGCTGCGTTCCCCCATCCTGTGTGTGTTCAGCCCTATACCATAGGTGCTGAAGCCTTTCACAGAAGGCTTTGGTTTCATAGGCTTGAAGCCTGCCCGACTGATACCACTTAGCTTTGCCACCACTTGTTGTGTTGACTGTTCAGATGTGTGCAAGATCTGTATCACACGTTCTAACCCTTTTTTTTTGCACTGCCTGTGTCAGAAATTACAGACACTTAGATGGTCAGCACTTGTGATCAACCCTAGATTATGTTTGCCAGACTCCTTAAGGTTCTTCTAATGATACTTTTTTTTCCTGAATTCTGTCATTGTTTGGTTCACTCTGGGCCAGTGTCTTTCTCCTAATGGCCCTATTTTCCTCTGAGGACTTTGATCTGGTAGGGTCCTGAGCTGAGGGGTGGAGGCAACCCTGGATGCCTGACGAGGTAGGCCCCTCTCTAGTCATAGGAGGAGGGTTAATTGCATCCTGGGCCTGGTGAGTAGGAGCTGTAGGAAAGCGTGATACATTGATGAGTTCTAATCCTACAGGGAAATGTCCTTTCTCCACGACTGTTTTAGTTAAACTCATCATGGCTGTACCTCATTCTATCGTTCTTCCCCATTTTGACACTTTGCCCCTTTTATGTATCTACTGTGAGTTCTTTCTCCTGGCTCTTTCTATCTCCGTGTCATCCACATTTCTCCTTTTCCTCTCACTCTGCAATGTTGTCTAGTAGTCTCTTCTTAATGTATCTTGGGAGGTGAAAGTACTTATATAGTCCTTGAACTCTTGGTAGTCAGGTGTGAAGGGTGTGAATGCCTTTTCCTGGAGTGGGACACACATTCTACCCAGTACACTTGTCACCACCGAAAAATCCTGCTGAACACCGTTGGCCGAGGAGTGGGTTGTTCCAGGCCTCTACTCCTACTACAGTGCCATATCCTGGTGTCCTGTGTTCTTGCTGTTATAAGATCTCTCCCTCTTCTGTGACCATCAGAAGTCTAGTACTCACAGTAGCCCCTTCTGCCACCTGTCTGCCTCCCTTGTTTGAATCCTACACCATGGACTTCTTCTCTGATGTGTCATACAAAAAGCTGTAATGGGCTCCTGTCCCACAAAAGTCTCCGTGCACTTTATCAGTATTTTTTTGTTTTCCTTTCAGGTTGTTGGCATGGAGTAGAAGTTGAGGAGGCCGTTTCTGAACAATGTGTTTCTGTAGAACACGTGACAGAAGATAGGAATCCAAAACTGGAGCCATCTATCCTGAAGCCTCTGACTTCTGATACGAGTGCCCTGGCGGAGAAAGATGTTTTGTACTTGGCTGACAATATGTTCACATGCGGAGAGGTTGAGAAGGCTTTCCTAGGCAGCTTGGGCTTTCCCCAGCACCAGCCCTCCCACGATGGAGAGCATCCACGTAGAAGCAGACAGAGCAGGGAGGTCTCTCACCCTGGGCAAGGGCATCATGAGTGCAGCAAATGTGGCAAAGCCTTCAGTAAAAAGTTTAAATTCACAGAGCACCTGAGAGTTCACACTGGAGAAAAACCTTATGAGTGCAGTGACTGCGGGAAGTTCTTTAGACACAGCTCCAGTCTTATTCATCATCGGAAAGTTCACACAGGAGAAAGGCCTTATGAGTGCTGTAATTGTGGGAAAGTCTTTGCCCACAAATATAAACTTTTTGAGCACCAGAGAATCCACACTGGAAAAAGACCATATGAGTGTAATGAATGTGGGAAAGCCTTCCTTCGCAAGGATTCACTTGTTCAGCACCAAAAAATCCACACTGGAGAAAATCCTCATAAGTGCAGTGAATGTGGAAAGTGCTTCCTTTACAAAAATAACCTTCTTGTGCACCAGAAGATCCACAGTGGAGAAAGGCCTTATGGGTGTAGCAAATGTGGAAAGTCCTTTGTCTTCAAAAAAAGGCTTCTTTATCACCAGCGAATCCACACTGGAGAAAGGCCTTACATGTGCAGTGAATGTGGGAAAGCCTATGTCTACAAAGGAAGTCTTATTGTGCATAAGAGAATTCACACTTTAGAAAAGGCTTATGGGTGTAACAAATGTGGGAAATTCTTTACAAGCAGCTTTGCCCTCAATAGACATGAGAATGTTCACACTGCACGAAGGCGTTATGAGTGCAGCGAATGTGGGAAAGCTCTCAACGGCAAAGTTAAACTTGCTGAGCACCAGAGAATCCATACTGGAGAAAGACCCTATAAGTGTAATGAATGTGAAAAAGTCTTCATGCGCAAGTATACACTTGTTCAGCACCAAAAAGTCCACACTGGAGTAAAGCCTTTTAAATGCAGCGAATGTGGGAAGCCCTTCACTTACAAAACAAGTCTTGTTGTCCACCAGAGAATCCACACTGGAGAAAGGCCTTATATGTGCAGTGAATGTGGGGAAGTCTTTGTCTACAGAAGAAGTCTTGTTGTCCATCAGAGAATCCACACTAGAGAAAAGCCTTATGAATGTAGTTCTTTGTAGGTAGCTCCAAGCTCATAAAAAACAAGAAAGTTCACACTGGGGCAATGCCTTCTGGACTTATGCTTTCCTTCACTTGAGTTAATATCTAGCAGCACAAATCCTATGTAGTAGAGTAGGTGAATGTATACCTTATATGTGGCCAGTCAGACTTTTCTAAAATGGTAGTATTTTTTATAGTCTCACTAGAAGCACCAGTACATGAGTTCCTGTTCTTTACATTTTTACCAACACTTGGTATGTTCAGGCTTTCTAATTTCAGTGATGTCATAGGTGTATCTAGTGATTTTAACTAACATTTCCCTATTGACACAATGTGAGTGGTTTTCCATGTGTTAATTTCCAACCGTATTTTTTTTTTTTTTTTTAATATTTATTGGAGTATAGCTAATTTACAATGTTGTGTTTCAGGTGTACAGCAAAGTGAATCAGACAGCCATATTTCTTTTTCGAAATTTCTGTTCATATAATTTTGTCATCTTAATTACTGAGTTTTGATGTTTCTTCATGGATTATTGATTAAGGTCCTCTAATGGAAATATTTACCAATATTCTTCCAGACTTGGTCTCATTTTAGTCGCTTTTCCAGAGAAGGACTTTATTTATTTATTTATTTATTGGGGTTTTTTTCTGGCCATGCTGTGGCATGCAGGATCTTACTTCCCCAACCAGGGATTGAACCCGTGCCCCCTGCAGTGGAAGCGCAGAGTCCTAACCACTGGATTGCCAGGGAATTCCTCAATATGAAGCTTAGAATCCACTTTTCAATTTGTGCATCACAAAAAAATCCTACTAGAATTTTGACTGGGATTGCATTTAATCTTCAAGTTAGAGATACTGAGTGTCCCAATCTATAAACTTGATAGATCTCCTTTTATTTAGATCTTGCTTAATTTCTGTTAGCAGTCTTTTTTAGTTTTCTGTTTGTAGGTCTTAAACATCTCCAGGTAACTGAAACATCTCCAGGTATTTTCTACATCTTATGATATTGTGAAAGGGAATTTAAAAAAAGAAGTCTTCAATTTATGAATTGTTCATACCTATTACACTTAGAGAGATATAAAACTAAGGATAGAAGTGATTGTTTTTTTTTTTTTTTCCTTTTTGGGCGACCTGTGGGACCTCAGTTCCCTGACCAGGGATTGGACCTGGGCCACGGCAGCGAAAGCCCGGAATCCTAACCACTAGGTCACCACGGAACTCCCTAGTAGTGATCCTTCTTAATCTTATAAATAACATCTACAAAGAGCTATTAGAAATACTATCCCTTTGAACCATTATTAAAGTATTCCCATTAGAATAAAAGGAGGACAGCTGCTCTTTGTTCTCTTATTCAGTATCATCCTGGAGTTCCAATTTCATTCAATACGAAAAAAAAAAGGCAAAATAATGAATATGTAGCAATTGGAAGGGAAGAAATAAACCACCTAAAATATGTCCGCAGTTTTCATCTTCACTATGACTCCAAATATGGACACTCAGTTTAGTGTCTGGACCCATCATAAATTAATTTTTTCATCACCCATTTGCTGCCCTTCTTACTTCCTTAGAACCCATCACCTTCTATTACACTATGCAACTTAATATCATAGATGAACTGTTTATTGTATATTTCTATCAAATACAGACTAAGTTCCAGTAGGGGAATATGTATTTACATGTTGTGCACTGATATATTCCATATTCCTAGAAACATGTCTGAAACACCTATGGTACATATTGATGTCTTGAAATACATAACAAAACGACAATGCTGATTTAACGTTCAATTGCACAACTGTGGGTATACTTTCTAACTCTCCTTACCCTGCCTTTCTCCTCACCCTGCCTTTTCATTCAGTTTCACTACCCTCAATGCTCTGAGTTATGGGACAAATCATATTTTGCAAAAAGCCTTTAAATCAACTAAAAAGTCCCAATAGTTATTTTATTGGCTTCCTTCTCTTATTAGATCTCAGAGGGTTTTTTTTTCTCACATTCCATTGGGATTTTGATTGTTTATTTCAAAAACCGGTTTTCCGCCATCAATTTCTGCCACTCCTGATGCATATCTATCTTTTTTTTTTTTTTTTTTTTTTTTTGGCTATGCGACATGCGGGATATTTGTTCCCCGACCAGAGATCGAACCCGCTCTCCTTGCAGTGGAAGGATAACCTTCCTGGATCACCAGGGAAATCCTGATATCTATCTCATTAAGCACTTTTAATAGCTCTTGGTAGTTACACAGTCCCAAATGTTTTTCAGAGTTTGTCTCCTCTCTGTCTGCAGACACTGTCAGTGCACTTACAAGTGATGTGGTAATCACTTCCAAGAGCAGATGACATCATTGGGTTCTGAACATTTATCTCGGGCTTTCGTGTCCCCATTGCAGACTCTCAGTTTCTGCCACGGCAGTCCTTGTTATGGGAGCGAATACGCATTTGGTAAGTATCTCTTCAGGTATCTGATTCTTAGAAAACATTTATGTCAGGAAACCCGAGAATATTCTTAAAATAAATTTCACTTCCTGATGTCAGGACAATAAAAAAAGGAACCGCCTTAGGTAGGTTATATATATAGATACATAGATATAGACAGACAGATAAGAACAAAGCCATAAAATCAGGAAAGGAATTTGCTGAGGAAACCAGAGGCATGTTGCCCCTCATCAACGTACATCAGGAGAGCCTGACACTTCCCCTCTCTCCTCAGTTGCATTGTTTTGAAACTTGTCTCACTGGCTTCTCACTAAACACACTGATCATAAACAGGGTTCACTGTAGAGGCTTCAAGATAAGGTAGGTTGTGAGTAATAAGACGAAGAAGATGAGTTCCTACTCTGAGTAGACGCCTAGTGTCTGTGTGGTATCTGCTGATGAGGGGCATGTTGTGTCATGGAGACTTTAATGATGTGTCTCTAAATTTTTATCCTTGGTGGAAGGCTGTTCATTGCATCTCAAGTACCTGGATGTTCTCTTTATCATAGTAATCAACACTCTACCCTCCTAGGGCCTTGGCTTCCATTCCTCACCTATAAAAATGGATCCATTCTTCTGTCATCTATCTGTCTATCGTCTACCTCTATATCAATCCTCTTTGCCTTATTGTGATTTCATCTCAATGACATAATTTTTTAAAAAGATTTTCTTGGTTTGATGTGGACCATTTTTAAAGTCTTTATTGAATTTGTTACAATATTGCTTCTGTTTTTATGTTTTGGTTTTTTTGGCACAAGGCATGTGGATCTATGCTCCCTGACCAGGGATTGAACCCGCGCCCACTGCATTGGAAAGCGAAGTCTTAACCACTGGACCACCAGGGAAGTCCCCCATTTATAATTTTTTTAGAGAGAAAAAAAATTGGACCAGACACCCTCTTAGAAGAATTGAATCAACCTACACTCAGTGAGAACAGGGCATTTAAGTTAGACCCTACCTGTGTCTCCACAGAACCTCTATGATAAGGGGAAGTTATCAATCATTACTACCTGTAACTCACTGGAGGTCATTATGAGTGGATTGACCCATGACCTCAACAATGTCATGGTTGTCAGACTCTCAGGTTTATGCAAACTTCCAAATTCCCATGCTGAACTCTGTTGACATATGTTTTTGTTATTTAACTTCACCTTGTGGTTCCTCTCAATATTCCTGGTTATTTCCCTTGTCCATTTTCTTATTCTGCTTCATTTTCTAATTCTGTAACCTATTTTCATTATACTTGTGGAATTTTTTTTTACTTTAAGAATTATGACTAATAGAACATAGTCAAATTTTAGAAATTTCATATAATATCTAGAATATTTATATCAAAGGCATTTACCCATACATTATAACCTGGGAGGGTTTATCACCACTCATTTGGCAATGCTTCCCATGTAATTTAACATAGCAAATAATCCTAATTAGCTTAATATCTCTGGTTCTGAGATTCTTCAGAGGCCCACTAGAGGTCAGAAGAAACTGAATTAGAATTTGATCCTTGGGAATTTTGTCAAAAATATCAAAAAGGTTTTAAAACACTTGACTAAGAAGTATCATAAGTCACTGTCAAACGTGTTTAATTATTCACTTTACCAAAGTGACAATAAATAAAAGATTTCAAAGGCAAATACAGGAAGTTATAATAGATTACTTAAAAGATAAAGAAGCTTTACAATCTGCTATCAATAGCTGATCAATATATGTATATATTTGTCTTTATTGAATTTGTTACTATATTGCTTCTTTTTTTTTATGTTTTGGTTTTTTGGCCATGAGGCATGTAGGATCTAAGCTCCCCAACCAGGGATTGAACCTGCACCCTCTACTTTGGAAGGCAGAGTCTTAACCACTGAACTGCGAGGGAAGTCCCAATAGCTGAAGAGTATTCTAAGAAAACACTGTCCTCAACAGAGACGAAACCAAATTTAGGTTTTAGCACCATCTTACTCTTAAAATTCATTTACTCAATTAAATTTATTCTATTCTTACTCCTGACCACACACAAAGCCCTCCCCCCTTCCCCGAGGGTTTCTTTTCCACAGACCTTCTATAACTTCCTTTTTTACCTTCAGATTTTGTCCTATGCCTTCTCTTTATCTCTCTCTTTTTAACCTCTCTTTAGGTCAAAATTACTTTCTCTTAACTAAGTGTATTTCCTTTCCTTGTACCTTCTTTTTTCTTGCATACAAAGATGTTTTCCTGACTAATTTTTAGTGTTTTTCATTACATATGTTAATTAGAATTATTCATCTTTAAAAGCTTAATTTCTAGTGACAACTAAGAAGCAAGCAATTTTGAACTATCTTTTACATTAGCATTCTGTAAGTTGGCAAACTTATAAATACTATTTATAATTTCTTTAAAAAAGTGCTTTCTTATAGAAAATGTCTCCTGTGGCACCAAACATATATATTTTTTAAGTTTATTTTTGGCTGTGTTGGGTCTTCATTGCTGTGCGTGGGCTTTCTCTACTTGTGGCGAGTAGGGGCTACTTTTCGCTGGGGTACGTGGGCTTCTCATTGCGGTGGCTTCTCGTTGCGGAGCACAGGCTCTAGGTGTGTGAGCTTCAGTAGTTGAAGCACACGGGCTCAGTAGTTGTGGCACGCGGGCTTAGTTGCTCCGCGGCATGTGGGATCTTCCCAGACCAGGGATCAAACCTGTGTCCCCTGCATTGGCAGACGGATTCTTAACCATTGCGCCACCAGGAAAGTCCCTGGCCAAACATATTTATTAATAGTCCTAAATATCTTTAATTTCCCTGTAGAAGGAAGCCTATGTTCAGTAATTAATTTCCCAGTGTCTTATTTGGGAATGATCTAGATAGTCAATAAACTTCCATCATTTAACTTAACTTAGCAAAACTCGAAAGTTTCAAGTTACCAAAATCTGGAGAGACTTTTTTCTTTTTTTAAATTGATTTATTTATTTATTTTTGGCTGCGTTGGGTCTTTGTTGCTGCGTGCAGACTTTCTCTAGTTGTGGCGAGTGGGGCTATTCTTCACTGCGGTGTGCAGGCTTCTCATTACAGTGGCTTCTCTTTTTGAGGAGCGTGGGCTCTAGGTGCGCGGGCTTCAGCAGTTGTGGCTCACGGGCTTAGTTGCTCTGCAGCATGTGGGATCTTCCCGGACTAGGGCTCGATCTTGTGTTCCCTGCATTGGCAGGCGGATTCTTAACCACTGCACCACCAGGGAAGCTCTTTTTTTTTTTAAATTGAAATATAGTTGATTTACAATATTGTGTTAGTTTCAGGTATACAGCAAAGTGATTCAGTTACATATATATAATTTTTTCAGATTCTTTTCTATTATAGCTTATTACAAGATACTGAATATAGTTCCCTGTGCTATACAATAAATCTTTGTTGTTTATCTGTATTAGTGTGTATCTGTTAATCCCATACTCCTAATTTCCCCCTCTCCCTCCATCCCCTTTGGTAACCATAAGTTTGTTTTCTATGTCTGTGAGTCTGTTCCTGTTTTGTAAATAAATTCATTTATATTTTTCTTTAGATTCCACATATAAGTGATATCCTATAATATTTTTCTTTCTCTGTCTGACTTACTTCACTCAGTATGATAATCTCTAGGTCCATCCATGTTGCTGCAAATGGCAATATTTCATTCTTGTTTTATGGCTGAGTAATATTCCATTGTGTATATATACCACAACTTGTTTATCCATTCATCTGTTGATGGACACTTGGGTTGCTTCCATGTCTTGGCTATTATGAATAGTGCTGCTATGAACATTCAGGTGCATGTATCCTTTTGAATTAGAGTTTTCATCTTTTCTTGATATATGCCCAGGAGCGGGATTGTTGGATCATATGGTAGCTTTGTTTTTAGTTTTTTTAAGGAACCTCCATACTGTTTTCCATAGTGGCTGCACCAGTTGACATTCCCACCAACAGTGAAGGAGGATTCCCTTTTCTCTACACCCTCTCTAGCGTTTATTATTTGTAGACTTTTTAATGATAGCCATTTTGACTGGTGTGAGGTGATACCTTATTATAGTTTTGATTTGCATTTCTCTAATAATTAGCAGTGTTGAGCATCTTTTCATGTGCCTGTTTGCCATCTTTATGTCTTCTTGGAGAAATGTCTATTTTGGTCTTCTGCACATTTTTTATTGTGTTGTTTATTTGTTTGTTTTTCTATATTGAGTTTTTTGAGCTGTTTGTATATTTTGGAAATTAACCCCTTGTCAGTTGCATCATTTGCAAATATTTTCTCCCAGTTGTAGATTGTCTTTTCTTTTTGTTTATGGTTTCCTTTGCTGTGCAAATGCTTATAAGTTTGATTAGGTCCCATTTGTTTATTTTTGCTTTTATTTCTTTTGCCTTGGGAGAATGACCTAAGAAAACATTAATATGATTTATGTCAGAGAATGTTTTGCCTATGTTCTGTTATAGGAGTTTTATGGTATCATATGCTTAAGCCTTTAAGCCTTTTTTTTTTTTTTTTTCTGCACCTCAAAGCATGCAGGATCTTAATTCCCCAACCAGGGATCAAACCCGTGCCTCCTGTAGTGGAGGCACAAAGTCTTAACCACTGGACCGCCAGGAAGTCCCAGCCTTTAAGCCATTTTGAGTTTATTTTTGTGTATGGTGTAAGGGTGTGTTCTAACTTCATTGATTTACATGCAGCTGTCCACCTTTCCCAACATCCTTTGCTGAAGAGCTTGTCTGCTTACCATTATATATTCTTACCTCCTTTGTTGAAGATTAATTGACTGTGGGTGTGTGGGTTTATTTTGGGCTCTCTATTCTGTTGCATTGATCTATGTGTCTGTTTTTGTGTCAATACCACACTGTGTTGATTACTATAGCTTTATAGTATTGTCTGAAGTCCAGTGGGTTATGCCTCCAGCTTTGTTCTTTTTACTCAGGATTGCTTTTGCAATTCTGGGTCTTTTGTGAGTCCATATAAATTTTAGGATTATTTGTTCTAATTATGTGAAAAATGTCATGGGTAATTTGATAGGGATCACATTAAATCTGTAGACTGCTTTGGCTAGTATGGCAATTTTAACACTATTAATTCTTCCAATCCAAGAGCATGGGCTATCTTTCCATTCCTTTGAATCATCTTCAGTTTCCTTTATTAATGTTTTATAGTATCAGTATCTTTCACTTCCTTGGTCAGGTTTATTCCTAAGTATTTTATTTTATTTTATTTTTGATGTGATTTTAAATAGGATTTTGTTTTTTTACTTTCTGATACTTCATTGTTATTGTAAAGAAATGCAATGGGTTTCTGTATATTACTCTTGTACCCTGCTAACTTGCTGAATTAATTAATTAGTCCTCATAGTTTTTGTGTGGAATCTTTAGGGTTTTCTATTTAGAGTATCATGTCATCTGCATATAATGACCATTTTACCTCTTTACCTTTTTCTTGTCTGATTGCTGTAGCTAGGACTTCCAATATTATGTTGAATAGAAGTGGTGAGTGTGGGCATCCTTGTCTTTTTCCAGAATTTAGTGGGAAGGTTTCAGCTTTTCACCATTGAGTATTATACTGGCTGTGGGTTTGTCATAAGTGGTTTTTATTATGTTGAGATATGTTCCCTCTATACCCAGTTTGGTGAGAGTTTTTTTTACCATGAATGGACATTGAATTTTATCAAATGTTTTTTTTGTATCTATTGAGATGATCTGTGGTTTTTGTCTTTTCTTTTTTTGATGTGATGTATCACATTGGTTGATTTGTATATGTTGAACCATCCTTGTGACTCTGGGATGAATCCAACTAGATCATGGTGTATGATCTTTTTTATGTGTTGTTGGATTTGGTTGCTAACATTTTGTTGAGAATTTTTGTATCTATATTCATCAAATATATTGGCCTGTGATTTTCTTTTCTTTCTTTTTTCTTCTTTTTCAAAGTCATTTAAATTGGTAGAATGCTTAGAAGTTTAAAAAATGCTTTTACATCACCACACTTAAAAACCTTCCCAGGGGATTTGATCCCTGGTCCATGAAGATCCCACGTGCCGCGGAGCAACTAAGCCTGTGTGCCACAACTCCTGAGCCTGCGCTGTAGAGTCTGTGAGCCACAACTACTGAAGCCCACACACCACAACTACTGAAGTCCGTGTGCCTAGAGCCCGTGCTCTGCAATGAGAAGCCACTGCAATGAGAAGCCTGCGCACCACAACAAAGAGCTGCTCCTGCTCACCACAACTAGAGAAAGCCCACGTGCAGCAACAAAGGCCAAACACTTCCAAAATTAAATAAATAAATAAATAAATAATTTTTAAAAAAACCTTCCCAGGTAGGCAGGGCAAATGAATGAGCATTTTGTAGATGAGAACATGGGGCACAGGTAGATGGGGTGACACACAGCTCATATTGCTTGGAAGTGGTGGGACCATGGTAGAGCCATAGATTGCAAGTCTCTTTCACTCCAGACTATTATGGGTTTTACCCTGGGGGATTTTCTTTTTTGGTATTGTCTGTCTGATTTTGGTATCAGGGTGTTGGTAACTTTGGGAGGGTTCCCTCTTCACTCTTTCAGAAGAGTTTGAGAACGATCAGTATAGGTTCTTCTGTGTATGTTTGGTAGAATTCCACAGTGAAGCCTTCTGGTCCTGTACTTCTGTTTGCAGGGAATTTTTTTTTTTTTAACTACAGATTGTATTTCACTTCTAGTGATTGGTCTGTTCAAATTATCTTTCTTCTTGTCAATTTTGGCAGGCTCTGTGTTTCTAGAAACTTGTCCATTTCTTCTAAGTTTTCCAATTTGTTGGCATATCATAGTATTTTCTTTTTTTTTTTTTTTTCTGTGGTATCAGTGGTTATTTCTCCTCTTTGATTTCTTCTTTTGTTTATTTGGGTCGTTTCTCTTTTCTTCTTGGTGAGTCTGACTAGAGGTTTTCAATTTTGTTTATCCTTTCAAAAAACCATCTCATGGTCTTATGGCTCTTTTCTCTTGTTTTTTGTTTGTTTAATCTCTATTTATTTCCTCTCTTACTTTTATAATTTCGTTCCTTCTGCTGACTTTGGGTTTTGCTTGTTCTACTTTTTCTAATTCTTTTAGGTGGTAGGTTAGGTTGGGTTTTTTTTTTTTTTTTGAGATTTTGTTTGTTTGCTTGTTGAGGAAAGCCTGTATCGCTATCAACTTCCCTCTTAGGATTGCTTTTGCTACATCTCAGATTTTGTAAGGCTGTGTTTTCATTGTCATTCGTCTCAAGGTATTTACTGATTTCCTGTTTGATTTCATCGTTGACCCATTGCTTTTTTAGTAGCATTGTTGTTTAGTCTCCGTGTAATCATTTTTTATCTCATTTTTCTTTCTGTGGTTGATTTCTAACTTTATACCATTGTGGTAAAAAAAAAGACACTTTAAATAATTTCTATCTTCTTAAATTTGTTGAGGCTTGTTTTGTGTCCTAGTATGTGGTCTATCCTAGATAATGTTCCATGCGCACTTGAAAAGTATGTATATTCTGGTTTTTTGGAATTTAAAAAAATCCCAGGAAACAAAACTTCAGGACTGGACAGCTTCACAGGGAAATTCTACCAAATATATAAAAAAGAGCTAATACAAGTCCTTTTCAAACTATTCCAAAAAATTGAAGAGGATGGAACACTCCCAAATTTATTCTACAAGGCCACCATTGCCCTGATACCAAAACCAGACAAAGTCACTCTAAAAGAAGAGAATTACATGCAGGGACAGGGGGAGAAACTATGGTTCTGGGTGTTGTTTGTGGTTGAAATCTTAGTGCATGGTTTGGCCACGTAACTTGTGGTTTTATTCTGTTGTCTTTGTGAAACAACTGAGTATCTTGTTACAAACAGGATAGGGCCAGTTTTAGTCTGATTCTGCAGTTACACATTTAAGGCAGGTTACCTGGCCTTTGCTCATAATCTCATGGAAAAGAAACTTAATATCACTGACATACTTAACATGATGAATATTTTAGGTTTTGACCAAATGTGTTCTGCCTAAGGTTGGGTTTTGCAAAAGCAGAACCTGACATAGGGTTCAACGACATATGATTTATTCAGGGGAAATTATCAGGAGAAGTTTAATGATAGAGTACAAGGCAAGGAAAAGAGCTAAGTAAGGGTGTAGGCTCAACTGGAATCTCCCTCAGCCTGATCCCTTTTGGAGATCTGGAATGTAAATGGTACCACACATCTGTCCCACCTTGAGACAAGGGAGTGTCTTTTTGTAACTCCAGGTCAGACAGTCCTTAAATATTTCCCAGATAGACTGCTTTCTTTGTTTACTTTTTCTAAAACATTGGACTTACCTGTAACTGCAGGAATCCATATATGAGGCATTTTACTTGGTGTTATTTCTTTTATTTATTTACTTATTTATTTATTTTATTATTATTATATTTTGGCTGTGTTGGGTCTTCATTGCTGCGCACAGGCTTTCTCTAGTTGCGGCGAGCGGGGGCTACTCTTCATTGTGGTGCACAGGCTTCTCATTGTGGTGGCTTCTATTGTTGCGGAGCATGGGCTCTAGGCACGCGGGCTTCAGTAGTTGTGGCACGTGGGCTTCAGTAGTTGTGGCTCGCGGGCTCTAGAGCGCAGGCTCAGTAGTTGTGGTGCACAGGCTTAGTTGCTCCATGGCATGTGGGATCTTCCCAGACCAGGGCTCGAACCCATGTCCCCTGCATTGGCAGGCAGATTCTTAACCACTATGCCACTAGGGAAGTCTCATTTGGTGTTATTTCTGAACATGAATTTCTTCTTCTGTTGCAGAGTCTAGATTGCATAGCTATGATCATTCTAAAAAAGTCCATCAAAGGGCTTCCCTGGTAGCGCAGTGGTTAAGAATCCACCTGCCAGTGCAGGGGACAAGGGTTTGATCCCTGGTCTGGGAAGATCCCACATGCTGTGGAGCAACTAAAGCCCATGCGCCACAACTACTGAGCCTGTGCTCTAGAGCCTGCAAGCCACAACTACTGAGCCCACGTGCCACAACTACTGAAGCCCATGCACATAGAGCCTGTGCTCCACAACAAGAGAAGCCACCGCAGTGAGAAGCCCATGCACTGCAATGAAAAGTAGCCCCTGCTCGCCACAGCCAGAGAAGGCCTATGCACAGCAGTAAAGACCCAATGCAGACAAAAATAAATAAGTAAATTTATTTTTAAAATAAAATAAAATAAAAAATAAAAAAGTCCATCAAAGGGCTTCCCTAGTGGTGCAGTGGTTGAGAATCTGCCTGCCAATGCAGGGGACACGGGTACAAGCCCTGGTCTGGGAAGATCCCACATGCCGCAGAGCAACTAGACCCGTGAGCCACAATTACTGAGCCTGCGTGTCTGGTGCTTGTGCTCCACAACAAGAGAGGCCGTGATAGTGAGAGGCCCGTGCACCATGATGAAGAGTGGCCCCCACTTGCCACAACTAGAGAAAGCCCTCGCACAGAAACAAAGACCCAACATAGCCTTAAATAAATAAATAAATAAATAAATAAAATTTTAAAATAGCAACACATTTTTTTAAAAAAGTCCATCAAAGAATAAAACTTCTCACTTGTTTTACAATAAATAAATAAATAAATAAATCAGAGTCCTACATTGAAATGCCTAACGTCTGTTTCACTTGGCTGTTTGATTGACTCTAAAACAAAATATGTTCAAAAGTGAGACTCTAATGTTTCCTCCTAACCTCCTCCATGTACACCACCACTACCCTTTCCATCTCAGTTAATGACAAATCCATCCTTCCGGCTTGGACAAAAACCTTGAATCATCTTGATTACTGTAGTGTGAGGCTGATTAGGAGGTGAGGCCATGTTCTGATCTGAGGACTTGGAGCTGTGTAACCACAATCATGTGCAGCTCCTCAGTAATAAAGATACTATATAATGAAAACACATGGCATCTTCTTAGTGAATTTTTATTGGATAAAGGTTAATGTATAGAATGAAGTAATTGTGCATAATCTTGCTAGTAGACTGAAACTGGTGGGCAGTCACCTGCCTTTCACAAATGTTTTTCAGAGATACTTTCAAATCCTTTGGCAGATGTTATTGCCATTAGAGCAAACAGATCGAAATCAAGAAAGCCAGAATGTTTATCTCAGAGTTTAGGTGGCCATTTTCTACACAATTCCACCACTGCAGGAAATGTCGTAGCAGGAAATGAAATTTGGTGATATCTCTCCTTTTCAAATAGGTCTCAGGTGTCACACTACTAAAAGAAATGAACATGCCTTGGAAAATGGTGTAAGAAATACTATCTTGATATAACAGCTGGGTTGGATACAAATACAATCAGTGAGTATAGAGGCAGAGGTGTTTTCTGACGGAAAAGCAGACAGCACCTTGCCCACGTGATTCAAAGCTGCCTAATATCTCTGCCTTTTTCTCCTCTATGGAGTCTTTTCCCTCTCGTCCCTCACCAGTATTGGAGCTCACAGAATGACTCTCAAGCTTCAGTCTCCCTGAAATTGAAGAGCAGCAAGATAATATTAGGTCGAATCTTTGAATGGACTCACTTTCTATCTGCATGATATCATGGTCTGGTGTGTCCCTTGAGGATTTTAGCCTTTGGGCACGTATGAAATAACACGTCTAAGCATTTTCCTTAGCTGCATAAGACACGACCCGTAAATGGGGTGGTGGCCGTTTAAGAAGCGAAGAAGCCTCGCTCCGCCTCTAGAGCCCGATGACATCGTTTCCCAGAGGCTCTCACGCGGACACCTCTGACCCTTCGCAGGGATTCCTGGAAGGGCGCCTTTCGAGGTGCCAGGCGGTGCTGCGGAAGCAATATTACCCAGGAGGCTCTGCGGCAAGAGGCGGTAGCTCCGGGCCAATGACTGTGCAGGACTGGGATCCCGCGTTGGGCGAGACTTACGGCGGCATTCTCGTGGCGGTTGTATTGGCTGCGCCTGCGTCTGTCCTCGGGATCGCACGCAGCTCCCGAGCCATAAGCGGGGTCGAGGGCCGGGACCAGTAAGTCTCAGGAAGAGGCTTCCTCCCCTCCCTTCACGGAGGCAGGGCTGAGGGTGGGCGAGGCAGCGGAGGGGCGTCAGCTGAACCGTTGGGACCCTCCCTGGTCTCCTGCGTTGCAAGGCCCAGGTCCCTGGAAAGGGTCTCATGGCCGCGGCAGAGGCACAGACAGACCCGGCACTGGTGAGTGGATGGCCCCTCAGGCCCTTTGGACCTCCAGCCACATTATCCCGGCGCCCCCATATAGAGCGAAGTTGTCCTGGGTCTCTTCACTTCCCCTTAGTCTGCCTTTGAGTCTGGGGACCGTGGAGGCCGGTCAGTCAGTCCCAGCCTAGTGCCCTGAATCCAGGCCAGGGTTGATATGGAAGAGTTCCCAACTCAGTTAATCGATGATCTGTGCAGGGCTGTCCCAGGCACTTGAACCACTAGGTGAAAATGCTGGGAGGTGAGGCTGAGCTGGGTGGAATTGCGAATCTCCATTTTGCCTGTTGGGGACAGAGTGGCGAGACAGAAGTCAGGTCTGGAATGGCAGGGTGAGGAACGGGGTCTCTTTTTGGGGTTTTTTTGGGTTGTTATTTATTTATTTAGCTATTTATTATTTATTTTTGTTTGTGCTGGGTATTTGTTGCTGCGCGCGGGCTTTCTCTAGTGGCGGCGAGCGGGGGCTACTTTTCCTTGCGGTGTGTGGACTTCTCATTGCGGTGGCTTCTCTTGTTGTGGAGCACGGGCTCTAGGTGTGCGGGCTTCAGTAGTTTTGGCACGTGGGCTCAGTAGTTGTGGCGCTCAGGCTCTAGAGCGCAGGTTCTGTAGTCGTGGCGCACGGGCTTAGTTGCTCCGCGGCATGTGGGATCTTCCCGGATCAGGGCTCAAACCCGTGTCCCCTGCATTAGCAGGCGGATTCTTAACCACTGCGCCACCAGGGAAGTCCCGGGGTCTTTTTTTGGGTTGATGGAAACGATAGAGAATTTGGAGGCAAGGAGGGAAGGGATCTGATCCAGGTTTTAATAGGTTTCCTCTAGCTGTCAAGTGGAGAGCAGGCTTAAGAATGAGTGGAGTCAGCAGCAGCGAGGGAACTCCCTGCACCCCCCACACATACATGGAGCTCCCCGTTACACATAGTGTCTTCAGCCATCCTCCCAGCCCAAGTGTGTGTTGCAGATGTGCAAAGCAGGTTTTGGAGCCCACAGCCTGGGTGCAGCTCCAGGCTCTGCCACTGCCCAGTAGCAGGAAAGTCTGCTACGTCCTGACCGCTCAGTTTCCTCTGCTGTGAAATGGGGCTAATCCCAGCGTCTTCTCTTTGGGGTCCTTGTGAGAGATGAGTGGGGCAGGGAGTGAAAACCACTGAATGCAGCACAGTGTACCCAGGAATGCTCAGGAAATGCTAGTTGGGCTATTCGTTACTCTGATTTCTAGGGTCCAAGGAGGCCATTTCCCTGGTTTTGTCCTGAAGGCAGTACAAGCGAGAGAGAAATGGGACGTCTCAGAATCCCCTCTGTACCTGCACCATCTGAATGGACTGAGCCTTAGGAAACAGCTCAAGCAACAGTGTGGAGGCTTCAGTGTACATTCTGTCCATGCCCTTCCCAGGGCTGTGACCTTGAGCAAGTGTCTTCGCTGCCCTTGTCTCCCATCTCTTGGGGTTAATGAGAATGTTAACATTTCCTCCCCCGGCTTGAGGTGATCAGAGAGGGCATATGTGTGATATGTGTTCCCCAGTATCCAACCAGGTAGCATAACTCCAGACACTTTTCAGGGAGCAGAGCCCCTTGTCCTATAATGATCTTAGGGACTCACCTAGGGGAATCTGGTCCTGTATTCAGTTGAGGCCTGGAGGGAGAGGGAGAGCCTGTGGACCAAGGCACAGTGGGTGCAATATTTTTGGAATCACTGCTCCTCTGCTAGGAGTACCCTTGGGCAGGCTAGGAGCCAGGGAAGTCACTGGATTCATCTTGGCAGTTGCCATCTGTTTACAGTATGCAAAGCTGGCTTGCCATTTACAGCAGTAAATTCAGTTTCCTGTTTAAGACATTTCCTTTTATGTGAAAAGTGAGTCCATTAAAGATTGGGTGATGGTGCTCTGTGGGAATGTGGTGTGCGTTTGAATGTCAACACACAGCAGGCCCCAGGCTTCTCTCCAGCATGTGACCCTGTTTACTCTTGTCATACCCCCAGTCACCATCAGGAGTTGTCTTGTGTATTTGCTTTTTGTTCCTTCATTCCAGTTGTGTGGCCCCTCCTCAGAGAGGCCTTTCCGGATTTGCCCCCAGGCTCTCTAATCTCCCCACTCTTGTTTTCTTGTCACCAGAACCCTTAGGGCCATCTGACATTGTCTTGCTCAGTTACTTGTTGAGGATCTGTGCATCGCTGTTTGCTGCTCTATATCTAGACCTAGAACAGGGCCAGCCCTGTATGGAACAGGGGCTCAGTAGCTGGTTGGAGAGCTGGTGGGCGCTCATTACACTTATAATCAGTTCAAACCCCCACCATGGCCCACTGCAGCTGTCCCTCTGACTACCTCTGTGCTGTCTGTGTGTCCTTCTCCCCTCCCATCCTTCCCTGGCTCACTGCCCTCCCAGCTACACCATCCTCCACTTGCCAAGCTCTTACCCACTTCCCAGCCTTTGCCCTTGTAGTCCCCTCCGCCTGGAACACTGTCTCCCTGTGCATTGTTCAGGCCTCTGCTCAAATGCCACCTCTTCATTGAGGTAGGTCCTGGTCTTTTTTTTTTTAATTAATTTATTTAGTTTTTATTTATTTATTTTTGTCTGTGTTGGGTCTTCATTGCTGCGCACGGGCTTTCTCTAGTTGCGACAAGTGGGGGCTACTCTTCATTGCTGTGAGTGTGCTTCTCATTGATGTGGCTTCTCTTTGTTGAGGAGTACAGGCTCTAGGTGCGTGGGCTTCAGTAGTTGTGGCACATGGGCTCAGTAGTTGTGGCTTGTGTGCTCTAGAGCGCAGGCTCAGTAGTCGTGGTGCATGGGCTTAGTTGCTCCGCAGCATGTGGGATCTTCCCAGAGCAGGGCTCGAACCCGTGTCCCCTGCATTGGCAGGTGGATTCTTAACCACTGCACCACTATGGAAGTCCCTCCTGGTCTTTTTAGTCCTAGCTAAAGTACCCGCTGCACCCACATGCTTGGGATCTGGCTTGGGATCATGCTTGGGATTTTCCAGGGTGTTTGAGGAGCAAAGAGGAAAAATAATCATAACAAAACAATGGTTGGGGGTGGAATGAATTGGGAGATTGGGACTGACATATACACACTAATATGTATAAAATAGATAACTAATAAGAACCTGCTATATAGCAAAAAATAAGAAAAAAACAATGGTAACAGTGGGCTTCCATTGGGCCCTTGATTTGCTCTGAGGGACTGTGGTTATGTTTCATTTCACTCAATCCCCCCACCTCCTCAGAGTTAGTTTCTGTTATTATACAGAATGCTTTACAGAAGAGGAACTTGAGGCTCAGAGACGTTGTTACCTGCCCAAGGTCACACAGCTCTCAAGTACTTGAAACTCACACCTTGTCCATTGGCCACCAGAGCCTGTGTTCCCAACTATAGTAGGCTGGGAAGGACAACACCTAAATTAAACAGGTTCTGATCCCATCCAACAACCCCAGAGCGCATGATGCTACTCTATTTGACTTTTGAGGCACCAGTGACCTTCAAGGATGTGGTTGTGACCTTCACCCCGGAGGAGTGGGAATTACTGGATCCGGCTCAGAGGACCCTGTACCGGAAGGTGATGCTGGTGACCTACAGGCTCCTGGTCTCACTGGGTAAGGCTTCTCCTCACCTCCATGGGGGGTCGGGGGGGAGACCTGCAGCCTCCTTCTCTGTTCTGTCCTCTCGCTCAAGGCCCGGATTGTGGAGAAGGTCTCTGGAGCTGCCCACCCTCCTCCCCATTTTCCCTGCCATGTTCTGGGCTCGCCTTCTCCTGCCTGCTCTCCCTTTGTCTCCACCACGGATCATCGGGCAAGAAGCATGGTCCCCCTCATGGAAGGAAGCGGGGATCCCAGGAACAGGATGTCCTGAGGAGCTGTCCTCAGGAACGTGTGCCTGTGCCCTGGCTCTGGGTTTCCTCCTGGCTTCTCTCTGTGGCTCTGCTCGTGTCACTCTCTTTTCACAACAGCTTTGGGTAGAAGTGGGCATCTCAGTCCTTGCTCTCTGAGACCCTCAAATTTCTTATCTCTACTTTTCTCTGCGTGTTTCTGTCATGCATTTTCTGTGTAGGTGTTTTGTTTATTTGTTTGTGTTTGTGCTGTGTGGCTTGTGGGATCTTAGTTCCCCGACCAGGGATTGAACCTGGGCCCTTGGCATTGAAAGTGCAGCATCCTAACCACTGGACCACCAGGGAATTCCCCTGTGTAGGTGTTTTTGTGACAGGAAGTGACCACTTGAGCCCACACTTCCCACAACCTCTCGCTCCAGCACTCAGCCCAGGCTCAGCCTGGGACCCTTATGAAAGATTCCCATGAGGGGAATCTGACTGGCCCAACCTGGTTGGGTCAGGTGACCCCACTGCCCAGTTAGCAGGGTCGTGGATGATGGGCTGATTCTCCAAGAAGGGGGAGAGTCAGGCAGGTCCCTAGGAGGCGTCTGCCATCCATGCTGCCCATCATCTTTGTAAACAACACAATATCATTTGAAAGTCTTCTTTGGCCCTCAGTGTCTGTATGACCATCCCCTTCCTCTGGCCTCCCCACACTCTCTGCTGGGACCACAGATGATTTTAGAGGACACACAGATGTATCACCAGATGGCTTTGATGGACACACTGAGAAAGCTGTTTCCCTCCTGACTCATGGCAGGAAAATGTCTCAGCTCATGCTTCGTTCATGCCTTCCACCCATGACCGTTGCTGATTTCCCTTTTCAGCAGAGGGAGCGGCCTGCAACTTTCACAACCCTGAGCAGGCTGCTGAACTCTCTGGGACTTAATCACCTTATTTTGATTTCATTGTTGTGTTTTGATGGTAACCTTTTATTTGTAGCAAGGGAAATGTTTTCCCATTTTTCTAGAGTGATTAGAGATTCCCTTTTTGAAGAAATTGATTTAAGAGGTTTGGTTGGAAGAAAAGCCTTTAGTAGCAATTAGTCACAGCTAATGTCCACCAAGCACTGATGCTGCGTCAGGCCTGTTCCAGGCACTTGCCCTGCTCTGCTCACTGAATCCTGTGAGGTGCTGGGTTTTCCTGAAGCTGCCTGACTCTGAATCCAGTTCTCTCCCCTCTGGGGACCTCCTGCCCAAAGGAATCAATCAGATTTTGGAGCAAAATATTTTATTGTGGTAATTTAAACTCTCTTATATATTATTCAGTGATATTATTACATTCTTAATGTTATTACTTTAGTAAAATGCACAGTCTTATGTGTCCAGCCCAGTGCATGTTTTACTCATGTACCTACTGTTGTGGCTTCCACCAGATCCATCTTTGGAGCATCTCAAGCCCCCAGCAGGCTCCCCTGCCCCATGGTATAAGGAAAACACAGCCGTGGCAGTGTTTAGTTTCTCGGGAAGATAAAATGCTAACATTTGAGCTCAACCTTAGAAGATGCCCCTTCGTGATGAGATGCAATCCTCTGCCTTTCTTGGTGGTCAAAGCCCTTTCCTTTGTGAAATGACGCTGAAAGGAGATGAAAGGTGATGTCTGTGGGAATGTCCACAGTTACCCAAATCACCACGTGGGTTTCCCCGTGTCTGCCTCTTTTGTGGTTCCTACAATGCACAAGTTGGGGAATCACCAAGAAGGCCCCTCGCACCATCCCCTGGTCCCCGACAGTTAAATCCTCACACTCACATTCCCCCCAAATCAGCAGCCCACTTTTTCCCAGCTGCTGACCCCACACAGGGCTTCTGAGCCGTTTTCTCCCCAGTGCGATGCTCAGGAGGCCGGGCTTCGGAACCGGGCTGCCTGGTGTTGAATCCCAGCTCAGTTGCCTTTGGACTGTGGCAGGTACTGAGGCCAACCTTATTCTCTGTTTTCCTGCTCCTTCTCCCAGTGCACGGGTCTGCTTGGGCCTCATCCGGGTCCCTCACCAGCCACAAGATGCTGCAGCAGTAACTGGAGCAGTCGAACACCCAGTTCACCCCTTCCTTCTCCCACAGTCAAGGCTCTCCCTTCTGACTGAGCCACAGACTTAAGTCACTGGTCTGCTTGAGACTGCTGATGGTTGGGGGTACCATTTGCAAGTTGATGGAGACAAGGGCTTTCATTACTCCCAGGTGCCAGAATTACCCAGGGAGCCTTGGAAACTACTAATGCCCAGGCCTTACCCCAGAGATCTAGTTTGAACTGGTCTGTGGTGAGAATCAGGCGTCACTTGGTGAGACACACTGACTTAGATTAATTAGAAAACAGCTGCAGAAGGAGTGGGTGACTTTTCCAGTGTCCCGTGGTTGCATGTGAGTGGGGTGTACACCTGCCCAGTGTTGGGTTCTATAGGATGGAGACTATCGGGTAGACATTGTCCTAGGCTGGTGTTTGCGCCTTGGTTTCAGGATCCAGGTCAGCATTTTTTTTCTTTTTTTTTGCTTGCATGGGAGCACCATTATTCTGAAATCTTCCCTGTCCTGAATACCACACTCTATAGAGAGGGTCCTCATGGTCTTTACAAAACACCTTTGTCCTTTATCTCCATAAACAGGGCATCCTGTTCCCAAACCAGAACTGACCTACCTGTTGAATCCTGGGCAAAAGCTATGGATGGTGAAGAGAGGCTTTTCCCAAAGCTCTTCCTCAGGTGGGTTGCCAAGAGCCAGGCAGTGGGGGTCACTACAGCATGCAGACCGGGAGGGACTGCTGCCTCTGAAATTCCGTGGAAGCTTCTTGTTGGGACCTCCCTGGGGACACCAGTCACATCCAAGATGTTGAGAAGGCCAGAACCAACCTTGAACAATCATTAGATCCCTCATCCAGCCATCTCCAAGTCCTGTCCATTTTATACCCCACATCCATTTCCTGAGTCCATCCCCTTCCTGAGCGTCACCATTACCACCATTATCAACTCTCTCGTCATCTCTTGTCTGCGTAATGCTGCACACCCTGTTGTCTCTGTTCATCTGCTCTGTGCATCCGCCCAGCTCTGTCTCCTGCAGCAGCTCTCCCAGCCATTCACCTTATTCCAAACCTTCACCACTCCCCAGCTGCTGGGGCCTCATCCTATGAGAAAATTCATGTTGGAAATAAAGATTGCTTACTTCTCTTTCTCTTTCCTCAGTCCTTTCAGACTCATCTGTATCTGATTGCTGCCTACAGCTTCTGTTCTCACCTCCCTCTGAAGCTGTGACCAGTTCCTGCACCAGGAACATCTCCCGCCTTCTTGGGAATTCTTTTCATCTCCTAGTTCCTTCCTGAGCTCTAGAATGGCCTCTAATTGGTGTGACTATCTGTACAACCAGCTTCTTAGAGGAGGTGTTTCATTCTTAGAAGAAAGGTCTACACTAGACTTCCATGCATCCCCTTCACTCTTTATTTTTTTCTGCTTTTTCAAAACTGAAGTGCAACTGACACATATCAGTATTCATGAATCTTAAAGGACTTAACCTGATGATTTTTTAAAAATTTTTTAAGATTAATTAATTAATTTTATTTTTGGCTGCGTTGGGTCTTTGTTGCTGTGCATGGGGTTTCTTTAGTTGCGGCAAGCAGGGGCTACTCTTCATTGAGGTGTGCAGGCTTCTCATTGCAGTGGCTTCTCTTGTTGTGGAATACAGGCTCTAGGTGCAGGCTCTAGGCTTCAGTTGTTGTGGCATGCAGACTCAGTAGTTGTGGCACACGGGCTTAGTTGCTCCATGGCATGTGGGATCTTCCTGGACCAGGGCTCAAACCTATGTCCCCTGCATTGGCAGGTGGATTCTTAACCACTGCCCCACCAGGGAAGTCCCAACCTGATGAATTTTTACACATGAATAAATCCAAGTAACCACCATTCAGGTCAAGATACAGACCTTAGGAGGCTCCTTGTGAGCCCTCCTAGTCCATACTACCACCTACGAAGGTAACCTCCAATACTCAGACACCGTCAGTGAGTTTTCACTGTCCTCGAGTCGATAAAACAACTTCATAGTATGTTTTCTGCCCATCTTCTATTGATCATCAGGATGTCTATGAGATTCATTAATGTGGTTGCAAATAGTTGGAGTGTGACATTTTCATACTGTGTAGTATCTCATTACAGTAATATATTGCAGTTTATCCATTCTCCTGTTGATGGACATCAGAGTTGTTACCCTTTTTTTGGATGTCATGAACAAAACTGCTATGAGCTGGTCTGTTGGGCATATACCCAGGATTGGACTGGCTCAGACATGGGATAGGTGTATATTCAACTTTAAGAGAAACCGCCAGACAATTTCCAGTGTGGTTGACCATCCCGCACTCCCACCAGCCATGTATGAGAGTTCCCATTGCTCCACATTCTCATCAGTGCTTGGTGTCATCTCCTTACTCTTTGTGGCACTCTAGAGGAGAGTCTCAGGACCACAACACTGAAGCTGAAGTCTCTCTTTCTTATCCCCATACCTCCAGCACAGAGATAACCATTTTGCATAATTTGGATTTATTATTCATTCCTTGTTTTGTGGTAACTTATGTTATTACAAAATCTATTTCCTTGTAGATGTAAAGCTATTCAGATACTGTTTCTTCTTATGTTAGTTTTGGTATGTTGTGTCTTTCAATCGGTCCACTTTATCTAAATGTTCAATCCATTACTTTTTTTAAAAAATAAATTTATTTATTTATTTATTTATTTATTTTTGGCTGCATTGGGTCTTTGTTGCTACGCGCGGGCTTTTCTCTAGTTGCAGTGAGCAGGGGCTACTCTTTGTTTCCGTGCGTGGGCTTCTCATTGTGGTGGCTTCTTTTGTTGCAGAGCATGGGCTCTAGGTGTGTGGGCTTCAGTAGTTGTGGTACGTAGGCTCAGTAGTTGTGGCTCATGGGCTCTAGAGCACAGGCTCAGTAGTTGTGGTGCACAGGCTTAGTTGCTCCGTGGCATGTGGGATCTTCCCAGACCAGGACTCGAACCCATGTACCCTGAATTGGCAGGTGGATTCTTAACCACTGCACTACCAGGGAAGTCCCAATCCATTAGTTTTTTGTTGTTTTTTTTTCAACATCTTTATTGAATTATAATTGCTTTACAGTGGTGTATTAGTTTCTGCTTTATAACAAAGTGAATCAGTTATACATATACATATGTTCCCATATCACTTCCCTCTTGCATCTCCCTCCCTCCCACCCTCCCTATCCCACCCCTCTAGGTGGTCACAAAGCACTGAGCTGATCTCCCTGTGCTATGCAGCTGCTTCCCTCTAGCTATCTATTTTGTATTTGGTAGTGTATATATGTCCATGACACTCTCTCACCCTGTCACATCTCACCCCTCCCCCTCCCCATATCGTCAAGTCCATTCTCTAGTAGGTCTGTGTCTTTATTCCCGTCTTGCCACTAGGTTCTTCATGGCCTTTTTTTTTTTTCCTTAGATTCCATATATATGTGTTAGCGTACTGTATTTGTTTTTCTCTTTCTGACTTACTTCACTCTGTATGACAGACTCTAACTCCATCCACCTCATTACAAATACCTCCATTTCATTTCTTTTTATGGCTGAGTAATATTCCATTGTATATATGTGCCACATCTTCTTTATCCATTCATCCGATGATGGACACTTAGGTTGCTTCCATGTCCTGGCTATTGTAAATAGAGCTGCAATGAACATTTTGGTACATGACTCTTTTTGAACTACGGTTTTCTCAGGGTATATGCCCAGTAGTGGGATTGCTGGGTCGTATGGTAGTTCTATTTGTAGTTTTTTAAGGAACCTCCATACTGTTCTCCATAGTGGCTGTATCAATTTACATTCCCACCAACAGTGCAAGAGTCTTCCCTTTTCTCCACACCCTCTCCAGCATTTATTGTTTCTAGATTTTTTGATGATGGCCATTCTGACCGGTGTGAGATGATACCTCATTGCAGTTTTGATTTGCATTTCTCTAATGATTAATGATGTTGAGCATTCTTTCATGTGTCTGTTGGCAATCTGTATATCTTCTTTGGAGAAATGTCTATTTAGGTCTTCTGCCCATTTTTGGGTTGGGTTGTTCATTTTTTTGTTATTGAGCTGCATGAGCTGCTTGTAAATCTTGGAGATTAATCCTTTGTCAGTTGCTTCATTTGCAAATATTTTCTCCCATTCTGGGGGTTGTCTTTTGGTCTTGGTTATGGTTTCCTTTGCTGTGCAAAAGCTTTTAAGTTTCATTAGGCCCCATTTGTTTATTTGTGTTTTTATTTCCATTTCTCTAGGAGCTGGGTCAAAAAGAATCTTGCTGTGATTTATGTCATAGAGTGTTCTGCCTATGTTTTCCTCTAAGAGTTTGATAGTGTCTGGCCTTACACTTAGGTCTTTAATCCATTTTGAGTTTATTTTTGTGTATGGTGTCAGGGAGTGTTCTAATTTCATACTTTAACATGTATCTGTCCAATTTTCCCAGCACCACTTATAGAAGAGGCTGTCTTTTCTCCACTGTATATGCTTGCCTCCTTTATCAAAGATAAGGTGACCCATATGTGCGTGGGTTTATCTCTGGGCTTTCTATCCTGTTCCATTGATCTATATTTCTGTTTTTGTGCCAGTACCAAACTGTCTTGATTACTGTAGCTTTGTAATATAGCCTGAAGTCAGGGAGCCTGATTCCTCCAGCTCCATTTTTCGTTCTCAAGATTGCTTTGGCTATTCGGGGTCTTTTGTGTCTCCATACAAATTGTGAAATTTTTTGTTCTAGTTCTGTGAAAAATGCCAGTGGTAGTTTGATAGGGATTGCATTGAATCTGCAGATTGCTTTGGGTAGTAGAGTCATTTTCACAATGTTGATTCTTCCAATCCAAGAACATGGTATATCTCTCCATCTATTTGTATCATCTTTAATTTCTTTCATCAGTGTCCTATACTTTTCTGCATACAGGTCTTTTGTCTCCTTAGGTAGGTTTATTCCTAGATATTTTATTCTTTTTGTTGCAATGGTAAACGGGAGTGTTTTCTTAATTTCACTTCCAGATTTTTCGTCATTAGTGTATAGGAATGCAAGAGATTTCTGTGCATTAATTTTGTATCCTGCTACTTTACCAAATTCATTGATTAGCTCTAGTAGCTTTCTGGTAGCATCTTTAGGATTCTCTGTGTATAGTATCATGTCATCTGCAAACAGTGACAGCTTTACTTCTTCTTTTCCGCTTTGGATTCCTTTTATTTCTTTTTCTTCTCTGATTGCTGTGGCTAACACTTCCAAAACTATGTTGAATAATAGTGGTGAGAGTGGGCAACCTTATCTTGTTCCTGATCTTAGTGGAAATGGTTTCAGTTTTTCACCATTGAGGACAATTTTGGCTGTGGGTTTGTCATATATGGCCTTTATTATGTTGAGGAAAGTTCCCTCTATGCCTACTTTCTGCAGGGCCTTTATCATAAATGGGTGTTGAATTTTGTCGAAAGCTTTCTCTGCATCTATTGAGATGATCATATGGTTTTTCTCCTTCAATTTGTTAATATGATGTATCACGTTGATTGATTTGCGTATATTGAAGAATCCTTGCATTCCTGGGATAAACCCCACTTGATCATGGTGTATGATCCTTTTAATGTGCTGTTGGATTCTGTTTGCTGGTATTTTGTTGAGGATTTTTGCATCTATGTTCATCAGTGATATTGGCCTGTAGTTTTCTTTCTTTGTGACATCTTTGCCTGGTTTTGGTATCAGGGTGATGCTGGCCTCGTAGAATGAGTTTGGGAGTGTTCCTCCCTCTGCAATATTTTGGAAGAGTTTGAGAAGGATAGGTGTTAGCTCCTCTCTAAATGTTTGATAGAATTCGCCTGTGAAGCCATCTGGTCCTGGGCTTTTGTTTGTTGGAAGATTTTTAATCACAGTTTCAATTTCAGTGCTTGTGATTGGTCTGTTCATATTTCCTATTTCTTCCTGGTTCAGTCTCGGCAGGTTGTGCATTTCTAAGAATCTGTCCATTTCTTCCAGGTTGTCCATTTTATTGGCATAGAGTTGCTTGTAGTACTCTCTCATGATCGTTTGTATTTCTGCAGTGTCAGTGGTTACTGCTCCTTTTTCATTTCTAATTCTATTGATTTGAGTCTTCTCCCGTTTTCTCTTGATGAGTCTGGCTAATGGTTTATCAATTTTGTTTATCTTCTCGAGGAACCAGCTTTTAGTTTCATTGATTTTTGCTATTGTTTCCTTCATTTATTTTTCATTTATTTCTGATCTGATCTTTATGATTTCTTTCCTTCTGCTAGCTTTGGGGTTTTTTTTTTTTTTTTTGCTCTTCTTTCTCTAATTGCTTTAGGTGCAAGGTTAGGTTGTTTATTCGAGATGTTTCCTGTTTCTTGATGTAGGCTTGTATTGCTATAAACTTCCCTCTTAGAACTGCTTTTGCTGCATCCCATAGGTTTTGGGTCGTCGTGTCTCCATTGTCATTTGTTTCTAGGTATTTTTTGATTTCCCCTTTGATTTCTTCAGCGATCACTTCGTTATTAAGTAGTGTATTGTGTAGCCTCCATGTGTTTGTATTTTTTACAGATCTTTTCCTGTAATTGATATCTAGCCTCATAGCGTTCTGGTCAGAAAAGATACTTGATACGATATCAGTTTTCTTAAATTTACCAAGGCTTGATTTGTGACCCAAGGTATGATCTATCCTGGAGAATGTTCCATGAGCAGTTGAGAAAAATGTGTATTCTGTTGTTTTTGGGTGGAATGTCCTATAAATATCAATTAAGTCCATCTTGTTTAATGTATCATTTAAAGCTTGTGTTTCCTTGTTTATTTTCATTTTGGATGATCTGTCCATTGGTGAAAGTGGGGTGTTAAAGTCCCCTACTATGATTGTGTTACTGTCGATTTCCCCTTTTATGGCTGTTAGTATTTGCCTTATCTATCGAGGTGCTCCTATGTTGGGTGCATAAATATTTACAATTGTTATACCTTCCTCTTGGATCGATCCCTTGATCGTTATATAATGTCCTTCTTTGTCTCTTGTAATAGTCTTTATGTTAAAGTCTGTTTTGTCTGAGATGAGAATTGCTACTCCAGCTTTCTTTTGATTTCCATTTGAATGGAATATCTTTTTCCATCCCCTCACTTTCAGTCTGTATGTGTCTCTAGGTCTGAAGTGGGTCTCTTGTAGACAGCATATATACGGGTCTTGTTTTTGTATCCATTCAGCCAGTCTGTGTCTTTTGGTGGGAGCATTTAATCCATTTACATTTAAGGTAATTATCAATATGTATGTTCCTATTCCCATTTTCTTAAATATTTTGGGTTTGTTATTGTAGGTGTTTTCCTTCTCTTGTGTTTCTTGCCTAGAGAAGTTCCTTTAGCATTTGTTGTAGAGCTGGTTTGGTGGTGCTGAACTCTCTCAGCTTTTGCTTGTCTGTAAAGGTTTTAATTTCTCCATCAAATCTGAATGAGATCCTTGCTGGGTAGAGTAACATTGGCTGTAGGTTTTTCTCCTTCATCACTTTAAGTATATCCTGCCACTCCCTTCTGGCTTGCAGAGTTTCTGCTGAAAGATCAGCTGTTAACCTTATGGGGATTCCCTTGTGTGTTATTTGTTGTTTTTCCCTTGCTGCTTTTAATATGTTTTCTTTATATTTAATTTTTGGCAGTTTGATTAATATGTGCCTTGGCGTGTTTCTCCTTGGATTTATACTGTATGGGACTCTCTATGCTTCCGGGACTTGATTAACCATTTTCTTTCCCATATTAGGGAAGTTTTCAATATAATCTCTTCAAATATTTTCTCGGTCCCTTTCTTTTTCTCTTCTTCTTCTGGGACCCCTATAATTCGAATGTTGGTGCGTTTACTGTTGTCCCAGAGGTCTCTGAGACTGTCCTCAGTTCTTTTCATTCTTTTTTCTTTATTCTGCTCTGCAGTATTTATTTCCACTCTTTTATCTTCCAGGTCACTTATCCGTTCTTCTGCCTCAGTTATTCTGCTATTGATCCCGTCTAGAGTATTTTTAATTTCATTTATTGTGTTTTTCATCGTTGCTTGGTTCCTCTTTAGTTCTTCTACGTCCTTGTTAAATGTTTCTTGCATTTTGTCTATTCTATTTCCAAGATTTTGGATCATCTTTACTGTCATTATTCTGAATTCTTTTTCAGGTAGACTGCCTATTTCCTCCTCATTTGTTAGGTCTGGTGTGTTTTGACCCTGCTCCTTCACCTGCTGTGCGTTTTTTTGTCTTCTCATTTTGCTTATCTTACTGTGTTTGGGGTCTCCTTTTCACAGGCTGCAGGTTCCTAGTTCCCGTTGTTTTTGGTATCTGTCCCCAGTGGCTAAGGTTGGTTCAGTGGGTTGTGTAGGCTTCCTGGTGGAGGGGCCTAGTGCCTGTGTTCTGGTGGATGAGGTTGGATCTTGTCTTTCTGGAGGGCACGTCCACGTCTGGTGGTGTATTTTGGGGTGTCTGTGGCCTTATTATGATTTTAGGCAGCCTCTCTGCTAATGGAAGGGGCTGTGTTCCTGTCTTGCTAGTTGTTTGGCATAGGGTGTCCAGCACTGTAGCTTGCTGGTCGTTGAGTGAAGCTGGGTCTTGATGTTGAGATGGAGATCTCTGAGAGATTTTCGCCATTTGGTATTACGTGGAGCTGGGAGGTCTCTTGTGGACCAGTGTCCTGAAGTTGGCTCTCCCACCTCAGAGGCACAGCCCTGATGCCTGGCTGGAGCACCAAGAGCCTTTCATCCACACGGCTCAGAATAAAAGGGAGAAAAAATAGAAAGAAAGAGGATCAAATAAAATAAAATAAAGCTATTATAGTAAAAAATAAGAAAAAAAATTATTAAGAATAAATTTATTAAGAAAAAAATTTTTTTAATTTTTAAAAATAGATTTATAAATTTTTTATAATAAAAATAAGAAAAAAATTAAGAAAATTTATTAAGAAAAAAATTTTTTAATTTTTTAAAATAAAAAATATGAAAAAACTCATTAAAAATTTTTTTTACATTTTTTTAAAAATAGAAAATAAGGAAAAAATTATTAAGAAAACATTTATTAGGAAAAAAATTTTTTAAGTAAACAAACAGCAAAAAAACGGACGGACCTAACCCTAGGACTAATGGTGAAAGCAAAGCTATACAGACAAAATCTCACCCAGAAGCATACACGTATACACTCACTAAAAAAGGAAAAGGGGAAAAATTAATATATCCTGCTCCCAAAGTCCACCTCCTGAATTTGCCAATCCATTAGTTTTTAAAATTGTTTTATCATACCTGTGTGTATATATGTGCGTATACCTAGGCAATGTATTGTGTAGTGTTTTTTTTTTTCCTCAAACTTTATAAAAGGAGTATTCTCTAGCCATCTGAGCTGGCTTTTTTATTCAGTGTTATGTTACTAATATTTATCATACATATAGTTGTAGTTCACTCATGTTCTTCAGCTGTAAAATATGCTGTTGCATGAATATACCACAGAATATTCATTCTCTTGGACATTTACTTTTTCCCAGTTTTTCACTCTTACAAACAATGCTGCTGTGAAAATTCTTCCACATGTGTCCTTGTGCACATGTGCAGGAGTTTCTCTCTTTTTTTTAAATAAATTTATTTATTTTATTTTTGACTGCATTGGGTCTTCGTTGCTGCATGCGGGCTTTCTCTAGTTGCGGTGAGTGGAGGCTTCTCTTTGTTGTGGTGCACAGGCTTCTCATTGCGGTGGCTTCTCGTTGCGGAGCACAGGCTCTAGGCGCGCGGGCTTCAGTAGTTGTAGCACGTGGGCTCAGTAGTTGTGGCACACGGGCTTAGTTGCTCCGCAGCATGTGGGATCTTCCCGGACCAGGGCTCGAACCCGTGTCCCCTGCATTGGCAGGTGGATTCTTAACTGCTGCGCCACCAGGTACACCCAGGAATTTCTCCTGATATTGTTCCTAGGAGTGGAATTTTGGATAACTAGGTGCCTGGAACATTAAGATGATACCCAGTTGTTTTCTTTTTCTTTTTTTGTTTTTTGGTCGCACTGCACAGCATGTGGGATCTTAGTTCCCAGACCAGGGATTGAACCCATGCCCCTTGCATTGGAAGCGTGGGGTCTTAACCACTGGGCCACCAGGGAAGTCCTATCCAGTTGTTTTCTGAAAGTGGATATAATTTTCACTTCCAATGTCTGAGCGATTTCATTGGCCCATATCCTCTCCAGTATCTGATATTGCCAGGCTCCTTAATTGTTGCCAGTCAAGTGGATGTAAGAGTATCTCAGCGTAGTTTGTTTTGCAGCCCTTCATTACTAAGAAAGTTGAGCAACTCTTTATTTGTTTAGTGGCCACATGTGTGTTGTCTTTTACTAATGTCAGTTTATGAATTTTTTTGCCACAACTTTCTATTAAGATGGTTGCTCTCCTCTTTTAGATTTATCAGATTTTTTACATATTCCTGACACTAATCTTTTACCCATCATATGTGCTGCAGTTGTTTTCTACTAGCATTAAGCTTGCATTTTTATTTTCTTTAAAGTATCTTTTGGTGAAAAGAAATTCATATTTTGTTTAGTCATGTCAATTTATCTTTTGTTTTATGATTTCTGCTTTTCATGTCTTGCTAGGAAATCTTTTCCTACACCAAAGTAAAAAAGATATTCTATTTTTCTATTGCTTACGAAAATATTTTGAAATTTGGCTTTTGCCATTTAAGTTGTAATGAATCTGGAATTAACTTTCTGTGTGGTGTGAAGTGGAAATGCAAGAACTTTTTTCCTCATCTGGGAAATCAGTTTTTTAGCTGCATATTTTGTATAGTCCCTTCTTTTCCCACTAATCTGCTATGCCACCTCTGCTGTATCTCTGTCTATACCTCCACCATCCTCACATGCCCTGCAGTTTCCTGGACATCCAGTATTCTCTCTAGACTCTGCACCTTTGTACACTCTGTCTCCTTTGGCTGTGATGCCTTCTTACTTTCTGTGTCTGTATCTGGTAACTACTCCTAGTTATTTAGGACTCAGACCTCAAGACACCTCTTCTGGGAATCCTCCCCTGATATCTTTTTCTCATCTGGGCTGGGTTAGATGCCCCCTTTTCAGTGTTCTTGTAGCACCACGTGACGTCCTTTCTCAGAACAAATACAGCACACACAGTATCATCATTACCCTCTCCTTGGACAGTGAGGAGGGGACTCCACTCTACCTTCTCTGGCCCCTGCCCCAAATTCTCCTTGAGGCTGTCCCTTTAAAGGTGTCACGAATCCAAGGACTAGCAAAAAACAAAACAAAACAAAACAAAACCCTGAGTTTCAGAAATGTGAAAACCCAGCTGGTGTCAGGTATCAGGGGCACATCTCCATCTTCCTTTTCCTACTGGCTTGGTGATTTTTATTTCTTCTGTGTTGGTATTGCTAATATGTGTCTTTTGTGTATTGGAATCCCTTCAGGTGACAAAGCAAAAACCAAGACCACAGAGACTACTGCTTCTCAGCCAGCCTTGTTTGATGGATGCTTAGTCCAAACGTCACTGACTCAGGAAGGCTTCAGTGTTTCTACTTTGGGGCAAGCCAGGAAACCAGAAGAAGTATCAGAAAAGCAGGGAGGGCATGTGAGGACAGGAACAGTCCTTCACAAGAAAACCCTCCCTGGAAAGGTGAACCCTGACTGTGGTGATTTGGAAATACGTGACAGTCTGTGTTCAAAAGATTTACAGGATAGAGTGTCTACAGCAAATGCTTCTCATGAGTGTGAGTCACGTGGATCAAGGGAAGACCCGTTGTTTCATGGAGGGAAGAATGCCTACAGATGCAAAGCATGTGGGAAAGGGTTTGTCAAGAATCACTTCCTTGTTCAACATCAGTGAATTCACACTAGAGTACAACCCTATAAATGCAAAAAATGTGGGAAGCCCACATTTTTAGCTCACTGGACACTACAGCATTCACATTGGGGAGAAACGCTATGGGTGCGTCGAGTGTGGGAAAGCCTTCAGCCGCAGGTCACACCTCACAGAGCACCAGCGGATTCACAGTGGAGAGAAGCCCTATGTGTGTGGTGAATGCGGAAGGGCCTTCGCCCACCAGTCTGATTTCATTTGGCATAAGAGAACCCACGCTGGAGAGAAACCCTTTGAGTGCAAAGAATGTGGGAAAGCGTTTAGTGACAGCTCTTCTGTAACTCGACACATGAGGTGTCACTCTAGGGAGAAGCCTTATGAGTGCAGTGAGTGTGGAAAGATCTACAGCTACAGCTCAACCCTCACCACCCATCAAAAGATTCATAGTGGGGTGAAATCCTACGAGTGTAATAGATGTGGAAAGGCCTTTTACCAGAAGGCAGAACTCAGACAACATCAGAGATCTCATACTGGGGACAGATTTTTCTAAAGTAACTATTGTGGCAAATAGTTTGGCCAGAGGAAAAATGTTCCTTGGCATATGAGAGTTCATACCCAAGAGAAGCCCTGGTCTCCCTCACATGCTCAGTTCTTGCTTGACTGTGGTGTTACCTTTAGCTAGAGCTGAGCCCTTGCACTGCAGAAATGTAGGCCAGTCTCTCCCAAAACATGACTTGGTTCTCAGCAGAGGGACTTTCTTTCCACACCTGAAAGCTCTTTGCTATGACATGGCCCATACAGAGACCTGGGACTATTTGTCCCAGAGCAGGAGTGGTATGCATTCCAGTGGATGAAGGACCCCCTTCCCTAATGGCCTGTGTCTCCCCATCTAATTTTCTGTGTACAGAGGGGCCTGCTGTGTTCTTGCTAGTATGATGGGCAGGAGTCATGAGAACCCCATCCTTTATCCCCATTACCTCACACAGTGTCCTGGGTCCTGGGTCATGGAGACACATCGGTGATTGAGACACGGGTCTTGCTGTTTAGAATGGGAAATACACATGATAACACACAGGTGAGGTATATCAACTCTGTTGCCATGACAGTAACATGCTTATGATCCCCATCCAGCATAATGAAGAACAAGGTCAAAACTTAGGTATGGAGGGGCTCCCCTGGTGGCTCAGTGGTTAAGAATCCGCCTGCCAATGCAGGGGACATGGGTTTGAGCCCTGGTCCAGGAAGATCCCACATGCCGTGGAGCAACTAAGCCCATGTGCCACAGCTACTGAGCCTGCACTCTAGAGCCCATGAGCCACAATTACTGAGCCCGCATGCCACAACTACTGAAGCCCGCACCTACAGCCTGTGCTCTGCAACAAGAGAAGCCACCGCAATGAGAAGCCGGTGTACCGCAATGAAGAGTAGCCCCTGCTTGCCACAACTAGGGAAAGCCTACGTGCAGCAATGAAGACTCAACACAGCCAAAAATAAATAAATAAAATAAATAAATTTAAGACTTAGGCATGGAGGACAGATGTGATCAGGAAGAGTGGTCTAGTGGCTGGCTACAAGCTTGGACTCTGGGGACAATTGGGATTCCAATGCTCCTGAGCTGTGCCCATCACCAGCTGGATGACCTTGGTCATGTTGCTTCCTCACAAGCCTCTTTTCGTGTCTGTAAAAGTGGAACGATGTATGTTAAACTGTAAAGCATGGGAAGAGGAACAGATGGTATACAAGGATGATATCGTGCAGACCCATGAGGGATGGAAGAGCCCCAGCCATGTTTGAAGATGGAGAAGAGCACTCCTTGCAAAGGGAACAACATGTACCAAGATTCTGAGGCAGGCAAGAGCCGGAATTGTTGGGGGAAATAGCTGAAGACCAGTGTGTCCAAGGGAGACAAGTGGGCAGTGAGATCGAGGGTGCAGGGCCCAACACACATCATGAGAAATGTGGATTTTATTGCAACTGCTCTGGGAGGCTCAGGAAGGGATTCAGCAGGACAGTTGAATGATGTTATTTGTCTCTAAATCTCCCTTTGGCTGCTCTGTGGGGAATGAGGAGAATCAAAAACTGATGTGGGAGAGAGGAAAGAGGCCACTGTAGTCCAGGAGTATGTTGACAGTGGACTGGCCCAGGATGGTGGCATTGGAGATGATGGGATGAGGATGACCTGGGACACGTTAAGAGGCAGAGCTGACATTACATGTGCATCATTTGGATGCTGGGGTGAGCCCCAGGGAATGACTTTTCCCCCTCAGTCCTCAAGAGAGAGCCCTCTGCATTCATGGGAAACGTGAGTCATGGCTTGGCCTTGTGTTCCATTTTCTTGAGCAGCACCTAATAAGTGTGTTGAGTGAGCAAGTGAAGCTGAAGGTCCCTTTCTGGGACACAGAAAAGGCAGGATGATTCCTTGTCCCCATGATGGTAGTATGGGCAGTTGAATTTTCCGTGACTTTATTTCTCTGACCAAGGAGGAGCCCTGGCCCTGCCCAGATTAGATGACTTTAGGCAGGAGGGTGCGTAGAGCAGTGATGAGACTTGAATCACTTCAGGCACTATTCTCAACTGTGCTACTTACTGGTGGCCATTACTCAGGGCAACTCAGGGACCTTTTGGGTTCTTGGTTTCCTCCCCTGTATACTGGGAGATCGAATAACCATTTGAACCCTCATTTTCATTATTTACGAAACAAGTGTGTTGGCCATCCCACTTTACCAGGTTGTGCAGGTTAAAGGATAGTGTTGTAAAGTGCCTGTCACAGTGCTGGGTATGTGTATATGCTTAAAAGTCAGCTATTGTAACTCATATGTTACTCCTTTGGCTTATCCTATTCCTTCCTCACCAGAAGATGTGCTGATGGGATTTCTAGTACAAATATACTGCAGTTCCTGATGGCATCTCAGCAGATTTTAGTTCTTAAGAAGCTTGATAATGGGCTCTAGTGACATTCTGCATAAGGTCTTGGTTCCCCGCCAGGCAAAGCCAAGAGTTTTCCCTGCCCCTTGTTTTTTTTTCACTGGTGGAGATGGTGTGGCTTAGGATGCCATGGAATATTAGTTGTGCTTTGAATGGACATTTAAACCTCCCCTTGAAAATCCCTTGTGAAGGGAATTTTGAGCCATCAAAAAGTACTTACTGCTAATTTAATTTATTCCATGTTTATTTAATGTAGTAGTTGATATACGTAATTTGGGTTTAAATATGTCCTCTTATTTTTCGGATTTCTTTGTGTCACTTGTTCTTTCTATGCCTGCCCCCCTCCACACCAAAAAAAACTTTCTATTACTTACAGATTTTCTTTATTCTAGTTTGGAAAGCATATACTCTAATTCTGTTTGTTATTGTCTAAGCTGAGATTTACAAGCACTTATTTAAAGAGTACAGAGTTATACATACTTTTTCCTCTTCCCAGGCTATATAAGGGACTTGGAACATTAACCGATACGTCCTATCTCAGTATATGTGTTGAGACTTCGTGTTAATTCCATTATTGTAACTCCAAAAGGAAGTGTTATTACTGTTTAATACAAATCCTGAGCAGTTGTATCCATCCACATATGCATTCCCCTCTTGGATCCTCTATTGCAGATCTTTCATCTGGGATCAGTTTCCAAATTCTTAAATATAAACTTTAGGATTTCATTTTATGATTGCTAATCTTCCATTAAATTTCCCATTTGGGGCTCAAAATAGTCATACTCTTTCTTGAAAGACAGCTTTGCTGTGTATGGAAATCTAGATTGGCATGTTTTTTTCTTCATCAGGTCCTCGAATAGTTCCTTCCACTGTATTCCAGAACCATAATTATATTGGGAGTGAGTGGCAACTTACTTTGTTTATAGCCTTCTGGTCTTAGTTTAGATTATTAACAGAAATACTAACATTAACATGGAGGAATGGGGTTTGGGGTTATCACCCCCAAAGTAATAAATAGTGCTGAATGTGTAAGAATAATAATAAAATGGATTATCTGGTGACTAAACTGATGGATTGTGTTAGAAACTGGGTAGATGCTCTCCTATCGAATTTTCTCTTTATGGACGCCCTGCTTCCCTTGTATGGGCCATGTAAATGAGCTTGGGGCAATGGAATATGGGCAGAAGTGATCATGAAATTATGTCTTCTAATTTTTGCTCCTCCAGTGGGATATCCCCTTGGGTATTAGTGGTTTCAGTTCTCACACTTGCTCAGGATTTAGTGCCCTCTTGGGAACTGCAGTTTCAGGCTACCTATGGACTGATGGTGGGGTGGGACCCTTGTACTGGCAATATTAGCAAATTCCCTGATGATACTGATGCTACTGCTGGTTTGGGAACAACTGAATTAGAGCGGGCTCTAGAGCGCAGGCTCAGTAGTTGTGGCGCATCTGGTTAGTTGCTCCGAGGCATGTGGGATCTTCCCAGACCAGGGACTGAATCCCTGTCCCCTGCAGGTGGATTCTTAGCCACTGTGCCACCAGGGAAGTCCCTCGTTTTGTTTTTTAATTATATATTTTTCCTGAGGTTCTGACAGGTTGAGGTTTGCCTAAGGCTGCACAGGCAGAGATCTCCAGTTAGATACCTTTCAGGATGGGGCTTCGCCCAACGTGGCCACAAAACCCTGGCGTGGTCCCTGTCTTTGGAACCGCAAAGCATTATTTCTCAGGGTCCCTCGAAGGGCTGTTTGGCCTTTGCCATGGAGAATGGGAAGGGCCTATCCTTACCTGGCGGGAGGTAGGACAGAAACTACATTACCCGGAAGGCTGTGCTTGTGCGTGCACGAAGGGCGCTCATCCAATGACTACCCAGGAAAGAAGCGTTGCCTCCTTGGGAGGTGGAGGGGGGACTTCCGATGATGTCACAGAAGCTCTTGTGGGGTCAGCGTGCCTCGTCGGTGGAGACCCAATCCTGCTTCCCAGGCGGCTCTTAGGGATCAAGTAAGGAAGGAGGGGAGAAGAGACTTAGGACCTACCTCTGCGCCTTTGTACGAGCCGTGACCCCCGCCTGGCGGCGTGCTTTTCCGGCTCCGCACCAATCCTCTTTCCTCCAGGTCCCTGGAGTCGGCGTCCTTGGCCTTGTGTGCCTTTTACACGTGGGAAACTGAGGATTGGAGTGCGGGGTCAGCCAAGGTCACTCCCTGACCAGGGCCGGACGACTGGAGAGTCCACTAAGCTTGAAGGACCCGCCTGGGTCCCTGCCCAGTTCACAGGGTGGACTGGCGACAGGTAGCCGGGTCGGACACAGGTGAGTGGGTGGGCTTCGGGCCGCCAGCCATTGGGACCCTCGTCCTATTAGCCCCAGCGCCCCCATATAGAGGATGCTGTTGTCCTAGGACTTTTTCGCCCTCCGCTCTCTCTGCCCTGGAGTTTGGGGTACTCAGAGGTGAGTTATTCTTGGCCTATGATCCTTAATCGAAACGGGGATTGTGTGGCGCACTTCCAATTTCTGGAACCCAGTAGGATGAGGTAAGCGTTGCCAGGCACAAGAACTAGCATGTGCATATGCTTCGTTGTGGCACTGACCTGAGAATGTTCTAGAAACCACAAGTCTACTCTATTTCTTTTGGGACCAGAGAGCAGGTGGGCAGGAATCAGCCATGAAATGGCAAATGAGGAGCTGGGCCTTCTGAGGGTGGTGGGAGCCATAGACGGTTTAGAGCTGATGGAGGTGCCCTGATTCAGGTCGTAACAAGCTCTCTCTGGCTACAGAACACACTGTGGGGGTGATTGTTTTCCTAGTATTCGGTCAGCTGTATTTTCCTCTGACAAGATCTAATGATACATATTTTATTAGTTTTACTTTTTTCTAGATTTAATTTGCTCTATATTTTATTAAGGATTTTTTTCACCTGTATTAATTAGGACTATAGTTCTGTAATTACTATTTTTTTGTACTCATTATGTTTTTATATCAGTTAGGTTGGTCTCTTAAAATAAGTTGGAAAGCATTTGATCCTTCTCTTATTTTCTGAAAGGACATGTTATTTTAGTATTATTTACCCTTTAAATGTGTTATAGAATTTGCCAGCAGTGTTTGATAATTTCTTATTGTTTTTGAACATATTTTATTCAATTTATTTCTAAATACTTCATATTTTGATGGTATTGTAACGGATTTCTTCTTTTCAATTTCCAAACATTCATTGCTAGTATATGGAAACACAAGTAATTTTTGTATATTGGCCTTTTTATCCTGGGACCTTGCTAAACTCAATCATTCTCAATCATTAGACCTAGTAGCTTTTTGGTGAATGAGTTGTAATTTTCAACATAATCATGTCTTACATGAATAGACAGTTTTGGTTCTACCTTTACAATCTTCAGAAGTTTGTTTTTTTTTTTATGTTACTAACACAGACCACTAGTACAATGTTAAGTGATGAGCATAGACATACTTGCATTATTCCCAATATCAGGGCAAAAGCATTAGGCTTTCACCATCAAATATATTAGCTGTTGTTTTTTCATAGATACCCTACATCACGTTGAGGAAGTTCCCATCTAATCCTAATTTGCTGAGAATTTGTATCATTCACTGGTTTTGAATTCTGTGAAATTCTTCCACTACATCTTTGAGATGATTGTTTTTATTTTAGTCTATTAATATAGATTACATTATAGATGCAGTTGTTAAATCATCTTTGCATTCCTGATAAACAGCACTAGGTTATGATTTATGTGTTTTCATATGTATATGGCTGGATTCAGTGCTAAAATTTTGTTAAGGTTTCTGTTGTATCTATGATCATATGGGTGTTGGTCCATAGTGTTTTGTTTTGTTTTGTTTTGTTTTTTATTTATTTTATTTATGGCTGTGTTAGGTCTTCGTTTCTGTGCGAGGGCTTTCTCTAGTTGCGGCAAGTGGGGACCACTCTTCATCGCAGTGCGCGGGCCTTTCACTGTCGCGGCCTCTCTTGTTGGGGAGCACAGGCTCCAGACGCACAGGCTCAGTAATTGTGGCTCACGGGCCTAGTTGCTCTGTGGCATGTGGGATCTTCCCAGACCAAGGCTCGAACCCGTGTCCCCTGCATTGGCAGGCAGATTCTCAACCACTGCGCCACCAGGGAAGCCCGGTCCATAGTGTTTTAATAGCATCATTCACTTAACTAGTTGGGAAATGTTTGAATCTTGTTTTAGAAGAATTTCTGTGTAATTGGTACTGTTTCATCTTTAAATATTCTTTAAGAGTTTTTACATGTTCCAGGGATGACCTGGTAGCTGACAGCCACCAAGAAAACAGGAATATCAGCCCTACAACCACAAGGAACTGAAATTGCCCAACGACTCAAATGAGCAGGAAACAGAATTTCCTCCACTCCATGAAAAAAACCACAACCCTGCCAACAACTTGAGTTTAGCACAGTGAGCCCATCCCAGGTCTGAGTGGGCATATGACATATAGAACTATAATATAAATTTGTGTTGTTTAAGCCATAAGTTTGTGGTAATTTGTTAGGACAGCAATAGAAAGCTAATACATCAACATTATGCTTCAAGTTTTTTTTTTTTTTTTTTTGGCCGTGCTACGCAGCTTGTGGGATCTTAGTTCCCTGACCAGAGACTGAACCTGGGCCACAGCAGTGAGAGCACTGAGTCCTCACCATTGGATCACCAGGAAATTCCCTTCAAGTACTTTACTTTCTAATGCAAGAATATTTCCTATGCTCGTGTTATACTTTTCCAGCTCCAACCTGGAAATAGCCTCTTATCTAAGGAGTTCTGATTCTTTTTATTGAAATATCGTATTCATAAGCCAATAACTGGACAATAAATATGCTCACAGCTGCTGGAATGCCACTTCTTTCTAGGCTGTCTCAGAAGAGATAGGGAATGTGTTCATATGTAAACATTTCTACATACATTGAGTTTTTTATGTGTATTTAATTTTACAGAGATTTCACAAGATTGGATATTTATTTATTTTTAAAATGTATTTATTTTTGGCTGCGTTGGGTCTTTGTTGCTGTGCATGGGCTTTCTCTAGTTGTGGCGAGCAGGGGCTACTCTTCATTGTGTATTGCGGTGGCTTCTCTTGTTGTGGAGTACGGGCTCTAGGCATGCAGGCTTCAGTAATTGTGGCTTGCGGGCTCTAGAGCATGGGCTCTAGATCGCAGGCTCAATAGTTGTGGCGCACGGGCTTAGTTGCTCCGCGGCATGTGGGATCTACCCGGACCAGGGCTCAAATCTGTGTCCCCTGCATCGGCGGGTGGATTCTTAACCACTGTGCTGCCAGGAAAGTCCCAAGACTGGATATTTAAAAGGGTCTTAAGACTCCAATAGTATACTCAGATAAGGCTCTTTTTACAGGCAAAGATAAGAGAAAGAGTACAATACCAAAAGTACAATCAATAAAAAACAAATGGGTAAATTGGATTTCATGAAAATTAAGAAATTCTACTCTAGGAAAGATAACGTTAAGAAATGAAAACCAAAGCCACAGACTGTGAGGAAATATTGGTAAAGCATATATCAAATGAGTAACTTGCACCCAGAATATATTAAGAAATTGCAAGACAATTCCTTAATAGCAGGCAAAAAACTTTGAACAGATAATTCACTAAAGATATATGGATGGCAAATACACAGGGAGTCATTAGGGAAATGCAAATTAAAACCACAGTGAAATACTACTACATACCTACTAGAATGGCTAAAATGAATGGCCAGTGTCTTACATACAAAGGTCAGGAAGGATGTGAAGAAACTGGAAAACGAATACACTCCAGGAAATGTGAGATGGCATAACCATTCAGAACACAAGGTGGCAAGTTCTTAAAAAGTTAAATATTTGGATCAACTTCCAGCATGACAGTGTGAGGAGCTCTGCAAGCCCTGCTTCCCAATGAAACTGGTGAAAAATTATAAAAACACCATCTAAAGCCTCTAGAAATGATCCTAAGGCTACACAGCAAATGAAGAAACATTTAAGGAAATCTAATACTCAGGATGAACAGCAAGAGCCAGTCACATCTGAACCAAGGCCACACCCTCTCTCCCTGCTTCGAACTCAGAGATGAAAACTCCAGACTGAGGCAGCCAAGAACACAGGGCTCCCTCTCACTAGAGCTGCCAGGCAGAGGACTAGCCTCTCAAGAGGGGCAGGATGTCAGCAATTCTCATCCTGCTCCAGTGTGCATGTTTGGATGAATGATATTCAATTGTTGGCTCACTCATAAAGGCTGCTCTCAGAGCTTCTATGTTTAAGTTAGGTTGACCAGGAGACAGCACATGCCCTGCACTCTTAAGGCCTTTCTCTGATCTGAACTTTCTGGTGCCAAACAGGGTTAAGACTTTGGCTGCAACCTTTCTTCATGTCCCCATATTCATAAGGCCTGTTTGAGCTGTGAAGTTTCTGTTGCTGAATCAGAGTAGACCTTTGGTTAAAGACTTTTCCACATTAGCTGCATTCAAGACTTTTCTCCACTGTGAACTTTATGGTGTTGAATGAGGTTGAAACGCTGGCTAAACGATTTCCTACAACTGCTGCACTCATAGGGCATTTCTCCAGTGTGAATCCTCCGATGCTTAACAAGGCTGGAGCTGTGGCGGAACAATTTCCCACATTCCCTGCACTCATAAGGCCTTGCTCCAGTGTGAACCCTCTGGTGTTTAACGAGGCTAGAATTCTCACTAAAGAATCTTCCACATTCATTGCACTTAAAAGGCTTTTCTCCAGTGTGAACTTTTCGGTGTTGCATGAGGCTAGAGCTTTGGCTAAAGAATTTCCCACATTCACTGCACTCGTAAGGCCTTTCTCCAGTGTGAACTCGCCAGTGATTAATAAGGCTTGACTTGTGGCTATAGAATTTCCCACACTCACTGCACTTATAAGGCCTTTCTCCAGTGTGAACTCTCTGATGTTTCATGAGGCTTGAGTTAAAGCTAAAGAATTTCCCACATTCACTGCACTCATAAGGCCTCACTCCAGTGTGGATTCTGTGATGCTGAACAAGTGTGGAATTATGCCTGAAGGCTTTTCCACATTCACTGCATTTAAAAGGCTTTTCTCCAGTGTGAACTCTCCGGTGTTGAATGAGGTCAGCATTGCGACTAAAAGATTTTCCACATTCACTACACCCGTAAGGCCTTTCACCAGTATGAACTATTTGGTGTATAAAAAGGTTGGATTTATGGCTAAATAATTTGCCACATTCGCTGCATTCATAAGGCTTTTCTCCAGTGTGTAGTCTCTGGTGCTGAACAAGTAAGTATTTCTGACCAAAGGCTTTCCCACACTCGCTGCATCTGTAATGCCTTTTTCCAGGGTGAAAGCCCTCCCCACTTTCGGTGCTCCTATGTGGCTCCCCTCTGCTGTGAGCCACCTGATGCTTGGGAAGACCAGAGCTAGCTGGGGAGACCTTCCCACCCTCCTCACCCTCTTCTCTTCTTGAGGGTTTCTCTCTGGAGCTCAGCTTCTGGTGTTGGTGAAGGTTTACTCTGAGCACCCCCTCTACATAAACACCCGGCTCAGGTGCCACGTCCTCAGCCTCCGCTCCACACCAACAACCTGAAAGCAGAGAAATGCTGATGAAGAGTATGTAGACTTTGGCGGGACGGGGCAGCACCCTCACAAACGTGTCTGACAGCCAGTATGGAGTCCCTGGGATTACTGGCGGGGTGAGGGAGAGCTCGCTGTGCAGTGCAGGACCTGACAACCTCACAGATCAGGGGGACTCATGAGTAGCAAGGATATAGGATGGGGTGCAGCCCAGGGAGGAAAGGCAGGGTCTCCAACACACTCCTCTACAAATGGCTTTCAGCAGGGCTTCAGCTGCTGGTGACACAAGAACACAGTGCAGAAGGGTGTGTCCAGGCCCAGAAAAGTTGAAGGCAACTGAGTAGCTGGTGTTCAAGGACTATTAAGGATATGTGTACACCTCATGACACATGGAGTGAGAGCTTGTATTGTGACCTGGAAAACTTCCCATTCTGTTGCCTCAACAGCCCCACAAACAAGCTGTAAACTATGCCACCATGTGCACCAGTGTGAGAAGGTGGGCCCCTGCCACAAGTTCTCTTACCTACCCTCCTGACTGAGACCCAGGGCCATTTAAACTCACCAGTGAAATCCCCTCGCACCTCCCTCATGTTCCTCTCCTCAGTCCTAACCAGTGATGCTGCATCCCCTTCAGAGAAGTCCACCATGGCACTCTGTGAAGGTCGATGGTGCTGGCAACCGCTTCTTCACTGCTGTCACTCTTTGTCTCCTGATCCCATGGGTATTGGGGGCCCCATTCCTGGAGATCAGTGGCTCAAGATCTTACAGGCCAGGATCTTAGCAGGAACATTTAATTCCAGCAACTCCCAATAATCAGAGGAGGTGAGCCAATTATTCAAGAAAAGTAAAACATCTTTGCAACATTGCTGGGCTATACTTAGTGCCACTGCCTATCAACATGCCAACTACTGCTCAGCTCCCAAGGTCTAGGAACGATCGGAAAAGGAGATCTGGCCACCAGAGCTGTCCTGAATGGATCCCGACCCAGCTGAAGTCACCTTAGAAAGGGAAGCTGCTGCCTATGAGAGGGGCCACAGAAAGGAAGCATCCAAGGTCTTCTCAGACCCAGTGGCTCAAGAACACAGGAGATCACAAGGAATTATAAGGTGAAACTTGCAATTTCACAAGACTAGAAATACCAATGATTCTTAAAGATTTCATTCAAAGAGGTGGGGAAAGGGAGCTGATTGGTTACTGAGAGCATTTAACATGGGTGCACATTCAGCCCCAGAAATGAGGCAGCTGCCAGCATTTGGAAAGAGGCTAAGATGCATAATTAAAGATACTTTGGCCCTCCAAGTTCAATTCTCACCTGATATTTTGGGGCTGAAGGACCTCAGGAAGGACAGAGGGTATCCCTAACGTCAGGGTAGGTGTGACAGAGACCAAAACTTTTGATGGGATTATAAAGGCCTCAGATGAGGAATCTGAAGCCTCTACCACCACTTGGGACTCAGAAACCCTGCCGTTAACTGAATTGGATTTTCATGGCCTGGAGATGCCCAATGGGAAACGGTCAAGGAAGCCCATGTGCTCCTCTGCAAAAACTGGAATGGTTCAATGGATCTATCATTTTGGGCATTCAGACAAGGAGAACCCTGAGCACATTTCTAAATCAGGAGGCCCTCTTTGTCACAGAGTCCAGGAGTTGTTCTTGCAGGCTCGCATCCCGATACAGAGCTTTGTTGCTTAACCTTATTGGTATATCTCACACCAAATGGGAGGCCACGGATGGAACTATCTCCACATGTGCCATGAGAGCTCCGCGCACCCTGACTCACAAATTCTGACGTATCACATCCGCCGCCTGGTGTGCGGTAGGTGTGTGGGTAACCACCCCCACACCTAGCATTCTTTCCCGACTTGCTGACGCCCCCTACTGCCTCCAGGGTGATACTGGTAGAACTAGTCATGGCAAACAAACTGCACCAGGTGTCAACAATCTTTATCAAACAGCTGCCCATGATGGTGACCCCTGATGCTTTTGAGTTTTCCTATGAGAGACAGATGTGTATGACATCTGAACAAGCTCAAGTCCCTCTCACAAAGTGAGAACCTGTGGAGTTGCCCCTGCTGGTGAAGGTAGTAAACATGCCATAGTATCACCTGAAACAAGGTACTGGCCTTTGGCTGGTTGTTCAAGATCTACTAAAAGAAGAGGAGATTATTCCTGCTATTTCTCCTTAATAGGAGCGGCACTTAACTGTTGATTATCGAAACCTTAAAGCTCAAGTTCCCCCCATCAGGGGTCCAACACCTAACAATCCAGTTAACTGAAGACATCAAGAGGGCACCAGTGACTACTTGGCCATGGTGGATCTGGCCCAGTACATTTTATTCTGGGCCTATGACCCCTTAGTCACAGCCCCAGTTCACCTTTACCTTTGAAGGAACCCAACATACATTTACCAAGTTGTCCGTGAGTTATTTAAACAGCCCAGCCCACAATTACTGCCAGGACCCGGACCGGGTCCCCTCCCCACTCCAGTTCTTTATCCACCAGGTACCTCCCTTTTTCCATCAACCCAAGGACGCTGGGCAGAACAGGCAATTATGTATTCCCATCTTATTTTTTTATTTTTATTTTTTTGGCTATGTCGTGTGGCATGCGGGATCTTAACTCCCCACCCAGGGATCGGGCCTGTGCCCCCAGCAGCAGAAGCGTGGAGTCTTAACCACTGGACCACCAGGGAAGTCCCTATTTATTCCCATCTTAATCAGACTTGTGATAGCCGCAGGAGACACCAGCTTTGGCACCAGTACAGCAGCCTTTGTCAAACAAGATCAGATCACGTCTGCCAACCAGCGCCTTTCAGTGGCCCTTTCAGATCACGTACAAAGGCTGCAGGAAACCTTGGCCCTTATTCAACAAACCTACAAGTCTCTGAGCCCAAATGGTCATGGATAACAGACTGGCTTGTGATTGTTTACTAGCCAGGAAAGGTGGCTCAGGACAGCTACAGGCCAAGCTACGAGGATTAGGACAAGTGGTAAAAATCTTTCGTAACATAACCAAAAGCTTCCAAAAGACTCCCTTAAACCCGGAGGTGCCTAATCTGTTCTCTTGCTTTTCCCCTACTACCTGCCGTGCTAGCTGCGGCCTGGGTTTCAAACCCTCATTATATACCTGGTAGGACCCTTCTTAGTTGTCACCTTTGTCAAAGATTGCCTTTGGTGGCAAGAACAAACTATTCCTGTCACCTCTAACATTGCCACAACCCAGGTGGCAAGCGTCACCCATCCCAATGAGAGTTGATAATGATGATGAGACACCACAGGGTCAACTGTATTGCAACCTTTGAAGCTCCCTGTTTTCCTGCTCCCTCGGCATCCCCACAAAGAGGTTGTGAGCACCCTGCCAGTGGCACCAGTGTGAGGAGGCTGGTCCCTGCCACAAGTTGCCCTTCTGGTCCTCCCCTGAGTGTGACCTAGTACGTTTAAATGCACCAATAAAATCCCCTTGTGTTGGGACTTCCCTGGTGGTGTAGTGGTTAAGAATCCCCCTGCCAAAGCAGGGGACACAGGTTCGAGCCCTGGTCTGGGAAGATCCCACATGCCACGGAGCAGCTAAGCCCGTGCGCCACAGCTACTGGGCCTGCGCTCTAGAGCCTGCGAGCCACAACTACCGAGCCCATATGCCACAACTACTGAAGCCCGTGTGCCTAGAGCCCGCGCTCTGCAACAAGAGAAGTCACCGCAATGAGAAACCCACGCACCGCAACAAAGAGCAGCCCCCGCTCGCCGCAACTAGAGAAAGCCCACGCGCAGCAATGAAGACCCAACGCAGCCCTAAATAAATAAATAAATAAATAAATAAATAAATAAATAAATAAATAAATCCCCTCGTGCCTTTTCTTGCATTCTCCCCCCAACCACCAACAGAGACACTTGCCAACAGGTCCTCACCCTCTGCTTCCCCCCTGCTCCATTGAGCCTGCTCCCTCGCGCTCCTCCCATGTGACCCCCCCTCTCGGCGTGCAGTGACTGTCTCTCTGGACCTGTGAGCATGATAAACTTTGGTTTTTTCCTTAGGCTGTCCTGTGTTTCCTCTTGTGGCTGCACCTGCCTGGTCATGTCATAAAAGAGCACAAAACGGGTCTACTGTTGGCGAGCACTGCAGAGGGAGCAGTGGAGGACGGGTGGGGGACAGCCCTGGGTCAGAAACCAGAGCAGCCCTGAGAAGCGGGCAGAGCTGAGGAAGAAAAGAAGAAAATCAGCCTTGGCCCCTTGTTTGACACCAAAACATTAGGGCACCATGGAGAGACTCCTGGTATGATTTGAACCCATCCCTGAGTTCCCTCTTCCCCACTTCCTCCCTCCAAGCACCTCTTGGCGTGGCTGTGATCACGACTCCACAGGCAGGCACAAAGGGCTCTCCCCACTGCTCCAGCTGAGTAACTTCATGGGTCCTGGAACATGTAAGTCCTAAGGGAGGGACAAGGCAGGCAGGTCAAAGCAACCCGCTCCACGGCAGCCCACAGGGACGAAGACTGTATATTACAAACAGGAAGCTTGGAGAAGGATCTTGCAGGAACAACCCAGTCAAGCAGTGGCCGTGTTGGTACCTCAATTCCTGGCACAGGCAGATCCCATGTCAGCCAAAGGAAGAGGGTAGAACTGGGGGCACAGGACTGCCATGGATCTCCACAGCATCACCAGGCCAGGGAGAGGCCAGTAGCGTGTGATCCATCAGTCGGACTACAACACTCCCGATCCCCAAACCCTTTCCTGCACAACTTTGGGGCAGCAGCAGCTTGGGGACAGAAGGGGTAGTGTACCCAGCCCAGGCTTTCACTCACAACACCTACTACAGGACACAGGGAAGGACGCAGTACCCATGGACCAGCTTTGGGAAGGACAGACCTGCCCTTGGAGAAGGGGAAGAGCAGAGCTCCGCCTAAGCTGTGGGGTGCAAGGAACTTACCCAGAGAGGCCATCAGTGAGAAGTTCTCCAGCATCACACTGCGGTACAGGAGTCTCTGGGCTTCATCAAGGAGCCCCCACTCCTCCTGTGAGAAGTAGACAGCCACATCCTCAAATGTCACTTGGCCCTGCCAAGATGGGGATGGTTCAGTTTATGTGCAGCCTCCTTTCCCAGGACTCTAAGCATCTCCCCAAATATCCACCCTCCTCACAAGCTCCCCACCTCAGAGGAGATCCCAGGCCCTGGTGCCATTGATGCCCACCCTCTGCTGGCCGTCCCATCGATCACTGTGTTCAGCCCTCATCAACAACAGGCGGGGGGCACGTGTCATCTGAGCCCTGGTGCTGGCCTGCAGAGCCTCACCCTTCTGCCAGACAGCTTACCTGGGATCCTCTAGATTGTGCTTCCCAAACACAACCAAAACTGAGTCACCGTTCTCCCCTCAGGCCCCAGTCCAAGGGCCTGGGGCCATCAGTTGACACTCCCTCCCAACATGTACATCGTTCTTTTTTTTAAATATAAATTTATTTATTTTATTTTTGGCTGCGTTGGGTCTTTGTTGCTGCACGCGGGCTTTCTCTAGTTGCGGCGAGCGGGGGCTACTCTTCATTGCGGTGCACGGGCTTCTTATTGCACTGGCTTCTCCTGTTGTGGAGCACAGGCTCTAGGCAAGAGGGCTTCAGTAGTTGTGGAACACAGGCTCAGTATTTGTGGCTTGCGGGCTCTAGAGCGCAGGCTCAGTAGTTGTGGCTCAGTAGTTGCTCCACGGCATGTGGGATCTTCCCAGACCAGGGCTCAAACCCATGTCCCCTGCATTGGCAGGCGGATTCTTAACCACTGCGCCACCAGGGAAGCCCTGTACATTGTTCTTTACACCACACCTCCCTTCACAGCCTCAACCCCTCACTGCCACCACCACCCCCTACACCACATCTTGCATCTCCCTGGCCTCACCACGTGCCAGTGTGCACATGGCATCCTGAGGGTGCTTGGCAAGTGCAATCAGAATCCTACCCTGTCCCAGTGTTCCAAAGGCACTAACTGCCAGGGACAACCCCCAGGCCTGCTTTGAAGGCCTCCTTACTTGGCCCTTATCCTTGCTTCATCGTCAGCCACCCGAAACGACGCGCAGATCTCAGGTACACTCAGCCCTCTTCCACTTCTGTGTTGCAAAGCTGTCCCCTCACCAGTCTCAGCTTCCTCTGACACTTATTCAAAGCCCAGGTCCAGGGACTTCCCTGGTGGTCCAGTGGTTAAGACTCTGTGCTTCCAATGCAGGGGGCTCGGGTTCCATCCCTGGTCGGGGAACTAAGATCCCACATGCGCGCAGCGTGGCCAAAAAATTAAAAAAAAAAAAAAAGCCTAGGTCCACCTGTCTCTCACATCAGGCCTAACAGCTGTCCCAGAGGACCCTGTGTGATCTTGTGCTAACCTCCAGGTCACAGTGGGGATAAGAACAAGAGTCTGGGGAGCCCATCGCTGGGTGAATAAGCAATAGCACCAGGTTTGCTGTCATCTCACTGCCTTGTCTCATGTCCACTCCCCAAGGAAACCCCGGCCACCAGCCAGATCCTCCTCACTCCTACAACGCCTCCCCATGGCCACTACATTCCCTCATGTGTTTCTGTGAAGCCCACCACCCCATCTAGCAAGAGACCCAGTCCTCGGCCCCATACTCTCCTCCCTTGTCACCTAACACACTGCCACAGGACCTGAAGGTGCCCCCTGCCAAATCTGATCGCAGTACCATCCTGGTCCACATACCATCCATATTGGGGGTGAATCCAATCTGAACGCTTCACCTGAACTCAAAATGTGTGTGTCCAGGTATCCACTGGATGAATCCACTCAAGGGTTTCTGGAGCATCTCAGTTCAACAGCCAGAACCTAGCTCCTAATATTCCCACTGAAAATTACTCTTGCCGTCGACTTCGACATGGTAGTACTAACCCTGCTTCTAGCTACTAAGGCCAAACATCTCAGAGTCACCCGACTCTTCCTCTTCTCTCTCCCACCCTCCACATCAGAAAGTCTGCTCAGACCTACTTAAAAAAACAGACACGGGCTCCAACATGTCTCCCACCTCCACTGCCACTACTCTGGTCCAGCTACCAACACTCACCTGGACTATTGCAGTAGCCTCCTCCCTGGTCTCCCTGTAACCCAACAGTCTGCTTTCTACTCTGCAGCAGAAAATGCTTGTTAAGCCTGGGTCAGATCAGTTCCCTCCTCTGCTCCAAACCTTCTACGGCTCCCACCACCCTCCGAATAGAGGCCCACCTCTTCAGCCCACCATTCCAGGTCTAACGCCTGCTTCCTGCTGTTTCCACCAAACATAATGGAGACCTAAGGTTGCCTGAGCATTCCCAGCTCAACCTCACCTCTAGCATCTTCTAATGTTGACCACTGTGAATGGAATTTCTTCTAAGCATCATGCCACTGGTTGCCAGAAATGGAAACCAAGCCGTATAATTCCTGGTCTGCACTCAGGGACCTGACCTTGGATGACCACCTTCCAGGGATCTCAGATGGCAGGGTAGGGAGAGTAGCAGGTAGAGTCCCAAGACACTACAATCCTGGAGCCCATGCAGGTGGGAGGTGAAAAGGGTGAAGACCGAGGACACCTTTCACTTACCTCTTCATGGTCTGCAAGTGATTCTGCAGCCACAGCAACCTATGGAAAAGCAAGGCTGTGAGAAGCAGGCAATAATGTTGGGCCCCAAAGGCTCAATCAAGGTGCCTTACACCATCTGGGCCTCAGTCCTCAGTGATGCCTCTTACCAGCTGTGTGACCTTGGACAAACACTCGACCTCCCTGTGCCTCAGTGTTGTGATCTGTCAAATGGGGATAACAATGATGTCCACTCAGTGGGGCTATTGTCTGCGTCAAACTCATTCCTATGCAACAAGTTCTAAATATCAATTCTTACTGTCCTCATAAGTGATGCTTCTGTCAAGATTTCCCGGTAGGTATTTAAAATGCAGTTTTTTAACATGCCTTTTAACTAAGAAAATACAATATTGAAGATGTTTGATTTAATTGAATGCTTAGCAGTATATTGAAATTTCAACCAATTATTAAGTGTTTATATCCGTTAACTTGTTAAAGCCATGTTATTTTAATTGCCTATGTAAGTGTGTATGTATATACATACATATTTATGTACACACGTATATATGTATCTTTACCAGTTAGTGTTAAATGAGTATTTATTTCATAAACTCACGATTTAATAAACTGGGGGCTTGGGCCTGAGAAAATTGAGTAGATACTAGTCCTACTGGCAACCTAACTGCCTGCTATACACTCTCCTGAAGGGAATCCTGCTAGGGGCCTTTGCACTGGAGCAGCTGCTCATCCCTCCTGCCCTAAAAGCTGGGGGAACTTAGGCACCAAAGGAGATGCTCTACTAGCCTCGCTGAGTATTCTTTTTCTCCAGAAGGAGTGGAAATGAGGGCCTGCTGAGCCTGGAGTGGCAAATCTACACCACTGAACATCTCAGTCTCCACCCCAGACCTGGGTCTTTATACCCTATAACCCTCCATTCCTGCACACACCAGCCAGAACCACTTTGGAGCACAGGACTCCACCCCTCTGGAGGCAGCCCCACCTTCCAGGCTCATCTGAAGTAAAAACTTTGATTCTCCCTCCTAAATAGGACCCACAGTCCTTGCGCTGGTCCAGGCCACCACCCATCATCCCTTGGATATCTCCAGCGCAGATCCCTCCGCAGAACCCCATGAGTGAGTGAGCAAGCTACCCACACGACACCTCCACTCTGGCACATCTCAGGGTTACCATGTCCAAAATCCAACTCCCAATCTTATCCCTGAAGCCTGCTCCCTGCAAACCAAAAAACAGGATCGTCCTTCCTTCCCTACTTTTTCACAGCCACATCTGGTGCAGCAGGAAATCCTGTCTGTTCAATGTTTAAAGCCCATAAGAAATCTGATCAATCCTCCCCCCTCTTGCCACCAGCAATGGTCCAGTCCGCACCAGAACTCTCTATTAGTCTATTGTACTTACTTACTCACAGGTCTCCTAGTCTCCACTCGTATCACCCCAACCCCCGTCTGTTTTTCCCTGAGAAGCCCTTGGAAAACTTTGACACATAGACTGAGTCTCTCCACTTCACAACCCTCCGTGGCCACCAGCGGCTGCAGAATGAAGGCCCAGCTGCTCCGGCTGCCTTTTCACGTGGGACTCATCCCCTTAAGCTGCTCCGTGCAGACTCGAGAGAAACCTCAAGTTTAAGACTCTCAGTTCGGTTACTGTTCCAAGTCTTTGATTGTGCCGGTCCCTCTGCCTGTAACCCTCTCCCACACCCCATCATACTGGCTGGCAGAAATGGGGACCCCCCCACCCACGAGCTCCCTACAGACCTGGACCCAGGGGCTCGAGCAGGGGACGATCAGTGGGGCCTTTGGTGTCCGGTGGGGTGAGGGCGGTGAGAGATCGGAGGACGAGTGTTTACCTGAGCCGGGACTCTAGCCGCTGCCGCAGCCATCGGAGTCTGTGGGCGGAGCCGGGCCGGGAGCGGCGGACCAGGTCGGGCCCCAGGCATCCCTGTCCCCGACCCAGAATGGGGTCACCCCCGGGCGCTGCTGCCCGAACGTGAGACCCGCCTCACTGCAGTGCAGCGCCTGCCTCCTCTCGCGCCTTCCCGCTCTCGTCACCCCAGTTCAAACTAGCTTTCCGGAGCCTCAGATCAGGCGGAGAGACCCAACAGACCCCAAAACGACCGCCCCTAAGCGGACGCCTAAAGTCCCGCCCAGCGGGTTCCGCACGCGCGCGGAAATGTCTGTTTTCTTGGCGGAGCACAGCCACCGGGGAGAGCAGCGCCTGCTGGGTAATGTAGTTCACACACCTCCAAACCTTGAGGAAGTGGACACGTAATAGGGGAGGGGCGGGCACGCCGCTGTTTGCACGCGCCGTTACCGCGCGACCGTTACCGGGCAACCGTTACCGCCTGAACGCTAGGGGTGACTGTTAGCGCCAGACCTGAACGGGGCGCTTAGAGGTCCCGCTGGACTAACGGTATGACTGGTGGTGGTCCTCCAGCGGAGACTGTGGTAAGAGGCGGATCCCGGACTCCCCCGCCCCCAGGCCCTCTGGCCTTAGGCGGGCGGGTGAGCTGGGGGACCCTGGCGGGGAAGGCTGGGGGCTGTGTCCTGCAGAGCTCCAGAGCCCTTGCCACCGCCGCCCACTGGCGGGGCCCAGGCCTTGACGCAACGGCAAACGTCTCCCCTCATCCCCACCTCCGTGACCTAGTGGTGGCGGCAGTCTGCATGGATCGCGGTTTGCAGAACCCTGCAGACATGCACACACACGTCCCACCACCCCTTTTGGGCAGCCTGAGGAGCCCGAGGGCCAGTTGGGTCCTTGGTGCTTTGCTCCCCCAGTGATGACGACGGGGCAGGGTCTGTGGACCTGGCCCTGAGGGCACCGCCAGCTAAGATCTGCCTCTTCCCCAGACAGGGTAACTGGCCGGAGCAGGGACCCCCTTCTCTTAGCCAGGACCTGGACCTCAGAGGGTCAAAGTTGTGCCTTGGGACCTTGCCCTTTCTTGTCAGAACAGAGGATAAGAAATACAGGCCAATCTTGTTTGGTGGAGCTTTACAGGAACACCGTTACCTGACCTCAAGAACAAAGGATCTGATACCAAGAAGTTTGTAACAACTAACCACGCCCCTCCCTCACCTTTCCTATAAAAGGTCTTTGCTGACAGCTTTCAGAGAGTTCGGGGTTTTTGTTTTTGTTTTTGTTTTTTAATCTCTCTTTTAAAAGAAAATTTATTTATTTATTTATTTATTTTTGGCTGTGTTGGGTCTTCGTTCGGGGTTTTTAAGGCATGAGCCACCCGTCTCCTTGCATCGCCCTGCAATAAGCCTTTTTCTGCTCCAAACTCCGATGTTTTGGTATTGTTTGGCCTCACTCAGTGTCAGGCACAAGGACTTGAGTTCAGTAACAGACGGAGCTGCAGAGATGGAGGTGGAGGGAAATCAGGGTCAAGAACTCTGCCAGACTCTCATCTAGAGACGATCCTTATTGTAGATTGGCCTGTATTTTAATGTTCCTGCACAGCTGGTGCTCCAGTCTTTCCTTCCCTTAAGGATTTAAAGAGGATCTTGAGGGCCACAATAAAGCAGTTTCCTTGGAATGAACCAGTTATACATCACCAATTTCCTTTGACAATGGGACGCCCAATGTAAAAAACAATGGTGGTGAAGCGAAGACTCTGAGTTCTGGATGTAGGTGATGAGATAGTCGATGATCCCAAGTGTTCACCTTCCTTCTTCACCCCAAATTCATCTGTGCCCTTTGCCTTCTTAAGGGCTCAGCATTGTTGTCCAAGCAGGACAATAAGCCTCAAACCCATAAGCCAACACTCCTCTCCCACCAGATTTCTCCCCTTCATCCCTTATTACTCTTTTTGTTCCACTACCCTACCATTTCGAGATACAAAGCTAACTCCCTGCAGGTGGGAAGGATGCTGGACCATTGTTGACACCAGGCAGCTGTTGATAAAAGAGATGCCAACACTTTATTATGTGTTCTCCTACCACCTACTTTACCACTGACTCCTTCTTTCGTGTCAATCTTCATTTCCCTCATTTTTCTCCTGTAAGTTTCATCTGTGGACTGAGCAGTGACCAACTTCATCACAGCTTTGAAATGACTCATGAGGACAAAAGATGATGAAGACTTCACTCCTTCCTGCAACTTTCTGGAAGGGGGTGTTCAGTACTAGCTGATTCCATTGTATATATTCTTGCCTCCTTTGTCATAGATTAATTGACCATAAGTGCATGGGCCACCATCTTTTTCTTAATCACCGGTAAGCAGGGACTCAGGGGTTCGGTCACTGGGAAGGGCTCTATATAGGTCTGTTCAGTTTCAAGACCAGTCTCCTCAAGGAGGCATTCAGATTACCCCTGGGTCGCCAATGATGAGGTGAAAATTGTCCACTCAGGCAAAGCCTCCTGTGGCCAATACCTTGGTGAGTGGATCCTCACAAAGAGATGGTGTGTCAAACTGACAGTCCCAGCTCACCCATATTGATAGCACATTATCTCCAAGACCAGATATTCATTTTGGGAGGGGGAGAGTTTCTAATGCCAGCTGTGTCACCTCAGGTCAGCTTGGCAGGAGATCCCCAAAATATCTGCCTCTTCTTATCAGCATGCATGGATCAATCGTGGCTCAGTTACAGCAATGACTGAAAGTGAAGCCTCAAAAAAAAAAAAAAAAAAGTGAAGGCTCCTAAGACATGGAGTCAGCCTCCAGACAAGGCTTTATTTCATGCTTGATGGAACTGACACCCATACCTCAAAAGGCTCCTTCCAATTGTATACTTTATACACACATCACATCAGAAATCACACACATCACAAAAGGAGTCAATATTGGAGTTAAGAACATAGGATGATAGAAACCCAAGTTACATTAGTTATTTAGATCAGGCCACAATGTGGCATGTAAATGGGAGGGAGGAGAATCAGGAGAGATAGTCCCACCGACAAGTGTGAGATGAGGTGCAGAGAAACTCCCCTATTAAGCCAAGCACAGAAGATATGTATCATTTTCTTGAAATCACATCTTGGAAGAGTAGATTCTGGATTATTCACCCTATCAATTACTGATGAGCTGTGGAAATGAGCTGACCACCATACCATGAACCTCTGTGGATAAATCTAACAAACATGTTACAGAATCTAGTCAGAAAAATGCATACACTATGATACAATCTATGGAAAATTCAGAATTTGGCAATAAAAGACAGTCTATCATTTAGGGAAATATAGATAAGCAGTAAAACTATAAAGACATCAAAAGAATGATTATCAAAATGTCAGGTGTGGGGACTTCCTTGGCGGTCCAGTGGTGAAGACTCCATGCTTCCACTGCAGGGGTCGCAGGTTAGATCCTGGTTAGGGAACTAAGATCCCACATGCCATGCGGTGTGGCCAAAAAATTTTAAAAAAGAAATGTCAGGTGAGCTCTAGGGGCCCAGAGGAACATGTAAAGGTAACAAGGGACAGGGGATGCCTAAAAAAAATTATATACACGAGGTGAGTTTTATAGGTGTGGTCTTTGTAAAAGAAAAAAACAATTTGTACATCTCATATGAACATCCCACTGAATGTATGACAGTTTTTAAAATAAAAAAAGCTAGGTAGACAGTTTGTTTATTTTTATTTTTTTGCATTTAAAAAAATTATTTTTTTAAATTTATTTTTGGCTGCGTTTGGGTCTTCGTTGCTGTGCGCGGGCTTTCTCTAGTTGCGGCGAGTGAGGGTTACTCTTCTTTGCGGTGCGCGGGCTTCTCATTGCGGTGGCTTCTCTTGTTGTGGAGCACGGGTTCTAGGCACGAGGGCTTCAGTAGTTGTGGCACGCGGGCTCAGTAGTTGTGGTTTGCAGGCTCCAGAACGCAGGCTCAGTAGTTGTGGCACACGGGCTTAGTTGCTCCGCAGCATGTGGGATCTTCCTGGACCAGGGCTCGAACTGTGTCCCCTGCATTGGCAGGCGTATTCTTAACAACTGCACCACCAGGGAAGTCCCTATTTTTTGCATTTTTAAAGTTTACTTTATCTGTTTATACACAACCTTGTTCCAGGAATTGTTTAAGGTGGCTTAAAAGAATCCACAAAATACACCAAGGAATTAGTAACAGAAGAACCAGTAATAAAACATGTACAAAATGTTTATACGATTCTACTCGTTTACTCTGGGTGGACCACAAATTTGGCTCTAAGCTTTTTAGCAGGCAGTCAGAAGAGGAAACTTAATTAGTTACATCATTTACAGTGTCCATAAAACAAAAACACCCAATTTCCCAAGCGAAGCACTGTTATTCCTAATATTAGGACCAGAAAGAAATTTCTCAAGAGGCTTCATAAAGAGGTCAGTGTATGATGTAATAATCAGTGTTCTCAGTAGCAACCTAATGGGAGACTCAGAGATGAACTTCTCAGGGCTTTCTTCAATATATGCAGATGGCATCACACCAACTTGAAAATCAGGAAAAGCAATTTTATCATGAGTTTGGGGGTTGAGGGACGAACACAATATGATCCGGTCAAGGTACTCAGCTCTCTGCTCAGCAAAACCACAGTTACATTTTAGAAAACCAGAGTTGAATCCAGTACCCAGAATGACTCCAGAGAAGTCATGAAAACCCTAAAATTCTGTGCAACATTTTTTTTTCTTTTTGGCTGCACCGCTGCTTGTGGGATCTTAGCTCTCGGACCAGGGATTGAACCTGGGCCCAGGGCAGTGAAAGCGCAGACTCCTAACCACTGGACCACCAGGTAATCCCCTGTACAACATCTTCAGAATAGGTGTATTTATTCTTCTTGACAGAAAACGTAGTTTATCAGATACTCAATGTACCCAGTTGGTACCCAAAAGTTAGGACCCATTTCTTTAGACAATCTTGAGAATTAAACAGACTACAAATCATTCATACTATTCAGATACTTTTCTGTTTTTTTAATCACAGCCTAGCTTTTTTCCCCTCTGCAAAAGAACATTCTTTGTTTCTATTTGGCACCACGGCTCAGGTGAAGGTTTCAGGGTGGTTAAAAAGTTGCCTCCTGGCTGAAGGAAGAGGCTCGGGCAGAGATCTTGAGGAGGACGGAGACAGAGGGGTCCCGCAGAGGCCGCTGGGCTCCGGAGGCTCCTAGTCGCGCTCGCAGGAGAGCCTTTGGAAGAGACACTCACCCAGCCCGGCCTGGGGGCCAGCCAGCCTGCGCAGGTTGGTCAGACGGTCGCCCATCTTCTTGAGGAGCTTTGTCTCCTCCTCCAGGAAGCGGCTCTCCAGGAACTCACAGAGCTGGGCGTCTGCGGCTCGCAGAACCCAAGCCATGCAGATCCAAGTGGGCCTGGTTCAGGCTCTTCTCCAGGGCTATGGTGGCCTCCATGGGTCCACGCTGGTGCTCCGCTCGTTCGGGGACAGCTTCTGCCCGTCCTGGACCAGGGTGCAGCTGCCCCACTGCTTCCACATCTTCAAGAGAAGCTGGGCGCCTTCGCGCTTCTACTCAGCCAACTCCCAGAAGAAGCAGCCCACACCCTCCAGAGCCACCTCGTCAGCTTCAGAGTAGAAGCTCAGGGAGAGGTAAGTGGACGAGGCCTGCAGGTGCGGGTTGATCAGGCGGCTGACAGCGGCCTCCATCTCGGCAGAAGAATTCTTCTAGATCTGGGTGCTCATGGTTAGTCAGCGGTGAGGAGGACTCTCTCCACAAAGTGTGGTGTGAGGCTGAAACAGTTTAATTTTGTCACAGGAATTGATAAATGGATGATCTCAACAGACTAAAACAGCTTCAAATGGGTGTGGAATTTGAAATAACTTGATTAATGAGGAAAGAACAGACTATTTAATCATTTACTTTAGGTAAAATGATTATCTACTGTCTGAAAATGTACCTCGGATTTGTTTTAATCAGGTATGGTAACACAGACAGACACAAATAATTTTCATGAAGGAAGATTACACACAGATCCCTAGAAACAGGAGGCAGGGCATGCCATGCAGGGCCACATGGGGAAGCACCAAGGTGGATCATGAGGCAGAAGGGGGAGGGGGAAAGCATGTCCCAGAGCCTTTATTGGAGTTGTCATGGAAAGGGCTGGGTGAGGCTGAGTAGGTACACCGAGTAAGGCTAGGATTGGATACTTTGAATACTTTCGCCAGACTCTGGGCTATAAGAGTAATCAGTAGGACTCCACAGCTGTTACTCCTTCTGGATGAAATCCACAACTCCATTCCTGAAAGCTGTCAATATTTTGTTTACTCCATAAAGAAGAAAGAGGCCTCCACTCACCTGCAGGAGACGACTAGAGCAGAGAGCATGGGCTATGTGTCTGAGTCTACCTCAGGTTTGCTGTGTGGGACTTCAGGAAGCTGCTATGCCTCTCCTGGATTTTGTCACCACATAGATTTACAATGAGGCTGACCACAGACAGGGCAAGGTTGTGCATGATCAATGCTAACTGATAATGGGAAGTGTGTTACTAACACCAAAGCTAAATTTTGGAGGCTAGGTAACAGGAAACACTGAGACCTTTGCCCCTTTGGCCACCGATGTGCTTTTTTTTTTTTTTTTTTTTTTTTTTTTTTTTGCTTTTTAAAAATAATTTTTTGGACGCACCATGCAGCATGTGGGATCTTAGGTCCCCAACCTTGGGTGGAACCCACGCCCCCTGCACTGGAAGTGTAGAGTCTTAACAACTAGACTACCAGGGAAGTCCCACACCGGTGTACTTTTGGTCCACTCAAATTTGCCAAATATAACCTGATTTGTTTTGAAATCACCGTCTGTCTGATGTGTGGAGCATGAGCTGAGGTAGAGCAAGAACTAATGCTGATACGGGGTGGAGGCTGTTTTGTAGTCCAGAAATGTACTGTTGGTAGACCGGCCCACGGGGGTGGAGTTGGAGGTGTTGGGAAGCAGATGTGACAGGACATGTGGATGGTTGTGATGACAGAGCAAGGCTCAGGCAATGAGAGTTACCCCCCTCAAACACTCTGTATCTGTGGGCTGGCAGGGCTTTTCCTGTTCTGGTTTCTTGGTCAGTGCCCAGGAAAAACATGTTTAGGGAATAAATAAAGCTGAAGGCTAATATTTCTGGGACAAAGAAAAGGCAAGACTTATCCCTGTCATGTCAGTTACCTGGGCAGTTGAATTTTCCATGACCTCATTTCTCCAGCATAGAAGGGGCCAGATAGATGACATTGGATTGGAGGCTGTGTTGGGCAGTGGTTAAAGCTGTGGCTCTGTGGACTCCATTCCCAGATGTGCTACTTAACAGCCATAGCTGAGAGTAAGTCATTGAACCTTTGCTGCCTCAGTTTCCTCATATTAACCTAGGTGACAAATCCACCTCATAGGACTAGTTCCATTTTTTTACTATTGTTTTTACCATTCTATTGATGATTTATATTCCAAATTTTTCCTCTTCTAGTTTGAAAAGTATATTCTCGTTGTATTTATTATATTTAAGCTAAAAATTGCAAAAGCTTATTTAATACATTAGAGTATAGGGTTAGAAATACATTTATTCCTGCTTGGAAATATAAGGGATTTAGAACATTAAGCAACTAGCCTCCTCTCAATGTATATGTTCTGAGGTTATGCATGGAATTCCATCACTTTAACTCTATAAGGAGACATATTCATGTTTTACACAGATAACGAGCAGTTATTTTAATCAAAAGATGCACACTTCTCTCAATCCTCATTCCAACTCTCATTGCAGACTTTTCGTCTGGATCAGCCTTCTTTGTACTTGAATATTATTGTCAGTTTAGAAAATTCTGTTTAGAATTTTATTTTCTGTAGGTTTGCTTTCCATTACAGTCGTCATTTTTATCCTCAAATAGTCTTACATCACACTTTCTTAAAAGGCATTTTTCCTGTGTATAGAAATTTAGTATGGTAGTTATTTCTTCTGCACAGAAACAATTCTTATTGTCCTTCTAATTGACAAATGACATTTCGTAAATTACCTTTGTCGATGGGAAATAATCAATAAACAATCTACAATGGGAATAGAAAAGAGGTTTTTTTGATCCAAACTGAGGACTATAGCCCAGGAGACAGCTTCTCAGATTACTCTGAGGAACTGCTCTAGAGAAGCATGGTTTTGAGCACAGTTTTATATCTTGTTATAACAAGGAACATCAAACAAGTCAGGGATACACTCCTTCAACGTTTCAAAAAAACAAAAACAGATCAGCACATACACAACTCTGTATGGCTTTGCCACCTGGGAAGAAAGTCTTATGATCAAAGGAGTACTAGCATTAGCATCCCTGGAAGGGAGGCCTTTAATCTTTATCTTTAAAATGGACATTCCTTACTTCTGGTCAATGTGCCTTTTTCTTTAATAATTAAAGCAGATGTACAGTGCATATTTGGCCACAAACAGGCTGTTTTGGTTAGCCTGAAGTTGAAGTTAAATTATATATAAGCCAGAATGACTTCCCCATACCTTAAGAAGTGAACATTTCTTCCGTCACTTTTCTTTTCAGATCTTTGTAAGATACCTAAAAGGAATTGAATACGTCTGTGTATACAGAGTGAGAAATATTTCTGTAATAGGGGCGGGGCAGGCGCTACCTATAGCAGACCCCCTCAGCCATTGGTCAGCACCGCAGTGGGCCCCTCCCCCTCTTTTATAAAAGGAGCCGGAATCCGGACTGAGGGAAGATGGATTTTTTGAGACACCAGTCTGCCTTATTCTGGGTCTGCTCGCTTTCCGATTAAAGTTATTCCTTGCTCCAACAGCTCGTCTCCCAATTTATTGGCCTGTCGTGAGGCGAGCAGAACGAGCGTGGGCTCGGTGGCATTTCTTGTAAAAAGTATTACTCACTGGGTTAGACACAATCTCTGATTATAAAGGCAGAAGAAATATTTTCTGAGGTAACCAGAGACACCAGCATTGTCCACCTGTTCATCAGTGTCCCACATCCCTATTGCACTTACACAACGTGGTGCCCGTGTCCGGAGTCTCTGCTCTTGTTCCTGATTCTAAATGCTGAGGCCCACACAACTAACCCAAGCGCTTCGCACTACGTTGTGTATATTTGATAACAAATACTATTTATTAGCTTCCAGCTATGGAGGTCTGAGCGACATTAGTATATGGTGTGTGCATTTGATTTTTCTGGTGAGCATTCTCTATGTAAAGAAGCCCCAAATAATATGTTTCTGAACATTTTTGTGATGTGTTACAGACTACACTCACCGGAAATATGGGTGCGTCTCCTTTAAGAGGAAGCAACGCTCCGCCTAATCCTCAAACTAAAAGATGCAATTTCTAGGCGCCGCTGGCTAGATGGCTCCGCCTTTGACCTGGAGGTGGCGCGAGGGTCCCACTCCATCGTTAGTGCTGTGGGAACTACATTACCTAGGAGCCTTGGCGGCTCTGGGCCAATGAAGGCCCAGTAAAGGGGCGTTTCCGTTCGTACGGAGGACGCCGGGGCGGGACTTCCTTTCCCCGTCTTGGGTGGACATTTTGTTTGCTTTCGGATTAGTCCACGGAGTCCGTCTCCGGAACGCGGCGTCACACCTGAGGTGACAGGACAGGGAAAACGCGAGAGGCGTTGTCTGCCCTAAACAGAGACGGACCTGAGGATCGGCAGTGGCACCGCTCAGGTGACCCGGCCGCCGGAGCCCGGGACCTCGCACCTGTCGCTCTCCAGCTACTCCCCTCCCCCTCCCCAGTCTGCAGGTGCCGATGGCAGCCGCCGTGCTGACGGACCTGGCGCAGGTGGGTGCTGCACCCCTCGGTCCTTCCCCCGACCTCCATCTCTGAATCCTGAAGCCTCGAATGAGGGACGCCTCAGGGCCCTGCAACTCAGGACCATGTGTCCAGACAGTGGGGGCTCTCTTGGTCGGGTCCCATTTCTGACAGCCAGCATGATGGGATGTGGAAAGATGTTACAGGCGAGGGGCCCGCATGTGCAGAGGCTTGGAGGTGCGACACAGCCGCAGCATTTGGGAAACCTGGGGCCTTTGGTGTCTGAAAAGATCAAGAGTCCGAGCAGCTGTGCCTCAATTCTCAGGGTGATGGGAGCTACGGAAGGTTCTGAACAGAGAGACAATATCTGATGGTTTAAAAAGTATTTCGTAGACTGCCCAGGTGTGTACAGACTTCAGGTGAGGGTGCGGACTGTGGGCCCCAGAAAGGTTGAGACATAGTCCAAGGCAATACAGCTGGTATGTGGCCCTGAGGACTGAGGCTCAGAGGATAGACAGCCCCAGGTCTGTGGCAGGGCAGGAGTAGAAGATAGGCCTGAGCCCTTGGGCCTCTTTCGTGGTTGCTTGTCTCTCATAGTCTCCCTCTTCCCACAGGTTCCCCTGATCTCAGTAGTAATTATGGGCTTTATACAGGTGAGGGGAGGATGTCCAGGCTCTCATCGATTCCACCCCCAGCCATGAGGGCTTCAGGATTGTGGTGTCACAGAAAACTTTACATTTTTTTTTTTTTTTTTTTTTACTATTTTTATTTTTGGCTGTGTTGGGTCTTCGTTTCTGTGTGAGGGCTTTCTCCAGTTGCGGCGAGTGGGGGGCCACTCTTCATCGCGGTGCGCGGGCCTCTCTTGTTGCGGAGCAGAGGCTCCAGACGCGCAGGCTCAGTAGTTGTGGCTCACGGGCCCAGTTGCTCCGCGGCATGTGGGATCTTCCCAGACCAGGGCTCGAACCCGTGTCCCTTGCATTGGCAGGCAGATTCTCAACCACTGCGCCACCAGGGAAGCCCCTACATTTTAAAAATAAATTTATTTATTTATTTATTTTTGGCTGCGTTGGGTCTTCGTTACTGTGCGCGGGCTTTTTCTAGTTGCTGCGAGCGGGGGCTACTCTTGGTTGCGGCGCGCAGGCTTCTCACTGCAGTGGCTTCTCGTTGCAGAGCACAGGCTCTAGGCATGCGGGCTTAGGTAGTTGTGGTGCGCGGGCTCAGTAGTTGTGGCTCGCGGGCTCTAGAGCGCAGCCTCAATAGTTGTGGCGCGTGGGCTTAGTTGCTCTATGGCATGTGGGATCTTCCCGGACCAGGGCTCAGACCCATGTCCCCTGCATTGGCAGGCAGATTCTTAACCACTGCGCCACCAGGGAAGTCCCGAACACTTTACTTGTACTCTCCCAGCTCTTGAGTCTGAGAAGCCCAGGGTTCTGAGTCTAGACCAGGGGTTACATGCAAGGGTTCCCGTTTTCTGGTGACCACTGGAATAAGATGTGGAAGTTTGTTTCAGGAACAGGAACCAGCATGTGCAAATAATTGAAGGAGAGATTGAGATGGCAGTTTTCAAGAAACTACAGGTCTCCACCACATCTGGTAGCGATCAAGAGCAGATGGGCAGGAGTCAGGCCTGAAATGGCCAGCTGACAAGCAAGGCCTCTGTTCTGAGGGTGATGTAGCCATGGCGGGTGTGGAGCAGAGGAGGGAGGTAATCTTATCAAGGTTTTAACAGCCTCTCTCTGGATGCCAAGTGGAGAACAGACTGTGTGTGGTGATGGAAGAGGGAATTAGGATAGTGACAAGGAGACCGGGGAGGAGGCTGCTTCAGTATTCCAGGTGAGTGGTAATGGATGGCCCAGAGGGCTGGCTGTGTAGATGGGAAAAGTGACTGGGTCATATTTTCTGATGTGTGAAAGAGACAGCCCCAAGGTGGTAGGCCTTATCAGTCACAAGGGTAGAAGCTCCCTCGGTTGAGATGGGCAAGTTAGTGGTTGAAGGAACTCCGCATGGGTATCAGGAGTTTATTTGTGGCCATGTGAAGAGTCTGAGATGTTCCAGAGAACACTGAGTGGAGGTGTCAAGTGAGCTGCTGGACACAGGGCTGAAGTCCTGTGGAGGGGCTCAGGATGGAGACATCCAAAAAGCAGAAGATGGTGTGTACATAGGTTTACAAGGGAGAATCTACAATCACAACAGCATTGCAGTTAATGAGCCAGGAAGGTGATGGTGACCAACAACTGGGTGGGGGGCCAGAGTTGTGAGATTGAGAGTGATCCAAAAGACTGGTGTGCATGTGGAAAAAGAGTATGAACTGATGGCACTTGGTCTCTGGTGTTGGGGACTTATGGGAGAAAGAGGAGCTCAACTTTGGTTGTCTGGTAAGCATGGTCTTAGCAACTCCAGGAGAACTGGCTGGAAGGATATGGGTGGGGATGCGGTGCGGCCCCACATGCCAGCCCCAGAGCTTAGATGGTGCCTTTCTGCCCACCTGCCTGTTGGTGGTGTGGGTGGAAACCATGATCAAAGGGACCTTAAGGAGAGAGCAGACATATGTGGCACCTGGCCCTGGTATTTGCAATGAGTTGAGGACGTAGGTCGGAAGGAATGCTGAAGGGAGCTCTGTGGGGGCAAGATGGGGGTCCTTAGGAGAGAGACTACTCACAGACTCGGCTCTCCCCATTGTGGCAGGGGAAAGTGAACTTTGAGGACGTGTTCGTGTACTTCTCCCAGGAGGAGTGGGGGCTCCTTGATGAGGCTCAGAGGCTCCTGTACCGCGAAGTGATGCTGGAGAACTTTGCCCTTATGGCCTCACTGGGTAAGGCCCTCACATCCCCTGCAGTGCCCTGGACTGGGCTCTCCCCCTTCCCTGTTTCTTCTGTCAGAGCCATAGGCATTACCTCCCTCCCCCGTTCCCTAGGGTAGGTGCTGTGGATGCCAGGTGTGAGCTTTGTGCACTAGCACCTCTGACTTCTGAACAGTCCCAGTACCTGCTGTGCTGAAGGCTTACATGGATGGATGCAGGCATGAAGCGTCCTGTTGTCACCCAGTGGATCATCTCCAGTTTGTTCTCTCCCTGACTGGGTGCCTCTGTCCAGATCCATCCCATCCCTGTGCCCCAGGTTCTACCCTCTTCCTCTGGCTGACATTTCTAATAGCCTGCCTATGTCAGGAATTGCAAGGACCAATATGGTCACTACTTGTTGGGACCACTAGGCTATTCCTGCAAGACACTACTTCAGAGTTATTTTTATAGTATTTAGTTGTCTTCTCTGAGGGGTGGGTCACCCAGACCAGTGCTAGCCATTTACCTGTCTTTTCCTTAGGATATGCATCTTCCATGTTCCATGGGGTTGCCCCACTGGAGCTGGACAGTGAGCCCTGGCTATCTGACTGGGCCGACATGACTCCAGCCATGACCAGAGAGGCTCAGAGTGGGGGTGGCCCCGGTGAGTGGGAGCTGGGGAAAAGTGTGATGTCGGGCTGGGTTCTAATCATTCCCCAACCTCTCTGTGCCCACAGTTGTTTGAGTGCCAAGGCCAATGGCCACACTTCATTCCTATCTTTACTTTCCCACTTACACACTTATCTTTTATGCTCTGACTTTTAGCCTTTGACTGTTCCCCACCTCTGCCCCCATCTCAGCTGTTCCTCTCCACTGCTTTCCAAAACTGGCTTATATGCTTAATGTGTCATGAAATGTGCACACACCTCAAATAATTCTTAAATACCACCTAGTCTATTTGATTGTACCTATTCAGGGAACACACCCTTCTGCACATCTCCCTAGCAGCCAAGGCCTTGCTAAAATCCATTTGTGGATGACTTCATTAGACACCCTGTTCTTCCTAGGTTGTTCCCCACATTTGTGTCCTCTCCCCATCAAGGCCACTTCCATCCTGTGACCTTTAGATGCCAACTACTGCATAGCAGCCCTTTACTCAACTTGAGCTCTGGCCTCTTGTCTGATAGCAGACCTTCATCTTAGTTCTGATAGACACACATTTGTAATGAGACTGCCTCTTCCCACCAGTGTCAATGTGTCCTTCACCAGCATTTGTCTGCTTTCAGGTTGTTCGCATGGAATGGAGGAGGAGGAGATACATTTTGAGCAGAGCGTTTCTGTAAAAGGAGTGTCACAGGTCACGATTCCTAAGACGATTCTGTCTTCCCAGAAGGCCCACCCCTGTGAGACATGTGGCCCGATCTTGAAAGATGTTTTGTACTTGGCTGAGCACCAGGAAACACACCCTGGGCAAAAACCACACATGTGTGTGGCATGTGGGAAACAACTCTGGTTCAGTGCAAACCTTCACCACCAGAAGCAGCACAGTGGAGAGAAACCATGCAGAGGGGATGAGGGTAGGGCCTTTCTTGTGAACGGCTGCTCTGTCCAATCACTGGGCATGCCCTTTACCACAGGGGAGGGTTGTAAGGACTTCCCCACTAGCTCAAGCATGTGCCAGCACCATGCCCCTCTTAGTAAGTGGAAGCCACAAAGTAACACCAAGTGTGCAGAGGCCTTTCACAGTGGACAAAGGCATTACAAGTGCAATGAATGTGGGAAAGCCTTCAGCCGCAAAGACTCACTTGTTCAGCACCAGAGAGTCCACACTGGAGAAAGGCCTTATGAGTGCAGTGAATGTGGGAAAACCTTCAGCCGCAAACCCATACTTGCGCAGCACCAGAGAATCCACACTGGAGAAATGCCTTACGAGTGTGGCATATGTGGGAAAGTTTTTAATCATAGCTCTAACCTTATTGTACACCAGAGAGTCCATACTGGAGCAAGGCCTTACAAATGCAGTGAATGTGGGAAAGCCTACAGTCACAAATCCACACTTGTTCAGCATGAGAGTATCCATACTGGAGAAAGGCCTTATGAGTGCAGCGAATGTGGGAAATACTTTGGTCACAAATACAGACTCATTAAGCACTGGAGTGTTCATACTGGGGCAAGGCCTTATGAGTGCATTGCATGTGGGAAGTTCTTCAGCCAAAGTTCTGACCTTATTGCACACCAGAGAGTTCACAATGGCGAAAAGCCGTATGTATGCAGTGAGTGTGGAAAAGCCTTTAGCCACAAACATGTGCTTGTTCAGCACCATAGAATCCACACTGGAGAAAGACCGTATAAGTGCAGTGAGTGTGGGAAGGCCTTCAGGCAAAGGGCTTCCCTCATCAGACATTGGAAAGTTCATGCTGGAGAAACACCTTAGGATAGCAGGGAATATGCCATAGTGGGTGACACCAGAGAGAAGCTCTGAGAGTAGCCTGTGTGAGTAGCCATCAGCTGGAAGATGAGTCTCATACATTTGAACTCCCACCCTGAGGAGATTCTTCTGTGTGCCAGCTATATGGGAAGGTTTCTGGAGCAATATTGCACTTCGTAACATGCCTTTGTTCACTGTGAGAGGCCTCTGCACACTTGCCAGAAGCATATCACTGCCAGTGTCTCTGAAAGAATCCATGTGTCTATGCAACAGCAGGGTGCCACATTGTGCGTAAGTCACCCCAGCGTGCTTTGATGGGCAAGATCTCTGCTCTTCCTCCCTTCCCTGGAGGGAATCATTGGTAGCCTGAGCCCATTGAAGATCCTCACTCCTTCCTGCCCCCCTACTGGTTAAGCATGGATGTGACCCAATTTTGGCCAGAAGAACGTAAGCTTTGTTCTGCTGGCTGCTTGCAGAGATTTCCATTTTTCAGACTTTATTGGTCTCATGTGGCACTCGTGATGGATTTGTCCAGCCCCCAAGTCACCTAACTTGGGAATTGTCTGCCTCATATTCTTCTGGTTTTGCAACAAATGCCTTAGTTTTTAACTACCTTTAATCCTGGGGATTCTGTTCACTTTGTGGGTTGAGTTGAGAACGGAATTGGGCTCTGCCAGCCTGAAAGAATGAACAGCTTGTGTGAGAGGTTCAACTGTTGTGTCTCAGTGGTATTTGCAGAATGGTGAAGAAAGAACAGCTCTTATTCTAGTTTCAGCCTAATTTGCATTGCTACTCAAGGCCTCCTTGGAAAGAATACCAATCTTTGCAGGCCTAATCATGTGTCCTGTATGCCAAGATGATTTGTGTGACCAAGGTCTTCTTGAGCAATGGGCATTTGTCATGACAACTTCTGATGTGCCTGGGAGCAGCATGAATTGGGTCCCTTGTTCCCAGGGAATGCTTCATATTCCCCAGCGCTCTTTAGGAGAGTTTGATTCCCTGGGACCTACCAGCCTCCCTGAAATCTATTATTTGGTAGGCACATGTCACTTTCCCCTAAAAGGACATCTGATAAATAGGAAGTTGGGAGACTATAGCCAACTATAGGGAATATAACTCTTCTAAAGGCGTATCCACAAATGTTGCCATCACTGTGACTTTGGTATGAGGGTTTATGGAAATTCTCAGGACTCATATTTGTGTCTCATAATCTTACAGCTACAGTTACAGTCCGAGCAATCTAAACATTTTCTGCAATTAATTGCACATATTTATAGTGTATAATTTGATAAGTTTCGATACATGTTTGCACCTTTGAAACCAAGTTTCCTGATTCCTTTTATAATATCTCTCGCCCTCACCCATTCCCAGGCAACCACTTCATCTTGCTTTCTGTCATTCTAGATCTGTTTGGATTTCCTAGAATTTTAAATGTGTGTGTATGTGTATAGAATAATTTAAAAGGTACTAGTATATATATGGCTTTTCAAACTCTGCATAATTATGTTGTGGTTTATCAGTGTTCTGTGTATCAATAATTCATTCTTTTTCATCCATACTTTTGCTTAAAGTATTCCACTTTAGAGAAATAGTTCCAAAGCAAGTGACCCAGGAGAGAACTCACGGGAACGAAGCCACGGTATCTGTGGCTCATAACCTTCACCTGGAAGTGATGTGCCATCGTTTCTGACTTACTCTGTGGGTAACACAGACTAATCCTGGTTCAGGGTGCAAGGGGACTCACTTTACAACAGTGAGAATACAAAGAGGTAGGGATTTGTGGGAGCGTTTCTTGAATACTGGTGATCACAATCATAGTTGTTTTTCTTTTTTTACCTTTTTTGTCTTTTAATGAGGAATCATATTGACTGATTTCAAAAGTTAAACCAACCTTACATTTCTCAGGTAAACCCCATTTGGTCATGATGTACTACTCTTTTATTCATTGTTGAATTTTATATGCTGGTTTTCTTTTTTTTTTTTTTTTTTAAAGATTTTTGCATCTATGCTCATGAGGGATGTTAGTCTCTAATTTTTTTAATGCATGGGTTTGGTTGCTATCAGTGTAATGCTGGCTTTACAGAATAAGTTGGTTAAGTGTCCCCTGCTCTTCAATTTTCTGGAAGAGTTTGTGAAGAATTGACATTATTTCTTTATTAATTGTTTGGTGGAATTCACCAGTGAAGTATTTGGGCCTGGAGTCTATTTTGTGGGAAGGTTTCTAACTATAATTTTAATTTCCATAGTGAACATAGGTTTATAGAATTTATCTTTTTCCCCCCCCCCCTCTACAGTGAGCTTTGGTGGTTTGTATCTTTCTCAGAGTTTGTTTATTTAAGTAGTCAAATTTTTCAAGCTATCCTTTTATTATTTTAGTACCTGTAGAATCTGTAGTGATGCCACCTCTCTTATTCCCGTCACTGGTAATGTCTATATTTCTCTTTTTTTCTTCATCAGTAGTTTATCAGCTTTATTGATCTTCTGAAAGCACTTGATTTCACTGATTTTTCTGTTTTTTCCTGTTCCTTTTTTTTTTCCCCGCATTTTGACTTTTACCATTGCCTTTTGCTTTTATTGTATTTCATTTCTGTTCTTCTGCTACTTTTTAACATAGAACCTGAGATCCTTCATTTGAAACTTTTGGGTTTTTTCCTAACATAGGTGCTAAATTCTAAAAGTCACTCTGTAACAACTGCTTTAGTTGCCTCCCACAAAATTTGATATGTTGTATTTTCATTTTAACTACATTTAAAATCTTCTCTGGTTTCCTATTAAATTTCTTCTTTGACACATGGTTCTTTTTAGAAGTGTGTTATTTGGGATTTTCCTTATCTTTTTGGTAATTGATTTCTAATTTAATTCATTGCAGTCAAAGTGTATACTTTATGACTTGAATTATTTACATTTATTGATATTTTTTTATGGCCCAGAATATGGGTTATCTTGTATTTCATGTTAGCTTAAAATGAATGTATATTGTGTTCTTGTTTGATGGAGCGTTCTACAAATGTCAACTCAGTTAAGACGGTTGATAATGTCTAAGTTTTCTGTATCCTTACTGGTGGTGGGGGGGGGGAGTAGTGTCTGTCAATTATTTGAATAAGGTTGTTGATATCTCTGAATATAAAAATTGATTTGCCTATTTCTCTATCAGGTTTAGTTCTATCAGGTTTTGCTTTGTGTATTTTGAAGTCTTTTTATTAGGTGAATAAACATTTCCTACTGTTATGTCCACTTAATGAGTAGATCTCTTTTATCATTAAGAAAGGGTCCTCTTTATCTACAGTAATATTCTTTGCCCTAAAGTCTGTCTTGTCAGATACTGTTAACATTGTGTAGTTTTGACTGAACACTCAATTTTGCCTTTTTGGGTACTGAAAATACTTCCATTTCAGTAGATATTCTTGGTATTGTTTAAGTTCCGTGGAAGCAATATGATCTTTTGGGATCTTGATTCCAAACATTTTTAGGTTGAATTACTGCAGCATTCATTTTAAGGCTAATTTCTCTCCCCCTACTGAGACACAATCATTCTGTATTCTCTACCTCATGCTTCATAAGGATTCCCATTTAAGCTGTTTAGAACAGGTGCTATTCCATTCTCTACATTAGCCTTGGAAAATGTTTCACTGAATCCTTTTGGGTGTTTCTTTACCCAGCCTCTGGTTATTTCCTGCCTGCATGTACAGATTAGTACATGAGGATGTACTGATGTACATGAGGTCATACTTGAGGATGACCCTCTGTATGTTTCTGAAGTTTTCTCTCTCCTGTACTGTGTTCTGTTGGACTCCAGACACCTTAGCAGGCCCAGATTCTAAGTTTTGTCTCAACTCAGGGTGACTTTTGGTGTCTGACTGGACTCAGCATTTTTGTATTAGGGCCTGGGAATTTCTTTTCATAGTAAGCTGGGACGGCCACGTGGCTCACATCGTTTGCCCTCTTTCATAGGTCATTGTTATTTGCTTGACATCCAGTGTATTAAGAATCAGTTTCACATATGTTGTTTTTTTAAAAATTTATTTATTATTTATTTTTGGCTGTGTTGGGTCTTCGTTTCTGTGCGAGGGCTTTCTCTAGTTGTGGCAAGCGGGGGCCACTCTTCATCGCGATGCGCGGGCCTCTTACTATCGGGGCCTCTCGTTGCGGAGCACAGGCTCCAGACAGACGCGCAGGCTCAGTAGTTGTGGCTCACAGGCGTAGTTGCTCCATGGCATGTGGGATCTTCCCAGACCAGGGCTCAAACCCGTATCCCCTGCATTGGCAGGCAGACTCCCAACCACTGCGCCACCAGGGAAGCCCTATGTTGTTAATTTTTTTCAAGAAAATCGATGAATTCCCCCTAAGGCAGACACTTTGAATAAATTAGTAGAATTGATAACATCTCCAAACCACATCAGAAAAAAAAGAGAAATCACACATTTACAAATATGAGCAAGGAAAGAAGGTATAGCACTAGATATCTTTGAAACATAATGGGTAATGTGTGATTCTTTTATTTTATTTTATTTTTTTGGCTGCGCCGCGTAGCATACAGAATCTTAGTTCCCTGACCGGGGATCGAACCCGTGCCCCCTGCATTGGAAGTGTGGAGTCTTAACCCCTGGACCACCAGGAAAGTCCCTGTGTGATTATTTTAAATGACTCTTTCCCAGTAAATGGAAATGTGGAGGACAAAAATTCATTGAAAGATAACAACTGACCAGGTTCCCTGGTCAGGTTCCCAAGAAGAAATAGATAATCTTAAAAATCCTTTGTTCATTAAAGACATTCAATCAGTATTTCCAAATTACTAGTAATGGTAATCTACGTTTAAATGTAAGAAGCCCTCTCACTTAAAATTTAAGACCAAGATGGTTTCACTAACAAATCCTACCAAATATTTAATGAGTATTTAAGATTCCATCAGACTCTTCCAAAAAATAAGTAATAACATATGGGACACCTCCCAACTAATTTTTAGAAGCCAATATTAACCCTAAGAGCAAAACTAGGTAATGAAATTAAAATTATAGACCAATGTATGAGCATAGATGCAAAAAAATCCTTCACAAAATTTTAGGGAATTAAGTGTGTGTGTGTGTGTGTGTGTGTGTAGTATATTTTCAATTGTTAAAGCCAACTTTACATTCCTGATAATAATTATAATCTAGTGAGATTTATCATCTATATAAGGTTGGTTTAACAATTGAAAATATATTAATTTAATCTATATTAACTAGAAGGTGTCCCAGGTTCCTGGCACAGAGCTTGAAATATCTTGAAATTCCTGGAGTGATAGGAGTCTTTCTTGTGCTAATGAAGTGACTCTTGGTAAGCCCCTAGAACGTTTCTGGATGGGGACTGGTTACCAGAAAAACTAATCATATGATTAGACGTTTGAAACTGAGCCAGACAGACCTGTGGGGAGAGCAGAGGGGCTAGATGTTCAGGCATGTGGCCATGATCTAATCAGTTGTGTCTGTGTAATGAGATTCCAATCGAAACACTGGACTCCAAGGCTTGGTGGGGCTTCCTGGTTGGTGAACACATTTATGTGCAGGAGAGTGATATGCCTTGACTCCCCAGAGAGAGAGGTTATGGAAGCTTCACACCTGGGACCCTCCCATACCTTGCCCTCTGCATTCTTTCCATTAGCTATTCCTGAGCTGTATTCTTTATAACAAAACTGGAATCGTAGGTATAGCACTTTTAGTGAGTTCTGTGAGTCATTCTAGCAAATTACCGAACCTGAGGGGATCATGGGAACCCCTGAAATTATAGCCAGCTGTTCAGAAGTGCAGTTGGACCCAACGACTTGAAGCGCATGTCTGAAGTGAGGGCTTCCTGGTGGAGGACTGAACCCTTACAGATGTCTAGAGTGACACAAACTCTGGGTAGTTAGTGTCAGAGAACTGGCGTCAGAATCAATTTCCTTAAACTGATATACGGCAGCATTAGAAACCTAAAGCTAACATTACACTTAATGGGGAAAGACTGAATGCTTTCCCCCTAATATTAGGAATAAGCAGGAATGTCCACTCTCACAACTTCTATGTAATGTTGCACTGAAAGTCTGTGCCAGTGACATAAGAAAATTAAAGGAAATAAGCAATGTACAAATTGTAAAGGAAGAACCAAGATGGTCATTAATCACAGATGACATGCTTATCTATTTAGAACATCCTTAATTATATATTTAAAAAGTTAAGAGATCTAATAGATTAGTCAAGGTGCCAGGATACAAGGTCAGTATACAATAAATGTTTGGAAATTGGAAAACTATACCCCTTACTCTAGCATCAAAATATGAAATATTTAGGAATATATTTAACAAAATATATTCAAAAACTATTAAGCAAATTTACAAAACATTACTGAGACATACTACGTTTCTGAATCTAAGGACTTGATGTTTTAATTTATTCTCCCATAATTGTTCTGTAGGTTCACACAATTATCAAATTCCCGGTGATTTTGGTAGAAATTGACAAAATGATTCTAAAATTCATATGGAAATTCAAAAGACCTAAAATACCCAAAAGAAATTTTGGAAAGGACAACACATTTGAAAGGTTTTAATGTGATTTTAAGAATTACTATAGGGGACTTCCCTGGTGACGCAGTGGTTAAGAATCTGCCTGCCAATGCAGGGGCCACGGGTTTGAACCCTGGTCCGGGAAGATCCCACATGCCGCGGAGCAACTAAGCCCATGCACCACAACTGCTGAGCCTGCACTCTAGAGTCCGTGAGCCACAACGTGCCGGGAGCCCATGCTCTGCAACAAGAGAAGCCACCACAATGAGGAGCCCACGCACCTCAACGAAGAGTAGCCCCCCGCTTGCCGCAACTAGAGAAAGCCCGTGCACAGCAACAAAGACCCAACGCAGCCAAAAATAAATTAATTAATTTTAAAAAAAGTACAAGCCAAAGTACATCTGATTAATAGCTGGTGTCCAGAATTTTAATATAACCTTTACAATAATAAGAAAAAACAATTTTTAAAAAAGTAAAAGTTTTGAATATCTATTTCACCAGAGAAGACACTTGAATAATAAGCATGTGAAATATGCTAACATAATTAATCACTAGGGAAATACAAATCAAGACCACAATGAGACACAAGTACATACTCACTTGAATGGTCAAACCAACAATGCCAAGTCAGTGAAGTTGTGAAACAGAACTCCCATACATTACTGTTGGAATGCAAAATGTTAAAACCCACTTTAGAAAACTAGTAACATCTGTAAAACTACAGAGGCACTTACCATGTGACACAGCCATCTAACTTGTAGGTTTATCTCCAAGAGGAATAAAATTGTGTCCACAGAAATGCTTCTACTCTAATGTTCACAGCAACACCAGCTTTACTGATAAAAGCCAATAGCTAGGGAAAAAATAATTCTGCAAATGCTCATGCATAAGTGAATTGGTAATTGTATTAGTTTGCTAGGATTGTCATCATAAAATACCACAGACTTGGTGGCCTGAACAGCAGATACATATCCTCTCACAGTTCTGGAGACCAGAAGTCCAAGATCAAGATGCTGTCAGGTCTGGTTCCTCGTAGGCCTTGGTTTGCAGTTCGCCACCCTCTTGTATGGTTCCTTCCTTGCTGAGCTCGGGAGACCTCTGCGGGGGAAGGGATTCGGCCGCGGTGCCCAAGGCAGAGGTCTGGGGGGCCCGCGGGACTGGCGGGATAGTGCCGGGCGGGCGCGCCTCGTGCTTTCTCCGGAGGTTGTAGCTGCAGACCCATGGGGAAGAGGCTGGGGCCGTGCTCATGGCCCGGGTGTGGGGCCGCTCGGTCAGATGGACCAGCCTCCGCCGGGGCCCCTCCGGCCGCCGAGGGCAGCTGGAGGGGGTCTTCGCGTCCGGAGGTGGGAACCGGGCTGGGTGGGGAGGCCGGAGGAGGGCGCGAGAGGTTCAGCCGCGGGCTCGCCCGGGGCCGGGTCTGCGGAGGCGTCTCCGTGGGATTTTGCGGGGTTCCGATCCGGAGGCCAGACGGACCGGCTCTGCCCGCGAGCGAACCAGGAGGGAGAGTCCGGCCGCCTCTTCCCCCACGGCCCCGGGGTCGGGGAGAAGGACGGCTGGGGAGCTCGGGGCTGCGGGGGCAGGAGGACTCCGTGAGCAGCGGGTCGGCCCCAACGCAGGCGCCGTCGTTTTATTGGTTCAGCCCCCGCCTCCAGCCCTTTAGGGCTTCCCACTTCTCAATAGGTGGACATTTTTTCCACCACAGCCAAGGAGTGTTTCCTTTAATGTCTGGCGCCACCTGTTTGGAAAGAAAACATCATGGAATATGGTGCCTCCGTCTCTGTCTCCGCGCGTGCAACGGAGGCGTCGGGCTCCCCACCTTTCCAGTCATACAGACATGGATGAGAAGTTCTAGGATTACTTTGGATAAAGACGAATAGCTCCTGCAGAGCATCACCCGAATTCCCAGGCACATTGGGATAAACAGTAACAAATGGGGCTGTCAAGTCCTCTCACTTGAAGGCAAGTGAGTGTTCATCTTGAGCGGTTGCATGGAATGGGCTCTGTCTGCTTGGTGTATCAAAAAGGGGTGAGGTTTCTGTCTTTACAATCTCTTTAGTGGGTGCTGTGTGACATGCACCACAGTTTAGTTTCGTGCTCGTGGAACAGTAAAAGTATATTCTTTCTCTACTTTGTGGAGATTTTCTGGATGGGCAGATTTTGTTTTATTATCTCCCCAACATTGGTCACCATGTCAAATAGTATGAGATCCAGTAGAGGTGAAATTGAGAAACGGGGCAAATCCTAAAACACCTATTGCAAGAAGGAAGAGTGTTTTCTAGTATCAATTCTATAGGTTAAAGGGGGGATGAGTTATAAATGGCAGGAGAAAACTTTTGGCTTCAGAAGTGTAAGTATGTGCAAAAACTTTATCAAACCATGTGCTTTTAAAATGTTTTAAGCCAATTATACTTTCTTTAAAAATAAATTTATTTTGGCTGTGTTGGGTTTTCGTAGCTGTGTGCGGGCATTCTCTAGTTGCGGCAAGCAGGGGCTACTCTTCGTTGCGATGCGTGGACTTCTTATTGTCGTGGCTTGTTGCAGAGCACAGGCTCCAGGCACACGGGATTCAGTAGTTGTGGCACACAGGCTCAGTAGTTGTGGCGCATGGGCTTAGTTGCTCCGCAGCATGTGGGATCTTCCCAGGCCAGGGGTCAAACCCGTGTCCCCTGCATTGGCAAGCAGATTCTTAACCACTGTGCCACCAGGGAAGCCCAAGCCAATTATACTTAACAAAGCCTTTTGAAAACACAATTACGTTCTGGCATGCCCAACACCACCCTCAGATTCTATAGAAGAACTCACAGAAGCTGTTAAATTAAAGGGCTACAGATTATTACAGTGAAAGGATACAGGTGAAAATCAGCAAAGGAAGATGGTGCAACAGGACAGTCCAGGAGAGACCACATTGCCATTTCCAGTTAGTTACCCCCTCGCTTAAAAGTCTCACAGCATCCATATGTGACAACACACTAAACAGGAACCCCACATAAGCCTTGATATTGTCCAGTTTTTTTGAGTATGTCTCATAGACCAAGGGGCACCTGTGTGGCTGACCTTAGTTACTATCTAGCTTCTCCAAATGTCAAACTGATACAGAGAGACCTAAGTAACCCCTGTCCCCCCAGCCATAAATCACAGTATTAGCATAAACTGCCTGACATGGCCCAAAGCCCCAGGTAAATAGACACTCCTATTAGGCCAAATGTTTCAAGGGTTTAGAGGTTATCACCCAGGAGTTGGGCGAGTAAGTGCCAAATATTTCTTCAGAATGAGTAGAGATTGGACAACTCAGGCCTGTGATGTAGTTGTTTACACTGGTCAAGTGAAAATAGTCAAAACTTACATTCTTCCTATTTTATTGCATTTTACTCTTTTCTGTGTTCTCAAGGTTATTTATGGGCATCTGTATAACGGAAATAGAGTAGAAAGGTGTGCTTACTGCACGTCTTCCCAGGTCCACATTGGATGACCTTGAAATGTGCCCCACAGGGTTAACAGAAGCCAATAACTAAAATTCTTGAGCTCGTCTTACAGAACCACATATAAGGGAACAGCATTATTAAAACCCTTCTGCTTGTAAACTGCCTTCAGTGATTAAGCTCTCTTTGGTGGTTCCCCCCACACCCTTTAGTTGCATACGCTCCAAGCTTCACATGGCCTAGGTAAATAATAATCACAAGACTCCTTAATCACCCGTGTAGGTAACACCTCTGACCTAGTGGCCACTGTAATAAAGGGGGCACAAGTTGTTTCTTAGGAACCTTGGAGTCAGCTCTTGTCCAGTTTGAGCTGGTTAAGACTGATTGGAACCACCAACACCTAATACTTGGCCTGCACAGGTGTCCAGTGAATGACCTTTTGACATCAGATGGCCAAAAACTCCACCCTCAGATCATGTAAAGTGCCTCCATTTCTGAAAATGCATCCCATGATGAAGCCTGTAATGCAGATACACCTGCACACATTGACTACCTCACCATTCCTCTTCCTCTGATTGCCTATCCCCACACCTAAGACCACCATGCCTCTTTATTCCCTAAATATCTGAAGCACATTGTCTCTGCTCAAAATTGGAGTATTTATACCAGGAAATTGGTAAACAAAATAAGGCTCAATTGGTTGTTTTATTAACTGTCTAGAACTTAAAAGTAATTGAGAAAGTTAATAATGAGAACTAAATGTTGTGAATAGCAGAAACACTTATTCCACCCAGCAAAGTCACTGAAGAAAAGTGAAGTTACAACACATTTGTCTTCTCAGTTAATAAGTAAAGGAACAGGCAGGCATTTTATCAAAGAAGACATACACCTGGCAAATAAACAAAATAAAAATGTTCAACATTATGAATTAGGGAAATGCAATCAGACTATACTACACACTTTAAAACAGGCAATATTTTAGCTACTGACCATACCAATCAAGTACTGGTGAGGACTATAGGGGAACTGGAATGGTTCCATACTGTTGATGGGAATGCATAAGGGTACAGTCATTCATTTTAGAATATGAAACCATATATTCATATGAAGAATTTTATGCACATGTTCATAGTAAGCTTATTTGTGGTGGCCAAAACTGGAAACAAACCACAAAACCCCTTTTGAAGAAAATGAACTATTCACACCTGCAACTTAGATGATTCTCAAAATAATTATGCATCATGAAAGAAAAAAACAAATACTAAAGTAAACATTAAGATGCCAATGATATTAACAGTCTAGAAAACACTAATTGAGTGGGGGGAAAAGTAAATCAATTGTAGTTGCCAGGGAGTCCTGGGAGACATGTCAGAAGGTAGATATTGGTGTTGGATGTTTGTTATTATGATGATGGATCCATGGCTTTACAAGTATGAAAACTTACCAAACTGTACATTTTAGGTATGTTCATTTTAATGCATACCAACTATATAGCTCAATTAAGTTTTAATAGAAATTGGCTTCACATAAAAATCTGAATCTCTTTTCTGTGGAACTCTGCCAACCACACGTTAACTCCACCCCCTCTCCTTGTCCTTGGGAGGGATTCTATTGCAGTAGCGATGAAGACTGGTGAGCAATGAAAGGTGTTTCCACTTGAGTTACCCAGGACCTCTGCCTGGGTCCTAAAAATCACATGCCTGGACTACACGACTTCCACTCTCATCCAGCTCCAAAATCACTGGTGGTTCCCACCAAAAATTCTGACATCCAGGACTCAACATTAGTCCCACAGAGCCCTGCATTCTACCCTAGGAGGCCTTGGAAAGCAATGCAAATTAGACCACAACTGGAGTGAACACTATCCTCTGCCATGATACTATCCCCACTGAGGTATACAAAGTTTGCAACACTCACAAAACCTGTTCTTTTTTATCCTAACAGTCCAATATGGTTCTCAACATCAGTCTAAGAGTGAACAAACCCCAAGATGAAAGGGGGCTTAAATAATAGTCTTTATTATGGCACAGAGCAGAGCAAACTGAGAGTTTCCAAAAAGGGTGACCTGGAGCTAGAAAAATCCATTGTGAGCATGACATGAGACAATGCCACCAAAGAAGGTAAACCTCTGTGAGCCACCAGCAGAACCCAGACTGGATCCCCATGGTCAAAGCTGGTTAGGTCCTGTCTTAACCAGTTGATGGAAGAGAATGACAAAACCCAAGTGCTCAGGCTATTCATGCTTCACTCCAGGGGACAGGAGAGCACAAATGTCTACCTACCCTGACCACAGTAAGGGGACTGATGCCCAGTATGGGGATCTGCCACTTGGAAGAGGTAAGAAACTCACAGTGACATTAAGTCTGGAAAGGGCCATGGGCAGGTTAGGAAGTACAGCATAGCTCCTGAAAAGCTTCCTATGAACCTGGTACTCATAGGCAATCTGCACACAAGGGCTGTTCAGATGTATGGCATTCAACTTCCAGTTGATGACTCCCTCACAGAGCCTATTCAGTATGATGTATTAACTAAGGAGACAGCTCATTTGCTGCTCTCATCTCATTTGAAGGCCTTTTCTCCACCATGAACTTTCTGGTGACAAATGAGGTTAGACTTTTGACTGAAAACTTTCCTGCATTTGCTGTACTCATAGGGCCTATCTTGGCTATGAAATTTCTGGTTCTCAGTCAGAACAGACCTTTGACAGAAAACTTTTCCACATTTGCTGCACTTGTGAGGCCTTTCTGTGGTGTGAACATTTTGGTGTTGAGTAAGCTGGGTGCTTTGGCTAAAGAATTCTCCACATTTAGTGCACTCATGTGGTTTTTCTCTAGTGTGAACTCTGGTGCTTAATGAGAGTAGAGCTTTGGCTAAAACGTTTCCCACATTCACTGCACTCAAAAGGCTTTGCTACAGTATGAATTCGCTGGTGCACAATAGGTTGGAGCTCTGGCTAAACAACTTGCCACATTCACTGCACTCATAAGGCCCTTCTCCAGTGTGAATTCGCTGATGCTGAACAAGTGTGGGTTTATTGCTGAAAGGTTTCCCGCATTCACTGAACTCATAAGGCCTTGTGCCCCTGTGAACTCGCTGGTGTGCAATAAGGTTGTAGTTGGAGGTAAAGAATTTTCCACATATACTGCATTTATAAGGCTGTGAGGCAGTGTGAATTCTTTGGTGCACAATAAGGCTGTAGTTTTGAGTAAAGAATTTCCTACATACACTGCACTCATAAGGCCTTTCTCCAGTGTGAATTCGCTGGTGCTGAACAAGTGTGAGTTTGTAGCTAAAAGCTTTCCCACATCCATTGCACTCATGGCCTTTCTCCAGTGTGGAGTCTCCAGTGCTGAACAAGTTTGTGTTTATAACTGAAGATTTTCCCACATTCACTGCATTCATAAGGCCATTCTCCAGTGTGGACTCTCTGGTGCTGAACAAGTGAGTTTTTGCAGTTGAGGATTTTCCCACATTCACTGCACTCATAAGACCTCTTTCCAGTGTGGAAACTCTAATGCTGAGCAAGTGAGTGTTTGTGGCTGAAGACTTTCCCACATTCACTGAACTTATAGTGCCTTTGTCCATTGTGAAAGGCCTCCACACACTTGGTGTCCTTTTGTGCAGTGACCTGGTGCTGGAGAAGGCCTGAGCTACCAGGGAAATCCTTCCCAGGCTCCTGGAATGAGAAAGACTTCTTGGTTGCATGGACTGTGCAGCTCTTCATAAACTCCTTATCCGTGTCTCTTCTAAAGAGTTTCTCTCTACTGTGCTGGTGAAATTTCACACTTGCCCCACAAAATTTCTGGCCAGGGTTTGTTCCCAGGTCCTCAGCTAAATGCACACCACCTTCTAATTCCAGACTACATATCTCCCAGGGACAGCCCTTCTGGGTGGACAGGTTTGTCTTTGAAGTATTTATTTGTGGCACTTCTACAGAATCATTTTGCTCAGAAGGTGTCTCCTTGACCTCTACTCCATGCCAACAACCTGAAAGCAGAGAAATACGGGTGAACTTCATACAGATTTTGGTAGAAGGGGGCAGCCCCATCACAAATATGTGTCTGACATGACAAGGAAAAAATCCTTGGGATGGTTTTCAGGACAAGGGAGCTGGGGTCTGATTAGGAAAGGGCCTCTGTGCAGGACTGGGCCTCTCCACGTCACAGAACAGGGAAGACTCACCAAGCAAAAGACCCAATGATGGGGGCAGTGCACACAGAAATGAGGTACACAGTCAATGGCTTTGGCACCAAAACATTGTGGGGCACCAGACATGTTCCTGATATAATTTGAACCCAGCCATATCATCACTTCCTCCCCCTGATGCCAATCACTGGAGCCAAGCCCACTTTGAGCCCCTCATGCTGTGGCTGCAGTCATGTCCACTCTGTCATGTACCCAGGGTTCACCTCCCAGCTCCAGCTGGACATAACAGGGGACCTAGAAAATGCAAGTCCTAAGGGAAAAACAGGATAGGTGAGTGGTCAGTACTGGCCCAGGGGTACAACCAATCCCGAAACAACCTCAGGAAAGAAAAATATCACAAAAAGAATCTTTGAGGAGGGTCTCACAGCAAGAGCCAAGTGGATCCCACAAATAGTGACCACGTTGAGTCCCAACAATTCCTGGTATAGTCAGGGCCCAGGAAATGTCAGCTGGAAGGGGGCAGAACCTGGAGCACAGAGGTGCGTGGGTCTACAGAGTCAACTTAGTAGGGAGTGGCTGAGGCTAATGGAACCCACCGAACTATTTCCAAGTCTTATGACCCAGAAAACTTCAGAGCCTCTGGTACTGGGGATACTTCTGAAAGGAGGTAGTATACACTCACCCAGCCTTGGCACCTACAGCATGTATGAGAGGGAAGCAGTAATAGAGATGTGCTCACTGTCTAGCTCTGAAAAAACAGACTTGCCTTTGGAAAAAAAGGGAAAGGCAGAGACCTGCCCAGGATGCTGGGATAGGTGGGAGGGCCTTACCCAATGATGCAACAAGTGCAAAGGTCTCCAGCATCACATCATGGTACAGGAGTCTCTGGGCCTCACCAAGAAGCCTCCATTCCTCATGGGAAAAGTACACAGCCATGTCCTCAAAGGTCACAGGGCCCTGTGATGATGGGGACAGATGTGTCCATAAGCAGCCTCTTTCCCCAGGACCCCATAAGTACACCTAATCCCAGCTCATATTCACTCTAGGCTCATCTTCCTCCACAGTTCCCTGACTTAGAGGGCAGTGGTACCCAATAACTCTTCATGCTTCCTTGATCACTAGATCCAGCCTCAGCAAAAAGAGGCAGGTGGACAGATAGATGCCATCTAAATCTGTGCTCCTGGTATGTAGGGCCCCCTCCCTCTCCTGCAAGATAACAGCCTGAGAGTCCCCAGGATCATGTCTCCCAGACACAAACACACTTAGGCCTATCCTTCTCTCTTAAGCTCCTAGTACCTCGGGCAATTACTTCACACACCTTCCCCACATGCATATAACTCACTGGATAACTCCTCATACATCAGATCCCCATTGCCACAATCTAGTCCATAAAATTGGCATGTCTCCTGTCTCCTCATATACCCTTCTTCACGTGGCACTCAGAAAGTGCTTGCCAATGCAACAGGATCCCAGCATGCCCCAACTCTCCACTGGCAGCTCCCCAGACCTTGACAGAAAAGCCCTAAGTTCCACCATAAAAGCCTGGTGAGTGCATAGGAAGAGAAATAAGCACCAGCCTCACTTTGGAATCACTTTACCTCCATTTCTGCTTTCCCTCTGCATCAATTTCACGGCCACTCTCCCATGAAAACCTTGGCCACCTGCTGGACTTTCCCTTCCCCCTACCTTCCTGCTGATGACAACTACTTTTCCTTGTCTGTCTTTGTGACAGCCCCCCTCTCCTCTCTTGTCCCCTAATAGGATCCTGAAGCCTCCCCCAGCACTCTAGATCTGCATATTCAGCTGTCCACTTGTCTCCTATACTTGGGAGCCTCTGGAACATCTGGGACTCAACTTGGCTGCAATCCAATTCCTAATAGTCTCACTGAAAAGAACTCCTACCACTGACTTCCCCATCTCAGTTGATGGCACCTCCACACTTCCAGATGCACAGGGAAAAAACTTTGGAGGTATCTGTGACCACTCCACATTAGAAAATCTGGTCAGCCCCTACTTTAGAAACTTCTGCACACTGCAGCCCAGGATAGCCTCTTAAGACCTAAGTAAGATCACTTTCCCTCCTGTTCCAAAAATTCCATGTCTGCCATCACTCTCAGAACAGAAACCTACCTTCTCAGAGTACGATTCTAGGCCTGACTCTTGCCCCCTTGCTCTCTGTTCTCGCCAGACATTAACTAACACATACAAGTCATAGAGCATTCCCAATTCAATCTCATCCCCAAGCATTTGTACATACTAATCCCTGTACCTAAGACAACCTTTCACATCTCAGTCTGCTGGCTGCCAAAAATGGGAATCTCTCCATATAAGCTCTGGCCTGGACTTAGAAACCTGAGCGTAGGGTTCTAGGGTCTTGAGACACCAAGGCCAGGAAGAATGGCAGCAAAAGAGTTGCAGGACACCTGACACTCACCAGTGCAGGGTCCATAAGTGGTTCTGCTGAATGTGGAGTCTGTGGGATGAGCAGGGCCATGTAACGTTAATTCCCATCTGTGATACAGACAAAAAAGAAGATTAATGAGTGAACCATTTACTATTTCAGGCAAGACAGATGCTCAAGGAAAAAGTAAAGCATGTAAAACAGGGCAGAAAATGTTATAGAGTTGTGCCATAAAATCATGTGGACATCTTAAGAAAAAGCTTTCCTGAAATGGGAAAAATGAGTACAAAGACTCTCTATGAGAGTCATGCCTGGTGTGTTTGAGCAGCATCCACGAGGTTAGTGTGACTGGAGCCCAGTGAGCCAGAAGAATAAGGGATTGTGTTGGCGAGGAAATGGTTGTGGCAGGTCATAAAGCGCTATTATAGTCCTAAATCACAAATATCAAAAGTTAAGTCTCATTTTATGTACAGGTCTGTTTCTGACACTTCCATTTGACTCCCTTCTTCTGTTTCTCCCCTGGCAATAACAGATTCTTCTCTTCCCATAGCTTGTAGGTGGCCCTAACAAGTGGCCAACAGGAGGTCTTATACTTCCTTTACAAATTTTAATTTGGTCATATTAAAGATTATTCCAGATTATTATTTCTTTAATATTCCATATTAAAGAAAATTCCAGCTTACATAATCCATAGATTAAATTCTGATTTGAAATTATCATAACACTATACAATAGAATTCCAGGATATGTACTTTTTATATTTTTCCATATTCTTTGATATATCCATGTTTTTTTCCATAAACGGTCAGAGAGATTTCCGTAATTTCCTACTAGTTTTTTTCCTCCTGTGATAGAGAACGGAACTACCATTTACTTGCTTCACACTCAAAATGAATCTCTGATAAAGCGGGTGTTGGAGTAATAGTGCTTGGCCTCCAGCAGTTCAGGATAACTGGACCTCACTTACGACTCTTCAAACTTAGGATAAAGGAGATAAGCTAGGACTTGACCTCTGTTCCATCCTCATTATAGAAAGATGGAAATATCTTCTTGAGTTCTTAACATCTTGCGAGGGATTCGAAGCATTGTAACTTTTTGTCCTTACAATGATTCATTTCGTCCCCCTTAAAAGAAAAATTTTAACAAGCTATCTTAATCATTTTCTCTTGCAACACCACCAGAGAAAGATGATTTTCCGGTAAAATAAATATTACTCGAAGAGTAAAATCACTTTATAAAACCATCTAGGGGCTTCCCTGGTGGTGCAGTGGTTGAGAATCTGCCTGCCAATGCAGGAGACACGGGTTCAAGCCCTGGTCTGAGAAGATCCCACATGCCACGGAGCAACTAGGTCCGTGAGCCACAACTACTGAGCCTGCGCATCTGGAGCCTGTGCTCCACAACAAGAGAGGCCACGACAGTGAAAGGCCTGCGCACCGCGATGAAGAGTGGCCCCCACTTGCCACAACTAGAGAAAGCCCTTGCACAGAAATGAAGACCCAACACAGCCATAAATAAATAAATTTAAAAAAAAATAAAAAAATAAAAATAAACCATCTAAGTGTGTGAATACTGTAAAACTGTACATTTATGTAATGCATAAGTGTGTATCAAAACATAAAGATGGTATAGATGAAGAATAAGTATAACAATTTCACTAAAAGAACTACGTTAAAATTAGTAAGATGGAGCAAAACAAGACCAAAAAGTGGAAATGTTCGGGACTTCCCTGGTAACGCAGTGGTTAAGAATCTGCCACCAATGCAGAGGACACAGGTTCAAACCCTGGTCCGGGAAGATCCTATATGCCGCAGAGCAGCTAAGCCCGTGCGCCACAACTACTGAGCCCGCGTTCTGCAACTACTGAAGCCTGCGCGCCTAAAGCCCGTGCTCCGCAACAAGAGAAGCCACCGCAATGAGAAGCCCGCACACCACAACTAAGAGTAGCCCCCGGTTGCCGCAACTAGAGGAAACCCACGCGCATCAACGAAGACCCAATGGAACCAAAAATAAATAATAAAAGCAATCATTAAGAAACAAAGTGGAAATGTTCAATTAAATACAATAATAATTTTAACATACACGCTAGACAAATGCATGCTTTATATACCCCAGAACGCATAGAGAATTTATAAATACACCACTTTACTCATACTCATATCTACAGAATACTGCACAAAAAGGAAAATGAATGGACAGTCATGAAAAACATGGGTAATGTCACACCATACTGTGCACATGAACACGTCATAATATTTATATGATTCCGTTCATAAAAAGTCTTACAACAAGCGAGAGAAATTAAACTGCAGTCGTTGAATATTTTCCACATAGTTGGCAAAACTATCAAGAAAGATGCTTACGTGAAACATCAGATAACACCTTAACTTTGGAGAAATGGAGATAATTGTTTTGGAAGGACCGCACAGGAGCCTTATGGGGTCCTATTGACATCGCATTTTTTGACCTGAGCGGTGAACAGATATTAATTTTAAAGCGGCTTATTCATCTGCACGTGTAAGTTCTCTGCAATTTTTTTTCCCCACGCAGTTCATATTTCAAAATTGGGAAAACCAACATTTGGAGGGACAAATAAGTATAGGACACTCGTTAGAGAACCTCGATTTAGAACCAAAATATTGCAGAATAAGAAGAGTTGAGGGAGGGCCCAGAGGGCGCAGGAATTAGCTGGATTGGACCCATCAGCTCCGCCGCCGCCAGCGGAGTGTGTGGGCGAATGAGGGTCCCGGGCACGGTGGCCCCTGTCCCGGCTCCGAGACAGAGTCAGGCCAGATGGCGCCCACGCCGAGCCTCAGACCCTCCTCAGATCAGTGGACACAGCAGCTTCCAGGCTCCCTAACCTCAGGCCGGCCCAGGGTTCCGAAGCTCCCCGCAAGTTAACAAGTTAGCTCCCCGAGTTTACAAACCGTCGCCCGCGGTCCACGCCGGAAGGCCCGCCCAGACGCCGTCTTCTAGAACGGAAGTGCCGCTCTCCTGCGGCTCAGTGCCTTCCGGGTAACGTAGTTCATAGCGCCCCAGGCCCAGGCAAGGGGCGGTGCTCCCCACCTCCTGGAAAGGTCGCGTTGGGGAGTATCCGGAGACTCTGAGGCGGGGGCAGGTTTTCAGGTTCTTAAAGGGGAGGTACCCAGATTTCCGAGGACTGTACTGTAGGTCCCGAGTTATGTACACTTTCTTACCACTTAGCCAGTTACTGGAACATTTACAGATACCCCTTTGAAAGAGGCTATCCACTCTACTTTGCTGCAGTCTCCCCCCAGTTCCAGTTAATCCAATCACTGTTTTTGTACAGAATATGTTACCCATCCTGGGCCTTGTTAAGTCTTACATGCATATACCCGCATGATTTTTTCCTCAGGACACACAGCTCCTAGGTGGGTCTCAGGAGACAAATATCTGTCAATTATGCCATGGGACATCCACTAAATTCAAGGGCCTCAACTCATGGTACCACCAAATACTGTTGTTTCCAAACCACCTGCCCCAAGTGACTGTGGAACCACAAATAATCCTCACATTCACGGCATGAGATCGTGGTGCAGGGGTCCTTCAGACTTTCCTAGGAGGCCTCAGGCAGCAATGCAATTAGGCCAAATCTACCCTGAGAGCTGTTGTTTGTCCTCCTTCTATTTCCTTTGGAGCACACAAAGTTGAGAGCCCCAGAACTCTGTACTTTTTATTCTGGCAGAGCCCAATTCTATTCTCCCCCACAGCATACAGTAAATAGAATCCCAAGAATAAAAGTAGCTTAAACAATAAGCCTTAGGGGAGGGATGGAGTGGGAGGTTGGGATTAGCAAATGTAAAAGCTTTTATATACAGAATGGATAAACAACAAGACCCTCTGTATAGCACAGAGAACTATATTCCATATCCTATGATAAATCATAATGGAAATGAATGTAAAGAAAAAAATGTACATATATGTATAGCTGAACCACTTTGCTGTACAGCAGTAATTAACACAGCATTGTAAATCAACTGTACTTCAACAACAACAGCGAAACTGTGTAGAAAAATAAGACAAAATAAAATAAAACAAAATTACAAGGATATCAAAGGAGGGTCTTTAGAGAAACAACCCAGTGGTCCCCACAAGTAGTGACCAAGTCAATGCCTGAGCTTCCTGACATAGGCAGGCTCCAAAGTCTGTCAGCAAAAGGCAGGGGAATGCCTGGGACACCGAAGTTCCATGCCTCTAGACAGAGTCACCCAACCAGGGACATGCAAGGCTGTGGGACCTTTCAGACAAACTTCAAGATTTCTGACTCCTGAGCCCTGTCTTACAAGACCCCAGAGCAGCAGGGATGGGACTGCTGGGAAAGAAGGACTACAGTGCACAGAGCCCAGCCCTGGCACCAACAACACACATGCCAGGAAACCAGGAAAGGAAGCAGTACCCATGGTCTCACTGTGGGAAGGTCAGAGGTGCCCCTGGGAAAACGGGGAAGAAGAGAGCCCAGCCCAGGATGCTGGGGTGAGTGGGAGGGCCTTACCTATGGAAGACAAAAGTGCAATGTTCTGTAGCATCACATCACGGTACAGGAGCCTCTGAGCCTCATCAAGGAGTCCCCACTCCTCCTGGGAGAAATATATGGCCACCTCCTCAAAGACCACAAGGCCCTGTAAAAATTGGGTTAGTTCACTCCATGAGCAGCTTTGTGTGCTGTATTTCCTTCCATTCTGTATTTGTCTAGTCTCCATCCATCAATTCTAGGGCCAAACTAAAAGCCAAATGTGTTTATATCTCCCCTATCATTCAGAGCCCATGGTCTGAACCACCTTCTTATCTGACTCTCATACACCAAATCAATATATCCCCTGCCCTAAATCAACCCAGGGCCAGATACCAGACAGCTAGGGACAGCTCTGAAGCTGGAAAACTCACCTGAATTATTCAGACTAGTTGATCATAAGCTATTCCCCTTATTCTCCACATCCTAACATGGATGAACTGAAGATCCTGAAGAGGTTAAGTGTATGAACCATTGTACCCACCAGATTTGAATTTATGGATGTAAATGAGTAAGTGAGCACACAGAGAGGTCAGTATTGTTGAAAAAATTTCTATGATTTCTATTTCCCAAGTGTACAGTGAACACTATGCCACACAGGGCCATGTGAGGAAGCACCAGATTTGAGCAGGAGGCAGAAGCAGGCGCAAGGGGAGACCTAGACCAGAGCCTTTATTGGGGTTTTCCCAATAAAAATGTGGAGAATAAGAGGAATAGCTTAGGACTGACTAGTCTGAATGTGATACATAAAATTTTTCATCATAAGGAAATACTTAAAGGTATATTAACATGCAGACCAATTATTAAGTGTTTGGATAAATTTAACTAATTCAACATGTTCATTTCTAACTGCCTACCTACACACATATTTTGAGGGATGTCGGTTCATTAGTGTTTAGATCAGTAACTGTTTCATGTATTCTTAAGTTAATGAGTTGCAGGGACGCACTGAGAAGGCAGGTCAGCTACTAGTCCTTCTGAGCCTGCCTGTAACATGGTCCTCTGAAGGGAGATGCAGGGAGCCCTCAGCCGGACAGTAGATCATTCCTCTTGCTCTGAGGGCTGGAGGAGGTGAGGCAGTGCCCTGGTCTGGGAACAGCTGCTCCACTACCCCAAGTAACCTTTGCCTTGTTCTATAGGGAGTGGTCTTGAGGGCCTGCTAAGCTTGCAGTGGGGAGAATCTACACCAACTCACAACTCAACCTCCATCCCAGGTCAGCTCCTTACCCCATCTGGATCTAACTTTCTACAAACACAGGCCAGAATTCACCCTACAGCCGGATTGCTCCTCTCTGAAGAACCATCAGGGATGCACACCCATCTGTGCCCTGCCCTCCAGTCTCAGTCTCCCCACACCTCACCACGGAGACCATCTGAAATAACAAACTTTAGACTCTCTTTCTTCAATCTGACCACCAGGCTACAACCTGGTCCAGCCCACACCCTCCACCCCTTAGAAAGCTCCAGACCAGCAACCTTCCCGGCCTCCAGACCTTCATATCCACCTACCCAGGAGATGTCTCCATCTTCTGACATCTCCATCTTGAGACATCTCAGAAAAACCCATGTCCAAATACAGCTCATGATCTTTTCCCTGAATCCCGTTCACTGCACTGACTTCCTCATCTCCATTCCTTAAATGTTCAGGGGGGGGAAAATTGGGATGGTCTTTTATTCTCTACTTTTGCTTACAGCCATATTTGATGCAGCAAGAAATTTTGCCAATCCTATTTTTATAATCTATCCAAACTCTTGTCACAATTCTCCTGAATTCTGTGGCCATGTCCTCCTCACCAGCCTTCTGGTTCCCTCCTGGTTCCTGGAGGGAACCAGGGTGAGTTCCCTCCTCACCAGGGAGCTAAGATCCCGCAAGCCACGTGGTGCAGCCAAAAAAATTTTTAAATAAATAATAAAATAAAATCACTGGAGGACCCAGCTACTCAGAAGCCCAGTATTTTTGGGACACGTCATCTCCATTTCTGGAACTCCACTGCTCCTCACTGAAGGAACATCAGATGAAGTTTTCTGTGTTAGTCTCCCTAAATCCTGGCACCCCCAGTGTGCATTTCCTCATGGACTGTGTGCTGCCCCCTCGCCTTGGCTCTCTACAACTTTCCCCTTGTGATGTTAATATTTTCAATCTATAAAATGATATGCCAGATGTCTGTAGTTATCTTTGCTAAATCTGCCACTGAAACATTTCCACCTAGTGTAAAATAAATTCAAATTTTAGATATATTTATTTATTTATTTATTTGGCTGCACCGGGTCTCTTTTTTTTTTTGTGGCATGTGAGATCTAGTTCCCTGACCAGGGATCAAACCCGGGCCCCCTGCATTGGGAGCTTTGAGTCTTAGTGACTGGACCACCAGGGAAGTCCCAATTCAAATTTTTTATGGCTTTCTGGCTTTTTTTTTTTTTTCTTGTTTTTTGCACAAGTGTAGGAGAGGATCTGAGGTCCATCACTGAGTTATCTTAAACTTTAATTAAATATTCCTTATGCACTGAAGTACAATTTGCATTCAATAATAATCTCCCTTTTAAGGGTACATATTTTGATGTCTTGACAAATATATATGCAATTTTGTGACCACGACCACCATGAAGTGTGAAATATTTCCATTACCCCAAAATGTTCCATTATGCAGTCTTACTCCCCTCCCCAACCCCAGCTTTAAGAACCACGTATTTGTTTTCTTTCCCTGCATTTTTGCCTTTTTTTTACAATATCAGATGAATGGAATCATCCTATATATGGTCTTTTTTTTCTCCACCTGGCATAATGATTTTGATATTCATTCATGCTGTTCCTTGTTTCTTCCTTTTATAGCTGAGTAGTATTTTGTTTTCTGGATATGCTACAATTCCTTCATTCATTATCCAGTTCATGGACAACTTTTCCAAGTTTTTGGCTATTGTGAATAAAACTGTCCTGAATATTTGCAACAGATATTTGGATGGAAACATTTTAACTTGAGTAAATATCTAGGAAGAGAACAGCTGTGTGCTCTGGTATATGTATATTTGCCTATAAAGGAAGCTACCGAATTGTTTTCCAAGGTGGCCGTACCAATTTGCAGTCTCACCAACAGGATATGGGAGTTCCAGTTGTTCTGCATCCTCGTTAGCACTTGGGATTGTCAATCTTTCTAATTGTAGCAATTCTAGCCCGTGTGTAGTAATCTTATTGCAGTTTTTAAATGGCATTACTGGAATAACTAAGGCTATTGAGCATCTTTTCTTATGTTCATTGTTCATTCATATATCAATGGTATTTGTCCAAATCCTTAGTTCATTTTTTTTCTTCTTAACATTGAATTGTAAGAATTTGGGTTTTTTCTCCTTTACAGTATTCTGGATGCTAGCCCTTAATCAGATATGTGTTTTGCAAATAGAATCTCTCAGTCATTGGCTTGTCTTTCTATTGTCTTAACAGTGTCTTTTGAAGAGTAGATATTTTAAATCTTTATGTAATCCAAAACCTATTTTTTCTTTTATGTGTTCTTCTTGTGTACTATCTATATACTTAGAGTTTGTCCAACCCAAAGTTGCAAATCTTTTGCCTTATAAAGCATTCTGTGATTTTCGTTCTTACATTGTGGTCTAAGACTTATTTTGAGTTAATGTTTCGATGTGGTCTGATGTAAGGATTTCTTATTATTTTAAAACATATTTATATTTTATAACCAAGCAAATCACATATTAATTAGAAATGAGTGTTTTCTTACACCAAAATACATATACACAAAGTTTATAACAATTTGGTAATAACCAAGAACTGAAATTAATTCAAATGACAGTCATCTATAAGACACTTACGTAATTTGTGAAATATATATTAAATGAAGAAAACCAGGGATTAAAACTATTGCTTTCGTGAATTCCCTGGCGGTCCAGTGGTTAGGATTTGGCACTTTCACTGCCGAGGGCCCGGATTCGATCCTTGGTCGGGGAACTAATGTCCTGCAAGCCACGTGGCTTGGCCAAAAAAAAAAAAAAAAAAAAATGCACAGGTATAGTTTTGATAGTTTTGCATCACCACTGTGAGCTGAAGCCATTCTGTAGTGCTGACCACATTTCATTATCGTGCAGGCACTTCTTCATGAGACAGTAGTTGATACAATTTTTTATTGACAGCATGTTGAGTTTTCTATTATTTGGGAAAGAGAGTTGCCTCTCAAGGGCTCCTCCCTCCTCTGTCCTCTCTTAGGAGGAATTAGTTGTCTGGGCATTGGCTACAGGTATACCTGAAGATGAACTTCTGGGTCCTTGAGTGTCAAAGAAACCCTCTACTAGAGGCTGTTTCTTTCCACACCTGGGAGCTTTTCAGTATGACACAGCACATCCAGAGACCCAGGCCTGTATCTCTCCCAAAGCAGTTGTGACATATGAGAAATGGAATATTTCCTGCCATATCAATAAACAAAGGATGTCACAGTCATCAACGATTGCAACCCTCCAACGTGAGCCGTCAGTTGAAGAAACTCAGGGCTGAAAAGAATGCCTGCCATCTAGCAGGCATCAGACTGCAGCCACTCCCTGTGTAAGACCTGAGGAAACTCAGGATGTGTCAGGATACTGGCCCCAGATAGCTGAGGTGCATATCAAAGGAATGATTTCAGTGAGCCCAGACTCTTGCATCTTCCCATACATAGAAAAGCGCTAAATTCCTTAACTTGAGATACCTGGTTTTCTTTAATTAACAATAATCTTTTGATGTTCCTGATTACCTGTCCTTTGTTGCAAAACTCCTATATATCCTGGTTCCTCCCTCGCCTCCTTGGAGCAGTTTCACAGAGTTACCTGAAATGCTGTCTCGTGGGCTACAGTCCTCTTTTTTACCCCCAATAAATCTTAACTTGCAACTCTCAGGTTGCGGATATATATTTTAAGCCAACACATACTATCCAGAGGATGAAGGACTCTGAGGTCAGTTCTCTTCTCCCATTTCTCACCATCTGGTCTTCACTTCCGTGTTCACTAGAAGGGCCAGCTACGACCTTGCTGCTGTTTGGGCAAGAGTGATGAGACCCTGTCCTTCATTCACATGGCACATCGTGAAGAGCTGAGACATACAGGTGACTGAGATGTGAGCCCTTCCCTGGGAGCTCTTCTCACATGGAGAACACATTAACTGAAGTAGGTGCAATAAAGGAACTGTTGCTTTGACAGAAATGTGCCTGGGGACCCCAGAACTACAAGATAAAGAAGAATCGAAATATGGGGGTGTGAGGGTAGATGTGGGGGCAGCAGAGCGACCCAGGGTCTAAGAGTTTGGAGTTGGGATTGATTGGGGTTGCAGCCTGTCTCCACCATGCCTATCCCCAACCACATGACCTTGGTCATGTCACTTATCCTTGGGGTTCAGTGTTCTTGTGTGTAAAATGGGAAGATGGACATTGAACTAAAGCTTAATAAGCAAATTAGAAAGAAGCAAGAGGTTGATGCGGAGACCCCTGAATGATGCAGGACCCCCAGGCAGGGTCGGAGTTGGAGAAGAACATCTCCAGCAAAGTTAATAGCAGGTGTCAAGACAGACTGACAAGATCATTGTCTGGTGCAGGAACCAGTTGACAGTCACCACGGCTGTAGAGGGGAGAGGGGTGGGCAGTGAGAGCAGGTCAGGGTGAGATGAGGAGTTGGGTTTTGTACTCGTGCAGTTTGAGATGTGTATCAGACATCTAAGAGGAAAGGTTGATCTAGTTGGATGTGCAGTCTGGAGTTCGGGGGTCATTCGGGTCTGCAGATATGTGGTGCTAGTACGTCCAGCACCAGGAACGTGTCTGACACCTGTGGTGGACCAGTGAGGTTTACTGGTGTGCTGCAGTGTGGGTTACCACACCGTGGGAAATGTGGGGCCCTCAGTACGAAGATGTTAGGACTTTTTCTAGGCTCTGGGCTTGTGTTCAGTGATTTTCAGAAGAGTTTAAGGAAATGGAGCTTTGGTCTGAACTGGATGCTGTCAGGAAACGGGGTTGGTTTTATGATCAGATATCCTGAAATTTGTTATTTACAAGGCAGGGGAAGGCAGCGGCACTAAAGCAGCAGCTAGTGGAAGATGGAGCTGTCACTCATGTTACCCAGGAGAGGGGGCTATCTGCTTGTTTGCACAGGACTCTGGTTGTCTGCTCAGATATGATGATAGGGTGGTTTTGTCATTGTCTCATTTCATCATGGTCACTGAGTGGCCTTGACTGAGGACGGTGTTCTGTGAAAAATGAATACACAGAAACCTCCGTGAAATAGAGTCAGGAGACCAGCAGAGGGAGCTCTCATGCCTGCAACTGACAGCAGAGCCCAAAAGGAAGAAGAAAGATTCCTCTTCTTTCCTGGTAAGGACTCAGCCAATGAAAAGCCCTGGAGAAATAGCTGGCAGTCTATTTGTTTTAGTTCAACTGTATTCAGCAGGATAATCCCGGAGTTCAGAGGTGAGTGCCAGACCAGCTGCCTGGCCCCCGGGATCCCTCAGAGCTCTGCTTTCCCCCTTCCAATCACAACACCTCCCACATAATTTAAAACTGTATACAATTTAAACCTATAATACAGATGGCTCCCTCTAGGCAAAGGTAACATCCTGTGCAAAGATGGGGGTGTGGGAGTGATCCTGGGGTACTTGAGCTACGTTTTTTTTTTATTGGAGTCTAGTTGATTGACAATGTTGTGTTAGTTTCAGGTGTACAGCAAAGTGAATCAGTTATACATATACATATATCCACTCTTTTTTAGATTCTTTTCCCATATAGGCTATTGCAGAGTACTGAGTAGAGTTCCCTGTGCTATACAGCAGGTTCTTATTAGTTGTCTACCCTGGAGCACCTGAGAAATTGAAAGTTCAGTGTAGGGACCTCTGAGGCCAGGGCTTGGAGACTGTGGCCCACCTGAGGGGCTGGTCATAGAGGCCTCCCAGAGGAGGTAAGTTCTGAGTTGGGACAAGCTGAGGGCACAGATATCCCAGCAGGGACCCTGTTCCAGGAGTGCCCAACTGCTTGTGGAGCCTGAGTGGCACTCAGAGATTCCCTTATGATGACTGGGCTAGTGCAGAGCAAGGGATGTGGGTGCAGCATGGGCACATTTGTCATGGGCACCCAAAGGCAGGTACACACAGGGCACACCCAGACATGTCACGGGGCATATGTAGACTAGCAGTAGACTCTACAACACTATCACACATAGGACTCCACAAAAATGAATCGGCAATGTGTAACTCGGACACATCCGTGGGACACAAAATCCTATGCAGATGCACACACAGATACTCACCGAGACACAGACAAAATAGAGAGGATATATTTATATTGACTAAAGACACACACTTACACCTAGGAAAACAAATAGACACAGACATAGAAAGACACCCAGACACATATTCACAGAAGTCCTGCACATTCCAAGAACAGCGCTCACAGGGACATGCATGGGCAACAGACAGATGCATGCATTGGCACAAACATGTACATGCAGACACAGGGGCACAGATGCAGAAAGAGTATAGAGACATCCACACAATGAAACTCCTGTGTCAAAGAGGCTACATAGGAGAACACAAGGACAGTAGAGATGGGTACATGGAGAGAAGGGCACATGTACAGATGCAAAGGTAGACACCTTTGTACAGCCACTTTGACAGATGCAGATGTACAAATGGTCACACACGTATAGGTGTAGCCATCCAGAGAGAGACACACAAGAGCTCACTCGGTCACATACACACACATTTACATGGGCATTCCTAAATGCAGATAATCAGATCTGTACACATAGGAATGTGATGATAAATGTTTAACATCTGGTCTTGAGAAAAAAGTTGCATGTAGATTACATAAGTTGATTACAAATTTTACTGATATAATGGATGTGTGGTGCACAATTTACAAATGAAAATAATATATCCAATGGGCTTGACTGTAAATTCTACACAGCCAATTGATTCTCATACAGTGCTTTCATTAATTTCAACTTTAACTCTTTCGTGTCAAGATTTGTATTAAATTTCAACATATGTATATATTAGAACCATGCAAATCCAATTCCAAGCATATATTCATTAGAAATGAGGGCATTTTTTTCTCCAAAATATATATACGTGAAGGTTTATAACAACTTTATTGATAACAACTAAGAACTTGAAACAACCCGCCCCACCACCAATGTGAACATGCTTAAATAAACTGTGATATGGTCACAAAATGGAAGGAAACACAGTAATTAAAACTGCTTCATGCAACAATGCATGCGAATCTCAGAAAAAGGCATAGAGTGACAATGATGTAAGTCAGAGACAAAGCAGTACACATACTGTAGTGTTCTGTAGAAAAGTTAAAAAAACAGGTGAACCTAATACATGGTAACAAAGAACAGAATAATGGTCACTTTGTGCAGGGCTCTTGGAATGTTCTGTGTCTTTGTATGGGTGGGGTTTTTATGGGTGTTGACATGCAAATATTTAAGCCTTTAACTTAAGATTTGTCCTCTTTATCTTATTGAAATTACACATATAGGAAAAATACAGATAAATAAAATAAATAAATACCAATGCACACCTGCAGGATAAAAAGAGCATAGCAAGATTAGAATTCCTTTATGAACCTCACAGATTGCAAATCACATCTTCTACTTCAGAAGAATCCTTTATCTAAAATTTTGGATTACTCACTCTCTTTTTTAATTCAGAGTTTGACATCTTATGTATGCATTTGTGTATCGCTAATAATAGTTTTTTTGGGCCTGATTTTGAAATTTATATGAATGGAGACATTACTGTGGTTTTCTCTACTGCAGTTTTTTTGTTTTTCGTTTTTTTGTTTTTTTGTCCGCACCGTGCAGCTTGCGGGGATCTTAGCTCCCTGCCCAGGGCTTGAACCAGTGTCCCCTGCAATGGAAGCGGGGAGTCCTAACCACTGGACCGCCAGGGCATTCCCTCTCTCTTGTCAATTATCATCCTTTATTTATTTGTGATATATATCTTTAAAGCTATTAATGTTCCTATAGCATTTTATTAAACACATCTCTAAAGAATATATGGGGATGTCACTATTCGAAAAAAAGTTTACATTTTTGATTTCTTCACATTTGTGATGCATGGGTTTTTCAGTATTTTTTTTTCAGTATTTTATAACAATTTCCGAACACATTTTTGCATTTTCCATGTATCTCCGTTGTTGGTGGACATCTTGATTACATTCTTGTCTTATTCTATACAAAGTGAAGTTCTTTTTTATGGTCAGTTTATTGACAATTCTGTAAATGTTCAGCTTGTACTAAATATAAACATGCTGTATCTGTATGCAGATGTCTCTGTCAGGCCAGATTTATCAATATTGGTGTGTGAATCCACTAGAACTTTAACGATTTTATATTGGCTGTTTCTACTAATTACTGAATGGCTGCTATAAAAATGCCTCATATATTCATGGATTTATATCTTTATCCTTATTATTCTGAAATTGTTACTTCATGTAATTCGAGTCAGTCTTTTAATTAAATATACAGTTTAAAGTATCTTATCTTCTTGGTAATGTTTTTTCCCTTAAAATTAAATTTTTTCTGATATAAACACACGTTTCACGTGTTTTCATATGTTAATTTTTAAATAATTATAACAAGTATATTTTCCAAAACATGTTTTATATATATTCTGCAATGTTATACTTTAGAGAGTCTTTTTTTTTTTTTTTTTTTTTTTTATTTTTTGACTGTGTTGGGTCTTCGTTTCTGTGCCAGGGCTTCCTCTAGTTGCGGCAAGCGGGGGCCACTCCTCATCGCGGTGCACGGGCCTCTCACTATCGTGGCCTCTCTTGTTGCGGAGCACAGGCTCCAGACGTGCAGGCTCAGTAGTTGTGGCTCACGGGCCTAGTTGCTCCGCGGCATGTGGGATCTTCCCAGACCAGGGGTCGAACCCGTGTTCCCTGCATTAGCAGGCAGATTCTCAACCACTGCGCCACCAGGGAAGCCCTTAGAGAGTCTTTTGTATCCATTCTATTGTTGGATATTTTTAAAAAATAAATTTATTTATTTATTTATAGCTGTGTTGGGTCTTCGCTTCTGCGCGAGGACTTTCTCTAGCTGCGGCGAGCGGGGGCCACTCTTCATTGCGGTGCGTGGGTCTCTCACTATCGCGGCCTCTCTTGTTGCGTAGCACAAGCTCCAGACCCGCAGGCTCAGCAGTTGTGGCTCACGGGCTTAGCTGCTCCACGGTATGTGGGAATCCTCCCAGACCAGGGCCCGAACCTGTGTCCCCTGCACCGGCAGGCAGACTCTCAACCACTGCGCCACCAGGGAAGCCCTGGATATTTTTAATATCAAAAATTGCTGACTGCTAATGTAAGCATTTACTTCATACTCATTTCATGTGATAGCTGATATAGTTGTGTTTAAATACATCTTCTGTGGGTGTGCTTTTCTTTGTCTCAGTTGATCTATACACTTCTTTTTTTAAAGTTTCTATTGAATATTTCTTTACATTTCAATTTTTCCTTCTTCAGATTTGCACGGTATATATTCTGATTCTGTTTATTAGTGTTTAAGCTGAAAAATGACAATGTACTTATTTAACACGGAGTGTAGCATTATTAACATCTTTGATCTTTTTCTGGAAAATATAAGAGATTTAAACATTAATTTGCTCATCTCAGCTTATGTGCTATTGAGGATATGCAAGGTAATTCCATCATTCTGTCTCCAAAAAGGAAATATTAATGTTTTATACAGATAATGAGTGGTTGTATTCATACACAAATGCACCCCTCTCCCAGATTCTCATTCCTTTTATCATCGCAGACCACTCGCCTGGGATCACTTTCTTCCAACCTTAAACATAGTTTTTAAAGTATTCGTTTTGGCTGTTTTTTTCATTAAATTTCTCACCTTTGGTCTCAAATAGTCATATTTTACTTGCTTTCTTCAAGGATGCATTTGTTGCGTATAGAAACCTGATGGCGGTTATTTCTTCCAACGGTTTCATTATGTCCTTCCACTGTGTCCCTGACACATAACTTTATACTGAGTGTGAGTGGAGGTATATGTATGTTGCAGAAGACATCACGTAGAGATACTAACTTTGCAATGTAGTCAGTGAATGGATAGAGTTTTGGATATCACGTCAGTGAGGGTATAAAAGTGTAGAATGTAAAAACAACAAACACACACACACAAAATATAAATAAATAAATAAATAAAAAGAGTGTAGAATGTAGAGAATGAATAATAAAGTGGGCATCTGGTGATCAAATCAATGAATTGTGCTAGAAAGTCACTAGGTGTTCACCAATACTGTTTTCTCCTTCTGGACACCGAAGAGGACAGGCATGTCCCAGCTTCCCTTACTTAATTTGGGACCATGCAAATGAATTTTGGCCAACTGAAATGGGCAGGAGTGATCGTGTAAAATATTTCTTTGATTTATCTTCTCATTTATGCTCCTTCTTGTGGTTGCCTCTTTGGGCCTCACTGGTTCCAGTTTTCACACCTCCCCAGGAGTTATTGATTGCTCCTTTGGGAGCTGCAGGTCCAGGTGATGGGAAGATAATGTCTTCATGAGGAGGAGGACCATACCTGGTGACCCTGAGGCACTAGATATCAGGTTGGGCCATCTCATGATCATGCATTTATACCTGGATTTCCCTGCTCTCAGAGTTCAACGGGAAGGCAGGAGGAGTTTGAGTCTTTGTTCTTGTGAATTAGATATGAATTATGGCGTCATCTTATGAAATAAACCATGATATGAAACTATATTAATTCCACTGTCCACTTAAACCTAAGGACAATTAGTCTTGATAGTTCTACGTTTTGAATAATATGTCCTGTAAAAATGTATCACTTTGACAATAGAGTTACCTGTAGTTTATGAAAACTTCCTGCAGCTAAAGTTAAAAAAAAAAAAATGAAACTAAAGGTATACAGGTGTGCTTTATGCAAAAATTTTAACCATTGCCTATAATGCTACTTGCTGACTCAGGGAGTGATTGTATTTTATATTTTAAAAAACATGATCAATGATTCTGCAAAGAGGAGCCTCTGATATCCTCCTATAGCTGTATGTGTGAGAACCTTGTGGAGATGATGAATAACAATAATAGCTTGTGTGTATTTAGCACCAGGTCTTGTGGTAAGCACTTTTCATTTCACTTCCCATGAGGTAGGCTGTAGTATTTTCCCATTTTAGTTGAACTTTGGGGGAGGGAAGTGGTCATGACTTTTAATGAAAGTTCCACCCGCGGTGGTTTGTGTCAGAAGGTGTAGGTTGGATCCGAGAACTTGCATTTTTAGTAAGTTCACAGTGATGCTGACCCAATTTGGGTATGACCGAATTAGAAGAACATTTCATATTTTTAAACGAAGACTGCACGAGAGAGGGATATTCACTGTTCAGTTTAAATCTCAGTCCCCAAAACTCAAGAGAGGTGAAGCAGTTCTCCCAGGATGAAAGAATGCTCCACCTGCTGGAGACGGTGGAGGACGCGGTGTTATCACAGGTGACCACGGAAATCTGGACGCGTCGCCTTTAAGAGGAGCTCTGGCCCTCCGCGACCAAATTCCTCCCCGACCTTTCTCCCTCCACCTGCCTCTGCACCGCTGTCGGCGAGAGCCAGAAAGGGTCCCGTTACCTGGTTGGATGGAGGACACAAACTCCTTTACCCATAAGTCTGTGCCTGGCGCATCCGCGCTGCGCCAATGACAGCCCGGAAAATGGGCGTTTCCTCCCGCCCTTGCCGGCAGGGGCGGGACTTCCGGCGTCGCGGCCGTGACGTCTTCTGCTTGCGCCAGGACTGTCTAGAGTGGCTGTGGAGGTTGGCTGGGAGGCTTGGCTGTGGTCCGCCTTCCATGCGGCTCTTCGGAAGCGAACAGGGAAGGACAGTAGAAAGGATAGGACCTCCCTCCGCGTCGTTGTTAGGCTCCATGGTCCCTGTCGTGGGACGGGCCGCCTTGCGCGGAGGTGTCAGTCGGGGCTGCGCTCTTCCCGAGGCCTTCGCACCCGCCCTCCGTCCTTGTCCGCTTCCGGAGGCGGCACCCTGAGCCTGAGCGCCTTTTTACAAGGGGGAGCCTGGGGCTCGGAGTGCGACAGTCATCCCGAGGCCACTCCGCTCAGTGTGGGGTGGGGGTTCGGCTGCTCCCGCAGAGCCCGCTCCAGTCGCCAGCTTCTCGACCCGATTCTTCTCAGAGGATCCCATGGCGGCCGTGGCGCTTATGGACCGGGCTCAGGTGAGTGGAGGGTCCCTCAAGCCGTCACCGCTTCAGGTGTAGGGGATGGTGTGTTCTAGGGTTTTCAGCACTTCGCCTTCATCGCTCCCTTCTCTTGAGTATAAAGGCGGTGAAGGGCGGTCCTTGACGGTGGATATGTGGCGAGGTTCCCATTCCCAGTGTTGATGGGGTGAGGCGTGAAATGGTTTCCAAGGCCCAGGAGCCAACTGGTACAAACACTTGGAGGTGAGAATGAATTAGGAGTGTTCAGGAAACCGCAGGTCTCTGTTATGTTTGGTGAGAATAGAGAGCAGGCAGTCAGGGATCAGGCCTGGAATGGCAGCCTGAGGAGCTGGGCCTCTTTTCTGTTGGTGGCGGGAGCTATGGAAGGTTTGTAACAGAGAAGGGAGGTGATCTGACATCGGTGTTAACAGGCTTCCTCTTGTAGCAGAGTGGAAAGATTGGGGAAGCCTGAGGGTGGGCAGGGAGACCAGGATGGAGTCTACAGCAATAGTCCAGGTGAGTTTTGTTGGCGGGAGGACCAGAGTGGTGGCAGTGGGGGTTAGAGAGGTGTATGGATTTTGTATATGTTTTTAAACTAGGGTCGTTGGATATTTTCTGATGAGACATAGTGAGATTCTGGGACTCTTCACCTGTCCCTCCCCCCTGCACTTGAGTCTGGGTGCTTTAAAGGAGGGGTCCTTTCTAGCCCAGCATCCTAAATCTAGATCGAGAGTTATATGAAGAGGTTCCTGCTTCTGGCAGCCAATAGGATGAGGACTGGAAGGGTGTATTAGACCCAGGAACAGCATGTGTAAATGCTTGGAGGTAAGGTTGAGTTGGGAGTCCTTAGGCACCTGGGTGGCAGTGATGCCTGTCATAAAGACATATGAGTACTTCCTGGATACTGTATGCAGAGTGGCTTCAGGAGTGGGGGTTGCCTTGGAGGTGCATATGGTGTGGATCAGAAGGTTGTCAGTGTTAATGCGGTGTAGTCCCGATATGACAAAGGTGTGGTTCAGAGTGACGTACATGTTGGGAGGAGTGTGGACTGATGGCCTCAAAGTTGTGTCTGGGTGGCATGTTCTGGAGGATGCCAGCAGGAGAGTGTTTGGTGCCCCTCATACGAGACCCATAGCTTATATAATATATTAATATATCTGCTCAGTTGCCTGGTTCTGTTCTGGGCTGCACACAGCGATCAGAGGGACAGGAGAGAGCAGGCAATAGTGGTATTAAGGCCTAGTTTCGCCTCTGAATTGGGCAGCTGGGGAGGATAGGGACCAGGGGGTGGGTAGGTTAATGGGTAGACTGGGGAGTCCTGTTGTCTGTGAGCTCAACTGTCCCCTTCGTGGCAGGGCTGTGTGACCTTCGAGGATGCATTTGTGTACTTCTCCTGGGAGGAGTGGGAGCTCCTTGAGGAATCTCAGAGACTCCTGTACCGTGACGTGATGCTGGAGAACTTTGCACTTGTGGCCTCTCTGGGTAAGTCCCTGTTTCAGTAATCTATTGGTACATGGCAAATTACTCCAAAAGTTAGTGACTTAAAACAATTAAAATGCGTTATGTAACTTTCAGTGTAACAGTAACCTTTCTCGTCACAGCTTATCTGGGTGCTTTTGGCTCAGGGTCTCTCATGAGGTTTCAGTCAAGCTGTCAGCCAAACCTGTGTTCTCATCTGAAGGCCATTCTCAGGAAGAATCCACTTACAAACTCACTCATGTTTTGTGTTTCCAAGGTGTAGTTTCTTGCAGCTTGTTGAACTGTGAGCGTTAGTTCCTCACTGGCTGTTGGTCAGAGGCCTCCCTCGGTTCCTTGTCATGGTGGCCTTTCTGTAGTGCACCTCATAACGTGGAAGGTGCCTTCTCTGAGCAAGTGCGCAAGAGAGAATGTTCAGGATGATGGCTGGTCTTTTTCTACCCTGATCTGGAGAAAATGATCCCGTAATTTTTGCCCTATTCTGTTCCTTAGAAATGGGTCAATCAGTCCACCCTATGGTCAAGGGAAGCAGCCTACACAGGGGCAGGAATACTGGGAGGTAGGCATTCTTGGGGGCCATCGGAGAAGCTGCCTTCCACAGGCCCTTATGCCCGCTCCAGTGTCCTTGGGGTTTGCTTTTTCCCCACTTCCTTTGGGGCAGCTCTTTCAGTCCAGCCAGATCAGTGACTCTTCTCCTTCCCTTCTTTGGTTCCCAGAGTAGGTGCTTTGGGTGCCAAGGCTGGGCCGTGTGTGGTGTCCCCTCCCTTGCTGAGCAGTCCCGACACCTATGCCCAAAGCCTTTCAGGATCGGGTTAGGAGTTCAGGGCTCTTTCAGTCTGCTTCACAGATTCTGCCTGGCTTGGGCACTTCCAGATCCATAATGCTTCTGTGTCCATGTTCTGCCCCCATCCTCTGGCTGAGATTTCCTGGGGCATGACTATGCCAGGAATTGTAGGTACTGACATGGTCACTGCTTGTGGAAGGCACAGGGATGTTCCGCCAAATCATCCTTCGGGTTTTTTTGTTTTGTTTTGTTTTGTTCTTTTTTTTGTGGGATGGGTCTGTCTAGACCCCTCATCTGCTCTGGTTTGTTTTGTTTTTTCTTGGAGTAGAGTTGATTCATAATGTTGTGTTAGTTTCCCCTATGTTTTTTTTTTTTACAACTTCCATCTTCTGGATCCCATGTAGTTGCCCAGGTGGAGAGGGGCAGGAAGCCCCGGGTGCCTGACAGGGAGCCCTGACTCCAGCCACAGTGAGAGAGGCCAGAGAGGGCCTGGCCCTGCCGCATGGGAGCTGAAAGAGAGCCATCTTAGGGCTGGGTTCACATCGTACTGTCAACCTGCTTTGTGTTCACCAGTGTTTTCTTGCCAAGGCACATAGCAGTACCACACTTCTTGCTTTCCTTCCCCATTCTTGGCACTTGACGTTTCTCTTCTGTCTTCCATCCCTTGGCTGTTTCCCCACCTCTCTGGCCTCCATGTCTCTCACTCATTCTCCTCTTCTCCGTCCGCAGTGCTCTGCAACATTGGCTACTGTAATGTGTCATGAGTTGTGCACATATCCATATGTAGTCTTTAAGAACCAGCTAGTTACTTGCAATCAGATTTTCCTGGGCTTGGACACAGCCTTCTGCACAGAGGTCACCTGACACCAGCCGCTGAGGCCATGCTGAAACCCTTTTGTAGAGGAGTAAGTTGGAGACCTCACCTCTACTTCTGGTACTGTCCACCATCATTGTGTCTTAACCAAGCGTTAGAGTTCCTCCGTACTGTGATGTTTAGAGGCCCAGGACTGAAATGGGCCCTTCCTCACCCTGATCCTGGCTCCCTCATCCTGCCAAAAGCCAGTGGACTCATTCATTGGTGTGTCACACATACATATGTGATGGAGTTGCTGCTTCCCACCAAAGTCAACATGTCCTTCACTAGCATTTCTTTGCTTTCAGGTTGTTGGTGTGAATCAGACAATGAGGAGTCCCCTTCTGAGCAGAGCGTTTTTGTAGGAGTCTCAGAGGTCAGGACTCCTGAGTCATGTCCATTTATCCAGAAAGCCCACCCATGTGAGATATGTGACCCACTCTTGAAAGACATTTTGCGCCTGGCTGAACACCAGGGATCATGCCCTGCACAGAAACGGTACACATGTGACCCCTGTGGGCGAGGATTCCTGTTCAGTGAAAACTTTTATCAGCATCAGAAGCAATGTAGTGGGAAGAATCCCGTCAGAAGGGATGATGATGGGGCCTCACTTGTGAAGAGCTGTGCTGTCCACATGTTAGGGAGACCTTTTACTTGCAGGGAGGAAGGGATGGACTTGCCGGATAGCTCTGGCCTCTTCCAGCACCGAAGTACTCACAGTGGAATGAGTCCATGCAGAAGGGCTGAGTTCGTGGAGCCTTTTCCACAAAGCTCCAGACTCGGGCGACACCAAGGAGACCATGATGAACTGATGCTTCTCAATTGCAGTGACAATGGAAAAGCCTTCCTGAACACCTTCACTCTCCTTGACAACCAGATAACTCAGGCTGAATTGCGAGCTTTTAGGTGCCTACCATGTGGAAATCTGTCCAAGGAGAAATCGGCTCTTATTCATCACAATAAAATTCATAGTGGAGAAATATCATATGTGTGTAAGGAGTGTGGAAAGGCCTTCATTCACCTGTCTCACCTAAAAACCCACCAGAAATTTCACACTGGAAAACGACAGTATACATGCAGTGAATGTGGAAAAGCTTACAGCAGAAGCTCCCACCTTGTTCAGCACCAGAGAATTCACACCGGAGAAAGGCCTTATGAGTGCAGCGAATGTGGAAAAGCCTTTAGCCGCAAAAACACACTTGTTCAGCACCAGAGAGTTCACACTGGAGAAAGGTCTTATGACTGCAGTGAATGTGGAAAAGCCTACAGCAGAAGCTCCCACCTTGTGCAGCACCAGAGAATTCACACTGGAGAAAGGCCTTATGAGTGCAGTGAATGTGGGAAATTCTTTAGCCAAAGCTCTCACCTTATTGAGCACTGGAGAATTCACACTGGGGCAAGGCCTTACGAGTGCATAGAATGTGGAAAATTCTTTAGCCATAACTCCAGCCTCATTAAACATAGGAGAGTCCACACAGGAACAAGGTCTTATGTGTGTGGCAAATGTGGGAAGGCTTTTGGCTGCAAAGACACACTTGTTCAGCACCAGATAATTCACACTGGAGCAAGGCCTTATGAGTGCAGCGAGTGTGGAAAGGCCTTCAGCCGTAAAGACACGCTTGTACAGCACCGGAAAATCCACACCGGAGAAAGGCCTCATGAGTGCAGCGAATGTGGAAAATTCTTTAGCCATAGCTACAACCTCATTGTGCATCAGAGAATTCACACTGGAGCAAAGCCTTATGAGTGCAGTGAATGTGGGAAATGCTTTAGCCACAACTCCAGCCTCACTTTACACCAGAGGGTTCACAGTGGAGCAAGGCCTTATGTGTGTAGTGAATGTGGGAAAGCCTACATTAGTAGCTCCCACCTTGTTCAGCACAAGAAAGTACACACTGGAGCGAGGCCTTATGAGTGCAGTGAATGTGGGAAATTCTTTAGCCGCAATTCTAGCCTCATCCTTCACCAGAGGGTTCACACTGGAGAGAAGCCTTACGTGTGCAGTGAATGTGGGAAAGCCTATAGCAGAAGCTCCCATCTTGTTCGGCACCAGAAAGTTCACACTGGCGAAGGGCCTCATGAATGCTACATCTTTGGTGGCCCTTTAGCTGCATCTGTTACACTTGTTTAGCAGCCAGAAAGTTCACACTAGAGAAAGGCCTTATGAATGCAGAAAATGTGCTGTATCCTTTTTCAAGGTATTAGGACTCACACCAGAGAAGAGCTCTGTGAGTGCCCTTTGTGAGGGAGCCAGCAGGTCAGCCTTGTACAATCGTACATCCACCCCGGGGAGATTCCTGACAAGTACCACGTAGGTGAGAAGCTCTCATGAGGTGCATTGCACTTCCTCAACTGTCCAGGGCTCTTGTCAGTTATATCACTGCCAGTGCCTGTGGTGGAAGCCATCTCATTGCTGTGAAGTTTACACGGTGTCTGTCAGTTACTCCAATATGCTCAGGAAAGGTGGACCCCTGTGCTGTCTCTCCTGATCCCTTGAGGGTATTGTGAATGTTCTGAGTGTATTGAAGATCCTCATTTCCTTCCCCATGACGGGGTTCTGAGTGACCATGATCTATCTCTGGCTGAAAGGATCTGAACAGGAATCTGCTGGTGATTACCAGACAAGATTTCCCTTCTTCCTTGACAATGTTGACTGTAACATGATAGCTGTGACTTATTTATCCTGCTTTCAAGTCACCCAACTTTGGAACTCCCTGCCCCATGCTACTCTGGTTTGTGCAGTGATAAAGGCCTGCTGTGGCAGTTTTTACTCTTGGGAGGTCAGTTCACTGTGTCTAATGGATTGAGAATAAATTGGGTTTCGCCAGCCTGAAGGGAGGAACACCTTTTGTTGGCACCAACTTTATGTGCCTCAGAAGGAACAGTAGGGTGGCAGAGAACACCTCTCAGTCTAGTTTCGCCTAGTTTGCATTGTTGCCCAAGGCTTGCTAGAAAAGACTGAAGAGCTTTGGGCACCTAATCCTGTGGCCTAGAAGTCAGGATTTCCTGTGAGCCCAGAGTTCATTCTGAGGAGGGCACAGTTGGTGTGGAAATCTCCAGTGCTTGTGGAAGCAACATGAATTGGGTCCTTTGTTTCTAGGGAATGTCCCATATTCCCCAGCACTTTTGAGGGATTTCTGTCTCCTGGACCTGTACAGGAGCCAGTCCCTGATGTCCAGAATCCCATAGGCAAGTATCATTGACTTGGAAGGCTTTAGTCTTTTAGGGCAACATGGGAATCATAGTTGGTACAGAAACCCTGAGATAATGGAGTGGGGATGACTGTGGCTAGTGAGAGGATGTGTGCCTATTCTAACGGAGGCATCTGTAAATGTCCATGTGATTTTGGCTGTATGGCATGAACGGTACAGAAATTCTAAGGACCTTCAGACATCTGAGTCTCCTGTGGCCAACGCACTGTCACAGTAAATAAAGGTTTGCAGATTTCTGTACGTCCCTCGGCTGTTGATGTTATGGCCATCACAGGCACAGGTAGGAACCCCAGCACTGACAAAAGGGAGATCCAGGGATCGGGCTTCTCTGACCCAGCCAACATTCCTAGTGACAGTAGTTGATGTGGACTTCATTGCTCTCCAGTTTTTGCTGATATTGAGGCAGGGCTTATCTCCCTAAATTGTGGGGAGAGGGATATGGTAGAACCAGAACAGTTGCCAGATGTGACTTTCCAAGAGGAATAGTAAATATGGATTTTTATGGGGAACATTTAGTTCTTAACATCTTTATTGAGGTATTGTGACATGAAATAAAATGAATATATGTAAAGTGTAAAGCGTGTTATGTTTCACCATGTGTGTATATACTGATGAGACCACACAATCAAGATAATGGAGATATCCCACACAACCTAAATATTCCTTGTGTCCCTTTATAATCCTTTCCTTCCAGTCCTTTCTAACCCCCTTTCTCACAATTCACAAGTAATAGCAAGCACTTTCTAGAATTTCATATAAACAGAATCATATGGTATATGCTTTCTGGGGAGTGGGACTCTGGCATTTTTCACTAACTATTTTGAGATTAATCCATCTTGTTGCATGTATCAATTGTTTGTATTGTTGAGAATTATTCCATTGTATAGATATACCACATTTGTTTTTTATCTATTCACCTGTTAGTGGATGTTTGGGTTTCCAATTTTTGACTGTTACAAATAAAGCTCCTATGAAGATTCGTGTATAAGTTATTACTGAATAACATTCCATTGTATGGCTATATCAGTTTGTTTATCCATTCACTGACTGAGGGACATCTTGATTGCTTCCAAGTTTTAGCACTTATCAATAAACCTGCATTATGCATTGTGTGTAGGTTTTGTGTGGGTATAAGTTTTCAATTCGTTTGGGTTCAAGCCAAGGAGCATGATTTACTGGGTCATATAGTAAGAGTATGTTTAGTTTTGTAAGAAACACTCTTCCAAAGTGGCTCTCATTCTGCACTCCCACCAGCAGTGGGTGAGTGTTCCTGTTGCTCCATATCCTCGTCAGCATTTGATGTTGTCAGTGTTTTGGATTTTTGCCATTCACATAGGTGTGTAGTAATAGTATATTGTTGTTGCTTTCATTTGCAATTCCCTAATGATATATGATGAATGTCTTCATATTCTTTTTTTTAAAATAAGTCTTTGATGGCTAGCTTTTTTTTTTTTTTTTTTTTTGGCTGCATCAGGTCTTAGTTGCGGCACGTGGAATCTTTTCTGGTGGTGCGCAGGTTCTTCGCTGTGGTGCATGGGCTGCTCTCTAGTTGTGACGTGTGGGTTTTCTCTGTCTAGTTGTGGCATGTGGGCTCCAGGGTGCGTGGGCTCTGTAGTTTGAAGCACGGGGGCTCTCTTGTTGAAGTGCGTGAGCTCAGTTGTTGTGGCGTGCAGGCTTAGTTGCCCCGCGGCATGTGGGATCTTAGTTCCCTGACCAGGGATCAAACCCATGTCCCCTGCATCGGAAGGCAGATTCTTTATCACTGGACCACCAGGGAAGTCCCTCTTCATATTCTTTTAACAGTGTCTTTTGCAGAGCAGAAATTTTAAATTTTAGTCAAGTCCAGATTACTAACTTTTCCTTTCATGGATTGTGTTTTTGGTGTTGTATCTAAAAAGTGATTGCCAAACCCAAGGTAACTTACATCGTCTCCTGTGTTATCTTTGAGGTGTTTTATAGTTTTGAGAAAATATTTGTAAAAGGTATAAGATGTGTGTCTGGATCACTTTTTTTTTGGCTGTGCTGCACGGTTTGCGGGATCTTATTTCCCCTACCAGATATCAAACCCATGCCCCCTGCAGTGGAAACAGGGAGCCCTAACCACTGGACCACCAGGGAATTCCCTGGATCACTTTTTTATTGTTTGTTTATTTATTTTATAAACAGAATACATAATTTATTACCTATTTTACTATCTCTTAGCATTTTTTTTGTTTAATTAATTTTATTTTGGCTCGCTGGGTCTTCACTGTGGCGTGCAGGCTTCTCTAGTTGCAGTGCGCAGGCTCAATTGCAGTATGTGGGATCTTAGTTCCCCTACTGGGACCGCTGCATTGGGAGCATGGAGTCTTTTTTTTTTTTTTTAATAAATTTATTTATTTATTTATTTATTTTTTTGTCTGTGTTGGGTCTTCATTGCTGCGTGCAGGCTTTCTCTAGTTGTGGCGAACAGGGGCTACTCTTCATTGCGGTGTGGGGGCTTCTCATTGTGGTGGTTTCTCTTGTTGTGGAGCACAGGCTCTAGGCGCACTGGCTTCAGTAGCTGTGGCACACGGGCTCAGTAGTTATGATTCACGGGCTCTAGAGCGCAGGCTCAGTAGTTACGGCGCACGGGCTTAGTTGCACCGTGGCATGTGGGATCTTCTCGGACCAGGGCTCGACCCCGTATCCCCTGCATTGGCAGGCGGATTCTTAACCACTGCGCCACCAGGGAAGTCCCTGGGAACGTGGAGTCTTAACCACTGGACCACCAGGGAAGTCCCTGGATCACTTTTTAAAGCCCATTTGTTGAAAAGACTTCCATCTCCATTCCTTTTCCTTTGTTCCCTTTTCAAAGACCACTTGAATGTATTTGTGTGGATCTATTTCTACACTCTCCATTCCAGTTTTTTCTATTTATTGAGATAATAATCGTGTGGCTGTGGGGGGGGGTCTTATTGTCTTTTATTTTATTATATGGTTTATTCCATTAATTGATATTCAAATGTTAAGCCAACCTTGCATTTCCTGGGACAAATCCCCCAGATCATGTTGTATAATCCTTTGTGTATGTTGGCAAGGCAGTTTTCTGATATTTTGTTAATGTATTTTACATCTATATAGATGAATGATAATGGGTTTGTAGATTTGGGTTTTTTTAAAAAATATTTAATTAATTTATTTATTTGGTTGCACCGGGTCTTAGTTGCGGCAGGCAGGCTCCTTAGTTGTGGCATGTGAACTCTTAGTTGCGGCATGCATGTGGGATCTAGTTCCCTGACCAGGGATCGAACCTGGGCTCCCTGCATTGGGGGCGCGGAGTCTTAACCACTGCGCCACCAGGGAAGTTCCCACATTAATTTTTATATGTAGCATTTTTATCTTCATCTGGTTCAAAATATTTATGTTTTTAAAATTTCTCTTGTAATTTCTCCTTTTACCCAGAGGATAATTAGCAGTGTGTAGTTTAGTAAGTCTCTTTCTAGTAAATTTACAGGGATGGTATCACAGAGCAGGAGGAATGCTTGTGATTTTTCAGTCAATGGTCCAAGTGTTACTGTTGAAATGGGGGAAATCTGTGAGTTATTTGAAATAACTTGGTTTTTCTTCATAAGATGGGAGACTCTTTTTTCCAGTTTCTCTTCTATTTACAGTATTTACAAGTGTCCTTTTCAATAGGTGGTTGGTTGGGACGTGGGCCCCGTAGCCCCTGCTGATCTGCAGGGACACATGTTTTCTTCAGATCCTGTCTTGTAAATATGAGCTGCCAGGTTTTGTAGTTCAAAAGGGGCTAATTATTCTTTTTCTAAAATTTTATTATTTATTTATTTTATTTATTGTTGGCTGCGTCAGGTCTTCAGTTGTGGCACGCGCGGGATCTTCGTTGAGGCGTGCGGGCTCAGTAGTTTTGGCGTGCAGGCTTAGTTGCCCCATGGCATGTGGGATCTTAGGTCCCTGACCAGGGATAGAAGCCGCATCCCCTGCATTGTAAGACGGATTCTTTACCACTGGACCACCAGGGATGTCCCGGGGCTAATTATTTCCAAGTTCTATTTTTGAATTAGGTCTCCACCTTCACGTTTAACACCATTGGTAAAATGACATGAAACAGCTGCTCTTAACATCAGTACCTCTGTGACTTCCAACTGTTGAAATTAGGAATTTTTTCTAGTCGGTCTGAAAATCTCCTATAGCTTAAAAATACTTTTGTTTTAATGATTAAATTACTATGCAATCGATTTTTCCTGGTCATGGACCACCAGACCAGAGACTCGTAAACCATAGGCATCCTTATTACTGAAACTATGATTAAGAAGCGTCACAAGACGATTAACCCCAGTTTCTTTGTTCCTCTCCTCTAAAACCCCCCAACTCAAAGAAACAATTGCAGTGGGTGTCAGACTTGTCTCCCACTCCCTTGATTGGTGCCCTGCAACAAACTCTTACTTTGCTACAAACACTCAATGTCAGTTTGGCTTTTGCTCGGTTACAGTAGGGGGTCTGAGCAAGGGAAAGAGTAGGGGGAGAGGTGCTAAGGAGAGAGATCAAAAGGATAAGGGGGTGGGAGCGCTGGATGTGGGAGACTACTGCAGGACAAGGAGAGGGTGGATTTACAGGGGAATGAGTCTACTTTGTTCCTGCTGAAGTTTGTCGACTTGCTCATTAGTTTTGGCCAAAGAATCTTTTAGTGATGTAACTTTTATTTCAGAATTTAATTTGGAGTCCTCTGCATACTAAGAAAAAACACTATCCATTGGGCCTAAGAACTCTTATTTCCTTTATTTTCAAAGGTGTCTTTCAAATTAACCCTTTTGTTCAAATCAAGTGTCCCCCAGAGTGGCCACTGAAGGCCCAAATCATCCTTAGGATAGTTATGCTATTCAGAAACACAGGCACATGGGACTTCCCTGTGTGGTCCAGACAACCCAGGGGAAAAAAACCAAAAAACAAAAAACATAACTCAAAGGACATCAAAAAAGGTATGAAAAGGAATGGCCTGATCCACCAAGTATCTCAAACAACAGGGAACTAACAACAAAATCCAGGTGTCAAACTGAGAACGAAAAGCCACGAAACTCAACACAGAGCAGAGTTTAGACCTACTGCTGACCTACCACGTCTTCACGGACTCAAGTTGCCCTTGAGCAGCAAGGCACAAGGGACATCTGTGGGTACTGCACCTGGTGGAAGGCTGGGGTCTGCGGTGACAGGCAGTGCAGACAGTATCTCAGTGGGACTTCCACAATAAACATAATAGGTTGTAACATAGCTTCTACAGTGGATACATCCAGTTTATCTTGTTCCTTTTGTGCACTGAACATTGATTAGTGAGACACAGGCTCAACAGTAGTGTGAGCTGGAGGACTGATGATACTCAGTGTGGAAGCTCCTTACAACTTCTCCTATTACTATTTTACCTTCTTAATCTGAATTTGTCTTAAAAATTATTTTTTCACTTGCTTTGACACTAGTTGAGGAAATCATACATCTCTCATGCTTAACAGTTAGTAATCTGTCCATCATTTTCAATTTTGAATGAACAACTGCATATCATACAAAGACCTCGGAGAGGACTTTTACCACATTTAGTGAATATCCACTCTTCAGGAATTTCATCACAAAATTTACATTTGCATTTTGCATTTTTCTCTCAGTATATACAAAATATAGATAACAGCAAGTTCAGCAAGAATAGAAAATATTGCCTTTTCAATCTCACGTGTGTATCAGTTTGTCACAAGTCCAAACTCATAACTAAGTTTTAACAGGTTGAACCATTGAAAGGTTTGCAAACTTGTGAACTAACAGTGAATTGAACTTGGTATCTGATACAACAACAAAAAAAGGGAACTTCCTGTTTGCCTGCCTGTAAGGGAGAGTTCTAATTGTCAGGAAGTCACCCCAAAAAAAGCCAGAGCAGGTCTCATATGAGCTTTTGGGAAGTCTGGAATTCAGGAATCGGCAGACTTTCAGAAACAGGCATGTTTAAGGATTGAAACCTATCCGTAAAGGAGAGCAAATTATCATGTCATTTCCTGCCAAGATAGCTTGTGACCTTCTAACCTTCAAAGCCTGGGTACAAAGGGGGCATCCTACTCGGGAGACAAAGGTTTGGGATTCCATGATCCCATCTCCTTGATGGGAACTGATTTATCAAGTCACCTGAAATTGTAGCAACAGTGAATGCACAGGGAGTTGAAATTATCTCTGAAAAATACTTGAAATGAATATTACAAAAAGTTATTAACAGTGATTATGTAGTTACTCAATGAAATTGGGAAAAATAGTTCTAGAGGGCTTCCCTGGTGGCATAGTGGTTAAGAATCCGCCTGCCAATGCAGGGGACACGGGTTCGAGCCCTGGTCTGGGAAGATCCCACATGCTGTAGAGCAACTAAGCCCGTGCGCCCCAACTACTGAGCCTGTGCTCTAGAGCCCGTGAACAACAACTACTGAGCCCGCATGCCACAACGACTGAAGCCCGCGCCTACAGCCCGTGCTCCACAACGAGAGAAGCCACCACAATGAGAAGCCCGTGCACCGCAACAAAGAGTAGCTCGCTGCAACCAGAGAAAGCCCGCGAGTAGCAACAAAGACCCAACGCAGCCAAAAAAAAAAAAAAAAAAAAAAAAGTTCTAGAGAAACATATCTGTTACAGGTGAAAGGAAGTTAAAGAAAGTTAAGTTCTCAGTAGCTACAGTTTATTACAGTGAAAGGATACAGATGAAAAGCAGCAAAGGAAGATGGTGCAATAGGACAGAGTCCAAGTGGGACCACATTGCCAGGTTCCAGTTGCCCCCTCGCTTAAGTCTCACAGCATCAATGTGTGACAGCACACATGAAGTATTGCTAACCAGGGAACCTCACACAAGCCTTGGTGTTATCCAGGTTTTTTTGGAGTATCTGTCACACACAGGGACACCTGTGTGGCTGACCTTACTCTCTAGCTTCTCCAAATGTCAAAATGATGCAGAGACCTAAGGCCCCCCCAACCATAAATCACAGTATTAGCATAAACTGCCTAGCACAACCCAAGGACCAGGTAAATAAAGACACTTATTAGTGAATGTATCAAGAGCTTAGAGATTGTCTCCCAGGAGTTGGGCAAATAAGTGCCACACATTTCTTTGGAATGAATAGACTGGACAACTCAGGCCTGTGAGGTCATCCTTTACACAGGTGAAGTGAAAATACGCAAAACTTGTCCCTTCGGAATTCTTTTACATTTTACCCTAATCTATGTTCTCAATGTTATTTATGGGTATCTGTATAATGGAAACAGACTATAATGGTGTGCTACTTCACATCTTCCCAAGTCCACACTGGGTGACTTTGAAACCATGCCCCATAGGGTTAACAGAAGCTGGTGAGTAACAGAAATCCTTGAGTTTGTCTTACAGAACCACAGATAAGGGAACAGCTTGTCAAAACCCCTCTGCTGCTTTTCTTGTCCTTCACAAAAAAACAAAAAAAAAAAAAAAAAAAAAAAAAAAAAACCCTCTGCTTGTAAACTGCCTTCACTGATTAAGCTCGTTTTGATTTTTTTCTCTCTTTAGTTGCATACGCTCCAAGCTTCACATGGCCTAAGTAATATCACAAGACTCCCTAACGACCCCTGTAAATAACACCTCTGATGTATGGGTCACTATAGTAAAGGGAGCCCCAGTTGTTTTTTATTTTTTTTTTGGCTGCATTGGGTCTTTGTTGCTTCATGCAGGCTTTCTCTACTTGTGGCGAGCGGGGGCTACTCATCGTTGTGGTGCATGGGCTTCTCATTGCAGTGGCTTCTCTGTTGCAGAGCACGGGCTCTAGGCGCGTGGGCTTAGTTGCTCCACGTCGTGTGGGATCCTCCCGGACCAGGGCTTGAACCCGTGTTCCCTGCATTGGCAGGCGGATTCTTAACCACTGCGCCACCAGGGAAGTCCCCCTAGTTGTTTTTTAGGAACTTAGAGTCAGCTCTAACACACTTTGAGCTAGTTAAGACTGATTGTAATTACCAACCCGTAAAACTTGGCCTGCACAAGTGTTCGATGAATGCCCTTTGGACATCAGATGGCCAAAAACTCCACCCTTAGATCATGCAGAGTGACTCTATTTCTGAACATGCATCCCATGAAGAAGCATGTAATGCAGATACACCCGCACACACCGATCACCTCACCTTTTCTCACACCCTATCACCTTTCCCCTCACCTAAGACCACCCTGTGTCTTTATCCCATAAATAACTCAAGGACCCCAACTCCAGGGAGGTGGATCTCAGGCTTGCTCTCCTGTCTCCTCCCTTGGCTGCCCTGTGAATGAATTTTTTCTCTCCCGCAAACCTTGGTGTCTCAGCGTTTGGCTTGTGCACCTCTGGAAATGCTACCTGGTTTGGTAACAACCTCATGTTCACAGCTTGAAATTGCCACAGTTGGAGTATTTGTACCAGGGAAATTGGCAAACACTACAACCAAGGGTCGATTCATTGTTTTATTACTTGTCTAGACTTAAGAAAGTAACGGGGCTTCCCTGGTGGTGCAGTGGTTGAGAATCCGCATGCCAATGCAGGGGACACGGGTTCAAGCTTTGGTCCGGGAAGATGCCACATGCCACGGAGCAACTAAGCCCATGCACCACAACTACTGAGCCTGTGCTCTAGAGCCCATGAGCCACAACTACTGAAGCCCGCGTGTCTAGAACCTGTGCTCCGCAGCGAGAAGCCACCGCAATGAGAAGCCTGCGCACCACAACGAAGAGCAGCCCCCGCTCGCCACCAACTAGAGAAAGCCCGCGCCCACCGACAAAGACTCAACCCAGCCAAAAATCAATTAAAAAGAAAAGGTAGGGCTTCCCTGGTGGCGGCAGCGGTTGAGAATCTGCCTGCCAATCTGCCTGCCAATGCGGGGGACATGGGTTCGAGCCCTGGTCTAGGAAGATCCCACATGCCGCGGAGCAACTAGGCCCGTGAGCCACAATTACTGAGCCTGCGCGTCTGGAGCCCGTGCTCCCCAACAAGAGAGGCTGCGATAATGAAAGGCCCGCACACCGCGATGAAGAGTGGCCCCCACTTGCCGCAACTAGAGAAAGCCCTCGCACAGAAACGAAGACCCAACACAGCCATAAATAAATAAACAAATAAATAAAATTTAAAAAAAAAAAGTAATGGAGAATAAGTTAATGAGGACTGTACGGTGGGAATAGCACAAACATTCCACCCAGCAAAGTAACTTCAGAAAAGTCAAGTTCTAACACATTTCTTTTATTGTCTTCTTAGTTATTATAAAAAGGGAAATATCAGCCAACATTCACTACCAGTTGGAAAATAACTACTGTGAACATCTGAGATACACAGCTGGCAAATGAACACATTAAAAACGTTCAGCATGATGAACCATTAGGGAAATGCCATCAGACCACAGCAAGATAACTCTACACACTTTTAAAACAGGTTAATATTTAATACATTTAATATAACAGCCAAGTACAGGTGAAGAATATAGGGGAACTTGAATGCTCCCATACCGTTGATGGGAATGCAAAACGGTACAGTCATTCACTTTAGAATATGAAACCATATATTCATATAAAGGATTTTATGTACATGTTCATAATAAGCTTATCTGTGATAGCCAAACCAGAAACACACCACAAAACCCCATCCTTTAACAGATGAATGGATAAACAGTCAAAGGGTGGTATATCCAAACAGTGTATTTTTCAGGAATTAATAAACTATTAGGGAATTCCCTAGTGGTCCAGTGGTTAGGACTCAGTGCTTTCACCGCTCAGGGCCTGGGTTCAGTCCCCGGTCGGGGAACTAAGATCCCACAAGCCTTGCAGCATGGCGAAAAGAAAAAAAAAAAAAAAACAGAACTATTCACATCAGCAACTTGGATGATTCTCAAGATAATTATGCACCATGAAAGAAAAAGGCAAATACAAAAGTAAACACATTAAGATTCCAATGATATTAAAACTCTAGGAAACATTAACTAATCGAATGTGAAAGACAGTCAACAGTAGTTGCCTGGGAGCCCATGGAGAGATGTCAGAAGGTAGATATGGAACTGATGGATGTTTGTTATTATAATGATGGTTCTGTGATTTTACACATACTAAAACTTACCAAGCTGTACATTTTAAGTATATTCAGTTCAATGCATACCAACTATGTAGCTTGATTAAGTTTTAATAAAAATTGGCTTCACATAAAAATCTGAATCTCCTTTTTGGAAAAGTAGAACTCTGGAAACCAACACATTAACTCCATCAGCTCTTCTTGTCTCATGGGAGGGACTCTGTCACAGTAGCAATAAAGACACCCGTCTTTATAGCAATGAAAGGTGTTTCTACTTGAGTTATCCAGAACCTCTTCCTGAGTCATAAACAAACATGCCAGGACTACATGATTTCCCCACTTTCATTTTTTTTTTTTTCACTGTGCAGCAACGGCCTTGAGATAAACAATTTGGAGATGCTATGGGATCCTAAAACCTTTACAGTATTCAGTCTGACACTGACTTGGACCTCAAGAGAAGAGAAACAGCTCTGTACCTCCTAAGGATTTCTGCAAAAACTTTATCCTAAATGGCCATAATCCCTGTACGTTTGTGGATGCAACTTTTTAATTTTCCTAAAGATCCCAAATTACAGCAATTTTTTTTTTTTCTAAATGGAATCATCTGATATTTTGATACCAATTATTATAGGAGTCTCCCCAAATGGTATTTCTAATGGTTAATTTTACGTTTCAAATTGACTGGGCTAAGGGATGCCAAGATACCTGGTATGACATTAATTCTGGGTATATCTTTTTTTTTTTTTTTTTTAATTGATTCCTCATTTTTATTTATTTATTTATTTATTTTGGCTGTGTTGGGTCTCCGTTTCTGCGCGAGGGCTTTCTCTAGCTGCGGCAAGCAGGGGCCACTCTTCATCGTGGTGTGCGGGCCTCTCACTATCACAGCCTCTCTTGTTGTGGAGCACAGGCTCCAGACGCGCAGGCGCAGTAGTTGTGGCTCACGGGCCTAGTTGCTCCACCGCACGCGGGATCCTCCCAGACCAGGGCTCGAACCCATGTCCCCCGCACCGTCAGGCAGACTCTCAACCACTGCGCCACCAGGGAAGCCCCGCAATTTTTCTTTTTATCGGAGTACAGTTGCTTTACTGGATGCAGCTTTAGAAAAGGCTCATCCCTACTTGTTTGCTTGTCTCTCACTCCCTATTAATTCCCTGAGTGTTTCTGTACCAAATATGGTTCCCACCTGATGTCTCTAATCTAACGCTCAGCAACACCAGCCTACCACGTTGTGGACATTATGGCTCATGGCTCTTTTCCAGCTGGACTTAGAGAACTTCTTCTCTTGAACAGTACTGGGGGTATGATGTGACATCCTATGTGAAAAAGAGAACAACTCATGCTGCTCCAAAAAACAGTGGTGGTTCTCACAACTGTCCTCATCTCAGGGTGACGTCAGGACCCACCAAAAATTCTGATATCCAGGTCACAACATTATTCCCACAAAACCCTGCAGGAGGCCTTGGACAACAATGCAAATTAGACACAAACTGCAATGAAAACTATTCTCTGCCATGATACTATCCCCACTGAGGTATACAAAGTTCCCAAACAGGTGACATAGAGCTAGAAAAATCCATCCTGAGTATGACATGAAATAATGCCACTGAAAAAGGTAAACCTCTGTAAGCCACCAGCAGAACCCAGACTGGGTCACCTTGGTCAAAGCTGGTTAAGTCCATGGCCTAGTCAGTTAGACACAAGAGAATGACAACACCCAAGTGCTCAGGCTACTCATGCTTCCCTCCACAGGATGCGAGAGCACAGAGGTCTACCTACCCTGATCACACTGGGGTGACCGCCACTTGGTAGAGGTAAGATGATTTTTACCACAGAAACTCACACTTGACATTAGTCTGGCAAGGGCCCTGCACAGGTTAGAAAGTAGAGTGTAGCTCCTTAAAAGCTTCATATGAACCTGGTACTCACAGGCAATCTACACACTAGGGCTGTTCAGATGTATGGCATTCAACTTCCAGTTGATGACTCCCTCACAGAGTCTATTCAGTATGATGTATTAACTAAGGAGACAGCTCATTCGCTGCTCTCATCTCATTTGAAGGCCTTTCTCCAGTATGAACTTTCTGGTGACGAATGAGGTTAGACCTTCGGCTGAAAGCTTTCCTACATTTGCTGCACTCAAAGGGTCTGTCTGGGCTATGAAGTTTCTGATGCTGAGTCAGAGCAGACCTTTGACTAAAGACTTTTCCACATTTGCTACATTCAAGAGGCCTCTCTGTAGTGTGAACTTTTCGGTGTTGAGTAAGTTGGGTGCTTTGGCTAAAGAATTCTCCACATTCAGTGCACTCATATGGTCTTTCTCCAGTGTGAATTCTCTGGTGTTGAGTGAGGCCAAAGCTTTGGCTAAAAAGTTTCCCACATTCAATGCATTTATAAGGCCTTGCTCCAGTGTGAACTCTCTGGTGCTTAATGAGAGTAGAGCTTTGGCTAAAAAGTTTCCCACATTCACTGCATTCATATGGCCTTTCACCAGTGTGGATTCTCTGATGTTTAATGAGGCTGGGACTTTGGTTAAAGAATTTCCCACATTCACTGCACTCATAAGGCCTTGTGCCTGTGTGAACTCGCCGGTGTTTAATTAGGTTGGAGTTGGACGTAAAGAATTTTCCACATTCATTGCATTTATAAGGCCGTGATCCAGTGTGAATTCTCTGATGTTCACTGAGGCTGGAGCTTTGGCTAAAGAACTTCCCACATTCACTACACTCATAAGGCCTTTCTCCAGTGTGAATTCGCTGGTGCCGAACAAGTGTGGGTTTGTTGCTAAAAGCTTTCCCACATTCCCTGCACTCATAAGGCCTTTCTCCAGTGTGGACTCTCTGGTGCTGAATAAGTATGTGTTTATAGCTGAAGGTTTTCCCACATTCACTGCATTCATAAGGCCTCTCTCCAGTGTGGACTCTCTGGTGCTGAGCAAGCCTGTACTTGCGGCAGAAGGCTTTACCACATTCACTGCACTTATAGTGCCTTTGTTCATTGTGAAAGGCTTCCACACATTCGGCGTCCTTTTGTGGAGTGACCTGGTGCTGGAGACGGCTAGAGCTACCAGGGAAATTCTTCCCAGCCTCCTGGCATGTGGAAGACTTCTTGGATGCATGGACTGTGTGGCTGTTCATAAAGGCCTTACCCACGTCTCTTCTAAAGAGTTTCTTTCCACTGTGCTGGTGAAATTTCACACCTGACCCACACAGTTTCTGGCCAGGGTTTGTTCCGAGGTCCTCAGCTGGATGCAAACCACCTTCTAAGTCCGGGCTACACCTCTCCCAGGGATAGGCCTCCTGGGTGGACAGGTTTGTCTTTGAAGTATTTATTCGTGGCACTTCTACAAAAACATTCTGCTCAGAAGGTGTCTCCTTGACCTCTGCTCCATGCCAACAACCTGAAAGCACAGACATATGGATGAACTTCATGTAGATTTTGGTAGAAGGAGGCAGCCCCATCACAAATATCAAATATGTGTCTGACATACCAAGGAAATAATCCATGGGACTGTTTTCAGGACAAGGGAGCTGGGGGCAGGTAAGGAAAGGGCAGCTGTGCAGGACTGGGCCTCTCCACGTCACAGAACAGGGAGGACTCACCAGGCAAAAGACACAAGGATGGGGTCGAGCACACAGAGGAGCTGGGGTCCACCACTCACTCCTCCAGGAACGGTTTTCACCAGGGCCTTGGTTGCTGGTGACACATGTGTGCTGTATGGAAAGCTGTGTCCAGGCCCAGCAAAATCCGATTGTCACTGAGTAGCTGGTGTTCAAGGACTATTTTGAGGATAGGTGCAGAACTCATGACACGTTAAGTGTAGGCCAATATTGAAAAGCACAGAGGAGTTAGGATGGAGAGGACCAATGTGGAGTGGAAGACAGAGAAGCAAGGGATAATCCTGGGTTCGAAGTCAGAGTAGATACGACAGGAGTAAAGTGTCAAGAATGGGTAGGAAAGACAGAAATGAGGTACACAGTCACTGTCCTTGGCACCAAAACAGTGCTGGGCACAGGACATGTTTCTGATATGACTTGAATCCAACCATAATATCACATCCTTCCCCTGATGCCAATCACTAGACCCAGGCTCACTTTGAGCCCCTCATGTTGTGCCTGGAATCATGTCCACTCTGTCATGTACCCAGGGTTCTCCTCCCAGCTCCACTTGGACAACATGGGACCTAGAAAATGCAAGTCCTAAGGGAAAGACAGGACAGGTGAGCGATCAGTACTGGCCCACAAGGGCAATCAATTCAAAACAATCTCAGGAAAGAAAAACAGTATCCCATATTGAATCTTTGAGAAGAATATCATAGCAACAGCCAGGTGGACCCCACAAACAGTGACCATGTCGGGTCCGAGCAATTCCTGGTACAGTCAGGCCCCAGGAAATGACAGCCAGAAAAGGGCAGAACCTGGAGTACAGAGGTGGCATGGGTCTACAGTCAACTTAGCAGGGAGTGGCTGAGACTAATGAAACCCGCTGGACTAATTCCAAGTCATTTGACACAGAAAACCTTCAATGAAAAAACTTCAGAGCACTTGGCATTAGGGCTACTTGTGAAAGGAGGTCATATACACACTCGGCCTTAGCACTGACAGCACAGATGACAGGGAAGCAGTAATAGAGATGTGCCCACTGTCTAGCTGTGAAAAAACAGACTTGCCTTTGGAAACAAGGGGAAAGGCAGAGACCTGCCCAGGATGCTGGGATAGGTGTGAGGGCCTTACCCAATGATGCAACAAGTGCAAAGGTCTCCAGCATGACATCGCGGTACAGGAATCTCTGGGCCTCATCAAGAAGCCTCCATTCCTCCTGGGAAAAGTACACAGCCACGTCCTCAAAGGTCACAGAGCCCTGTGATGACGGGGACACATGTGTACATAAGCAGCCTCTCTCCCCAGGATCCTGTAAGTACCCCTAACCCATACTCACTCTGGGTTCATCATCCTCCTCAGCTCCCTAACTCAGAGGACACTGGTACCGAATAACTCTTCGTGCTTCCTTGAGCACTAGGTACAACTCTCAGCAGCAACAGGCAGGTGGACAGATAGATGCCATCTAAGCTGTGGGCCTGGTATGCATGGCCCCCTCCCTCTCCTGCAAAACAGCCTCAGTGTCCCCAGGATCACGTCTCCTAGACACAAACAAACTTGGGCTCATCGTCCTCTCTTAAACTCCTGGTATGAGGGCTCTGGGGCAGTTTGGTCACACACCTTCCCCACATGCGTATTACTCACTGGCTAACTCCTCATACATCTGATCCCCATCACCACCACCCGGCCCATAAAATTGGCATGTCTCCTGCCTCCTCACATACCCTTCTGCACACAGCATCAGAAAGTGCCTGCCAATGCAACAGGATCCCACTGTACCCCATCTCTCCACTGGCGGTTCCCCAGCCCTGTTCTGAAGGCTTCCCCACCAGGCCTTGTTCCTGACTTTAACCTCGGTCAAAACATGCAGACCTAAATACCCCTGGTCTGGTTCCACTTCTGTGTTCCTCACTATGTCTCTTCACCAATTAGAACCTTGTCCATATAACACCCATTTAAAATCCACACCCACTTGACACACCTAAGGTAAACTCATCTGACAGAAACTCCCCAAGTTCCACCACAAAACCCTGGTGAGTGCATAGGAGGAGAAATAACAGCAGCCTGACTTTGCTATCACTTCAGCTCCATTTCTGCTTTCCCTTTGCATCAATTTCACAGCCACTCTCCCATGAAAACCTGGGCCACCTGCTGGACTTTCACCACCCCCTTCTGTGCCACTGATGATCAGTCCTGTTCCTTGAATGTCTTTGTGACACCCACAGCCCCCCTCTCCTCCCTTGTCCCCTAATGCATCCTGAAGCCTCCCCCAGCACTCTAGATCTGCATGTTCAGCTGTCCACTTGTCTCCTATACTTGAGAGTCACTGAAACAGCTGAGACTCAACATGGCCAAAACTCAAATCCTAATACTCTCACTAAAAAGGATTCCTACCACTGACTTCTGCATCTCAGTTTGATGGTACTTCCACACTTCCAGATGCAAAGGGAAAAAACTGGAGTCATCTGTGACCCCTCCACCTTAGAAAACCTGGTCAGCCCCTACTTTAAAAGCAAATCCAGAAGTCAAGTGTTTCTCCTACCTCCACATCCACCCACCCTGTCCAGCCACAACCAATGCTTATCTGGATGACTGCAACAGCCTCCTTGATTATCTCCTTGTCTTCCTCTCCCCCAGTCTGTTCTGCACTCTGCAACCAGGGGTAGCCTTTTAAATCCTAAGTAAGATCACTTTTCTTCTCTGTTTCAAATATACCATGGCTGCTATCACTCTCAGAACAGACTTCTGAGAGTACCATTCTAGGTGCAACTTCTCAAAGTACCACTCTAGGCCTGACTCCGACCCCCTTGCTCTCCATCCTCACCAGACATTAACAGAGACCTAGAAGTCCTAGAACACTCCCATCTCACTCTCATCCCCAAGCATTTGTACATACTAACCCCTGTACCTAAGACAACCTTTCACATCTCAGTCCACTGGCTGCCAAAAATGGGTATCTGTCCATATAACCTCTGGCCTGGACTTAGAAACTTGGGCTTAGGGTTTCTCTAAGGTCTTGAGATACCAAGGCCAGGAAGGGTGGCAGCAAAAGAGTTCCAGGACACCTGACACTCACCAGTGCAGTGTCCATAAGTGGTTCTGCTGAATGTGGAACCTGTAGGAAGAGCAGGGCCATGTAACTTTAATTCCCATCAGCAACATAGCTGAAAAAGAAGATTAATGAGTGAACCGTTTAATACTGAAGGCAAAGATAAATGCTCAAGGGAAAAATAAAGTATGTAAAAGAGGGCAGAAAATGTTATAGAGTTGTGCCATAAAGTCACGTGGATAACTTGAGAAAAGGCTTTCCAGAAGTGGGACAAACAGGTGAAAATCCTCTCTATCAGAGTCATGCCTGGTGTGTTTGAGCAGCATCCACGAGGACGGTGTGACTGGAGCCCAGTGAGCCAGAAGAATAAGGGATCGTGTTGGTGAGGAAGTGGTGTTGGCAGGTCATATAGCACTGTTAAAGCCCTGAGCCATAAATATCAAAATTTAGTCTCATTTTATGTACATGTCTGTTTCTGACACTTCCATTTGTTTCCCTTTTTCTGTTTGTCCCTTGCCAATTACAGATTTTTCTCTTCCCATAGCTTGTAGCTGGCCCTAACAGGTGGCCAGGAGTTCTTATACTTCCTTTTCAAATTTTACTCTGGTTATATTAAAAAATTATTGTTTTATATAAAATTCCAGCTTACATAATCCATAGATTAAATTCCGATTTGAAATTACTATAACATTGTATAATTTAAGAATATGTACTTTTAATACTTATCCATATTCTTTGGTGTTAAATTTTCCATAAATATTCAGACAGATTATCTGTAATTTCCTACATGCTTTTCTCTCCTGTGGAAGAGAACAGAACCACCATTTTCTGACTATGCATTCAAAATGAATCCCTGATAAAGGGGTTGTTCCTAGAATCAGTAAAAGTGCTTGGCCTCCAGCAGTTGGGGATAACTGGACCTCATTTTGGACTCTTTAAATTTAAGAGAAAGGAAACAAGCTATAGGACCTGACCTCTATTCCATCCTCATTATAGAGACATGGAAATATCTTCTTGAGCTCTTAATATCCTGCTAGGGTTTTGAAGCATTATGACTTTTTATCCTTACAATGATTCTTTTCAGCCCCCTTAAAACAAGTATTTTAACAAAATATTTTAATCATTTTCTCTTACAAGATCACCAGAGGAAAATGATTTAACAGTAAAATAAATATTAGTGGAAGAGCACAATCTCTTAAAACACTAAAACCCTCTGTGTGTGTGGACTGTAAAAAAGTAAGTTTATGTAAGGCTTAAGTGTGTGTCAAAATATAACTGTGAAATAGCTTAAGTATAATTTTCATTCAAAGAACTAAGTTAAAATTAGTAACACGGAGCAAAACAAGATGAGTAAGTGGAAACGTTAATTTAAATACAATAAAAATTTTAACATATAAACTAGACAGACGTGTGCTTTATATACTCCAGAACACATCGCAAGTATGGCTACAGTACTAGTGCTCATAGATACATAAAGCAAACCAAAAAAAAAAAAAAAAAAACCAAACAAAACCCAAACAAAAAAACCATAGGCAAAAAAAGGCCTTCAACAGGAAAACGTACAGACATTTTACTCATGTATTCATATCTACAGAATACTGCACAAAAAGGAAAATGGATACCCTGCATGAAAAACATGGATAAAGTCACACCATATTGTGCAAATGAAGAAAAACACATAATACTTATATGATTCCATTCATTAAGTTTTAAAACAAGCAACCGAAACTAAACTGCAGCCGTCAAATATTTTCCACATAGTTGGCAAAACTATCAAGAAAAGCAAGGAAACGCTTACTTTAAACAACAGACAATACCTTAACTTTGGGGGGATGGGTATAATTGTTTTGAAGGACCCCACTGGCGGCTTCTGGGGTCGCATTTTTTGACCTCAGCGCTTAACAGATACTAATTTTAGAGCTGCTTATTCAACTGCATGTGTAAGTTCTGTGCAATTTTTCTCCACGCAGGTCATATTTTAAAATCCGGAAAACCAAGGTTTGGGGGCACGAATAAATATAAATATAGGACACGCGCAAGAAAAAATTGGTAAGATCAGAAACAGTGCAGAATGAGAAGAGTTGGGGGAGGGCCCTGAGGGCGCATTTACCTGAATCAGACCCATCAGCGCGGCCGCCGCCAAGGGAGTCTGTGTGCGAAGGCGGGTCCCGGGCGCGGCGGCCCCCGTCCCGGCCCCGCGATAGAGTCAGGCCGAATGGCGCCCACACCGAGCCTCAGACCCGCCTCAGACCCGCCTCAGAGCAGCGGGCACAGCAGCTTCCTGGTTCCCTGATCTCGGGCTGGACCAGCGTCCTCAACCTCACCACCAGTGACCAAATCCGAGTTTACAAAATGTCGCCGGCGATCCACGCCAGAAGGCCCGCCCAAACGCCGTCCTCCAGACGGAAGTGCCTCTGCCCGAGTCTTCATTGGTCCAGTGCCGCTGACGCGCGGCGCAGTGCTTTCAGGGTAATGTAGTTCACAATGCTCCCGTCCCCGGCAAGAGGCGGTGCCCCCCCAACCTCCAGGGAAATGTTCCGCCTCACCCGGAGGGTTGCTGGGAAGTACAGAGGCTGTGAGCACGGGGCGGGGTTTCACGTTTCTTAAAGGGGACGCACCCAGATTTCCTTGAAATGTAGTCTGTGCTGATCACAAAGAGGTACAGTGACATTAATATTTCAGATGTTCCCCAAACCGGCAAAACCAAATGGGCACATGATTCCGGGTTGTCGCTCAGACACAAAGTGCATCCATGCTGAGCTGGAGTCCAATAAACATTGTCTTGTTGATCTTCCAGTACATGTAGGCTGAAGCTTTAGACTCAATTTATGAGCCTCACTGTGTTAGGTCAGGGTCAAGAAAGTAAAGACTTCACACAGGGCCATGCCGGGCAAGACAGAGGAAGGATATGGGGCGGCCAGAAGCAGGTGGACCAGGCGCTGTGTCTCTGATTCCCTCACAAAAAAACGTAAAGCCTGTTACACTGTCCCATTCAGGAACCAACACATATTTCTTACTCCACATTTTAATATGTATTCAGTTCTTCTCTAGAAGCTAAGATCTACCTATCTGAAAAGAAGAGGGACTTACCATATGCAACTTTCTGTCCGGAGAGTGACTCATAGCTTATTTGGAAAGGGGGCATCTGAACCCAGAGATAAAGGATTGGATTACATGATCTCCTTTCCTTGCTGGGGAGTCAATATAATTTCACCTGCAAGTGCAGTGAAAATGCATGGAGAGTTGAGCTTATCTCAGGAAAATATTTGTGAAATGTTGAAATTGCTGAAATCAATCATTATTTAGTTATTCAAAAGTGGTGGCCAAAATAGCTCTTGGCCATGTGAACGAGGTTAGGATCTCAGTGAAGACTGAAGGAACACTGAAGTCTGAGAATGAGGGAATGAAGCTGAGCGCGTAGTTACACAGGAAACTTGGCTAATCTGTGGATATAGCTCTCCAAGTTGTGATTTATCATTTATTTATTCAAATCATTTTTTAGTATACCAAACAATGCCAGCTTGAAGGGTGACATAGAGAGAGCAGATATCTTTGCCAGAATGCTAAAAACAAACAGGGCATCTGTGCCATCATATTTATACCCTCCTTAACAAGCACTCATTAAGTGCCTACTCCATTCCAAGCACTATTTTGGCTGCATGGGACCCATCAAGATGCAAAGAGACAAAGATCCCTGCCCTCATGAGTCTGACTTTCCGGTCAAAGGAGATGGACAGTAAAAATTAATGACAACATAGTCAATTACATAATACTTTTATGTGTTATGAGTGTTAACCAAAATTTCAGAAATGAATATCTGATTGAAATTAAGACGCATTTATTTGGGGCTTGTTAAGACTGCCGCCTGGGAGACACAGTTTTGAGAAGCACTAAAATTGTGGTCCCATGGACTACAAAATGGAGGAAGGTTATAAAGGCAAAAACCGGAAGGCCACGGTTAGTTCCATAAATTGTTTGTGAAGAATTATAATTGGAGCTGTCATGAAGTAAGGGTGCTTGTAAAGCAAGGATTGATTGGAGTTGGAAATGTCTGCGTAGTTACAAGGGGGACTCTTGAGACCGCAAGGCTGTAGGTAGCAGATATTTTAAAAATGTCTAATGTCTGCCATCAAACTGAACTTGGGTCTACTCGCCCACTGTGCAGCAAAGCTGATCTACTAACACTGGGTTGTGGTGAAGGAAAGTACAGTGTTAATTGCAGGGTATCAAGCAAGGAGAACAAGCAGCTCTAGCTCAAAAGACCCAAACTTCCTGACAGATTTTAGGGACGGGCATTTAGAGGGTTGAGGGGTGCAGCTCGTGGACTTTCTTCTGATTGGTTGGTGTTGAGGTAAGAGGGTGATGTTTCTGGAATATAATGGTTGTGGTCAGCATCCTCCACCTGGGTGGGTGTCTAAGTTTCTGCAAAACATCTCAAGTATATGTGTCAGGTTATGTGTGTGTGAAGGTACCATGTCACTCATTAGACATCAGAGAATTCATGCTGGAGAAAGGCCTTATGAGTGTTTTGATGTAGGAGATTCTTTTGTTGCAGCTCCACACTCATTAGACATTGGACAAATCCCACTAGAGAAAGGCCTTATTAGTGCAGCTAATGTGAGAAATTTTTGTAATAAAACGCCAGATTTGTTACACACCAGCAAGTTCATGTTGATACAAGGTCTTATAAGAACAGCGAATATGGGGGACTTCCCTGGTGTGCAGTGATTAAGAATTCGCCTGCCAATGCAGGGGACACGGGTTCGAGCCCTGGTCCGGGAAGATGCCACATGCTTCGGAGCAACTGAACCCGCGTGCCACAAGTACTGAAGCCCGTGCTCCTAGAGCCGGTGCCCCGCAACAAGAGAAGCCACCTCAATGAGAAGCCTGCGCACTACAAAGAAGAGTAGTCCCTGCTCTAAGCAACTAGAGAAAGCCCACGTACAGCAACAAAGACTGAACGCAGCCAAAAAAAAAAAAAAAGAACAGCAAATATGGGAACTTCTTTACATATAATTCTGGCCTCATTAAACATTGTTGAATTTACACTAGAGAAATACCTTCTGAGTGCAATGAATGTTGGAAAGTCTATAGCCAAAACTCTCATTCATTTGGCTCCAAAAAATTCACACTAGAGAAAGAACTTATGAAGAAAGCAAATGGGGAAAGGACTTCAGCCAAAAGTCTGCTCTGATTGGCGCTGTGAAGTACATATTATGTACTTTTGGGGGTTTTTTTTTTCCTTCTTATTGTGTTAAAACACACATACGTAAAATTTGCTATCTTATGTATTTTATTTTATTTATTTTTTTAAGTGATTTTTAAAAATTTATTATTTATTTATTTTTGGCTGCATTGGGTCTTCGTTGCTACACGTGGGCTTTCTCTAGTTGCGGTGAGCAGGAGCTACTCTTTGTTGCACTGCACGGGCTTCTCATTGCAGTGACTTCTCCTGTTGCGGAGCATGGGCTCTAGGCTCACAGGCTTCAGTAGTTGTGGCACACGGGCTTAGTTGCTCTGTGGCATGTGGGATCTTCCCGGACCAGGGCTCGAACCCGTGTCCCCTGCATTGGCAGGCGGATTCTTAACTACTGCGCCACCAGGGAAGTCCCCAGTTTGTGTCTTTTTGTGAATACCTTACTTCAGTTATAATAACCTCAAGATTCATCTATCATGTGTCATGTTTCAGAATTCCCTTCCTTTTTAAGGCTGAATAATACTCCATTGTATGCATATACCACATCCTTATGCATTCATCCATTGATGGACACTTCCCTAGTTTCCATATTTTAGCTGTTGTAAAGAGTGCAGCTGTGAGAATGACTGCACAAATATCTCCTTGAGATTCTGCTTTCAATTCTTTTGGGTGTATAGCCAGAAGTGGAATTGCTGGATCATATGGTCATTCTATTTTTTTAAATTAATTTATTTATTTTATTTATGTATTTTTGGTTGCATTGGGTCTTTGTTGCTGTGCACAGGCTTTCTCTAGTTGTGGCGAGTGGGGCTACTCTTTGTTGTGGTGCGTGGGTTTCTCATTGCGGTGGCTTCTCTTGTTGCAGAGCACGGGCTCTAGGCGCGTGGGCTTCAGTAGTTGCAGCACGTGGGCTCAGTAGTTGTGGTTCGCGGGCTCTAGAGCGCAGGCTCAGTAGTTGTGGTACACGGGCTTAGTTGCTCTGCGGCATGTGGGATCTTCCCGGACCAGGGCTCGAACCCATGTCCCCCGCATTGGCAGGCAGATTGTTAACCACTGTGCCACCAGGGAAGTCCCGGTCATTCTATTTTTAATATTTTGAACTGTTTCCTTTATTGGCTGTACCATTTTATGTTCCCATCAAAGGTCCACAGAGTTCCAGTATCTCCACATCCTCTTCAACATAATTTTATTTTCCATTTCATGTTTAGTAGTAGCTATCCTAATGAATGTGTAGTGTCTCATTGTGATTTTAATTAGCATTTCCTTAATGATTAATGATCACATACTTCTTGGCCATTTGTGTATATTCTTTTTTTTTAAAATTACTTAATTATTTGTTTATTTATTTTTGGCTGTGTTGGGTCCTCGTTGTTGCGTGGGCTTTCTCTAGTTGCAGCGAGTGGGGGCTACTCTTCGTTGAGGTGCGTGGGCTTCTTATTGCAGTGGCTTCTCTTGTTGTGGAGCACAGGCTGTAGGCACGGACTTCAGTAGTTGTAGCACGCAAGCTCAGTAGTTGTGGCTCGCAGCCTCTAGAGAACAGCCTCAGTAGTTGTGGCGCACGGGCTTAGTTGCTCCACAGCATGTGGGATCTGCCTGGACCAGGGTTCAAACCCGTGTCCCTGCATTGGCAGGCGTGTTCTTAACCACTGAGCCACCAGGGAAGTCCTGTATATTCTTTTTTAAAATGTCTATATTTCTATATTTGCCCCTTTTAAAATCAGGTTATTTTCTGATTGTTGAGTTGTAGCAGTTCTTTATGTATATCTAGATACTTACCAAATATATGATTTGCAAATGTTTTTCTTCCATTCAATAGGTTGTCTTTTCACTCTGTTGATTGTGTCCTTTGCACAGAAGTTTGTAATTTTATCGAGTTTTGCTTTTGTTTCCTATGCTTTTTGTGTCAATGCCAAAAAGTTATTTCCAAATCCAGGATCACGAAGCTTTTTTCCTTTGTCTTCATCTAAGAGTTTATGGGTTTATATCTTACTGTTAGGTCTTTGATCCATTTTGAGCTCATTTTTGGGTGTGGTGTAAGGTAAGGGTCCAATTTCATTCATTTGAATGCCGATATCCACTTTCCTACAATTTGTTGATAAGACTTTTCTCCTCCCAGGACTTCCCTGGTGGTCCAGTGGCTAAGGTTCCACGTTCCCAATGCAGGGGGCCCAGGTTCAATCCCTGGTCAGGGAAATAGATCCCACGTGCTGCAACCAAGAGTTCAAATGCCGCTACTAAAAGATCCCACATGCCTCAACGAAGATCCCACGTGATGCAACTGAGACCTGGCGCAGCCAAATAAATAAATAAAAAATAAATATTAAAAAAAGACTTTCCTCCTCCCATTGAATTGTCTTAGCACACTTCTCGATTATTTGATCAAATATATTGGCTTCCAGTTCTGGGCACTCTGTTGTTTCACTGGTCTGAATGTTTGTCTTTATGACAGTACCACAGTGTTTTGGTATACAGTTTTATGAAAATACTGTCTTGGTCCAGTTTTGAGTCCCTGGCTTGATGCTAGTCATTTCCCCTCTTGGAGCAGCTGATTAAGTCCGCACCCAATCACTGTCTATATCAGGCACTCACACTCTGGACTGCTTTACACCATCCCTTATGTCCTAGAGCCAGGATACCAGGCAACTGGAGACAGCCTCTATGTCCCTGACACCATGAAATTATTCCAGCCAGGTCATCCATGGGGAGCCTCAGAAACCTAGCTAACCCCAGACCTCTTGCTATACATAGGGTGCTCCATACAGCTCCAGGTTGCTTACTGTGTCCCTGTACAGTCCGTTGTGTGCCCCGCCTGATGCCCTTGTCTCATTCTAAGCCCTAGGTAACACAGAATTCTGCCTTTTACCTACCCAAGTGTCACCAAGAACATTTTTTTTTTTTCAAGGTTAAGTCCAGCACCTTTTTTTTTTTTTGGCTGCGTTGGGTCTTCGTTGCTGTGCACAGGCTTTCTCTAGTTGCGGCAAGCAGGGGCCACTCCTCGCTGCGGTTCGCAGGCTTCTCGTTGTGGTGGCCTCTCGTTGTGGAGCCCGGGCTCTAGGCACGTGGGCCTCAGCAGCTGTGGCACGCGGGCTCAGCAGCTGTGGCGCACGGGCCCAGTTGCTCCACGGCATGTGGGATCTTCCTGGACCAGGGTTCGAACCCGCGTCCCCTGCATTGGCAGGCGGACTCTTAAGCAATGCACCACCAGGGAAGTCCCCTAGGGAGATTCTCTTAAGTACCACATATATTGGAAGCTTTCATGATACACCTTGCACTTCCAGACCTGCCTGGAGTCCTTGCCAGAAATAAGTTGTTGCCAGTATCTGTTACGTTAGCCTTCCCTCCTCTGCCACATGGCAGGGTGCCGCAGTGTATGAATCATCTTTACAGTGCTCAGCAGGCAGGAAGCTATGCTTCCTCCCTTCATCTGGAGGACTCACCCGTCTCTTGACTTTTGGGGTATCTCATTCTCTTCCCACTGATTGTTTTGGGTGGGATATTACCCAGTTCTGGACAAGAGGACTCCAGCTGGCTTCTGCAGGCAGCTTGTGGAGATTTCCCTTCTTAGTGAGTATATTTGATTGACTTGTAATGGTTGGGTTGATTTTTCCACCCTCAAAGTCACCCGACCCAGGACTCTCCAGCTCACACTGCTGGTGTTTGTGATGGTAAAGTTCTTATTGGTTAAGGGACATTTACCCGTGGGGTTCTATTTACTGTATGCTGTGGATTGACAACAGATAATTCCTGCTCTGTCAGAATGAAACAGTGAACGGATTTTGTGGGGACCTCTAGTTTGTATTTGCTATTCAGGAGGGAATAGCAAGAGGATAAAGAATAGCTGTCAGTCCATATTTGGTTCAGTTTGCATTGCTGCACGAGGCCTCCTGGGAAAGTCTGAAGGACCTCACCAATTTCCTTGCCCTGGATATGAAGATTATTTGTCTCCCAGAATCAGCTTGAGGAGGGGCACTTGGCAGTAGCCTGAGTTGGGTCCCTTGTCCAAAGAAGATGTCCCATATTCCTCAGCATTGTTGGGGGATAGCTAACAGGTCATGTGATTCCATGAGGGGGAAGTGTCAGGTTAAGGCCCCTGCAGGCTGCTTGGCCAAACAAAATGGATGCCGAGGTAGCAACACGATGGAGTAGCTTAGCTAAACTCTCAACACCCTAAAAATGAGAGTCTCAGCAATCCACAGATGTCCACATGAAACCTAGTCACATGCAGGAGGTAAAAGGTGGGGATCATACTACCCTCCTAAATTAGAAAAAATCCCAGAAAAGAATCAAGGGTTATCTTTTTTTTTTTTTTTTTTTTAGTAACTCTTGGGGGTACACAGGCTCTCTCAGCTCTCAGAGATCATTCTTTTATTTATTTGTTTGTTTGTTTGTTTATGGCTGCGTTGGGTCTTCGTTGCTGCACGTGGGCTTTCTCCAGTTGCGGCGAGTGGGGGCTACTCTTCGTTGCGGTGCGCGGGCTTCTCATTGTGGTGGCTTCTCCTGTTGCGGAGCACGGGCTCTAGGCGCACTGGCTTCAGTAGTTGTGGCACGTGAGCTCAGTAGTTGTGGCACACGGGCTCAGTAGTTGTAGCTCGTGGGTTCTAGAGCACAGGCTCAGCAGCTGTGGTGCACGGGCTTAGTTGCTCCACGGCATGTGGCATCTTCCTAGACCAGGGCTTGAACCCATGTCCTCTGCATTGGCAGGAGAATTCTCAACCACTGCACCACCAGGGAAGCCCCAAGGGTTATCTTAAAGCAAAAGGACAGCTTATCGTTCACAAGGTTTGCAAACCAGAGATGCCCAACCTTCAGCTGTAAATGAAACTATGTTTGGGAGGGGTGGTGAAGGGGGTGAGGAATTTTTAAAAGCAAATCCCACAGAGGCCATAGTTGGGAGACTTGTAAAGGGAATGGATGGTCCTTGCAGCTTGACCACAAGCCCTTGTGAAATGGAGCAGGACCCTGCATGGCCTTCCCATGAAGAGAACTCCCCACCCCTGTGTCCCCTGCCTCTTACTTGTTGGAAAGCTTTAGCCTTTTAGGCTTTCTTTCAGTTCCAAAGAACAAATTTAATCAGAGAAGTAAAAAAAATGCAGAAACAAAGGAAAGCATTCAAGCGAGACAAAATAATGATAGTTTAGCCGTGAAACAAAGTCAAGGACCTTTAGTTCCTTCTCAAAGGCTGTAGATAATATCTTGAGTCATATCCTTGAGTTGTTTTGCAGATACTAAAACCTCCACCAGGTGGAGGAAGTTCACTGCATGCTACCAGCAGACTGGTTGGAGCCAGATAATTGATAATTGAGATTTCTGAAATACCACCCTGTTACCTAACCATCAACCAATCAGGAATTGTTCATGAGCTGATCACACACCCTGTGACCCTCTCCTGTCATTAAAAAGCCTTCCCTGAAAGCCCATCAGGGAGTTCAGATCTTTTGAGCATAAGGTGCCCATTCTCCTTGCTTGGCGCCCTGCAATAAACCTGGTACTTTCCTTCACCACAACCCAGTGTCAGTAGATTGGCATTACTGTGCATGGGGCAAGTGGACCCAAGTTTGGTTCAGTGACATGTGCAGCTTGACTTCAAGTTTTCGATGATTGGCTGTCATCAGAGCTTCTCCTTAGGGACTTTTCTAGGTAGGACCCTTAGCAGAATCTGAAGTCCTTACAGTTTTTGGTCATGGTTTTTCTAAGAACACAGAGTACATGACTGAACACCAGGTCTGTCATGACTGCCTGACTCCATTTTATTTTATTTTTTCATAGCACAAGGTACTCTTTATTGTGATATGCAGTGGAAAACATCTGTAAACCAGCTTACTGTAGTGGTGACAGCTGCAACCATGCTAAGGCCCTTTTATTATATTAAAAAAGGGTGGGTGTGGGAGTTCTGTTCACTCCTATGTAACAGCAAATGGGACCTGAATTCAGAGATTTTTAGGCATATGTAGCTTTAATATATCTTCATGATTTCTTGAGAGTTTTTTTCATTTAAAAAAATGCCTTCTTTGCCATAAGTAAGTCTAAATGCAGCATATACAGAACAGTTAGGAATACAGGGAAATTTAGCCATAAGTGTAGACCAGTGTAGGACAAGCTACTCTCTTTTAGATGTGGTTCCAAAGGAAAGGCAGTGATGAAGACTTGGAATTTTACCATATATTCAGGAAGAGGAAGAAAAGAAAACTTTTTTTTTCTTTTAAAAATATCCAGGGAGGGCTTCCCTGGTGGCACAGTGGTTAAGAATCCGCCTGCCAATGGAAGGGACACGGGTTCGATCCCTGGTCCGGGAAGATCCCACATGCCGCGGAGCAGCTAAGCCCGTGCACCACAACTGCTGAGCCTGCACTCTAGAGCCCGCAAGCCACAACTACTGAGCCCATGTGCTACAACTACTGAAGCCCGCGTGCCTAGAGCCCGTGCTCTGCAGCAAGAGAAGCCACTGCAATGAGAAGCCCGCGCACTGCAACGAAGAGTAGCTCCCGCTCGCCACAACTAGAGAAAGCCTGCGCGCAGCAGTGAAGACCCAATGCAGCCAAAAATAAATAAATAAAATAAATTTATATATATTAAAAAATATATATCCGGGGAATTCCTTGGTAGTCCAGTGGCTAGGACTCTGTGCTTCCACTGCAGGGGTCATGGGTTCGATTCCTGGTCGGGGAATTAAGATCCCGAGTGCCGCACGGTGCGGCCAATAAATAAATAAATAAGAATATCTATGCGATGGCAGAGTTCTGAACTACACTGAGTCAACGGTGCAGATCAACTACCCTCAGGCCCCAGTCCTGGAGTAGGTTCAAGATTGTGTGGGAGAGCCTCTGGCCCTTTCTACTGCTCTAGCTGTCAGACTTGGGACGAGTCCCTTAACCATTAAATATATTTTGTCCCCAAGAGTATTGGGAGAGGCCCCTGCTGGCCTTTCCAGATTGGCCCCTTGGCCCTGTCTGCTTGGCTCAACAGCCCTGCTATGGAGGGGGCGGGCTGCCCTAGGCCAAGGAGAGAAGGGGGTCATCATTGCGCTTGAAATATTTTAGAATCAAGAAGCAGAGAGTGGAGCTGCCCAGCGGGGGTGGGAAGGAAAGCCCCTCCCTCCCAACTCCATTTTATTTGGGGTCCCTGTTAGACACACTGGGTCCATTTTCTATGTCCTTTTCTTAGGGAATTTATCTTATTTTTACTTTTCCTTAGTGGAGATTACTTAATTTCTACAATGCCTTTATGGCTAAAGCAGCACAGAATACCTGGGTGGACACATCCCTTATTTAGCAAGAAGAGAAAACACATGTTAGGGTTTGTTCTAGGGGTGTTTATAATATGTAATGTTAATATTAAATATACAATATGTTTGAGAGTCTGTGAAAGCTGAATTGCGAGAGAGAGAAATGATTAGTTTGGCCTTGCCATAAATGAATGCTAAATAGACAAATACAGAATTTTAGGAAACATGCAACATTCCTGCATACACAGAGCAGCTGACAAACCTATTCCACATGTGTCACATTCACCTACAATTGTGCCTAAAACCCAGTAGGTATTCACTGAACATTTCTTAGAACAGTAAATACACACAACAACATAGCTTCCGTATTCATTCTCACGTTTCTGGCAAGACTTTCAAAAGATTGTCTCAATCTATCCCCCCAAGCAGTTAATGAGCCATGTTTTCAAGTATGAAAAAGAAGCACTTTTTGGAGAGAAAAGCCACAGGCTCAGCTTCGTTTTCTGGCTTTTCAGACTTCACTATCTCTTGCTTAAACGTGGCTAAGATCTTAACTTTTTTTTTTTTTACATGTCACACATATGCTTTTCTAGAACTATTTCTGCTGCTTTATTTTAATAACTAAATAATCAATAATACCTTTCAGTAATTTCCATTTCACAAGTGTTTTTCTCAGATAATTTAAACTCCCTTTGAAGACACTGCCGCTGCAATTTGAGGTGAAGTGATAAATAACTTCCTAGCAAGAAAAGGAGAGACTAGAATCCCACACATTTGTCTTGGGGGCAAGATGCTCCCCTTGTACACGTGCTCTGACCATTAAAAGATCACACACTGTCCCAGCAGAAGAGGGAATGTGATATATCACTATTCTTTTTCAGGTAGGTTTCAGATTCTTAAAAGAATTGGAAAATATCTCAGTTATGAAGTAATAAATATTGTTTGAAGAAACGTGTTGTTCACTAGGTTCAAACAGAATCACTGACTGTACAGCCAGAAAAGCTGTTTTTCTGGGAACGAGAGTCACAGTTTCACCCTTTCAAGCAATTCTGCATTTCCTGTCATTCTTCCTCCATTATCCCTACCATGGCTCTATCTGAAGTCTTTTCTTTCTTGTCCTGGACCAAATATGCTGAAGATCATTAAACTGAATACAGAGCTTCAGTCTGTTACTGAAGCAAAATTGGGTCCGCTTGCCCATAGGCAGTAAAGCCAATCTACTGACATCGGGTTGTAGTAAAGGAAGGTGCAGTGTTCATTGCAGGGTGCCAAGCAAGGAATTCAGGGCAGCTAGTGCTTAAAAGACCCGAACTCCCCAAAGGCTTCCAGGGAAAGGTTTTCAAAGATACGATGAGGGAGGGGGGTTGTAGGGTGTGTGAACAGCTCGTGGAAATTCTTCTGATTGGTTGTTTGTGAGGTAATCTGGAGTCAACATCATCAACCTTCTGGTTCCAACCATTCTGGGGTTTATGTGCTTGCAGGCAGCATGTAGTTAATTTCTCCCACCTGGTGCAGGTTTCAGTATCTGTAAAAGAGCTCAAAGGTCATGGCTCAGAATATTATCTATAACCCTTGAAGAGGAACTAAAAGTCCTTGACTTTAACAAGTAAACAATTATTATTTTGTCTTGCTTGACTGTTTTACTTTCCTTCTGGATTTTCTCACTTCTCTGATTAAATTTACTCTTTGGAACTCAGGGAATGATTTTAGCTAACGAGACGATCTCGGTCTTTGTTTTCTTTGGAGAAAGAATTCAACAAAGAGACTAAGATTGCAAGGCAGGCACAGAGTTCATTAGAAGCACAGTACATGTGGGACAGCACAAGGCTAGCTCACGGAGTGAGCTGCGTGCAATAGGGGCAGCTTAGGTTGTTAGTATGGGGTTAATCTTCCAGGGTTTGGGCCAGGGTGACTCCCCTTTTCCCTCCCATACGATAGTGTCATCTGCAATTCCTTATTTGGGCTTCCACCAGGCTCCATTTTGAATCTTTCCCAAGAAGACCTAAGCAAAACCTATGGGGGGTGGGTGTCAAAATTGCAATGCTAATCATATTATAATGATATTACAATGTAGCCAAAGTTACTAGAGGACGACTTGAGAACCCCCTCTGCGCATGTGTGGGTCTGGGAAGTCTCCTTGACCACAAGAATGTGGAGGCTGGGGTGGACCCTCTCATCTTTCATCCAATTAGGGCTCCTAGTCCCAATAGTAGTTTATCAAAAGGGTCAGCATGAAACCAGTTGCAGCAGGTTACCCCGAAGCCTATCTATCTCCTACCTCAAAGCACACGCTCGCTCCATGGTTTTCACCGTCAAGAGTTTCTTGCTGAGATGTTGCAAAGTTTCTGTTTTAGATGCCATTCCAGGGAATTCCCTGGCGGTCCAGTGGTCAGGACACGGCGTTTCCACTGCCGTGGGCTGGGGTTCAGTCTCTGGTCGGGGAACTAAGATCCCACAAGAGCGCAGCACCGCCAAAAAAAACCACACCAGCCATTCCTCCATGCACCATGGCCGCATTAAGTGCAAAACAAGTAGGTGGCTTTGCTTCTGCCTAATCCTTATGCATGAGGAGGCTGTCCTTGGGCCTGTCCCTGTCTTTCCTGCCTCCGGGAGGCCTAGGAGGCTACACTTCTTCTACAGACAACAGGCAATCAGAGGACATGGGATGGCGGGGAGGAATCTGTTCCAGGAAAGTCCTATAGAGTCCTGTTAGGTTACAAGTTGTTGAAAAGCGACAGCATAGCGGACAGCTATGAGTGCACATAGAGTGTCATTATAATATGGTGTGTCCCTTTGGATGTGTAGATTTGGGAACTTGCTCTGTTTCACAGTCTGAAATAACAGGTCACTAAACTTTCTGTAAGTTTTCCTGGACTGCTCTCCAGAAATCTGGGTGCGTCCCCTTTAAGAGCAGGGGACGCCCCGCCCATCGTTGGAGCCAGGGAACTCCGCTTCTCTGTGCCCCTGAAGGAGCCTCAAAGCCACTACCAGCCACTTAGGGAGTGAGTTCTGCTCAGATCATAGACGGAAGTGGTGGCAGCGGAAACTACATTACCCAGAAGTCGCTACGGTGCAAAGCGGCGGTGACTGAGCCAATGAAAGCTTAGGGCAGGGACGCATACGTGCGTGTTCCTCGCATGGGGGCGGGACTTCCGGCGTTGTCTCTGGTAGTGTTTGGGTGGTTGTCGGGCTGTTCACCGGTGCAGGGTGTCGGCGTCGCTTGGTGGGCACCGAGGTGACGGAGCGAAAAGCGGGAGGAGAGAAGTTGGGCCCGCTGCCCAGAGGCGGCTGTGAGGCCCCCTGCGCACGTAGTTGACGGCGGTGCCCTAGTTCCCGCCCCGCTCGCCGCCTCTCCCGGCTCGGTTCTTCCCACCGGCCGGTGACCGAGGTGGCCCTGATGAGGCCGGCTCAGGTGGGTGCTGCGTCTCCCGGGCCCCCACCCGGCCCGACCCCCGCCTCCGAGTCCCAAATCCGGAAGGTGGTGGGTCCGCTCAATTCCCTGTCGGTCAGCCCCAGAGTCCAGAACAGAGGGCGGCCTTGGGAGGGGGGTCCCCTTTCAGCCCGTGGACTGGGGTGAGGGAGAGAGTTCCCTCGGGGGCCGCCGGTGCACGGATTGCAGGTGCTACGGAGTCGGCAGCATTGGGGAAACCTGGGGTCGCTTTTGTCGTGGACAGAGGGGGGCGAAGTGTCTCACCTGAAACGGCAACCTGAGCAAGGGGAATCCATGGAAGGTTGTGAAGGGAATGGGGATGGGAAAACCGTGTCCAGAGTTAGAAATTAAAAATTGGGAGAATGGGATGCGAATGGAGGCAGGGAGACTGCTGAGGAGACCACCGCGATAGACCCCAGGAGAATTATGGCAGGGGCTGGGCCAGGAAGGTAGTGCGACATTGGGAGATGGGATGAGATTCTGGAGAAATCTCAAACTTGGAGTAAATGGGATCTCCTGCTGCATAAAATACGGTTGTAAGCAAAAGTAGGGAATTGGAAGTACCATCCAAGTTTTTTTGCCTGAACATCTGAAAGTGGGGAGATGGGGAAGTCAGCGCGAGGAGCAGGTTCCAGGGGGAAGATCATGAGTTGTATTTGGACATGCTGATTCTGAAATGTATCAAGATGGAGATGTCACCAAATGGAGATACCATATGGGGAGGTGAACATAAAGTCTGGAAGTAGAGGAAGGGGGCAGGGTTGGAGATATCAAAGGAGTGGAGGGTGTGGACTGGACCAGGGCATGGCCTGGGGATCAGATTGAGGAGGGAGGCTTAAGATTGGTTTATTTGGTTGTTTTTATTTTATTTTTGGCTGCATTGAGTCTTTGTCGCTTCACGCGGGCTTTCTCTAGTTGTGGCGAGCAGGGGCTACTCTTAGTTGCGGTGCGTGGGCTTCTCATTGCAGTGGCTTCTCTTCTTAAGGAGCATGGGCTCTAGGTGCGCGGGCTTCAGTAGTTGCAGCACGCGGGCGCAGTAGTTGTGGCTCGCGGGCTCTAGAGCGCGGGCTCAGTAGTTATGGCGCACGGGCTTAATTGCTCCGCGGCATGTGGGGTCTTCCCGGACCAGGGCTCAAAGCCGCGTCTCCCGCATTGGCAGGCAGATTCTCAACCACTGCGCCACCAGGGACGCTTAAGATTGTTACATGAGATGGGCCCTGTGGTGAGGGAGGGCTGAGAGTTGGAAGGGAGGACATGAGGGCTGGGTGCTGGCATCCCTGATGCTTCCTCCAGAAAAGAGCAGACCTGACATAGGAGGGCTTCTGGCCTCTGTCTGTAGGAAGGGAGGCCTGGATGGGGTAAGGAGCTTCCCTTCTGTGGAGCCTGCAGTGTGTGCTGGTGTGGATTCTCCACTTGCAGGCTCTACTGACCCTCAGGGCCACTCCTGATGGAGCAAGGGGAAGGTGAGCCAGAGTGGTGCAGCCAGTGGGTCCTAGATGAGGGCACTGCCACCTCACCTCCACCCCTCAGGGCAAGAGGGATGATCCACTGCTCCCTTTTGAGGATTATTTAGTGGGTAGGCCTGGTTGCTGAATGAACTTATAGCTGACCTGCCTGCTCAGCCCCTCCCGACAACTCATTAACTTAAGAATGTATGAAAATTAATTTAAACACTAATTAATCAATATTCCTCTAAATACACACAGGCAATTAGAAATGAGCCTGTTCACTCAGTTAAATTTATGCAAACACTTTGTAATTGGCTTGGCATTGATTTACCTCTAGGTATTTGCTTACAATGCAAAGTTTTATATGACATCCTCTGAGATCTTAAAAAAGCAGTAAAAGTAAAGACCCCAGATTTCAAAACTGTATCACTTCAGTTGCACTGAAAATACATACAAAACCGTTGTTCCTATGGTCAGTCATAGCTGACACATGGTATGTACTCCTTACGTTAGATAACAATATGACCCCTGTGAGGTTGGAAGCATTCTTATCTTCATAAACTTTTTCTTTTCCCTGAGGCTCACGGAGGTTTAACCCTTCTCCAATGTCACTCAGCTAGTAAGAGACAATACTGTTTTGTGAGGAACCGAGCTTAGACTCTCAGGCTGAGATCCTATTACACCAGGGTAGGGCAGAAGTGGTGGTCCAGCTCTGCTGTAGGATCCTGCCACTGTTACCCATTTCACATGGCTTCCTTCTTCCCCCAGGGTCCCATGGCAGTGGCAGAAATGCTTATGGACCCTGTACAGGTGAGTGGAGGGGTCCCACCTCTCACCCATCCCAATTATCACCCTGATAGTTTTATCATCTTGATCTGTATGCCCTCAGGGAATGGTAGTGTCCCAGGACTTCTATCCCTTTTTTCTCTCTTGCCTCTGTAGACCCTGTGCTTTCACCAGGCCCAGGGTCCTATATTTAGTGCCAGGTTATATAGAACAGTTCCATTTCTGACAACTGATGGGGTAAGATGTGGCAGAGAGTCCTGACTACATTCAGGATTCTGAATGTTCAGACAGTTGCAGGTGATACTGAGGTGGGATGTTCAGGGGACTGCAGATCTCTGTTATATCTGGTGGGAATGGGGAGCTGGGATAGGGGTTCACAGGTATCAGGCCTTGAATGATAGCCTGAGGTCCTGGTTCTCTCATCTCAGGTTGATGGGAGGTAGGGAAGGTTTGAAGCAGAGGAGGAAGGTGCTATGACTCATGTTTTAACAGATTCCCTCTGGCTGCAGAATAAAAGACAGACAAGGGTGTGAGTGAAGGCAGGGAGACCTGAGGGGAATTTCTGCAGTCATCTAGGTGAATGTTGGTGGTGGCTACACCCGAGTGGTGGCTATGGAAGTAGGGAGTGATTGTTTTCTGGATGTGTTTTGAACTAGAGCTGCCCATGTTTTATTTATTTTTTAAAATGTATCAGTATATTTTTAATTGAAGTATAGATGATTTACAGTGTTGTACTGTCCATGTCTTATGTAATGGAGAGTGAGGGACTAAGGAAGTGGGCTGATAGGAAGAATTGGGGATGACTTCAGGTTTCTGGACTTGTTAGGAAGGATGGATGCCTCATCAACTAAAATGGGTGAAGTCAGCTTTAGGAGGAATTTTCAGGTGGAATAAGGAGAGTCCGTTTTTGTCCATGTCACAAATGTTCCAGAGACTCCCAAGGGGAGGTGTTGAGTGGGCACCTTTACACAGAGGGCTGGAGTTCAGAGGACGGATTCAGGATGGAGACGGCCACAACAGAGTGGCCAGTGTGTGGACTAGGATGAAGCTGAAGGTAAGTTTTAGGCGGTATCATTTCTAGTTTATGGTGGCGATGCCATTAGAGGACAAGGAGTGAGAATGAAGGGCCTCAGCACTAGATCTGTGGGTTGGGTACCTGGCTGGTGGTGATGCGCATCACGAAGACAGATGAGGGAGCAGAGTTTCCTTGTCTGTGCGTGACAGCGGGATGTAGATGTGAGCGTCTTCTGAGGCCAGAGCGGACATGAGATGGATGTTGAGGGAGGAAATGGGATCAGCTAGGAGAGTCACTAGACTTAGGGTGCAATGACAGTGTGGGTGGGGAGGTCTGTGTATCTGGGCTTCACGGTAGGAGAGAAGGTGCTGACTGCTTATGGGACAGTTCGTGCAACACGGAAGGGGGAGAGGGCTAAGGGGTCATGAGGTCTCACATAGGAAGGGTGGCTGGGGAGGAAGGAAAAAACAGGGCCAGGTGGTGAGACCGTCTAAGCAGGGCTTGGGGCAGGCCCTGGCCCCAGGGGACTTTGGTGTTCAGGGACAGGACTGGGCTGAGTTGAATGCTGGATGCATTTCCATTCACTGCCTGGATTCCATGTGCAGAGTGCCCTGTAAGGAGGTGAAGGAAGTGCCTATGGTGTGGGCTGGGGCTGTCTGTGGAACTGTCACTGTGGAAGGGTCAGAGTCATGAGGAAGGTGCAGTCCAACGAGTGAGATGCAGGTAAGGAGGAGTGTGAATGGTTGGCCCTGGGCCCTGGCACTGGGCACTTGAGGACAGGGACAAGTCTGAGTTTGTCTGAGGGTCAACATCTGGGGGACCCCAGGGAAACTGTTTGGCAGGAGAGGGGTGGGGCCCTGCACGCAGGTCCACACCCTCGATGGTGGTTTTCTGCTCCCTCCCCCATGTGTTTTATGCTGTGTGCTGGACACAGTGATCAATGGTAATGAGGAGAGAGCAGGCACTGGTGCCACTGGGACCTGGTATATCTTTCATGGTGGGACGTCCAGGAGGAGGTTGAGCAGGGACGGATGTGTAGGGGGAGGGCTGAAGGTCCTGAAAAGGGAAGTGCATCAGTGATTGCACCCACAGGATTTTAACTTGTGGAGGCGAGTGAGTCGTGATACAGAGAGGCCAACGACATTGAAAGACAGTTTTATTACTTATATTTCCCGAGAGGAGGAGGTACACTATGTAACAGGGCCACCTGGAGAAGCACCAGATTCAGTCAGGAGGCGTGAGCACAAGCTAAGGGACACCAAAGGTCAGAGCCTTTATTAGACTTTTGAGGGAAATGCAGGGAGGATTGGATGAAAAGTTTATGGGTGACTAGTTTGTATAATTCTGTGTACCTGGGCTATGGGAACTGTCCCTAGCTGTCTGTTACCTGGCCCTGGGCTGCTTTAGGGCAGGGGAAATACTGACCTGGTGCGTGAGAGTTAGGTAAGGAGTTGGTTGAGAGTATGGGCTCTGGATTGCAAGGGAGATGTAAACAAATTTGGCCATTAGTTTAGCCCTGTAATTAATGGATGGCAAATAGATAAATACAGCAACCACAAAAATATAGTTAAAACAAGAAGCTGTTCATGAACCAAACTCTTCCAGTTTTGGCAGGACCGTGTGGTCTTTGAGGACGTGGCTGTGTATTTCTCCCAGGAGGAGTGGGGCCTCCTTGATGAAGCTCAGAGACACTTGTACCATGCTGTGATGACGGAGAACTTTGCACTTGTGACCTCCCTAGGTAAGGTCCACACGCTCACCCAGTGCCCTGGGCTGTGCTCTGTTCTTTCCCTTTTCCCAGGGGGAAGCTCTGTACTCCCCACACTGAGACCACGGGTGCTGCTTCCTTTCCTGGTTTCCTGGCATATGTGTTGTTGGTGCAGGGGCTGGACTGTGTGTACAGTGTCATTTTTCTCCCCAGGGAGCCCCATCCCTTCTACTCCGAGTCCTTCCAAGATAGGGCTCAGGAGTCAGAAATGTAGATTTTGTCTGAGACCCCTTCAGACCTGGCCTGTTCTTGGTTGGGTCCTCAGTCTAGATGCTTGGACTCTTGTTGCGCCAGGCCTTACCCCTTCCTCTTGCTGACATTTCTTAGGGCCTCCTGTGCCAGGAATTTTAGCACCAACCTAGTTACTAATTTGGGGAACCACTGATTGTTACTAGTCTCCCCTGTGAAGTTCTTATAATTTTAGAGTGCCGGAAGCCCTGTGTCGGATCTCTGTCTACGTGTGCTGGCCCCTTCTTTTTCTGTCTTTCACGTAGGACTAACCTCTTTCAGGTGCCATACTAATGCTCACCTGGAGCAATGGAGAGGACTCTGGGTACCTTCTAGGTTGGCCATTACTACATCAATGGCAGGAGACACTCAGAAGTACCCGGGCTTGGTGTGAGGTCCTGGGAAAGGGTGTGATGTCAGAGCTGGGAACCTGTCCTGTGTTCACTATTGATTGATGCTCAGACCAGTGCCACACCTCATTTCTTCCCCATTCTTATTTCTTCTGTCACACTCCAACCACACTTTTGTGACTCTCACATGTGACTTGTCACATGTTCTGTTTCATTGCTCCCTTTGCAGTGTTCAACATTTGACCTATATGTAAGATGTTGTGACGTCTGCATGTATCCTTAAATAGTCCTTGAACTTTAGCATTTCTTTTGTATCAAGTATTTCTAGGTCTGGGCACAGCCTTTGACACAGTGCTCACCTGTCACCAGTAGCCTTGGCCATGTTGACTTGGAGGCCTGCCTCTCCTCCCTGCTCTGGTGTGACTGTTTGTGTTCCCCCATGTTCCATATGTTGAAAACCCCATGCCTAAGGTGACAGTATTAGGAGATGGGGCCTTTGGGGTGATTAGGTCATGAGGGCAGAGCCCTCATGAATGAGATTTGTGCCCTTATAAAAGGGACCCCACAGAGCTTCCTAGCTCCTTCCACCATGTGAGGACACTATGAGAAGTCTGCAACCCAGGAGAGTGCAGGCTGATCTATGGGTTCCAGTCTCCAGAAGTGTGAGAAATAAATTTCTGTTCTTTATAAGCCAGCCAGTCTGTGGTATTTTGTCATAGCATCCCAAATGGACTGAGGCAGCAACTCTTCCTTCAGTCCTTGCCTATTGTCAGGGCTCTCGCATCATGGGAGCTACGCAGGTCCATCTCTGCACAGCAGACCTTCCTCTCTGTGGCTCTAGTCTTCGGTGTGTCATTTCTGATGGGGCTGCCCCTCCTACCAAAATCATCATGCACTTCACCAGCATTTCTCTGCTTACAGGTTGTTGGCATGGAGCCCAGGATGAGGAGGCACCTTCTGAGCAAAGTGTTTCTGTAGGGATGTCAGAGGTTGGGACTCCAAAGCCAGATCCATCCACCAAGAAGGGCCAGCCCTATGAGATGTGTGACCCACTGTCCAAAGACCTTTTGCACCTACCTGAGCATGACGGAATGTACCCTGATGAAGGGCTATATATTTGTGAGGCAAACCTTTTCCAGCAGCAGAAGGAGCAGATTAGAGACAAACTTTCCAGAAGGGATGAGGGGCAACCTTCATTTCTTACCAACAGCAGCATTCACTCGGCAGAGAGGACCTTGACATGCAGCAGAGACGGAAAGGACTTCCCAGGCAGCACAGGCCTTCTGCAGCAGCCGGCCCCTCACAGTGCGGGGAAGCCACACAGGGACACTGAGTGTGGGGAACCTTTTGATAGTGGGCAGAGTGATTACAGGTGCACTCAGTGTGGGAAAGCCTTCCGTCAAAAACAGATCCTTGTTGAGCACCAGAAAATCCACACTGGTGTAAGGCCTTATGAGTGCAGCAAATGTGGGATGGCCTTCATTAGAAAGTTTCACCTTGTTCAGCACCAGAGAATCCATACTGGAGAAAGGCCTTTTCAGTGCAGTGAATGTGGGAAATGCTTTAGGTACAACTCCACACTCGCTAGTCATCAGAGAGTTCACACTGGATTGAGCCCTTATGAATGCAGCAAATGTGGGGAATTCTTCAAGTACAATGCCAACTTCATGAAACATCAGAGAAAACACAATGGAGAAAGGCCTTATGAGTGCAGAGAATGTGGAAAATTCTTTAGGTACAACTATAGACTGATAAGACATGGGAGAGTTCACAGTGGAGAACGACCTTATAAGTGCAGCGAATGTGGGAAATTTTTCAGGTACAGCTCCACATTCATTAGACATCAGAGAGTTCATACTTCAGAAAGGCCTTATAAGTGTAATGAATGTGGGAAATTTTTTAGGTATAATTCCACACTCATTAAACACCAGAGAGTTCACACTGGAGAAAGGCCTTATGAGTGCACTGAGTGTGGGAAATTCTTTAGGTACACATCCACCCTCATTAGACATCAAAGAGTTCATACTGTAGAAAGGCCTTATGAGTGCAGCTTGTGTGGGGAATACTTTAAGTCCAAGTCCAAACTCATTAAACATTGGCAAAATCACACTGGAGAAAGGCCTTACGAGTGCACTGAATGTGGGAAGGCGTTTAGGTACCACTGCAGACTCACTAGACATAAGAGAGTTCACAGTGGAGAGAGGCCTTTCGAGTGCAGCGAATGTGGGAAATTCTTTCGGTACAACTCCAACCTCATTAAACATTGGAGAAATCACACAGGAGAGAGGCCTTATGAGTGCAGAGAGTGTGGGAAAGCCTTTAGCCACAAGCATATACTTGTTGAGCATCAGAAAATCCATACCGGAGAAAGGCCTTATGAGTGCAGTAGATGTCAGAAAGCCTTCATTAGGAAGTCCCACCTTGTTCATCACCAGAAAATCCACACTGAAGACAATATGAGTGCTGTGAATGTGGGGAATTCTTTAGATACAACTCCAACCTCATGAAGCAGAGAATTCACAGTGGTAAAGGACTTATGAAAGGGCCTACTGTATAGCACAGGGAACTATATTCAATATCTTGTAATAACTTATAATGGAAAAGAATCTGGAAAAGAATTTATATATATATATATAAACTAAATCACTTTGCTGTACACCTGAAACATTGTAAATCAACTACACTTCAATTAAAAAACAAAAGACCTTACGAGTGCAGAGGTTATGGTAAATTAGGTACTACTACAAACTCCTAACACTGGAGAAGTACCTCATGAGTTATGTTGGAGTGGGCCTTCTGAGTACAGCGAGCATGGAAAGTTGTTTTGGTACAGCTCCCCACTCGTTAGACATCGAGTTCACACCAGACGAAGGCCTTCTAAGTACAGTGAATGGAAGTCTTCAGGTGAAACTCCAACCCCATTAAACATCTGTTTCACAATGGAGAAAGGTCTGAGTATAGCGAATATGGGCATATGTTCAGCCAAAACTCCCACCTCATTCAGCACCAAAAAGTTCACACCAGAGAGAGTATTGCAAATGCAGAAAGACTTCAGCAAAATGTCTGCTCTAATCTGTCCCTGAGAACTATTTTTTTTTCTTTGATTGTGGTAAAATATATGTAACAAACTTTACCCTCTACTGTTTAAATTGTTGGGTGTAGTGTGTTTAAAAATTCACATCTAATCTCCAGAATTTTTTTCATCTTGCAAAAATGAAACTATACCCCTTAAACAACATCTCTTTCTACTCCCTCCCTACCTCACCTGGCAACCTCTTTTTTACACTCAGTCGATGAATTTGATTACTCTGGATGCTTTATACAAGTATAATCATACATTTTTCACCTCTTTGCAACTGGCTTATTTAGCTTAGCATAATTTCCCCATATTGAAGCATTTGTCAGCATTTTCTTCTGTTTTGAGAAGGAATCAGAATTGACCTAAGACATGGGGAAGGGTTCTGAAGGTCAATACAAGTTTGCCTGATATGATGCTATTTAGAGAAAGAGGAGATCCAGATTTTATATGGAATATTTATTAACAGCTTTATTGAGGTACTGACATACTCAATTTCATTTATATTAAAATTGTAAAATGTATTTTCACATCTGTGTGCACAATGGGACTATCACCAAAGTCATGATAATGAACATGTCCATGACTTACAGAGTTTCCATTAGCCACTTTGTATTCTGTCTCCCAAGCCTACCCAAGTTGCCATCTCCAGGTAGACATTGTAGTTTCCGTTTTCTAGAATTTCATATAAAGGGAATCTTACAGGTTTCCTTGTTACGACTGTTTTCACTGAGTGTATGAATATATTTTTAGTATTATTCATGTGTGTGCAAAGGAATGACACTAAATAAGAATAAGGAAGGCTTTGTTATGTATTAGAGCTGCATTGTTTGTAGGAAATGTGTTTTTTCTCACAATCAATGAGAAAAAGTTGTTTAAAGTGGGAAGTGAAGTTGAAACTAAATAATTTAAACTGAAATTCAGTTTCATATGAATTCATTATAAATGAAAGAATTTTGAACCATCTGCGTCATATACAAGCTTCCACTGACATATCGTTCTAGATTTTTCTCTTATTTGGCTTTTTTCTAGTGTCTTTAAGCTGTATCTTTGTGTCATAAAGGTTCTTAGGGAATTTTAAAAATCGTTTTTTTGTGGTAAAATTCACTTAACATAAACTTTATCATCTCATTATTTTAAGTGTTCAGTTCTGTGATATATTGGGATCTCCAGTGAAATAGAACCATCTGTGTATGTGTGTGAGCGCGTGCATTTTGTGTAGAGACAGAGAAAGGAGAGAGATATTTTTAAAGGAATTAGCTGATGTGATTGTGATGGCCAGCAAAGTCTAAAATCTGCAGGGTAAGCCAGCAGGCTGGAGACCCAGTAAACAGTTGCAGTCAAGACCAAAGGCAGTCTGCTGGTACAATTCCTTCCTTTTGAGGTCATCTTTTTATCATGTAATCCTCAAACCAGGTGGCTCTTGAGAAAATGAAAATTTACAAAGGTCAGCAGGCATTATAGACCAGGAAATCAAAAGAATAGTTTTAGAGTGAGAGCTAGGAAACAATCACAGAGGCCACTGTCTGGTTGTATTTTTAAAGTCCCAATGTGCACAATGTACTTAATGAAAAATTTAAGATAATTGTATCTGAATTTAAGTCTTTCTGTTTCATAAAGTTCATGACAGTCAAAATTTAGAGATTTGAGGCATTAAGAGAAGATACTTAAAATATCTAAATGTGCCTATTTTTGTGTAATTTTAGACATATGAGTTTTAGATTCTTATGAAGAAATAAGTCACAGACCCTAGAAATGAAGAAAAGAACAGATAGAGGGACTTCCGTTTTCTGTCCTGTAAGAAGCTGGAAGTTACCACTCCATCCTAACAGCAAGTAAAAAGCTGAAAATACTGAAAATCAACAACTCTTATTAGGTTCATGAGAGCAGTCTTGAGTTCTATTTTATATTTGCTGTGCCCGTTGCCAATTTGTATAGTCAATCTCTCCTACCTAAAAAAAGAAGATATCCACAATAGTGAGATTTCTTGTTTTCTTAACTGGTCACATGTTGAACTTTATTTTAATTTTCACTCATTGTCCATCACCCATCCTACACCTTTGTCTTTGCCAGACCTTCAGCTAGGCAGAGGTTTCTTTGTTTTGGTTTGCTTTTTAATTTGGTGGATGAACCAAAAATTCAAAACCAGAATGGTCCGACTCTCCAAGGGATCCTGCCTTCATCGTGTTGTTGCAGGTTTATTTTTGGACATGGATTTACTGTCACATTCCCTGGATAATGCCCCAGATTCCGTACATTGTGCTCCAGGAGTCCATTGAGAGCAGCAACTCAGTTTCCTCTTGGTAAAAAAGAGTAATCATCATCACCTGGGCAGTAGAGCATTTCCCTTTTTTCCTAAGTGGCATGAGGAGCCCAAAATGACCAATGGCTGCCTCATATTCCAATTCAGGTTTATAATATTATTCTTCTGATGGAATTTTTCTCCCTTAAAGAAAAAGGCCTCCCAACATGCAGAATTTACCATTGAGGGGATGAGTAGCAGAAATTACTTGAGAGGGTTATTAGGTATAATAATGTGGAAAAGTAGGCTTGCTAGATTTAGTAAACAATATCTGGCCCAGTAAATTTTGAATTTTTCTAACTCCCTATGCACATATACACTGAAATAAGAGGAAAATGTTGCATGGGACATACTTATATAAAAATCATTTGTTGTGTTTCTGAAGGAAATTATAACTAAGTTTCATACCTCTTTAAGTATACTTACCTGGTAATTTGCTTCTCCTTAACTTTTCCTTGTTTTGTAGTATTTGTTTATAAAATTCCTTGTAGTTACTCTCTATATTCCATTTAATTTGTTTCATAGTTTCCAGGGTAGTCTCATCCAATTGATTTGATTCCTTTGTCCACTGAACATTCCTCATGGAGACACAGGCTATAAGTAGCATTGTGAGCTGGAGGACAGATGATGCTGTACAGTGTGGAAGACCACTACAACTTCTCCTTTGACTTTTAAAAATCTTTTTTACCCACATTCTTCTTAATAACAATCTTATTTTATCGTCTTCTTTGCTAGTAGTGGAAAACTTATATCTCTCATGCTTAACTGTTATTACATGCTGTTTTATAGTTGACTGCGCATCATTTCCAGTATTGATGGAACAATTGCACTGTGTCAAGTTTTTGCAAAGCATTTCAAAAAGCGGACTACAAGAGACTTAAGGCAGCCTGACAAATCAGTATAGGAACCGGGACGAAAATCATTAAATACAGGAAATATCCTGTATAGACAGAACTGGCCACCCTATTGCAGATGTGTCTCATGAACCTACCACTGTTCCTGAAACTGAGTAGGGGTTTATTGAACATGTGTTAGAGCAGTAAATACACATGACATTATGGTTCTCCTATTTATTTTTTACATTTCCAGTAAGTTCTTCAAAATGTCATTTCGACCCTATCTCTCCAAGTTGCTAGAGTCCAACGTTTTCAAATGTGAAACGGAAGCACTGTTTGGAGATAAAACCCTGAGTGTGGCCAAGGTTCTAGCACAGCCACAGGTTCAATTTCATTCTATGACTTTTTCAGACGTCTCTGTCTCTCACTCCCACTTCACTGAGATCTTAACTTTCTTTCGCCTGTAACATACGTTTCTCTGCAATTTTTGTCAATTTCGTTGCATAACTACATAATCATTATCATTAACTTTTTGTAATATCCATTTCGTAAGAATTTTCAGAGATAATTTCAACTCCCTGTGCATTCACTGTTGCTGCAATTTCAGGTGGATTGCTAAATCAGTTTCCATAAAGGAGATGAGACCATGGAATGCCAAACCTTTGTTTCCCAGGTAAGATGCCCCCTTTGCACATGGGCTAAAACGGTTAGAAGGTCACCCGCTATCTTGGCAGAAAATGGCATGTGATTATTTGCTCTCCTTTACAGACAGGTTTCAGATTTTAAAAGAAATGGAAAATATCTCAGATAGAGAATAATAAATATCTCAATAAATTTTACTTGCTAGGTCAGAAAGCAATCAATGATTATCAAGGCCAGAAAGATATCCCTCTCCAACTCTCCTTTATGCCCTGTCTTTTCTTGCATATTGAAGGTCATGAAACATCTTCCAAAACTTCAGTCAACATGTCTTTGACAAGCAACAAGATAGCTGATAGTATAGAGGGAACATACCTCAACTTAATAAAGGCCATAAAAACCTACAGCTAACATCCTAGTCGATGGTGAAAAGCTAAAAGCTTTTCCTCTAAGATTAGGAACAAGATAAGACAAGTGACTTGCCACTTTTATTCAACATAGTTTTGGAAGTCCTAGCTATGGCAATCAGAGAAGTAAAAGAAATAAAAGGAATCCAAATGGGAAAAGAAGTTAAACTCTCACTGTTTGCAGATGACATGATACTATACATAGAAAATCCTAAAGACATTACCAGAAAACTACTCGAGCTCATCAATGAATTTGGTAAAGTTGCAGGCTACAAAATTAATACACAGAAATCTGTTGCATTTTTATACACTAACAATGAAAGATCAGAAAGAGAAATTCAAGAAATACTTCCATTTACCATTGCATCAAAAAGAATAAAATAACTAGGAATAAACCTACCTAAGGAGATAAAAGACCTGTACTCTGAAAACTATAAGATGCTGATGAAAGAAATCGACGATGACACAAACAGATGGAAAGATATACCATGCTCTTGGATTGGAAGAATCAACATTGTCAAAATGACTATACTACCCAAGGCAATCTACAGATTCCATGCAATACCTATCAAATTTAAAAATGGCATTTTTTACAGAACTAGAACAAAAAAATCTTAAAATTTGTGTGGAGGCACAAAAGACCCTGAATAGCCAAAGCAAACTTGAGAAAGAAAAACGGAGTTGGAGGAATCATGCTCCCTGACTTCAGACTATACTACAAAGCTATAGTCATCAAAACAGTATGGTACTGGCACCAAAAACAGTAATATAGATCAATAGAACAGGATAGAAAGCCCAGAAACAAACCCACGCACCTATGGTCAATTAATCTGTGGCAAATGAGGCAAGACTATACAATGGAGGAAAGACAATCTCTTCCATAAATAGTGTTGGGGGACTTCCCTGGTGGTGCAGTGGTTAAGAATCCACTAGAGACATTTCAGCTCCTGAAATGAGTAGGGGTTTAGAATTGGTTAAGAATCCACTTACCAATGTAGGGGACACAGGTTCAATCCCTGGTCCGGGAAGATCCCACATGCTGCGGAGCAACTAAGCCCGTGCGTCACAATTACTGAGCCTGTGCTCTAGAGACCACAAGCCACAACTACTGAGCCCGTGTGCCACAACTACTAAAGCCCACTTGCTCTAGGACCCGTGCTCCACAACAAGAGAAGCCACTGCAATGAGAAGCCCATGCACCACAACAAAGACTAGCCCCCACTCGCCACAGCTAGAGAAAGCCCACACAGCAACAAAGACCCAACACAGCCAAAAATAAATAAAATTAAAAAAAAAATAGTGCTGGGAAAACTGGACAGCTACATGTAAAAAAATTAAAGTAGAACATTCTTTAAGACCATACACAACAATAAACTCAAAATGGATTAAAGACCTAATTGTGAGACCAGACACTATAAAACTCTTAGAGGAAAACATAGGCAGAACATTCTCTGATATAAATTGCAACAATAGCTTTTTTTTTTTTAAAGATTGATTGATTGATTGATTGATTGATTGATTGATTGATTGATTGCTATGTTGGGTCTTCGTTTCTGTGCTAGGGCTTTCTCTAGCTGCGGCAAGCGGGGGCCACTCTTCATTGCAGTGCACGGGCCCCTCACCACCGCGGCCTCTCCTGTTGCGGAGCACAGGCTCCAGACACGCAGGCTCAGCACTTGTGGCTCACGGGCCCAGCTGCTCCACGGCATGTGGGATCCTCCCAGACCAGGGCTCGAACCCGTGTCCCCTGCATCAGCAGGCAGACTCCCAACCACTGCGCCACCAGGGAAGCCCGCAACAATAGCTTTTTGATCCATCTCCCAGAGTAATGGAAATAAAAACAAAAATAAACAAACGGGACCTAATTAAACTCAAAAACTTTTGCACAACAAAGGAAACCATAAACAAAATGAAAAGACAACCCACAGAATGGGAGAAAAATTTTCAAGTGATGTGACCAACAAGGGATTAGTCTCCAAAATTTGCAAACAGCTCATGCAGCTTAATATCATCAAGATAGACAATCCAATTAAAAAATGGGCAGAAGACCGAAATAGACATTTCTCCAAAGAAGACATACAGATAGCCAAGAGGCACATGAAAAGATGTTCAACATCATTAATTCTTAGAGAAGTGCAAATCAAAACTACAATGAGAGGGCTTCCCTGGTGGCGCAGTGGTTGAGTGTCTGCCTGCCAATGCAGGAGACACAGGTTCGTGCCCTGGTCTGGGAAGATCCCACATGCCGCGGAGCAGCCGGGCCCGTGAGCCACAATTACTGAGCCTGTGCGTCTGGAGCCTGTGCTCCGCAACAAGAGAGGCCGCGATAGTGAGAGGCCCGCGCACCGCGATGAAGAGTGGCCCCCGCTTGCCGCAACTAGAGAAAGCCCTTGCACAGAAACGAAGACCCAACACAGCCATAAATAAATAAATAAATAAATAAAAATTTAAAAAAAAAGCACTCTTCTTTAAAAAAAAAAAAAAAAACTACAATGAGATATCACCTCACACCAGTTAGAATGGCTATCATCAAAAAATCCACAAACAATAAATGCAGGAGAGGATGTGGAGAGAGGGAACCCTCCTACATTGTTGGTGGGAATGTAAATTGGTGCAGCCACTATGAAGAACAGTATGGAGAACAGTATGGAGGTTCCTTAAGAAACTAAAAATAGAGCTACCATATGATCCTGCAATCCCACTCCTGGGTATATACCTGGAGAAAAACATGGTCCAAAAGGATACATGCACCCAAATGTTCATTGCAGTGCTCTTTACAATAGCCAAGACATGGAAGCAACCTAAATGTCCATTGACAGAAGAATGGATAAAGAAGATGTGGATGTGGTACATATATACAATGGAATATTACTCAGCCATTAAAAAGAATGAAACAACGCCATTTGCAGCAACGTGGATGGACCTAGAAATTGTCATACTGAGTGAAGTAAGTCAGACAAAGACAAATATCGTATGATATCACTTATATGCGAAATATAAGAAATGATACGAATGAACTTATTCACGAACAGAAACAGACTCACAGACTTAGAGAATGAACTTATGGTTACCAGAGGGAAGGGCAGGAAGGGGGGACAGACAGTTAGGGAGTTTGGGACTGACATGTACACACTGGTATATTTAAAATGGAAAACCAACAAGGACTTACTGTATAGCACAGGGAACTCTGCTCAAAATTCTGTAACAGCCTAATTGGGAAACGAATTTGAAAAAGAGTAGATACACGTATATGTATACTGAATCACTTTACCGTACACCTGAAACTAACACAACATTGTTAATGAACTGTACCCCAATATAAAATAAGAAGTTAAAAATAAAACGTCGGGGATTGGCTCTCAAAGTGTGTCTGGAGCTAAAATGTCTCTATTTACACAGAGCTAGGGAAAATTCCAGGGGTCACTGCCTGTTACCCAATCAGCACAGTGATTGGATAAATGTCATGGAAGGAACTATTTTACAGAATCCGAATAGATTCAGTTTCCCATGGAAACTCCAATAGGAGAAACCATGATTTATTAAAGAGGTCTCCACATTGGTTTGGTAGTAGATTTTCTTTATTGTATTTTATCTATTTTAGACTTTATGGGTTGCATTTTCGGGGGAAACAGATTGGTTTTCCTGATCTAGGGAATTTTTTCTCATTGCCTGGAGAGTTTGAGGGAGTCAGAGAATTGAGATCTGATAGTTGTAACCGAATTGAGTTACCTAATCTTTTTTTCCTTTTTTCATGAAATAAGTCTTAAAAGACTTTTTGTCTAAAATCAACTGATGAGCTAAAGTGTGAGAAGAACCTATTTAGGAGTAGGCATTTAGAAAACCAGAGGTTGTACACCAGTAGGGAAAAAGAATGACGCCTATCAATTTAGGAAACCTTCCTTTTTCTAAATACCTAAGGAAGCAATACGCGAACAAGTACAGAGGGTACAAATCTCAACGAAATAAAGACCACATAGACAAAAACACAGCTATTATCTACTCCATGTAGAAAATCTTGGAGAAGGAAATACACAGAACACTATTTGACAGAAATGTATTTGTTTATTTGAAATTTAAATTTCACTGGTTATCCTATGTTTAATCTGGCCGCCCTACCTGGAGCATCCTATTTTACAAATCACGCCTAACTTGAAGACAATCAACAGTAGCCTCAGTTTCATGCTGAAGTACTAAAAGCCAATGAGACATGCATTCACTGGAAGAAAAAGAACAACACAAAGCAAAAACTTACAAGAAAATAGGCTATATAAAGTAGAAAACAAAAGCCAAAGGGAAAATGAGTCATCACCCAAAGATCCTCCTAATTCATGTGGATGGAACCCAATTGGGTTCCAGTATCCTCCTAAGTTCTTCACATGTCATCCATCCTTTGTATCTCAGAAGTGACAAGTCATCCTGAATTTCCTTCTTGGAGCAGAAGGGACTCGGACCTGAGGGCAGAGTCCTGGGTGAGTCTTTTTTTTTTTTTTTTTTTTTTTTTATTTTTGGCTGTGTTGGGTCTTCGTTGCTGCGCCCGGGCTTTCTCTAGTTGTGGCAAGCGGGGGCTACTCTTCGTTGCGGTGTGTGGGCTTCTCATTGCAGTGGCTTCTCTTGTTGTGGAGCACGGGCTCTAGGCGTGCGGGCTTCAGTAATTGTGGCACGTGGGCTCAGTAGTTGTGGCTCGCGGGCTCTAGAGCGCAGACTCAGTAGTTGTGGCGCACGGGCTTAGTTGCTCCACGGCATGTGGGATCTTCCCGGACCAGGGCTCGAACCCGTGTCCTCTGCATTGACAGGCGGATTCTTAACCACTGAGCCACCAGGGAAACCCCTGGGTGAGTCATTTTGAATGTGTTTTCTGGTGGCGTTTGAAACTTCCTAGCTGACGGAAGGCGCTGTGACACTCGGGGCACATGTACGGTTTGAGCCCAGAGTGGGTGCATCGGTGAACCTTGAGGTTCCATCTGTGGCTGAAGGCTTTGTCGCAGTGCTCATATCGGAAAGGCTTCTCCTTGGTGTGGGTCCTCTTGTGAGCACGCAGCGTGGAGTTGTGGGTTAACTTCTTGGGGCAGAGATCACAGCAGTATGGCTTCTCGCCTGTGTGGATACGCTCGTGAGTTCACAGGTCGGAAGACTGCATGGACCCTTCGGCACAGATATTGCATCGAAAGGGTCTCTCTCCTGTGTGTGTCCTCTGGTGAAGGATAACCTGAGATTGATAAGGAAATCTCTTCTTGCATACCCTACATTAATAGGGTGCCCGTCCCTTGGCTTCTTTTCCCTCAGGAGGACTGGTTGGTCCCACTGTGCTAGGTGAAACAACAGAATGGGACCCAAATTGTCCTGAGAAATGTCCTTTGTCCAAATATGTGGCTCCTTCTTCTTCTTTTTTTTTTTTTAATAAATTTATTTATTTATTTATTTATTTTTGGCTGCGTTGGGTCTTCGTTGCTGTGCGCGGGCTTTCTCTAGTTGTGGCGAGTGGGGGCTGCTCTTCGTTGCGGTGCGTGGGCTTCTCATTGAGGTGGCTTCTCTTGTTGAGGAGCACGGGCTCTAGGCGCACAGGCTTCAGTAGTTGTGACACACAGGCTCTGTAGTTGTGGCTCGCAGGCTCTAGAGCGCAGCCTCAGTAGTTGTGGTGCACGGGCTTAGTTGCTCCACAGCATGTGGGATCTTCCCGGACCAGGGCTCGAACCCGTGTCCACTGCACAGGCAGGCAGATTCTTAACCACTGCACCACCAGGAAAGTCCCTGTGGCTCCTTCTTGATGCACTTCTTGGGAACTGGGAATGTTGGCCAGTTTCCTTTTGAAACGTCTGAGACCCCTTGGAGAACCTCTTCTGTATCCACTCTTAGTCGAAACTTCTCCCTCTGGAGCACAAGACGAAAACATTCAGCATCCACATTTGAAATATCAGTTCCTTCTTGGGGATTCTTGCCGCCCTCTACCCTCCCAGAATGTGCTGAAAGAAGAGATTCAGCACACAACATTTAACAAGGAGCATTTTCCGTGGTGCCAACCTCACTGGAACCCAGCACTGATGTTGGCTGAGGACTTCCCATCAACCAAAATACCTAAGAGTCTAGATTATGAAACACTCTGGAAAGGTGATGATGGAGAAGTTTGGCATTAGAGAACCAGCTCCCCACTGCCCCCCACAAGGAATGGTAATGCTGGGTACCCAGCTCCGTGCCACCATTGGAAGCGAGTCACTAACTCCTCTGGATTTCAAGTTTTTATACTCACCACGATGCTTTGGAAGTTCAAGCTCTTGAGACTGACGGGTTCTTGTCTCTTCCATGTCTTCCATCAGGTCCTTCTCCAAGTTTTCCTTGGGTGTCAGACCCTCTAGTTCACCTGTTTCAGGAATGATCTCTGGCAGGAGACCTTTCTGGTCCTGTCAATGGGCAACCAAGCAGGGTCAATAACTCATCCATCTTAGCCCATAGAAAGCTCTGTCTCCTCTTCCCTCATCCCCCTCATATCCTAGTCTAAGACTCCAACTTTCCAAATATCAGTTTGGGGGATATACCCTGACTTCTTCTGGGCCACGCTAACACCCCGATTGATAATTGTCTCCTAATTCCCAAGTCTGTCCTTAATCTATACTGACCACATCTTGCAATCAAGTCCGGATATCACAGTTGGCACTGTGAATTCACTACACATACGTCTCTCCAAGTCATCGCAAATTCTCTCTGCCCCTGACTCTGGAGCAAAGGACTCTAGGTCCAGGTCTCCCGACTTCAGCACATTTTGATACATTGCCTAGATTTGTCTTTATGATGAGAGTTGTCCTGTGAATGGTATGATGATGAGCAGCAAATCCCTGGTCTCTACTCACTAGAAAACAATAGCATCCCCCACCCCCATCCCCATTTGGACAAATCAACTGTCTCCAGACATTCTCCAATATCTTCTGAGAGGTAAAACCACTCCAGTTGGGAACTCCTCATTCAACTCAAGGGACTGACAATATTCCAAAATATGAAGTGCCTCTGAGGAAAACGACCATGGGGAAACAGCTGTCAAAGCATTCACCCGTGACAAATTGACCCAGAACCATCCCATTGAGACAGGATTTCTTTCTCCTCACGCTTATGGCCACAAGCTTTCATGGCGGAGGGACAAAGATGGATGAGTCTTCATTCTCACACTGTCTTGAAAATGTCTAGGAACCGAATGCATCCATGGGAATTCATGAAGTCAATGGGTCCATTTGTGTCCTTTGCCAAATCTACCAATTACTCTAGCAGCCACGCCCATCTGAACCTCTTTTACCTTCTCCCAGACTCTCTCTAGGGATCGGCGCATCACACACTCACCTGCCCTCTTGACAGTTCCTTGGCTCTTGCCGGATTCTGCAGCTCTTGGCTTACCTGCTGGCCATTCTTTGGAGGTATCTCACTAACAAGGGATTGGGGATCCCTGGGTAGGTCTTTCTCATCGTTGGTGTCACTGAGCTCAACTTCAAACGTCTCAATATCCAAGCTTCGCACAAGATATTCATATCCTTGTATGCGAACTGTAGTCTGTGAGGGAAAAACTAAATTGAGATCGGTCTCCTATAAGACCTGGAAAGTAGCTCTCAAGGCATCCGATGACATCATACCACACAAGCGTACTTTTTTGTTGTTTAAAAGATCAATATCTCTCAACGATGCCCAATACAAACTCTCAGCCATTTGGGAATCACTGATTTAGAGTCAATCACTCAGGTCCTATCTTGTTCAATCCCCAGCTTGCAGATCCCACCCTACCTCTCCCTTTCCCATACCAATCACAAGGGTCCCACTCACCCATTTCTTGGGTTTCTGATTATTTCTTAGCATGTCCTCCATGTCTTTGCAACTCTGCACTCCACTCTCCTTGACTAAGACCTGGCACTCCAGCAGCATGCAGATCATAAACTGCTCCAGCACTAGCTTGTCCATCATCTGCTCCTTTGTGTGAAGATCTGGCCTCAGCCACTGACGGCAGAGCTCACAGAGTCTCTTCAGATCCTGGACGGGGTCGGATTCCTCCGAGCTGCTAAATGTTCTGAAGCGAATGTGCCACGTCTCCCAGTCACAGTCTGGCTTTTCCATAAGTGTGTGTTGGCATGGCACAGACACTGGTGACTCTGATCTAGGGCCTTTGGGGAGTTTTCCATGACCCTGGAAAAATGTCTGGTCCTCAGCCATATTGATGGAGGAATTTTCCAATAGGACTCTGAGCAAACGCTTCTAGAAGCTGGTGCCCAGTTGACCCCTATGGAAAGGGATTTCCTCTGCTTTTCCTCTGCAAAAGAGTCACTGTTCAGAAGGCTGGGGACAAAAACAAACAAACAAACAAAAAGAATGAACCTGATGTCTTTCACTTTATTCCACCCTTCCATCTCTCCTACATCCCTCATCCCAGTACTGGACACCACTCCCCCACTGTTTCAATATTTGATACCGGGAACTATAATCCATTCTGTTATTCTTCTGACATCCACCTTTGTAGGAAAACAAAAAACTATCTGGTCAAAAATGTCTATAGGGCCGCGGTTCAGAACCCAGAACCCTTGCTGAAAAAATGAACCACACCACACCACACCAACGTGTGTGGAAACATTCTTCTCATCTCACAGAAGAGTTCAACAATCAACCATAGTTAATGTGGGGTTTGAGGGAGATCCATTGCTTTCACAAGGTCTCTGAGCTAATGCAAGGTGAATAGGAAGCCAAAGCTTTCTGAAGCCCGCCTCCATCTGTCCTGATTTCTAATCACTCTCTTTAGACATTCCCGCTTGTCACTTACCCCTTCAAACCCTCTTGCCTTCAGTCTGCTCAAGTGGGGGACTGGCTCTCAAAGTGTGTCTGGAGCTGAAATGTCTCTATATAGAGCTGGGGGAAATTCCAGGGGTGCATTCCCATAACCTAATCATCCCAGTGACTTGATAAAGGTCATGGAAGGAACCATTTTAGATAATCCAGGTAGATTCAATTTCCCATGAAAACTCCAACAGGAGAAACCTTGATTTATTCAAGAGGCCTCCATATGGTTTGGAGGGTGCTGGAGGAAAAGGAACCCTCCTACACTGTTGGTAGGAATATAACATGGCTCACAGCCACTATGGAGAAGAGTGTGGATGTTCCACAAAAAACTAAAACTAGAGCTACCATATGATCCAGCAATCCCATTCCTGGGCATAATTCCGGAGAAAATAATAATTGGAAATGATACATGCACCACAATATTCATTGCAGCACTATTTACAATAGTCAAGACATGGAAGCAACCTAAATGTCTATCAACAGATTAATGGGTAAAGGAGATGTGGTATATATACACAATGAAATATTATTCAGATAGAAAAAAAGAATGAAGTAATGCTATTTGCAGCAACATGGATGGACCTAGATATTATCATCCTAAATGAAGTAAGTCAGAGAAAGACAAATATAATATGATATTTGTGGAATCTAAAAAATGATTCAAGTCAACTTATTTACAAAACAGAAACAGACTCACAGACATAGAAAACAAACTTATGGTTACCAAAGGAGAAATATGGTGGGGAGGGATAAATTAGGAGTTTGGGATTATACACACTACTATATATAAAACAGACAACCAACTGTTACAATAACTTTGTAAATAACTATACTTCCGTATAAAATAAAAATTAAAAAGAAGAAAGTACGTGATTAGACCCAAGTTCAGTTTGATAACAGATACTAAACGTTTTTAAAACATCTGCTAGCTACAACCCTGTGGTTTCAATATTCCCCCTTGTAATTCTAAAGCCATTTCCAATTCCAACCAATGCTTGCTTTACAAACACCCTTACATCTTGACTGCTCTAATTGTAATTCTTGACAAACAACTTATGGAACTAACTGTGGCCTTCCGTTTTTTGCCTTTATAACCTTCCTCCATTTTGTAGTCCAGGGGAACTCAATTCAAGTGCTTCTCGAATCTGTGTCTCCCAGCTGCAGTCGTAACAAGCCCCAAATACATGCTTCTTTCTTTCATTCAGGCCTTTGTTTCTGAAATTTTGGTTAACACTCATAACACATAAAAGTATGTAATTGACTATGTTGTCATTAGTTTTTACTCTCCATCTCCTTTGACTGGAAGGTCAGACTCATGAGGGCAGGCATCCTTGACATTTTGGATATTGATGTGTCCCATGCAGCCAAAATAGTACCTGGAATGGGATAGGCACTTAATGAGTGTTGGTTAAGGAGGGAATAAATATGATGGGACAGATACCTGTTTGTTTTTAGCTTTCTGGCAAAGCTATCTTCTGTCTTTGCATGTCCCCTCAGGCTGTACTAAAAAAAAAAAAAAAAAAAAATTTAAATGTATAATGAATCGCAATTTAGAAAGCCATTTCCACAGGCTAGCCAAGTTTCCTGTGTAATTATGTGCTCTGCTTCATTCCATCACTTCTCAGACTTCAGTGTTCCTTCAGTCTTCACTGAGATCCTAACCTTGTTCACATGGCCAAGAGTTATTTCAGCAACCACTTCTGAATAACTAAAATTATGGTTGATATCAGCACTTTCAACATTTCACAGATATTTTTCTGAGATAATCTCAAGTCTCCATGCATTGTCACTGCAATTGCAGGTGAAATTATATTGACTCCCCAGCAAGGAAAGTGGATCATGTAATCCAGTCCTTTATCTCTGGGTTCAGATTCCCCCTTTCCAAATAAAGTATGACTGTGACCATACAGTCACACTCCAGGCAGAAAGCAGCAAGTGGTAAGTCACTCTTCTTTTCAGTCAGGTAGAGCTTGGCTTCTAAAAAAGAACTGGGGCTTCCCTGGTGGCGAAGTGGTTAAGAATCCGCCTGCCAATGCAAGGGACACGGGTTCAAGTCCTGGTCCGGGAAGATCCCACATGCTGCGGAGCAACTAAGCCCATGCGCCACAACTACTGAAGCCTGCGCACATAGAGCCCGTGCTCTGCAACAAGAGAGGCCACGACAATGAGAAGCCCGCGCACCGCAATGAAGAGTAGCCCCCACTCACCGCAACTAGAGAAAGCCCGCGCACAGCAACGAAGACCCAAGACAGCCATAAATAAATAAATAAATAAATTTATATAATAAATAAATAAATAAAAAAGAACTGAACACATATCAAAATGTGGAGTAAGAAATATGTATCGATCACTGGATGGGACACCGTCACTGGCTCTACGCTTTTTGTGAGGGAACCAGAGACACAGCACATGGTCCACCTGCTTTTGGCCGCCCCACATCCCTTCTCTGTCTTGCCCGTCATGGCCCTGTCTGGAGTCTTCGCTCGCGTGACCCTGACCGAGCACAGTGAAACTCTTGAGTCTAAAGCTTCAGCCTGTATGTATTGGAAGAGCAATAAGACACTGTTCATTAGACCTCAACTATGTCTGGATGCACTTTGTGTCTGAGCAACCCCCTGGTATCATGTGCCCACTTGGTTTTGTAGGTTCGGGGAACATCTGAAATATTATGTCTCTGTACCTCTCTGTGATCAGCACAGACTACATTCCACGCAAATCTGGGTGCGTCCCCTTTAAGAAGCGTGAAACCCCGCCCTGGTACTCAGAGACTAGACACTCCTTCCCAGTCACCCTCTGGGTGAGGCGGAACTTTTCCGGAGGCGGGGAGCACCGCCCCTTGCTAGGGCCTGGAGCGCTGTGAACTACATTACCCGGAAGGCACTGCTCCTGAGCGTCGACCTAGAGGACCGCGTCTGGGCGGGTTTTCCGGCGTGGACGGCGGGCGACATTTTGTAAACTTGGGTCTGTTCACCGGTGGTGAGCTTCGCAACCCTGGGCCGGTGCGAGGTCAGGGAGCCTGGAGGGCGCTGTGCTTTCTGCTCTGAGGCGGGTCTGAGGCTCGGTGTGGGCGCCATCCACCTTGACTCTGTCTCGGGGCCGGGATAGGGGCCGCCGGGCCTGGGCCCCTGCTTCGCCTACAAACTGTGCTGAAGGGGCCGCGCTGATGGATCCGATTCAGGTAAATGCTGCGCCCCCCGGGCCCTCAGCCAACTCTTCTTATTCTGCAGTATTTTTGTTCTTAGCAATATTCTCTTACAAGTGTCCTATATTTATATTTATTTGTCCCGCCAAACCTTGGCTTTCTGAATATTGAAATATTACCCGTGTAGAAAAAAATTGCAGAGAACTTCCCAGTGTAGTTGAATAAGCAGCTCTAAAATTGATATTCGGTCACTGCTCAAGTCAAGAAATGCGGTATAAATAGGACCTCAGAAGCCGCCAGTGGGGTCCTTCAAAACGATTATCCCCATCCCCCAAAAGTTAAGATATTGTCTGATGTTTTAAGTAAGCTTTTCTTTTTTAAAAATTTATTTATTTTTGGCTGCATGGGGTCTTTGTTGCTGCGCGCGGGCTTTCTCTAGTTGGAGAGATGGGGGCTGCTCTTCGTTGCGGTGCGCGGGCTTCTCATTGCGGTGGCTTCTCTTGTTGTGGACCACGGGCTCTAGGCACGTGGGCTTCAGTAGTTGTGGCCTGCGGGCTCAGTAGTTGTGGCGCACAGGCTTAGTTGCTCCGTGGCATGTGGGATCTTCTCGGACCAGGGCTTGAACCTGTGTCCCCTGCGTTGGCAGGCGGATTCTTAACCACTGCAATGCTAGGGAAGCCGCCTTCTTGCTATTCTTTTTTTTTTTTTTTTTAACTTATTTTTGGCTGTGTTGGGTCTTCGTTGTTGCACGCGGGCTTTCTCTAGTTGCGGCGAGCGGGGCCTACTTTTTGTTGAGGTGCGCGGGCTTCTCATTGGGTGGCTTCTCTTGTTGCAGAGCACGGGCTCTAGGTGCGCAGGCTTCAGTAGTTGTAGCATACGGGCTTAGTTGCTCCGCAGCATGTGGGATCTTCCTGGACCAGGGCTCGAATCCTGTCCCCTGCATTGGCAGGCGGATTCTTAACCACTGCGCCACCAGGGAAGCCCTTGCTATTCTTGATAATTTCACCAACTACGTGGAAATTATTCCACGACTGCAGTTAACCTTCGCTCAGTTGTTTTAAAACTTTTTATGAATGGTATCAGGTAAATATTATGATGTGTTTTCCTTCATTTGCACAACATGGCGTGACTTTACTAATGTTTTTCATAGCTGTCCGTTAATTTTTGTGTGTGTGTACAGTATTCTTTAGTATGAATATATGAGTAAAATTTCCTTTTAAATTCTGCTGTTGAAGACTTTTTTTGTTTTTTGTTTTGGTTTTGTTTTGCTTTGTTTTTTGGTCTGCTTTCTGTATTTTTTTTTTAAAAATCTTTATTGGAGTATAATTGCTTTACAATGGTGTGTGCTTTCTGTATTGATAAACATTGCTACTATAGTCATACCTGCCATGTCTTCTGGGGTATATCAAGCATACAGTTGTCTAGGGTATATGTTAAAATTATTATTGTATTTAAATGAACATTTCCACTTTTTGATCTTGTTTTGCTCCATGTTACTAATTTTAACTTAGGTCTTTGGATGAGATGATTCTACTTAATCTATTCCATAGTTACATTTTAAAAAGGAATATTTTGTTTATTTATTTGGTTGCACTGGGTCTTAGTTGCGGCACGCGGGATCTTCATTGCGACATGTGGACTCTTCCTTGTGGCATGTGGACTGTTAGTTGTGGCATGCGGACTCCTTAGTTGCGACATGCAGAATTCTAAGTTGTGGCATGTGAACTCTTAGTTGCAACACGCATGTGGGATCTAGTTCCTCGACCAGGGATCAAACCTGGGCCCCCTGCATTGGGAGCGCTTTACCCACTGGACCACCAGGGAAGTCCCCCATAGTTACATTTTGATACATACTTATTATGTATTAGGTAAACTTACAGTTTTACAGTGTACGTCCACTTAGATAGTTTGTGCTTTTTCAGTGATTGTACTCTTATAATAATATTTATTTTATTGTTAAGTTTTCTTACTCTGGTGGTATTGGAAAAGAAAATGATTAAGAAATATCTTGTTAAAATACTTGTTTGAAGGGGGACGAAATGAATCATTGTAAGGGTAATAAGTTATAAGGCTTCGAATCCCTTTCAAGGCGTTTAGAAAGCAAGAAGATATTTCCATAGAGGATGGAATAGAGGTCAGGTCCTACAGCTTGTTTCCTTTGTCTTAAGATTATTTTATTTTACTTTACTTTTACTTTACTTTTTTCCCCACCATGCTGCTTGCGGGATCTTACTTCCCAGACCAGGGATCAAACCCGTGTCCTTGGAAGTGAAAGCACGGAGTCCTAATCACTGGTTTGCCAGGGAATTCCCCTCTCTTAAGTTTAAAGTATCAGAAATGACAACCAGTTATCCCAAACTGCTGAAGGGCAAGCACTTTTACTCTGATTCTAGCAACAACCCCTTTATCACAGATTCAGTTTGGATGTGAAGCCAGTAAATGGTAGTTCCATTCTCTATCACATGCGAAAAAAGCATTTAGGAAATTACAAATAATCTCTGAACATTTGTGGGAAAAAAAACATGGATATATCAAAGAATATGAATAAATGAAAAAAGTACATGTTCTTGAATCTTATTATATAATGTTATAATAATTCAAATCAGAACTTAATCTATGGATTATGTAAGTTGGAATTTTATACAAAACAATTTTTAACATAACCAAAGTAAAATTTGAAAAGGAAGTATAAAAATTCCTGGTCAGCTGTTATGGCCAACTACAAGCCACAAGAAGAGAAAAGTGTGTTATTGGCAAGGGAGAGGCAGAATAAGGGAATCAAATGCAAGTGTCAGAAACAGAGCTGTACATGAAATGAGACTTAATTTGGTATTTGTGGCTTAGGGCTCTAATAGTGTTATATATCCTGACACAACCATTTCTTTGCCAACATGATCCTGTATTCTTTTTTCTCATTGGGCTGCAGTCACACTGTCCTCATAGATGGTAGTCAAACACGCCAGACGTGACTCTGACAGAGAGTCTCTGCACTTGTGTTTTCCACTTCTGGAAAGCCTTTTCTCAAGATATCCTCATGATTTTATGGCACAACTCCAAAATACTTTCTGCCCTCTTTTACATGCTTTGTTTTTCCCTTAAGTATTTGTCTTTGCCTGAAATATTAAATGTTTCACTCATTAATCTTCTTTTTTGTCTATGTTGCTGATGGGAATTAATATTACATGGCCCTGGTCTTCCCACAGGTTCCACGTTCAACAGAACCACTTATGAACTCTGCACCGGTGAGTGTAGGTGTCCTGGAAGTATTTTGCTGTCACTCTTCCTGGACTTGGTGGCTGTAGACCCTAGAGAAACCCTCAGCCCAGGTTTCCAAGTCCAGGCCAGAGGTTATATGGACAGATTCCCATTTTGGCAGTCAATGGACTGAGATGTGAAAGGTTGTCTCAGGTATGGGGGTAGTACGTACAAATGTTTGAGGATGAGATTGAGATGGGAGTGTTTTAGGACTTGTAGGTCTCTGTTAATGTCTGGTGAGAACAGAGAACAAGGGGGCCAGAGTCAGGCATAGAATGGTAGCCTGAGAAGTTGGGTTTTTGTTCTGAGAATGATGGCAGATACGGAATTTTTGGAACAGAGGGGAAAAGTGATGTGACTTAGGTTTTAAGAGGCTACCCCTGGCTGCGGTGTGCACAGCAGACTTGGGGAGAGGAAGACAAGGAGATAATCAAGGAGGCTCTTGTAATCCTCTAGAAGCACATTTGTTGTGCCTGGACGAGAGTGACAGATGTGGAGGTAGGAAATACTTGGCTTCTGGATTTGTTTCTTAAGTAGAGGTGGACCAGATATTTTGATGTGGAGGGCTCACAGATGACTCCAAAAGTTTTTTTCCCTTTGCATCTGGAAGCGGGTATGTGCCATGAACTGGGATGGGGAAGTCAGTGGTAGGAGTCATTTTCAGTGAGAATATTAGGAATTGGGTTTTGGCTGTGTTGAGTCTCAAATGTTCCATTGACTCCCAGGTATAGGAAACAACCGGCTGAACATGCAGCGCTAGAGTGCTGGGGGAGGCTTCAGGATGCCCTTATGGGACAAAGGAAGAGACTTGGGCTGTCACAAAGAACTACAAGAGCAGTGAACATCAGCGGGAAGGTAGGCGGTAGGGAAAGTCCAGCGGGTGGCCCAGGTTTTTTGGGGGGGAGTGGCCACGAAATTAATGCAGAGGGAAAGCAGTAATGGAGGTGAAGTAATAGCAAAGTCAGGCTGGTGCTTATTTCTCCTCCTATGCACTCACCAGCCTTTTGTGGTGGAACTTGGGGAGTTTCTGTCACAATGTCAGATGAGTTCACCTAAGGTGTGTCAAGTGGGTGTGGATTTTGAATGGGTGTTATACGGACAAGGTTCTAATTGGTGAAGAGACATAGTGAGGAACACAGAAGTGGAACCTGACCAGGCGTATTTAGATGTGCATGTTTTGACCGAGGTTAAAGTCAGGAACAAGGCCTGGTGGGGAAGCCTTCAGAACAGGGCTGGGGAACCGCCAGTGGAGAGTTGGGATATAGTGGGATCCTGTTGCATTGGCAGGCACTTTCTGATGCTGTGTGCAGAAGGGTATGTGAGGAGGCAGGAGACATGCCAATTTTGTGGGCCGGGTGGTGGTGATGGGGATCAGATGTATGAGGAGTTAGCCAGTGAGTAACACGCATGTGGGGAAGGTGTGTGACCAAATTGCCCCAGAGCCCTCATACCAGGAGTTTAAGAGAGGACGATGAGCCCAAGTTTGTTTGTGTCTAGGAGACGTGATCCTGGGGACTCTCAGGCTGTTGTCTCGCTGGAGAGGGAGGGGGCCCAGAATACCAGGCCCACAGCTTAGATGGCATCTATCTGTCCACCTGCCTGTTGTTGCTGAGAGTTGTATCTAGTGCTCAAGGAAGTACGAAGAGTTTTTGGGTACCACTGCCCTTTAAGTTAGGGAGCTGGGGAGGATGATGAACCCAGAGTGAGTATGGGTTAGGGGTACTTATGGGGTCCTGGGGAGAGAGGCTGCTTATGTACACATCTGTCCCCGTCATCACAGGGCTCTGTGACCTTTGAGGACGTGGCTGTGTACTTTTCCCAGGAGGAATGGAGGCTTCTTGATGAGGCCCAGAGACTCCTGTACCGTGATGTGATCCTGGAGACCTTTGCACTTGTTGCATCATTGGGTAAGGCCCTCACACCTATCCCAGCATCCTGAGCAGGTCTCTGCCTTTCCCCTTTTTTCCATAGGACAACTCTGTTCTTTTCACAGCTAGACAGTGACCACATCTCTATTACTGCTTCCTTGTCGGCTGTGCTGTGGGTGCCAAGGCTGAGTGAGTGTGTATACAATCTCCTTTCAGAAGTATCCCCAATACCAGATGCTCTGGAGTTTTCTCAGCGAAGGTCTTCTGGGTCAAATGACTTGGAATTAGTTCAGTGGGTTCCATTAGTCTCAGCCATTCCCTGCTAAGTTGACTCTGTAGACCCATGCACCACTGTACTCCTGGCTCTGCCCTCTAGCTAACATTTCCTGGGGCCTCACTATTTCAGGAATTGTTGGGACTCAATGTGGTCAGTGTTTGTGGGGTCCACTTGGCTGTTGCTGTGAGACCCTCCTCAAAGATTTTTTTTGTGATATTATTTTTCTTTCCTGAGGTTGTTTTGGGATTGGTTGTCCCCCTGGGCCAGTACTGACCACTCACCTGTCCTGTCTTTCCCTTAGGACTTGCATTTTCTAGGTCCCATGTTGTTTTCCAACTGGAGCTGGGAGGTGAACCCTGGGTACATGACAGAGTGGACATGACTCCAGACACAGCTAGAGAGACCCAAAGTGGGACCCACCTTGGTGACTGGCATCAAGAGGAGGAAGTGATATCATGGCTGGGTTCAGATCATATCAGGAACACGTCCTGTGCCCCACAGTGTTTTAGGGACAAGGCCTGTGACTGTGTACCTCATTTCTATCTTTCCTACCCATTCTTGATACTTTGCTCCTTCTGTCATTTCAACTCTGAATTCGAACCCAGGATTATCCCTCACCTCTCTGTCTTCCACTCTTTATTGGTCTTCTCCATCCTCACTCTGATGTGCTCTCCAATATTGGCCTACCTTAATGTGTCATGAGTTCTCCACGTATCCTTAAAATAGTCCTTGAACACTACCTACTCAGTGACAGATTTTCCTGAGCCTGGACACACCTTTCCACACAGCACAGCACATGTGGCACCAGCAGCCAAGGCCCTGGTGAAAACTGTTCCCAGAGGAGTGGGTTGTGGACCCCAGCTCCTCTGTGTGTTCCACCCCATCCTGTGTCTTTAACCTGGTGAGTCATCCATGTTCTGTGACGTATAGAGGCCCAATACTGCACAGCAGTCCTTTCATAATCTGCCCCAGCTCTCTTGTCCTGAAAATAGTCCCATGGATTTATTCGTTTCTATGTCAGATGCATATTTGTAATGGGGCTGCATCCTTCTACCAAAATCTACATGAAGTTCACCCACATTTCTCTGCTTTCAGGGTGTTGGCATAGAGCAGAGGATGAGGAGACACCTTCTGAGCAGAAAGTTTCTGTAGAAGTGCCACAAATAAATGCTTCAAAGACAGACCTGTCCACCCTGAAGTCCTATCCCTGGCAGAGGTTCTGCCTGTACTTAGAAGGTGGTTTGCATCTAGCTGAGGACCTTGGCACAAACCCTGGTCAGAAACTGTGTGGGGCAGGTGTGAACTTTCACCAGCACAGTGGAGAGGAACTCTTTAGAAGAGATGTGGGTAAGACCTTTATGAAGAGCCACACAGTCCATGCATACAAGAAGTCTTTCACATGCCAGGAGCCTGGGAAGGATTTCCCTGGTACCTCTGGCCTTCTCCAGCACCAGGTCACTCCACAAAAGGACACCAAGTGTGTGGAGGCCTCTCACAATGGACGAAGGCAGTATAAATGCCACGAATGTGGAAAAGCCTTCTGCTGGAAGTCCAGGCTTGCTCAGCACCAGAGAGTCCACACTGGAGAGAGGCCTTATGAATGTGATGAATGTGGGAAAGCCTTTGGCTATAAATACATACTTGTTCAGCACTGGAGTGTCCACACGAGAGAAAAGCCTTATGGATGCAGCGAATGTGGGAAAGCTTTTAGTGACAAACACACACTTGTTCGGCACCAGCGAATTCACACTGGAGAAAGGCCTTACAAATGCAGTGAATGTGGGAAAGCCTTCTGCCGCAAATACGGACTTGCTCAGCACCAGAGAGTCCACACTGGAGAGAGGCCTTATGAGTGCTGTGAATGTGGGAAAACCTTCACCCGTAAACCCATACTATTTAAGCACCAGAGAATCCACACTGGAGAAAGGCCTTATAAGTGCAGTGAATGTGGTAAAGTCTTTAGATGCAACTCCAGCCTCATTAAACATAGAAGAATTCACACGGGGGAAAGGCCTTATGAGTGTAGAGAATGTGGGAAGTTCTTTAGCCAAAGCTCTCAGCTTATTGTGCACCAGAGAATTCACACTGGAGCCAAGCCTTATGAGTGCAGTGAATGTGGGAAAACCTTCACCACTAAAAGCAAACTTGTTCAGCACCAGAGAGTCCACACAGGAGAAAGGCCTTATGAATGTGGAGAATGCAGTAGAGCCTTCAGCTGTAAACGCATGCTTGTTCAGCACCAGAGAATTCACACTGGAGAGAGGCCTTATGAGTGCAGTGAATGTGGAAAAGTCTTTAGGTACATTTCCAGCCTCATTAAACATAGAAGAATTCACACTGGGGAAAGGCCTTATGAGTGTAGTGAATGTGGGAAAACCTTCACCACTAAAAGCAGACTTGTTCAGCACCAGAGAGTCCACACAGGAGAAAGGCCTTATGAATGTGGAGAATGCAGTAGAGCCTTCAGCTGTAAACGCAAGCTTGTTCAGCACCAGAGAATTCACACTGGAGAGAAGCCTTATGAGTGCAGTGAATGTGGAAAAGTCTTTAGGTACATTTCCAGCCTCGTTAAACATAGAAGAATTCACACTGGGGAAAGGCCTTATGAGTGTAGTGAATGTGGAAAGTTCTTTAGGCAAAGCTCCCACCTTAAAGTCCACCAGAGAATTCACACTATAGCAAACACTTATGAGTGCAGTGAATGTGGGAAGCATTTTAGCCAAAACTCTACTCTCATTTCACACCAGAGAGTTCACACTGGAGCAAAGGCTTATAAGTGCAGTGAATGTGGGAAACGTTTTAGCCAAAGCTCTACTCTTATTAAACACCAGAGTTCACATTGGAGAAAAACCACGAGTGCAATAAATGTGGAGATTTCTTCAGCCAAAACTCCCAGCTTACTCAACACCGAAAAGTTCATGCTACAGAAAGGCATCACCAGTACAGCAAATGTGGAAAATTTTTCTGTCAAAGTCTGCTCTGACTGAGCACCAGAAACTTAATAGCCCAGATGAACCCTATGAGTGCAGTGAATGTAAGAAAGCTTTCAGCTGAAGGTCTAACCTCATCCTCCTTCATCACCAGAAAGTTCATACTGGAGAAAGGCTTTCAAATGAGATGAGAGCAGCGAATGAGCTGTCTCCTTAGTTAATACATCATACTGAATAGGCTCTGTGAGGGAGTCATCAGCTGGAAGCTGAATGCCATACATCTAAACAGCCCTAGTGTGCAGATTGCCTATGAGTACCAGGTTCGTAGGAATCTTTTAAGGAGCTATGCTGTACTTTCTGACTTTATGTCACTGTGAGTTTCTTACCTCACCCAAGTGGTAGATCCCCATTCTTGGCACCAGTCACCTCAGTGTGATCAGGGTAGGTAGATCTTTGTGCGCTCTTATCCCCTTAGAAATGCATGAATAACCTGAGCACTTGGGTGTTGTCATTCTCTTTGGTCCTGTCAGGACCAAAGCAGCTTTGACCATGGGAATCCAGTCTGGGTTCTGCTGGTGGCTCACAGAGGTTCAACTTCTTTGGTGGCATTGTCTCATATCATGCTCAGGATAGGTTTTTCAAGGTCCAAGTCACTCTGTTTGGGAACTATTTGCCTCAGTTTGCTCTGCTCTATACCATAATGAAAACTATTATTTAAGCCACCTTTCATCTTGGGGTTTGTTCACTGTCAGACTGGTGTTGAGAATCATATTGAACTGTCAGGATGATGAGGAACTGGTTTTGTGAGTGTTCCAAACTTCGTATACCTCAATGAGGATAGTGTCATGGCAGAGAATAGTTTTCACTCCAGTTTCTGTCCAATCTGTTTTCCAAGGCCTCCTAGGGTAGACTGCAGGGCTCTGTGGGACTAATGTTGAGTTCTGGATGTCAGAATTTTTGGTGGGTCCCGAGGTCACCTGAGATGAGGACAGTTGTGAGACCCACCAGTGATTTTTGGAGCAGCATGAATGGTTCTCTTTTTCACATGGGATGTCACATCATGCCCCCAGTACTGTTAAAGAGAAGAAATTCTCTAGGTCCAGCTGGAAAAGAGACCATGTGCCATATGTGCCCAAAGTGGTAGGCTGGTGTTCCTGAGTGTTAGATTACAGGCATCAGATGGGAACCATATTTCGTACAGAAACACTCATGGAACTAATAGGGAGTGAGAGACAAGCAAACAAGAAGGGATGAGCCTTTTCTAAAGTTTCATCCACAAATGTTCCAGTGACTGTGTCTGTTTAGGATAAAGTTTTTGAAGAAATTCTCAGGAGTTCCAGAGCTGTTCCTCTCCTCCTGAGCCCCCAGTCAGTGTCAGACTGAATAATGTAAAGGTTTTAGGAATCAGCATCTGCAAATAATTTATCTCAAGGCCATTGCTGCACAGTGAAAACAATGGGGAATGAGAGTGGAAATTGTGTAGTCCAGGCATGTGAATTTTAGTACCCAGGCAGAGTTCCTGGATAACTTAAGTGGAAACAACTTTCACTGCTCACCAGTCTTCTTTGCTACTGCTACAGATTCCCTCCCATGGGCAAGGGGAGGTGATGGGGTTAATGTGAGGTTGCCAGAGTTCTACTGAAAAGGAGATTTAGCAAAGAGATTAAGGTTTTTATGTGAAGCCAATTTCTATTGAAATTTAATTAGCTGTATAGTTGGTATGCACTGAACAGAACATAACTAAAATGCACAGCTTGGTAAGTTTTAGTACTTGTAAAGCCACGGAACCATCATCATAACAAACATCTGTCACTGCCATATCTACTTCCTGACATTTCTCCTGGGACTTTCAGGCAACTACTATTGACTGACTTTTCTCCCATTCAATTAGTTAGTGTTTTCTAGACTTTTAATATCATTGGAGCCTGAATGTTTACTTTTGTGTTTGTCTTTTTTTATCTCCATACATAGTTACTTTGAGAATCATCTAAGTTGCCGATGTGAATAATTCGGTTTTTTCATGATAATATACTGTTTGGATATACCATTATTTCACTGGTATTCATCTGTTAAAGGATGGCGTTTTGTGGTTTCCAGTTGGTCTCTCACAGATAAGCTTACTATTAACGTACATAAAATCCTTTATATGAACACATGGTTTCATTCTAAAATGAATGACTGTACCCAAATGCATTCCCATCGACAGTATGGGAACATTCCAGTTCCCCTCTGTTCCTCACCAGTACTTGGTTGGTACGGTCAATAGTTTGAATATTTCCTGTTTTAAAAGCGTGGAGACATATCTCACTGTGGTGTGATTACATTTCCCTAACAATTCATGATGTTGAACATTTTTGTGTTCATTTGCCAAGTGTATGTCTTCTTTGACAAAATGTCTGTTTTCTTATTAGTAACTGAGAAGTTAATAAATGTGTTGGAATTTGACTTTTCTTTGGTGACTTTGCTAGGTGGAATAGGTATTTGTACTCACAACATTATTACTACGTATACTCATTATTAAGATACTTCTATTACTTTAAGCCTAGACACTTAATAAAAAAGCCAACCGACCCTTCATTGTTGTGTTTGCCGATTTCCCTGGTATGAATACTCCAACTGTGGGCAATTTCAAGCTGTGTGTATGAGGTTATTACTGAACCGGAGGCACAGCAAGCCAAACGCTGAGATGCCAAGGTTTGCTGGGGAGTATTTTCATTCACAAGGCAGCCAAGTGAGGACACAGAAGAACAATTCTCAGATCCACCCTCCCGGTGGCAAGGTGCCTGTGATATTTAGGGGATAAAGAGGCAGGGTGGTCTAAAGTGTGAGGAAAGGCCAATCAGAGATAGAGAAAAGGCGAGGTAATCGGTGTGTACAGGTGTGTTTCATTACATGCTTCTTCACGGATGCATGTTCAAAAGTGGTGTCCATAAGTGGACAACGTCACTGGCTCTACTTTTTTCTGAGGGAACCAGAGAAACAACAAATTGTCCCCCTGCTTCTGGCCGCCCCACATTCCTCCTTTGTATTGTCCACCATGGCCCTGTCTGGAGTTTCTGCTCTCTTGACCCTGACCTAACACAGTGAAACTCATAAATTGAGTAAAGCTTTAGCCTACATCCATTGGAAGAGCAATAATACAGTGTTTATTAGACCCCAGCTATGGATGGATGCACTTTGTGTCTGAGTGACAACCTGGTATCATGTGCCCATTTGGTTTTGTAGGTTTTGGGAACATCTCATATATTATGTCCGTGTACCTCTCTGTGATCAGCAAAGACTACATGAAAATCTGGTGCGTCCATTTTAAGAAGCGTGAAACCTCGCCCCCTTCCTCAGAGCCTCACTCCCAGCAACCCTGGCGGAGAGACGGCACCTTTCCTGGAGGAGGGGAGCACTGCCCCTTGCCAGGTCCTGGAGGCCTGTGAACTACATTACCCTGAAGGCACTGCGCCCATTCCTCGGCGCCCCTGGACCAATGAAGTCTCAGTAAAGAGGCACTTCCGAGCTAGAGGACTGCGTCTGGGCGGCTTTTCCGGCGTCTGCCGTGGTCATTTTGTAAACTCGGATGTGTTCGAAGGTGGGGAAGTTCGCAACGCAGGGCCGGCCGGAGGTCAGGGAGCCCGGAAGGCGCTGTGCCTGCTGCTCTGAGCTTGGTCTGAGGCTCGGCGTGGTTGCCCTCTGGCCTGACTCTCTCTCGGGGCCGGGAGGGGCGCCCGTGCTCGGGCCCCACCTTCGCCCACAAACTCCTCTAGCGACGGCGACAGCGCAGATGTGTCGGATTCAGGTAAATGCTGCGTCATCCGGGCCCTCACCCAACTCTTCTCATTCAGCAGTGTTTTATTTTATCTGTGTTCTCTTACCAGCGTTCTATAGTTATTTTTATTCCCCAAAACCTTGGTTTTCCGAATTTTCAAATATGACCTGCGTGGAAAAAGAAAATTGCAGAGAACTTCAATGTGCAGTTCAGTAAACTCTAAAACTAATATCTATTCACCGCTCAGGTCAAAATATGCGATATAAATAGGACCCCCAGAAGCCGCCTGTGGGGTTCTTGCAAAGCAATTATCCGCATCCCCCCAAAATTAATGTACTGGCTGATGTTTCAAGTAAGCATTTTCTTTCTTTTTTTGATAGTTTTGCCAACCATGTGGGAAATATTTGATGATTCTAGTTTTGCTTGCTTGTTTTAAAATTTTTTATGAATTGAATCATGTAAGAATTCTGTGTTTTTCTTCATTTGCACAGTATGGTGTTATTTTACCCATGTTTTTCGTGAGTATCCATTCATTTTCCTTTCTGTGAAGTATTCTATAGATATTACTATATGATTAAAATGTTTTTATAGATCCTCTTCTAAAAGGCTTTTCTTTGTTTATGGTTTTTTGTTTGCTTTTTTGTTTGGTCTACTTTCGTATTTATAAACTTCGTATTGCAGTCATATCTGCTATGTGTTCTGGGGTATATAAAGAATGCACTTGTCTAGCGTGTATATTAAAGTTACTATTATATTTAAATGAACATTCCCACTTTTTGATCTTGTTTAGCTCCAAGTTAACTAATTTTAACTTAGTTCTTTGAATGAGATGATTATACTTAATCTTAATCTATCCCATAATTGTATTTTCATACACACTCATCGTGCATTAGGTAAACTTAACAGTTTTACAGTATACAGGCACTTAGAGGGTTTTTGCTTTTTCAGTGATTTTATTCTTCTAATAGTCCTTATTTTACTGTTACATCATCGTTCTCTGGTGGTATTGGAAGAGAAAATGATTAAGACATCTTGTTAAAATCCCTTTTTTAAAGGGGATAAAACGAATCATTGTAAGAATAAAAAGTTATAATGCTGGGAATCCCTATCAAGATGTTTAGAACCCAAGAAGATATTTCCATGTTTATATAATGAGGGTGCAATAGAGGTCAGGTCCTATAGATTGTTTCCTTTGTCTTAAATTTAAAGAGTTATCAGTGATGTCCAGTTATCTCAAACTATGATTCTAGCCACAACCTCTTTATCACAAAACTAATTTTCTAGTGCCATTTCCTTCTTGTTACTCCCTCTCTCTCCCTCTTTTTTTTTTTTTTTTTGGCTGTACCATGTGGCTTGCAGGAATCTTAGTTCCCTGACCAGTGATCATACCCTTGCCCATGGCAGTGAAAGCACCAGGTGAACTGGGTTTCAGCCATGTTGAGTCTCAGATGTTCCAGTGACTCCCAAATATAGGAGAAAAGTGGACAGCTGAACATGCAGCGCTAGAGTGCTGGGGAAGGCTTCAGGATGCCATTAGGCAACAAGGGAAGAGAGGGGGGCTGTCACAAAGACAGACAAGAGGAGTGGTCATCAGCGGGAAGGTAGGGGGTAGGGAAAGTCCAGCAGGTGGCCCAGGTTTTTATGGGAGAGTGGCCATGAAATTGATGCAGAGGGGAGGCAGAAATGGAGGTGAAGTAATAGCAAAGTCAGGCTGGTGCTTATTTCTTTTCCTGTGCACTCACCAGGCTTTTGTGGTGGAACTTGGGGAGTTTGTCACAACGTCAGATGAATTTACCTAAGGTGTGTCAAGTGGGTGTGGATTTCGAATGGGTGTTATATGGGCAAAGATTGTAACTGGTGAAGAGACATAATGTGCTATATGGAAATGAACCTGACCAGGCGTATTTAGATCTGCGTGTTGTGACTGAGGTAGAAGTCAGGAACAAGGCCTAGTGGGAAAGCCTTCAGAAGAGGGCTGGGAACCACCAGTGGAGAGTTGGGGTATGGTGGGATCCTGTTGCATTGACAGGCACTTTCTGATGCCATGTGCAGAAGGGTATGTGAGGAGGCAGGAGACATGCCAATTTTGTGGGCCGGGTGGTGGTGATGGGGATCAGATGTATGAGCAGGTCCAGTAAGTAATATGCATGTGGGGAAGGTGTATGAAGTAATTGCCCCAGGCCCTAGTACTAGGAGTATAAGAGAGAAGGATGGGGCTAAGTTTGCTTGTGTCTGGGAGACATGATAGTGGGTACACTCAGGCTGTTGTCTTCGAGGAAAGGGAAAGGGCCCTGCATACCAGGCTCACAGATTAGATGGTATCTATCTGTCCACCTGCCTGTTGTTGCTCAGGGTTGTACATACTGATCAAGGAAGCATGAAGAGTCATTGGGCCCCACTGCCCTCTATGTCACAGAGCTGGGGTGGATGATGAACCCAGAGTGAGTACGGGCTGGGGTTAGAAGTACTTATGGGGTCCTGGGGAGAGAGGCTGCTTATGTACAAATCTGTCCCATCATCACAGGGCCCTGTGACCTTTGAGGACGTGGCTGTGTACTTTTCCCAGGAGGAATGGAAGCTTCTTGATGAGGCCCAGAGACTCCTGTACCGCGATGTGTTGCTGGAGACCTTTGCACTTGTTGCATCATTGGGTAAGACCCTCACACCTATCCCAGCATCCTGGGCTGCTCCCTGCCTTTCTTTCTTTTTCCAAGGGGAAGTCTGCTCTTTTCACAGAGAGACAGTGGGCACATCTCTATTAATGCTTCCTTGTCATCTATGCTGTAAGTGCCAAGGCTGGGTGAGTGTGTAGACTGCCTCCTTTCACAAGGAGCTCCAATACCAGCTGCTCTGAGGTTTGTTCAGTGAAGATTTTCTGCTTCAAAAACTTGGAATTAGTTCAGTGGGTTCCATAATTCTCAGCCACTCCTAGCTAAGTTGACTCTGTAGGCCCATGCCACCTCTGTGCTCCAGCTTCTGTTCTCTTTTACGTGACATTTCCTGGGCCCTGAGTATACCGGGCATTGTTGTGAACCAACATGGTCACTATTTGTGGGGTCCACTAGGCTGTTTCTATGATACCCTCCTCAACAAGTATTTTTGTGACATTATTTTTCTTTCCTGAGGTTTTTTTTGGGGGATTGGTTGTTCCCCTGGCCAGTACTGACCACTCACCTGTGCTATCTTTCCCTTAGAAGTTGCATCTTCTAGGTTCCATGTTGTTCTCCAACTGGAGCTGGGAGGAGAACCCTGGGTATGTGACAGAGTGGACATGACTCCAACCACAGCTAGGGGGGCTCAAAGTGGGCCTGGCCCTGGTGATTGGCATCAGGGGGAGGAAGTGATATTATGGCTGGGTTCAGATCATATCAGGCACATGTCCTGTGCTGAGCACTGTTTTGGTGCCAAGGACAGTGACTGTTTTTCTCATTTCTGTCTTTTCTACTCATTCATGATACTTTGCTCCTTCTTTCATTTCTACTCTGACTTTCAACCCAAGGTTACCCCTCACTGGACCTCTCCATCCTCACTCTGCTGTGCTCTCCAGTATTGGCCTACACTTAATGTGTCATAAGGTCTGCACCTATTTTTAAAATACTCCTTTTACACCAGCTACTCAGTGACAGTCGGATTTTCCTGGTCCAGGATACAGCTTTCCACACAGCACACGAGTGTCACCAACAACCAAGGCCTGTCAACTGTTTCCGGAGTAGTGAGTTGTGGACCCCTGGCTCCTCCGTGAGCTCCCACCACCCTTGTGTCTTGCCCGGTTAGTCCTCCCTGTTCTGTGACATGGAGAGGCACAGTGCTGCACAGAGGTCCTTTCCTTAGCATGCTGCCAGCTCCCTTGTCTGGAAAATAGTCCCATGGATTTATTTCTTGGTACGTCAGACACATATTTGTGGTGGGGCTGCCTCCTTCTTCCAAAATCTACATGAAGTTCATCCATATGTCTGTGCTTTCAGGTTGTTGGCATGGAGCAGAGCACAAGGAGATAACTTCTGAGCATAATGTTTCTGTAGAAGTGCCACGAATAAATACTTCAAAGACAGACCTGTCCATCTGGAAGTCCTATCCCTGGGAGAGGTGCTGCCTGGCCTTAGACAGTAGTTTGTGTGTAGCTAAAGACCTGGGAACAATTCCTGGCCAGAAACTGTGTGTGTCAGGTGTGAAATTTCACCAGCACAGTGGAGGGAAACTCTTTAAAAGAGACATGGGTAAGGCCTTTATGAGGAGCCACATAGTCCATGCATCCAAGAACTCTTTCACATGCCAGGAGGCTGGGAAGGATTTCCCTGGTAGCTCTAGCCTTCTCCAGCACCAGGTCACTCCACAAAAGGACGCCAAGTATGCAGAGGCCTTTCACAATGGACATAGCCTCTATAAATACTATGTATGTGAGAAAGCCTTCAGCTGCAAACACAAACTGGCTCATCACCCGAGTATCCACACTGGAAAGAGGCCTTACGAATGCAGTGAATGTGGGAAAACCTTCAGCTTTAAAGGGATACTTCTTAAGCACCAGAGAATCCACACTGGAGAAAGGCCTTATGAGTGCTGTGAGTGTGGGAAAGCCTTCAGCTGGAAAAGCTCGCTCATTCAGCACCAGAGAGTCCACACCAGAGAATGGCCTTATAAGTGTAGCGAATGTGGGAAAGCCTACAAACACAAAAATTCACTTGTTAAGCACCAGAGAGTCCACACTGGAGAATGGCCTTATAAGTGCAGTGAATGTGGGAAAGCCTTCAGACACAAAAAGTCACTTGTTCACCAGAGAGTCCACACTGGAGAATGGCCTTATAAGTGCAGTGAATGTGGGAAAGCTTTCAGACACAAAAAGTCACTTGTTCAGCACCAGAGACTCCATGTTGGAGAACTGCTTTATAAGTGCTGTGAATGTGGGAAAGCCTTTATTTCTAAAGTAAACCTTTTTCGGCACCAGAGAGTCCACACTGGAGAAAGACCTTATGAATGCAGTGAATGTGGGAAAACCTTCATTTATAAAGACAGTCTCGTTCGGCACTGGAGAGTCCACACTGGAGAAAGGCCTTATGAGTGCAGTGAATGTGGAAAAGCCTTTAGTCGCAAAGACTCACTTGTTAAGCACCAGAGAGTCCACAATGGAAAATAGCCTTATAAGTGTAGTGAATGTGGGAAAACTTTTTTTTTTTAATATTTATTGATTGGTTGATTGATTTAGCTGTGCTGGGTCTTAGTTGCGGCACCTGGTATCTTTGATCTTTGTTGCGGCAGGCAGGATCTTTAGTTGCGGCATCTTTAGTTGAAGCCCCTGGGAAAACTTTTAAATAGCAACCCACTCACACTTGTTTGGCACCAGTGAATTCACATTGGAGAAAGGCCTTATGAGCGCAGTGAAAGGAGAAGTTCTTTAGCCAAAGCTCCAACCTTATTGTACACCAGAGAATTCACACTGGAGCAAAGACTTATAAGGGCAGTGAGTGTGGGAAGTGATTTAGCCAAACTACTCTCGTTTTGCACAAGAGAGTTTACACTGGGGAAAGGCCTTATAAGTGCATTGAATATGGGAAACATTTTAGTCAATACTCCACTGTCATTAAGCACCAGAGTTCACACTGGAGAAAAACCATATGAGTGCACTGTATGTGGAGGATTCTTCAGCCAAAACTCCCAACGTACTCAACACCAAAAAGCTCATACAGAAAGGCATCACCAGTACAGCAAATGTGGAACATTTTTCTGTCAGAGTCTGCTCTGACTGAGCACCAGAAACTTAACAGGCCAGATGGATCCTGTGAGCACAGTGAACGTAAGAAAGCTTTCAGCAGAAGGTCTAACCTCATTTGTCACCAGAAACTTCCTACTGGAGAAAGGCCTTCAAATGAGATGAGGAGAGCTTTGAATGAGCTGTCTCCTTAGTTAGTACATCATACTGAATAGGCTCTGAGGGAGTCATCAACTGGAAGTTGAATGCCATACATCTGAACAGCCCTAGTGTGCAGATTGCCTATGAGTACCAGGTTCATAGGAAGCTTTTAAGGAGCTATGCTCTACTTCTAACCTGTGCAGGGCCCTTGCCATACTTAATGTCACTGTGAATTTCTTATCTCTAAGGAAGATCCCAATACTGGGAATCAGTCATCTCAGTGTGATCAGGGTAGGTCAGCTTTTGTGCTCTCCTATCCCTTGTAGAAAAGCATGGATACCCTGCGCACTTGGGTTTTGTCATTCTCTTAGTTCCTGTCAACTGCCTATGACAGGACCAAAGCAGCTTTGATCATGGGGATCCCGTCCAGTCTCTCCTGGTGGCTCACAGTGGTTTGCCTTCTTTGGTGGCATTGTCTAATACCATGCTAATGGTGGATTTTATTTAAGTCCAAGTCACCCTGTTTGGGAATTATCTGCCTCAGTTTTTCTGCTCTATGCCATAATAAAGACTATTATTTAAGCCACCTTTCATCTTGGGGTTTGTTCACTGTTAGACTGATGTTGAGAACCAAATTGGACTGTCAGGATGAAGAGGAACAGGTTTTGTGGGTGTTCCAAAGTTTGTATACCTCACTGTGGATAGTATCATGGCGGAGAATAGTTTCCACTAATTTGAATTGTTGTTGAAGGCCTCCTGGGGTAGACTGCAGGGCTCTGTGGGACTAATGTTGTGACCTGGATGTCAGAAGTTTTGGTGGGCACCGAGATCACCCTGTGATGAGGACAGTTGTGAGAACCACCAGTGATTTTTGGAGCAGTATGAATGGTTCTCTTTTTCACATGGGATGTCACATCATGCCTCCAGTACTGTTCAAGAGAAGAAGTTCTCTAGGTCCAGCCGGAAAAGAGCCGTGTGCCATTATGTCCACGTGTGCTATGATGTCCGCAATGTGGTAGCTGGTGTTCCTGAGTGTTAGATTACAGATATCAGGAGGGAACCATATTTGGTACAGAAACACTCTGGGAATTAATAGGGTGTGAGAGACTAGCAACAAGAAGGGATGAGCCTTTTCTAAAGCTGCATCCACGAATGTTCCCATGACTATGGCTGTTTAGGATAAGGTTTTTGCAGAAATTCTCAGGAGCTACAGAGCTATTTCTCTCCCCCGAGCCCCCAGTCTGTGTCAGACTGAATAACGTAAAGGTTGTAGGATTCCCGTAGCGTCTGCAAATTTTTTATCTGAAGCCCATTGCTGCACAGTGAAAACAATGGGGAATGAGAGTAGAAATCATGTAGTTCTGGCATGTGAATTTTAGAACCCAGGCAGAGTTCCTGGATAACTTAAGTGGAAACACGTTTTATTGCTCGCCAGTCTTCATTGCTGCTGTGACAGAATCCCCTCATGAGAGTAGGAGAGGTGATGGAATTGAGCTGTGGTTGCCACAGTTCTACTGAAAAGAGATTCAGAAAAGAGGTTCAGATTTTTATGTGAAACCAATTCCTATTAAAATTTAGTTGAGCTGTATAGTTTGTGTGCATTGAAATAAACATACCTAAAATGTACAGCTTGGTAAATTTTAATACTTCTAAAGCCATGGAATCATCATCATAATAACAAACATCCATCATTCCCATATCAACTTCTGACATCTCTCCCAGGACTCTCAGGTAGCTAGTATTGATTTACTTTTTTTTTTTTTTCCCCAGCTATGCTGCACAGTTTGCGTGATCTTAGTTCCCCAACCAGGGATTACACCTTGGCTGTGGCAGTGAAAGCACAGATTTCCAATCCCTGGACTGCCAGGGAAGTCCTTTGATTTACTTTTTTCCCATTCAATTAGCTAGTGTTTTCTAGACTTTTAATATCATTGTGATCTTAATGTTTACTTTTGTATTTGTTTTCTTCTTTCACAATGCATCATTATATTGAGAATCATCTAATTTGTCTCCATGAAGAGACCATTTTTTTAATATCTGAAAAATGTACTGTTTAGATATACCACAATTTGACTGTTTATCCATCTCTCTGTTAAAGGATGAGGTTTTGTGGTTTGTTTCCAGTTTGGCTATCACAGATAAGCTTACTATGAACGTGTACATAAAATTCTTTATATGAACATAGGGATTCGTATTCTAAAGTGAATGACTGTACCCATTTGCATTCCCATTGACAGTATGGGAGCATTCCAGTTCCCCTATATTCCTCACCAGAACTAGGTTGGTATGGTCAGTATTTTTAATATTATCTGTTTTTAAAGTGTGGAGATGTATCTCACTGTGGTCTGATTGCATTTCCCTAGTGATTCATGATGTTGAACATTTTTGTGTTCATTTGCCAGGTGTATGTCTTCTTTTTAGTAAGTAAGAAGACAATAAATGTGTTGGAACTTGACTTTTCTTCAGTGACTTTGCTGGGTGGAATAAATGTTTCTATTCACGACATTACTCACCATGTGTAGTCCTCATTATTAGCATAGTCTCCATTACTTTAAGTCTAGACAGTTAGTAAAAAGAAAAAAAACCCAGCCAACCCTTGATTGTTGCGTTTGCCAGTTTCCCTGGTATAAATGCTCCAACTCTGGGCAGTTTCAAGCTGTTAATATGAGGTTGTTACCAAACCAGAGTCAGAGCAAGCCAAGTGAAACCTCTGAGCTTCCCACAGTGAGACCATGGGTAATGCTTCCTTTCCTGGTTTCCTGGCATGTGTGTCGTTGCTGCCAGGGCTGGGCTCTGTGCACTGTATTCCTTCTCTCCCAGCAGTCCCATCCCTGCTGCTCTGAGGTCTTGTAAGACAGGGCTCAGGAGTCAGAAATCTTGATGTTTGTGTGAAAGATCCCACCAGCCTTCCCTGTCCGTGGTTGGGTGACTCTGTCCAGCAGCATGGAACCTCGGTGTCCCAGGCCTTCCACTGTCTTTTGCTGACAGAATTTGGGGCCTGCTTATGCCAGGATGTTCACATGCTGACCTGGTCACTACTTGAGGAGACTACTGGCTTGTTTCTTTTAAGACCTTCCTTTAATGTCCTTATAATTTTAGAATGTGTGATCTCATGGGATGGGGCCCACTCCCTTTCCCTGTCTTTCTTTTTTGACTGGCCTCCTCAGGCCCAGGTGGTTGCTCACCTTGAGCAATAGGAGGGCCCTGGGTGCCTGACAGGGTGGATGTTTTTCCTGTAGCGTCAAGGGAGGCTGAAAGGAATGTGGCCCTTGTGTATGGGGGTGAGGAAATGGTGAGGTATCAGAGCTGGGTTCCCATCACACCAGGCCTGTGTCCTATATCCACCAGTGTGTGGTACCAGCGACAGAGTCCAAGAGTTTCTACCTTTACTTTCCTGTTGATGTTTTTTGTTTTGTTTTGTTTTATAAGTTTATTTTATTTTATTTATTTATTTTTGGCTGTGTTGGGTCTTCGCTGCTGCGTGCGGGCTTTCTCTAGTTGCGGTGAGTGGGGGATACTATTCGTTGCAATGCACAGGCTTCGCATTGTGGTGGCTTCTCATTGCAGAGCATGGGCTCTAGGCACGCGGGCTTCAGTAGTTGTGGCATGCGGGCTCAGTAGTTGTGGCTCACGGGCTCTAGAGCACAGGCTCAGTAGTTGTGGCGCATGGGCTTAGTTGCTCCGCAGCATGTGGGATCTTCCCGGACCAGGGATCGAACCCGTGTCCCCTGCATTGACAGGCAGGTTCTCAACCACTGCGCCACCAGGGAAGTCCGCTGTTGATGTTTTGACTCTTCACTTCTGGCTCTGGTTCTCACCCATTCCCTTCCACTGCTCCCTTTGCAGTGCTGTCAACATTGACCTGCACTTAAAGTGTTGGGATATGTGCATGTGTCCTTAAATACTCCTTGTAGCCCAGCTGCTGTGATGCATTCAGACATTCTGGGTCTGGACACAGCCTTCTACTCATTGCTCACCAGTCACCAGTAGCCAGGCTTTGTTGAAAGGTAAGTTGAAGACCCTTCCTCGTGTTCTTACCCATCGTCTGTGCTCTGCCATCAGATGAGCTTCTCAGGCTCAGCTCTGCACAGCAGGCCTTCCTCACACAGGCTCTGGCCCCACGCATCTCAGCAATCTTAAGGACTTACTGCTGGGTGTGTCTGAGACACATTTCTGCTGGGGCCACGTTTATTGGCATCTCTCTCCTTCCAGGTTGTCGACACGGAGCCCAGGATGAGGAGGTGCTTTCAGAGCAAGGTGATGCAGTTATAGAGTCACAGGTCAAGACTCCAAAGCCAGGTCCATCCATCCAGAAGTCTCATTCTTTTTTTTTTTAATTAATTAATTTATCTTTTTATTTTTGGCTGCATCGGGTATTCGTTGCTGCGCATGGGCTGTCTCTAGTTGCAACACTCAGGGGCTACTCTTCATTGTGGTGGCTTCTCTTGTTGTGGAGCATGGACTCTAGGCACATGGGCTTCATTAGTTGTGGCATCCGGGCTCAGTAGTTGTGGCTCGTGGGCTTAGTGGCTCCACGGCATGTGGGATCTTCCTGGACCAGGGCTTGAACCCATGTCCCCTGCATTGGCAGGCGGATTCTTAACCACTGCGTCCCTAGGGAAGTCCCAGAAGTCTCATTCTTAATGTGATGTGTGGCCCACTCTTGAAAGACATTTTGCGCCTGGCTGAGTATGATGGGACACACCCTGAGCAAGAGGTGTAAACGTGTGTGGTGAGTCTTTCCCAGCACCAAAAGGAGCCGAGTAGGAAGAAACTCCCCAGATGGGATGAAGGGAGGACTTCATTGGTGAAGAACTGCAGCCTTCATGTGGCAGAAAGGACCTTGACGTGCTGAACAGGAGAGAAGGACTTTCCGGCCAGTTCAGGCCTTCTCCAGAACCAGGCCCCTCACATGAGGGAAGCCACACAGCAACATGGGGGGCAGGGAGACCTTTGAAAGTGGACAGAATGATTACAAGTGCAGTGAATGTGGTAAAACCTTTAGCCATGAACACATACTTGTTGAGCACCAGAAAAACCATTGCAGCGAAAGTGGGAAGACTTTCATCAGACCGTTCCACGTGGTTCAGCACCAGAAAATCCACATTGAAACGAGGCTATATGAGCACCTTGGATGTGGAGGGTTCTTTACACAAAGATCTGGCCTCATTGAACACCAGAGAGCTCACACTAGGCCAATGCCTTATGAGTGCAGCCAGTGTGGGAAGTGCGTTAAAAGACCACTTCACGCTCGTTCATCAGAGAGTTCACATGGGAGAAAAGCCATATAAACGCAGTGAATGTGGGAAAAGTCTGATTTAGCACGGGGAAGTACTGCTCTGCAGGTGTTTAAATTTTTTTTTAATTGTGATTAAATGCCTGTAACATAGCATTTACAGTCTTAACCATATTTAACTGTAAGTTCATCAGTAATAATACATTCACCTTTTGTGCAAATATTCAGAAGTCTTTTCATCTTATAAAACTGAAACTAAACCCATTAGACAGCAACTCCTCATCCCCCTTCTCTTATCCCCTGACAACAGCTATTCCACTTTCTGTCTATGAATTTGTCCACTCTGGGTACCTTACATAAGAGTCATAAAGTTTTTCTCCTCTTGTGGCTGGCTTATTTCACTGAAGACAATGTCCTCAAGGTTCATCTGCGTCCTAGCATGTGTCAGAATTTCCATCCTTTTTGAGTGAGTAGTACTCCATTTTATGTATATGCTACTTTTTCTGTATCCCTTCATCAGTGGGGTCTTAGGTTGCCTTCACTATTTGGCTGTTGCGTATAATGCTGTTGTAAGCACAAGTGCACAAATGTTTCTTTGAGGCCCTGGTTTCTGTCCTTTTTATGTATGTTTCCAGACGTAGAATTGTTGGATCATTATTTCAATATGTAAATTTCTTGAGGAACTGAGGGGCTGTTTCCATAGTAGCTGTACCATTTTACACCAGTACAGCTTGAAGCTTATATCATGTAAGGTGCAGGTGCAACTTCATTCTTTTATGTATGGATATCTAGTTTTTTCAACACCACCTGCTGAAAAAACTCATTTCTCTTTGAATGGTCTCTGCACCCTTTTAAAACATCTGAGCATGTATGTGAAGGTTTGTTTCTGTGCTTTTATTCCATTCTCCTATATGTGTGTGTATGTCAATACCACAGCATTTTGATATATACTTTTTAAGTTTTTGAAAGTGGTTTGACTCAGTTTTGAAGCCCTGGCAGGAGAAGGACTGTCCTTTCCCCTTCTAGAACAGCTGATGAAGCCCACAACCCCAACCACTTTCCTTATCAGGCTCTCATACTCTGGACTACCAGACACCAAGGTGTCAGACATTTAGTGATAGCCCCTATGTTCTGGAACCCATACAATTGTTCAAAATAGGCAAGCCACAGAAAGCTCATGAAACCTAGCTAATCCCATCACTCTTGCCACATATAAACTGCCCACCACAGCTCCAGCTTGCTGTTAATCCTGTCCCTGGGCTCAGCCCTCTTTGTTGCCCTGTCTAATGTCTTTCTCTCATTCTGAACTGTAAGTAACAAACAGTTCTGTCTTTCATGTATCCCAGTGTCATTGTGCTATGTGTTCCACCATCAAGAACCTTTTGATCTTACAGAACAACTCCACACCCAGCAGGGTATTATGAGTATGGCAGATGTTGGACAGTCTTTAGCCACTAGTCTGTCTCCATTCGGCACCAGGAAGCTCACACTGGAGAAAGACGTTACACGTGCAGCCACTGTGCTCTTGGCTTTTTAACATAATAACAGATGAAAGTTCTGGAGATTAGCCCCTGTGAGGGAGATAACCCCCAGAAACTGCATCTCGTACATCCGGACATCCTCACTAGGGAGATTCACGATAAGGGCCAGGTTTGTGGGAAACTGGTGAACTCTTTTGCACTTTCCGACCTGCCTGGGGCCGTCACTGGAGTTCTGTCACTGCCCATGTGTATTATAGAAGCCACTCTCCTGATATTAGCTGGCAGGGAGTATTGTCACTATAGTTAGTAATACTGTATTGCGTGTTTGAAACTTGCTAAGAGTAAATCATAAAAGTTCTCAACATAAAAAACTTATGTAACTATGAGGAAAACGTGAAGTAGACCTATTGTGGTGATCATTTTGCAGTATAAACCAATACTGAATCATTATGTTATACATCTGAAACTAATAAATGTTATATGTTAATTATATCTCAATTTTTTTAGAAAGCAGGTAGAACAGGTTGCTGTAGTCTCTTGCTTTTTCTGGAGTATTCGCCAGCCATTTGAGCCCTTTGGTGAGACCTCATGCCCACCCCTTTGATTTGTTCAGGTGTGGACATCACCCACTTTGGACAGAGGACTCCATCTGCTGTTGGCTGGCGGCTTACAGAGGTTTCTCTTGTTTCAGGGTCATTATTGATTGTCTTATAACATTCTTGACAGATTTTTTCGAGCCTCCATTTTACCCACCCTAGGAACTGCTGGCTCACCTTGCTGGTTTTTGCGGTAAAGTTATTATTGGGTGTTTTTCTTAGTTTTTTTCTTTTTTATTGAAGTACAGTTGATTTGCAATGTTGTGTTTATTACTGGTATACAGCAAAGTGATTCAAATATATGTATATTTTTTTCAAATATTTTTTTCCACATGGTTTATCATAGGATTTTTTTTAAAATAAATAAATAAATAAATTTATTTATTTATTTTTGTCTGTGTTGGGTCTTCATTGCTGCACATGGGCTTTCTCTAGTTGTGGCAAGCGGGGACTACTCTTCATTGCAGTGCACGGGCTTCTCACTGCGGTGGCTTCTCTTGTTGCGGAGCACAGGCTCTAGGCTTGCGGGCTTCAGTAGTTGTGGCACATAGGCTCAGTAGTTGTGGCTTGCGAGCTCTAGAGCACAGGCTCAGTAGTTGTGGCGCATGGGCTTAGCTGCTCCGCGGCCTGTAGGATCTTCCTGGACCAGGGCTCGAACCCGTGTCCCCTGCATTGGTAGGCGGATTCTTAACCACTGTACCACCAGGGAAGCCCTATCATAGGATTTTTTTTTGTTACGTGATGATCCATTTATTTATTTATTTATTTATTTATTTATTTATTTATTTATGTGCTGTGTTGGGTCTTCGTTTCTGTGTGAGGGCTTTCTCTAGTTACAGCAAGTGGGGGCCACTCTTCATCGCGGTGCGTGGGCCTCTCACTATCGTGGCCTCTCTTGTTGCGGAGCACAAGCTCCAGACGCGCAGGCCCAGTAATTGTGGCTCACGGGCCTAGTTGCTCCGTGGCATGTGGGATCTTCCCAGACCAGGGCTCGAACCCGTGTCCCCTGCATTGGCAGGCACACTCTCAACCACTGCGCCACCAGGGAAGCCCCTATCATAGGGTATTAAATATAGTTCCCTGTGCTATACAGTAGGACCTTGTTGTTTATCCATTCTGTATATAAAAGCTTACATCTGCTAACCCCAACCTCCCACTCCATCCCTCCCCTAGGTCTTATTGTCTAAGCCACCTTTACTCTTGGGTTTCTGTTTACTGTATGCTGTGGGTTGAGAACAGAATTTGGCTCTGCCAGAATAAAAAGTACAGAGTTCTGGGGCTCTCAACTTTGTGTGCTCCAAAGGAAATAGCAGGAGGACAAAGCACAACTCTAAGTGTAGATTTGGCCTAATTGCATTGCTGCTTGAGGCCTCCTAGGAAAGTCTGAAGGACCCCTGCACCAGGATCTCCTGACCTGGATGTGAATATTATTTGTGATTCCGCAGTCACTTGGGGCAGTTGGTTTGCAAACAATAGCGTATTTGACAGTACCATGAACTTCGTGGATGTTCCATGGCATTATTGAGAGATAGCTGTCTCCTGTTACCCACCTAGGAGCTGTGTGTCCTGAGGAAGAAAAATCATGTAGGTTTATGTCCATGGACATAAAACTTAACAAGGCCCAGGCTGGGAACCATATTGTGTACAGAAATGGTGACTGGATTAATAGGGACTGGTGGAGACTGCCCCAAAGTAGAGTGGATAAGCCACTTCCAAAGGGGCATCTGTGAATATCTGAGTAACTGGCCAGGTGGAAAGAGAGTGTACAGAACTCGGGACCTACAGACCAGTCCCCGTAGCCAGTTTATTGGCAGAGCAGCAGAGCCAGAGATTTTATGGATCCCTGTAGTCTCTCTGGGCTGTTTCCCTCAAACCATAATGGCAAGGCAGGAACCTCATGAGGGAGTGAAGGGAGATTCTCTTCTTCAGGGATGGGTCTTTTGTGTCCTAGCCATCATTCTTGGTGACATGAGTGGGCATATTTCCATTATTCTCCCGTTTTGTAGACAAGGAATCAGAGTTGACTCATGTAAGACGTGGGGAGAGGGTCCTGATGATCAGTACAGCTTTGTCAGTTGTTTGATATTCTAGAAGGAATAGCATTTTAACACTTTATGGGAAAAAGTTTTCCCCAAACAGCTTCATTGAGGGATTATTGATGTAGATTAACTGCACTTATATAAAGTGTCCAACATGACATATTTTCACATATGTATAGACATTGAACCCATCATCAGAGTTGTCATAATGAATATGCCTGTTGCCTCAGTAAGGTTTCAGTGCCCTTCTCTTTTCTTTTCCTTGCATCGCCACCCAAATTGCCATCTATACATAGCCATTAACTCTAAACTCATAAGAAGCCATAAACAAATGTTGAACCATTGAAAAGGTTGCAAACTTCTGAGCTAACAATCAATTGAACTTAATATTTATACAAAAAATGTGGACCTTATGCATGCATACGAGGGAGAGCTGTAGTTGTCAGGCAGTGTCCTAGAACAAAGCTTGAGCTGCATTTATCTTTTATGGAGCCAGTCATTCAGGAATGGAGGAATTTCAGAAGTGTGTGTTGAAGGATTTCTGGACTTTCAGCAGTGTTAGTGTGGCCACTCATGTTGACCAGCTGACTTTCAGAAGCTGGGGTATGGAACTGAGGTAGTTGCTGATTGACTGTTGCTTAGGAGCCTGGAGCTGTCACTGATTGGCTGTCTTTCAGGACTCGGGTTGGGGAGCGGTAGTCTATCACCGATTGGTTAAATTTCAAAAGCTTGTCCCTATCAATGATTTGCTAACTTCCAAAAGCTTAGTTTCTCTGTTGAGGCTGTCATTGACCCCGCTGATTTTGAGGACACATGTATTTATCGAAAGTTATCTCTTAGAAACGATGATTATTTGTTCATGACTTTGGACTGTGGCCAAGGAACACCCTTTTCCCTTTCCTGACTATGTAAAGTAAGCACTTTATTTGCTAGTATCTGTTTTTAGTCTTCCCTCAGCCAAACCTGAGAGAAACCATAAAGCATTGTCCAAATCTAACTGCCGGCGTTTTGGAAATCATTGCAAAAAGCGGGATGTAGGATGTTTATGTTGTGCTGACGAAGTCAAAGGACTCTGGACAAAATTGTGAAATACAGGACTTGTGCTGTATACACAGAACAGCTGACAACCTATTCCCAATATGTCCCATGCACCTACTATTGTGGTTGAAACTCCTTAGGTGCTTGTGGTACATTTGTTAGGCCAGTGAATACACACCACAGTACAGCTTCTTTATTCATTTTTACCTTTCTGGCAAGTCTAAATATTGTCTTCACCTCCCCTGCTAAGCAGTTAAGTACCCGTGTTTTCAAGTATGAAAAAGAATCACATTTTGGAGATCTACGTGCTTCATTTGGGAACTGTATTACCCAGAAGTCACTTCAGTCTGCAGGTGTAGTGACTGAGCCAATGAAGGCTTAGCAAAGTGCTCTTAAGATGCAGTGCACACCAGGTGAGTGGAACTTCCTGCATCCTTTAGGGATGGCATTGTTATGGACTCTGGCTTTTTCCCACCTGTATGGGCTTCTAGAGCGCTGGGTCCACGCGGAGGTGACCAAGAGAAAAAGCACAAGAAGAGACGTTACAGAGGCACCTCTGAGGCCCAGCTGAACCAGGCTGTGCAAGCCATGGTACCCTTGTTTCTGAAACTGAACAGGACCCTGCAGGGCCCTCCTGGGTACAAAAGTCTGTCCCTCTTGTTTCTTTTTTTTGTTTGTTTTTAATATTTATTTATTTATTTGGTTGTGTCAGGCCTTAGTTGTGGTGGGTGAACTCCTTAGTAGTGGCACGTGAACTCTTAATTGAGGCATGCATGTGGGATCTAGTTCCCTGGCCAGGGATCGAACCCAGGCCCACCTGCGTTGGGAGCACAGAGTCTTAACCACTGTGCCACCAGGGAAGTCCCCCTTGTTTCCTGTACATAGAGAAAGACTTTAGTTGCCTAGGCCTTCCCTGAGCTCCAAAGAGCAGATTCAAGTAGTTACTAACTAGAGAGGTGAGAGAGTACAGAAAGAAAGGAAAAGCAGTCAAATAAAAACAGTAATGACAGTTGGAACAATAGTTCAGTGGTAAAATACTCACAGGAATTCTAGTTCCTTCTGAAAGGTTATAGATAACAATCTGATGCATATTCTTGAGTTGTTTTGCAGAAACAAGACCTCCAGCCAGGTGGAGGATGGTGACTACATGATGACAACAAGCACATAGGCCTGAGACTGGTTGGAACCAGAAAGTTGATGATGAAGATTCCTGAAAATCACCCTGTGACCTTACCAGCAACCAATCAGAAGAAAGTAGGTGAGCAGACCCAGGTTCAGTTTGATAACAGACACTAGACATTTTTAAAACTTCTGCTAACTACAACCTTGCAGTTTCAACATTCCCCTCTTGTAACTATATAGCCATTTCTGACCCTAACCAATCCTTGCTTTATAAGCACCCTTACTTCTTGACAGCTCCAATTATAATTCTTGACAAACAACTCATGGAACTAACTGTGGCCTTACATTTTTGCCTTTATAGGCTTCCTCCATTTTGTAGTTCAGGTAACAATTCAAGTGCTTTTCGCATCTACGTTTCCCGGGTGTCCTAACAAGCCCTAAATAAATGCCTGTTTAGTTCAATCAGGTCTTCATTTCTGAAATTTTGGCTAACACTCAAAACACATAAATGTATTCTGTAATTGACTGTGTTGTCATTAATTTTTACTGTCCATCTCCTTTGACCGGAAATTCAGACTCATGAGGGCAGGCGTCTTTGTCTCTCTTGATCTTGATGCAGCCAAAGTAGTGCCTGGAATGGGGTAGGCACTTAATGAGAGTTTCTTAAGGAGGGAGTAAATATGATGCTACAGATGCCCTGTTTGTTTTTAGCATTTTGGCAAAGCTGTCTGCTCTCTTTACATAGCCCTCCCAGCTGTACTTAAATAAAAAAATTTTAAATAAATAAATAATAGATCACATGTTACAAAGCTATAACCACAAGCTAGCCAAGTTTCCTGTGTAACTACGTGCTCTGCTTCATTCCCTCACTTCTCAGACTTCAGTGTCTCTAGAAACTGCACTGAGAGCCTAACCTTGTTCACATGGCCAAGGGCTATTTTGGCCACTAACTTTGAATAATTAAATAATAATAGATTTCAGCAATTTCCAAATTTCACAAATATTTTTCTGAGATGATGTCAACTCTCCATGCATTGTTACTGCAATTGCTGGTGAAATTATATTGTCCCCAGCAAGGAAAGAGGATCATGTAATCCAATCCTTTACCTCAGGGTTCAAATGCCCCCTTTGTAAATAAACTATGACTGGGACCATAGAGTCACCGTCCAGGGAGAAAATGGCATGCCGTAAGTCACTCTTCTTTTGAGATAGGTAGATCTTAGATTCTAGAAAAGAACTGAATACATATCTAAATGTGGAGTAAGAAATATGTGTCCACCCCTGAATGGGACACCGTCACTGGCTCTACGTTTCTTCTGAGGGAACCAGAGACACAGCACATGATCCACCTGCTTCTGGCCACCCACATCCCTCCTCTGTCTTCCCCACCATGGCCCTGTCTGGAGTCTTTGCTCTCTTGACCCTGACCTAACACACTGAGACTCATAAATTGAGTCTAAAGCATCAGCCTACATGCTTTGGAAGAGCAATAAGACAGTGTTTATTAGACCCCAACTATGGATGGATGCACTTTGTGGCTGAGTGACAATCTGGTATCATGTGCGCATTTGTTTTATTTAGGTTTGGGGAACATCTGAACTATAACTCTATTATAGTTATATATATAGTTATATATATTGGAATATAACTCTATTATATCTGAGTACCTCTCTCTGATCAGCAGACTACATTCCACGGAAATCTGGGTGCGTCCCCTTTAAGAAGCGTGATTCTGCGGATATCTGGGTGTGTCCCCTTTAAGAAGCGTGAACCCCGCCAGTACTCAGAGCCTTGGGACACTCCTTCCCAGCTACCCTCAGGGTGAGGAGGAACTTTCCCAGAGGTGGGGAGCACCGCCGCTTGACAGGTCGTAGAGCGCTGTGAACCACATTACCCCGAAGGCAAAGCGCGGCGCGTAAGGGTCCCTGAACCAATGACGGCTCAGGAGAGAGCCACTTCCGTTCTAGGGGGCGGTGTCTGGGCGGGCCTTCCGGCGTCGACCGCGGGCGACATTTTTAAACTCGGACCTGTTCGCTGGTGCGCGCTTCGGTACCTTGGGTCGGCACCAGGTAAGGGGAGCCAGGAGGGCGCTGGGTCCGCTGCTCTGAGGAAAGGCTGAGGCTCCGCGTGGACGCCATCCGGCCTGACTCTGTCTCGGGGCCGGGAGGGGCCTCCGTGCCCGGGCCCCACCATTGCCCACAGACTCCGCTGGGACGGCCACGCCGATGGGTGCGATTCAGGTAAATGCTCCCTCCGGGCCCTCAGACAACTCTTCTCATTCTGCAGTATTTTCGTTCTTATCAATGTTCTCTTACGAGCGTCCTATGTTGATTTGTTTCCCAAAACCTTGGTTTTCCGAATATTGAAATATGACGTGCGTGGGGGAAAAAAAATTGCAGAGAACTTCCATGTTCAGTTGAATAAGCAGCTCTTACTAATACCCGTTCTTTGCTCAAGCCAAGAAATGAGATATAAGTAGGACCCCAGAAGCCCCCTGTGGTGCCTTCCATAAGTTATCCCCATCCCCCAAAAGTTAAGGTATTGTCTGATGTTTCAAGTAAGCATTTCCTTGCTTTTCCTGATAGTTTCAGCTGTGTGGAAAATATTTGACGACTGTAGTTTACCTTCGCTCAGTTATCTTAAAACTCTTTTATGACTGGAATCATATAAGTATTATGATGTGTTTTTATTCATTTGCCCAATATGGTGTGACTTTACCCATTTTTTCATGGCTATCCGTTAATTTTCCTTCTTTTGCAGTGTTCTAATAGTGTGAATACAGTATATGAGTAAAATGTCTTTATAAATTCTGCTGTTGAAGGCTTTTTTTTTTTTTTGCTTGTTTGTTTTTTGGTCTCCTTTCTGTAATTATAAACATTGCTACGCTAGCCATACCTTCCTTGCTTTCTGGGGTATATAAAGCACACATTTGTTTAGCGTATATGTTAAAATTATTATTGTATTTAAATGGACATTTCCACTTTTTGATCTTGTTTTGCTCCATGTTACTAATTTTAATTTAGTACCTTGAATGAGATTGTTATACTTAGTCTTAATCTATCCCATAGTTGTATTTTTTTTTTAACATCTTTATTGGAGTATAGTTGCTTTACAATGGTGTGTTGGTTTCTGCTTTATAACAAAGTGAATCAGCTATACGTATACATATACCCCCATATCCCCTCCTTCTTGCGTCTCCCTCCCACCCTCCCTATCCCATCCCTCTAGGTGGTCACAAAGCACCGAGCTGATCTCCCTGTGCTATGCGGCTGCTTCCCACTAAGCTATCTGTTTTACATTTGGTAGTGTATATATGTCCGTGCCACTCTCTCACTTCGTCCCAGCTTACCCTTCCCCCTCCCCGTGTCCTCAAGTCCATTCTCTACGTCTGCGTCTTTATTCCTGTCCTGCCCGTAGGTTCTTCATACCTGTTTTTTTTTTTAGATTCCATATATATGTGTTAGCATACGGTATTTGTTTTTCTCTTTCTGATTTCACTCTGTATGACAGACTCTAGGTCCATCCACCTCACTACAAATAACTCAATTTCGTTTCTTTTTATGGCTGAGTAATATTCCATTGTATATATGTGCCACATCTTCTTTATCCAGTCATCTGTCGATGGACACTTAAGTTGCTTCCATGTCCTGGCTATTGTAAATAGTGCTGCAGTGAACATTGTGGTATATGACTCTTTTTGAATTATGGTTTTCTCAGGGTATATGCCCAGTAGTGGGATTGCTGGGTCGTATGGTAGTTCTATTTTTAGTTTTTTAAAGAACCTCCATACTGTTCTCCATAGTGGCTGTATCAGTTTACATTCCCACCAACAGTGCAAGAGGGTTCCCTTTTCTTCGCACTCTCTCTACCATTTATTGTTCGTAGATTTTTTGATGATGGCCATTCTGACTGGTGTGAGGTGATACCTCATTGTAGTTTTGATTTACATTTCTCTAATGATTAGTGATGCCGTAGTTGTGTTTTTATACACACTCATCATGTATTAGGTAAACGTACAGTTTTACAGTATACAGCCATTTAGAGGGTTTCTGCTTTTGCAGTGATTGTACTTTGCTAATAGTATTTATTTTACTGTTGCATCATCGTCCTCTGGTGGTATTGGAAGAGAAAATGATTAAGACATCTTGTTAAAATACTTGTTTTAAGGGGGACAAAATGAATCCTTGTAAGGATAAAAAGTTATAATGCTGGGAATCCTTATCAAGATGTTTAGAACCGAAGAAGATATTTCCATGTTTTTATAATGAGGGTGGAATAGAGATCAGGTCTCATAGGTTGTTTCCTTTGTCTTAAGTTTAAGGAGTCATCTTTGACAGCCACTTACGTCAAACTGCTGGAGGCCAAGCACTTTTACTCTGATGCCAGCAACAACCCCTTTATCACAGATTAATTTTCTGGTGCCATTTTCTTCTTGTAACTCTCTCTCTCTCTCTTTTTTTTTTTTAGGTCACACTGCGCAGCTAACAGTATCTTAGTTCCCAGACCAGGGATGGAAATCGAACCCATGGCAGTGAAAGCACCAAGTTTTAACCTCTGAACCACCAGGGAATTCTGAGATTCATTTTCAGTGTGAAGTCAACAAATGGTGGTTCCCATCCCTACTGCAGGAGAAAAAAGCAGGTAGGAAATTACAGATAATCTGTCTGAATATTTATGAAAGAAAAAGGATATATAAATAACATGGATAAAAATTAAAAATATGTATTCTTGAATTCTATATATAATGTTATAATAATTTTCTTGAGCTTTATTATTATTTTTTATGTACAGCAGGTTCTTATTAGTTATTTATTTTATACATACTAGTGTGTATATGTCAATCCCAATCTCCCAATTCATTCCCCCCCGCCAACATCCCCCCCTTGGTGTCCATACCTTTGTTCTCTACATCTGTGTGTCTATTTCTGCCTTGCAAACCGGTTCATCTGTACCATTTTTCTAGATTCCACATATATGCGTTAATATACTATACTTGTTTTTCTCTTTTTGACTTACTTCACTCTGTAGGACAGTCTCTAGTTCCATCCTCGTCTCTACAAGTGACCCCATTTCGTTCCTTTCTATGGCTGACTAATATTCTATTGTATGTATGTACCACATCTTCTCTATCCATTCATCCATCGATGGGTATTTAGGTTGGATCCATGTTCTGGCTATTGTAAATAGTGCTGCAATGAACATTGGGGTGCATGTGTCTTTTCTTTTTCGAATTTTTGAATTTTATTTATTTTTTATACAGTAAGTTCTTATTAGTTATCTATTTTATACATATTAGTGTTTATATGTCAATCCCAATCTCCCAATTGATCCCACCACCACCAACCCTGCGCCACTTTCCCCCCTTGGTGTCCATACGTTTGTTCTCTACATCTGTGTGTCTATTTCTGCCCTGCAGACTGGTTCATCTGTACTATTTTTCTAGGTTCCACATATATGTGTTAACATACAGTATTTGTTTTTCTCTTTCTGACTTACTTCACTCTGTATGACAGTCTCTAGATTCATCCACGTCTCTACAAATGACCCAATTTCGTTCGTTTTTATGGCTGAGTAATATTCCATTGTATATATGTACCACATCTTCTTTATCCAGTCGTCTGTTGATGGGCATTTAGGTTGTTTCCATGACCTGGCTATTATAAATAGTGCTGCAGTGAACATTGGGGCGCATGCGTCATTTATTTGTTTATGTATGTATGTATGTATGGCTACGTTGGGTCTTCGTTGCTGTGCACGGCTTTCTCTAGTTGCAGCAAGCGGGGACTACTCTTCATTGCAGTGCGTGGGCTTCTCTTCATTGCAGTGCATGGGCTTCTCATTGCAGTTGCTTGTTGCAGAGCATGGGCTTTAGGTGTGTGGGCTTCAGTAGTTGTGGCTCTTGGGCTCAGTAGTTGTGGCTTGTGGGCTCTACAGTGCAGGCTTAGTAGTTGTGGCGCACGGGCTTAGTTGCTCCACAGCATGTGGAATCTTCCCGGACCCGGGCTCGAACCCTTGTCCCCTGCATTGGCAGGCAGATTCTTAACCACTGTGCCACCAGTGATGTCCCTGCAAGTGTCTTTTTCAATTACAATTTTCTCTGGGTATATGCCCAGTAGTAGATTGCTGGGTCATATGGTAATTCTATTTTTAGCTTTTTAAGGAACCTCCATACTGTTCTTCATATGGCTGTATCAATTTACATTCCCACCAACAGTGAAAGACAGTTCCCTTTTCTCCACACCCTCTCTAGCATTTGTTGTTTGTAGATTTTCTGATAATGCCCATTCTAACTACTGTGAGGTGATACCTCATTGTAGTTTTGATTTGCATTTCTCTAATAATTAGCGATGTTGAGCGGCTTTTCATGTGCTTCTTGGCCATCTGTATGTCTTTGGAGAAATGTCTAATTAGGTCTTCTGCCCATTTTTGGATTGGGTTGTATGTTTTTTTAATATTGAGCTGCATGAGCTGTCTATATATTTTGGAGATTAATCCTTTGTCCGTTGATTCGTTTGCAAGTATTTTCTCCCATTCTGAGGGTTGTCTTTTCGTCTTGTTTGTAGTTTCCTTTGCTCTGCAAAAGCCTTTAACTTTCATTAGGTCCCATTTGTTTATTTTTGTTTTTATTTCCATTACTCTAGGAGGTGGATCAAAAAAGGTCTTGCTGTGATTTATGTCAAAGAGTGTTCTTCCTATGTTTTCCTCTAAGAGTTTTATAGTGTCCAGTCTTACATTTAGATCTCTAATCCATTTTGAGTTTATTTTTGTGTATGGTGTTAAGGAGTGTTCTAATTTCATTCTTTACATATAGCTGTCCAGTTTTCCCAGCACCAGTTATTGAAGGGACTGTCTTTTCTCCATTGTATATCCTTGCCTCTTTTGTCATAGATTAGTTGACCATAGGTGCATGAGTTTTTCTCTGGGTTTTCTGTCCTGTTCCATTGATCTATATTTCTGTTCTTGTGTCAGTACCATATTGGTTTGATTACTGTATCTTTGTAGTATAGTCTAAAGTCAGGGAGTCTGATTCCTCCAGCTCCATTTTATTCCCTCAAGACTGCTTTGGCTATTCGGGGTCTTTTGTGTCTCCATACAGATTTTAAGACTTTTTGTTCTAGTTCTGTAAAAAATGCCACTGGTAATTTGATAGGGATTGCATTGAATCTGTAGATTGCTTTGGGTAGTATAGTCATTTTCACAATATTGATTCTTCCAATCCAAGAACATGGTATATCTCTCCATCTGTGTCATCTTCGATTTCTTTCTTTTTTTTTTTTTTAATTAATTAATTTATTTTTGGCTGAGTTGGGTCTTCGTTGCTGCATGCGGGCTTTCTCTAGCTGCTGCGAGCGGGGGCTACTCTTTGTTGTAGTGCGTGGGCTTCTTGTTGCGGTGGCTTCTCTTGTTGCAGAGCACAGGATCTAGGCACGCGGGCTTCAGTAGTTGTGGCTTGTGGGCTCTAGAGCGCAGGCTCGGTACTTGTGGCGCACGGGCTTAGTTGCTCTGCGGCATGTGGGATCTTCCCAGACCAGGGCTCGAACCCGTGTCCCCTGCACTGGCAGGCGGATTCTTAACCACTGCGCCACCAGGGAAGCCCATCTTTGATTTCTTTCATCAGTGTCTTACAATTTTCTGAGTACAGGTCTTTTACCTCCTTGGTACGTTTATTTCTAGGTATTTTATTCTTTTTTGTTGCAGTGGTGAATGGGATTGTTTCCTTAATTTCTCTTTCTGATCTTTCATCGTTAGTGTATAGGAATGCAACAGATTTCTGTGCATTAATTTTGTATCCTGTAACTTTACCAAATTCATTGATTAGCTCTAGTAGTTTTCTGTTGGCATCTTTAGGATTCTCTATGTATAGTATCATGTCATCTGCAAACAGTGACACTTTTACTTCTTCTTTTCCAATTTGTATTCCTTTTATTTTTTTCTTCTCTGATTGCCATGGCTATGACTTCTAGAGCTATGTTGAATAATAGTGGCGAGAGTGGACATCCTTGTCTTGTTCCTGATCTTAGAGGAAATGCTTTCAGTTTTCCACCATTGAGAATGATGTTTGCTGTGGGTTTGTCATATATGGCCTTTATTATGTTGAGGTAGGTTCCCTCGATGCCCACTTTCTGGAGTGTTTTTATCATGTAAATGGGTGTTGAATTTTGTCAAAAGCTTTTTCTGCATCTATTGAGATGATCAGATGGCTTTTATTCTTCAATTTTTTAAAAAATAAATTTATTTATTTAGTTTATTTTTGGCTGCATTGGGTCTTCGTTACGGTGTGCAGGCTTCTCATTGTGGCAGCTTCTCCTGTTGTGGAGCACGGGCTCTAGGCGCACAGGCTTCAGTAGTTGTGGCACGTGGGCTCAGTAGTTGTGGCGCACAGGCTTAGTTGCTCCGTGGCATATGGGATCATCCCAGAGCAGGGCTCGAACCTGTGTCCCCTGCATTGGCAGGTGGATTCTTAACCACTGTACCACCAGGGAAGTCCCTTAGTAGTCTCTTATGATGCTTTGTACTTCTGTGGTGTCCGTTGTAACTTCTCCTTTTTCATTTCTAATTTTATTGATTTGACTCCTCTCCCTCTTTTTCTTGATGAGTTTGGCTAATGGTTTATCAATTTTGTTTATCTTCTCAAAGAACCAGCTTTTAGTTTTATTGATCTTTGCTATTGTTTTCTTTGTTTCTATTTCATTTATTTCTGCTCTGATCTTTATGATTTCTTTCCTTCTGCTAACTTTGGGTTTTGTTTGTTCTTCTTTCTCTAGTTCCTTTAGGTGTAAGTTTAGATTGTTTATTTGAGATTTTTCTTGTTTCTTGAGGTAGGCTTATATTGCTATAAACTTCCCTCTTAGAACTGCTTTTGCTGTATCCCATAGGTTTTGGATCATCGTGTTTTCATTGTCATTTGTCTCTAGGTATTTTTTGATTTCTTCAGTGATCTCTTGGTTATTTAGTAACGTACTGTTTAGCCTCTGTGTATGTTTTTTATGTTTTATCCCCTGTAATTGATTTCTAATCTCATAGCGTTGTGGTCAGAAAAGATGCTTGATATGATTTCAATTTTCTTAAATTTACTGAGGCTTGATTTGTGACCCAAGATGTGATCTATCCTGGAGAATGTTCTGTGTGCACTTGAGAAGAAAGTGTAATCTGCTGTTTTTGGATGGAATGTTCTATAAATATCAACTAAATCTGTCTGGTGTATTGTGTCATTTAAAGCTTGTGTTTCTTTATTAATTTTCTGTCTGGATGATCTGTCCATTTATGTAAGTGAGGTCTTAAAGTCCCCCACCATTATCGTGTTACTGTCAATTTTCTCTTTTATAGCTGTTAGCATTTGTCTTATGTATTGAGTTGCTCCTATGTTGGGTGCATATATATTTATAATTGTTATAGCTTCTTCTTGGATTGATCCCTTTGTCATTATGTAGTGTCCTTCCTTGTCTCTTGTAACATTCTTTATTTTAAAGTCTTATTTTATATGATATGAGTATTGCTACTCCAGCTGTCTTTTGATTTCCATTTGCACAGAACATCTTTTTCCATCCCCTCACTTTCAGTCTTATGTGTCCCTAGGTCTTAAGTGGGTCTCTTGTAGACAGCATGTATGTGGGTCTTGTTTTTGTATCCATTCAACGAGCCTGTGTCTTTTGGTTGGAGCATTTAATCCATTCACGTTTAAGGTAATTACCGATATGGATGTTCCTGCTACCATTTTCTTAATTGTTTTGGGTTTGTTTTGTAGGTTCTTTGCTTCTCTTGTGTTTCCCACTTAGAGAAGTTCCTTTAGCATTTGTTGTAGAGCTGGTCTGGTGGTACTGAATTCTCTTATCTTTTGCTTGTCTGTAAAGGTTTTGATTTCTCCATCAAATCTAAATGAGATCCTTGCTGGTAGAGTAATCTTGGTTGTAGGTTCTTTTCATCACTTTAAATATTTCATGTCACTCCCTTCTGGCTTGTAGAGTTTCTGCTGAGAAATCAGCTGTTAACCTTATGGGAGTTCCCTTGTATGTTATTTGTCATTTTTCCCTTGTTGCTTTTAATAATTTTTCTTTGTCTTTCTTTTTGTCAGTTTGATTACTGTGTGTCTCAGCGTGTTACTCCTTGGGTTTGTCCTGCCTGGGACTCTCTGTGCTTCCCAGACTTGGGTGGCTATTCCCTTTCCCATGTTAGGGAAGTTTTCGACTATAATCTCTTCAAATAGTGTCTCGGGTCCGTTGTCTCTCTCTTCTGCTTCTGGGACCTGTATAATACGAATGCTGTTGCATTTAACATTGTCCCAGAGGTCTCTTAGGCTATCTTCTTTTCTTTTCATTCTTTTTTCTTTACTCTGTTCTGCAGCAGTGAATTCCACCATTCTGTTTTCCAGGTGACTTCTGCCTCAGTTATTCTGCTATTGATTCCTTCTAGTGTATTTTTCATTTTGGTTATTGTATTGTTCATCTCTGTTTTGTTTGTTCTTTAATTCTTCTAGGTCTTTTTAAACATTTCTTGTGTCTTCTTGATCTTTGCCTCCATTCCTTTTCCGAGGTTAGCCTATCTCCACTTCATTTAGTTGTTTTTCTGAGGTTTTATCTTGTTTCTTCATCTGGTACATAGTCCTCTGCGTTTTCATTTTGTTTGTTTTTCTGTGAATATGGTTTTCATTCCACAGGCTGCAGCATTGTAGTTTTTCTTGTTTCTGCTGTCTGCCCTCTGGTGGATGAGGCTATCTAAGAGGCTTGTGCAAGCTTCCTGATAGGAGCGACTGGTGGTGGGTAGAGCTGGGTGTTGCTCTGGTGGGCACTGCTCAGTAAAACTTTAATTGGTTTGTCTGCTGATGGGTGGGGCTGAGTTCCCTCCCTGTTGGTTGTTTGGCCTGAGGCGACACAGCACTGGAGGCTACAGGCTCTTTGATGGGGCTAATGGTGGACTCTGGGAGGGCTCATGCCAAGGAGTACTTCCCAGAGCTTCTGCTGCTGCTGCCCTTGTCCCTATGGTGAGCCACAGCCATCCCCCGCATCTGCAGGATACCTTCCAACACTAGCTGGTAGGTCTGGTTCAGTTTCCTATGGAGTCACTACTCCTTCCCCTTGGGTCCTGATGCGCACACTACTTTGTGTATGCCCTCCAGGCTTGGAGTATATGTTTCCCCCAGTCCTGTCGAAGTCCTGTAGTCAAATCCTGCTAGCCTTCAAAGTCTGTTTCTCTGGGAATTCCTCCTCCTGTTGCCAGATCCCAAGGTTGGGAACCCTGACTTGGGGCTCAGAACCTTCACTCCAGTGGGTGGACTTCTGTGCTATAAGTGTTCTCCAGTTTGTGACTCACCCACCCAGCAGTTATGGGATTTGATTTTATTGTGATTGCCCCTCTCCTACTGTCTCATTGCAGCTTCTGCTTTGTCTTTGGATGTGGGGTATCTTTTTTCCTGAGTTCCAGTGTCTTCCTGTCGATGATTGTTCAGTAGTAAGTTGTAATTCCAGTGCCTCACAAAAGGCAGTGAACACACATCCTTCTACTCCGCCATCTTGAACCAGTCTCCATAATGTTACGATAATTTCTAATCAGAACTTAGTATATGGATTATGTAAGCTGAAATTTTATATAAAGCAATAATTTATAAGATAACCAAGTAAAATCGGAAAAGGAAGTATAATATACGAACTTTTGATCAGATGTTAGGGCCAACTACAAGCTACAAGAAGAGAAAAATGTATATTGGCAAGGGAGAAATAGACAGAAGAAGGGAATCAAATGGAAGTGTCAGAAACAGACCTGTACGTAAAATGAGACTTAATTTTGATATTTGTGATTTAGGGCTATAATAGTGCTTTATGACCTGCCAACACTATTTCCTTGCCAACACGATCCCTTATTCTTCTGGCTCACTGGCCTCCAGTCATACTAGCTTCGTGGATGCTGCTCAAACACACCAGGCATGACTCTGATAGAGAGGCTTTGCACTTGTTTGTCCCACTTTTGTACAGCCTTTTTCTCAAGATATCCACATGACCTTATGGTACAACTGTAACATTTTCTGCCCTCTTTTATGCTTTAGTTTCCTCTTGAGCATTTGTCTTCGCCTGAAATATTAAACGGTTCATTCATTAATCTTTTTTGTTTATGTTGCTGATGGGAATTAATATTACATGGCCCTGCTCTTCCCACAGGTTCCACATTCAGCAGAACCACTTATGGACCCTGCACTGGTGAGTGTCAGGTGTCCTAGAAGTCTTTTGCTGCCACTCTTCCTGGACTTGGTGTCTGGGGACCCTAAGCCCAGGTTTCCAAGTCCAGGCCAGAGGTTATATGGACAGATTCCCATTTTTGGCAGCCAGTGGACTGAGATGTGAAAGGTTGTCTTAGGTATAGCGGGTAATGTGTACAAATGTTTGAGGATGAGATTGAGATGGGAGTGTTTTAGGACTTGTGTAGGTCTTTGTTAACAGCTGGTAAGAACAGAGAGCAAGGGGGCCAGAGTTAGACCTAGAATGGTGGCCTGAGAAGAGGTTTCTGTTCTTGAGAATGATGGCAGACATGGAATTTTTGGAACAGAGAGGGAAAGTAATGTGACTTGACTTAGGTTTTAAGAGGCTACTCCTGGCTGCGGAGTGCACAAGAGACTGGGGGAGAGAAAGACAAGGAGATAATGAAGGAGGCTATTGCAGTCATCCAGATGCACATTAGTTCTTGCTGGACCAAAGTGGTGCATGAGGAGGTAGGAGAAATACTTGGCTTCTGGATTTGCTTTTAAGGTAGGAACTGACCAGATTTTCTAATGTGGAGGGCTCATGGATGACTCCAATGTTTTTTTCCCTTTGCATCTGGAAGGGTGGCAGTGCCATCAACTGAGATGGGGAAGTCAGTGGTAGCAGTCCTTTTCCGTGAGAATATTAGGAATTGGGTTTTGGCTGTTTTGATTCTCAGATGTTCCAGTGGCTCCAAGTATAGGAGACAAGGGGACGGCTGAACGTGAAGATCTAGAGTGCTGGGGGAGGCTTCAGGATGCCATTAGGGGACAAGGGAAGAGAGGGGGCTGTCACAAAGACAAGAAGAGTCGTCATCAGCGGGAACGGGGGGGAGGGAAAGTCCAGCAGGTGGCTCAGGTTTTTATGGGGGAGTGGCCATGAAATTGATGCAGAGGGAAGGCAGAATGGAGGTGAAGTGATAGTAAAGTCAGGCTGGTGGTTATTTTTCTCCTGTGCACTCACTAGGCTTTTGTGGTGGAACTTGGGTAGTTTCTGACAGAATGTCAAATGAGTTTACCTAAGGTGTGTCAAATGGGTGTGTATTTTGAAGGGGTGTTATATGGACAGAGATTGCAACTGGTGAAGAGACATAATGTGCAATACAGAGGTGGAACATGAACAGGCATATTTAGATTTGCATGCTTTGACTGAGGTTAAAGTCAGGAACAAGGCCTGGTGGGGAAGCCTTCAGAACAGTCCAGTGGAGAGTTAGGGTATGGTGGGATCCTGCTGCATTGGCAGGAATTTCCTGATGCCATGTGCAGGAGGGTATGTGAGGAGGCAGGAGACATGCCAGTTTTGTGGGCCGGGTGGTGGTGATGGGGATCAGATGTATGAGGAGTTAGCCAGTGAGTAATATGCATGTGGGGAAGGTGTGTGACCAAATTGCCCCAGGGCCCTCATACCAGGAGTTTAAGAGAGAATGATGAGCCCAAGTTTGTTTGTGTCTGGGAGACATGATCCTGGGGACACTGAGGCTGTTGTCTTGCAGGAGAGGGAGGGGGCCATGCATACCAAGCCCACAGCTTAGATGGCATCTATCTGTCCACCTACCTACCTATTGTTGCTGAGAGTTGTACCTAGCGCTCAAGGAAGTATGAAGAGTTATTCGGTACCAGTGCCCTCTAAGGGAGCTGGGGAGGGTGATGGACCCAGAGTGAGTATGGGTTAGGGGTACTTACGGGGTCCTGGGGAGAGAGGCTGCTTATGGAGACATCTGTCCCTGTCATCACAGGGCCCTGTGACCTTTGAGGACGTGGCTGTGTACTTTTCCCAGGAGGAGTGGAAGCTTCTTGATGAGGCCCAGAGATTCCTGTACCACGATGTGATGCTGGAGACCTTTGCACTTGTTGCATCATTGGGTAAGGCCCTCACACCTATCCCAGCATCCTGGACAGGTCTCTGCCTTTCCCCTTTTTTCCAAAGGCAAGTCTGTTTTTTTACAGCTAGACAGTGGGTACATCTCTATTACTGCTTCCCTCTCATCTGTGTTGTTGGTGCCAAGGCTGAGTGAGTGTGTATACGACTTCCTTTCAAAAGTGTCCCCAATACCAGCGGCTCTGAAGTTTTTTCAGTGAAGTTTTTTTGGGTCATAAGACTTGGAATTAGTTCAGTGGGTTCCATTAGTCTCAGCCACTCCCTGCTAAGTTGACTCCGTAGACCCATGCACCTTTGTGCTCCACGCTCTTCCATCTTCCAGCTGACATTTCTTGGGGCCTCACCATTCCAGGAATTGTTGGGACTTAATGTGGTCAGCATTTGTGGGGTCTTCTTGGCTGTTTCTGTGAGACCCTCATCTCAAAGATTCTTTTTGTTACATATTTTTTTTCCTGAGGTTGTTTTGGGATTGGTTGTCCCCCGGGCCAGTACTGACTGTTCACCTGTCATGTCTTTCTCTCAGGACTTTCATCTTCTAGGTCCCATGTTGTCCAGCTGGAGCTGAGAGGAGAACCCTGGGTACATGACAGAGTGGACATGACTCCAGACAGAGCAAGAGGGGCTCAAATTGGGCCTGGCCCTGGTAATTGGCATTGGGGGAGGAAGTGACATCATGGTTTGATTCATGTCATATCAGGAACATGTCCCGTACCCAACACTGTTTTGGTGTCAAGGCCAGTGACTGTGTACCTCATTTCTGTTTCTCCTCCATCCTTGACACTTGCCTCCTGTGATTTTTACTCTGGCTTCCAACCCAGGATTATCCCTCACCTCTCTGTCTTCCACTCCTCATTGTTCCTCTCCATCCTCGCTCTGCTGTGCTTTCCACTATTCACCTACACTTAATGTTTCATGAGGTCTGCACCTCTCCTCAAAATAGTCCTTGAACGCCAGCTACTCAGTGAAAATCAGATTATCCTGGACCTGGACACAGCTTTCCACATAGCACACACATGTCACCAGCAGCCAAGGTCCTAGTGAAAAGTGTTCCTGGAGGAATGAGTTGTGGACCCCTAGCTCCTTTATGCATTCCACCCCATCCTTCTGTCATTTGCATGGTGAGTGCTCCCTGTTCTGTGATGTGTAGAGGGTCAGTACTGTACAGCAGGGCTTTCCTAACCTCCCTGCAACTTCTTGTCTTGAAAACAGTCCCATAGATTTATTCCTTTCTGTGTCAGACACACATTTGTGATGGGGCTGCCTCCTTCTACCAAAAGTCTATGTCAAGTTTACCCGTATTTCTTTGCTTTCAGGGTGTTGGTATATGGCAGAGAACAAGCAGACACCCTCTGAGCAGAATGTTTCTGTAGAAGTGCCACAAATAAATACTTCAGAGGCAGACCTGTCCACCCTGAAGTCCTATCCCTGGGAGAGGTACTGCCTGTACTTAGAAGGTGGTTTGCATCTAGCTGAGGACCTTGGCACAAACCCTGGCCAGAAACTCTGTGGGGCAGGTGTGCAGTTTCACCAGCACAGTGGAGAGGAACTCTTTAGAAGAGACATGGGTAAGACCTTTATGAAGAGCTGCACCATCCATACATCCAAGAAGTCTTTCACATTCCAGGAGCCTTGGAAGGATTTCCCTTGTAGCTCTGGCCTTCTCCAGCACCAGGTCACTCCACAAAAGGACACCGAGTTTGTAGAGGCCTTTCACAATGGAGAAAAGCGTTACAAGTGCAGTGAATGTGGGAAAGCCTTCTGCCGTAAATACAGGCTTGCTCAGCACCAGAGAGTCCACACTGGAGAAAGGCCTTATGAATGCAGTGAATGTGGGAAAGTCTTTAGATGCAACTCCAACCTTGTTATACATAGAAGAATTCACACTGGGGAAAGGCCTTATGAGTGTAGAGAATGTGGGAAGTTCTTTAGGCAAAACGCCCAACTTATTGTGCACCAGAGAATTCACACTGGAGCCAAGCCTTACGAGTGCAGTGAATGTGGGAAAACCTTCATTACTAAAAGCAAACTTGTTCAGCACCAGAGAGTCCACACGGGAGAGAGACCTTATGAATGTGGAGAATGCAGAAAAGCCTTCACCTATAAACGCATGCTTGTTCAGCATCAGAGAGTCCACACTGGAGAGAGGCCTTATGAGTGCAGTGAATGTGGGAAAGTCTTTAGGTACATTGCCAGCCTCATTAAACATAGAAGAATTCACACTGGGGAAAGGCCTTATGAGTGTAGTGAATGTGGGAAGTCCTTTAGGCAAAGGGCCCACCTTCAGGTCCACCAGAGAATTCACACTGGAGCAAAGACTTACAAGTGCAGTGAATGTGGGAAATGTTTTAGCCAAAACTCTATTCTCACTACGCACCAGAGAGTTCACACTGGCGAAAGGCCTTATAAGTGCAGTGAATGTGGAAAGTGTTTTAGTCAAAGCTCTACTCTTATTAAGCACCAGAGTTCACATTGGAGGAAAACCATATGAGGAGAACTCTGAATGAGGAGAATTATTTAGCCAAAGCATCCAGCTTAGTCAACACCGAAAAGCTCACACCACAGAAAGGCCTCATCAGTGCAGCAAATGTGGAAAGGTTTTCTGTCAAAGGTCTGCTCTGAGCACTAGAAACTTCACAGCTCAGATAGACCCTATGAGTACAGCAAATGTAGGAAAGCTTTCAGCCAAAGGTCTTACCTTATTCGATACCAGAAAGTTCATACTGGAGAAGGGCCTTCAAATGAGATGAGGAGAGCAGCGAATGAGCTGTCTCCTTAATTAATACATCATACTGAATAGACTCTTTGAGGAAGTCATCAGCTGGAAGTTGAATGCCATACATCTGAACAGCCCTCGTGTGCAGATTGCCTATGAGTACCGGGTTCATAGGAAGCTTTTCAGGAGCTACGCTCTACTTTCTAACCTGTGCAAGACCCTTGTTGGACTCAATATCACTAAGTTTTTTACCTCTCCCATGTGGCAGATCCCAGTACTGGGGCATCAGTCATCACACTGTGATCAGGGTAGGTAGACCTTTGTGCTGTCCTGTCCCCTGGAGGGAAGCATGAATAGCCTGAGCACTTGGGTGTTGTCATTCTCTTCCGTCAAGGACAGGACCTAAGCAGCTTTGACCATGGTGACCCAATGTGGGTTCCCTTGGCAGCTTACAGAAGTTTATTTTCCTTGGTGGTATTGTCTCATGTCATGCTCACGATGGATGTTTCTAGCTCCAGGTCACCCTGTTTGGGAACGATCTGCCTCCATTTGCTCTGCTCTGTGAAAAAATAAAGACTATAGTTTAAGCCACGTCTTTTGTGGGTGTTCCAATCTTTGTCAGTAAGGATAGTATCATGGTGGAGAATGGTTTTCACTCCAGTTTTGGTCCAGTTTGAATTGTTGTCCAAGGCCTCCTGGGGTAGACTACAGGGTTCTGTGGAACTAATGTGACCTGGATGTTAGAATTTTTGGTGGGTCCCGAGGTCACCCTGAGATGAGGACAGTTGTGTGAACCACCAGTGTTTTTTGGAGCTGCATAAGTTCTCTTTTTTCACATGGGATGTCACATCATGACCCCAGTACTGTTCAAGATAAGAAGTTCTCTAGGTCCAGCTGGAAAAGTGCCATGTGCCATAATGTCCATAACATGGTAGGCTGGTGTTGCTGAGCGTTAGATTACAGACATCAGGTGGGAACCATATTTGGTACAGAAACAGGGAATTAATAGGGAGTGAGTGACTAGCAAACAAAAAGAGATGAACGTATTCTAAAAGTGCATCCATGAATGTTCCCGTGACTGTGCCTGTTTAGGATAATGTTTTTGCAAAAATTCTCAGGAGCTACAGAGCGGTTTCTCTCCTGAGGTCCCAGTCAGTGTCAGGCTGAATAATGTAAAGGTTTTGGGATCCCGTAGCATCTGCAGATTGTTTATCTCAAGGCCATTGGTGCATAGCAAAGATAATGGGTCATAAGAGTGGAAATCGTGTAGTCCAGGCATGTGGTTTTTAGGACGCAGGCAGTTCCTGGATAGCTCAAGTGGAAACACCTTTCATTGCTCACCGGTCTTCATTGCTACCACAACAGAATCCCTCCCATGAGACAAGGAGATGTGATGGGGTTAACATGCGGTTGCCAGAGTTCTACTGAAAAGGAGATTCAGAAAAGAGATTCAGATTTTTATGTGAAGCCAATTTCTATTAAATTTAATTGAGCTGTATAGTTGCTATGCATCGAACTGAACATACCTAAAATGTACAGCTTGGTTAAGCTTTAATACGTGTAAACCCACAGAACCATCATAATTACAAACATCCATCACTCCCATATCCACCTTCTGACATCTCTCCCAGGACTCCCAGGCAATTAGTATTGATATACTTTTTTCCCATTCAATTAGTGTTTTCTACACTTAATATCATTGGGGTCTTAATGTTTACTTTTATATTTGTCTTTTTTTCATGATGCATAACTATTTTGAGAATCATTTAAGTTGCTGATAAGTATAATTCATTTTTTTTCCTGAAAAATATACTGTTTGGATATACCACCCACTGACTGTTTATCCATACATTGTTAAAGGATGGGGTTTTGTGGTTTGTATCCATTTTGGCTATGACAGATAAGCTTAATAAATTCTTTACATGTACGTATGGTTTCATATTCAAAATTCAATGACTATACCCTTTTGTGTGCCATTCACAGTATGGGAGCATTCCAGTTTTCCTGTATTCCTCTCTAGTACTTAGTTGATATGGCTAGTGTTTCAATATTACCTGTTTAAATGTGTAGAGGTGTCTCACTATGGTCTGATTGCATTTCCCTAATGATTCATGATGTTGAACATTTTTGTGTTCATTTGCCAGGTGTATGTCTTCTTTGATAAAATGTCTGTCTTTTATTAGTAACTGAGAAGGCAAAAATCTGTTGGAACTTGACTTTTCTTCAGTGACTTCGCTGGGTGGAATAAATGTTTGTGCTTACATCGTTATTCACCACGTATGGTCCTCATTATTAACATAGTCTCCGTTACTTTAAGTCTAGACACGTATAAAACAACTAACCGAACCTTGATTGTTGTGTTTGCCAATTTCCCTGGTATGAATACTCCAACTGTGGGCAATTCCAAACAGTGAATATGAGGTTTTTACTGCACCAGAGGCGCAAGAAGCCAAACGCTGAGATGCCAAGGTTTGCAGGGGAGAAGGCAGCTAAGCCAGGAGGTGGAAGAAGTCTCAGATCCACCTTCCCGGAGGCGATGTGCTTGAGATATTTAAGGTATAAAGAGGCAGTGTGGTCTTAGGTGTGGGGAAAGGCCATCAGAGTTAGAGAAAAGGTGAGGTAATCGGTGTGTGCAGGTGTATTTCATTACATGCTTCTTCACAGATGCATGTTCAAAAATGGTGTCCCTGAATGGGACATCATCACTGGCTCTATAATGAGGGAACCAGAGAAGCAACACATGGTCCACCTGCTTATGGCCACCCCACATTCCTCCTCTGTATTGTTCACTATGGCCCCCTGTCTGGAGTCTTTGTTCTCTTGACTCTGACCTAACACGGTGACGTCTAAAGCTTTAGCCTACATCCTTTGGAAGAGCAATAAGACAATGTTTAATAGACCCCAGCTATGGATGCATGAACTTTGTGTCATAGTGACAACCTGGTATCATGTGCCCGTTTGGTTTTGTAGGTTTTGGAAACATCTGAAATATTATGGCTGTCTCTCTGATCAGCGAAGACTACATTCCATGGAAATCTGGGTTCGTCTCCTTTAAGAAGCGTGAAACCCCGCCCCCGTCCTCAGAGCCTCCAGGACACTCCTTCCCAGGAGCCCCGGCAGTGAGGCGGGGCTTTTCCTGTAGGCGGGGAGCACCGCCCCTTGCCAGGTTCTAGAGGCCTGTGAACTGCATTACCTGAAAAAAAACTACGCCAGTTCGTGGGCGCCCCTGAGCCAATGAAGGCTCAGGAAAGAGTCACTTCCGTTCTAGAGGACGGAGTCTGGGCGGCTTTTCCGGCGTCGACTGGGGTCGTTATTTTGTAAACTCGGCTGTGTTCACAGGCGGGGAACTTCGCAACGCTGTGAAGGCCAGAGGTCAGGGAGCCAGGAAGGCGCCGTGCCCGCTTCTCTGAGCTTCGTCTGAGGCTCGGCGTGGGCGCCATCCGGCCTGACTCTGTCTTGGGCGGTTGGTGCCGCAGTGCCCGGGCCCCACCTTCGCCTACAAACTCCGCTGGCACCGGCTCAGATGTGTCGGATTCAGGTAAATGCTGCGTCATCCGGGCCCTCCCCCAACTCTTCTCATTCAGCAGTGTTTTATCTGTGTTCTCTTACTAGTGTCCTATAGTTATTATTTGTACCCCCAAAACTTGGCTTTCCGAAGTTTGAAATATGACCTGCGTGGGAAAAAAAATTGCAGAGAACTTCAATGTGCGGTTGAGGAAGCTCTGAGATTAATATCCGTTCACCGCTCAGGCCAAAATTGCTATATAAATAGGACCTCAGAAGCAGCCTGTGGGGTTCTTCCAAAACAATTATCCCCATCCCCACCAAGTTAATGTATTGGCTGCTGTTTGAAGTAAGCATTTCCTTTCTTTTCTTGATAATTTTGCCAACTCTGTGGAAACTATTTGACGTGTCAAAACTTTTTTATGAATGTAATATGTTTTATGATGTGTTTTTCTTCTTTTGCGCAATGTGGTGTGACTTTACCCATGTTTTTCATGGCTATCCCTTTGTGGGAGAAAGAGGTGAAACAGGAGGGAAGGGGGCAGGGCACAGCCTTTAAAGGAATGACATATCCATAGGACTTGACTAAAACAAACAGGTTTGAACCAATTAGGTCCAAGATGGCGGAAGATTTGATTTCCAGTGGATCTTGAGGCTCATTATACTCCCATTGTATTACATGAGCATGTAAATAACACACCCACCTGCGCCCTGACAGTTCTAAGGCTAACCTAAAAGGCCAAAAAGTGGGTGGTGGCCCAATTCCTGGAAATACCTGCCCCTTCCCGGGAAGTAGTTGGAATAATTCTCCCACTCAGCCTGTGAAATTACGTAGGACATAAAAAGTAACCACGTCATATTTTGAGGCCTCTCGCCTTCTGAGATGGCCCACACTCTGTCTGTGGAGTGTGTTCCTCGCTAAATAAATCCACTTCTTACCTATCACGTTGTCTCTCACTGAATTCTTTCTGTGAGGAGACTTCAAGAACCTGAGGTTCATTAAGTCCTGAGACCACGTGTGTGATCTCAAGTAAAGTCCCAATCTGAGTTGCATGGTTTCAGGGAGACCCCTTGCAGGGCCTGAGAGTGGGCACTTGTGTAACACTCGTAAATTAATTGTCCAAGGAGACACACATGCTGACAAAGCAAGAGACTTTATTGGAAAGGGGTGCCTGGGCGAAGAGCAACACAGTAGGGAACCCAGGAGAACTGCTCTGCCATGATGCTCGCAATCTCGCTTTTATGGTAACAGGGTTAGTTTCCGGGTTGTCTCTGGCCAGTTGTTCTGACTCAGGGTCCTTTCTGGTGGTGCGCTCACCTCTCAGCCAAGATGGATTCCAGCATGAGGGGGATTCTGGGAGGTAGGCAGGACATATCATCTCTTCCCTCCTCCTTTCGGACCCTCCCACATTCTCCCAGTTAGCTTTCAGAGGCAGCACCTCTCTATCGGAACTTCCTGTTGTGAGACAACTCAGGCAAGTGGTTATCATTGTGCCTGGCCAAGGTGGGCGGTTTCAGTTCCCTAACACATTCATTTTCCTTTCTTGTGCTGTGTTCTGTAGATATGAGTATATGAGTAAAATGTCTTTATACGTTCCCCTGTTGAAGGCTCTTCTTTGTTTATGTGTTTCTTTTTTCTTCTTTTTTTTTGTTTTTGGTCTACTTTCTGTATTTATAGCCATACCTGCCATCTGTTCTTGTGTATATACAGCATGCATTTGTCTAGCATATATGTTAAAATTATTCTACTTAAATGAACATTTCCACTTTTTAATTTTGTTTTGTTCTTACTGATTTTAACTTAGTTCTTTGAATGAAATTATACATATTTTTCAACTATCCCATTGTTAGATTTTGATACAGACTTATTATACATTACATAAACTTAGTTTTACAGCATACACACACTTAGAGGGTTTTGGGGTTTTTTTAATAATTTTTATTGGAGTATAGTTGATTTACAATGTTGTGTTAGTTTCAAGTGTACAACAAAGTAAATCACTTATAAATATACATATATCCATTCTTTTCTAGAGTCTTCTCCCATATAGGTCATTACAGAGTACTGAGTAGAGTTCCCTGTGCTATAAAATAAGCCCTAATTAGTTATCTGTGTTATATATAGTAGTGTGTATATATCAATCCCAGTCTCCCAAATTATCCCCCCCTCCCCACTTTCCCCCAGTAACAAGAAGTTTGTTTCTACACCTGTGGCTCTATTTCTGCTTTGTAAATAAGTTTATTTCTATTATTTTTTGTTTTTTAGCGATATCATCATCTGTCTTTCTCTGTTTGACTTATTCACTCAGTATGACAGTCTCTAGGTCCATCCATGTTGCTACCAATGGCATTATTTTGTTCTTTTTTATGGCTTTTTTATCCAGTGTGTATATGTACCATATCTTTATCCACTCCTCCATCGGTGGACACTTAAGTTGCTTCCATGTCTTGGCTGTTGTAAATAGTGCTGCAGTAAACATTGTGCTGCTTGTATCTTTTTGGATTATGGTTTTCTATGGATATATGCACAGGAGTGGGATTGCTGGATTATATGGTACTTCTATACTTAGTTTTTTAAGGAACCTCTATACTGTTCTCCATAGTGGCTGTACCAATTTACATTCCCACCAGCAGTGTAGGAGGGTTCCCATTTTTCCACATCCTCTCCAGCATTCATTATTTGTAGACTTTTTGATGATGGCCATTCTGACCGGTGTGAGGTGGTTCCCACTGTAGTTTTTATTTACATTTCTCTAATAGTAGTGATGTTGAGCATCTTTTCATGTGCTTTTGTCCATCTGAATGTCTTTGGAGAAATGTCTATTTAGGTCTTCTGCCAGTTTATTGATTGGGTTGTTTGTGTTTTTTTGATACTGATCTGCATGAACTGTTTGATTATTTTGGAAATTAATCCCTTGTCAGTTGCTTTGTTTGCAAATACTTTCTCCCATTTTGTGGGTTGTCTTTTCATCTTGTTTATGGTTTCCTTTGCTGTGCACAACCTTGTAAGGTTAATTAGGTTCCATTTGTTTATTTTTGTTTTTATTCTCCTTACTCTAGGAGGTGGGTCAAAAAAGATCTTCCTGCACTTTATGTCAAAAGTGTTCTGCCTATGTTTTCCTCTAAGAGTTTTATAGTGTCTGGCCTTCACTTAGGTCTTTAATCAGTTTTGACTTTATTTTTGTGTATGGTGTTAGTGGGTGTCCTAATTTCACTCTTTTACATGTAACTGTCTAGTTTTCCTAACACCACTTATTGAAGAGACTGTCTTTTCTCCATTGTACATTCTTGCTTCCTTGGTCATAGATTAGGTGACCATAGGTGTGTGGGTTTATCTCTTGACTTTCTATCTATCCTGTTCCATTGATCTGTATTTCTGTTTTTGTGCCAGTACCAAACTGTTTTGGTTACTGTAACTTTGTAGTATAGTCTGGAGTCAGGGAGCCTGATTCTTCCAGCTCCGTTTTTCTTTCTCAAGGTTGCTTTGGCTATTTGAGGTCTTTTCTGTTTCCATACAAATGGTAAAATTATTTGTTCTAGTTCTGTGAAAACTGCCATTGGTAATTTGCTAGGGACTGCACTGAATCTGTAGATTGCTTTGGGTAGTATAGTCATTTTCACAATAGAGATTCTTCCAATCCAAGAACATGGTCTATCTCTCCATCTGTTTATGTCATGTTTGATTGCTTTCATCAGCATCTTACAGTTTTCTGAGTACAGGTCTTTAGCCTCCTTAGGTAGGTTTATTTTTATTATTATTATTTTAATAAATTTATTTATGTATTTATCTTGGGCTGCATTAGGTCTTTGTTGCTCCATGCAGGCTTTCTCTAGTTGTGCCGAGCGGGGGCTGGGCTACTTCTTCGTGGTGGTGCGCAAGCTTCTCATTGCAGTGGCGTTTTTTTCTTGTTGCGGAGCACGGGCTCTAGGCATGCAGGCTTCAGTAGTTGTGGTACGGGGCCTCAGCTGTTCCGTGGCATGTGGGATCTTCCCGGACCAAGGCTCGAACCCATGTCCCCTGCATTGGCAGGCAGATTCTTAACCACTGCGCCACCAGGGAAGCCCCTTAGGTAGGTTTATTCCTAGGTAGTTTATTCTTTTCGTTGCAGTGGTGAATGGGATTGTTTCCTTAATTTCTCTTTCTGATCTTTCATTGTTAGTGTATAGGAATGCAAGAGATTTTTGTGCATTCATTTTGTATTCTGCAGCTTTACCAAATTCACTGATGAGCGTAGTAGTTTTCTGATAGCATCTTTAAGATTTTCTCTGAGTAGTATCATGTCATCTGCAAACAGTGATAGTTTTACTGCTTCCAATTTGCATTTCTTTTGTTTCTTTTTGTTCTCTGATTGCCGTGGCTAGAACTTCCGAAACTATTGGCAGGAGTGGACATCCTTGTCTTGTACCTGATCTTAGAGGAAATGCTTTCAGTGTTTCACCTTTGAGAATGATGTTAGCTGTGGGTTTGTTGTATATGGCCTTTATTACGTTGAGGTAGGTTCCCCCATGCCAACTTTCTGGAGAGTTTTTATCATAAATTGGTGTTGAATTTTGTCAAAAGCTTTTTCTGCATCTATTGAGATGATCATATGGCTTTTATTCTTTAATTTGTTAATATGGTGTATCACATTCATTGATTTGCATATATTGAAGAATCCTTGCATCCCTGGGTAAATCCTACTTGATCGTAGTGTATGATCCTTTTAATGTGTTGTAGTCAGTTTGCTAGTATTTTGTTGAGGAGTTTTTGCATGTATGTTCATCAGTGATATTGGCCTGTAATTTTCTTGTGTGTGGGTGGTATGTTTGGTGTTGATATCAGGGTGATGATGGCCACACAGAATGAGCTTGGGGGTGTCTCTTCTTCTGCAGTTTTTTATAGGTGTTTTCTTTTTAAATGTTTGATAGAGTTCTTCTATGAGGCCATCTGGTCCTGGTCTTTTGTTGGAATTTTTTTTTTAAATCAGTTTTAGTTTCAGTACTGGTGGTGGTTTGTTCGTATTTTCTTTTTCTTCCTGGCTCAGTCTTGGTAGGTTGTACCTTTCTAGGAATTTGTCCATTTCTTCTAGGTTGTCCATTTTATTGTATATAGCTGCTTGTAGTAGTCTCTTAGGAGCCTTTGTATTTCTGTGGTGTCCGTTTTTATTGATTTGAGCCCTCCCCTGTTGTTCTTGATGACTCTGGCAAGGTTTATGTTTTCAAAAAAACAGCTTTTAGTTTCATTGATCTTTGCTATTATTTGCTTTAGGTGTAAGTAAGGTTAGGTTGTTTATTGAAGATTTTTCTTGTTTCCTGAGGAAAGATTGTATTGTTGTAAACTTCGCTCTTAGAACTGCTTTTGCTACATCCCATAGTTTTGGATCAGTGTGTTTTCATCATCCTTTGTCTCTATGTAAGTTTTTGATTTTCTCGTTCATGTTTTCAGTGATCCATTGTTTTTTAGTAACATGTTGTTTAGCCTCCATATGTTGGTGTTTTTTTTTTTTAATAGTTTGTTGTGTAATTTATTTCTAATCTCATATGGAAAAGGTGCTTGATAGGATTTCACTTATCTTAAATTTGCCAAGGTTTTCTTTGTGGCCCAGAATGTGTTCTATCCTGGAGAATGTTCTAGGTATACTTGAAAAGAATGTGTATTCGGTTGCTTTTGGATGCAATGCTGTTTAAATATCAATTAAGGCTATCGTGTCTAATGTGTCATTTAAGGCTTGTTTTTCCGTATTGATTCTCTGTCTGGATGATCTGTCCATTGGTGTAAGTGGGGTGTTAAAGTCCCCCCATCATTGTGTTGCTGTCAGTTTCTCTTCTTATGGCTGTTAGCGTTTTTTGCATTATAGATTGATCCCTTGATCATTGTGTAGTACTTCTTTGTCTCTTGTAACAGTCTTAAAGTCTATTTTGTCTGATATGAGTATTGCTACTCCGGCTTTCTTTGGATTTCATATAGGCAATTTCTTTTTTTTTTTTTTTTTTTCTTCCCATGGCTTGAGGGATCATAGCTCCCCAACCAGGCATGGAATCCAGGCCCTTGGCATTGAAATGATGGAGTTCTAACCCCTGGACTGCTAGAGAATTCTTGTCATTTTCTTAATTGTTTTGAATTTGTTTTTGTCTGGTTTTCTCTCTTCCCTTCCTTTTGATTTCATCTCTTGTGGTTTGATGATTATCTTTAGTGTTGTGTTTGGGATTTTTTTGTTTTTCTTTTTTTGAACCTATTGTAGTTTTTTGGTTTGCAGTCTGCATGTGTTTTTTTTATTTTGTTTTTCTTTTTGGCTGAGTTGGGTGTTTGTTGCTGTGCGGGGGCTTTCTCTAGTTGCGGTGAGTGGCGGCTACTCTTCGTTGCAGTGTGCAGGCTTCTTATTTCCATGGCCTCTCATTGCAGAGCATTGGCTCTAGGCACATGGGCTTCAGTAGTTGTGGCTCGGGGGCTCTAGAGTGCATGCTCAGTAGTTGTGGCACACAGGCTTAGTTGCTCCGTGGCATGTGTGATCTTCCCGGACCAGGGCTCAAACCTGTGTCCCCTGCATATATATGGTTTTTATATAGCAGTCTATATATGTACAGGATTGTTTTAAGGTGCTGGTGTCTTAATTTCAAATGCAATTCCCATTTCCTGCATTTGTACTCTCCTCATGGTTGCTGTTTTGATATCATATTTTGTGTGTGGATGATTTCCTTCTTTTACTGTATGTTTGCCTTTACTAATGAGCTTTCCCTTTTGTGATTTTTTTGTTTCTAGTTGTGGCCTTTTCTTTTCCACCTAGAGAAGTTCTTTTAGCACTTGTTGCAAAGTTGGTCTGGTGGTGCTGAATTCTCTTTACTTTTGCTTGTCTGTCTGTAAAGCTTTTAATTTCTCCATCTAATCTGAATGAAAGCCTTGCTGGGTAGAGTATTGTTTGTTGTAGGTTTTTTCCCTTTCACCACTTTAAATATAAATATATTGTGCCACTCTGGCCTGCAGAGTTTCTGTTGAAAAATCAGCTGATAGCCTTATGGTTATCATTCCTTTGTATGTTATTTGTTGCTTTGCCCTTGTTGCTTTTTTTTTTTTTTTTTTTTTAGTATTAGTTGTTTTGTTTGTTTCTTTTTTTATACTGCAGGTTCTTATTAGTCATCAATTTTATACACATCAGTGTATACATGTCAATCCCAATCGCCCAATTCAGCACACCACCATCCCCACCCCACCGCAGTTTTCCCCCCTTGGTGTCCATATGTCTGTTCTCTACATCTGTGTCTCAACTTCTGCCCTGCAAACCGGCTCATCTGTACCATTTTTCTAGGTTCCACATACATGCGTTAATATATGATATTTGTTTTTCTCTTTCTGACTTACTTCACTCTGTATGACAGTCTCTAGATCCATCCACGTCTCAAAAAATGACTCAATTTCGTTCCTTTTTATGGCTGAGTAATATTCCATTGTATATATGTACCACATCTTCTTTATGCATTCGTCTGTTGATGGGCATTTAGGTTGCTTCCATGAACCTGGCTATTGTAAATAGTGCTGCAATGAACATTCAGGTGCATGTGTCTTTGAATTACGGTTTTCTCTGGGTATATGCCCAGTAGTGGGATTGCTGGGTCATATGGTAATTCTATTTTTAGCTTTTTAAGGAACCTCCATATTGTTCTCCATAGTGGCTGTATCAATTTACATTCCCACCAACAGTGCAAGAGGGTTCCCTTTTCTCCACACCCTCTCCAGCATTTGTTGTTTGTAGATTTTCTGATGATGCCCATTCTAACTGGTGTGAGGTGATACCTCATTGTAGTTTTGATTTGCATTTCTCTTATAATTAGTGATGTTGAGCAGCTTTTCATGTGCTTCTTGGCCATCTGTCTGTCTTCTTTGGAGAAATGTCAATTTAGGTCTTCTGACCATTTTTTGGATTGAGTTGTTTGTTTCTTTAATATTGAGCTGCATGAGCTGTTTATATATTTTGGAGATTAATCCTTTGTCCATTGATTCGTTTGCAAATATTTTCTCCCATTTGGAGGGTTGTCTTTTCGTCTTGTTTATGGTTTCCTTTGCTGTGCAAAAGCTTTGAAGTTTCATTAGGTCCCATTTGTTTATTTTTGTTTTTATTTCCATTACTCTCGGAGGTGGATCAAAAAAGATCTTGCTGTGATTTATGTCAAAGAGTGTTCTTCCTATGTTTTCCTCTAAGAGTTTTATAGTGTCCAGTCTTATATTTAGGTCTCTAATCCATTTTGAGTTTATTTTTGTGTATGGTGTTAGGGAGTATTCTAATTTCATTCTTTTACATGTAGCTGTCCAGTTTTCCCAGCACCACTTATTGAAGAGACCGTCTTTTCTCCATTGTATATCTTTGCCTCCTTTGTCATAGATTAGTTGACCATAGGTGCGTGGGTTTATCTCTGGGCTTTCTATCTTGTTCCATTGATCTGTGTTTCTGTTTTTGTGCCAGTACCATATTGTCTTGATTACTGTATCTTTGTAGTATAGTCTAAAGTCAGGGAGTCTGATTCCTCAAGCTCCGTTTTTTTCCCTCAAGACTGCTTTGGCTATTCGGGGTCTTTTGGGTCTCCATTCAAATTTTAAGATGATTTGTTCTAGCTCCGTAAAAAATGCCATTGGTAATTTGATAGGGATTGCATTGAATCTGTAGATTGCTTTGGGTAGTATAGTCATTTTCACAATGTTGATTCTTCCAATCCAAGAACATAATATATCTCTCCATCTGTTGGTATCATCTTTAATTTCTTTCATCAGTGTCTTATAGTTTTCTGCATACAGGTCTTTTGTCTCCCTGGGTAGGTTTATTCCTAGGTATTTTATTCTTTTTGTTGCAATGGTAAATGGGAGTGTTTCCATAATTTCTCTTTCAGATTTTTCATCATTAGTGTATAGGAATGCAAGAGATTTCTGTGCATTAATTTTGTATCCTGCAACTTTACCATATTCATTAATTAGCTCTAGCAGTTTTCTGGTGGCAGTTTTAGGATTTTCTGTGTATAGTATCATATCATCTGCAAACAGTGACAGTTTTACTTCTTCTTTTCCAATTTGTATTCCTTTTATTTCTTTTTCTTCTCTGATTGCCGTGGCTAGGACTTCCAGAACTATGTTGAATAATAGTGGTGAGGGTGGACATCCTTGTCTCGTTCCTGATCTTAGAGGAAATGCTTTCAGTTTTTCACCATTGAGAATGATGTTTGCTGTGGGTTTGTCATATATGGCCTTTATTATGTTGAGGTAGGTTCCCTCTATGCCCACTTTCTGGAGAGTTTTTATCATAAATTGGTGTTGAATTTTGTCAAAAGCTTTTTCTGCATCTATTGAGTTGATCATATGGTTTTTATTCTTCAATTTGTTAATATGGTGTATCACATTGATTGATTTGCGTATATTGAAGAATCCTTGCATCCCTGGGATAAATCCCACTTGATCGTGGTTTATGATCCTTTTAATGTGTTGTTGGATTCTGTTTGCCAGTATTTTGTTGAGGATTTTTGCATCTATATTCATCAGTGATATTGGTCTTTAATTTTCTTTTTTTGTAGTGTCTTTGTCTGGTTTTGGTATCAGGGTGATGGTGGCCTCATAGAATGAGTTCGGGAGTGTTCCTTCCTCTGCAATTTTTTGGAAGAGTTTGAGAAGGATGGGTGTTAGCTCTTCTCTAAATGTTTGATAGAATTCACCTGTGAAGCCATCTGGTCCTGGACTTTTGTTTGTTGGAAGATTTTTAATCACAGTTTCAATTTCATTACTTGTGATTGGTCTGTTCATATTTTCTGTTTCTTCCTAGTTCAGTCTTGGAAGGTTATACCTTTCTAAGAATTTGTCCATTTCTTCCAGGTTGTCCATTTTATTGGCATAGTTGCTTGTAGTAGTCTCTTAGGATGCTTTGTATTTCTGTGGTGTCTCTTGTAACTTCTCCTTTTTCATTTCTGATTTTATTGATTTGAGTCCTCTCCCTCTTTTTCTTGATGAGTCTGGCTAGTGGCTTATCAATTTTGTTTATCTTCTCAAAGAACCAGCTTTTAGTTTTATTGATCTTTGCTATTGTTTTCTTTGTTTCTATTTCATTTATTTCCGCTCTGATCTTTATGATTTCTTTCCTTCTGCTAACTTTGGGTTTTGTTTGTTCTTCTTTCTCTAGTTTCTTTAGGTGTAAGGTTAGATTGTTTATTTGAGATTTTTCTTGTTTCTTGAGGTAGGCTTGTATAGCTATAAACTTCCCTCTTAGAACTGCCTTTGCTGCATCCCATAGGTTTTGGATTGTTGTGTTTTCATTGTCGTTTGTCTCTAGGTATTTTTTGATTTCTTCTTTGATTTCTTCAGTGATCTCTTGGTTATTTAGTAACGTATTGTTTAGCCTCCATGTGTTTGTGTTTTTTACGTTTTTTTCCCTGTAATTCATTTCTAATCTCATAGCGTTGTGGTCAGAAAAGATGCTTGATATGATTTCAGTTTTCTTAAATTTACTGAGACTTGATTTGTGACCCAAGATGTGATCTATCCTGGAGAATGTTCCGTGTGCATTTGAGAAGAAAGTGTAATCTGCTGTTTTTGGATGGAATGTTCTATAAATATCAATTAAATCTATCTGGTCTGTGTCATTTAAAGCTTCTGTTTCCTTATTTATTTTCATTTTGGATGATCTGTCCATTGGTGTAAGTGAGGTGTTAAAGTCCCCCACTATTATTGTGTTACTGTCAATTTCCTCTTTTATAGCTGTTAGCAGTTGCCTTATGTATTGAGGTGCTCCTATGTTGGGTGCATATATATTTATAATTGTTATATCTTCTTCTTCTTGGATTGATCCCTTGATCATTATGTAGTGTCCTTCCTTGTCTCTTGTAACATTCTTTATTTTAAAGTCTATTTTATCTGATATGAGTATAGCTACTCCAGCTTTCTTTTGATTTCCATTTGCATGGAATATCTTTTTCCATCCCCTCTCTTTCAGTCTGTATGTGTCCCTAGGTCTGAAGTGGGTCTCTTGTAGACAGCATATATATGGGTCTTGTTTTTGTATCCATTCAGCAAGCCTGTGTCTTTTGGTTGCAGCATTTAATCCATTCACGTTTAAGGTAATTATCGATATGTATGTTCCTATGACCATTTTCTTAATTGTTTTGAGCTTGTTTTTGTAGGTCCTTTTCTTCTCTTGTGTTTCCCACTTAGAGAAGTTCCTTTAGCATTTGTTGTAGAGCTGGTTTGGTGGTGCTGAATTCTCTTAGCTTTTGCTTGTCTGTAAAGCTTTTGATTTCTCCATCAAATCTAAATGAGATCCTTGCTGTGTAGAGTAATCTTGGTTGTAGGTTCTTCCCTTTCATCACTTTAAGTATATCATGCCACTCCTTTCTGGCTTGTAGAGTTTCTGCTGAGAAATCAGCTGTTAACCTTATGGGAGTTCCCTTGTATGTTATTTGTCATTTTTCCCTTGCTGCTTTCAATAATTTTTCTTTGTCTTTAATTTTTGCCACTTTGATTACTATGTGTCTCGGCGTGTTTCTCCTTGGGTTTATCCTGTATGACACTCTCTGCGCTTCCTGGACTTGCGTGGCTATTTCCTTTCCCATGTTAGGGAAGTTTTTGACTATAATCTCTTCAAATATTTTCTCTGGTCCTTTCTCTCTTCTCCTTCTGGGACCCGTATAATGCGAATGTGGTTGCGTTTAATGTTGTCTCAGAGGTCTCTTAGGCTGTCTTCATTTCTTTTCATTCTTTTTTCTTTAGTCTGTTCCGCAGCAGTGAATTCCACCATTCTGTCTTCCAAGTCACTTATCCGTTCTTCTGCCTCAGTTATTCTGCTATTGATTCCTTCTAGTGTAGTTTTCATTTCAGTTATTGTATTGGTCATCTCTGTTTGTTTGTTCTTTAATTCTTCTAGGTCTTTGTTAATCATTTCTTGCATCTTCTCGATCTTTGCCTCCATTCTTATTCCAAGGTCCTGGATCATCTTCACTATCATTATTCTGAATTCTTTTTCTGGAAGGTTGCCTATCTCCACTTCATTTAGTTGTTTTTCTGGGTTTTTTTCTTGTTCCTTCATCTGGTATATTAGCCCTCCGCCTTTTCATCTTGTCTATCTTTCTGTAAATGTGGTTTTTGTTCCACAGGCTGCAGGATTGTAGTTTTTCTTGCTTCTGCTGTCTGCCCTCTGGTGGTTGAGGCTATCTAAGAGGCTTGATGGGAGGTTCTAGTGGTGGGTAGAGCTGACTGTTGCTGTGGCGGGTCAGAGCGCCATAAAACTTTAATCCACTTGACTGTTGATGGGTGGGGCTGGGTTCCCTCCCTGTTGGTTGTTTTGCTTGAGGCAACCCAACACTGGAGCCTACCTGGGCTCTTTGGTGGGGCTAATGGCAGACTCCGGGAGGGCTCATGCCAAGGAGTACTTCCCAGAACCTCCGCTGCCAGTGTCCTTGTCCCCACGGTGAAACAGAGCCAGCCCCCGCCTCTGCAGGAGACCCTCCAACACTAGCAGGTAGGTCTGGTTCAGTCTCCCCCAGGGTCACTGCTCCTTCCCCCGGGTCCCGATGTGCACACTATTCCTGTGTGCGCCCTCCAAGAGTGGGTTCTCTGTTTTCCCCAGTCCTGTCGAAGTCCTGCAATCAATTCCTCCTCTCGTTGCCGGACCCCCAGGTTGGGAAGCCTGATGTGGGGCTCAGAACCTTCACTCCAGTGGGTGGACTTCTGTGGGAAGCCTGATGTGGGGCTCAGAACCTTCACTCCAGTGGGTGGACTTCTGTGGTATAAATGTTCACCAGTCTGTGAGTCACCCACCCAGCAGTTATGGGGTTTGATTTTACTCTGATTGCACCCCTCCTACCATTTCACTGTGGCTTCTCCTCTGTCCTTGGACGTGGGGTATCCTCCTTGGTGAAGTCCAGTGTCTTCCTGTCGATGATTGTCCAGCAGCCAGTTGTGATTCTGGTGCTCTCGCAAGAGGGAGTCGCCCTTGTTGCTTTTAATATTTTTCCTTTGTGTTTAATTTGTATCACTTTGATTAATATGTGTTTTGGTGTGTTTCTCCTTGGGTTTATCCTGTATGGGACTCTGCACTTCTTGGACTCAGGTGAGTGTTTCCTTTCCCATGTTAGGGATGTTTTCGGCTGTAATCTCCTCAAATATTTCTCAGGCCCTTTCTCTTATCTCTTCTTCTGGGACCCTTATAATGCAAATGTTGGTTCATTAAATGTTGTTATTTCCACCACTCTGTCATCCAGCTCACTTAGTCGTTCTTCTACCTTAGTTATTCTGCTATTGAATCCCTCTAGTGTATTTTTCATTTTAGTTATTGTATTGTTCATCAAATCTACCTTTCTTTTAAACATTTCTTGTATCTTCTCCATCTGTTTCCATTCTTTTTCTGAGATTTTGAATCATCTTTACTATCATTACTCTGATTTCTTTTTCAGGTAGATTGCCTAATCTTCTATGTGATTGTACTCTTCAAATAATGCTTATGTATTGTTTTATTTATTTTTGGCTGTGTCAGGTCTTAGTTGCAGCACACAGGATCTTTCGTTGAAGCACACGGGCTCAGTTGCCCCACCACGGTATGTGGGATCTTAGTTCCCTGACCAGGGATCAAACCTGCAATCCCCTGCATTGGAAGGCAGATTTTTAACCACTGGACCACCAGGGAAGTTCCCGAATAATATTTATTTTAGTGGAAAATCATAAATGATTAAGATATCTTGTTAAAATACTTGTTTTAAGGGTGATAAAATGAATCATTGTAAGTGTAAAAAGTTATAATGCTTTGTGAATCCCTAGCAAGATGTTAAGAACTCAAGAAGGTATTTCTGTGTTTCTACAATGCAGATGGACTAGAGATCAAGTCCTATAGCTTGTTGCAGTTCTTTTAAGTTTAAAGAGTCAGCAATGATGCCCAGTTATCCCCAACTGCTGGAGGCCAAGCACTTTTACTCTGATTCTGGCAAGAAACCCCTTTTTCAGAGTCATTTTCGATGTGAATTCAGTAAATTGTGGTTCATGATCTCTACCCCTGGAGAAGCTAGTAGGAAATTACAGATAGTCTCTCTGAACAGGTATGGAAAGAAAAAAATGGATATATCAAAGAATATGGTGGATAAATATAAAAAGTACATATTCTTGAATCCTATTATATAATGTTAGCATAATTCCAAATCAGAATTTAATCTATGGATTATGTAAGGTGGAGTTTTTTTTTTTTAATATAACCAAAGTAAAATTTGAAAAGGAAGAAGAACCATTTCCTCCCCAACACAATCCCTTATTCTTCTGGCTCACTGGGCTCCAGTCACACTAGCCTCATGGATGCTGCATGACTCTGATTGATAGAGAGGCTTTGCACTTTTTTGTCCCACTTCTGGACAGCCTTTTCTCAAGGTATCCACATGACCTGATGGCACAACTCTATAACATTTTCTGGTCTCTTTTACATGCTTTATTTTTCTCTTGAGTATTTGTCTTTGCCTGAAATATTAAATGGTTCACTCATTAATGTTTCACATTCAGCAGAATTACTTATGGCCCCTGCACTGGTGTCAGGTGTCTTCATGGACTTGGTGTCTGTAGACCCTAGGTTTTATGGACAGATTCCCAGTTTTGGCAGCCAGTGGACTGAGACATGAAAGGTTGTCTTAGTAATGGGGCTAATACATACAAATGCTTGAGGATGTGATTGAGATAGGAGTGCTCTAGGACTTGTAGGTCTTTATTAACAACTGGTAAGGACAGAGAGCAAGGGGGCCAGAGTTAGAATGGTAGCACGAGGTTTCTGTTCTGAGAATGATGGCAGACATGTAATGTATGAGGAGGTCCAGTGAGTAATATGCATGTGGGGAAGGTGTATGAAGTAATTGCCCCAGGCCCTAGTACTAGGAGTATAAGAGAGAAGGATGGGGCTAAGTTTGCTTGTGTCTGGGAGACATGATAGTGGGTACACTCAGGCTGTTGTCTTGGAGGAAAGGGAAAGGGCCCTGCATACCAGGCTCACAGATTAGATGGTATCTATCTGTCCACCTGCCTGTTGTTGCTCAGGGTTGTACGTACTGATCAGGGAAGCATGAAGAGTTATTGCGCCCCACTGCCCTCTATGTCACAGAGCTGGGGTGGATGATGAACCGAGAGTGAGTACGGGCTAGGGTTAGAAGTACTTATGGGGAGAGAGGCTGCTTATGTACAAATCTGTCCCATCATCACAGGGCCCTGTGACCTTTGAGGACATGGCTGTGTACTTTTCCCAGGAGGAATGGAAGCTTCTTTAATGAGGCGCAGAGATTCCTGTCCTCTGATGTGATCCTGGAGACCTCTGTACTTGTTGTGTCATTGGGTAAGGCCCTCCCACCTCTCAGCATCCTGGGCAGGTCTCTCTGCCTTTCCCCTTTTTTCCAAAGGCAAGTCTTTTTTCACAGCTAGACAGTGGGCATATCTCTATTACTGCTTCCCTCTCATCTGTGTTATTGGTGCCAAGGCTGAGTGAGTGTGTATATGACTTCCTTTTAGAAGTATCCCCAATACCAGCAGCTCTGAAGTTTTTTCAGTGAAGTTTTTCTGGGACATAAGACTTGGAATTAGTTCAGTGGGTTCCATTAGTCTCAGCCACTCCCTGCTAAATTGAGTCTGTAGACCCATGCACCTCTGTGCTCCAGGTTCTGCCCCCTTGCAGCTGATATTTCCTGGGCCCTGACTGTACCAGGAATTGTTGGGATCCAGCATGGTCACTGGTTCATTTTGTGATACTGTGTTTCTTTCCTGAGGTTTTTTTGGGGATTGGTTGTTTTCCTGGGCTAGTACTGACTGCTCACCTGTCCTGTCTTTCCCTTAGGACTTGCATTTTCTAGGTCCCGTGTTGTTGTCCATCTGGAGCTGGGAGGTGAACCCTGGGTACATGACAGAGTGGACATGACTCCAAGCCCCAGCATGAGGGGCTCAAAGTGGGCTTGGCTCCATTGATTTGGCATCAGGGGTTCAAATTATATCAGGATCATGTCCTGTGCCCCACAGTGTTTTGCTGCCAAAGCCAGTGACTGTGTACCACATTTCTGTGTGCACTCCCATCATTGTGTCATTTCTCTGCTTTCAGGTTGTTGGCACAGAGCAGAGCACAAGGAGATAACCTTCTGAGCAGAATGTTTCTGTAGAAGTGCCACGAATAAATACTTCAAAGACAGACCTGTCCATCTGGAAGTCCTATCCCTGGGAGAGGTGCTGCCTGGCTGTGTGTAGCTGAAGACTGGGGAACAATTCCTGGCCAGAAACTGTGTGTGTCAGGTGTGAAATTTCACCAGCACAGTGGAGGGAAACTCTTTAGAAGAGACATGGGTAAGGCCTTTATAAGGAGCCACATAGTCTATGCATCCAAGAACTCTTTCATATGCCAGGAGGCTGGGAAGGATTTCCCTGGTAGCTCTAGCCTTCTCCAGCACCAGGTCACTCCACAAAAGGATGGTGGCTGCACAGCGGTGTTTCACAATGGTCAACGTCTCTAAGTGCCATGAATGTAGGAAAGTCTACCCCTGGATGTATAGGCTTGCAGAGCGTGAGAGTCTGCACAGGAGAGAGGCCTTATGAAGACAGTCACACTGGAGAAAAAAAACACATGCATGAGCTAAATATGGAGAATTCTTCAGCCAAAGCACCCAGCTTTAGTGAACAAACAGGTCACACCACAGAAAAAGACCATATGAGTGCAGCAAATGTAAGAAAGCTTTCAGCCAAAGGTCTATAACCTCATCTGTCACCAGAGTTCCTACTGGAGAAAGGCCTTCAAATGAGATGAGGAGAGCTTGGCAAATGAGCTGTCTCCTTAGTTAATACATCATACTGAATAGGCTCTGTGAGCAACTCATCAACGGAAGTTGAATGCCATACATCTGAACAGCCCTAGTGTGCAGACTGCCTGTGAGTACGAGGTTTGTAGGAAGCTTTTCAGGAGCTATGCTGTACTTTCTGACTTACTGTCACGGGGTCTTTATGTTTCATATTCTAATTTTTTTTTTTTTGGCCACATCACACACCATGATGGTGCATCTACCCCAACCAGGGATCAAACCTGTGGCCCCTGCAGTGGAAGTACAGAGAAGTCTTAACCCCTGGACCACAGAAGCCCCTGGCTTCATATTTCAAAATGAATGAACAGGGTTGTATCCCTTTTGCATTCTAACAGTATGGGAACCTTCCATCTCCTGTGTTCCTCACCAGTAGTGGGGTTGGTATGGTTAGTGTTTTGAATATTACCTGTTTTAAAAGTGTGGATACATGCCTCACTGTGGTCTGATGCATTTCCCTAGTGATTCAGGATGTTGAACATTCCTGTCTTCATTTGCCAGGTGTATGTCTTCTTTGATTAAATGTCTTTTTATTAGCTACTGTGGAGACAATAAAAAGAAATGTATTGCAACTTGATTTTTCTCCGTGACTTTGCTGGATGGAATAAACATTACATTTAGTACCCCACATGTAGTCCTCACTATTAACATAGTTTCCATTACTGTAAGTCTAGCTAGACACCTACTTTAAAAAAAAAAAAACCCCAACCCCCCCCCCCCCCACTTGTTGTGCTTGCCGATTTCCCTGGTACGAATACTCCAACTGTGGGGAGTTTCTCACTGTGAACAGGAGGTTATTTTACTGAACCAGAGGTGCAAGAAGCCAAACACTGGGATATCAAAGCTTGCAGGAAAGGAATTTCACTCACACGGCAGCAAGCCAGGAGACAAAAAGTCTCACAACCACCTTCCTGGAGGTGAGGTGCTGTAGGGGACAAAGAGGCAGGGTGGTCCTAGGTGGGGGAAAGGGCAATCAGAGAGAAAAGGTGAGGCGTAGTCAGTGTGTGCAGGTGTATCTGCATTAGAGGCTTCTGTTCTTCACGCATAGCTGGCTGGACAAGAGCTGACTCCAAGTTCCTAAGAAACCCCTTCCTGCAGTGACCCCACCCGTCAGAGGTGTTATCTACAGTGGGGGGCTTCCCTGTTGGTCCAGTGGTAAAGAATCCACCTTCCCACGTAGGGGATGAGGGTGATTCAATCCCTGGTCAGGGAACTAAGCTCCCACATGTGGAGGGGCAACTAAGCCTACATGCCACAACTACTGAGCCCACCACTCCTCAACTAGAGAAGAGAAAACCTAACATGGCCCAAGGAGCATATGCAAGTAGGAAAAAAACCCACCAAAGTGAGCTTAACCAATTAAGGCAGTTCACAAGCAGAGGGGTTTTGACATGCTATTTGTTCCTTTTTCTGTAATTCTAGCTCAAGAAGTTGTCATCAGCTTCTGTTAACCCTATGGGGGCATGGTTTCAAGGTCATCCAATGTGGACTTGGGAACACATGCTGTAGCACTCCTTTCTACTACTTCCCTTATACAGATGCCCATAAATAAGGTTGAGAACATAGATAATACCAACATGTGCTAAAACAGGAGTAGGGGTTTTGAGTATTTTTACTTGATCTGTATAAAGGATTACATCATAGGCCTGAGTTGTCCAATCTGTATTCATTCTAAGCCCTTGAAACATTTGGACTAATAAGAGTGTGTTTATTTACCCGGGGCCTTGTGCCATGCTACCTAATTTATACTAATAATTTGACATACCAGTGGGTAGGGGGAGCCTTAGGGTCTTCTGTAGCAGTTTGACATTCAGAGAAGCTAGAGAATAAGTTCAGCCACACAGGTGTCCCTTGTGTGTGACATATTAAGAAAACCCTCTATAACACCAGGTCTTGTGTGAGGTCCCCCGCTAGCAGTACACTTCATATTGTCACCCACAGATGCTGTGAGACCTAAGTGACAGGGCCCAGGAAACTGGCAATGTAGTCCCTCCGTGACTTTGTCCTGTTGTGCCATCTTTCCTGCTTTTCATCTGTATCCTTTCACTGTAACAGACCATTACCATTAGCCCTTAATTCATAGTAGCTTCTCTGACTTCTGCAAGTGTGGATAGCAATTTTTATTCAACCTGAAGGTGGTCCTTCCGCATTCCAGAACGTAATTCTGCTTTTTAAAAAGCTTTAAGTATAATCAACTTAAAAATAAAATGCATTTTAAGTGCAGGGTTTGAAAAACATTGGCACAGGGGTTACACTTCTGAAACCAAAAGTTTTCTCCTGCCATTTGTAATTAATCCCCCCTTTAGCCTACAGAATTGATACTAGAAAATACTCTTCCTTCTTGCAATAGGCGGTGTTTTAGGATTTGCCACGTTTCTCACTTTCACCTGTATTGGATCTGATACTGTTTGACACGGTGACCAATGTTGGGGAGATAATAAAACAAGACCTTCTCCACAAAGTAGGGAAAAAACATACTTTGTTCTACGAGCACAAAACTAAACTGTGATGCACGTCACAGACAACGCACTAAAGACATTGTAAAGACAGAAATCGCACCCATTCATGATACACCAAGCAGATAGAGCCCATTCAACGCAAACGCCAAGATGAACACTCACTTGCCTTCAGGTGAGAGGACTTGACTGCCCCATTTGTTAGTTTATCCTAAATGTGCCTGGGAATTCGAGTGATGCTCTGCAGGAGCTCTTCACCTTTATCCAAAGCAATCCTAAACTTCCCATCTGTGTCTTTATGACCGGAAACGTAGGACCCGACGCCTACCGCAGCAACTGGGAGACGGAGGCACCATCTTCCTTGATGTTTTCTTTCCAAAGAGGTGGCTCCAGACCTTTTTTTTTAAAAAAAAAAAAAAAAAAAAAAACCTCTTCGCTGTGATGGAAGAAATGTTTACCTCTTGAGAAGTGGGGAAGCCCTTCACAGCTGGAGACCAGGGCTGCATCACTAATTCCCTTGTGAAAAAAATGACAGAACCTGCTGACGGCCCGGCCCGGCCCCTCCCTCCCTCTCCCCCCGACCCCGGGGGCAGAGGCGGCCCGGCTTGCCCTCCTGGTTCGCCCGCGGGCAGAGCTGGTCCGTCCGGCCTCTGGCTCAGGACCCTGGAAAACCCCGCGGAGGAACCTCTGCAGAGCGTACCACGCGAGCCCGCGGCCGAACGGCTCACGCCCTCCTCGAGCCTCCCCACCCGGCCCGGTTCCCACCTCCGGACCCGGGAGAGCCCCCTCCCGCTCCCCTCGGCGGTCGGATGGGCCCCAGCCTCTTCCCTATGAATCTGCAGGTACAACCTCCGGAGAGAGCAGGAAGCGCGCCCGCCCGGCCAGACCCGGACGATCCCGCCAGCCCCGCCGGCCTCCCGGAACTCTGCCTCGGGCATCGCGGCCGAATCCCATCCCCTGCAGACGTCGCCCGAGCTCCGGACGGGAAGGGACGATATAAACGTGACCGCCAGATGGCACCCGACAACCGGCGGGAACATTAGCGGGACGGATCCGGATCGCTGGCCGGCGAGGGCGCACTGCCGGCCGCCCGGATCCCCGACCTCGTTCCGTCCCGGCCCACTTCCGAGCGGGTCTCATGGCCACGGGTTACAAATTCCCAGCTATAGCATGTGTGTTTTTGCTTCCTGCCCACTAGTGGAGGTCACTACCTAGTTCTTCCCGCCACTGTGGTCATAAAGGCACAGCCCCAGTTCCTCTCTGCTTCCTGACACCTGCATGTGACAGGCTTCATGTGGCCTTACATGGCCTGCTGTGCCTGTCGTTTCCTTGGGGAACTTTCAATGGCAGTAGCCTCTCCTATCCTCACTCAGTCACCTCCATAAATTAAAATCCCGGGAGCACATTTTTACACGGTTGTAAAACTGACAAGAGGATTATTTAGCTTTTCGAAAGCTTTATGTACGTCTCAAAGGGACAGAGAAAGAATTCAGAATTAGAAGTTTGCTAACGGAAATGCTCTAAGAAAAGAGATTGAAGGACATTCATGGCAGAAAGCTCCAAATACCCAACATTCCGAAAAGGTTACGGTGAATCCCAGTGAACAAGATAACACACTGTGAGCAAGCAACCCAGTGCCTGCTTGCTTGCAGATTTTGGCAACCTACAGTAACCTTTTCCATGCCGGCCCTTTCTTGAATATGCATGCCCCCCAGGCTTAATACTTCAGTCCAGTGCTTTGAGAGCTATCTCCCTGTCTCCTTACTTGTCACAAGTAATAAATACTTCTGCTTTAACTGAAAGTACTTGGTGTGTTCACTGGCTATGCACCCCAATGGAAGGACCCACTGAGTCCGGTAACAATAATGATACACCTCAGCACAACTTGAAGGCCCATGCACAGGCATCCTGGGGACACTGTGATGAGGTCTGCATGCTGACACCCCTCAACAAGGCTACGCACACACATGCATCACACCACGTCCACAACAGAAAAGACATGTGATAGTCATGAGACACACAGCCAGTGTATGTGACACACATCAGAGGCTTGTGGGAATACAGAGAGGTGCTGAACTACCACACCAGGTATGAGGACACAAATGCACAAATGCTCCAGGGAGACTTGTGAGACAAGCATGGGATAGGGAGGCCCAAAAGCCTAGTGTGTGGATATACACACAGGATCACACAATCATGCACATGGACCGAGTGTGACAGGTGGTCTCAACCTGGCTGGGAGATAACCCCTGCTCTTCCCCACCCTAGCACCATCCCTGCAGGCTTGATGATGTGCTGATGGCAGCCAGAACAGGAGCCGGGTGCTCATCTTGCCACAACCTGCGGTCTCTCACGTTTGAAGACCGAATGTAAACACTAAAGGTCACGTGATGGAAGCAATCAGCCCAAGCCCCGGTAGCAGAAAACTATATCCAAAATGCCTGCTAACAAGGCCCAGGACTCACAGTCTGAAGGGGACAGTTGGGGGAGGTTATGGTCTCTACTGGAGGGTCAGTATGCGTTGAGGAAGTTTCAGGGACAGCGGATCAAGGATGGTTTGGGGGAAGGGAGGAATTATTTCCCTGGATTGTTAGCCATTGTTTGGGAGGTTTGTGTTTTACCCAGAGGGGTGAGGATGATCACGTAGCTGTGTGGCCATCCCAGGTGAGTCCTAAGTCTTTCCTCTTCCTGGTGTTCTTTAAGCCTTTACTCCTGCGTAGATGGGCGTTTCTAATTTTCTATGTGCTGAACTGCGACTACAGCAAAGACAATAAAACACATAGCTAAGTTAAATTAAGAAAAACAAACATGGGGAAAAAAGCTCATTGCTTAATTTTATAAAAGTTTCTTGGCCGTCCGGCAGATCTGTCTCTCACTTCAACAGCATTTGGACAGAACAGACCCAGGGACGCCCCTTCCTCCAGACTCTGACCACCCTCCAAGCTTTTTTCCAGTCACAACCTTGGAACCACCCACTCAGCTCTCCTCGGCCTCCGGGACCAGCCCACACCATTTTCTGAGCTTAGCTCCGTACTGCCGACCAAGCATGAGCTCCCAGATTCGTCACAATTACTCCGCCAGGTGGAGGCCGCCGTCACCCGCCTGGTAACGCGCATCTGCCGCTCTCCCACACCTACCCGTCTCTGCGCTTCTCTTTCGACCCCGACGCAGCAGCTCGCGAGGGCGTGAGACATCGTTTGACGAACTGGCCGAGGAGAAGCCGGAGGGCCCGAGCTCACCGGAAAAGGCAAAAGCAGCGCAGTGGCCGCGCCCGCTTCCAGGACGTGCCGAAGCCGTCCCAGGAGCAGTGGGTAAAGCCCAGGACGTCATGGAAGCCGCCCGGCTGACGGAGAAGAACCCGCACCAGGCCCTGTGGATCCGCAGGCCCTGGATTCTCCCCGCGCAGACTCCGCCTCTGGACTTCCTGGAACCACTTCCTGGAAGAGCAGGTGAAACTCATCAAGAAGATGGGCGACCACCTGACCAACCTCTGCAGACTGCCCAGCCCCCAGGCTGGGCTGGGCGAGTGTCTCTTCCAAAGGCACAGCCTCAAGCACCACTAGGAGCCCCTGGAGCCCAGCGGCCTGTGAGGAGCCCCTCTGGGGTCAGGGCTTCTCCCTGAAGCCTCTCTCTGAAGCCACTGGGCAGCTTGTTAACCACCCTGGAGCCCTCGCCAAGCCTTGGGCCAAATGGAAAAAAATAGTGCTTTTTGCAGGGGGAAAAAAGTTTCTGTGAAGCATTGTAAAGTGACTGGAACTTTAACAGGCAAACCAGGATGCATACAGGTAGCCACGTATGGGTTTCACAGTTACTACTGTGGTCTTATTCTCAGGATGCTCTTATCAGTCAGGGTGTGTTGAAATTCCTCCTTTGGGACTGTCTTTGGGGCTAATTTCAAAGCTGCATGAAATAATCAATATGACCTTTGGTTTTAAAAAAAGTACTGTCCAGTTGAGCCCTCCTTGGAGCCTTTTATATGATCAAATAAATACTTTTGTGTTGCCAAGGTGGACACGAACCCTTTATGTGGTGTTTTATCCAATATTGTTATTGCACACACAGCTCTCAGAAAAAAAATCATTTTTTCCGCTAAATTTATAATGTTTTGGGAATAGTTTGTGTGGCTCCTGTATTCTGTAGGAAAGTAAGTTGCATTTTGAAGACACTACCCTCTTATATCTCCTCTCAAGATGATTGTCTGGGTTGTAGCTGTAGCTGTACATGAATCTGAGCCCTGGGATCCATGAGAGTCGGAGAATCCACTCTCAGGAAACAATTATTGGTTCAAAGCAGAGGGTTATTCTTTCCATAACTGGGAGCTCCTTGGGACAAGGTGGCCCATAAAGGGACCTGGGCCCCAAACTGCAAGACGTATGAGATGCATCCCAGTGGGTGAATGACCCACTAGGGTTCATTCTCTCACCATCCAGTTTTCTCTGCCTTGTCTTCATATCTGTGGTCACTCAGAGGGGCCGGCTGTGGCCTTGCTGCTCCACCCACCAAGCACTGTGTTCTGAGTAGCGGGATGACATGGATGACAGAGATATGGGTCCTGCCCTTGAGCAGGGAAGGAGCTCGTCATTAAGTATGGTACACATATGTGAAAGCAGGTGCATGCAGTGAAACAATTCTGCTGCTATGGCAGAAAAGTATCCTGAGTTCATGAGTGAGAGAAGGGTTGAATCTTGGAGTCATGGGACATGGTGTCTGAGAGCTTTGATTCTGGGGATAGAGCGGAATTCAAACCCTTCTAAGCTCTGCTTATAGTCCTGGGTCGGGTGACTCTGAGGGTGGAAAAATCAACCCAACCTTACAAGTCAATCAAATATACTCACGAAGAAGGGAAATCTCCACAAGCTGCCTACAGAAGCCAGCTGGAGTCCTCTTGTCCAGAACTGGGTAATATCCCACCCAAAACAATCAGTGGGAAGGGAATGAGATACCCCAAAAGTCAAGAGACGGGTGAGTCCTCCAGATGAAGGGAGAAAGTGTAGCTTCCTGCCCCCCGAGCACTGTAAGGATGATTCATACACACTCCGGCACCCTGCCGTGTGGCAGAGGAGGGAAGGCTAACGTAACAGATACTGGTAACAACTTATTTCTGGCAAGGACTCCAGGCAGGTCCGGAAGTGCAAGGTGTTATCATGAAAGCTTCCAATATACTTGGTACTTAAGAGAATCTTCCTGGGATGTCTGGATGCATGAAGTTCAATTTATGGCTGAGTTCTCTTTCACAAAGACTAATCTCCAAAATGTCGCTCTGCAATTACATAGAACAAGGAAACAGCATGTTGCCTGCACTCCGAAGATGTTTCTCCGATTTAAATTTACCAGTGCTGTTTGAGTTTAGGCTAATAGCTGACTAACTTTCAACATTCACTGCATTCTTAACACTCTTCTGGGTTTGTAGTTGTTTTGTAAGATTTAAATGTTCTTGGTGACACTTGGGTAGATAAAAAGCAGAATTCTGTTACCTAGGGCTTAGGATGAGACAAGGGCATCAGGCGGGGCACACAACGGGTTATACAGGGACACAGTAAGCAACCTGGAGCTGTAGGGAGCACCCTATGTATAGCAAGTGCTCTGGGGCTACCTAGGTTTCCCAGGCTCCCCATGGATGACCTGGCTGGAATGATTTCACTGGGTCAGGGGCATACAGGCTGTCTCCAGTTGCCTGGTACCCTGGCCCTGGGACATAAGGGATGGTGTCCAGAGTGTGAGTGCCTGATACAGACAGTGATTGGTTGTGGTCTTAATCAGCTGCTGCTCCAAAAGAGGAAACGACTAACATCAAGCCGGGGACTCAAAACTGAAAGATAACTAATAAGGAGCTACTGTCTAGCACAGGGAACTCTACTCAATACTCTGTAATGGTCTATATGGGAAAAGAATCTAAAAAAGAGTGGATATATGTATACGAATAACTGATTCACTTTGCTGTACACCTGAAACTAATACAACATTGTAAATCAACTATATTCCAATAAAAATTTAAAAAAACAAAAACAAAACACTGGTACTGCCATAAACACAAAACTTTAGGCCAATGAAACAGAACAGAGTGCCCAGAACTGGAAGCCAGTATATTTGATCAAATAATCAACAAGAGTGCCAACACAATTCAAGGAGGAATTGGGAGGAGGACAGTCTCTCCAACAAATTACAGTGGATATCTGCATTCAAATGAATGAAGTTGGACCCTTACCTTACACCACACCCAAAAATGAGCTCAAAATGAACAAAGACCTGACAGTACGATGTAAACTCAAAAACTCTTAGATGAAGACATAGGGGAAAAGCTTCATGACATTGGATTTATAACTTCTTGGCATTGACATGAAAAGCATAGGAAACAAAAGCAAAAATAGATAAAGGTACAAACTTCTGTGCAAAGGACACAATCAACAGAGTGAAACGGCAAGCTACTGAATGGAAGAAAAGCATTTGCAAATCATATATTTGATAAGTGGTCAGTATCCAGATCATATAAAGAACTGCTACAACTCACCAATATGAAAAATTTTAAAGGGGTAAACATAGAGATTTTTACAAAGAATATACACAAATGGCCAAGAAGACATGATCATTAATCATTAGGGAAATGCTAAACAAAACTACAGTGAGGGGACTTCCCTGGTGGTCCAAAGGTAAAGAATCCACCTTGCAATGCAGGGGATGCGGGTTCGATCCCTAGTTGGGGAACTAAGATCCCACATGCCAAAGGGCAACTAAGCCCACGCACCACAACTACTGAGCTCGCGCTCCTCAACTAGAGAGCCTGCATGCTGCAAACTACAGAGCCCACATGCTCTGGAGCCTGCATGCACAACTATAGAGCCCACACGCTCTGGAGCCCACGGGCCACAACTTAAGAACAGAAAACCTGCACACCACACCTAGAGATAAGCCCACGGGCCACAACTAGAGAAGAGAAAATCTGCATGCCACAACTAGAGAAGCCCATGTGCCACAACAAAGAGCCCGCATGCCGCAACTAAGACCCGATGCAGCCATAAAAAAGAAAAATTAAACTAAAATAAACAAAACTACAGTGAGATATTACCTCACATCCATTAGGATAGCTACTATTAAACATGAAACGGAAAATAAAATTATGTCGATGAGGATGCGGAGATACTGGAACTCTGTGGACCTTTGATGAGAGCATAAAATGGTACAGCCAATAAAGGAAACAGTTCAAAATATTAAAAATAGATTGGGGACTTCCCTGGTGGTGCAGTGGTTAAGAATCTGCCTGCCAATGCAGGGGACACGGATTCGAGCCCTGGTCCGCAAGATCCCACATGCCATGGAGCAACTAAGCCTGTGCACCACAACTACTGAGCCTGCGCTCTAGAGCCCGTGAGCCACAACTACTGAGCCTGCAAGCCACAACTACTGAAGCCCATGTGCCTAGAGCTGGTGCTCTGCAACGAGAAGCCACTGCAATGAGAAGGCCGCACTCCACAACTAGAGAAAGGCCGCATGCAGCAATGAAGACCCAATGCAGCCAAAAATTAAAAAAAAAAAAAAATTGACCATATGATCCGGGAATTCCACTTCTGGCTATACACTGAAAATAACTGAAAACAGGATCTCAAGGAGATATTTGTGCAGTCGTTCTCACAGCTGCACTCTTTACAACAGCTAAAATATCAAAACAAGGGAAGTCTTCATCACCAGATGAATGGATAAAGATGTGGTATATGCATACAATGAAGTATAACTCAGCCTTAAAAAGGAAGGGACTGCTGAAACAGGACACGTGATACATGAAATGTAAAATTCTGGTAAATGAAGTCTTAACAAAAATATAAAAACTGTATGATTCTTCTTACATGAGGCAGCTAGGGCACTCAAATTCAAGGAGATAGAGAACAGTGGTTGCCAGGGGCTGGAGAAGGAGAGGAGTAGGAGTTGTTATTTAATGGGTACAGGGTGTTTCATTTTTGCAAAACAAGAGGAGCTCTGGAGATTAGGTTTCACAACAGTGTGAATGTACCTCACAGTACTGAACGGCACACTAAAATACTTAAGAGATGGCAAGTTTTATGTGTGTGTGTTTTAACACAATAAGAAGGAAAAAAAAAAAAACCCAGAAGTACATAATATGTACTTCACAGTGCCAATCAGAGCAGACTTTCGGCTGAAGTCCTTTCCCCATTTGCTTCCTTCATAAGTTCTTTCTCTGGTGTGAACTTTTTGGAGCCAAATGAATGGAGTTTTGGCTATATACTTTCCAACATCCACTGCACTCAGAAGGCATTTCTCCAGTGTAAATTCAAGTGTTTAACAAGACCAGAGTTGTATGTGAAGATGTTCCCTTATTCGCTGTTCTTATATGGCCTCACATCAACGTGAACTCGCTAATGTGTACTGACTCTGGAGTTTTACTACAAAAATTTCCCTCATTAGCTGCACGAATAAGGCCTTTCTCCAGTGGGATTTGTCCAATGTCTAATGAGTGTGGAGCTACAACAAAAGGATTTCCTACATCGATGCACTCATAAGGCCTTTCTCCAGTATGATTTCTCTGATGTCTAATAAGGGTGAAGTGGTACCTAAAGAATTTTCCACATTTGGGGCTTCCCTCGTGGCGCAGTGGTTAAAAATCCACCTGCCAATGCAGAGGACACGGGTTCGAGCCCTGTTCCAGGAAGATGCCACATGCTGTGGAGCAACTAAGCCTGTGTGCCACAACTACTGAGCTTGAGCTCTAGAGCCCACGAGCCACAACTACTGAGCCCGTGCGCCGCAACTATTGAAGCCCGCACGCCCTAGAGCCCGTGCTTGGCAACAAAAGAAGACACCACAATGAGAAGCCCGTGCACCACAACGAAGAGTAGCCCCCGCTCCCCGCAACTAGAGAAAGCCCGCGTGCAGCAACGAAGACCCAACGCAGCCAAAAATAAATAAATAAATTAAAAAAAATTTTTTCCCACATTTGCCGTATTCATAAGGTCTTTGTCCAGTGTGAATTCTCTAATGAATAATGAGTGAGGAGCTGTCCATAAAGAATTTCCCACATTCGCTGCACTCGTAAGGCCTTTCTCCAGTGTGGATTTTCTGGTGCTCACAACTTTGTCTTTGTGGCTGAAAGCTTTCCCACATGCTCTACACTCAAGTCTTTTCACCACTGTGGATTTTCTGGTACTCAACAAGCCTATGTTTGCAGGTGAAGGCTCTCCGCATTCAGTGCACTCAAAAGGCCTTTCTCCAGTGTGAACTCTCTGGTGTCTGAGTGTGGAACAGTTCCTAAAGAATTTTCCACACTCACTACAACCATAAGGTCTTTCTTCAGTGTGGATTTTCTGGTGACCAACGAGTTGGGACAGTCTAAGGAAGGCTGCACTCAAAAGGCCTTGGCCTTGTGTGAATTCTCTGGTGGTCACTGAGGCCAGATATTTCTGTAAAGAATACTCCACATTCTGAGTGCTCATAAAGCCCAGGCTCAGTGTTGACTTTCTGATGCTGCTCGTGGTGGGACTTTCTAAGAAAGGCCTTCCCACATTCCCTATTCTCATAAAGCTTTTCTCCAGTGTAGATCTTCTCATGGTCAACAAGTGTATGTTTATGGCTGAAGGCTTTCCCACACTGAGTGCACTTGTAATCACTTTGCCCATTTTGAAAGGCCTCTCCATCTGCAATGTCCCCATGTGGCTTTCCCACACCATGAGGAGGCCGGTGCTGGAGAAGGCCTGTGCTGGCTGGCAAGTCCTTCCCACCTTCCCTGCATGTGAAGGTCCTCTGTGTCATGTGGACAGTGCAGTTTTTCACAAATGAAGGCCTCCCCTTGTCCTTTCTGGAAAGTTTCTCTCTAATGTGACGTTTTTGGTGCTGGCAAAGCTTTGCCTCACAAGTGTATAGTCCTTGCCCAGGGTGCATTCCATCCTGCTCAGCCAGGGACAAAATGTCTTTCAAGAGTGAGCTGCACGTCTCACAGGGCTGGGCGTTCCAGATGGAGGGACCTGGCTTTGGCGTCCTGGCCAGTGACACTTCTATAGAACACCTCGCTCTGAAGATGGCTCCTCATCCTGGGCTCCATGCCAACAACCTGAAACCAGAGAAATGCTGGTGAAGCACGTTGACACTGGTGGGAGGAGCAGCCCCACCACAAATGTGTGTCACCCACACCCACGAATAAATCCATAGGACTGCTGATAAGCAACAGGGGCCAGAGCCAGTGAGAAGGCCTGCTGTGCAGAGCTGCGCCTGGGAAGCTCAGATGATGGGAGAGCCCTGACAGTAGGTAAGGACACAAGGAAGGGGTACAGTGCAGGGAGGAGAAGGGTCCCCAGCTCACTCCTCTGAAAATGGCTTTCCACAAGGCCATGGCTGCTGGTGAGAAGTGAGTACTGGGTAGAAGGTTGTGTCCAGAGCCAGAGATGTCTGATTGTGACACAGTAGTTGGTATCCAAGGACTGTTTAAAGATATGTGCAAATAGAATGGCCATTCATTAAAAACTCTACAAATAACAAATGCTGGAGAGGGTGTGGAGAAAAGGGAACCCTCCTACACTGTTGGTGGGAATGTTAGTTGGTGCTGCCACTGGAAAATACTATAGGGCTTCCTCAGAAAACTAAAAACAGAAGTACCATATGATCCTGCAATCCCACTCCTGGGCATATATCCAGATAAAACTCTAATTCAAAAAGATACATGCACCCGTATGTTCACAGCAGCAGTATTCACAATAGCCAGGACATAGAAGCAACCTAAATGTCCATCGCCAGATGAATGTATAAAGAAGATGTGCTACATATATACAATAGAATACTGCTCAACTGTGAAAAAGAACGAAATAATACCATTTGCAGCAACACGCATGCAACTATAGATTATCATACTAAGTGAAGTAAGTCAGAAAGAGAAAGACAAATACCATATGATTTCACTTATGTGTGGAATCTAAAATATGACACAAATGACCATATCTGTGAAACAGACTCATGGACATAGAAAACAGACTGTTGGTTGCCAAGGGGAGGGCGTTGGAGGAGGGATGGAGTGGGAGGTTGGGGTTAGCAGATGTAAGCTACTATACATAGGATGGATAAACAACAAGGTCCTACTGTATAGTACAGGGGACTATATTCAATATCCTGTGATAAACCATAATGGAAAAGAATATTAAAAAATAAAAGAATGTATATCTATGTATAACTGAATCACTTTGCTGTACAGTAGAAATGAACACAACATTGTAAATCAATTATACTTCAATAAAAAAAAATACAGGAACTTGTAACTTAGATAAAAAAGATATGTGCAAATGTCAAAATAGCTTAAGTGTGGGTCAAATGTTGACAGCACAGCAAAGGAACAAATAGGAGGTGGAGACTACAAAAGTCAGGGGAGCCGAGGACTGAAAGATTAGAAATGACAATGGGAAAGAAAATGTAGAAATGAAGTGTGACCACTGTCCCTTGCATCACCCAGTGGTGGACAAAGGCCTGGCTTCCAGTGTGATTTGAAGCCAGCTTTGACAACACACCCTCTCCCAGCTCCTAAGCTCCAGAGCCACCTCTTGTTGGCACTGATGGAGTAATGTCCATCCTGTCAAGACACCCAGGCCCCTCCCTCTGCCTCATGGTGAGCACTTCTATGGGACCTGGCACAGACCAACCCAGGTGAAACACAGGGAAAGGGAGTGGACAGCATGCCCCCAGAGCGAGCCGACACACGACGGCCCCCATTCAAAAATCGCAAGAACTACAGAGGAGGGTCTCGCAGAGTCAGTGGTCTTTACAAGTAGTAAGCATGTATTTCTGCCACAGGCAGGCCCCCCAAAACGTCAGCAAGAAGGGGGAAGGCCTCCATGCATCTGAACAGAGTAACTTGACCAGGGACAGGCAAGGTTTCAGAGCAACACGGGATGGGGCTGCTTGGGGAGAGGCAGTACGGTGCACACAGCCTGGGAATGGCTCCCACACACATATGCTAGGAAACCAAGGAAGAAGGACTACCCATGGTTTGGTTGGAAAAAACAGCCCAGCCCAGGACACTGGTATGGGGGGAGGGTTATGAGGGCCTTACCTAGTCATGAGAGAAGCGCAAAGTTCTCCAGCATCACATGGTGGTACAGGCGTCTCTGAGCCTCATCAAGGAGCCCCCACTCCTCCTGAGAGAAATGTATGGCCACGTGTGTAAAAACCACAAGTCCCCACCAAAATGGGGATGGTTCAATCAATGCACAGCTCATTTCTCCAGGATCTTTACTCTTTCCCCCCACACGTCCATTCCCTCCTCAACCTCCACCCCCACTTCCCAAGTGTGGAAGAGATACAAGGTCCAGTGGCACCAGTGACTCTCTCTCCTTATTTCCACTGATCACTGTGTCCAGAACACATCTTTCCAGAGAAAGCCAGAAACTTGGGGTCACCTCTGACTCCCCCTTCCATCTCATCTCCCAGTCCTACGCTCTCCACATCACTCAATGTGGGCAGGTCTGTTCAGAACACAAACAGAAGGCAACCGCTCTGCTACCTCCACGGCAGTGACTCTTGTCCAGCGACCACCAACGTCCACCACAGTCACTTCCCCCAGGTCACTCTACCTCTACCTTCCCTCCCACACAGTATCTCCCGTGGCTAGACACAGCCGGTTACAATCTGGGTCAAATACCTGGCTCCTCTGCTTCAAACCTTCCCTAGCTCCTACTTCCCTCGGATTAGAGGCCCAAAACCTCAGGTTGTAATTGAGACCTGATAACTGTGTGCCCCTACCCTCCACTCACTCCCCCTACCCATAATCCTATCACATGTAACAGACTTGCAGTTCCCTGAATATTCCAGCTCAGTCTCACCTCCAGTCGTCTGGACATTCTGGATCCTGTGCCCACGACATCCTTCCACATCTTACTCTATCAGTTGTTGGAAATGGGAACAGCTCCATATAATCTGGGACTGAGTTCAAGACCCTAGGCCTTGGTGAAACCACAGGGACTTCAGACCCAAGGAAGGGAGAAGGATGGGTGAACAATCTCAGGCCACCAGCATTCTTCATATGGGAGTGGCAGAACCATCAGGGTGATAACTGGGGTGGTTGAAGGTCTGGCACATCCTCCATTCACCTGTACAGGTCCATAAGCATTTCTGCAAATGCCATGGGAACCTGTGGGAAGAGGGAGGTCCTGAGAAATGGGCAACCACGTTAGGAGTCTACAGACTGGGCTAGACTATCACCTCTGGCCTGCCCTGGCGCAAAATGGTCTCAGCCTGATGGTCTATGCTGTTTCTCTGACCTCAGTGTCACTATTATCAGCTGTGTGACTCTGCTTAAAGACTGAACCTCCCTGAGCCTCAATTCCTTCACTGTAAAATAGGGATAACAATGGTTTCTACCTCATAAGGATGATAGTAGTATTAAACATAAGAGGACACACTACCTGTCAGCTGTAACTATACATAAGATCCACAATTTTTCATGTTTTCAGTGCAAATGAAGGGACTGGGTTTTTCAAAATGTGGGTTTGCATTGTTTCTGCTTTTTTTTTTAAATTAGTTTTTATTGGAGTATAGTTGCTTTACAGTGTTGTGTTAGTTTCTGCTGTACAGCAAAGTGAATCAGTTATACATATACATATATCCCATCTTTAGATTTCCTTCCCGTTTAGGTCACCACAGAGCACTGAGTAGAGTTCCCTGTGCTATACAGTAGGTTCTCATTAGTTATCTATTTTATACATAGTATCAGTAGTGTGTATATGTCAATCACAATCTCCCAACTCATCCCACTCCTCCTGTTTCTTTTTAAGGTTTTCAGAAAATGGAATATATAACATTCCACTAAATTTGCTAACACCTAAAGTATTACCAATACTACAGGTAAATTAAATTTCAAGCAATTTTTTATAAAGTGTTCCTATATTTAATTTATTGAATGTCTTCATTTCTAACTGCCCCTCTACGTGTACATATTTAGAAGGATACTGGTTAACAGATGTTTTGATCAGTAAGTATGTTTCATACATTTTGAATTTAATGAGTTGTAGGGAGAGTCTGAACAGGCAGGTCAGGTACTTTTCCTTTTTGCAAACAAGCCTGTTTCCTGTTTGCAAAGGATCCCCTCAAGTGCACTGCAGGAGTCCCTTGACTATAGTGCTCATTCCTCTTGCCCTGAGGGGTAGAAGAGGTGGGTCAGCAGTGTGCTTGTCTGGAACCAATCTGCTCCACAAACCTGGCTATTTCTTTGTCCCACAGGGATTCTCCTCTAGGAGCAGAGCTGACCTGCAGGGCTCAGTCTACACGACCTTACACCTTCATCTCCATCCAGGCCGGCAATTCATCACATCCAGGTATCCTTTTCTACAGACACAGGCCAGAGTAGCTCCTATGCCAGATATGCTCCTTTATGGAGAGAACATCAGGGAGGATGAAACCCCTAATGCCCCAAACTCAAAGTCTCAGCCCTCCTGACACTCACTACAGGGCCCATCAGAAATAACAACCTTAAAAATCTCCCTCCTCAATCTGATCCCCAGGCCATGCCCCGGTTCAGTCCACACCCTCCACTCTTTTGACGGCTTCAGTCCAGCCCCCTTCCCCCGCAACCAGACCTTCATGTCCACATACCTACGTGCCGTCTCCACCTTGAGGTATCTTAGGGTCACACATCCAAAATTTAACTCATTATCTTCTGAAACCTGCTCCTTGTGGTTGCTTCCCCCCAAAACCGCAAAAACAAAACAAAAACAAACAAAACCTTGAGATGGTCCTTCGCTCCCTACTTCTGCTCACAGCTATACATGGCACGTCAGAAAGTCCTGTAGGCTCTATCAATGAATCTACGCAGAATCTCATCCCATCTCCCATGTCGCGCTACCTTCCTGGCCCAGCCTCTACCATAATTCTCCTGGGGTCTATCGCGGTGGTCTCCTCAGCAGTCTCCCTGCCTCTATTCGCATCCCGTTCTCCCAATTTTTAACTTCTAACTCTGGACACGGTTCTCCCATCCCCAATCCCTTCACAACCTTCCATGGATTCCACCTGCTCAGGTTGCCGTTTCAGGTGAGACACTTCGTCCCCCTCTGTCCACGACAAAAGCGACCCCAGGTTTCCCCAATGCTGCCGACTCTGTAGCACCTGCAAGCCGTGCACCGTCGGCCCCCGAGGGAACTCTCTCCCTCACCCCAGTCCACGGGCTGAAAGGGGACCCCCCTCCCAAGGCCGCCCTCTGTTCTGGACTCTGGGGCTGACCGGCAGGGAACCGAGCGGGCGCCCCTCCGTCCGTATTTAGGACTCGGAGGCGGGAGTCGGGCCGGGTTGGGGCCCGGGAGACGCAGCACCCACCTAAGCCGGCCTCATCGGCGCAGCTTCGGTCACCGGGGTCACCGGCCGGTGGAAAGAACGGAGCCGGAAGAGCTGGCGGGCGGGGCGGGAACGAGGGCACCGCCGTCAACTACGGGCTCAGGGGGCCTCACAGCCGCCTCTGGGCACCGGGGCCAACGCCTCTCCTCGCCTGTTCCATTCTCTTCGGTCCCGACTCAGGACTCAATGCCCTGAAAAAGGTGAAAAAACACGAAAACCGGCCACCACATAAAGCCTATGGAAGTCCCGCCCCTGAATGCGTGCAGACGAAAACGTTCGCCTGCTGAGCCTTCATTAGCTCGGTGACCGGCGGCGGCGGCGGCAGTAACTGGGCCAATGAAAGCTTAGAGGAGGGACGGATGGTTGCGTGCGCATCATCTGGGGCGGGACTTCCGGAGTTCCTTCCTGTCGTTTGGGGGCTCTCTGGACGTTTAGGAGTTCCGGGCTTAAACGTCGCTTGGCGGGCATGGAGGTGATCGAGTGTAAAAGCAGGCGGAGAGGCTCAGGGATGAGCCCGGCTCAGGTGGGTGATGCGTCTCCCAGGGCCCCACCCGGTGGTGCGCCCGTTCAATTCCCTGCTGGTCAGCCCCAGAGTCCAGAACAGACGGCGGCCTTGGGAGGGGTCCCCTTTAAGCACGTAGACTGGGGTGAGGGAGAGAGTTCCCTCGGGGGGCCCCCGGTGCACGGCTTGCAGGTGCTACGGAGTCGGCAGCATTGGGGAAGCCTGGAGTCACTTGTGTCGTGCACAGAGGGGGAGTTGTTGTCTCACCTGAAACGGCAACCTGAGCAGGGGGAATCCATGGAAGGTTGTGAAGGGATTGGGGATGGGAAAACCGTGTCCAGAGTTAGAAGTTAAAAATTGGGAGAACGGGATGCGAATGGAGGCAGGGAGACTGCTGAGGAGACCACCGCGATGGACCCCAGGAGAATTATAGCAGGGGCTGGGCCAGGAAGGTAGCGCGACATGGGAGATGGGATGAGATTCTGGAGAAATCTCAAACTTGGAGTAAACGGGATTTCCTGCTGCACAAAATACGGTTGTAAGCAAAAGTAGGGAATGAAGCACTATCCAAGTTTTTTTGCCTGAACATCTGAAAGTGGGGAGATGAGGAAGTCAGCGCGAGGAGCAGGTTCCAGGGGGAAGACCATGAGTTGTATTTGGACATGTTGATCCTGACATGTATGAAGATGGAGATGTCACCAAATGGAGGTACCATATGTGGAGGTGAACATAAAGGCTGGAAGCAGAGGAAGGGGGCATGGTTGGAAATATCAAAGGCATGGAGGGTGTGGATTGGACCAGGGCATGGCCTGGGGATCAGATTGAGGAGGGAGTCTTAAGATTGTTACTTGAGATGGGCCCTGTGGTGAGGGAGGGGAGGGCTGAGAGTTGGAAGGCAGGGCATGAGGGCTGGTGCTGGCATCCCTGATGCTCCCTCCAGAAAAGAGCAGACCTGACATAGGAGGGAATCTGGGCTATGTCTGTAGAAAGGGGAGCCTGGATGGAGTAAGGAGCTTTCCTTCTGTAGAGCCTGCAGTGTATGCTGGTGTGGATTCTCCACTTGCAGGCTCTGCCAACCCTCAGGGCCACTCAGCCAGGCTGGTGCAGCCAGTGGGTCCTAGACAAGGACACTGCCAACTCACCTCCACCTCTCAGGGCAAGAGGGATGATCCACTGCTTCAGTCAAGGGTTCCCAACAAGCTCCCTTTTGAGGATTATTTAGTGATAGGCCTGGTGCTGAATGGACTAATAGCCGACCTGCCTGCTCAGCCCCTCCCCATGACTCATTAACTTAAGAATGTATGAAAACTAATTTAAACACTAATTAATCAATATTCCTCTAAATACATACACACAGGCAATTAGAAATGAGCCTGTTCACTTAGTTAAATTTATGCAAACACTTTGTAAATGGCTTGGCATTGATTTACCTCTCGGTATTTGCTTACAATGCAAAGTTCTATATATGACATCCTCTGAAATCTTAAAAAGCACTAAAAATGAAGACCCTAAGTTTCAAAACTCTGCCACTTCACTTGCACTGAAAATATGTACAAAACTATTGATCCTATGTACAATCATAGCTGATACATGGTATGTTCTCCTTACATTAGATCCCTATGAGGTTGGGAGCATTCTTATCTTTATAAGCATTTTCTTTTCCCTGAGGCTCAGGGAGGCTTAGTCCTTCTCCGGTGTCACTCAGCTAGTAAGAGGCAGTACTGTTTTCTGAAGAACTGAACTTAGACTGTCAGGCTGAGATTCCGTTATACCAGGGCAGGGCAAGGCTGGGGTGGTGGTCCAGCTCAGCTGTAGGATCCTACAATGCTACCCATTTCTCATGGCTTCCTTCTTTCCCAGGATCCCATGGCAGTGGCAGAAATGGTTATGGACCCTGTACAGGTGAGTGGAGGGGTCCTACCTTTCACCCATCCCAATTATCACACTGAAGGCAGGAATATTGGGGGGGGGGATTTCCTGCAGCAATCCAGGTGAGTGTTGATGGTGTTACACAAGAATGCTAGTTGTTGAGATGGAGGATCGGTTGGTTTCTGGATGTATTTTGAACTAGAGCTCCCCATGTTTTATGTAATGGAGAGCGAGGGACTCAAGGAAGTGGGCTGATAGGAAGAATTGGGAATGACTTCAGGTTTCTGGGCTTGTTAGGAAGGATGGATGCCTCATCAACTAAAATGGGTGAAGTCAACTTTAGGAGGAATGTTCAGGTGGAATAAGAAGAGTCCGTTTTTGTCCATGCCACAAATGTTCCAGAGACTCCCAAGGGGAGGTGTTGAGTGGGCACCTTTACACAGAGGGCTGGAGTTCAGAGGACGGATTCAGGATGGAGACGGCCACAACATAGTGGCCGGTGTGTGGACTAGGATGAAGCTGAAGGTAAGTTTTAGGCGGCATCATTTCTAGTTTATGGTGGCGATGCCATTAGAGGACAAGGAGTGAGAATGAAGGGCCTTAGGACTAAGTCTGTGGGTTGGGTACGTGGCTGGTGGTGATGCACGTCACGAAGACAGATGAGGGAGCAGAGGTTCCTTGTCTGTGCGTGACAGCGGGATGTAGGCTTGAGAAAGTCTTCTGAGGCCAGAGCAGACATGAGATGGGTGTCGAGGGAGGAAATGGGGTCAGCTAGGAGAGTTGCTAGACTTAGGGCGCAGTGACAGTGTGGGTGGGGAGGTCGGTGTACCTGGGCTTCACGTGAGGAGAGAAGGTGCTGACTGCTTATGGGACAGTTCGTGCAACACGGAAGGGGGAGAGGGCTAAGGGGTCATGAGGTCTCACATAGGAAGGGTGGCTGGGGAGGAAGGAAAAAACAGGGCCAGGTGGTGAGACCGTCTAAGCAGGGCTTGGGGCAGGCCCTGGCCCCAGGGGACTTTGGTGTTCAGGGACAGGACTGGGCTGAGTTGAATGCTGGATGCATTTCCATTCACTGCCTGGATTCCGTGTGCAGAGTGCCCTGTAAGGAGGTGAAGGAAGTGCCTATGGTGTGGGCTGGGGCTGTCTGTGGAACTGTCACTGTGGAAGGGTTAGAGTCATGAGGAAGGTGCAGTCCAACGAGTGAGATGCAGGTAAGGAGGAGTGTGAATGGTTGGCCCTGGGCCCTGGCACTGGGCACTTGAGGACAGGGACAAGTCTGAGTTTGTCTGAGGGTCAACATCTGGGGGACCCCAGGGAAACTGTGGCAGGAGAGGGGTAGGGCCGTGCATGCAGGTCCACACCCTCGATGGTGGTTTTCTGCTCCCTCCCCCATGTGTTTTATGCTGTGTGCTGGACACAGTGATCAATGGTAATGAGGAGAGAGCAGGCACTGGTGCCACTGGGACCTGGTATATCTTTCATGGTGGGACGTCCAGGAGGAGGTTGAGCAGGGACGGATGTGTAGGGGGAGGGCTGAAGGTCCTGGAAAGGGAAGTGCATCAGTGATTGCACCCACAGGATTTTAACTTGTGGAGGCGAGTGAGTCGTGATACAGAGAGGCCAACGACATTGAAAGACAGTTTTATTACTTATATTTCCCGAGAGGAGGAGGTACACTATGTAACAGGGCCACCTGGAGAAGCACCAGATTCGGTCAGGAGGCGTGAGCACAAGCTAAGGGACACCAAAGGTCAGAGCCTTTATTAGACTTTTGAGGGAAATGCAGGGAGGATTGGATGAAAAGTTTATGGGTGACTAGTTTGTATAATTCTGTGTACCTGGGCTATGGGAACTGTCCCTAGCTGTCTGTTACCTGGCCCTGGGCTGCTTTAGGGCAGGGGAAATACTGACCTGGTGCGTGAGAGTTAGGTAAGGAGTTGGTTGAGAGTATGGGCTCTGGATTGCAAGGGAGATGTAAACAAATTTGGCCATTAGTTTAGCCCTGTAATTAATGGATGGCAAATAGATAAATACAGCATCCACAAAAATATAGTTAAAACAAGAAGCTGTTCATGAACCAAACTCTTCCAGTTTTGGCAGGACCGTGTGGTCTTTGAGGACGTGGCTGTGTATTTCTCCCAGGAGGAGTGGGGCCTCCTTGATGAAGCTCAGAGACACTTGTACCATGCTGTGATGACGGAGAACTTTGCACTTGTGACCTCCCTAGGTAAGGTCCACACGCTCACCCAGTGCCCTGGGCTGTGCTCTGTTCTTTCCCTTTTCCCAGGGGGAAGCTCTGTACTCCCCACACTGAGACCACGGGTGCTGCTTCCTTTCCTGGTTTCCTGGCATATGTGTTGTTGGTGCCGGGGCTGGACTGTGTGTACAGTGTCATTTTTCTCCCCAGGGAGCCCCATCCCTTCTACTCCGAGTCCTTCCAAGATAGGGCTCAGGAGTCAGAAATGTAGATTTTGTCTGAGACCCCTTCGGACCTGGCCTGTTCTTGGTTGGGTCCTCAGTCTAGATGCTTGGACTCTTGTTGCGCCAGGCCTTACCCCTTCCTCTTGCTGACATTTCTTAGGGCCTCCTGTGCCAGGAATTTTAGCACCAACCTAGTTACTAATTTGGGGAACCACTGATTGTTACTAGTCTCCCCTGTGAAGTTCTTATAATTTTAGAGTGCCGGAAGCCCTGTGTCGGATCTCTGTCTACGTGTGCTGGCCCCTTCTTTTTCTGTCTTTCACGTAGGACTAACCTCTTTCAGGTGCCATACTAATGCTCACCTGGAGCAATGGAGAGGACTCTGGGTACCTTCTAGGTTGGCCATTACTACATCAATGGCAGGAGACACTCAGAAGTACCCGGGCTTGGTGTGAGGTCCTGGGAAAGGGTGTGATGTCAGAGCTGGAAACCTGTCCTGTGTTCACCATTGATTGATGCTCGGACCAGTGCCACACCTCATTTCTTCCTTTTCATTTCTTCTGTCACACTCCAACCACACTTTTGTGACTCTCACATGTGACTTGTCACATGTTCTGTTTCATTGCTCCCTTTGCAGTGTTCAACATTTGACCTGTGTGTAAGATGTCGTGACGTCTGCATGTATCCTTAAATAGTCCTTGAACTTTAGCATTTCTTTTGTATCAAGTATTTCTAGGTCTGGGCACAGCCTTTGACACAGTGCTCACCTGTCACCAGTAGCCTTGGCCATGTTGACTTGGAGGCCTACCTCTCCTCCCTGCTCTGGTGTGACTGTTTGTGTCCCCACCACGTTCCATATGTTGAAAACCTCATGCCTAAGGTGACAGTATTAGGAGATGGGGCCTTTGGGGTGATTAGGACATGAGGGCAGAGCCCTCATGAATGAGATTTGTGCCCTTATAAAAGGGACCCCACAGAGCTTCCTAGCTCCTTCCACCATGTGAGGACACTATGAGAAGTCTGCGACCCAGGAGAGTGCAGACTGATCTATGGGTTCCAGTCTCCAGAAGTGTGAGAAATAAATTTCTGTTCTTTATAAGCCAGCCAGTCTGTGGTATTTTGTCATAGCATCCCAAATGGACTGAGACAGTAACTCTTCCTTCAGTCCTTGCCTATTGTCAGGGCTCTCGCATCATGGGAGCTACGCAGGTCCATCTCTGCACAGCAGACCTTCCTCTCTGTGGCTCTAGTCTTCGGTGTGTGATTTCTGATGGGGCTGCCCCTCCTACCAAAATCATCATGCACTTCACCAGCATTTCTCGGCTTACAGGTTGTCAGCATGGAGCCCAGGATGAGGAGGCACCTTCTGAGCAAGATGTTTCTGTAGGAGTGTCACTGGTCAGGACTCCAAAGCCAGATCCATCCTCCAGGAAGGCCCAGCCCTGTGAGATATATGGCCCACTCTTGAAAGACTTTTTGCAGCTGCTTGAGCATGACGGAATGTTCTCTGATCCAGGACTATACTTTGGTGGGGCAAACGTTTTCCAGCAGCAGAAGGAGCAGATTAGAGACAACCTTTCCAGAAGGGGTGAGGGGCAGCCTTCATTTCTGACCAACAGCAGCGTTCACATGGCAGAGAGGACCTTGACATGCAACAGAGACAGAAAGGACTTCCCAGGCAGCACAGGCCTTCTGCAGCAGCCGGCCCCTCACAGTGTGGGGAAGCCACACAGGGACACTGAGTGCAGGGAAGCCTGTGGTAGTGGACAGAGTGATTACAGGTGCACTCAGTGTGGGAAAGCCTTTAGCCGAGAAAAGATGCTTGTTGAGCACCAGAAAATCCACACTGGAGTAAGGCTTTATGAGTGCAGCAAATGCAGGGAATTCTTCAAGTACAATGCTAACTTCATAAAACATCAGAGAATTCACAGTGGAGAAAGCCCTTATGAGTGCAGAGAATGTGGAAAATTCTTTAGATACAACTACAGACTGGTAAGACATGAGAGAATTCACACCGGAGAAAGGCCTTATGAGTGCAGTGAATGTGGGAAATCTTTCATGTACAGCTCCACATTCATTAGACATCAGAGAGGTCACATTGTAGGAAGGCCTTATAAGTGCAGTGAATGTGGGAAATTCTTTCAGTATAACTCCACACTCATTAAACATCAGAGAGTTCACACTGGAGAAAGGCCTTATAAGTGCAGTGAATGTGGAAAATTCTTTAGGTACAACTCTGCATTCATTAAACATCAGAGAGTTCACAGTGGAGAAAGGCCTTATGGGTGCAGTGAATGTGGGAAATTCTTTAGGTACACCTCCACACTCACTAGACATCAAAGAATTCATACTGTAGAAAGGCCTTATGAGTGCAGTGAATGTGGGGAATTCTTTAAGTACAAGTCCAAGCTTATTAAACATTGGCAAAATCACACTGGAGAAAGGTCTTACGAGTGCAGTGAATGTGGAAAAGGCTTCAGGTACCACTGCAGACTCATTAGACATAAGAGAGTTCACAGTGGAGAGAGGCCTTATGAGTGCAGTGAATGTGGGAAAGCCTTTAGCCATAAGAATGTACTTCTTCAGCATCAGAAAACCCATACTGGAGAAAGGCCTTATGAGTGCAGAAAATGTCAGAAGGCCTTCATTAGGAAGTCCTACCTCATACATCACCAGAAAATCCACAGTGAAAACGATATGAGTGCCCTTAATGTGGCGAACTCTTTAGATACAACTCCAACCTCACTGAGCAGAGAATTCACAGTGGTAAAAACCTTATGAGTTAAGAGAATATGGTAAATTCTTTAGGTACTACTCCAAACTCCTTACACTGGAGGAGCATCTTATGAGTTGATGTTGGAGTGGGCCTTATGAGTACAGAAAATATGGGAAATTGGTACAGCTCCCCACTCATTAGACATCAAGAGTTCACACTGGAGGAAGGCCTTCTGAGTGCAGTGAATGTGGATAAGTCTTTAGGTGAAACGTCAGGCCCATTGCACATCACAGATTTCACAATGTAGAAAGACCTTGTAAGTACAGTGAATATGGGCATATGTTCAGCCAAAACTTCCACCTCATTCAGCACCAAAAATTTCACAACAGAGGGAGTGTTGCAAATGGGGAAAGACTTCAGCAAAATATCTGCTCTAATCTATCCTTAACAGTATCCTCATATAGTATTTTTTTTTTTACATTTTACATTTTTGATTGTAGCAAAATACATGTAACAGTTTACCCTCTACCTTTTTAATTGTACAGTTTAGTGTGTTTAAAAATTCAAGTATTTGTGCAACTAATCTCCAGAATTCTTTTCATCTTGCAAAAATGAAACTGTATACCCATTAAACAACATCTCTTCCTATGCCCTCTCTATCGGACCTGTCTCTATGAATTTGATTACTCTGGATACTTTATATAAGTGTAATCATACATTTTTCATCTCTTTGTAACTGGCTTATTTAGCTTAGCATAACTTCCCCGTGTTGAAGCATTTGTGAGCACTTCTTTCTGTTTTGAGAAGGAATCAGAATTGACCCACCCAAGACATGGGGAAGGGTGCTGATGGAGTCAATACTACCTTGCCAGATACGATTTTTGTAGAGGAAGAGATTTAGATTTTATTAACACCTTTATTGTGGTACTGACATACAATAAACGGCATTTATTAAAAATGTAAGATGTATTTTCACACGTGTGTGTAATGGGACCATCACCAAAGTCATGATAATGAACATGTCTGTCATAGAGTTTCCATTGGCCCCTTTATATTCTCTCAGCCCTAGCCAACCTGCCATCTCTAGGGAGACATTATAGTTTTTTTTCGTTGTTTTTTTTCTTTTTTGGCTGTGCCACGCATCTTGCGGGATCTTGTTCCCTGACCAGGGATTGAACCCGGGCCCTCAGCAGGGAAAGTGCGGAGTCCTAACCCCTGGACCGCCAGGGAATTCCCAATATAGTTTTTATTTTCTAGAATTTTATATAAATGGAATCCTATAGCTACTCTTGTATGGCTGCTTTCACTAAGTGTATATATTTTTAGTGTTATCCCTTTTGTGTGTGCAAAAGCATGGCATCATATAAGAATAAACAAGGCTCTGTTATGTAGTAAAGCTGTGTGTTCTGACAGGCACTTTGAGAAAAAGTTGTTTAAAGTGGGAAAGTGAAGTCTAAGTAAATTTAAATTCAGTTTCATAGGAAATTAATATCTTAAAAAATTTTGAACCATCTGCCTCATAAACAAGCTTCCACTGAGGTGGATGGAGTTAGAGTCTGTCATACAGAGTGAAGTAAGTCAGAAAGAGAAAAATAAATACAGTATGCTAACACATATATACGGAATCTAAGGAAAAAAAAAAAAAAGGCCATGAAGAACCTAGTGGCAAGACAGGAATAAAGACACAGACCTACTAGAGAATGGACTTGAGGATATGGGGAGGGGGTGGGGTGAGATGTGACAGGGTAAGAGAGTGTCATGGACATATATACACTACCAAATGTAAAATAGATAACTAGTGGGAAGCAGCCGCATAGCACAGGCAGATCAGCTCGGTGCTTTGTGACCACCTAGAGGGATGGGATGGGGAGGGTGGGAGGGAGATGCAAGAGGGAAGAGAAATGGGAACATATTGTATATGTATAACTGATTCACTTTGTTATAAAGCAGACGCTAACACACCATTGTAAGGCAATTACACTTCAATAAAGATGTTTAAAAAAAAATTTTTTTTGAACCATCTGCCTCGTAAACAAGCTTCCACTGACACATCTTTCTAGATTTTTCTTATTTGACTTCTTTTTTCTTGTGTCTTTCAGCTATGTCTTTGTGTCATAAAAGTTCTTAGCGCATTTTTTAATCATTAATCATTTTGTTGTGGTAAAATACACATAAAATTTATCATCTACCATCTTTAAATGTTCAGTGATGTATCTCGGCAGGAGATGGCATGTGATAATTCGCTGTCCTTTAGAGCTAGGCTTCAAATTTTGAAAGAAATCTTAGAGAGTAATAAATATTTCAATAAAAGTGTTGTTTGCTAGGTTGGAACGCAATCACTGATTATCAAGGCAGGAAAGATACCCGTCTCCAATTCTCCCTCATGCCCTGTCTGGGGTCTTTTCTTGCATATTGAATGTCATGAAACAGCCTCTAAAATTTCAGTCTATTTGACAGTCAACAAGACAGCTGACAGCTATGTGTGGACATAGAGTGTCATGATATAGTGTGTCTGTTTCGGTGTGTAGATTTGGGAACTTGCTGTAGTTCACAGAGTCTGAAATTACAGGTCCCTAATCTTTGTGGGCTTTTCCAAGACTGCTCTCCAAATCTGGGTGCGATTTAAGAGTAAGCAAGCCCTGTCCCATGGTTGGAACAGGGAACTCCTTTTCCCAGTATCCCTGAGGGTGCCTCTTGGCTTTTAATAGGCCAGGTAGGAAGTATCTCATTCTGTGAGAGATAGTAGGTGGTGTTAGCAGCGGAAACTACATTACCCAGAAGTCTCTTCGGTGCGCGGTCGCCGCTGCACAGCCTTGTGGGTAGAGTAGTTTCCACTACGGGCGTTACCTGTACTTTCTCAAGGTTGGTAGTTCCAGATTGTGGCTAAAGGCCAAGCGAGGGAGTGAAGGGCTCTGGGAAATGAGGTTCTTAGGCTGTAAACCCGGCAGGGCGTCTCTGCCTCTTTAAGGCGTTATACCCAGATTTCCTTGGAGTGTAGTCTACGGCAAGTCACAGAAATGTTTAGAGACATTATTTCAGACTGCATGAATCGCAGCAAATTTCCAAAGACTGCACATAGAAAGGGATCCACCATACCATAATGTTACTTCTCGTCCTCTCATAGCTGTCGGCTATCTTGTTGCTTGTCAAAAACCCGTACACTCTCGCTTTTCATGAGTTTCAGTAGCTTCTCTCAAGCGCAATATAAAAAGCCCCCAGACAGGGCTTAGGATGGTGAACTCGGAGAAGGGATGTCTGGAGGCACTAGAAAGGGTGACGATGTGCCCCTGATTCCCACAGAAAACATCCTTCCTGCCTGAATAGTCAGTGATGGTGTTTCAAAGCATTGCTATTTAAGATAATATTACTTCATGTCTGAGATATACACCATTTTGGGACTTCCCTGGCAGTCCAGTGGTTAAGATTCCGCGCTCCCAATGCAGGGGGCATGCGTTCGATCCCTGGTCGGGGAACTAAGATCTTGCATGCTGCACAGCAGGGCCTAAATAAATAAATAAATAAATTAATTAACTCTGAGATTACTCCATTTCTTTTAAGAAATGTGAAACCTCTCTAAAAGAAGAGGGACTTATCACATGCCATCTTCTACCAGGACAGCATATGCCTCTCTGAGAATTTGACCACGTGTGCAAAGGGGCCATCTTATTCCTGACATAAAGGTTTGGGATTCTATGATCTCATTTCCTTGCTGGAAAATGGTTTGTCATTTCACCTGTAATTGCAGCAACAGTATACACAGGGAGTTGAGATTATCTCTGGGAAAACACTTGTTAAATGGATATTACTAAATGTTATTAATAATAATTTTATAGGTTTTCAAGGAAAGTGGCAGAAATGGTTCTAGAGAAATTTATCTGTGACAGTGGAGGAAAAAAAGGTAAGAAATCAATGAAGTCTGAAAAAGAGTCACTGAGTCTGAGAAGTCAGAGAATGAAGCTGAGACTTCAAGGCTTGCTGAAACCTTAGCCACACTCAGAGTTTGGTTCCAAAATGTGATTATTTTTTTAAATACTTGAAAACATGATGCATTAACAGCTTGGAGGGAGAGGTAAAGACAATATTTAAAAGGAGTTGCCAGAGAGGTAAAAATGAATAAAGAAGTTGTGCTGTTGTGTATTTACTGATCTACAACTGTTCAATGAGCACTAACAAGGATTCAGGTCCAAGAGTAGGTGCATGATAGACATCAGGAATAGGATTGCCAGCTGTTCTGCATATAGAGCATACATCCTGTATCCTGTATTGATACTGTCAGAACGCCCTAAATATCCTGTACTTAGCTTTTTACAATACATTACAAAAACTCAGCAGTTAGAGCTATTTTTCTCTCACTGTAATTGGCAGTTAAATCACTTAGTGGCAACATTAGCTCATAAACATAGCCCCAGAAATAACCTCCTGGACAATGCCTTCTGGTCTCTCCTTAGGGTCTGGCTAAGGAAGAACAACAGAGGGGACTAATAATTAAAGTGTTTATTTTTCATAACAGGAAGGCAAAGACTGTTCTTTAGCCCAATTCCAAAATCTTGAACAAGAAAACATGGTTTTTTAGAGATAACGTCAGATAACCTGTGAAAGCCAGCCAGTCAGCAACAGCCTCATCCCAGTAAACTGAAGCTTCCGAAAATTCACAAATTGATAGTCCCAACCTTCTAGAATTCAGCCTATCAGTGTTCAGGCCCCAGTCCTGAAAGACAGCCAATCAGTGACAGCCCCAGCCCCTAGGTAACAACCAATCAGTAAGTGCCTCACTATAGCAACCTTGCTTCTGAAAGTCCTAGTCAACAGTAGTGAGCAGAGTAACAAACCTGGAAGTCCATCAATCATTAAACATGCCCATTTCTGAAAGTCTGCCAATTCCTGAATGCCAGACTTCCCAAAAGCTCCTATGAGACCCGCTCTGGCTTTTTTTGAGGTGACTGCCTGACAACTAGAGCAGGCAGGCAAACAGAAATTTCCCCCTCCCTCTTTTTCTTTTTGTATCAGATACCAAGTTCAATTCACTGTCAGTTCACAAGTTTGAAAACCTTTCAACGGTTCAACCTCTTAGCAGTTATGAGTTTGGACTTGTAACAGACAAATTGACACACACGTGAGATTTCAAAGGCAATGTTTTCTCTTCTTGCTGAAATTGCTATTATCTATTTTTTGTATATACCGAATATAAAAATGCAAAATGCAAATATAAATTTTGTGATGAATTTTCTTAAGAGTGGATATTTATTAAATGTGGTAAAAGTCCTCTTTGAGGTCTCTGAATGATATACAATTGTTCATTCAATATTGAAAATGATGGACAGATATAAATCAACATTACTAAAGTTAAGCATGAGAGTTAAATGATTTCCTCAACTAGTATTAAAGCAAGTGAAAAAGTAATTGTTAAAAAAAAATAAAAAAGTAATTGTTATGAGAAATTCAGATTAAGAAGGGAAAATAGTAACAGGAGAAGTTGTAAGGAGCTTCCACACTGTATATCATCAGTCCTCCAGCTCACACTACTGTTGAGCCTGTGTCTCACTAATCAACGTTCAATGGACAAAAGGAACAAGATAAATTGGATGTATCCACTGTAGAAGCTATGTTACAACCTATTATGTTTACTGTGGAAGTCCCACTGAAACATGGTTTACGCTGTCACCGCAGACCCTAGCCTTCCACCAGGTGCAGTACCCACAGATGTCCACGTGCCTTGCTGCTCAAGGGCAACTTGAGTCCGTGACGACGTGGTAAATCAGCAGTAGGTCTAAACTCTGCTCTGTGTTGATTTTCTTGGCTTTTTGTTCTCAGTTTGACACCTGGATTTTGTTGATAGTTCCCTGTTGAGATACTTGGGTGAATCAGGCTATTCCTTTTCATACCTTTTTTGATGTCCTTTGAGTTACTGGTTGTTTTTGTTTTTCCTGTGCTGTCTAAAAATGTAGTTTCTCACGAGAAGTTGAATCACAGGGTAGAACACAGGCACTGCCCTATAAGCCTGTTGTTCAGGCCAGCCTCACAGACCAGTGGGTTTGCAGTTCTCATAGTACTGGAGGCTACATGGACAAACTTTCCTGAAGGTTACCAATAAACCAAATGAGGTCTCCTTCCATCTTAAAATTGTTGTATTGAGAGCTGGGCTATAAGCTAGAGAGAGCATTCTCTCTGGTATCCGCATGCCAGGGGAACACGGTGGGTCTGTCTGGTGAGGAGCCAACCATCAGGTTAGGGACCTGAGGTCCACAAGCATTCCATACCTACTGATTACTGCCTGCCCTCTGGGGTGGTCTAAGTCTAAATCTTCATATTCTTGTTACAATCCTAATTCTTGCGCCTGTGTTTCTTTTTTTTTTTCTTTATTTATTTGGCTGCGCCAGGTCTTACTTGCAGCATGCGTGATCTTTTTAGTTGCGGCATGCAAACTCTTAGTTGCAGCACCGGGATCAAAACCGGGTCCCCGGCATTGGGAGCGCGGAGTCTTTTAATAAATTTATTTATTTATTTATTTTTGGCTATGTTGGGTCTTCATTGTTGCATGCGGGCTTCCTCTAGTTGCGGCGAGCGGGGGCTACTCTTTGTTGCAGTGCATGGGCTTCTCATTGTGGTGGCTTCTCTTGTTGCAGAGCACGGGCTCTAGGCGCACAGGCTTCAGTAGTTGTGGCACGTGGGCTCAGTAGTTGTGGCTTGTGGGCTCTAGAGCTCAGGCTCAGTAGTTGTGGTGCACGGGCTTAGTTGCTCCGTGGCATGTGGGATCTTCCCGGGCCAGGGCTCAAACCCGTGTCACTTGCATTGGCAGGCAGATTCTTAACTACTGCACCACCAGGGAAGCCCGGGAGCACAGAGTCTTAGCCACTGGACCACCAGGGAAGTCCCTTGTGCCTGTGTTGCCGAATAGCGTAACTGTACCAAGGATGGTTTGAGCCTTCAATGGCCACTCTGGGGGTCACTTGATTTGAACAAAAGGGTTAATTTGTAAGACATCTTTGAAAATAAAGGAAATAAGAGTTCTCAGGCCCGAAGGATAGTATTTTTTCTTAGTATGCAGAGGACTCCAAATTAAATTCTGAAATAAAAGTTACATCACTAGAAGATTCTTTGGCCAAAACTAATGAGCAAGTCGACGAACTCAGCAGGAACAAAGGAGACTCATTCCCCTGTAAATCCACCCTCTCCTTGTCCTGCAGTAGCGTGCCACATCCAGCGCTCCCACCCCCTTATCCTTCTGATCTCTCTCCTTAGCACCTCTCCCCCTACTCTTTCCCTTGCTCAGACCCCCTACTGTAACCGAGCAAAAGCCAAACTGACATTGGGTGTTTGCAGCAAAGTAAGGGTTTGTTGCAGGGCACCAATCAAGGCAGTGAGAGACAAGTCTGACACCCACTGCAACTGGGTCTTTGAGTTGGGGGGTTTTAGAGGGGAGGAACAAAGAAGCTGGGGTTAATCGTCATCTTGTGACGTTTCTTATTCATAGTTTCAGGAATAAGGATGCCTATTGTTTACGAGTCTCTGGTCTGGTGGTCCATGACCTGGAAGTTCTGTTAGCTCATCTTGCCCTGGAGAAACACCCCTGTCTGTACATTAACGATGTTATCAACAACGGCAATTTTAGTCATCTGACTCTGGTTGATTAGTGTTCAGTTAGCACAGGATTAAGGTAGAAAGGGACAGGAAAGGGAACACAGTTTTGGATAGAGAGGTTAATCATAAACTCAGCAGGGGAACTCGGTTTTAGGGGGACTCAGTTTCATCACCTTTTCCCAACTCTCATAAAACCCCAAATGCCAGTTATCTCTAAAGATCCACTCCAGCCATGAGTCAGGCATGCAGAAAATTTTAGAATTTAAACCTTGTACCTGAGCTGAATTAAGAGGTATAACTAAAGATTCTTTTCAACTCAAATAAGACAAGCAAGTAATCATTAAAAAGTTTAGAATTCTTTAGGGTACATCTGACCAAGGTCACCTAACTTACACAACTTGTGTACATGGTGGTTGGAAGCTAAGATGCTAAATCAAAGGTGGCATAAGCTGACTGGACTGACCAGGAAGGGACTGACGGGAGTTCTTTCCATAATAAACCTGAGGATCATAGAAAGTTCAGGAAAGTAGGTCCAAGTCTCCTGAAAGCTATACCTGAAGTATTAACAACAAAAATCAACTGTAGAGTAATTTAATCATTAAAACAAAAATATTTTTAAACTATAAGAGATTTTCAGGACAGACTAGAAAAAATTCCTAATTTCAACAGTTGGGAGTCACAGAGGTGCTTATGTAAGAGCAGCTGTTTCATGTCATTTTACCAGTGGTGTTAAGTTTGAAGTTGGAGACCTAATTCAAAAACAGAACTTAGAATAATTAGCCCCTTTAGCTGAACTATAAAACCTGGCAGCTACATATCTACAAGACAGGATCTGAGGAAAACATGTGTCCCTGCAGATCAGCAGGGGCTAAGGGGCCCACGTCCCAACCACCCACCTATTGACAAGGACACTTGTAAATATTATAAGTAGAAGGGACACTGGAAAAAAGTTGTCCCATCTTATGAAGAAAAACCAAGACAAAGAAAATCCCTCAGGGACTCCCCGCTCCCTATGCAGGGGGCCCGGGTTCGACCCCTGGTCAGGGAATTAGATCCCGCATGCCGCAACAAAGATCCCGCGTGCCGCAACTAAATGTCCGGAACAGCCTAATTAATTAATTAATTAATTAATTAATTAATTGAAAAAAGAAAATCCCTCAAATCAGAGCAGTCAGGGTGCTTTGAGGAAGGAAAAGTGCCCAATAACCTGCCATATCCTTTAAGCCCTCAAGATGAGTTAACTATAGATGGTCATCCTCATCAATTCCTGATAGGTATGGTTGCTATTTTTTCTCCATTAAACACCAACAGCTTAGCTCAATCTCTTCCTAAGAGTGGAAGGTATTTCAAATAACCCACAGATTTTCCCCATTTCAACAGTAACACTTGGGCCATTGACTGAAAAAGCAAAAGCATTCTTCCTGCTCTGTGATACCATCCCTGCAAATTTAATAGAAAGAGTTATTAAACTGCCAAATATCCTATGGGTAAAAGAAGAGATTACAGGGAAAATGTTACAAACATAAATATTTTGAACTAGATGAAGATAAAAATGCTACATACAAAAAATTGATATGCTACAACTAAATTAAATGATTAGAGGGAAATGTATAGCTTTAAAAAGCTTATTACAGGGCTTCCCTGGTGGCCCAGTGGTTGAGAATCCACCTGCCAATGCAGGGGACCCGGGTTCGAGCCCTGGTCCGGGAAGATCCCACATGCCCCGGAGCAACTAAGCCCATGCACCACAACTACTGAGTCTGTGCTCTAGTGCCTGCGTGCTGCAACTACTGAAGCCCGCACACCTAGAGCCCGTGCTCCACAACAAGAGAAGCCACCACAGTGAGAAGCCCGCGCACCACAATGAAGAGTAGCCTCCACTCGCTGCAACCAGAGAAAGCCCGCACTCAGCAACAAAAACTCAACCCAGCCAAAAAAAATAAATTAAAAAAAAAAGCTTATTACAAAAGAAGAATGATGTCAATAACCTAATATTCCATATTAAGAAACCTGGAAAATAAGACCAAACTAATCCCAAAGCCAGGATAAGAAAGGAAATAATAAAGATTAGAACAAAACACTGAAACAGAAAACAGAAAAAAAATTTTTTAAAATCAATGAAAGAAAAAAAGTTGGTTGTTTCAAAAGATCAACAAAATTGACAAAACTCTAGGTTGGCTCACAAAAAAAGAAGACAACAAACTAACAAAGTCAGGAATGAAGACACTATTGACCCTACAGAAATTAAAAGTATCATAAGGGAATATTATAAACAATCCTATTCCTCCCAAATCAGACAATTTAGTTAAAATGGACAAATTCCTAAAAGACACCAATGATCAAATCTGACATAAGTAGAGAATGTATATAGCACTATACTAAGTAGTTTTTATTGAAAATCTTCCCACAAGAAAATTCCAGGCTCAGGTGCCTTCACTAAGGAATTCCAGCAAGCATTTAAAAAAGAAATATCACTGATCCTTCAAAAACTCTTCCAGAAAATAGAGGAGGAAACACTTCCCAACTTATTCTATGAGATCAGAATTACTGTGATACAGCAGCAGTCCCCAACCTTTCTGGCACCAGAGACTGGTTTCGCAGAAGACAATTTTCCAATGGACCGGGTGGGAGGGTTGTGGGGGGCGGTGGTTCAGGCGGTAACGCGAGCCATGGGGAGCAGCAGATGAAGCTTCGCTCCCCGGCTGCCCTCCCGCAGCTCACCTCCTGATGTGCGGCCTGGTTCCTAATAGGCCACGGACCAGTACCAGTCCATGGCCTGGGGGTTGGGGACCCCTGTGATACAGAGGTATCAGAAGAAAACAAATCTACAAACTCATTATCATTCATCTATATAGATGTAAAATACATTAACAAAGTATCAGAAAACTGTCTCGGCAACATATACAAAGGATTATACAACATGATCCAGTGGGATTTGTCCCAGGAAAGGCAAGGCTGGCTTAACATTTGAATATCAATTAATGGAATAAACCATGTAAATAAAATAAAAGGCAAGAAGAAAAAAACCCCCCACAGCCACACAATGATTATCACAATAAATGAAGAAAACTGGAACAGAGAGTCTAGAAATCCATCCAAGCTAATATAGTCAAGTGATCTTTGAAAAGGGAGCAAAGGCAAAGGAATGGATAAAGGATAGTCTTTTCAACACATGGGGCTTTAAAAAAGTGACCCAGACACAGATCTTACACCTTTCACAAATATTTTCAAAAAATGGATAATAAACCTAAATAAAAAACTATAGAACACCTAGAAGATAACACAGGAGACAATGAAGACCTTGGGTTTGGCAATGAGTTTTTAGATACAACACCAAACCACAATCCATGAAAGAAAAACCGAGTATTTTGGACTTGACTAAAATTTAAAAGTTCTGCTCTGCAAAAGACACTGTTAAAAGAACACGAAAAGATATTCATCATGTCATTAGGGAACTGCAAATTAAAGCAACAAAAACATACTGTTACTACACACCTATGTGAATGGCAAAAATCGAAAACACTGACAACACCAAATGCTGACAGGCATGGAGCAACAGAACTCTCACCTACTGCTCGTGGGAATGCAAAATGATACAGCCACTATGGAAGACAGTTTCTTACAAAACTAAATATACTCTTACTATATGACCCAGCAAATCATGCCTTGGCTTGAAACCAAACAAACTGAAATCTTATGTCTACAAACTTATGTCCTCCTACACAAAATGCATATTGCAGGTTTATTCATAACTGCCAAAACTTGGAAGCAATCAAGATGTCCTTCAGCCAGTGAATGGATAAGCAAACTGTTACATCCATACAATGGAATGTTATTCAGTGATAACTTATATGCAAATCTTCACAGCAGCTTTATTTGTAACAGCCAAAAACTGGAAATAACCCAAACATCCACTAACAGGCAAATGGATAAAAAAACAACTGTGGTATATCCATACAATGGAATAATACTCAACAATACAAATGAACAATTAATACATGCAACAAGATGGCTTAATCTCAAAATAGTTACGGTTATTGAAAAATGCCAGAGTCCCCACTCCCCAGAAAGTATATACCATATGATTCTATTTATATGAAATTCTAGAAAATGCTTGCTATTACTTGTGAATTGTGGGAAAGGGGGCCAGAAAGGACTGGGAGGAAAGGATTATAAAGGGACACAAGGAATCTTTTGGTTGTGTGGGATATCTCCATTATCTTGATGGTGTGGTCTCATCAGTATTTACACATGGTGAAACATAACATGTTTTACACTTCATATATTCAGTTTATTTCATGTCACCATACCTTAATGAAGATGTTAAGAACTAAATGTTCCCTATGAAAATCCATATTTACCATTCCTCTTGGAAAGTAACATCTGCCAACTGTTCTGGTTCTAGCATATCCCTCTCCCCACAGTTTAGGGGGATGAGCCCTGCCTCAGTATCAGCAATGAAGTCCACGTCCACTTCAGTCACTAGAAATGTTGGCTGGGTCAGAGAAGCCTGATTCCTGGATCTCTCATCAGTGCTGGGGTTCCTGCCTGTGCAGTGATGGCCATAACGTCAACAGCCCAGGGAGGTACAGGAATCCACAAACGTTTAGATTATTTACTGTGACAGTGCATTGGCCACAGGAGACTCAGATGTCTGAAGGTCCTGAGAATTTCTGTACACTTTCATGCCATACAGCCAAAATCGCATGGACGTTTATAGATGCCACTGTTAGAACAGACACACATCCTCTCACTAGCCACAGTCATCCCCACTCCATTATCTCAGTGTTTCTGTACCAACTATGATTCCTACCTTGCTCTAAAGGGCTAAAGCCTTCCAGTCAATGACAGTTGCCTATGGGATTCTGGACATCAGGGACTGGCTCCTGTATAGGTCCAGGAGACAGAAATCCCTCAAAAGTGCTGGGGAATATGGGACATTCCCTAGGAACAAAGGACCCAATTCATGTTGCTTCCACAAGCACTGGAGATTTCCACACCAACTGTGCCCTCCTCAGAATGAACTCTGGGCTCACAGGAAATCCTGACTTCTAGGCCACAGGATTAGGTGCACAAAGCTCTTCAGACTTTTCTAGCAAGCCTTGGGCAACAATGCAAACTAGGCCAGACTAGACTGAGAGCTGTTCTCTACCACCCTGCTGTCCCTTCTGAGGCACATACCGTTGGTGTCAACATAAGGTGTTCCTCCCTTCATGTCGGCAAAACCCAATTTTTTCTCAATCCATTAGACACAGTGAACTGACCTCCCGTGAGTAAAGACTGCCACAGCAGGCCTTTATCACTGCACAAACTAGAGTAGCATGGGGCAGGGATTTCCAAAGTTGGGTGACTTGGGAGCAAGATAAATAAGTCACAGCTATCATGTGACAGTCAACATTGTCCAGGAAGAAGAGAAATCTTGTCTGGAAATCCCCAGGAGACTCCAGTTCAGATCCTTTCAGCCAGAGATAGATCATGGTCACTCAGTACCCAGTCATGGAGGTGGAAATGAGGACCTTCAGTGTGCTCAGAACATTCACGATCCCCTCGAGGGATCAGGAGAGACAGCACAGGGGTCCACCTTTCCTGAGCATATTGGAGTAACTGACAGACACTGTGGGAACTTAACAGCAATGAGATGGCTTCCACCACAGGCACTGGCAGTGATATAACTGTCAAGAGCCCTGGACAGTTGAGGAAGTGCAATGCACCTCATGAGAGCTTCTCACCTACGTGGTACTTGTCGGGAATCTCCCCGGGGTGGATGTACGATTGTACAAGGTTGACCTGCTGGCTCCCTCACAAAGGGCACTCACAGAGCTCTTCTCTGGTGTGAGTCCTCATACCCTGAACAAGGATACAGCACATTTTCTGCATTCATGAGGCCTTTTTCTAGTGTGAACTTTCTGGCTGCTAAACAAGTGTAACAGATGCAGCTAAAGGGCCATCAAAGCTGTTGCATTCATGAGGCCCTTCGCCCGTGTGAACTTTCTGGTGCCGAACAAGATGGGAGCTTCTGCTATAGGCTTTCCCACATTCGCTGCACACGTAAGGCTTCTCTCCAGTGTGAACCCTCTGGTGAAGGATGAGGCTAGAATTGCGGCTAAAGAATTTCCCACATTCACTGCACTCATAAGGCCTCGCTCCAGTGTGAACTTTCTTGTGCTGAACAAGGTGGGAGCTACTAATGTAGGCTTTTCCACATTCACTACACACATAAGGCCTTGCTCCACTGTGAACCCTCTGGTGTAGAATGAGGCTGGAGTTGTGGCTAAAACATTTCCCACATTCACTGCACTCATAAGGCTTCGCTCCAGTGTGAATTCTCTGATGCACAATGAGGTTGGAGCTATGGCTAAAGAATTTTCCACATTCGCCACACTCATAAGGCCTTTCTCCGGTGTGGATTTTCCGGTGCTGTACAAGCGTGTCTTTACGGCTGAAGGCCTTTCCACACTCGCTGCACTCATAAGGCCTTGCTCCAGTGTGAATTATCTGGTGCTGAACAAGTGTGTCTTTGCAGCCAAAAGCCTTCCCACATTTGCCACACACATAAGACCTTGCTCCTGTGTGGACTCTCCTATGTTTAATGAGGCTGGAGTTATGGCTAAAGAATTTTCCACATTCTATGCACTCGTAAGGCCTTGCCCCAGTGTGAATTCTCCAGTGCTCAATAAGGTGAGAGCTTTGGCTAAAGAATTTCCCACATTCACTGCACTCATAAGGCCTTTCTCCAGTATGAAATCTCTGGTGCTGAACAAGTGTGTCTTTACGGCTAAAGGCTTTTCCACATTCACTGCACTTATAAGGCCTTTCTCCGGTGTGAATTCTCTGGTGCTGAACAAGGTGGGAGCTTCTGCTGTAGGCTTTTCCACATTCGCTGCAGTCATAAGACCTTTCTCCAGTGTGGACTCTCTGGTGCTGTACAAGCGTGTCTTTGCGGCTGAAGGCCTTCCCACATTCACTGCATGTATATTGTCTTTTTCCATTGTGAAATTTCTGGTGGGTTTTTAGGTGAGACAGGTGAATGAAGGCCTTTCCACATTCCCTACACACATGTGATGTTTCTACACCATGAATTTTTGTGTGATGAATAAGAACTGATTTCTCCTTGGACAGATTTCCACATGGTAGGCACCTAAAAGCTCGCAATTCAGCCTGAGTTATCTGGTTGTCAAGGAGAGTGAAGGTGTTCAGGAAGGCTTTTCCATTGTCACTGCAATTGAGAAGCATCAGTTCATCATGGTCTCCCTGGTGTCGCCCGAGTCTGGAGCTTTGTGGAAAAGGCTCCATGAACTCAGCCCTTCTGCATGGACTCATTCCATTGTAAGTGCTTTGGTACTGCAACAGGCCAGAGCTATCCGGCAAGTCCATCCCTTCCTCCCTGCAAGTAAAAGGTCTCCCTAACATGTGGACAGCACAGCTCTTCACAAGTGAGGCCCCATCATCACCCCTTCTGACAGGATTCTTCCCACTATATTGCTTCTGGTGCTGATAAAAATTTTCATTGAACAGGAATCCTCGCCCACAGGGGTCACATGTGTACCGTTTCTGTGCAGGGCATGATCCCTGGTGTTCAGCCAGGTGCAAACTGTCTTTCAAGAGTGGATCACATATCTCACACGGCTGGGCTTTCTGGATAAATGGACATGACTCAGGAGTCCTGACCTCTGACACTCCTTCTACAAAAACGCTCTGCTCAGAAGGGGCCTCCTCATTGTCTGATTCACACCAACAACCTGAAAGCAAAGAAATGCTAGTGAAGTACATGTTGACTTTGGTGGGAAGCAGCAACTCCATCACATATGTATGTGTGACACACCAATGAATGAGTCCACTGGCTTTTGGCAGGATGAGGGAGCCAGGATCAGGAAGGGCCCACTGTCGGTCTTGGGCCTCTAAAGGTCACAGTACGAAGGAACTCTAACGATGGGTAAAGACACAATGATGTTGGACAGTACTGGAAGTAGAGGCGAGGTCTCCAATTCACTCCTCTACAAAAGCGTTTCAGCAGGGCCTCGGCTGCTTGTGTCAGGTGAGCTCTGTGCAGAAAGCTGTATCCAGGCCCAGGAAAATCTGATTGCAAGTAAGTAGCTGGTTCTTAAGGACTACGTACGGATACGTGCACAACTCATGACACATTATAGTAGCCAATGTTGCAGAGCACTGCGGACGGAGAAGAGGAGAATGAGTGAGAGACATGGAGGCCAGAGAGGTGGGGAAACAGCCAAGGGATGGAAGACAGAAGAGAAACGTCAAGTGCCGAGAATGGGGAAGGAAAGGGAGAAGTGAGGTACTGCTATGTCCCTTGGCAAGAAAACACTGGTGAACACAAAGCAGGTTGACGGTACGATGTGAACCCAGCCCTAAGATGGCTCTCTTTCAGCTCCCATGCGGCAGGGCCAGGCCCTCTCTGGCCTCTCTCACTGTGGCTGGAGTCAGGGCTCCCTGTCAGGCACCCGAGGCTTCCTGTCCCTCTCCACCTGGGCAACTACATGTGATCAGGAAGATGGAAGTTGTAAAGAAATCATAGGGCAGATGGGTGGCCCAGATAGACCCATTCCACAGAGAAGAAGAGAAAATGTTTTTAAAAAAGGAGAGAGAGAAAAACCTGAAGGAGGATTTGGCGGGACATCCCTGTGTCTGCCACAAGCAGTGACCATGTCAGTACCTACAATTCCTGGCATAGTCATGCCCCAGGAAATCTCAGCCAGAGGATAGGGGCAGAACATGGACGCAGAGGCATCATGGATCTGGAAGTGCCCAAGCCAGGCAGAATCTGTGAAGCAGACTGAAAGAGCCCTGAACTCCTAACCCGATCCTGAAAGGCTTTGGGCATAGGTGTCGAGACTGCTCAGCGAGGGAGGGGACACCACACACGGCCCAGCCTCAGCACCCACAGCGCCTACTCTGGGAACCAAAGAAAGGAAGGAGAAGAGCCACTGATCTGGCTGGACTGAAAGAGCTGCTCCAAGGGAAGTGGGGAAAAAGCAAACCCCAAGGACACTGGAGCGGGCATGAGGGCCTGTGGAAGGCAGCTTCTCCGATGGCCCCCAAGAATGCCTACCTCCCAGTATTCCCGCCTGTGTAGGCCGCTTCCCTTGACTGTAGGCGGGACTGATTGACCCATTTCTAAGGAACAGAATAGGGCAAAAATGATGAGATCATTTTCTCCAGGTCAGGTTACAAAAAGACCAGCTATCATCCTGGACATTCTCGTTTGCTCCCTGCTCAGAAAAGGCACCTTACATGTTATGAGGTGCACTACAGAAAGGTCACCATGACAAGGAACCGAGGTAGGCCTCTAACCAACAGCCAGTGAGGAACTAACGCTCACAGGTCAACAAGCCGCAAGAAACTACATCTTGGAAACACAAAACATGAGTGAGTTTGTAAGTGGATTCTTCCTGAGAATGGCCTTCAGATGAGAACACAGGTTTGGCTGACAGCTTGACTGAAATCTCATGAGAGACCCTGAGCCAAAAGCACCCAGGTAAGCTGTGACGAGCGAGGTTCCTGATGCACTGAAACTTATATAACGCATTTTAATTGTTTTAAGTCACTAACTTTTGGAGTAATTTGCCATGTACCAATAGATTACTGAAACAGGGACTTACCCAACGAGGCCACAAGTGCAAAGTTCTCCAGCATCACGTCACGGTACAGGAGTCTCTGAGCTTCCTCAAGGACCTCCCACTCCTCCCGGGAGAAGTACACGAACACATCCTCGAAGGTCACACAGCCCTGCCACGATGGGGACAATTGAGCCCACAGACAACAGGACTCCCCAGTCTACCCATTAACCTACCCACCCCCGGTCCTCCCCAGCCTCCCAATTCAGAGGCGATACTAGGCCTTGACACCACTATTGCCTGCTCGCTCCTGTCCCTCTGATCGCTGTGTGCAGCCCAGAGCAGAACCAGGCAGGTCGGCAGAAATATATTATATAAGCTATGGGTCTTGCATGAAGGGCACCAAACACTCTCCTGCTGGCATCCTCAAGAACATGCCACCCAGAAACAACTTTAAGGCCATCAGGTCACACTCCTCCCAACATGTATCACTCTGAACCACACTTTCCTCATATCTGGGACCACACTCCATTAACACTGACAACCTTCTGACCCACACCATATGCACCTCCAAGGCAACCCCCACTCCTGAAGCCACTCTGCATACAGTATCCAGGAAGTACTCATGTCTTTATGACAGGCACCACTGCCACCCAAGTGCCTGAGCAAGATGCCAAGTCCTCAGGGCCCAGTTTCCACTTTCTTTGCCACCATCAACACTTATGTGGACTATTGCAGTAAGCTCCTCCCTCATATCCACACTCCATTCTCAATTAGACAGCAGCCAGAGGGAGCCTGTTAAGATCCGATTAAGAGCATGTCTCTTCTGCTCCAAATCTTCAATGTCTTTCAACACCCTCAGAATAGAAGCCCAGCTCCTCAGCCTGCCATTCTTGTCTGACTCCTGGCCCTTTTCCCAACAGACATAATGAAAACCTGTGGTTCCTTGAGGACTCCCAACTCAATCTTACCTCCAAGCATTTGCACATGCTGTTCCTGGGTATAATACACCCTTCCAGTCCTCATCCCATTAGCTACCAGAAACAGGAACCTCTTCATTTAACTGTTGGCTTAGATTCAGGATACTGGGCTAGAAAGGACCCTCCTTTAAGGGCCCCAGACTCAAATGCAGGGGGAGGGACAGGTGAAGAGTCCCAGAATCTCACTATGTCTCATTAGAAAATCTCCAACGACCCTAGTTTAAAAACATATACAAAATCCACACACCTCTCTAACCTCCACTGCCACCACTTTGGTCCACCCACCATCAACACTCACCTGGACTATTGCAGTAGACTCCATCCTGGTCTCCCTGCCCACCCTCAGGCTTCCCCAATCTTTCCACTCTGCTACAAGAGGAAGCCTGTTAACACCGATGTCAGATCACCTCCCTTCTCTGTTACAAACCTTCCATGGCTCCCGCCACCATCAGAAAAGAGGCCCAGCTCCTCAGGCTGCCATTCCAGGCCTGATCCCTGACTGCCTGCTCTCTATTCTCACCAAACATAACAGAGACCTGCGGTTTCCTGAACACTCCTAATTCATTCTCACCTCCAAGTGTTTGTACCAGTTGGCTCCTGGGCCTTGGAAACCATTTCACGCCTCACCCCATCAACACTGGGAATGGGAACCTCGCCACATATCCACCGTCAAGGACCGCCCTTCACCGCCTTTATACTCAAGAGAAAGGAGGGATCAAGGCGAAGTGTTGAAAGCCCTAGAACACACCATCCCCTACACCTGAGGCGGTGAGGGCTTGAGGGACCCTCCACTCACCTGAGCCCGGTCCATAAGCGCCGCGGCCGCCATCGGATCCTCTGAGCAGAATCGGGTCGAGAAGCTGGCGACTGGAGCGGGCTCTGCGGGAGCAGCCGAACCCCCACCCCACACTGGGCGGAGTGGCCTCGGGACGACTGTCGCACTCCGAGCCCCAGGCTCCCCCTTGTAATAAGGCGCTCAGGCTCAGGGTGCCGCCTCCGGAAGCGGACGAGGACGGAGGGCGGGTGTGAAGGCCTCGGGAAGAGCGCAGCCCCGGCTGACACCTCCGCGCAAGGCGGCCCGTCCCACGACGGGGACCATGGAGCCTAACAACGACGCGGAGGGAGGTCCTATCCTTCCTACTGTCCTTCCCTGTTCGATTCCGAAGAGCCGCACGGAAGGCGCACCCCAGCCAGGCCTCCCAACCTCCACAGCCACTCTAGACAGCCCCGGCGCAAGCAGAAAACGTCACGGCCGCGACGCCGGAAGTCCCGCCCCTGCCGGCAAGGGCGGCAGGAAACGCCCATCTACCTGACTGTCATTGGCGCAGCACGGATGCGCCGGGCACAGACTTCTGGGTAAAGGAGTTTGTGTCCTCCATCCAACCAGATAAGGGTCCCCTTTCCGGCTCTCCCCAACAGCGGTGCGGAGTTAGGTGGAGGGAGGAAGGTCGGCGAGAAATTTGGTTGCGGAGGGCCAGAGCTCCTCTTAAAGGCGACGCGCCCAGATTCCCGTGGTCACCTGTGACAACGCCGCGTCCTCCGCCGTCTCCAGCAGGTGGAGCATTCTTTCATGCTGGGAGAACTGCTTCACCTTTCTTGAGTTTTGGGGACTGAGATTTAAATTGAACGATGAAGGGAATTCCCTGGCGGTCCAGTGGTTAGGACTCCACGCTTCCAGTTAGGGGGCGCGGGTTTGACCCCTGGTCGGGGGAACTAAGATCCCGCAAGCCGCGCGGGCCGGCCAAAAAAAAAAATTGAACAATTAATATCCCTCTCTCCTGCGGTCTTCGGGTAGTAACATATGGTCCTCCTATTCCTTGCCACCCAAAATTGGGTCAGCAGCACTTGTGAACTTACTGAAAATGCAAGTTCTCGGATCCAACCTACACCTTCCGACACAGAAACCCCCCAGAGGTGGGAGCTCTTATTAAAAGTCATGACCACCTCCCTCCCCCAAAGTACGACAACTAAAATGGGAAAATACTACAACCTACCTCATAGGAATTGAGATGAAACATGCTTAGCACAAGGCCTGGTGCTAAATACACACAAGCTATTATTGTTATTATTCATCATCTCCACAAGGTTCTCACATATACAGCTATAGGAGTATGTCAGAGGCCCCTCTTTGCAGAATCACTGATCACGTTTTTTAAAATAGAAAATACAATCACTCCCTGAGTCACCAAGTAGCGTTACAGATAATGGTAAAAATTTTGCATAGAGCACACCTGTATACCTGTAGGTTCATTCTACTTTTTTTTTAAACATTAGATGAAGGAAATTTTCAAAAACTACAAGTAAGTCTGTTGTCAAAGGGATGCATTTTTACAGACCATATGATTCAAAACGTAGAACTATCAAGACTAATTGCTCTTAGGCTTAAGTGGGCAGTGGGTTAACACAGTTTCATATCATGGTATACTTCACAAGATGACATCATAGTTCATGTCTAATTCACAAGAACAAAGACTCAAACTCCTCCTGCCTTCCCCTCTCTCAGGGCAGGCAGACCCAGGTACAAATGTATGATCATGACATGGTCCAGTCTGATATCTAGTGGCTCAAGGTCACCAGGTCTGGTCCTCCTTCTCTTCAGCTCCCAAAGGAGCAATAATTCGTGGGGAGGTGTGAAAACTGGAAACAGTGAGGCCCAAAGAGGCAACCCCAGGAAGGAGCATAAATGAGAAGATAAACTGAAGACACATTATTCACAATCACTCCTGCCCATTTCCATTGGCCAAAATTTATTTGCATGGTCCCAAATTAAGGGAAGCTGGGACATGACTGTCGTCTTAGGTGCCCAGAAGGAGAAAACAGTATTGGTGAACAACTAGCCAGTTTCTAGCACAATCCATTGATTTGATCACCAGACACCCATTTTTTATTCATCTTCTACATTCTACACTCTTACACCCTCATTCATGTGACCAGATCATAATTTGTTTAAGCATGTTCCCATTTATGGTTGAGTGAGTTGTTTCAACCTCTTGGCTGTTATCAATAAAGTTGTTATAAACCTTCATGTATATATATTTTGGAGAAAAAAAATGCCCTAATTTCTAATGGGTATACGCTTGGAATTGGAGTTGCTTGGTTGTAATATATACATATGTTGAAATTTAATGGTAATCTTGACACATAAGAGTTAAAACTGAAATTAATGAAAGCACTGTGAGAATTAATTGGCATGTGGAATTTACAATAGAGACTGTTGGATATATTATCATCATTTGTAAATTGTGTGCTACGCATCCTTTATATCAGTAAAGTTTGTAATGAACTTATGTAATCTGTGTGCACTTTCTTCTCAAGAGCAGGTGTTAAACATTATTACATTCCTATGTGTACAGATCTGATTATCTGCATTTGGGAACGCCTGTGTAATTGTGTGTGTATGTGACCGAGTGAGTTCTTGTGTGTCTCTCTCTGGATGGCTATACCTATACATGTATGACCATTTGTACATCTGCATCTGTCAACGTGGCTGTGCAAAGGTGTCTACCTTTGGCTCTGTACATGTGGCCCTCTCTCAATGTACCTGTTTCTGCTGTCTCTGTGTTCTCCTGTGTAGTCTTTCTGTGTGTCCAGGAGTTTCCTTCTCTGTGTCTCCATAATCTTTCTGCATGCTTGTGCCCCTGTGTCTGCACGTACATGTTTGTGCCAATGGGTGCATCTGCCTTTTGCCCATGCATGTCCCTGTGAGCACTGTTCTTGGTATGTACGGGACTTGTGTGCACACGTGTCTGGGTGCCTTTCTATGTCTGTGTCTGTTTTCATGTGTGTGTCTTTAGTTAATATAAATATATCCTCTCTATTCTGTTTGTGTCCTGGTGGGAATTTGTGTGTGCATCTGCATAGGATTTTGTGTCCCACGTACGTGTCTGAGTGTGCACATCTGCTGATTCATTTTTGGGGAGTCCTATGTGTGATGGTGCTGTAGAGTCCACTCCTGGTCTATACATGTCCCACGGCGTGTCTGGGTGTGCCCTGCGTGTGCCTCCCTCTGGGTGCCTATGCTGACCCCATGTCCCTTGCTCTGCCCTAGCCCAGTCACCATAAGGGGACCTCTTAGTGCCACTCAGGCTCTGCAAGCAGCTGGGCACTCCTGGAACAGGGTGTCTGCTGGGATATCTGTGCCCTCAGCTTGTCCCAACTCAGAATTCACCTGCTCTGAGAGGCCTCTCTGACCAGTCCCCAGGCCCTGGCCTCAGAGTTCCCTACACTGAACTTTCAATTTCTCAAGTGCCCCAGGATCACTCCCACACCCCCATCACTGCACAGGATGTTCCCTCTGCCTAGAACTGTGTGTGTGGTGCTGATCTGTATTACAGGTTTAAATTAGATGCCATGGAAGGGGTTATGACTGGAAGGGGGAAAGCAGAGTTCAGGGGGATCCTGGGGGCCAGGCTGCTGGTCTGGCACTCACCTCTGAACTCTGAGTTTCTCCTGTTGAATATTGTTCACCTAAAAGAAAGACTGCCATCTATTGCTCCAGCAAAGATGGGCTTACTCAGGGTCAGCTGAGAATTGTAACTCGGAGTCTGCAACCATGGCGAGCCACCAGGCAAGGACCTGCACAGCAAAGGTAGGAGAACACGTTTATAGAGGGAAAAAGTAAATTAGGAGGGCTGTAGTAAAGAAAGAGTCGAGGGCTTTTCACTGGCTGAGTCCTTGCCAAGAAAGAGGAGGAGTCTTTCTTCTTCCTGTTGAGCTCTGCTGTCAGTTGCCAGGTGTGAGAATCTCCCCTGCTGGTCTCCTGACTCTATTTTTTTTTTAATGTTTTATTTTATTATTTTATTTTTTGGGGCTGTGCCACATGGCTTGTGGAATCTTAGTTCCCAGACCAGGGATGGAACCCGGGCCCTGGCAGTGAAAGTGCCGAGTCTTAACCACTGGACCGCCAGGGAATTCCCTCCTGAGTCTATTTAACCTAGGTTTTTATTTACTATTTTTTACAATATAAACAAGTTCACAGAACACCAACCTCAGTCAGGGCCACTCAGTGACCATGATGAAATGAGACAATGACAAAACCACCCTATCATCATATCTGAGCACAGACAACCAGAGTCCTGTGCAAACAACCAGATAGACCCCTCTCCTGGGTAACATGAGTGACAGCTCCATCTTCCACTAGCTGCTGCTTTAGTGCCGCTGCCTTCCCCTGCCTTGTAAATAACAAATTTCAGGATATCTGATCATAAAACCAACCCCGTTTCCTGACAGCATCCAGTTCAGACCAAAGCTCCATTTCCTTAAACTCTTCTGAAAATCACTGAACACAAGCCCAGAGCCTAGAAAAGTTACTAACATCTTCGTACTGAGGGCCCCACATTTCCCACGGTGTGGTAACCCACACTGCAGCACACCAGTAAACCTCACTGCTCCACCACAGATGTCAGACACGTTCCTGGTGCTGGACGCACTAGCACCACATACCTGCAGACACGAATGACCCCCGAACTCCAGACTGCACATCCAACTAGATCAACCTTTCCTCTTAGATGTCTGACACGCATCTCAAACTGCATGAGTACAAAACCCAACTCCTCATCTCTCCCTGCCCTGCTTTCACTGCCCACCCCTCTCCCCTCTACGGCTGCGGTGACTGTCAACTGGTTCCTGCACAGACAATGCTCTTGTCAGTCTGTCTCGACACCTGCTGTTACCTTTGCTGGAGATGTTCTTCTCCGACTCCGACCCTGCCTGGGGGTCCTGCATCATTCAGGGGTCTCCACATCAAGCTCTTCCTTCTTTCTAATTTGCTTCCTAAGCTTTAGTTCAATGTCCATCTTCCCATTTTACACACAAGAACACTGAACCCCAAGGATAAGTGACATGACCAAGGTCATGTGGTTGGGGATAGGCATGGTGGAGACAGGCTGCAAGCCCAATCAATCCCAACTCAAAACTCCAAAGGAAATAAAAACAGGTTTTTAAAGAGATATATGCACTTCCATGTTTATTGTAGTTCACAATAGCCAGGATATGGAAACAACCTAAGTGTCCATCAGTGGATGAATGGATAAAAATGTATATATACCTACAGTGGAATACTACTACTCTGCCTTGAGAAAAAAGGAAATTCTGCCATTTTCAACAACACAGATGGACCTTGAGGATGTTATGCTAAGTGAGATATGTCAGACAGAGAAAGACAAATACCGTACAATATCCCTTATATGTGGAATCTAAAAAAACAAAACAAAGCCAAAAACTGAACTGGAAAACAGTAGAATGATGGTTACCAAAGGCTGGGGGTGGGTGAGGGGATGGGAGAGATGATGATGTTTAAGGGTACCTACTTACAACTAATAATTCCTGGAGATGTAATATAAAGTACAGGGATTACAGACAACAAAACAGCATTATAAACATTAAACTTGCCAAGAGACAAGATCTTATTTGTTCCCACCACTAGAAGAAATGATACTTCTGTGGCACAACAGAGGCTAAGGCTACAATGGCAATCATACTGCAATATAAATGTATTGAATAAATATGTTGTACATTCTTAAACTTACACACCGTTATATGTCAATTATATCTCAATAATTAATCAATGAATAAATAAAAAAATAAGAATAAAAATGAAGCCTTAAATGGTTTTAAGCGGTACAGTAAAATGTACCCATTCATAAGTGTGTCCTTATCTCCTTAGATCTCATTTTAAACAACATTCTTAGTATCCTAATTTCTTTTAAGTTTTAAATGCTTCATAATTCAAGGCTTCACATAAGACAATATTTTGTAACAAATAAATATTTGCAGGGCTGTTCTCAAGTGTCCAGCTCTCCAGCTCAGCATGGCAGAAGAGTGCATATGTAGTAATTCAGGTGTTTACCTCTCAAACACTGCTCCTCCCCTGCCACCCAATAACAACAACAAAAAACAACCAATAAATTGTCACAAGTTTGTCAGGAAAGAAAGAAGTCATAAATACATTTCTCTTCCTGTTACATCTACTTCTTTTCTTCTTCCTCCCTTGTTTTTGTCTTTTAAATATTCCTGTGGTTGCTTTTTCAGTGTATACTAAGGGTAGAGCTATAGCTGAAGATTTTTGAAATTGCACAATAGTCACTGGTTCTCTCTCCTTTATAAATTCTCAGGTGCAAAGTCCTAGGATGGGTCCATTTCCAGTATGACTCTTTAGATGACAATAAGTGATGATTGGCCTCAGAAGATTTTCTCACAGCAATGACACTTACACGGTTTCTCTTTGGTATAATTTCTCAGAGTAAGACGTCTCCTCTGGTCAGATGATTTTCCTTAGGAGTTGCATTCGAAAGGTCTTTCCCCAGTATGAGTTCTCTGATATCACAATAAGTCCACTTGTGAAAGGCTTTCCCCAATCTCTTACGCTCATATGGTTTCTCCCAGTATGAATACTTCGCAGCTTGGTGAGGGATGAACGAAGGCTGAAGGACTGTCCACATTCACTATATTCACGGGGTTTCTCCTCAGTGTGACGCTTCACGTGTTGAGTCAGGGAAGAGCTGTCGTGAAAGGCTCTCTGATATTCTTACACTCAAAGGGTTTTTGTCCATTGTGGATCCTATTAGGCCAGATAGAAAAGGGTGAATGAAGGCTTTTCCACATTCATTGCACTCAGGGATCCTCTCCTGTGAGAACCCTCACGTGATGAGTGAAAAAAACAGCTGTCGAAAAAGGTTTACCCACATACTTCGCACTCGAAGTGACTTTCTCTGGAGTGGGAAATATTATTTGGGACAAAAACAGACCTGACACAAGAGACTTTCCCACATTCTTTGCACTCATAAGGCTTCTCCTTAGTGTGAATCTGCTGTAGCTGCATGAGCTCTGACCTTCAGTTGAAGGCCTTCCCACAGTGGACGCACTCACGTGGTTCTGCTAAGCATAAATCCTCATGAGTTGACCGAGGTCTGCCCTCTTGAGAAAGGCAGGTCAACGTTTGTTAAACCCTTTCCCACATTTCTTACACTTGCAGAGATTCCTCCCTGTGTAGATCATGGAAGCTTTACCTGGTCCATGTGAGTTCTGTTCATGACATGCATCTCCCGGAGGATTGCTCTAGTAAAACTCCTGAGAGCAGATTATCATCTGTCCTCACACCATTGTGTTCAGAGCTCATGCTCCGGAGGAAACTCTCCTTGTGGGAAACTGTCCCTGGGTTCTTCCTGCATTTCTAATGGCCCTCATTGTTTCCTGGTTTGCCCCCAACAGAGGGTCCAAGAGTCAAATGACCCTGGAGCAACATTCCCTCCACGAGGGCAGCTAAGAAGCTTTATGACCTGAGGTTGTGCTTTCTGGCCTAACGGGAATCCAATACCCAAAAGGGCCTATTAGTGAGGACAGCAGAGAATAACCTCCCAACACTCCGGTGTGGCTTCTCCCCACTGTGAGGGGACAGGTGCTGGCCAAGTCCAGAGCTGGCCAAGAAGTTCTTCCGACCCTCCCTGCAAGTGAAGGCCTTCTCTGATACACTGGATCTGCAGCGCTTCACAAACGAGGCCTGGATTTTCCCTTCTGAAGACTCCACTCCGCTGCTTCTGCATCCAGTAAAGGTTTAAACTACACCAGAAGTCTCTCCTCCATGATTCACATGTTGGGAGTACGAGTGCTGCCCAGATGGTGTTCCCTGTGGCTCAGCCAGGTGCAAAAATGTCTTTCAAGACTGGGTCACACATGTCACAGGGGTGAGCCTTTTGGGTGGAAGGATGTGCCTTGGGAGTTCTCGTGTGTGACACTCTCGCAGAAACTCCCTGCTCAGAAGGTGCAGCCACACCCTCCACTCCACGCCAACAACCTGAAGGAAGATGAATGCTGGTGAAGTGCATGTTCAGTTGGTGGCAAATGCCGTCCAGTAACAAATGTGTGTCTGAGATAACTGGCAACTAGTCTATGGGACTATGGGCATCACAGGGGACCCAGAATCAGGATGAGGAAGGGCTGCTGTGTGCTGTGGGCCTCTAAAGCTTAAAGAATGAAGGAAACCTTGCAGGAGAGGATACTAGGATGGGGTACAGTGTGAGCAGGAGAGGCATGCTCTCTGAATCACACCTTGCAAATGGTCTCCCAGCAAGGTTCCTGGTTCCTTGTGACAGATGAGTGCTATGAAAAAGGGTCTAGCCAGGACCAGAAAAATCTGGCCAGATAGAACATTTAGTGTTCAAGGAAAATTTAAGGATACGTACGCATCTTGTGACACGTTAAAAGAAACCCAGTGCTGTAGAGTGCCGCATGGAGCAGCAAGAGAAGAGCAGATAAGATGTGCTACTAGAAAGGGGGGTGGGACTAACAGGTACCTAAGGTCAGAGTAAAAGTGACAAATGAGCAAGGCATCAAAATTGGGGAAGGAAAAGTGGGATAAGGTTCGCCACTGGTGTGGCCACCTAAACACTAGTAGACGCGGCACAAAGTGCTGGTATAAAGTGAAGCCAGCCCTGGGCTTCCCTGGTGGCGCAGTGGTTAAGAATCCGCCTGCCAATGAAGGGGACACAGGTTTGAGCCCTGGTCCGGGAAGATCCCACATGCCGCGGAGCAACTAAGCCCGTGCGCCACAACTACTGAGCCTGCGCTCTAGAGCCTGCGAGCCACAACTACTGAGCCCACGTGCTGCAACTACTGAAGTCCGTGCTCCACAGCAAGAGAAGCCACCGCAAGGAGAAGCCCGTGCACCACAACAAAGAGTAGCCCCCGCTCACCGCAGCAACGAAGACCCAACACAGCCAAAAATAAATAAAATAAGTAAATTTATAAAAATATAAATAAATAAATAAATAATAAAATAAAATAAATAAATAATAAAATAAAATAAAGTGAAGCCAGCCCTGATTCCCGCACCTTCCGCTCACCAGGCCTAGGCCTCCTCCAGGTATTCTCTGCTGTGACTGGAGCCGCGTCTACCTTCTCAGGCACCCTGGGCTCCCCTCCGGCTCCAGCTGGGTGGCTCCATGAGACCTGGAAACCGCAAGTCCTAATGGGAAGGAAGAGCTGGTGAGTGGCCAGCACTGACCCAGGGAGACACTCTCTGCAGAGAAGATAATTAAATATTAAAAAAAGAATCTTGGAAGAGGGCTTACAGGAAGAGTTCAGTGTTCAGCACAAGGAGTAACCATATCAGTGCCTGCAATTCCATGTCAGACCCTGGAAAATTAGAGGAAGGAGGCAGAACCTGGGCCAGGGATTTGGACAGACACCTAGCCAAGGACCGGCCAGGCCATCTGGAATCTCTGGGGCAGAGGGGCAGACTGCAAGACTTCTCACCCCCAATTCTTCATCTCAAAGCTTTGGGGCAGTACAGGTTGGGGCTGCTCTGGGCGAGGAGGCGGTGGTGCACATTGCCCAGCCCTGATACTCACACTACTTACCCCAGGGAACCAAGGAAAGAAGCCGTGACACGACAGAACTGTGAGACAGAGAGAACTGCCCCTTGAGAAAAACAAAAGCCAGCCCAGGAAACTGGGAATCATGTCCTTGTTAACTCCCTCCTGCTGAGTGTTGGCTGGACCTAAAAATTACTTTCTAATGAATAGAATATGGCAAAAACGATGAGATGGCACTTGCGAGATTAGGTGATAAAAATACCAGTTTCTATCTTGGATGCTGTTTCTTGCTCATTATCTTGGATATCAGCTGCCTTGTTGTGACCTGCTTATGGAGAAGACAACATGGCAAGAAACTGTGGGAGGGCTCTGGCCAACAGCCAACAAGGAAATGACTAGTCTAACCAGTTGAGCTTTCAGATCAGATGGCAGCCCTGGGCAGCTTGCCAGCAAGGTCATGAAAGACCCTGAGCTAGGGGTACCCAAGCAGGATATGCCTGATTTCTGACCGAAACCAACTGTGAGATAAATGTTTGTCTTTCCAATGCACTAAGCTTTGGAGTAATTTGCCATGTAGCAACACATAACTAAAACAGAGACTTACCCAGTGATGACACAAGTGCAAAGTTCTCCAGCATCACATCACGGTACAGGAGTCTCTGAGCTTCCTCAAGGAGCTCCCACTCCTCCCGAGAGAAGTACACGAACACATCCTCGAAGGTCACACAGCCCTGCCACGATGGGGACAGTTGAGCTCACGGACAACAGGACTCCCCAGTCTACCCACTCACCTAATCCCCCCACCCCATCCCTCTCCTCCCCGGCCTCCCAGCTCAGAGGCGATACCAGACTTGGCACCACTAGTGCCTGCTCTCTCCTCACGTCCCTCTGATTACTGTGTCCAGCCCAGAGCAAAACCAGGCACGTGGGCAGACAAAATACTCTCTCAGCTGAGTATGGCATGACAGGCCTCAAACACTCTCCTGCCAGCCAGTCCTCCCGGTGTCATCCAGAGCCTACCCCCGAGGCACAACTACACTTAGGCTCAGCCTTCCCCCACAAGCTCCCAGGACTTGGGCCTTAAGGCTGTCCATTCACCCTCCTCCCCGGTCTCCCTGCCTCCTCCCTCACTTCCACAGTCTCCACTGTGCAGCCAGAGGAAAGCTTTCCAATGAATTATGTGTTAAATCACCTCCACCTTCTGTCCAAACTTTCAGAAGGGAGGTCTAGCTCCTCGGGCTGCCATTCCAGGCCAGACTTCTGCCCGGCTGCTCTGTTCCCTGATCACTCCCAACTCAGTCTCACCGAGTATTTGCACATGCACTAGAACACCGTTCTGATATTTACTCCCTTGGTTGCCAGTACAGGAACCTATGCATATAATCCTTGGCCTGAATTCAGTACCCTGAGCCACAAGTGACTCCCTCCAGAGACTCCACGACCAAGAACTGGGAGAAGGAAAGGCAAAGTCCCAGGACACCACCATCAGCTATCGCAAGGGGCGGGGACAATGAGGGTGTGGCCCTGGGTGACCCTCCACTCACCTGCGCCGGATTCATCAGTGCTGCCGCACCTGCCACCGCCAAGGGACCCAGTGGGCTGAATGGGGCCCTGAGAGGCGGGAGACCTGGGCGGGGTCACCTCGGGCTGCGTGTCGCACTCCGAACCTCGCTATGAAATGTCAAACGCCCGAAAGGCCCAGGCCGCCGCCTTCGGGGGCCCTGTCAACAGAGCGCATGAGAAGACCCGGGAAAACGTGAGGTCCCGTAGGGCCTGGCAAACACGAGGCGCAAAGTCGTCTGTCCCACGGACGGGGACACAGTGTCACGGTGAAGGAGCCGGGGCTGGGGCCGTCACGGCTCGGACAAGGTGCGGAGATAGTCCCCGGCACCTCGCTCTCCTTCCCCGTCCGGCCCTAGAGATGCGGCCCCAGTGCAACGCTCGAGTCCACGTGGTCGCCGTCCAACCAGCACCAGCTCACGGACGGACGTTCTCTTGCGGCGAGACCGGAAGTCCCGCCCCGAAGCCACAGGAAACGCCCCCCCTTGGGTCGTGATTGGCCCAGCGCTGGGGGCGGCACCGCTGGGGGCGGCAGCGCAGGTGGCATCCGCTTTTGGGTAATGTAGTTAACGCCCAGCCTGTGCCCACCCGCGTGCGCCATTTCCCTTCTCCATGGCGACGGCCCAGCGACACCGCGGGAAGAGACTGGGAAATAATTTAGCTCCAGGAATCCTAATACGGGGCGGGGCTTCGCTTCCTTTTAAAGAAAAGTGCCCAGATTTCCGTAGGCCTGGGGGAAATGCCCCGCCCTCCCTAATCGTGCCACCGCAGGACCTGGGAACCTGTTGGCAATGCAAGCTCTGGGGCCTCACCCAGACATAGAGAATCAGAAACCCTGGAGACAGGGCTCAGCACTCTCTGCTTTAAGGAATCCTGGTACCGCTCATTCGAGTTTAAGAACCATGGCTCTACTGCGACTACAATGGGAAATACTAAGTCCCTCATGGTTATTTATATAAAAAGTGCCTATCTCATAGTTCATGCTCAGTAAATAAGAACGATTATTATTACTGTCATTAGCATTAACATCACAATGCTTTCACGTACAGGGCTTGGGAGGATAAGTCAGGGATACCTCTTTGCAGGATCCTTGGCGTTATTTGTGAAAAAGCAATGATTCCTTGACTTGGCAAGTAGCCTCATAGGTATTGATTAAACGCTTTACATAAAAGCATACATTTGTATGTACTACTTGGCATATGTAATTATTTCTTAAAGAGCACCGCAGGAAGCTTTTTTTTTTGGTTTTTTGTTTTTTGTTTTTTTTGGCTATGCCGAGTGCCATGCAGGATCTTAGTTGCCCGACCAAGGATTGAACCCGAGCCCTCTGCAAAGGAAGCGCAGAGTCCTAACCACTGGACCACCAGGGAAGTCCAGGAGGGCTTCTTAAACTACAGGTAGGCATGATGCCCAAAGAGTTGCATCATTACAAATAAGGCCACATGATTCAGATCTTCAGAACATCAGGACTAACTGCCCTCAGGTCTAAGTGGAGAGTGGAGCTGATATGGTTTCATATTTGTGACATAAGATGACATGTCATCTAGTTCACAGTAACTGGGGCCTCCCTCTCCCCCTCCTGTCCTCCCCTTGACCTTCAGGACAGGTAGACCCAGGTACAAATATGTTATCAGGAGATGGCCCAGCCTGAAGCTTAGAGGCTTTTCAGGTCATCAGGTCCTGTCCACATCAAAACACCATCAACCCATCTCCTGAACCTACAGCACGCAAGGGAGCACTAAATCCTGGGGAGATGTGAAATCTAGAACCACTGAGGAGATTCCCAGAATGGTGCACAAATGCAAGAACAGTTAAGACACACATTCACAATCAATTCTGCCTGTATTCAACTGGCCACATCTCATTCACATGGTCCCAAAGTTAACTGTAAAGAAAGTGGAGACACGCTGTCCTCCCAGGCATCCAGAAAGAGAAAATGGGGTTGTTAATCATCTAGTCAGTTTATGTCACAATCCATCAACCTGGTCACCAGATACATATTGTTTCTCCAATGCATTCTACACTGTCATCCTTTTATTATTCCAACAACTCAAAACCCCATCTAATTACTGAGCCCATCTAACTGTTATAATTTCTAGGATGTGTTGTTCTTTGTATCAGGTTCAAGTACTGTTCCTTAACACCAGGAAACTATCAACACAAAATAAATCGTCTCCACTCACACCTAACATATAGTGGGGTCAGGGACATAGTGGAAGGACATGTGAAGGTGCTGAAGAAATAACCGCCAACATAGATTTCTATACTCAACAAAAGTGTTTTTCAAAACAGAGCACGAAATATGAGAAACATAATAGAAAACTAACTCACACAAAATGAATCCTAAGGTTACATTTAAGGCCAGAGGAAAAGTGATCCCAGGTGAAAAGTCTGCAGTGACAGAAGGAATGAAGATCCAAGAGAAGGATGCACCTGTGAATCAATACAATTGATTCATTATCTGTGTAAAACATGAAAAACATCTCCTTGTTGAGAACAATAAAACTACCACGCGATACTCAGTAATATCTCTTATATTGTGCAAAAGGAGGGTAATGGTATTAACTCTATACTTTTTTGTGTTAAAGACATTATAATTTTTAGTTTAAACATTAATAAAATAGGAGTATATACATTCCCAACTAAAAGCGAAGTTTAGAATGTAAATAATCTACACAAATTTTTAAAAGAATGTATATAAGACACAGAACTGAAGTAAAGATAAGCACACAACAGGAAGATGCATCACACAGGAAATGTATATGGAATAAATGTTTGAATTAGTAGTCAGTAGTTTTCAGTGGGTTGAAAAATATCCAGCAATATTCAGTTTATAAGTCACAGTTCGAAGATATGTTACAGGAATAAAGCAAATAAAAATTTGGAAAATATATACCTTATAATTATTAAACAAAAACACAAAAATGTGTATTTGTATCTGAAAAATAGATATAAGGAAGAAAATAGCAGGAAGACATTATACTTTAAAATTTGTATACAATTTTAAACATCAATTCAATTTACATAAAACAATTTTACTATAAGAATAAAGAGTTAAATCTATAAACAAATTAGAATATTTTAATGTTATCTCAGTAATTAATTTTTATAAGGCAGGAATAACATTGGTTAGGTTCTATTAGGTTCATATACCAAGATGAATAAATCTGACCTAACAGATACATATAGAACTGCATACACCAAACGCAGGATGTTTGCTTTTTAGCACAAACTGAATATATATAAAACTGACAATATATATAGGACCATAAAAAAAAAATCTCTAACTTGCATAGAATGTGATAAAACAGAGACTGAAATAAAACAGGACAGAGATTAGAAACAGAAGATGTGATTGAAAACATTTAAAGATGTGCTTGGAAATTAAGTTACAAAATACGAAATAACCCATGCCTGAAGGAAGCAAGGATAATCAAAACTGGAGAATATGTTTTTTGAAAATAATGACATCCCCAATGCCAATTTGATAGGGCTTTTATAAGGAGTATAATGGGCAGCAGTCCAGTAAGTTAGGAGAAATAGATGGGATCTGCCCTTATCTTGAGAATATGGGCTTGGGCTGGTCACCTGACTTCTCTGCACCTCAGTTTTCTAATCATTAAATTGAAGGGGTCTCCATGGTCCTTTAAAGTGTTCAAGCCCTATTATTTAAAGCATAATCTTGTTCTTAAATTATTATAGGATATCCAACTTGAGACTTCACTTTACAATATTTGAGAACTAATGACATCCCTACATATTCTCATGAGATGCAATTAATGAATTACATTAAAAGGAATCTCCAGGCCCAAATGGTTTCACCAGAGAATTCTACCAAACATTTAGAGAAGAAATAAAACCAATTCTACAAAATCTCATCCAAGTTGGGGGCGATGGAGTCGGGGTGGGGGAATACTTCTTAGTTCATTTTGGGAGGCCAGTATTACTCAGATACCAATAACAGTACAAAAATAAATAAATAAAATATAGACCAATATGCTCATGATTTTACACATAAAATTTCTCAACAAAACACTGGCAAAAGGAATGTATGTATACACACACACACACACACACACACACACACATATATATCATTATATTCCATATTCCATGACTGCAGGGATTACTTTGCAGAAATACAAGGCTGGTTCAACATTCAAATCCAGTCAGACAATCCATCATATCAACAGGCTACAGAAGAAAAGTCATATGATCACATCAACTGAAGTAGAAAAGTCATCTGACAAAATTCAACACCTATTCATAATGAAAGCTCTTAGCAAATGAGAAGAGAAACCTTCCAAACTAGATAAAAAACATCTATATAAAAACCCACATTATCATCTTATTTAATGGTCAAGCAACACTGAACGCTTTCCCCTTAAAATTAAGAACATGACAAGTGGCTTCCCTGGTGGCGCACTAGTTAAGAATCCACCTGCTAATGCAGGAGACATGGGTTTGAGCCCTGGTCTGGGAAGATCCCACATGCCACAGAGCAATTAAGCCCATATGACACAACTACTGAGCCTGTGCTCTAGAGCCCGTGAGCCACAACTACTGAACCCGTGTGCCACAGCTACTGAAACCCGCATGCCTAGAGCCAGTGCTCCACAACAAGAGAAGCCACTACAATGAGAAGCCCGTGTACTGCAACGAAGAGTAGCCCCCACTCGCCAGAACTAGGGAGAAGCCTGAGTGCAGCAATGAAGACCCAATGCAGCCAAAAATATATAAATTTATTTTAAAAAGAACAGGTGTGTGCTCTTTCACCATTTCTATTCAACATTGTACAGGAAATTCTAGCTAGTAGAACAAAGACAGGAAAAGGAAATAAAACGGATACACATAAGGAAGAAATAAGATGTTCACTATTCACTGATAACATTGCTTATGAAGAAAATCCTGATGAATCTACCAAAAAAAAAAAAAACAAACCGGCTAGAACTAATAACTGAGTCCAGCAAGGGCACAGGATACAAGGTCAACATATAAAAATTAATTATATTTCCCTATAACAGTAATGATAATGAGCAAACTGAAATGAAAAACTCAATACCACATATAATGACTCCAAGAAAAGGTACATGGATAAAGATCTAACAAAATATGTTTAGGATCTGTAAGGTGAAAATTATAAAACACTAATGAAATAAGTCAAAGAACCTAAATAAATGGAGAGACATACCACGTTCATGGAATGGAAGACTCAACATAATAAAGATGCCAAATCTCACCAAAATGATCCACAGATTAATGTAACATCCATAAAAAATCCCACAAGATGTTTTTAAAATATAGACAAGCACATGATAAAATTTATACAGAAAACCAAAGGAAAAATTGACATGGAAAACTAAATCCATTTTTAAAAATAAAGAAGATGGAATCTTCTTTACCCAATTTTAAGATTTAATGATAGCTACAGTATTCAAGATAATGTGGTATTAGCAGAGGTTTAAATACCCAGATCAACAGGATAATATAAAGAACTCAGAAATAGACCAAAATGAATATGCCCAACTGATTCTTTACTAAGTTCATTTCAATAGAGGCAGGACAGTCTTTTCCACAAATGGTACCAGAACAACTAAACATCCTGAGGCAAAAAACACAACCTAAACTTCACATGGTAATACAAAAATTAACTCAACATGAACTAGAGATTTAAATATAAAAGGTAAAACTATAAGACTTTTAGGAGAAAATATTCAGGACCTAGAGCTTGCTGAAGACTTCTTAGACAAGACATGAAAAGCAGGAAGAAGGGGCCTTCACAATAATGCCATGGATTAACGTAACAAAAATGACTTGGCCTACAATGGGAATACAAAACTAGACATGTGGTCATTTGAAAGGCCCTCAGGAGGGTTCAGAGTGAATACATGATTATTTTTATGTCTTTCTGTACAGTATATTTCTTCACATGAAGGAATACTATCACATGTTGCTCAAAAAGAAAACAAAAAAACAAAAAATAAACCAAAACTGCAAAGAAGGAATTTCAAAATACCCTGACAAAAGATACTAGTCATTAGTCATTATACTGGGACTAAGCCAATGGCAACAACTGTGGAACACACGTGTACCTGCACCCACACATGCTCATTTCATCTGTTAAAATTCTAGTCACTTTACTTAACAGTGACTCTTCACACAATCTTTTGTAAGATTAAAAATGAGATTACCTCTCTGCATGTATCGTTATCGTTTAGCTTAATTTAGCTATGTGTTTCATTTTGTTCTGGCTCTAATTCGACCTCTAGAAAGTCACTGAGGTGGACCTGAAGAAGCCTCTCTAAGGAGGAATCAGAAGGAAGAACTGGGATTCATCTGGGAAGGTTGCACAGCTACACTGTCATTGTCACCCCACAGAAAAAAAAAAGAAAAAATAAACAAGTAGATTAAGTATGAGTGTTAGGTGGTTAAAGACACATGACACAGTATGTTTTCAAAAAATCAGTCTTAAATATGCAGTAAAATGGGCCCATTCATACATACATCTTTATCTCCTTAAATATGAAAGTATTTCATAAATCAAGCCTTCATATTTCTCAAAAAAACATATGCTACTCAAGGACAGAGACAATGTTGTAGAACAAACTTGGCTTTCAGTAAATGTTTTCAGACATACCCTCAACTGTCTAAATCTCCTGACATTGGACAGCAGCGCATGTATATTCAAGACAAATAAAAGGAACAAGGCCCTCTGATCCCTGCAACAACACTCCCCTTACCTCAAATAAACTAAGGAAGGGATGACAAATTGCCACAGGCTCATCACGGAAATCTGAAAGCTGTGTTTGCATTTCTCTCTTTTCTCGTCTCCTCCTCTTTTATTTAAATATCCCTGATATAATTTTATAGTGTAAACTAAGGAGAAAAGATGTGGCTGAGGGTTTTGCTAAGTGCACAATAAAGATTGGATCACTCTCCTGTGTGAATTTTCAGATACAGAATAAGTTTCTAGGCTGAGGCCATTTCTAACATGACTCTTTAGATGACAACTGATATCCTGCAATAGCTTTTCTCATGGGGAAGAAAAATGAGAGGTTTCTCTTTGGTATGAATGATCAGATTCTGAGTAAGATGTCTCCTCTGGCAAAAGATTTTCCTCAGTTGTTACATGCAAAAAGTCTTTCCCCAATAGGAGTTCTTGAAGACTGACTGAGGATTGCCCACTTGTGAAGGTTCTTCCCACATCTGTCACACTGACAGGGTTTCTCCCAGTATGAACCCTCTGATGCTGAGTGAGGGATGAGCTGCGACTGAAGGCCTTTCCACACTCACTGCACTCATAGGGCTTCTCTCCAGTGTGGATGACAGAATGTCGAATGAGGCTTGTGCTCCAGCAGAAGGTTTTCCCACACTCCATGCATTCATAGGGCTTCTCTCCACTGTGAATCCGCTGGTGCCTGGTGAGGCCTGACCTGCGGTTAAAGGCCTTCCCACACTCCATGCACTCGTAGGGCTTCTCTCCAGCATGGATGCTGATGTGTCGAATGAGGTCTTTCCTAGTGCTAAAAGCTTTCCCACATTCTTTGCACTCAAAAGGTTTTTCTCCAATATGGGCCCTTTTATGCAAGATGAAAGTATAGCAGTAGGTAAAGGCCTTTCCACATTCAGTGCACACATAGGGCTTCTCTCCAGTGTGGATGATGGCATGTCGAATGAGGTTTGCCCTTTGGCAAAAGGCTTTGCCACATTCCATGCATTCATAGGGCTTCTCTCCACTGTGAATCCGCTGGTGTCTGGTGAGGTATGACCTACGGTTAAAGGCTTTCCCACACTCCATGCACTCATAAGGCTTCTCTTCAGTGTGGATGCTGAAGTGTCGAATGAGGTCTGACCGATTGCTAAAGGCTTTCCCACATTCTTTGCATTCATAGGGTTTTTCTCCAGTGTGGGCTCTTTTATGTAAGATAAAAGTGGAGCAGTGGGTAAAGGCCTTTCCACATTCACCGCACACATAGGGCTTCTCCCCGGTGTGACTCCGCTGGTGCTGCTTGAGGTGTGACCTGCGGTAGAAGGCCTTCCCGCACTCAAGGCACTTGTATGGCTTCTCTCCGGTGTGGATGACATAGTGTTGGATGAGGTCTGTGCTGTCACAAAAGCCTTTCCCACATTCATTGCATTCAAAGGGTCTCACTCCACTATGAATCTGCTGGTGCCAGGTGAGATGTGATCTGCGGTTGAAGGATTTTCCACACTCCACACACTCAAAGGGCTTCTCTCCCGTGTGGATGATGTAGTGTCGAAGGAAACCTGTCTTATCTCGAAAGGCTTTCCCACATTCTTTGCACACAAAGGGTTTTTCCCCAGTGTGGCTTCTGTTATGTAAGACTAAATTGGAGCGGTGGGTGAAGGCCTTTCCACACTCACTGCACTTGTAAGGCTTCTCTCCAGTGTGAATCCGCTGGTGCCTCGTGAGGTGTGACCTGCGGTTGAAGGCCTTCCCGCACTCTGTGCACTCATAGGGCCTCTCCCCGGTGTGGATCATGTGGTGCTGGAGGAGGTGTGTGCTCTTAATAAAGGTTTTCCCACACTCTGTGCATTCATAGGGCTTCACGCCAGAGTGAATCTGTTCATGTCGAATAAGGAAGCAATTCTTGTTAAAAACTTTCCCACATTCCTCACACTTATAGAGGTGTTTCCCTTCATGTATCAAGGGTCCTTTCACTGGTCCATGTGAGTCACATTCATAAAGAATATCTCCTGGAAAGACTCGCTGCTGAACAATCCTTGAGTGACAACCATCATGTGTCCCTAAACCACCATGTTCAGGGCTCATTTGCCCAGAGAGCTTCTCCCTCTGGGGGTCCATCCCTGGTCTCAAGTGGCCTTCATGCATTTCCAGTGGCCCATCCTGATCCTTGGTTTGTCCCAACAGGGAGTCCCCTGAGGCTCGCTGAGTCGGTTGTTCCTGGGGTGAGACTTCCTCATACAAGGCCAGGTGAGAAGGGGCAGGCTCTGTAGTGTCAGGTTTTGTGTTGTCACCTGAAGGGAGTACAATACACAAAAAGGCATATAAGTGATGGCAACATAGAAGAAACTAAATCACCATGTCAGTGAGAAGAAGATGAAAATAGTGGGTCTGTACCTGCTGTCTTTTCAAATCTCTGAAACCCAGGTGTGCAATTTCTTTCTTTTTGGTTCTTAGATTCTTGAAAATTTTAGAGGGAAAACCCAAAGGGACAGCATGGGCATGGGACAGAATGTCTGGAGACGAGGGGCAGGTAGACAGAGGAATGATGACACTGCGTGTGGTGAGTTTGCTCGAAGCCAGAACATCTCAAGGTGCTACAGGAAGCCAGCAAAGGGGCACCTAGTGCAGTAGGTGGGAGACAGGAAGAGGTCATGCAGGCTTCCCAGATGCGGCCAGACCTACTGACGTATAGAGAAAATGGGAAGGCCCTGTCAGCCTTTGGAAATAGAACGAACAAAGGCACAGAGTCTTCCAGAATCAGGGAACTGCAGTGCATGAGAGGATAAGGTTGGTGAGAGTGGAGCTCCCAAGATGGGATTAGTGTCCTTACCAGAAAAGATACTAAGGAGCTTGCTTCTTTTCTCTGCCATGTGAGGACAGAATGAGAAGGCTGCCATCTGCACACCAAGGAGCAGGTCCTCATCAGACGCCAGATTTGCCAGCATCTTGATCCTGGATTTCCCAGACTCCCGAACTGTGAGAAATAAACGTTACTTGAGTTGCCCACTCCGTGGCATTCTTGTTACAGCAGCCAGACTAAGACAGGAGGGTATGAGTAATGTTCTCATTCTGGAGTTTGGTGATGTTAAGAATATTATTTTCAAAAAGAAACAAATGAGCAAATAATTTAATTAATACATCAATTAATCAAGGTCACTGATGAATCAGTGATGACAATGTCCCCATAAAACCAAGGTTTATGATTAACTGAAACCTGTACCTGAGGTCCACTACACAAAAGTTAGAGGTCACATGAGTATTATGGTTAAGAACATGGTCTCTGACCACAAAAACCCTAGGCCCAAATTCCAAAAGAACGTAATATTAGCTTTGTGGCGTCTGGTAAGGCACTCAAAATTCCATAGGCCTTCATTTTCCTCTTCTGAAAAATAAAGCTAAAAATAGAGCCCACCTTGTAGGACTGCTACAAGGATGAAGTGAAACACTGCATATACCATGTTCAGCAGGGTGCCGGACACAGGGCAAAAAGTCAATCAATTAGCTTTAATTTTTTATTATGGGTTAGTCCAATAATGTACACCTGGGATCTAACTAGGCAGCATGTAAATTGGAGGTGTGAGAATGAGAATGTGTGGATTAACCTTGGAGAGCATTTAAGAGTAAAGAGAATGAGCCATGAGATGCCCCATGAGCCAACATTCAAGTGATGATCAGAGAGGGAGAATGAAGGTCCAGTGAGAAGAGGGGCAAAGAATCCAAGAGGGTCAAATGCTCAAACACGACACAGTCTGAAAAGTCTGTGCTGCGTCCTGAGCTCATATGGCGTGGCAGTCAAGAGTGCTGGCTCTGGAGCAGAACAACTCGACTCAAATTCTGCCTGTACCCAGCCAGCTAATGTTGGACAAATTCTTAGCTGTTTCCTGTCTAAGCTTTCTTGTCTGAAAAACTGAGAGGCTCTCAGTTTCTGCCTCATAGGCTGCTGTGAAGGCTAAATGAGAAAATGTCTGTAAAGCACTGGGCACAGTGCCAGGTGTGTTCAGTAAATTGTGGCCCATCGTTCATGATCGTTTATGGTTGTGCTGTATTTGAAGATTAGGAGCAAAGCAGTGACCGTGTAAGGAAGAGTTTCAGCGCTGTGGTGCAAAGGAACCTCCCTCAGACCTCAAAGAGCAAAGGGAACATTACCAAGAGCTGCCAAGGATAGGGACAGATGGAGTCTTTCATAGATGAATGGTGGGGATGTTAAAGGGGGCGGACACTCTGCAGAACTGTCTGGAGTTTCTATCAAAGCTGAACATACAGCTACTCCAGGACCTGACCTGCACACATACCAGAATGTATTCCTAATGGAAATCAGTGCTTACATGCACCAAAAAACATAACATGAATATTCTCAGCAGCATTAAGCTGAAAACAACAGGAGTGCCCATCAGAAGGGGGATGGATCAATGAAGGGCAATTTTTCACGCAATGAGATATTACACCATATTAAGAGTAAACAAATTCTAACCACAGGCAACCACATGAAAAGAATCTCAGACATGATGATCAAAAGAAGACATATATGACAAAGAGCATGCTATGGGGTTCAACAGTCCAAACTAATTGATGCCGACAGTCTAAATAGGGGTTACCGAGCACAAGGGGCTATCGAGGGCGTGAGATCCCAATGAGATGCTGGAAATATTCTACATATTGACTGAGGTGGTGCTTACGTGGGTTAAACATACGCAAGCATTCATGAAGTTATTAACCTCTTAAGATTTTTACACAACACAGGGTGTGAGTTACACCTCATTCAAAAAGTGCAAGAAAATTTTGGTAAATGAGATGGACGGAACTCAAGCATAGACAACTCTTGCAAGAATGAGACAGCTTCTCCAAAAAGATGGATTTTACAGGGAAAGTAGAGTCAATGTCAGTGTGAAGCCATTAGAGAGACAGAAGCATTTTCTATTTACTTTCCCCGAGTGTGAGGCAACTGAGCATATCTTTATGTTACAAAAGAGGCAGAAAAGGTGAGAAGCAGCAGTTCCCTGAAAAGGTTTGGCCTAGACTCTGGCACATGAATTGGCCTTGGTCAGGGCTGAGATCTCCTCTAGGGAGGTGAGGAAGGAAGTTACACATATGAGAGAATTAGATGAATGTGGAAGGGTTTAAGGATCAAGCAACACAAGGATATAGGCTCTATTTTCTTTTTTTCTTTTTTAAGATTTTTTTGACATGGACCATTTTTAAAGTCTTCATTGAATGTGTTACAATATCGCTTCTGCTTTACGTTTTGGTTTTTTGGCTGCGAGGCATGCAGGATCTTAGCTCCCCGACCAGGGATCAAACCTGCACCCTCTGCATTGGTAGACGAAGTCCCAACCACTGGACCGCCAGGGAAGTCCCACAGGCTCTACCTTCGACATGAAAACGTGCTGAGGGCTCAGTGGCTGGGGGAGTGCTGAAGGTTGGGAACAAGATCTTGGTGGCTGCGGGGGCCACCGTGGGAGACAGGGCTGACTAGAGGCACAGAGGAGATGTGGGGAGACCAGCCAGGAGTGTGCTGGCATCACCCAGGCAAAAGCTGAAAACTTGGACCGAGGGTGTGGGGGGGGCATCTTGTATTGGTGGTGGAGGTGACAGACTCAGGAAGCGTGCATGCAAAACGGACAGCATTTGGAGGGCTTGGTGGAGATGGGGGTGTTGAGGAGTTGTCTGAGGCTGCACCCAGCCTTCTAACATGCACGGGAGGTGGGAGAAACGGGCAAGATCAAAAGCCCCCTCTTAGGCATGTTGAGCATGAGGTGCCTTGAGGTTTAAGCAAACAGGAGGGATAGGAAAACTAGGGCAGGGGAGTGCTTCTGGGTGTCTGACTGACACTCAGAGTGTGGGTGGATGGAGAAGGTGGGAAAGGGTGAGATACAGAGCATAGTTGGAAAGGCCCTGTTTACTTGCAGTTCAGAAGGAAATGTGAGATACTATCATTACTCACTAGCACTAATCCCACGATGTGAATAATACTAATAGGTTACTTTTGCTGAGCCACTCACTATGGGTCAGGCCCAGTGCGAAGCAGTTTCATACATAATCTATTACATCCTCCAACCACCCAACGAGACAGAAACGATTATGACTACAATTTCTCAGGAACAGACTGAGTGTAACTGACGACACTGATCAAACCATTTTCATTCCTTTCCTTGAAAACACTTAGCCTCATTTCCCAGCCCCAGGAACCAAATGACAAAGTCGAGTATCTTGTCAGTGGAATGTGAGTGGAAACAATGTGTTGGAAGTGGGTGTGACATTTTCCCTTCTCTGTTTTCCCTCTGCCAGCTGGAGGATGCCAGGAACCCTGAAGGTCTCACGCTGATGACAGAAGGCAGCTGAGTCACTGAATAACTGTGTGGTCAGAGCTCCCTACTGATCCACATCGCCCTTGGTTCAAGAAAAACACTTTTTGTGTGCTGAGCCATGGAGATTTTGGAATACACCTGTTAGAACAGCTAGATTTACCTTGGCCAAACTTATATACAAAGGCACAACGGGATCATGGAACTTCCCCAGGGCCACAAGTCTGTGTGGTGTGTCACACCTAGTTTTTAAGCCCAAGTACATGGAGCCAAGAGCCTGAACTTACCTGATACGCCCCACACCTCCCCAGGAGCAGTGGAGAGTGTTATGGGGTAGAGGGACCACAGGTTAAAAGGTTCCACAGATCCCACGCCTCCAGAGAGGCCACGACAAGAAAATTCTCACAAATTTTATAGTTAATGGTCCTCTTGCTGTCTGCAACCTGCTGTGATGCCCGCTTGGCCAGCTGTTGGCACTCACCTGGGCAGGAGCTCGGCGAGTGGCCTCTCTTCGACGTCTGTAACTCTGGGCTGTGCTCCAGTGGGTGGATCAGCTCTGGCTTGGGCAAAGGACACCCTGTTCACAGAGAAAAAAGGAGAACATGGGGATTTTGGTGAGAAGAAAGAAACCTCTCAACCCAGACTGGGACTGCAGGATTTGCAAGAGACCTCGGAATGTAGCTGCTCCCATCCATGCAAACAAAATGCTGCAACTGGGAAACAAACTGTAAAAACACCATCCTTTGTCCCCAAAGACTGTAGACATTAGTGCTGGTTGCATAGACAGCACCAACTCCCTTTGATCTCCATCCCACAGAACCCAGCACCGTTCAGACGTACCTCCTGAAGACGTTTTCTAATTCATTCAAGTCAGGGACCTCAACCTTCTGTGCATCAGCAACACCTGGGGTGCCCAGCTACCACCACACAGCAGTTCAAACAAAATCTCTGGGAAGGGCCTGGGCATCAGATTTTAAACGCTCCCCAGGAGATAGTAGCCAACCTGGCAGGCTAAGAAGCCCTGGTCTCCATCATCCCACAAATGACATCATCGGTATCTGAGGTAGGCAGGTTACCTACGACAGCCGCTCTGAATAAAAAGAAAGCTTTATTTCAGGAAGGGCTGAGTGACGCCCTCACAGCTCCTGCCATCCAGAAGCATCTTGCGACTCCTGTGAGGGAACCAGCCTGAGCATCAGAACCAATGAAGCAAAGAAACAGATACCTGGGTTGGCACCCCCAACCTGGAAGCCAGCATCACCTCTGAGCTGCTTCTTAGATAATAAATTTCCTTCAGGGTGTAGACTGTTTGAGCTGGTCTGTCATGTATACCCAAACATATATCAACCAATGTGGGGGTAAAGACTGTAGATAAATCAATGGCAGAGGTACCAGGACCCGCACAGAAAGCGCATCTGCAGATCCTGAACCAAAGCTCAGGATTCGTTAGTCATCACTAAGCAAATGTTCACTCCTGTCTGCTACATGCTCAGCACGGGGCTCAGGGACAGCGCAGTGGAAAGTGAAGGAGTCTTTCTTCAGCTGTCAGGAGTCACACTCTCTGCAACTGCAGTGCCTTTGCACGTGCTGTCCCTTCTAACTGGAAGGCTGTTTTTTTCCCTACTTTGCTCGTTCTAGATTACTCTAATTCTTTGGGTCTCAGCTCAAATGTCACTTCCTGAGAAGATTTCACTGAACTGTGGCTCCTGAGCCCAGGTGCTTCATCAATCTGCCATGTTGCCATGCAATTTTTAAATCCTAACAGTTAAGTCAAAACTAATATTTAGTCGACTTCTTGTTTCCAGTTCTGCCTGTAAGGAGCTTCCAAGTCGCCACTCCATCCTAACAACAAGTGGCAAGCTGAACAGACCGAAAAATCAACAAGCCGTCTTGGATCAATAACAGAGGGGAGGAAACAAGGTAAACTGCTATCCCCAGGATTGGAGACACAGGGAATACAGTCAGTCACAGCTTACAAGAGCAGAGACTCATGAGCAGAAACTGCCACAGGAACCAGCGCCAGGATAGGAAACCTGAACGGTAATGAATGGATTGGTGGAGGTTCAGTGCAGACAACTCTGAGAGTAAAAAAAACTCCAGGGGACGCAGTCACAGGCAGGCCCTCACAGTATTATGAGATTTCTCTCCAGAAGCTCAATCAAGTTCCCACAAAAAATAGAAGAGAAAAATACCCTTGGGCTTCTGGCAGGGGGGAAGGAAAAAGAACCAATTCTGAAATATACCAGAGCACTCTGTCTTTAACCAGGCCTGTCCTCAGAAGAAACTAGTTAACCAGAGCCTAAACTGCTGGGGTTTTATCAGAGCCTAAATGGCCTGGAAGAAGGGAAATACCCAACTCCAGTCAACTTTGGCCATCCTGTCCTACCTTAGTGGAGGAGATAAACACTTGTGACATTCACAGTCCAGAGGGATAGGCCCACTAAAAGACTGAGACCAAATCATAGAACTATAGAACACTCTTTCCCTCCTGCCCTGCCACTACATTTTTTTTTTTTTTTTTAATTTATTTTATTTTTGGCTACATTGGGTCTTTGTTGCTGCACGTGGGCTTTCTCTAGTTGTGGTGAGCGGGGGCTACTCTTTGTTGTGGTGCGCAGGCTTCTCATTGCGGTGGCTTCTCTTGTTGTGGAGCATGGGCTCTAGGTGCACAGGCTTCAGTAGTTGTGGCTTGCAGGTTCTAGAGCACAGGCTCAGTAGTTGTGGCACACGGGCTCAGCAGTTGTGGCTCGTGGGCTCTAGAGCACAGGCTCAGTAGTTGTGGTGCATGGGTTTAGTTGCTCCGTGGCATGTGGGATCTTCCCGGACCAGGGCTCGAACCCGTGTCCCCTGCATTGGCAGGCGGATTCTTAACCACTGCACCACCAGGGAAGTCCCGTCCACCACATTTCTAAAGGCCTATTTACAGCAGTTACTTTTGCCCAGTATATCATATGCAGCTATCAAAAAAAATTATGAGTCACGCTAAAAGTCAAAGAACACAATTTGAAGAGACAGAGCAAGCATCAGAACCTGACATGTAAGGGATGCTGGAATTATCAGGGATTTTAAATGACGCTGATTAATATGCGAAGGGCTTTAATGAACAAAAGTAGACAGCGTGCAAAAACAGATGGGCATTGTAAGCAGATAGAAGGAAATCCTAATTAAGAACCAAAAAAAATGCTACAGATCAAATAACACTGAAGAATGCCTCTGGTGGACTTATCAGTAGACTGGACACAGCTAAAGAAAGAATCTCTGAGTTTGAGGATATATCAATAGAAACCTTCAAAACTGAAAAGCAAAGAGGACAAAGACTGAAAAAAACAGAATATTCAAGGACCATAGAACTATAAAAGGTGTAATATACAAGTAATGCAAATTTAAAAAGGGGAAAAAATGAGGAAAAGAAACAGAAGAAATACATGAAACAACAATGACTGGGAATTTCCCAAAATTAATGTCAAACACCAAACCACAGATCCAGGAAGCCAAGAGAACACCAAGCATGATAAATGCTCACTACCCCCACCCCTGTCCCCCAGCAAAAAAAAAAACAAACAACCACACCTAGGCATACCATTTAAAAACTACAGAAAATTGAAGCTAAAGAAAAAATCCAGAGAGAAGCCGGAGGTCAAAACAAAACATCTTACCTATACAGGAACAAAGACAAGAATTACATATGATTTCTCCTCAGAAATCACATAAGAAGAGAGTGGAAAGATTTAAAGTGTTCAGAGAAAAACCTCACCAATCTTGAATTCCATACCCTGTGAAATTATCCTTCAAAACTGAAAGAGAAATAAAGAATTTCTCAAAGAAACAAAAATTGAGGGAATCTGTTGCCAGTAGACCTATCTTACAAGAAATGTTAAAATAACTTCTGTAGAGAGAAGGAAAATGATGTAGGTCAGAAACTCAGATCTAAATACAGAAAGGAGGAATACTGCAAGAGGAATAAAAGAAGGTAAAGTTAAAACTTTTAGTTGTCTTAACCAATCTAACAAGTAACAGTCTGTTCAGAATAATAACAGTAATAATGTATTCAATTATGCTTATGTACATAGCTTACACACGCTTATATATATATACATACATACATATAAATGCTTATTTTTATATATGTATAAAATATATGTACCCATTATATATGCACTTACATAGTGAAACAAATGGCAGCAATGATATGAAGGATGGGAGGACAGAATTAAGATTATTTTGTTATAAGGTCTCATGTTACCAGTGAAGTGATATAGTGTTATTTGAAAGCAGACTTAGATTAGTTGCCCTTTGTCACATTATCATTTACATTAGCACTCCTACAAAATGAAATACTTAGGTATAAATCTAAGAAAATATGTACAAGATTTATATGAGGAACTCCACAAAACTCTGATGAATGAAATCAAAGAACAAAATAAATGGAGAGAGATTTTATGTTCATGGATAAGAAGATTCAGTACTGTCAAGATGTCAGTTCTTCCCAATTTGATCTATAGATTCAATGCAATACCAATCAAAATCCCAGCAAATCATTTTGTGGATATCCAAAACTGATTAAGTTTATATGGAGAGGCAAAAGACCCAAAACAGCCAACACAATATTGAAGAAGAACAAAGTGGGAGGACTGACGCTACCCAACCTCAAGACTTACAATAAAGTTACAGTAATGAAGACAGTGTGATGTTGGTGAAAGATCAATGGAACAGAATTGAAAGCCCAGAAATAGACCCACATAATACAGTCAACTAATCTTTGACAAAGATGCAAAAGCAATACAATAGTTAGCAAAGCTAGTCTTTTTAACAAATGGTGCTGGAACAGGACATCCACATATAAAAACAATTACCTAGACAGACCTTATACCCTTCACAAAACTTTACTCAAAATGGATCACAGATCTAAACGTAAAACACAAAACCATAAAATTCCTAGAAGATATTATAGGAGAAAACCTAGATGACTATGGGTATGTGATAACTTTCTAGATACAACACCAAAGGCATAATCCATGAAAGAAATGATTGATAAGCTGGACTTCATAAAAATTAAAAACTTCTGCTCTGCCAAAAGAATGAGAAGACAGGACTTCCCTGGTGGCACAGTGGATAAGAATCCGCCTGCCAATGCAGGGGATGAGGGTTTGAGCCCTGGTCCGGGAAGATTCCACATGCCGCGGAGCAACTAAGCACGTGCACCACAACTACTGAGCCCGCGTGCCACAACTACTGAAGCCCACGCGCCTACAGCCCGTGCTCCACAACAAAGAGAAGCCACCGCAATGAGAAGCCTGCGCACCGCAACGAAGAGTAGCCCCCGCTCACCGCAGCTAGAGAAAGCTCGCACATGGCAACGAAGACCCAACACAGACAAAAAAAATAAAATAAATTAAAAAAAAAAAAAAAAAAGAATGAGAAGACAAGCCACACAGTAGGAGAAAATATTTGCAAAAGACATATCTGATAAAGGACAGTTATCCAAAATACACAAATATCTCTTAAAATTAGAAAGTAAGAAAACAAAAATGACCCAATTTTAAAACGAGCCAAATACCTTAACAGACACCTCACCAAAGACAAGAACAAGGACCTTAAAACACATCTCACCAAAGACAATATACACACAACAAATAAGCATATGAAAAGATGCTCCACAGAATATATCATCAGGGAAATGCAAATTAAAACAAGATACCACTACACAACTATTAGAATGGTCACGGGACTTCCCTGGTGGCGCAATGGTGAAGAATCCACCTGCCAATGCAGGGGACACTGGTTTGAGCCCTGGTCTGGGAAGATCCCACATGCCGCAGAGCAACTAAGCTCGTGAGCCACAACTACTGAGCCTGCACTCTAGAGCCCGCATGCCACAACTACTGAGCCTGAGTGTCACAGCGACTGAAGCCTGCGGGCCTAGAGCCCATGCTCCGCAACAGGAGAAGCCACCGCAACGAGAAGCCCGCACACCACAACGAAGAGTAACCCACGCACTGCAACAAAGAGTAGCCCTTGCTCGCCGCAACTAGAGAGAGCCCACACGCAGCAACGAAGACTCAAAGCAGCCATAAATAAATAGGAAGGAAGGAAGGTCAAAACGTGGAACACTGACAACACCAAATGCTAGCAAGGATGCAGAGCAGCAGGAACTCTCATTCAATGCTGGTGGGAATGCAAAATGATACCACCATTTTGAAGACAGTTTGGTGGGTTCTTAAAAAACTAAATATACCTTCACCATAGGATCCATCAACCACAGTTCTCGCTATTTACCCAAAGGTGCTGAAAACTTATGTCCACATAAAAACCTGCACATGGATGTTTACAGCAGCTTTATTCATAATTGCCAAAACTTGGAAGCAACTGAGATGTTCTTCAGTGGGTAAATGGATAAAGGATGGTAAATCTAGACAGTAAAATATTATTCAGCACTAAAAAGAAACATGCTATCAAGCCATGAAACGAGAAACAAATGCATATTACTAAGTGAAAGAAGCCAATCTAAAAAGGTTACATACTCTATGATTCTAGCTATATGACATTCTGGAAAACACAAATGGAGACAGTAAAAACGATCAGTGGTTGGTGAGGGGGCAGGGATGAATAGAGAGGACTCTTAGGGCAACAAAAAAATTTTGTATGATACTATGATGGATACACGTCATTATACATTTGTCCAAACCCATGGAATGTACAACACCAAGAGTGAACCCTAATGTCAACTATGGACTTTGGGTGATTATGATGTGTCAGTGTAGATGCATCAACTATAACAAATGTACCATTCTGGTGAGAATATTGAGAACGAGGGAGGGTATGCTCGTGTGGGGGGAGGGGGTGTATGGGAAATCTCTATACTTACCTCTCAATTTTGCTGTGAACCTAAAACTGCTCAAAAAAGACAAGTCTTAAAAAAACAATAACTATTTATAGATGTAACCATATTCTAAGGACTGTGCCAAGCAATTTAAATGCATTAAAAAAAATTGAATTAAGTTTATGAACTAACTTAGAAATGAAATGACATAAATATTTAAAATATTGAGTCTTTTCATTCAGGAACAAGGTAAATGTCTTCATGGATTTAAGTCTTTTTTAGGTCCTAAGCAAAGCGTTATATTGACCTTCTTGTGGGCCTTGCATGAAAAATTCTATTTTAGGATTTCCTTATAGCACCCACATGAAGTACATACTGCAATAAGCACCACTTTATAGATGAAGAAACAGAGGCTCAGGCAGATAAAATGATTTGCTGAAACCATGGACATGATGAATGGCTGAGCCAAGATGAAAACCAAAGTCTAGTCATCTCTGGCATCTGGCATCTGTATTTAACTACAAAGCTACACAACACTGTTCCAGAAAATGCTGAGTCCAAGTGTAGGGTGATGACCATGACAACAAGGACGACGATGATATCATTAATAGTAGCGACAGCAGCAGGGGTCACAACTGCTAACCCCGCACACAGCCAGGCGTCAGCACGCACTGTTCTGAGCCACTCACCCTCACGACACATGTGTGAAGTAGGTACTGTATTACTTCATGAGATACTACCTATGAGATGACTGACATACAGAAGCGTTCAGTAGCCTGCCCAGGAACACACAGCTCATAAGCAGCAGAGCAGGGATTAGACACCAGGGGTCTGGCACCAGACCCTGGTCTCCCAAGTGCTACACGAAGAAGGAAGCAGCAAACACTTCCCCGTGGGAGTCAGCAGCCTCAGACCAAGTGGGCTGTGGTGGTGAGAGGGGGACATGAGCAGAGGAGTCAATCCTCAGGAAACAGGGCCAGAGGAAGGAGCAGACGTGGAGACGCCAGAATTCAGCATTTCATGAACTACTAAAAATAAAAACTTGGGTTCGGAATCCCACACAGTGATTTGGTCAAATAGAGACATTTGCACGAACATCATATATCATTTATTCTTATCAACATTTCACAAAAGGACGGACAAAAAATGCAAAGGAGAGCTGTTGACAACCAAGATGTGCCTTTTAAGTTGAATGGATTAAGCTTTAGGAAGGACTCACAACAACGGCCCTATTTTCCTTACTTGCTGAGAACAGCGTGCTGGGAGAATTAAATGAGCAGAGCATGAACAGAGAAACAAGATAAACATACAGCAAGAAATAGAGATGAGGAGGGAGTGGGCCTCAGAGAGCAAGGACTTGCTGACTACCTCCTTCTGCAAAATAGCTGCAGCAGAAAAAACCACTGTGAAAACAAAGTGACACGAGCAGGCCCACGAGAGAAGGCAGAAGAACAAGAGACCCAGAAGCCAGGGCATAATCATGCTTCTCTAAGTCGCTATATCAGTCCCTCAAGGAGCCCAGCAGGAATTCCTACCTTTGGGTTCTGTGAGACACCCCCATTTCCTCCCAACACATCCTTCTCCTTTGGTTGTGACCAAAGGCAAACTATGTTTCTTGTCCAACCCTCCCTAAGTGAGATACAAGGAGACCAGGCAGCAAGAGTGAGTCCAGAAAATAACTGAAGCTGTGGGGAGGAGGGTAGATGGGCTACAGAGGGCTTCCCAACCACCAGGCCTGAAGCCAGAGGGCGGAATGAAGCAAGTGACAGGTCCCACATGGGGAAGTTGGGAAGGCCTTACCCAGAGAGACCAGGAGCCCGCAGGTCTCCAGCATCACCTCCTGGTACAGGGTCCTCTGGGCGGGGTCCAGCTGCCCCCACTCCTCCCGGGTAAAAGTCACGGCCACATCCTCATAAGTAACAAGCATCTGGAAAGTCAAGCAGAGGCAGTTGTGTTGGTCTTGGGGCTACTGATGGAATCAGAGCCCATCTCTCTCCATGGCAAAGATGCAGAGACCAAACAGCCCCTGAAGGCTGAGCTCTGTGCTGGACTCCAGGAGGTAGACACTGCTCTAGACTGATCACAGCAGCGTAGCCCACAAAGGCCTCCTAGGCAGGAGCCGACGGAGAATGACACGAGGTCAGGAGCCTCCCGCACAGACTGTGAGGCACGGAATGGTGAGGGTGCTGAGATGTCAGACAAATGGGAAAGAATAACAATGACGACAAAAACAATACCAATAATAATTACAGCAACAGCACCCCAGACTCACTGGTCCTCACCGTGTGCCTGCCTCGTGCTGAGGCATTTACATGTCTTGCTGAAGTGTCTGAAAGTCCCCAGCTCTTAAGTCCCACCCACTCCTGAGGTTTGAATCCGAAGTCCTGAAGTCAGCACTTGCCTGCTGTGTGAACTTGGGGGCCTCGCTTAATTCCTCTGAACGTTGATTTCTGAATCAATACAATGATTCTTACCGATAATAGTTATGAGAATTAAAGAAAAAAGAAAGACGGGGTGACTGGCCACAGCCGGTGAGGTCAATGCCGTTATCATCTTCATGTCAGTCAGGAGACCTGAGGCCCAGGGAGCTCTACCAGTTCACCCAAAGTTTACATGTGTTGTGATCAGAGGCAGGATTTAAAAGCAGGTTCCTCTGGTCTGAGGTCTAGCAGCATAACCATGACCCACTGGCAAAGTAAAACCACAGTTAATGAAGATGTGAAGCATTTTAAATAAATTTCCCAGTTATATTCATTTCAGCCACCGCTGAAAATAATTCTGCAGACGTGGGCAGAGGCGCAGATTCATCATCACCCACCTCACAGGAGAGTCACCTGAGGTGGTGGTACCTGCTTGGGAAGTGGCAGGGCCTGGACCAGCTCCTGCTGCCATGTGAACCTTGGAGACTCCCAGGGAGAATCCACAACGAGTCATCACTTCTTTTTTCTACCTGAGGCCTGACAGCATGTATCCCGGAGGAAAGAATACTCCAGGGACCAGGGAATAGGAACTGCTGAGGACACTGGAGGCTGTAGCCAGGAGAACAACAGCCTTTGATTGGCCATGATGTCTGTCCTGGCTGAGCAGGATGGAACATTCAGCCAACGGCCACACCGTCTGGCCCTCCCAGGACACGTCTCAGCAGATGGGGGAGTGGGGAGGATTCTGGCAATCGCAAAGACCCTCTGGGGGTTCCTTAAACAACCAATATACCTTTTTTTTTGGTCCACACTCTTCCGCCTGCTGAAATGCCATGTCCCTGGTTCATGCCAAGACTGCCTACCGGAAGGAAGCCTGCATGGCTTGCAAACTTTACTTTAGGTGTCACCTCCAGGAATCCCTCTCCACTGTTCGTAGAGAAGAGGGTAAAAATACAGGCTGTGAAAAAAAAAAAAAAAAAAAAATACAGGCTGTGGTGGCGACATACTGGTTGTTAGTTTCTGCTACTTAAGAACTGCAGTGAACTTGGGCAGGAAACTGAACTTCTCTGAGTCTCAAGTTGTTCTTGTACAAAACAGTGACAATAACAGAACTTAGCTCTGAAAAGGTGAGGATTACATGAGGTGATATATTATGCCTGTCTACCTGCTAACAGCAAAGACTCAATGGAGGCCGGCCGGCTATTATGGTTCCTTTCTCATTGTTTTCTCTTTGCTCCCACAGCATCCTGGACAAATTCAACCAGGAATTTTGCCAGGTTCCCTACACAAAAATGCCAGAACACAGGCAACAGGAAGGGGCCATTTTAAGCTAACTGCTAGAAAAGGCCTCTTCAAATAGGAGACATCTGCGCAGAGGCCAGAAGGATGTGAGAGGGAAGTCCTGCAAAGATATAGGAACAGTGGGACTTCCTTGGCGGTCCAGTGGTTAGGGCTCCATGCTTCCACTGCAGGGGGCGCAGGTTCGATCCCTGGTTGGGGAACTAAGATCCCCCAAGCCCTGCAGCACGGCCAAAAAAAAAAAAGATACAGGAACAGTACTCCAGGCAAAGGCCAGTGCAAATATAAAGACTGGGGGCGGGGCGGGGCGCGGGGACAGAGAACTTATGGTCAGGTTGGTGTGTCTGCAGAACAGTGAGCCAGGAAAGAACGGAAGGTCAGAGGAGGTCGGCCGGGAGGATGGGGAAGCTGGAATTCTAGAATTTTAAGTGTGACGGGAAGGAAGGAAGCATCATTCATCCTTCACGCACTGATGAAACACCTGTCGGAGACCCAAAACTGTGGTAAGACCGCGGATAAAATAACAAGTCAGCGTCACTTGTTGTAAGTAAACGACGAGGACAAAGAGAAACCCAATGGCTTACTTAGCCTCCAGCCTGCCCAGGAGCCCTCTCCGAACCAGCGGAGAAGCAGCAATGCCAGCAATATGGTCCACTCACCCGCGCCGGGTCCAACCACGCCGCCGCCATCACGGGACCGTGAGGAGAGAGCGGGGCCGGAGAGGCGGCTCCAGGATTCAGCCGCCCGCCTCCTGCCCAGAGCGGGGGGATGAGGGGGTTGCGGGGGGGGTCACCTCAGCCGACGGTCGCACTCCGAGCCTCAGCTTCCCCGGCGCAAAATGCGCACGAGGCCCAGGCCGTCGCGTCAGAGCCGCGGGGACGGGGTCGGGGCCCCGGCGGGCGCTCACGGGACACTCCCGTACGGAGGACCCGGGGCGGGTGTTGGGCTCGTACACCGACGCAGAGGTAAGACACACCTTCCTCACTGGCCTGCCCAGCTCGGGGCTGGGAAACGCACCCGGCCCATCGCCACAGTCCCCACAGCCCCGGAGGACCCAGCCGGCGCAGACAGATGACGCGGCTCTCCAAATGGTCGGAGGTCCCGCCCCCGCCGGCGCGGGCCGCAGGAAACCCCCCCCCCACCCCCCACCCCCACCCCGTCCTGGGCCGTCATTGGCCCAGCATCGGCGCAAACACGCGGCGCTCAGCCTTCTGGGTAACGTAGTATTTTCCCCCTGCAAACAACCAGGTGTGTGGAGCAATTTGCCTCAGAGCATCAGTGAAAGCAGTATTTCTGGACTGTCTCCTCAAACACCATGAATGGTCTCTATCGGTGGAAAAAGACTCCCAGACTCCCAGATATTTTCTGGCAAGGAATGTGAAAAATGGGTCCTGACCCTGGAATTCTGTCACCTGCTCCTTCCTGTCCATCCCTAGTGTCACTTTAAAGCTCACTGTGTAGAGCCCTGTAGGCCACTGTAAAGAAGTCGTAATATGCTCCCTGTGTGTTCTAGAATATACCCAGGAATTGTTTAATTTGGTATGTTAATATACACAGAAATGGGAATGATTGTCATGAAGGAAGAAGTTTATGCTCACACATTCCTAGAAACAGGAGACAGGGCACATCACAAAGGGCCACGAGGGGAGACCAGGATGGGTCAGGAGGTAAGAGAGGTGAAGAAAGCATGGTCCAGAGCTTTTATTTCGTTTTCAACAGGAAAGACAAGGCAGGGTAGGATAAACAGTTTGGTATTGGCTGGTTTGAATACTGTCAACAGGCTTTGGAGCATACGGGCTGACCTTATTTGCCCAGCACAGGCCCTTAGATGATGAGAAATATAGTCTCCTAAGTGTAAGAGTCAGAAAGAGGAGGGATTCCAATTAGGGGCTTTGGGTTGTTTAATTTACACATGAAAGAAATAGCCCCTAAGAGTAGTTTGTTACCTCTAAGAATTGGCTAGTCCTGAAAGGGACAGTCTCGGGAATTTCCTGGCAGTCCAGTGGTTAGGACTCCATGATCTCACTGCCGAGGGCCCAGGTTCAATCCCTGGTTGGGAAACTAAGAGCCCACAAGCCACGCTGTGTAATTGGGGACCTCAATTAGTTGTCCTTCGCCATTTTCAGAGGTGTGGGTCTATGAGAAGGGCATGTGGAACAATCTCTCTAAAATACCAATCCCACGGGAGATAACTGGGACCTTACTAACACCATCATCCCTTGAATACCTGCCTTCTACTTGCTCACCTGGACAGCCCCTCCTTGGAATTGCTCCTTGCTCTGTCCATGACTTTCTACCTTGTTGCAACTTAAAGATCACATCTGGCTTGATGCACTGACACCCTGTTCTTTGGAAGTGACATAAAAATGGCCCATTTGGGGCTTCCCTGATGGCGCAGTGGTTAAGAATCCGCCTGCCAATGCAGGGGACATGGGTTCGAGCCCTGGTCCGGGAAGATCCAACATGCCACAGAGCAACTAAGCCCATGCGCCACAACTACTGAGCTTGCACTGTAGAGCCCTCGTGCTGCAACTACTGAGCCCGAGTGCCACAACTACTGAAGCACGTGTGCCTAGAGCCTGTGCTCTGCAACAGAGAAGCCACCGCAATGAGAAGCCCGTGCACCTCAACGAAGAGTAGCCCCCGCTCGCTGCAACTAGAGAGAAAGCCCACGTGCAGCAATGAGGACCCAAAGCAGCCAAAAATAAATAAATAAATTTATTTAAAAAGAGGAAAAAAAAGACTAAAAAGGGGCGTGGGGCACAACAACAACAAAAAATATATGCTTAATACACGGATCTCCAAATTAAAAATCACAGCAGGAACTGAATGAATAAGCATTTTCAGAACTCTAATGAAAAACTGGTGAACTCATAAAAGTGCTAACAAAAGATCAAGATGAAAAAAAATTAATTACATGGGACTGAGTGAACTGATGAGGATAATTTTTGTGACTTTCTGTTTGAATTAAAAAAAAAAATCCCACAAGGACTCAGAGGCAAAGAATATACAAATCAATTTTCACTGCAAAGTAAAGGAGCTGCTACAGTGGAGGATTACTGGACTGAATGTCAATATTATGACATAGTATGAGTGTGTTTCATGTTTGGTAACTGCAATCATTGTTGCTTTTGTTGTGGTCATCCATGTACAATGCTTGATGTCAGTCTATTTATCTCTTGTAAAAATAAAATACAGTGTGTGTGTGAAAAAAAAAAAAATCACAGCAGACAGAAATTTCCTTCAAGTCATCCAGCTGGTTAGAACAAGGCCAGGAAGTGTAACCAGGTGGTCTGACTAGAGGGTCCATGCTCTTGACACTGCTCCAAGGAAGGGAAAATAGTGCCCATTTACAATTTAGCTTAGACCATTCAATTGTCAGGTGTGTAACATACCTGTGAACAGATTACAAATCTTTAACCCTCAAAACTCAAGGATGATGTCTTTGAGCATTCCAGAGGCACCTCAGCATCCGATAACTAAGACAGGAAAGGCAGTCTGCGGGCCAGAGTATGAGTACAAAGGGGAGAGGCAAATACTACCAGAGATCAGATTCCTACAGATCTCCAGCATCACGTCTCTGTAGAGGGCCCTCCCGGCTGGACCAAATGCTCCCATACCATCTCAGTAAAACTCACAGACAGGTCCATGAACTTAACTAAGCCTGCAACAACACACCCTTTAATCTCCAGTTATGCACATTTAATGATGTAGGAATTATTATGACCCCATGTTCTTTAATTTTCTCTTTGTTGAAGTCAAAGGCTACAAGTTTCAACAGTGGGAACAAAAAGTAAATGAGAAACTGTTGACATATGTGCAATGGAAATACACAGCATTGACCTGGTCTTTACATCTTTGTACAAATAAAGGGAATATTTGCAAGTCAAACCACTGACGACATATCTAAATAGACACAGATTTATTGAGAGGCAAGATTCTTTCTCACCATTCTCTATATTTTGTCATCACTAAATTAAATCTTGACCACTATGTAAGAATTTCCACTCTGACATAACTGATTGTTTTCGTTACAGTGATTTACATGTATATAAGCCTTCACCTCAAAGCTATGACTTCTTGTTGTAGCAAACTGTATTTAATATTTGTTAAAGAAATTTGAACTTCCTCAACATTTAGGTATCATTTAAGTCACTGTGAAGAAGAGTTAATATAGCATGCTATCCTTTGAGCTTCAAAGTTTGCCCTTGGCTAAAGTTTGGGGACTTAGATTTCGGGAGGCTTCCTATCATTCTCAGAAATGATGAATGGCTCAGTGCACCTATTGTTTGTGTAAACACGGTGGCTTATGCTGCTAACCTGCTATGCTTCTGGAGGTCTAGAATTTTGTTATGCTCTAGACAGAGTGCCCAATAAAAATCATAGGCACTGAGGTTCTAATAAGTTTCCCTAGTAGACATTTCACACATGCAGTCATAATTCATTGACAGAACTTAAATTAAGCACTCAGATTTCCTAAAGCTTGTCCCTGGCTTCCTGTGGACTCCAGTCCTTGTATCTTTTCCCTTGACTGAGATTGCTTTGTATTGTTGTGCTGTCATAAACCATCGATGTTGAGTATAATATGCTGAGTCCTTTGATGCTTGCTAGTAAGTCATAAACCTGGGTAGTCTTGAGGACTTTCAACACAGTCATTCATTATGACTTTTAAAGTCTTACAGATCTGTCCATAAAAGCCCATATAGTTTCTCTTTGTGGTCAACATATGTCATATACTGTGCCAACTATACACACAGTTTTGTGTAAACACTGTGAGGGAGGCAAACATAAAGATACACTACTGTGTGTGGCCATTCACTAACACACACATATACTGTCTACTGAGGAAAATAAAAACGTAAAATGAACAGAATCAGACAGTGGCTGGATGTGAGGATGATGAAAGAAAAATGGCTGTGAGGTGTCTGGCTTGGTCAACAAGACAGAAGATAGTGGAATTCACTGAGACTGTTTTTTCAGGCACCTCAAACACAATGTCTAAAACCAAATGCCAACCTTAGCTCTTTTCTACTTCCCTGCTTCCTCAAACTCAGAGATTATCTATATTTCCTACAAAGTTACAAGAGATGATTCAACCATTGAAGACTGAGTTTGGTTTCTCATTCAAACTGAAAGGATGGCCAAGATGTACTATAAAATGAGAAAGATCAAATGAGTATTATTTGATCCGTTTTAGTAAAAATGAATAGTGACCAGGAAAACAAAGATTCATACTACAAGAAGGAATCTAGGAAAGTGATAAGGGCATGGACTCTGCAGCCAGCCTAAATGGCCTCCAATCCCTAATCTCATACTTTGTAACAACTGTACAATTTTGGGCAAACTCCTTAATCTTTCTGTTCCTCAGTTTTCTGATTTGTAAAATGAGGATAATATTACCTACCACATAGACTTGTTGCAAAGGTTAAGAGTTGATGTGTTAAAACATTAAAAACAATGGCTGATATACAGTAATACCACATGTTTGCTTGCTCTTAGAATTATTATGGGTGCATCCTCATGGTGATGGTCTTGGCCAAATGACACATGCATTAACTCAGTGTATATGAATACACAGAAGGTGTGGAAGTATGCACAAAGGGTAACAGACATGAGAAACATTCAACCTGGAGACACAGATTTGGGGGAACTCTGTAGATCACTGAGTATAAAATGCATTGAGTGGGAATTAACTCACTCATGGAACACATCACAAGTGAGACAGCAATGGCCTTGGATGGACCCTGGGAAGCACACTGTTTAATACATGGGCTGAAGACACAGACTCTCTGAAGAAGGGTAAGAACTCACAGAAACCAGGAAAGGACCTTCAAGTCAGAGAGGTGGGCAGCAGTCCAACAGTGGTGGGAGGGCGGGAGGAGGAGAGAGGACAAAAGGGAACTTTGTGAGACCTGCTTAAGTCAGGCAACCGTGGTGGAGGTCATTCTTTAGTTGTCAGTGGAGCAAAAGGGACATGAGGGGGTGAGGACAGGCAGTGGACAGAACAGTCACACAGGGTGTATCTGTGAGAGAAAAAAGAAGGGCAGAGCTCAATGCGCATGTAGGGCAGAAAGTGCCTGGGGGTGAGGAACACAGGTATAGATTGTGAGGACAGAAGGGGATTCAGAGGGAGAAGTTAAAGACCAAGAAGTAGAGGCACAAAAGAAAGACACAGGCCCTATACAAGTTGGGGAATATGGGAGAATGTGTTCAACAACAAAGAGGAAGACTGAACCTGGAAGAGGAGTAGCCCATTCTCCTTTGAGGCTATAACAAGCCTTAGAGAGCTTGGAAATTTTACACACAAATCTTCCCTGGAGAACACAACTCTGAACAATCTGCAGGTTGCCCAGTTTTATTTTCTTGAGAAATATTTGTGGATAACAACACAGAAGACGGCAGGTCTTCCATTCCTCCAGATACTTCTGATTTTCTATTCCAGTATCAAGATAAACCACCAGAGAACCACTGACTTTGGACTACACAGTTTTGCTTGTTTTCTCAGAGTCCTTCTTTGGCATCATAAACTAGGCAAAAGAACCAAACGGAAATCAGACAATTGAAAAATTCAAAAACCAAAACGAAAATTCACTAGATGAGCTCAATAGTAGATTATATATGAGAGAGAAGGAATCAGTGAGCTCAAAGAGAAATCAATGGAAATTAATCAACGTGAACAACAGAGAAAAACAGACTGGGGGGAACAAAAAGATGGGAGCCTGAGAATCCTATGGAACAAGAACAAGAGAACAAAGGGCTGAAAAAACTATTTGAAGAATAACTAAAAATTTCCCAAATTTGCCAAATGGCATACACCACAAAATTTGAAAAGCTGAGCAAACACCAAACAGGATAAGCCCCCCAAATTTTATGGCAGGTTACATCATAATCAAACTTCTGAACTCTATATACAAGGAAAAAACACTTTCAAAGCACTTGACATAAAGGATACATTACAGATAGGGAAATAATGAGTCAAATGGCGGCAGATTTCTCAACTGAAACAGATCAGATTTCCCATCTGGAAGACAGAAGGAAATGACTTACTTGCCTTTCAAGTACTAAAAGAAAAGAACTGCTGACCCTGAATCCTATAGCCCACAAAAATATCCTTTGGGAATGAAGGAAACATAAAGACATTTTTAGATGAAGGAAAACAAAAACATTTGTTACCAGAAAATCTGCAACAAAAGACAGGCTACAGATGTTCATGGGGCAAAAAATTTAAAAAGAAACTGTTAATGGAAGAAACTTGAGATTTCAAGAAGGAAGAAAGAACAATGTAATGAGTAAAAGTAGAAGTAAACAGACTGTGCTTCTTCTGAGTTTTGTAAAAATTGTTTGACAGTTGAAGCAAAAAGAACATCATCCAATATGGTGTTCAGTATATGAAAAGGAAATACTTAAGACAATTATATTAAAAGAATGGGGAATGTAAAGGTACCCAATGGAAGTACGGTTTCTATGTGTCAAAGTGCTAAAGTGTTGATACCGTAGGCTGTGATAAGTTATGTATGTACAATACCTAGAGTAACCACTAAAATACAAGAGATATACTCAAAAACATCACAGATATATCAAGTGGAGCTCCTAACATTAAAGGAACCCATAAGAAGGCAAAACAAACAACAAAAAGTACCCCCTCAAAACCAAACAACAACAGAGCAACAAAAACATCATAAAATGGTAGTTGTAAGCCCTAAAAACATCAATAATTATTTTAAATTTAAATGGCCTAAATATACCAATTTTAAAACAGAAATCAGTAAGATGGATATAAGAAAATGAGCCAAGTATATGCTATTCACAATATTCACATATTACATTATTTCAAATGTAACAATATAGATAAGGTTGAAAATAAAATTACAGAAAAATATAAACCATGCAAACATTAACCAAAAAACTCAATAGTGGCTATATTAATATCAGATAAAGTATACTTCAAAGCAAAAAATTTTAGAGGAGCAAAGAGAAAGCATAATGATAAAAGGGTTATTACACCAAGATGACATAGCAATCCTAAATGTGTATGCACCAAACAACAGAGCTTTGAAATACATGAAGTGAACACTGACAGAACTTAAAGGAGGAAGAGACAATTCTAGAATTAAACTGCAGGACTTCAACACCCCTTTCTCAGCTGTTGATAAAAATACGAGGCAGGAAATCAGCAGATATAGAAAATCTGAAAAACACCATCAACGAACAGTATCTGGTACATACATATACAAACTCCACCCAATGACAGTAGGATACACACTCTTTTCAAGCAGCCTTACTGAACATTCATCAAATATCCTGGGTCATAAAACAAACCTCAAAAAATTTAAATAGCCAAATCAAATGTAAAAGAAATTAAAAGAAAGCACAAAATACTCCAAACACTGGGAAATTGAACAACATACTTCTAAATAATCCATGGGTTAGACAGTCTCGAATAAAGAAATATTTAGAACTGAATGAAATGTAATTAGAATGTAAGACAAGAAGCTAAAACAGTACTGTGAGGGAAATTTATAGAACTTAATGCTTACATTAGTAAAGTGGGAAAAAAAAAAAACCCTCAAATCAATAACCTAAGCACCCACCTCAAGAAACTGCAAAGGAAAATACTATCAAAGCAAGTAGAAGAAAGGATATAAAAAAGACCAGAAAAAAAAATTCAGTGAAATTAGGAAAAGATAGAGGAAAAAATATAAAGTGCTGGTTCCTTGAAATAAAAAAATTGATAAATGTCTAAGAAGACTGACAAAGATAAAAGAGAGTTAACACATTTCCAATAATAGGAATAAAACAGAGGCTATAAGTACAGATTCTGCTGCCGTCAAAAGGATAATAGGGCTTCCCTGGTGGCGCAGTGGTTGAGGGTCCGCCTGCCGTTACAGGGGCCACGGGTTCGAGCCCTGGTCTGGGAAGATCCCACATGCCACGGAGCAGCTGGGCCCGTGAGCCACAATTGCTGAGCCTGCGCGTCTGGAGCCTGTGCTCCGCAACGAGAGGCCGCGATAGTGAGAGGCCTGCGCACCACAATGAAGAGCGGCCCCCACTCGTCGCAACTGGAGAGAGCCCTCGCACGGAAGCTAAGACCCAACACAGCTAAAAATAAAAATTGAAAAAAATGAAAAAAACTTTAAAAAAAAAAAAAAAAAAAAAAAAAAGGATAATAAAGGAATACTTTAAACAAATAAGAAAATTTAGATGAAATGGGAAAATTCCTAGAAAAAGATAAACTATAAAAACTTATCCAATATGAAATAGATACTCTGAATAGTTCTATACATATTAAATAAAATAAATACATAATTAAAAAGCATCCAAAAGAAAAATCTCCAGGACTAAATGGTTCACTGGAGAATGCCACCAAACATTAAAAGAACAAATAAAACCAATTCTATACAACACACTGTCTTCCGAATAATAGAACACCTGTTAACACATGTTAGGAGGCCAGAATCACCTAGACACCAAAACCAGACAATGACAATAGAAAAATATATATATATATAGAAAGAAAACTACCTATCATTGTCACTCATGAAATTAGAGGAAAACTTCCTCAACAAAATACTAGCATATTTAATACTGTAATATAATATGTAAAAATAATTATACTCCATGACCAAGTGGGCTTATTGCAAGGATACAAGGCTGGTTCAACATTCAAATCTCAAATGAATGTAATACATCATATCAACAGGCTACAGAAGAAAAAACACAGGATTCTATCAACTGATAACAAAAAAAGCATTTGACAAAGTTCAACACTCATTCACAATAACAAAAAAACTCAGTAAATTAGGAATATGGGAAACTTTCTAAACTTGATAAAGAAAACTCTATGAAGAAAACTTTACAACTAACACCATAGTTAATGAAGAAAATCTGAATGTTTTTCCCCTAATATCAGGACCCAGGCAAGAACATGTTTTCTCACTACTAGTATTTAATGTCATATTGGAAATCTTAGCTAGTGTAGTAGGACAAGAAAAGGAAATAACAGGTATACAGATGGGAAGAAGTAAAACTGTCTCTAATTGCAGACGATACTTCTATGTAGAAAATCCCAAACATTCTATCAAAAGAAACAGCAAGGTTGCAGGATACCAAAATAACATGAAAAATATACATATTTCTGTATACTACCAAAGACTGTGTGGAAATTGAAAGTTTAAAAATCAATGCCATTTATAATTACTCAAAAAAAACAATACCTATATATAAATCTTATAAAAATTGTACAGGACCTATTACTGAGACTTATAAAATAGTAATGAAGTAAATCAAGCCATATCAAATAAATGTACAGACATAATGTTTTCATGGATTGGAAGACTCAAAACAGCAAAGATGCCAACTCTCAACAAATAAATCTGCCAATTTAACTCGATTTCTATCAAAATTCAATACAGTTTTTTTCTGGTAAAAACAGAAGCTTATCCAAAACTTTACATGGAAATTCAAAGTAACGAGGAGTGTTAATCAGTTTTAAATAAGAAGACTGAAGACAGAGGACTCACTTTACCTGATTAAAAGATTTACCACATAACTAGAGCAATTAGTAAACCAATAATAGTACAGGACCAAGAAAAAGTCTGAGTATTAGGTCTTTAAAACCACATGAAGAAAAGGTCTTTAAAGAATCAAAGCCTAAATAGTCTAAAATGGTGCAACAGAACGTGCCCATTCATATGTGTATTCTTATCTCCTTAAATATAAAGGTATTTGATGGCTCAAATCAAAAAATTAAGGTCCTTAAGAATAGAGACAATGTTTTAGACCAAAGGAGATGTTCAATGAAAGTTTTCAGACCTGTCTAACTCTCTTTAAACTGGATAGCAATGAATGTATATACAAGACACATAGAGTCTAGGTTCTTTACCATGGAAACAAAACTATCCTCCTGCCAATTAACTAAGGAATCAATGACAAAGTGCCATAGCTTGGCAAGGAAGTCTGAAAGAAACATTTTGTAGTTCATTTTCTATTTTAAGTCTCTCCCTTCTTTTTTAAAAAAAATTCCTGAGATAACACTGAAGTGTAAACTAAGAAGAAAGATGTAGCTGAAGGTTTTCCTAAGTGCATAATAACCACTGGGTCTCTCTCCTTGATGAATTCTCAGATGTAGAATAAGGCTCTAGGTTGGGTCAATTTCCAATATGACTCTTTAGATGACAACTGATATCCTGCAATAGGTATTCTCACAGGGAAGAAAATTGTGGGGTTTCTCTTTGGTATGAATGATCAGATTCTGAGTAAGATGTTTCCTCTGGCAAAAGATTTTCCTCAGTCGTTACATGCAGAAAGTCTTTCCCCAATAGGAGTTCTTGAAGATTGACTGAGGATTGCCCACTTGTGAAGGTTCTTCCCACATCTGTCACACTGACAGGGTTTCTCCCAGTATGAACCCTCTGATGCTGAGTGAGGGATGAGCTGCGACTGAAAGCCTTTCCACACTCACTGCACTCATAGGGCTTCTCTCCAGTGTGGATGATGGAGTGTCGAATGAGGTTTGTGCTCCAGCAGAAGGTTTTCCCACACTCGAGGCATTCATAGGGCTTCTCTCCACTGTGAATCCGCTGGTGCCTCGTGAGGCCTGACCTGCGGTTGAAGGCCTTCCCACACTCCATGCACTCGTAGGGCTTCTCTCCAGTGTGGATGCTGAAGTGCCGAATGAGGTCTGCCCGATTGCTAAATGCTTTCCCACATTCTTTGCACTCAAAAGGTTTCTCTCCAGTGTGGGCCCGTTTATGCAAGATAAAAGTGGAGCAGTGGGTGAAGGCCTTTCCACATTCAGTGCACACGTAGGGCTTCTCCCCAGTGTGAATCCGCTGGTGCCTCTTGAGGTATGACCTGTGGTTGAAGGCCTTCCCGCACTCGAGGCACTCAAAGGGCTTCTCCCCAGTGTGGATGACATAGTGGTGAATGAGGGCTGCGCTCTCACAGAAGGCTTTCCCACATTCACTGCATTCGTAGGGCTTCTCCCCAGTGTGAGTCTGCTGGTGCCACATGAGGTATGACCTGTGTTTAAAGACCTTGCCACATTCAAAGCACTCATACGGATTCTCACCACTGTGGATGATGTAGTGTCGAATGAAACCTGGCCTATCTCGGAATGCTTTTCCACATTCTTTGCACACAAAGGGTTTTTCTCCAGTGTGGCTCCTGTTATGCAAAACAAAAGTGGAGCGGTGGGTGAAGGCCTTTCCACATTCATTGCATTTATAAGGCTTTTCTCCACTGTGAATCCGCTGGTGTTGTGTAAGGTGTGACTTGCGGTTGAAGGCCTTGCCACACTCCATGCACTTATAGGGCTTCTCCCCGGTGTGGACCATGTGGTGTTGAAGGAGATAAGTGCTCTTACTAAAGGTTTTCCCACACTCTGTGCATTCATAGGGCTTCACTCCAGAGTGAATCCTCTCATGTCGAGCAAGGAGGCGTTTCTTATTAAAAATTTTCCCACATTCGTTGCATTTAAAGATACTTTCCTCTTCCTGAATCATGAGATCATTACCAGATCCACATGAGTCATGGTCATGGACAGCACCTCCTGGAGGGACCGGCTCCTCTACAATCCTTGAACACACACCACCAGGTGTCCCTAAGCTGCCATATTCAGAGCTTGGTTTCCCAGGGAGCTTCCCCTTCTGGGGTTCTATCTCTGGTCTCAAGTGTCCTTCTTGCATTTCCAATGACCGTTCCTTATCGTTGATTTGGCCCAACTGGGAGTCCTCTGAAACTCTTTGTATTAGTTGTTTCTGGAGTGAGACTCCCTCAGACAGGGCTGGCTCACAAGTGGTAGGTTCTGTGGTCTTGGGCTTTCCTTTGTCACCTGAAAGAAATTCAATACACAAAAAGACCTGTTAATAATGCCAACATGGAAGAAAGAAAATCAATATTTCAGTGAAAGAAATGAAGATGAAAATAGTGTCTCTGTGTCTGCCATGTTTCCTGACCTCTGAATCCCAGGATAACAATTTCTTTCTTTCCTGATCCTTGGACTGTTGACACCTTGAAAGGGAAACCCAGAGAACTAGCTGGGTGACGGGACAGGGTGCTGGAAAAAGACACGGTCAATTCCAGACTGGATAGTTATGCAAATAAGTAACTCATCTGGGCTCACAGAGAGTTCATGGTGAAGAGATGACTCAGTGCAAAGCCTGAAAGACCAACTATGTGATCAGAAGGTTGGGGTTTTAAGCCATAAGATAACAACTAGACCTCCAGAAACAGAAGGAGGGCAGGAGACTGAGTCATACAGGCACTAATTTAATCAGCTGTGCTTATATAATGAGACTCGGTGAAATTCTTAGGTTGGCAATATTTCATGCATATATTGCCATACATCAATTCCAGGAGGCTAACGAGTCTGAGAACATAGTAGCTTATGTTTGGAACCTCTCCAAAATCTGTTCCTAAAAAACATCTGATGCAAACCTATTGGACAAAGACTTTACAACAACCATCTTAAAAAAGCTCAAGGAGCTAAAGGAAGATACAGAGAAAGTCAAGAAAACTAGGTAAAAACAAAATAGAACCATCAATACAAAAAAAGAAAACCTAAAAAGAAATGAAAAAGAGGGAATTCCCTGGCGGTCCAGTGGTTAGGGTTCCATGCTCTCACTGCAGGGGGCCCAGGTTTGATCCCTGGTCAGGGAACTAAGATCCCGCAAGCCATGTGGCACGGCAAACAAAAAAAAGAAATGAAAAAGAAATTCAGGAGCAACAAGTTCAGTAACTAAAATGAAAAACTCACTAGAGGGATTCAAAAAAAAATTTGAGCAGGAAGAAGAAATAATCTGCAAACTTGAAGATAGGACAATGAAAAATATTGAGTCTGAGAAACAGAAAAAAAGAAAAGATTGAAAAATAGTGAGTAGAGCCCAAGGGACCTGTGATACACCCAATGAATCAACATACTCATTAGGGAAGTCCCAGAAAGAGGAGAGAGAAAGGGTCAGAGAGAATATTTGAAGAAATAGCGGAAAACTTCCCAAATTTGACGAAACATCCAAGAAGCTCAATGAATTCCAAGAAAAATAAAGAGACTCACACTGAGAAAATTACAATCAAATTTTTGAAAGCCAAAGATAGATAAGAGTATAGCAAGTATGAAGCAACTTGTTACATACAAGGGGCACTCAATAAGATTTTCAGCAGATTTCCCATCAGAAACTTGGGAGGTCAGAAAGCAGTGGTTCAATATACTCAAGTGTAAAACAAACAAACAAAAAGTGTCAAGTAAGAATCCTGTATCTGGCAAAACTGTCCTTCAAGAGGGAGGAAGAGGGACTTCCCTGGTGGTCAAGTGGTTAAGACTCCATGCTTCCAAGGCAGGGGGTGCAGGTTTGATCCCTTGTCAGGGAACTAAGATCTCACATGCAGCTCAGCACAGCCAAAAAAAAAAGTGAGGAAGAAATTAAGACATTCCCATATATGAAAGCTAAAGGAGTTTGTTACCACTGGATCTGCTCTGTAAGAAATTCTTATTCCAGGGTGAAATGTAAGGACACTAGACAGTAATTCAAAGCTATACCAAGAAATAGAGATCTTGATAAAGGTAAATACACGGGCAATTATAAAAGCTAGTGTTACTTTGTAACTCCACTTTATATATATATATATATATATATATATATTTATTTATGGCTGTGTTGGGTCTTTGTTGCTGCACACGGGCTTTCTCCAGTTGTGTTGAGGGGGGGCTACTCTTTGTTGCGGTGCACGGGCTTCTCATTTTAGTGGCTCCTCTTGTTGTAGAGCACGGGCTCTAGGCACGCAGGCTTCAGTAGTTGTGGCACGCGGGCTCAGTAGTTGTGGTGCATGGGCTTAGTGGCTCCACAGCATGTGGGATCCTCCCAGACCAGGGCTCGAACCCGTGTCCCCTGCATTGGCAGGCGGATTCTTAACCACTGTGCCACCAGGGAAGTCCCGTGTAACTCCACTTTTTGTTTTTACATGATTTAGAAGACTTTTTAAAATTGTTAATCTAAAGGCTACTATTATTGTAACTTTAGTTTATAACTCCATGTGTAGTTTCCTACATAATTTAAGAGACTAATGCATTTAAAAGAATTAGTAGTTTAAGTTTCTAGGCATACAATATATAAAGATGTAACTTTGTGACATGAACAATTGAAAGAAGAGATGACAGCTGTAAAGGATTTTTGTTTGTTACTGAAGTTAAGCTGGTATAAAATCAAATTAGTGTTAAAACTTTAATATGTTAGATGTCATTCCCATGGTAACCACAAATAGCTATAGAATATGTGCAAAAGGAAATGAAAAAGGAATTTAAATGTTTCACTACAAAATATCGACTAAACACAAGACTATAACACAGAAAACGAGAAAAAAAAGCTATAATGCATATAGAAATCAAATATCAAAATGACAGAAGTCTCTCCATATCAGCAATTACTTTAAATGTAAATGGATTAAACTCTTCAATTAAAAGACAGAGATTAGCAGCATTGATAAAAACACATGATCCAGAGACTTCCCTGGTGATCCAGTGGTTAAGAATCTGCCTTCCAATGCAGGCAACACGGGTTCGATCCTTGGTCAGGGAACTAAGATCCCACATGCCTTGGGGCAACTAAGCCCTGGCACCGCAACTACTGAGCCTGCACGCCAGAACTAGAGAGCCCACATGCCGCAACTACACAGCCCATGCACTCTGGAGCCCACGCACTCAACTACAGAGCCCATGTGCTACAACTACTGAGCCCACGAGCTCTGGAACCCATGTACCACAACTAGAGAGAAGCCCACGCATTGCAACAAAGAGCCCACGTGCTGCAGCAAAAGATCCCACATGCCACAACTAAGACCCCACGCAGCCAAAAATAAATAAATAAATATTAAAAAAAAAAACCCCACATGATCCAACTCTATGCTTTCCACAAGAGACTCACTTTAGATCCAAAGACACAAACAGATTGAAAGTCAGAGGATGGAAAATGATACTCCATGCAAATACTAACCAAAAGAGAGCAGAGGTTTCTATATTAAAATCAGACAAAATAGGCTTTAAATCAAAAAAGATTACAAGTGACAATGAAGGACATTATATAAATAAAAGGTATAATACAGCAAGAAGATATTACAATTGTAAACATTTACATAATGACAGAAGGTCAAAATACATGAAGCAAAGAATGACAGAATGGAAGGGAGAAAGAGCACTACAACAACAGATGGAGACTTCAACGTCCCATTCTCAATAATGGAGAGAACAACCAGGCAAAAGATAAGTAAAGAAATAGAGGACTTAAATAACATAATAAACCAACTAGATCTAACAGATACATACAGAATATTTTACCCAAAAACAATAGCATACACATTCTTCTCAAGTGTACATGGGACATTTTCCAGGGCAGACCATAGGTTAGGCCACAAATTAAGTCTCAACAGATTTAAAAAGATATCATACAAAGTATGATTTGTGTCTAATGAAAACAAAAACTTAACATACCAAAACTTACAGGATGCAGTGAAAGCAGTGTTAAGAGGGAGAATTGTAGCTATAGATGCTTCCAGTAAAAAAAAAAAGACCTCAAATCAACAACCTAACAACATAATTAAGTAGGAAAAGAAAAGCAAACTAAACCCATACCTAGCAGTAGGGAATATGAAAGATTAAAGATAAATAATACAGGGGACTTCCCTGGCAGTCCAGTGGTTAAGACTCTGCGCCCCCAATGCAAGGGGCATGGGTTTGATCCCTGGTCAGGAAACTAAGATCCTGCATTCCGTGGCCAAACAGTTAAATAAACAAACAAACAAATAAATAAATATTTTTAAAAAGGTAAATAGTACAGAGAATAAAAAGAGAGAGGGCTTCCCTGGTGGCGCAGTGGTTAAGAATCTGCCTGCCAATGCAGGGGACGCGGGTTCGAGCCCTAGTCTGGGAAGATCCCACATGCTGCGGAGCAACTAGGCCCGTGAGCCACAACTACTGAGCCTGCGCGTCTGGAGCCTGTGCTCTGCAACAAGAGAGGCCGCGATAGTGAGAGGCCCACGCACCGCGATGAAGAGTGGCCCCCACTTGCCGCAACTAGAGAAAGCCCTCGCACAGAAAGGAAGACCCAACACAGCCAAAAATAAATCAATTAATTAATTTAAAAAAAAAAAAGAAAAATCAATGAAACAAAAAGTTAGTTATTTGAAAAGATCAACAAAATTGACAAACCTTTAGCTAGATGAACCAAGAAAAAAAAAATATTCAAAATACTAAAATCTGAGATGAAAGTGGGGATATTACTTTTGATTCTATAGAAATCAAAACAGAGTATAAGAGAATACTGTGAAGAACTATACACCAACAAATTGGAAAACCTAGGTGAAATGAACATATTCCTAGAAACACAAAACCTGTGAAGACTAAATCATGGAGAAATAGAAAATCTGAATAGACCTATAACTAGAAAGGGATTGAATTAGTAATCAAAATCTCCCAACAAAGAAAAATCTTGGACTTGATGGCTTCACTGGTGAATTCTAACCAAACATTTTTTAAGAAGAACTAAGACCAATCCTCAAACTCTTCCAGAAAACTAAAGCGGACAAAACACTTTTAAACTCATTCTGAGACAAGCATTACCCTAATAGCAAAGCCAAGTACACTACAAGAAAACTACAGAGCAATATCCTTTATGAACACTGATGCAAAAATCCTGAACAAAATATTAGCAAAACGAATTCAGCAACATATCGAAAGGAATATACACCATGACCAAATGCAGTTTATTCCTGTAACGTAAGGACAGTTCAACATATGAAAATTGATCAGTGTAACACATCACATTAACAGAATGAAGGAAAAAGCCCACAAGATCATCTCAAATGATGCAGTAAAAGCCTTTGACAAAATTCATGATTAAAAAAAAAAACCCACAAACTAGGAATAGAAAGAAACTACCTGAACATAATAAAAGCCATATATGATAAACCACAACAAACATCATACTTAATGATGAAAGTCTGAAAGCTTTTCCTCTAAGATCCAGAACAAGTTAAGGACATCCATTTTCACCACTTCTATTCAACGTAATACTGGAAGTTCTAGACAGAGCATTTGGCAAGAAAGAGAAATCAAAAGCATCCAAATTGGAAAGGAAGAGGTAAAATTATCTTTGCTTGCAGATGGTAGTTTATTACATGTAAAAACCACAAAAACATCACAAAATAACTGAATAAATGAGTTCAGCAAAGTAGCAGGATACAAAGTCAACACACAAAAATCAGTTGCATTTATATACATGAATAATGAACAATCTGAAAATGAAATTACAAAACAGTTCTATTTACAATAGCATGAGAAAGAATACTTAGGAATTAATCAACAAAGTGAAACACCTGCAAAATGAAAACTACAAAACATTGCTAAAAGAGTTAAAGATGATGTAAATAAACGGAAACACATACCACGTTCCCAATTTGGAAACCTGACATTGTTAAGATATCAATACTACCCAAAGTGATCTACAGATTCAATGCAATCCCTATCAAAATCCCAACAACATTTTTTTTTTAATCTTTTGGCTGCGCCGCATGGCACGGGGGATCTTAGTTCCCCGACGACTGGGGATCAAACCCACGCCCCCTGCATTGGAAGCCCAGAGTCTTAACCACTGGTCCGCCAGGGAAGTCCTCCAGCAAAATTTTTTGCAGAAATAAAAAAAATCCACCCTAAAATCTATAGTGCACCTGAAGAGACCCTGAATAGCCAAAACACTCTTGCAAAAGAAGAACAAAGCTGAAGAACAGAAAATTCCCGATTTCAAAACTTACTACAAAACTACAATAATCAAATACAGTGTGCTACTGGCATAAAATCAGACAAACACACCAAGGGAATAGAATCGAGAGCCCAGAAATAAACCCCCACATATATCATGAAATGATTTTTGACAAGGGCGCCAAAACCATTCAACGGGGGAAAGGACAGTGTTTACAATAAATGGTGCCGGGAAAACTGAATATCTACATGCAAAAGAATGAAATTGGACCCTTATCTAACATCATATACAAAAATTAACTCAAAATGGAGAGAAGGGACTTCCCTGGTGGCACAGTGGTTGGGAGTCCGCCTGCCAGTGCAGGGGACACGGGTTCGAGCCTTAGTCCGGGACGATCCCACATGCTGCGGAGCGGCTGGGCCCGTGCACCACAACTGCTGAGCCTGCGTTCTAGAGCCCGTGAGACACAACTACTGAGCCCACATGCCTAGGGCCCGTGCTCCGCAACGAGGAGTAGCCCCCGCTCACCGCAACTAGAGAAAAGCCCATGCACAGCAACAAAGACCCAACACAGCCAAAAATAAAATAAATAAATTTATTTTAAAAAAAAATGGAGAGAAGAAAACAGGGCAAATGTGGCATGGCACTGGATTTGGCAAAAATTTCTCAGATATGACACCAAAGGCACAGGCAACAAAAGAAAAAATAGAAAAATTGTAGTTCATGAAAATTAGGAAAATTTGTGCATCAAGACACTATCAATGGAGTAAAAAGATAATCCAAAGAATGTGACAAAATATTTGCAAATCATATATCTGAAAAGGGATTAATAACCAGAATATAGAGAACTCAAACTTAACAAAACAAATAAAAAAATAGCCTGATACAAAAATGGGCAAAGGACTTGAATAGACATTTCTTCAAAGATATACAAATGGCTAATAAGCACAAGAAAAGATGTTCAACATCACTAATCATTAGGGAAATGAAAATCAAAACTATAATGAGATACCGTCTCACAACCACTAGGACAGCTACTAGCGGAAAAAACAGAGAATAACAAATGTTGGTGAAGATGTGGAGAAACTGAAACTCTTGTACACTGTTGGTAGGAATGCAAATTGGCACAGACTGTGGAAAACAGTATGGCAGTTCCTCAAAAAATTAAAAATGGAAATATTGATACTAAATGATCCAGTAATTTCATTTCTTGTTATATGCCCAAAAGAATTGAAATCATGGTCTCAAAGACATTTGTACACCCATGTTCACAGCAGCGTCATTCACAATAGCTAAAACATGGAAGCAACCCAAGTTTCCACCAAGGGATGAATGGATAAGCAAAATGTGACACACACACACAAACAAGAATATTACCGAGCCTTAAAAGGGAATGACATTTTAACACACGCTACAACATGGATAAACCTGGAGGACGTTATGTTGAGTGAAATAAGCCAGTCACACAAACAAAATAGTGTGTGACTCTATTTATATGAGGTACTTAGAGTAGTAAAAAATCACAGACACAGAAAGACTGTGGTTGCCAGGGGCAGGGCATGGTAGGGACATAGGGGGGTTATTGTATAATGGGTACAGAGTTTCAAATGATGAAGAGTTATAGAGAAGGCTGGTGGTGATGGCTACACGACATTATGACTCTATTTAATACCATTCAATATATACTTAAAAATGGCTAAGATGATAAATTTTACACTATCTGCATTTTACCACACCCACAAAAAAAGATAACATGAGTAACGCACAAAGAATCCCTACAAATCAAAAAGAAAATGCGGGACTTCCCTGGTGGTGCAGCGGTTAAGAATCCACCTGCCAATGCAGGGAACATGGGTTCAATCCCTGGTCTGGGAAGATCCCACATGCCACGGAGCAACTCAGCCTGTGTGCCACAACTACTGAAGCTCACACGCCTAGAGCCCACACTCCACAACAAGAGAAGCCACTGCAATGAGGAGCATGTGCACTGCAACAAAGAGTAGCCCCTGCTCGCCACAACTAGAGAAAGCCCATGTGCAGCAACGAAAACCCAATGCAGCTAAAAAAATTAAATAAATAAATAAAATTTATAAAAAAAAAAAGAAAATGCAGGGCTTCCCTGGTGGCGCAGCGGTTAAGAATCTGCCTGCCAACGCAGGGAACACGGGTTCGAGCCCTGGTCCGGGAAGATCCCACATGCCGTGTAGCCACTAAGCCCGTGTGCCACAACTACTGAGCCTGCACTCTAGAGCCCACGAGCCGTAACTACTGAGCCCGCGTGCCTCAACTACTGAAGCCCGTGCACCTAGAGCCTGTGCTCCACAACAAGAGAAGCCACTGCAATGAGAAGCCCACACACCACAACAAAGAGTAGCCCCTGCTCGCCGCAACTAAAGAAAGCCTGTGCGCAGCAACAAAGACCCAAGGCAGCCAAAAACAAAAAAATAAATAAATAAATTTATTAAGAAACAAGAAAATGCAAACAAGTCAATAGAATAAAATAGGGGCTTCCCTGGTGGCGCAGTGGTTGAGAGTCTGCCTGCCAATGCAGGGGACACGGGTTCGAGCCCTGGCCTGGGAAGATCCCACATGCCGCGGAGCAACTGGGCCCGTGAGCCACAATTACTGAGCCTGCGCGTCTGGAGCCTGTGCTCCGCAGCGAGAGAGGCTGCGATGGTGAGAGGCCCGCGCACCGCGATGAAGAGTGGTCCCCGCTTGCCGCAGCTGGAGAAAGCCCTCGCACAGAGACGAGGACTCAACACAGTCATGAATAAATAAATAAATAAATAAAAGAACGTGAATTTCTAAAAAAAAAAAAAAAAAAAAAAGTAAAAAAAAAAAATAGACATTTATCATGAAACGACATTTCAAAGAAGAAAACTTAATTCATAGATTGACCCACAATCATACGATAAGGTGCTAAAGTTCCTTATGAACGAAGGAAAAGCAAATCAAAGCCATGTGGGATACAATCTGTATTCATTTGATTGTCAAAAATTGAGGAGCCGGGGCTTCCCTGGTGGTGCAGTAGTTAAGAATTCGCCTGCCAATGCAGGGGGCACGGGTTTGAGCCCTGGTCTGGGAAGATCCCACATGCCGCGGAGCAGCTAAGCCCGTGCGTCACAACTACTGAGCCTGCACTCTAGAGCCCGCGAGCCACAACTACTGAGCCCGCGAGCCACAACTACTGAGCCCGCGAGCCACAACTACTGAGCCCGCGAGCCACAACTACTGAAGCCCGCGCGCCTAGAGCCCATGCTCCGCAACAAGAGAAGCCACCGCAATGAGAAGCCCGCGCACTGCAACAAAGAGTAGCCCCCACTCGCCGCAACCAGAGAAAGCCCGCGCACAGCAACGAAGACCCAACGCAGCCAAAAAATAAAAATAAAATTAAAAAAAAAAAAAAAAAATTGAGGAGCCTTATAATACCAGGTATTGGTCAAGGTATGGGTTGAAGAAACCTCCACTCTTTCCTGGTGGAAGTGTAATTGGTATAGCCCCTTTAGAACACAACAGGAATTATCTTGTAAACTTGAGAATTTGCACAGCCTATAATCCAAAAATTTCACTCTAAGAAACATTAAAAGACAGCCCTAAACATGAGCAAGATGACTAATATATACAAATGTTCTTGGCAGCACTGTGAGAGTGAAAAAATGTGAACAATTAAATGCTACAGACAATGGATGAATACAGTGTGAGACAAGAACATTTTTAATTTATTTTCTTCACTATAAGGAACTTCAGCATATTTTTACTTTGAGCAGAGAAAAGGATAAAGTTATAAAACAAGCAGAATATAAGTGATGAAGGCACTTTCATGAAAAGCTATTTTCTAGATTCTGATGTCGGAACTGGCCATGCCCAGGGGCAAGACCTCTTCAACTAGGTGAAAAGAGAAGCTACAGATATGAGAGTCCAAATGAGTGTGGAAGGGCTGAAGATCAAGCAATGTGAGGAGGCAGACTTTACTTTCAACATGAAAACTTGCTGACACATTAATGGTCACGTGCTGAGACATCTGTGGCTACACCTGGGGTAGCTCATGCAGGACACAGAGCTGACCAGAGGCACAAGGCAGATGTAGAGACCAGTTAGGGGAACTACTAGCATCCCGCAAGGAAAAGATGATGAGAGCTTGGACTCAGAATGCAGGGACAGATCTGATGGGAGGTGGCAGAAGTGACAGCTTCAGGAGATGTACACGATGTAAAATGGACGGGATGTGGGAGGTGGCCAGATGTAGGGGCCGCTGGAGGTGGAGGGGTGAGGAAGTCTCTGGGGCTGTCTCCAGTCTCCAACCTGCTTGGACGGCAGGACCATGCGCTCTAACTTGGGAGGGGAGGAGTGAGCATCGTGACAGGTTCCTCGCCAGGCATGTTGACTGGGTGCCTCTGAGATATTCAGGTGGAGAAGGGCAGAGAGCAGCGGGCAGAGGCTCGGAACTGCCCCTCTGAGGGGCTGTCGATGGGCTGCACACAGACACTCGCAGGCTGGTGGGGCCGCCCGAGGGACTAGGAGGGAAAGAGCACGACTCTGCAGGGGCCCCATCACCACACATGGCGGCCCCAGTGCCCTCAGCAGCCCAGATGGGGGGCACAGCAGGACAAATGTCACCGTCAGGTTTTACCAAACAGGAGGAGTAGGGAGACGTGCAACAGGGGAAGGCTTCTTGAGTGTCTGGACAGACAGGGTGGGAAAGGGGAGGCAGAGGAGAGCTGAAGAGGAGCTGGGAGAGGAAGGAAGGCCTTTTTCCTCAGAGGTCAGAGGGAAACGTGAGATGCATTACTCACTACAATACAGGGACATGAATGACACCAACGGCTTACTTCCCACGAGCCACTGACTGCGGCGCAGACGCTGTGCTAAGCGGTGTCATGCTTTAACGTGTTATGTGACCACATCCCCAACAACCCGGGGACGGAGCAACTATCACGAACAGACTGAGCGCAGCAGACCACACTCGCCAAACCATCTGCTCTTCTCCTTGGACACACGGCTCAGCCCCATCTCCCAGCCCCGTCCCCCGAGTGTGGCCAAGTGCCTAGTGCCTGTCAGCGGAAGGGTGGGGCTGGTGTTTGTGGGAGTTGGGGTGGCATCTTCCTTGCCCTCTCACTCTCCTCTGCCAGCTGCAGGAGGTCAGGACAACCTTCAAGCCACATGCTGACAGCAGAGCGGACCTGGGTCCCTGAACAGCTGTGTGCTGCACAGTCACACGGACCGGGTGTGACTCGGAAAAAGTGCTTCCAGGGACATCCCTGGCGGTCCAGTGGTTAAGACTCCAAGCTTCCACTGCAGGGGTCACGGGTTCGACCCCTGGTCGGGGAACTAAGATCCTGCATGCTGCAAGGCGTGGCAAAAGAAAGAAAGAAAGAAAGAAATACAAAAAAAGAACAAGTGCTTCCATATGCTGAGCACTAAGATGCTGGAGTCTGTCTGACATGGCAGCTAAGATTTAACTTGGTCAAACTTATATATACAAAGACACAACGAGATCCCGAAGTTCACTAGGGCTACAGAGCTGGTGATCGGTCAGCACCCAGGCTTGAAGCCCAGGCAGCTGGAGCCCAGGACACATCTCAGCTCATGCACCTCTATCCTCCAGGAGGACAGAGGGACCTGGGGTCAAAGGGCTCCGTGGCCTCCAGACCACCACAGAGGCCCGAACAAGACGCTTCCCCAAGGAACCAGGGCCAGTGGCTTCCCCCTGCAGGGTCTCCCAGCTGCCCACACCTTGGCTCCTACCTGGACAGGTGCTTTGGGAGAGGTCTTTCTTCACCGTCCACAGCTCCTGCCCCTGCTCCAGCTGGTAGATCAGCTCAGGTCTGGGAACAGGACACCCTGTTCATGGAGAAAGGAAGAAGACACTAGGATTTCTGTGAAAACAAAGAAAACCTCTCGATCTAGTGTGGGACTTCAGGATGTGGACAAGACCTCAGAATGAAGCTGCGCCCATGCATATACAAAATGCTGAATTGTGAACTGGAAACCAAAGACATGCCACACTGCCATGGAGTTTTTATTCCTAGGTCAAAAACTAACATATAGTGTATAATCGTAGTAAAAGGACTGTGTTCAAAATACTTAAATGCATTACATCATTTCAAAATTGAAATAAATTTATGAAGTAATTTAAACAACTAACATATTTAAAATATTGACTCTTGGGAATTCCCTGGCGGTCCTGTGATTAGGACTCTGTGCTTCCACTGCAGGGGGCAATGGGTTCAATCCCTGCTGGGGAACTAAGATCCCGAAAGCTGCATGGTGCAGCCAAAAAAAAAAAAAAAAAGAAAATTGACTCTTTTCATTCAAAACAAGTTATGTGTCTTCATTGACGTAGTTCTTTCTTTAGAACCCAAGCGAAGTTTTGTATTGTTCTTACTATAGGCCACAGAGGATTCTATCCTAGGACTTCCTCACAGCATTCCCAGCAAGTACATATTGTGATCAGCACCATTTTTTAAAAAATTATAGTTCATTTACAACGTCGTATTAGTTTCAGGTGTACAGCAAAGTGACTCAGTTATATATATGTATATATGTGTGTGTGTGTGTGTGTGTGTGTGTGTGTATTTATATATACACACACACACACACACACACACATATACATATTCTTTTTCAGATTCTCTTCCATTATAGGTTATTATAACATATTGAATATATATAGTTCCTTGTGCTATACGGTAGAACCTTGTTGTTTATCTATTTTATATATGGTAGTGTGTATCTGTTGATCCCAAACTCCTAATTTATCCCTCACACCCCACCCCCCAACTTTGGTTACCATAAGTTTGTGTTCTATGTCTGTGAGTAGCCCTATTTTATAGATAAAAACCATACAGAAACCAACGCTCAGGCAGATAATGTGATTTGCCAGAGAGGCCAGAATTGGTGAATGGCTGAGCCAACATGGAGGCCAGGTCTGGCCATCTCTGCTCTGTGCGCTGTTTTACCACAAAGCTACACAACACTGTTCCAGAAGGTGCTGGATCCAGGCACGGGGATGATGTGACTCCTGAGGAGTAACAGCGGTAGTGGCGGCAGCGAGCTTCTCAACTGCTAACCTGCACGTAACCTGGCCACACGAGGCACAGTTCTGACCCCTTCCCGTAAGTTAGCCATGGACCCTTGCTACGGCCCCGGCAAGCAGGTACCATCTTACCCCACGTTACCAACGAGCACCCCCAGGCACAGACAGCTTCAGTAATTTGCCCAGGACCACAAGGTTTTAAGGAGCAGAGTGGGGACTGAACATAAGAGCCTGGCTCCGGACCCTGGGCTCCCCAGCACTACACTAAGGAGGAAACAGCAAACACCCCTGAGTGGGGCCAGCATCCTGAGACCAAGTGCAGGGCAGCTGTGAGGCAGGGGTGTGAGCACGAAGACTCACCCGCTGGGAACAGGGGCCGGGGGAGGGGCAGACTCCGTGACTCTAGACTTCAGCGTTTCATGAACTACTAGAAAATAATAAAATTGAGAATCCTACACGGCGGTGTATGGTCACATTGGACATTTATAGAAACATCAAATAACATCTACTTTCATCAATATTTCATAAAAGGACTGTTGCTTAAAATAAACCCACAGAGGACAGCTTCATCAATGAAGGTGTATGTTCTTTACTGTGTAAGTTCAGCTGTATGAGACTCAGTGCAGTAGCTGAGTTTTCCTGACTTTGCTAAGGCCCAGGAGAGCATGAGAATCAAATGGGTGCCTGGAACAGGCCTGATATGCAGTCAGTCCTCCAATGACCAGAGTGAGCTGTGACTAGTATTAACATTAACATTTTTCTTAAAAGTGACCCACTTTTTATTTTTCTTACATTCGTTCAAAAAGGGAATCCTGTTTAGCTCTGGTAAATGGGAAACAGAAACCCAGAGTCACTTGAGTCGATGGCAGGTCAACCTGAAAAGGCAGCAATAAAATCCGAAGGGTGAGGTTAAGTGCCAGCGAGCTCATGCTGCTGCTCAGGGACGGGGCTCCCTCTGCTGAAAATGGGAAATTAGCAATAGTGGGGGTGGGGGGAGGTGTTCAGTACTGAACCCAGATTTTCACTACATAATCAGGAGGCAGGAAAGACACAAAATAAAGGACTGGCTTCCTCAGGGTGTCTCTCAGTGCTCCTGGTGAAGTGTCCGTGAGCCTTCAGAAACAGGGTCTCTCAGCCTCTGTTCAACTGACATTTAGATCCAGGAAATTCTTTGTTGAGGAGAAGGGGAGGGAGTGTGTGTGTCCTGTGCAGCATAAGGATGTGTAGAAGCGTTCCAGGTCTCCACTCAATAGATGCCTGTAGCATCTACATCCCAGTTGGGACAATCCAAATGTCTCCAGACGTTGTCATGTGTCCCCTGGGGGACAACATCATCCTTGGATGAGAACCACTGGCTTACAAGGATATAAATAGGGTGACGGGGAAAAGCGACTGTGACAGGGGAGGGGCCTCCAAGAGATTTCGTGATCAGGAAACAGCTGGTGAGGAGGTGGTGACTGTGCTGAGAAGGGGCAGCCATGTGAGAGGCCCAAGCACACCCACACCCACCAGGCACAGAGAAGAGCAACTGCAGAGGCCCGAGGCAAGTATGTTAAGTATGTGCACAGGAAATAGCAAGACACCAGCGTGCTCAGAGCAGACCGAGCTCGGGGAAAGCATGCGGGGGAGAGTGAAGGGTCAGCAGGACCAGATAGTGGACCTTTTTATTTTTAAAATTTTGTTATAAAATATCTAAATATGTCAAACGTTTCCTAATTTTGTGTAACACAGAACACAATCCCAATTCTCTAAAAACAGGCATGTCTTACCCTAAGCCCTGGATTTACAGCTCTCCTTTCCCTCAAACTGCGAGGTCGAAGGTGATTATCCTCAGGCTGCTGTCTCTCCACCTTGGCTCTCTTGCCCTTGTGGGCGGGATCATCCTTTGTTGAATGGGGCTGTCTTGTCCAGCCTCAGGCACTAAGCAACATCTCTGGATTCTAACCTGCTAGATGCCGGGACCACCCACACCCCAGGTGTGACAGTCACATGTGGCTGCAGACTTCCAAGTGTCTCCTGGGGACAAAACCGCCAAGTACTGAGAAGCACTACTCTCTCAGCTTCTCTCTCTTGGACTAGCAGAGGATCTTGGCCAGGACTCAGGAAATGAGAGACGATCATGAAGGCACAGGAGAACAGAAAAGCCCCATAACCGAGATCCTGTGGTTTACAACAATACCTGTTGGCACTGAAGGCAAAGACCTCCCGAGACCCCACCTGCCTCACCCTCTTCCTGGAGACCCTCCCATCACTCACAGCCCTGTGGACTGGCTTGCAGGGGACACTTGAGCCACCAGTCCCACCCAGTCAGCTCCCGGTCTGGAATGTGAAATAAGAACCTCAGACAGAGGCCAGTCTGTGCTGGGCACTGGGGTAGAAGCTCAGGGAAGTATGGGCTCAGGTGGCCACTCCTGCCTCAGGGACAACCCCCTAGAGCCCAGCAGTAGAGAAAGAAAAAGAAACAATGTTAAGTATGCAAAGAAGTAAAAACAAGGCATCTGGGGGCTACAGAGAGCAGGGACTGGGGTGGCCACTCCTGCCACAAACTTGCTGAGACACAAAAGCCATTTTGAAAAGACAGAGACGTGAACAAAGCCAGAGGGAAAACCAGAACAGGAGATCCAGAAGTCAGGGCATAATCCTGGTGGTTCCCATTTCCTACATCAGCCCATCATACGGCCCAACAAGAAATTCTGCCTTTGGGTTCTGCAAAACATCCCTGTTTCCTTCCATCATTTTCTAGGAGCCAAAAAGGAACTTTATTCAAAGAGACACAGGGATAGCAGGCAGGAAGAGATGAATCTCAAACATGACTGAAGCTGTGAGGAAGGGGGAGGGAGGGCTCCTGAGGCCTTCTTGACCAGCCAAGACGGAGCCAGAGTTTGGGATAAAGGAGGTGGCAGGTCCTCTGCATGGCAGAGTCGCAAGGCCTTACCCAGAGACACCAGGAGCCCGCAGTTTTCCAGCATCACCTCCTGGTACAGGGTCCTCTGAGCCGGGTCCAGCTGCCCCCACTCCTCCCGGGTAAAAGTCACGGCCACATCATCGAAGGTCACAGACACCTGGAATGTCAAACAGAGATAGTAGCATTAGCCTTGGGATGGCTGGATGGGATCAGAGCCCGTCTCTGCATCGCTGGTAAAGGTGCAGCAAGATCAAGGCCCTCCTCACTGGGCACTTCCTCTGCACTGGGCTGAAGGGGAGGTGGACGATGCTTTGGACATAATACGATACAGCCATACTTTGGAGATACTGGGGGTTTGGTTCCGGACCACTGCAATAAAGCCAGTCACAGGATTTTTTTGGTCTCCAGGAGCATATAAAAGTTATGTTTACACTATACTGCAGTCTATTAAGTGTGCGATAGCATTACGTCTAAAGAAATAATGTAGACACCTTAATTAAAAATTACTTTAGGGACTTCCCTGGTGGCGCAGTGGTTAAGAATCCACCTGCCAAAGCAGGGCACGCAGGTTTGATCCCTGGTCTGGGAAGATCCCACATGCCGCAGAGCAACTAAGCCCGTGTGCCACAACTACTGAGCCTGCGCTCTAGAGCCTGAGAGCCACAACTACTGAAGCCCGCGCGCCTAGAGCCCGTGCTCCGCAACAAGAGAAGCCACCGCAGTGAGAAGCCTGCGCACTGAAACGAAGAGAAGCCCCCGCTCGCTCTGCAACTAGAGAAAGCCCATGCGCAGCAACGAAGACCCAACGCAGCCAAAAAATTAAAAATTAAAAAACAAAAAGTACTTTATTGCCACCTACTGTATAGCACAGGGAACTCTACTCAATGCTCTGTGGTGACCTAAATGAGAAGGAAATCCAAAAAAGAGAGGATATATGTATACGTATAGCTGAATCACTTTGCTGTACAGTATAAACTAACACAATACTGTAAAGCAACTATACTCCAATAAAAATAAAATTTTAAAAAAGGAATAAACTGAAAAGCAAGAAGGAAAAAAAATTTTTTTTTAAAGTACTTTATTGCTAAAAAATGCTACCCATCATCTTGAGCCTTCAATGAGCTGTAATCTTTTTGCGGGTGGAGGGTCTGAACTATTGTGAGAACTACCAAAATGTGACACAGAGACACGAGGTAAGTGAAAGCTGAAACGCTTGCTGGACGCAGGGTTGTCACAAAACTTCAATCCGTAAAAACACAGTATCTATGCAGCACAATAAAGCGAGGTATGCCTATAGTGTAAGAGAGAGGAGCGTCCTATGCAGGAGCCACTGGAAAATGACACAAGTCAATGGAAATGACATTGGAACTGTGAGATGCAGACAGAAAGGACGCTAGGATGTCAGACGATTGAGTAAGTCATATTAATAATAATATCAATAACGTTAACAACAGCAGTACCTGAGCTTCACTGGTCCTACTACCTGCTGGTCCCCATGCTGAGTGCTTTACGTTATGTCTAAAAGCAACTAAGTCCCTAGCTCTTAAGCCATCGTTTTCACCAGTATCTCCTGACTAAACACACTCCATATAGAGTTTTCCTTGTTAATGTTACTTCCACCACCATATTCTATACATTCTCCTCAATGTGAAATGTCCAGCAGATGCAGGACCACATCCCTATGTGACCAGAACCACTAAGTAAATATAAAAATTCCAGGGGCTTCCCAGGTGGCGCAGTGGTTGGGAATCTGCCTGCCAATGCAGGGGACACGGGTTCGAGCCCTGGTCTGGGAAGATCCCACATGCCGCGGAGCAACTAGGCCCGTGAGCCACAACTACTGAGCATGCGCGTCTGGAGCCTGCGCTCCGCAACGGGAGAGGCTGCGATAGTGAGAGGCCCGCGCACCGCGATGAAGACTGGCCCCACTTGCCACAACTAGAGAAAGCCCTCGCACAGAAACGAAGGCCCAACACTGCCAAAAAAATAAATAAATAAATAAATTAAAAATTCCAGCCACTCCACTCTCAGGTGAACAGCCCCACCAATGCAGATCTATCATTTAAATCCTCCAAGACATCGCCTCATGGTTTTTCACCTGCACGTTCAGTGCTCACATCTCTCTGCTTTCTAGCTTCATCCTATCAGCTTTCTTGAGTTAATATTTCAATTAAAGACCTGGAAATTCCTAATAAATTGACTGGTTCATACATAGGAACCCTGCAATATTACTCATTTCTGGTACCGGAAAAATTCATATTACTGGGCACATTTTGGGCAGGTAGATAAGGATAGAAAAATTAACTAGGGCTTCAACATTGACTACCAGATGATATACGTTTAATTAATTAAAACTCTCCGGCAGGTAATCCTACAGCATCCTCTATGATGGTTTAAGGGCGCACACATGGATGGCTTTCTCTGGTTGGTTTTAAGTTGGAAGTGGGGACAAGGATTAGGGAAAGGGTCAATTATTAATCAAGTCCTGGCCATTTGGGGCCGATGTTACAGAAGTCACTGTTTCTCTTCCTGGACTGTCTCTAGAGATAAGAATCTGGCTTCTGGCAAGTATGACTTAGACCGGGCTGGACTCCTGGGTTGTTGATTGTAGATAAGGGACTGGATTCCGGAGCAGGTTGTTTGTCAAAGTTCTATTTTTACACTCGGTCTATTTTCCATTTGTATATTCAGTCTCGCATGTTCTAAGACTGGAGATAAAGTCAGTGACGAGCCAGCTCCACTGGTCGTACACAAACACAACTGCAAAGAGTAATCTAGCGCCTCTCTTGACTTCCACCCTGCTCACGAGCCCTCTCCGAAATAGGAGAGAAGCAGCAAGGCCAGAAACATGGTCCACTCACCCGCGTCGGGTCCATCCACGCCGCCGCCATCATGGGACCCTGAGGAGAGAGCGGGGCCCGGAGAGGCGGCGACAGAGGCGGGTACCGCGGGCTCAGCCGACCGCCACCCGTTCCCTGCCCTGGGCTGGGTGGCCGATCGCGCGGAGGCTCACCGCTCGCTCAAATGCGCGGAGGGGAGCCCTAGCCTCCTTTCTGCTCATTTGCGAAGAGCCGCACTAGAAGCGGCCACAGAACAGCTATCCCCTCCCCACAGCTGGCGTGGACGGAGCAGTCGCACGCAAATGACATCTACAGCCAATGGGGGCCGGAAGTCCCGCCCCTGCGCAGGAAATGCCCCCCGCCCTGGGCTGTCATTGGTCCAGCGCCTACCACAGACGCGCGGTGCACAGCCTTCTGGGTAATGTAGTTTTTTCTTAACAAATAACCGGCCGCGGAGCGCGTTCCAGAGCCGCTATTCCTCCATATAAACGACTTAGGAGGCCCAGGGGTGCCTACCTGGCGGTCCAGTGATTAGGACTCCGCGCTTCCACTGCCCGGGACCTGGGTTCGATCCCTGGTGGGGGAATTAATATCCCACAAGCTGCAAGGCACGGCAAAAAAAAAAAAAGATTTAGGAGACCCGGAGCCCCGAATCAGACCCGCCTCTTCACAGGGGACACAACTTGGGGAAACCAAGGAGCACTGAAGGTGCAGGTGAAAAAACTATGAGCCAATGTCTTGGAGCATTTTTTTTTTTTTTTTTTTTTTTTTTTTTTGGCTGCACACAGTGAAAGCGCGGAGTTTCAACCACTGGCCTGCCAGGGAATTCCCTTGGAGCATTTAAATGATAGATCTGCAATGGTAGGGCTGTTCATCTGAGAGTAGAGTGGCTGAATAGCTTGTATTTACTTAGTGGTTCTGGTCACATAGGAATGTGGTCCTGCATCTGCTGGACATTTCACATGGAGGAGAATGTATAGAATATGGTGGTGGAAGTAACATTAACAGGGTAAACTCTATATGGAGTGTTTTTAGTCAGGAGACACAGAGGTGAAAAAGATGCCCAAAATGATCAGAAAACATGTTTGAGCTCCTCGCTGAGTAGTCTGGATGTTTACTCTGGTGCAGTCAAGCTTATTGTAAATGAAGGGAGCAGCTGCCACATAAAACTGCAACAGAAGGATGTAGGGGAATGGTGGAAGAAAACTCCCAAAATTGCTGCAAGCAGAGCGCATGATTTCAGAAGAGGTTGAAGATACATTTATTATCAGGGATGATTTATCCTGATGCAATAATATGACAACACCGCGTAAGTGCTAGTGAATTCATTTGAGAATTGGATGGCATTGATGTGCAGTGAAACATTTTATCTTGAAGATGGCACCATGTTGGATGTCAGTATAAAGAGAATGGACCTCTGGATGGATTAGTGTCCTGTTTTACAAATGACATACTCCTGAAAACACGGGGAAAGTGAGTTGAGTCTAGGAGCCACTGGGATAGGTGGTAGGTTATGTACCACCAGGGTGGTTATTTGCATAAAGTAGTAACTTGTTTTCAAGAAGTGTCGTTAAGTCACAATACCTGCGGCCCAGGAAGGGCATCATTTGGGGCTGCTCGCATGGGAAACAGTTTCTACAAGAAATAAAGATCCTAGGGACTTCCCTGGTAAGACTCTGTGCTGCCACTGCAGGGGGCGTGGGTTCAATCCCTCGTCGGGGAACTAGGATCCCGCATGCTGTGTGGTGCGACCAAAAATAAATAAATAAATAAATAAAATAAAGATTCTACTCAATCACACACCAACTCATGCAACTATAAAGACCAGGTACAAAATGATTCAGCTTTTATTAATTAGCAAGATGCATCTTAAAAGAGAAGGAACAAAAGACAGAGTAGCTACCAGAGCCAGGGGTGCCCCATGAGCAATCACGAAGGATTAGGGGTATACAGGGCTCAGGGAACCATCTGAGCAGATGGGGGCAGCACCCTCCGAGAGTGGGCCCGGACCCATGGGTGCTCCAAGATCTGGACCAAGGGCAACCGCTCCGAGGGCTGGTATCTGAGAAGCTTGGAGATCAAGTCCTGAGCCCCCAAAGGCATTGATGGGGGAAACCTTACATCTACCTGATGAGGCCAGAGAAGAAAGGGAAGTATGGTTAATTTCCTTGGTCCATTCAAGGCACTGTTCGGGATCTTAGCAGACAATCTTTGTGTGTGCCCTGGGCTCCGCAGGCCCACCAGCCCCCACTGACTAGCGCCCGCATGAATGCCCAGAGTGTGGCCTTCCCACCTTGAGGATGCGTCTGTAGGTCTCATTATGGGAGGGGCTCTCAAAGGGCGGATCTCCCACCAGCAGCTCGTAGCAGAGCACCCCAATGCACCATAGATCCACCTTCTCATTGTATGTTCTCCCCTCAATCATTTCTGGAGGCAAGTAGTCCAGTGTCCCACACATTGTCCTTCTCCTAGAGGGCAGAGAAAGGAGCAGTAAGCAGACGATCAGTACAAGGGAAACCCCTTCCCCAGCTTTCAGTGAGACAGGAGACCCTAGGAAGTCCTGGCAGCCCTCTCCCAGGCACAGGAATTTTGAAACACCAAATTTTAATACAGATCAAGCTTTGAAGAAGGCAAGTCCTGGGATCCACCAACTCCATATTTTAGAACTTTTTTTTTTTTTTTTGGAGGTGCTGCACGTCATGCCGGATCTTAGTTCCCCAACCAGGGATCAAACCCGTGCCCCCTGCAGTGGAAGCACAGAGTCTTAACCACTGGACCACCGGGAAGTCCCTCCATATTTTAGAATTCTTCATGCAATTATTTAGCTCACGATCCAGGATATTTTCACAAGGAAGATTTGTAACAAACTGATGGTACAACAAGAGGGACGAAGTAAATTAATTATGGTTTATTCATACAGTAAAATTCCTGGAGTTATGGAGCAATGGTTCTTAATTTATTTACATGGAAAGTTATTGGTAAAGTTATATGTTAACAGAGATTAATCTCTGTTAAATGGTTGAACCACATTCTTTCAGTCTACGAATACACATTAAATATAGGCATTTGAAAAAAGGTAGTATTTAAATACAAACCTAGGCTTGTATCTGGATCTTACGTGTGAAATAAATCAAACTGGATCATTCTTAACTGGCACCCAGGGTGCCACCACCTGACCTACCTTAGAGAGGGGGTGTGCACAGACCAGCCAAAGTCTGCAATCTTCACCTCACCCCTGAACCCCAGCAGCAGGTTCTCCGGCTTAATATCCCTATGAATCACCTTCTTTTCATGGCAGTAGGTCAGAGCATCTGCCAACTCCTCCATTACCTGTGTGAGTAAAGAAAAAGCAGTCTGGAAATGGAGCTGGCCATGGGATGAATATTGCTGTGATTTCCCATCTGGAGCCCCCCAAAAATCTCTTGCTTCCTATTTCTAAGTCAGTTCCACTCATTTATTCAGTGAACTCCCGTAGAGCCTTTCATGTTTCTTTCCATAAGGTAGCGCACTTAGATTCTGTTGCTTACAACCAAAGAATCCAAACTTACACACACAATTTATTAATATTCTGGGGGTAATTAGGGTATCCAAATGTGAAGTTGCAGGGTATAAGAGTCATTATATAAAATTTATAGATTGAAATTCAGAAATAAAGAAAAAAGCAATCTGGATATTCATGACCGCCACAAGCAGTGACCCCCATCAGCCCATAGTAAACTCATGAACCCGAGCCCTCAGCCTCCCACCTCACCGTGGCTGTACGCTGTTCGTCTAATGTGTGGCTCTTTTGCAGCTCCTTGTAGAGCTCACCCCTTGGAGCATATTCTAGAATCAGGTACATCCGGCGTGCATCATGGAAGTAGTTGTACAGGCGTAGGATATTGGGGTGTCTGCGCAACAGAAGGAGGAAGTGTCAGGACCCCTCCCTGAGGCCCAATTCATGATGCTATTACAAGTGACTGGTCACACAAGGGGCAAATTGTGCTGGGACCAGAATAGTAACAGCATGATCTGGAAGTTTGTGAGGGAAAAATGAAACAGGCATCAAGATTCTGATGTCTGACACAGGGAGCTTTACATGGTGTAACTTGAATGAACTGCAGAGAAAAAAATTCTTCGTAAAGCAATTATACTCCAATAAGGATGTTTAAAAAAAAAATCTTCGAGGTGAGAGCAAAGGGCCTATTTGGGGGTAGTATTGGGGGAAATGCTGAGTTCAGATGTCGGAGATGGAAGAGGAAACAGGAACAAGAGAAAAAAAGAACTGGTAACAGGAATCTCATACAGAGACTGTCCTTACTGTAGATGTGCCTGGATTTCAATTTCTCTGCGCAGCTGGTGTTCCAGTCCTTCCTTCTCTATCTGGGACTTGAAGAGGACTTTCAGGGCCACAATGAAATGGCTTTCCTTGAGCCGAGCCAGGTACACATTCCCAAATTTTCCCTTGCCGAGAGGACGCCCGATTTCAAAGTCATCAATTGTGAGGCGCCGCCTGATAGGAGAGAAGGAAAAGAGCCTCCGTTTCGGAGGTGGGTGGAGAGTCAGAGAAACTTCATGCTCGCCTTCCTCTTTCACTTTACCCTCCCTGGGCCCCTTTCCCTTCTCAAGGGCCCTGTCAGGGTGTTTGGTCAATAACTGTCAGTCCCACGAGGCAACCTTCACACGTGGAGCTTGCTCTTCATCCCTCGGTCCCACTCCCCTTCCTTTTTCAGATACAAAACAAAGGCGCTCACATGGTTGGGATGCTGGGCATCGTTTGACCTGCTACAGCTACTGAAAAAAGAAAAGAGACGTCAATACTTTCTTCTGTGCACACCCACCCCCAACAACTGACACCAGGCCTTTCTTCTAAACCCTCTTTCCCTGGTCCTGGTACTTATCCCTTTCACCTGCGGGCTGAACACTGCCCGACTTCATCTCAGCTTTCGGGTGGCTCACTAGACGAGATGGTGGTGAGGAGGACGCCTTCCTGAGCCCTGCGGAGCTGGGTGTCCAGGAAGGAGGTAGCCCTCAGGCTGGGGCTCTTCCAGTCCCGACCTGCTCCCACGCAGCCTCGGGGCAGTCACTGGGCGGACGCCGCCTGCGGGTTGCGCTGAGGCTCACCTGCGCTCACACCCACCACTGAATTAGAGAAGATCCTGAACAACGCGGGCCAGGCCCTTTATACTAAGTGCTCTGGCCCCATTGGCTGAGTGGGTAGTTCCTGGTTGACTCCCACTGGTTGAAATGTCTGAGGCTTAGGCAACGTGCCCAATAGAAGAGATAGGAATGAGAGCTTCCGCCCGTGGTTGGGGGGAGGGACTGAAGGCGCTGGGCCAATGAGAGGGCAGGGCGTGGAGACAGGAAGGCGGGAGCCGGGGCAGAAAGACACGAGAGGAGGGGACGCCAGAAACCGGAAGGGGAGAGAGGGTGGAGGGGTGAGGAGAGCCTGTAATGCAAAAAGCCTGAATGAGTGAGCAAACATATAAATCCGTGACTGAGTGACTGCTTTAACGAACTCAGTGACGTGACGCAGGTGTGACTGAATATAAACCAACCGCAGGAAGCTGCCGGGGTACGTTGTGCAGTTGGCAAACTCCAGAACCACGTGCAGCCCAACTGGCCCCAGCTTGAAGGGCGTGTCCTATTCAGGCCGCTCCCCAGGGTCCTCCTCAGTCACTCGTTTATGTGAGGGTCACCACTGTGGAGCTCCCCGAAATTTGTGCCTCTGTCCCCCAATATCCTGTGGCTTGTGTGCCCTCCCCCAATACACCTGCCTCCCCCAGCCCAGGACTGCCCGGGCCACTTGGAGTGGTGGCACGGACCACAGCTGCATTCCGCCCTCCTGTCTCATGTACTTACTACAGCACAGCTGATCCTTGAACAAGGGGACTGGGGGGGTTGGTATTTAAGGGCGCTGACCTTCAGCATATAACTTATGGTTGGCCCTCAGTGTTAGCACCAGGGTTCTTGGACTCCCTAATCAATAGAAATTGATAAGAGGCCTGAGGTGAAATTCAGGTAAGGATTTATTGGGACTCCTGCAGCAGGAGGGAGAAAACAAGTAGCAGGTTCCCTGGCTCGCTCCCTGAAGGGAGGCAGGCTGGGCCCGTAAACGCGGTGAGCCCAGGTGTGGGGCTGGAGGGGTGGCTTAGGTAATCTGCCCACCCCCTTGGTGGTGCTGTGTGCAGGTGGCATGCACAGTACCCTGTTTTTGCTCCCAGTACCCTGTTTTTGCTCCTGGTACCCTGCTTCTGTTCCCAGCTCCTCAGAAGTGGCAGTTGGGTTTTTGGTCTTTTTGTATCTTGTTGCTCATAATTTGCCCCAATTGCACATGCATGCAGTTATTTTTAGGCCCTTATAGTTTCTTTGTATTTTGTTACTGGAGGAGATGTTTGTCCAGGTGCAAGCACTGCAGCAAAGGGTCCCACGTCCCAGCCTGTCTTATCAGTATTTGAGATTCCTCCATATCTGCAGGTCTGCATCCAAGGAGGGGTTCAACCAACCCCAAGTGGTACAGTGCTATAGCATTTACTATTGAAAAAAAACTGCCTTAAGTGGACCTAGGCAGTTCAACCCCTGTTGTTCAAGGGTCAAGTGTATTTGTTGGACCCAGTAATCAGTTTGCATTTTGGGTCTCAAATAGTAAAATCATCCCCCATATTTATTTGTTTGGCATACACGGAAATTTCAAAAACATTTGCAATTGAATTCTTTTAGACAGGTAATAAGGTGAATTGGTGGGGAAATGTAAAAAGGAAAAAAATCTCCTCCCAACCCAGAAAAACCTCTCCGAAAAGATAGTAGAGAAATAAAATAGTTTAATATTGTATAAGCATTAAACCAGAATGTGATGCACAGCACAGTTGCTAAGAGATTGCAAAGAATAAAACTCACCCTTTGATATAGCCAAACAGACACAACCCATTACATACATTTTCAAACAAACAATAATTAGTTCTCAAGTACTGACAGCACCATTTGTTACACATAGTTCATCCTAAATTTACCTGGTAGTTGGGGTGACTATCTGCTGTTACACTGGCTTTCTAGAAGGGAAAACTAACTTCTCAATTCTTTATGACAGGGGAAGTTTTGCTACTTGGAGCAAGGTGCCTGTCAAAGTTAGGCTCCTACTCTCCCACAGAAGCTGGGATGTAGGGATGCTATCTCCTTTGATGTCTTTGTTTCAAAGAGATGGATTCCTAGGTCTTTGAGAAAGACATTCCTGGGTTCGGAGTGTATTGGGGTGTTTGTGGAAAAGCAAGGCTAGTGTGGCTAAGAGCTGCATCTTCAGGGGTTAGAGTGGTACGAGGTAAGTTGGAGAGATAAAGGGAGGCAAATTGTGTAGAACTTTGTCAGCCATAGTAATGAGGTTCTAATATGCACCTGAACGTGTTCTAAAATGTACCTGTGGGGGACTTCCCTGGTGGTCCAGTGGTTAGGACTCTGCGCTTTCATTGCTGAGGGTCTGGGTTCAATCCCTGGCTGGGGAACTAAGATCCCACAAGCCGTGCAGTGTGGCAAAAAGAAAGAAAAAAATAAGGACTTGCCCTTGACCAGCTCCAGGAAGACCACTTCTGAGTCCTTGGAATATCTTGACTAGTGAGAGTGATTTTTATGCTTACACCTGTAGGTCCCACTGTATTATTATGACCAGATAATTCATGCTAACAATGTGACTCATGATGAAGGGTGGGCTTTGTATTGCCTGAGGCAGCACTACATCTTTGCCTTCTGCGGATCCTGAGTATCCATGGTAGGTCACTTAGGCGCTGCGAGCCTCAGTAAAGGAATCTGTGGACTCTGAAGCTTGGGTGACCTTCCCTTGTTGGCGATAACTGAACATGTTGTCACACATCTTTGCTGAAAAGTTGAGTCCCTGTGAACTGCACAGGGAGGGATCACCTGGAAGGGGTGCTTGGTTTCTCCCGGACTTTATTACACGTGCCTTTTTCCCTTTGGTGATCTCGGTCTGTGTCTTTTTGTTGTAATAAACTGTCATCATGAGTATCACAGCTCTTCTGAGTCTAGTGAATCCTCCTAGCAAACCACCAAGCCTGAAGGTGGTCTTGGGCAGCGAAGAACCATGAAAGTTTCCCTGAAAAAGAAAAGTTATGACCTAGATGGGTATTCTGGTAAAGGCTTCCCTAGGGAAGTGCTATTTGAGGTGAGATGTGAAGGATAAGCACTCACTCACTAGCCAAAGTGGGTAAGGAAGAGCCCTACAGCAGGTGGGGAAATGAAAAGAAACGGAAACAGGAAGTGAAGAGAGAAGAGCAGTCAGACACGTGCAAGAGAAAAGGCAGTAAATTAGGCACATCCCTTACCAGGTAAGGCCCCATGGACGGGCTATGTTAAGGATTCGGTTTTTATCCCAAGAGTTAAGGGAAGTCATGAAACACTTTAAGGGTGTGTGTGTTGGGCAGGTAGCAGGGAGTGAGATGCATCATCTAATCTGAGTTGCATCTCTGGTTTCACTGTGGAGAATGGATTGTAGAGGAAACATGGGTAAAACAAGACCTAATTACTAAACAGAATTAGAGGTGATAGATGATGGTATTATGGTCTAGGAAGGAAGTGGTGGATTACAGAGAAGAGGATAGACTTGAGAGGCATTAAAGAGGCAAAACTGGCAGCTTTGCATGTGGGGGATGAGGAAACAGAGGTAACCAGGCTGAGTAAGGGAGGTTTTTTTCTTGGCCATGCTGCATGGCATGTGGAATCTTAGTTCCTCAACCAGGGATCAAACCTGTGCCCTCTGCAGTGGAAACCTGGAGTCTTAACCACTGGCCCGCCAGGGAAGTCCCCTGGGATTTCTATCCTCGGTAACCAAACAGTGCCATGTAGTGTAGAGGCAAGACTAAAAGTGGATCAGGGGCTTCCATGGTGACGCAGTGGTTAAGAATCCGCTTGCCAATGCAGGGGACACGGGTTCGAGCCCTGGTCCGGGAAGATCCCACATGCCACCGAGCAACTAAGCCCGTGTGCCACAACTACTGAGCCTGTGCTCTAGAGCCCGCAAGCCACAACTACTGAAGCCCGCATGCCTAGAGCCTGTGTTCCACAGCAAGAGAAGCCACCGCAATGAGAAGCCCACGCACCGCAACGAAGAGTAGCCCCCGCTCGCTGCAACTAGCGAAAGCCCACGCGCAGCAACAAAGACCCAACGCAGCCAAAAATAAATTTTAAAACTTAATATTTGATAAAAAATTTAAAAAAAGACATGGCCTTATCTCATTCTTTAAAATAAAAGTGGATCAGAATCAGGGAGAAGTGGGAGCCATTTTAGGAATCGTTAAAAAGTGGAGAATGAGACATCTTTGAAACATCCAAGTGGGGACAGTAAGAAGACAATCAGGGGTTCAGGTCTAGAGCTCCAATAAGTCAGGACTGGGAAAATAAATTTCAATTTGTTCAAAGTAAAGAAGATAACTGAAGCCAAGGGTGCAGATGACGCCTTGGAAGAGACCACAGAGTGAGAAAAAGGCCTGTGAAAAGTATTTAGAAATTTCAAAACTGAACGGGTGACTAGAAGTGGATGAGTTAGCAAGTTAGAAAAAAAGAAAGAGGGAGAGAGAAACCCAGGAGAGTGATGTTACAGAACCAAAGAAAAAGAGTATTTCAAGAATGGAGTGGTCAACGGGGTCAAGTTCGGTCTCAAGAAAGACAAGGGCTTAAATTTTATAAACATGGGAGTCACCACTGACCTTGGCCAGAGTGGGGTAGAGGGTGGGACTGTAGCAAGGAGGTTCACAAGGTAGGGAGGCTTGGGAAGTGGAGAAAAATAGAGAAAGAGGTAATGGTGAAGTGCAATAATCGCAAGGAAAGGAAAATAGGTCCAAGGGGACTCCTCAGTTAAAGGGAGAGGGAGGAATAAGAAGTGAGATGTGGGACAGAGAGTGGTGCCTGACACTCAAGGCAATGTGTGAGGACAAATCAGTCAGAAAGGGTGAAGGACAAAAGAACAGGCAGATGAGAAACAGGCTTTAGGCAGCTGAGATCACAGGCACGGCAAACGTTGGGCAGACTCTGTGATGGGGAAAATGTTGTCGATTGCTTAAGTGTGATTCCAGGTTTCAAGGAGAGAGAAAGTGAGAAGAGAGCACATCAAATGTGTACGAAGATTTATACCTAAAATCAAGAGCATGAAATGGAACTAGAATGAGCAATATTAAGCAGAGAGGTTGAAAGATGACGTGGCTACAGATGCCATAAGGGACAAGGGAGGAAAGTGATGAGGATGCCTGTTAACCAGAAGGTGATCAAGAAAACAAATGACGTAGCAGGACTCGGGAGACGGCACACAGAAAGGCGTTTCTTCCTCCACGTCTCAGCAAGTTGGAGAAATCATACAGGGAGACTATCTGAATTTGTCATTAATGAATTTGTGGCCCTCAGTTAGTCACGCTTGGTCATTGTCTGAAGTGTGTGACTTTGAGAAGGGAATCTGGAACCATCTTTCTAAAAGACAAACACCAGGGGGGGAGGTAAGTGGCATCTTACTAACACCTTGGCCTATCGAATACCTGCTTTCTACTTGCTCACCTGGACAGCCTCTCCTTGGCATTGTTCTTTCCTCTGTCCATGACTCTCCACACCGTTCCAATTTAAAGATTGCATCTGGCTGGGTGCACTGACACCCTGCTTTCTGGAAATGCCTGATTTGCTTTGTTATATTCCTAGTATTTATCCTCTCATTAACGCTTTCAGGCATTGTTTTAAAATGTACGATTTAGTATCCTGATATGAGGCCAACAGATGATTACCGTTGAAGAAATACAGTTCTGTAAGATGAGGTCACGCCATGCTCCACAGGGTCACATGGGGATGCACTAGAGTGGAGTCAGAGGCAAAAGGATGGAGGCGGAAGTGTAGGCAAAGATTGTGTTGTCATTTTCACTGGGAGCATTGGGCCAGGTGAAGCCAGCAGGCTAAGTAGGTTTAGGATTAGCTAGTTGGGATAATTTCAGCACAGTTCAGAGTGCAGGGGCTGTCCTTAGTTTCCTGGGATCTAGGGAAGGGTCTTGAAGCATGAGAACTTGATAAAGGCAGTAGTTGTGGGGTCTGGGCTCTGGAATGGCTGGTTTGTATTTGAAAGGCACACCCAGTGGGGAAAATTATCTGGAGGAATCAGCTAGCTCTACGAGGCAGTCTCTACAGGATCAGCAAGGTCCCAAATGTTAGAACTTCAGAATAAAAGCACATACTTTAACACATGGATATCCGAAACAAAGGGAAGGAGAGTGGCCAGGAATTTTCTAAAAAGTCTTCCAGCAGTTAAGAACCAGGTCAGGAAGTACGAACAGGAAGTCAGACCACAGGGCCCATGGCACTGACACTGCTCTGAGGGAGGCAAAGTTGCCCATTTACCATTTAGACCTTTAACTGTGAGGTGTGTAACCTACCTGTGAGCAGATTACAAATCTTTAACCCTAAACTCTTAAGGATGACGTCATTGAGCACTCCAGAGCCGCTCCCCCCCCACCCCCGCCCCATCCCACAACTGAGACAGGAAAGGTTATCTGCAGGCCAGAGTGTGAGTACAAAGGGGAGAGGCACATACTCCCAGAGACCAGATTCCTGTAGGGGTCCAGCACCACGTCTCCAGCAAGGGCCCTCCCCGCTGGAGCCACCGGCTCCCACTCTCCCCAAGTGAAACTCACACATAGATCATGAACGCGACTAAGCCTGAAACGAAGTCTTTAATTAAATCTTGTCAGGTGCATTGAATGATGCACATATTCCTTATTTCTTTGTTGAAGACAGAAGCAAACAGCATCAATAGCAGGAACAAAGAGACAAGAAATTGACTTACGTGATATAGGAACACACAGGATCTGGCATTTACATCTTTATAGATAAGGGTAAGCAAGCAGTGGGTGTATTTGCAAGTCAGACCACTTGAAGCCATGTATCTGTATATATATACACACAGAAATACATATATATTAGGTCTATACACATTTATATACATATATATGGCCTCAAGTGGTGTACATACATACACACACATATACATACATATATTAATATTGGGAAGAGATAAGGTCCTTTGTCACCATACTGCCTCTGTACTTTGTCATCACTAAATTAAATCCTGGCGAGTTTGTTAAGTTCTACTTTGGCTGATTTTTTTTTTTTTTTTTTTTTTAACAATTTCACCTCAGAGTTATGACTCACTTTTTGTTGTAGGAAACTGTATTTGCTTAATGCTCGTTACAGAAGTCTGAATTAATCGGCATCTTAGTACCATTTAAGTCACTATGAAGACTTAACACAGCAGGCCTGAGACTGCTATTCTCTTGAGCTTGCAAGGTTCACCTCTGCAAGGGCTGGGGTTTGGGACCTTCGATTTCGGGAGATTTCCCATTAGTCCCACAAATGACGAGTGGCTCAGTGTGCCCAAGTTTTTTTGTTTACCTGTGTGGCTTAATGCCGAAGGTCGATCTATCCTTCTAGAGGTCTAGAATTTGGTATGTGCTAGAGTGTCCCCAAGAAACCCTGGGCACTGGGTCTCTAAGTAGCTTCCCCAGTAGACATTTCAATCTATTGCTGTTAACTCCTTGATGGAGCTTAAATTAGGCCCATCCTGTTGTGACTTCCCTGAGACGGGACCATTGCAGATTGTCCCTGGTTTCCTCTGGACTTCAGTCCTTGTGCCTTTTCCCTTGGCTGAGTTTGCTTTGCACCGTTTTGGTGTAATAAAGCACAGCTGCTGAGCGTAACAATATGCTGAGTACTGTGAGTCAGCAAATCACTGAAACTGAGGGTGGTCTTTGATGACCCAAAACAATCATTCATTATGACCACGATCTGGCCATAAAAGCTTGTGTAGATTTTCTTCAAGGTCAACGTATGTTCTATACGGTGTCAACTATATACACAGCTTTGTGTAAACACTGTGAGAGAGCCAAACATTATAAATTCCCTGCTGCATGTAGCCATTCACTAGAACACACATATACTGAGTGTCTACTAGGAAAAAAAGAACAGAATGGGACAGTGGCTGGATGTGGGTGATGATGAAAAAATGGCTGCAAAGTGTGTCTGGCTTGGGCAACAAGGCAGAAGACAGTAGGATTCACGGAGAATCCAGGCACCTTAAACACAACTCTGAACAATCTACAGGTCTCGGCTGTAAGATCTGTTCTCAGAAATTCTTGTGGATACCAGGCTTTTCATCTCTCCAGTTAATTTAGGATTTCTATCCCAACATCAAGATAAACCACCAGAGAACCATGACTTTGGACTATACAGTTTGGCCTGTTTTCTCAGAGTCCTTCTTTGGCATTATAAGTTAGGCAAAAATACAGAAGATGTATAAAAAAACCAAATGGAAATCAAACAACTGGAAAATTCAAAAACCAAAATGAAAACTCACTGGGTGAGCTCAATAGTAGATTATATACGAGACAGAAAGAAACCAGTGAGCTCAAAGAGACATCAATGGAAATTAATCAATGTGAGAAACAGAGAAAAACAGACTGGTGGAAACAAAAAGATGGGAGCCTGAGGGTCCTATGGAACAAGAATGTGAGAATTATCATTCACGTTACTGGAGTCCCTGAGAGGAGAAAAAGCGTGGAGTTGAAAAAATATTTGAAAAATAACTAAAAATCTCCCAAATTTGGCAAAGGGCATACACCACATGATTCAAAAAGCTGAGAAAACACCAAACAGGATAAACCCTAAAAATTCTATGCCAGGACACATCATAAACTGCTGAATATTATAATAAAAAACACTTTGAAAGCACTTGACGGAAAGGATGCCTTTCAAATAGAGGAACAATGGGTTGAAAGGCAGCTTTCTCATCTGAAACCATGCTGGAAAAAAGGAGATGGACAGAAGAAAAAACAGACATGTTTTCTTTTGTCCTAAAAGAACTGTGGACCCCAAGTCTTATGTCCCACAAAAATATCCTTCAGGAATGAAGTGAACATAAAGACATTTTTAGATGAAGAAAGAAAAAACATTTGTTAACAGCAGACATACCCTAGAAAAAAGGCCACAGGAAATTTGCCAAACAGAATGGAAATGTTAACAGAAGACTTGGGACTTCAAGAATGGAGAAACAACAATGGAATGGTAAAAGTAGAGGTAAACAGACTATGCTTCTCATGAATTTTGTGGAAAAAAAAAAAAAAAACAACACTTAGTTGAGGCAAAAATTACAATATCCAATATAGTTCTCAGTATACAATGAGAAAATACTTACAACAATTATATTAAGAGTAGGGAATGTAGGTGAACCTAATGGAATCAAGGTTTCTATACATCAAAGTGCTAAAATGCTGGTAACAGTCTGTGATAAGTTATGTATACATAATACGTAAAGAAAATTAAGATATATACTCAAAAACATTATAGACGTATCAAATAGAATTCTAAAAAATGTTAAAATAACCCACAGGAAACAGGGTGGGGGGAACCCAAATAATAAAAACTGGAAAACAAGAGGAATAATACAAAGGGAACACAAAAAAAAGATTAATAAAATGGTACAGTTAAGCTCTAACATATCAATAATTATTTTAAATTTAGACGATCTAAACCTACGAATTAAAAGTGGCAAAATGGATAAAAAAAAAGTATGACCCCAACTACATGCTGTCACAAGAAACTTACATCAAATATAATGATGTAGATGTTAAAAATAAAATTATGGAAAAATATAAACTACAAACATTAATAAAAGAATGCAGTAGTGACTATACTAATATCAGATAAAGTATGCTTCAAAGGCAAGAAAATGAACCCTTTTATTATGATTAAAGGGTCAATACACCAAGATGACATAGCAATCCTATATGTGTATGCACCAAACAACAGAACTTTGAAATACATGAAGCAGAAACTTATAGAACTTGTAAGGAATAGACAATTTCTCAATTATACTTCAGGACTTCATCATCCCTCTCTCTGCAACTGACAGAAATACTACACAGAAAGTCATCAAGGATGTAAAAAATCTGAGCAATAACCGCAACCAAGGGGATTGTGCAGACATTTATAGAAAGTTCACCCAGTGACAGCAGAATACGCATTCGTTTTGAGAAGCCTTATAGAACAAGATATACCACACCCTGGGTCATAAAACAAACTTCAACAAATTTAAACAGTCAAACCAAACATGAAACAAATAAGAAATCAGTAACAAAAAGATACCAGAAAATGCTCCAAACAGTAGGAAATGAAACAATATACTTCTAAATAATACATGGGTGACAGAGGAAGTCTCTAAGGGAATCAAGGGATATTTAGAACTGAATAAATTGTAATGAAAACTTGTGGGATAAAGCTGGAACAGTCTTGAAGGAACTTTAAAATACTTAATGATCCGTTAGAAAAGAAAAAAAAGTTTCAGATCAATAATCTCAGCACCCCTCAAAAAATAAAAAGAGCAAAATACAACCAAAGCAAAGTAGAAGATACGGTATCATAAAGATCCGAAATCAGTGAAATTAAGAACAGAAAGGTAAAGGGACTTCCCTGGCAGGCCAGTGGTTAAGACTCTGTGCTCTCAATGCAGGGGGCAAAGGTTCAATCCCTGGTCGGGGAACTAAGATCCTACATGCTGCATGGTGCGACCAAAAAAAAAACCCAACAAACAAAAAAACACCCAGAAAGGCAATAGAGAAAAATCAATAAAGTGCTGGTTCTTCAAAATGATCAGTAAAACTGGTAAATGTCTAAGATTGACAATGATTAAAAAGAGAGGTGACATATTTACAAAATCAGGAATAAAATGGGATATAAGTACAGACCCTGTTGCCATTAAAAAGATAGTAAGGGAATACTCCCAACAAGTCTCCAAATAAGAAAAGTTAGATAAAATGAAACATTTCCTTGAAGAGGACCAACTATCCAATTTATCCAATATGAAAACAGATACTCTGAATAGTTCCATACTTATCAAATAAAATAATATGTAACTAAAAAGTATCCAGAAAATCTCCAGGCTCAAATGGTTCACTGGAGGATGTTATGAAACATTAAAACAACAATTAAAAACAATTACACAGGGGATTCCCTGGTGGCGCAGTGGTTGAGAATCTGCCTGCTAATGCAGGGGACACGGATTCAAGCCCTGGTCTGGGAAGATCCCACATACCACAGAGCAACTGGGCCCGTGTGAGCCACAACTACTGAGCCTGCGCGTCTGGAGCCTGTGCCCCGCAACGGGAGGGGCCACGATAGTGAAAGGCCCGTGCACCGCGATGAAGAGTGGCCCCTGCTTGCCGCAACTAGAGAAAGCCCTCGCACGAAACGAAGACCCAACACAGCCAAAAATAAATAAATAAATAAATAAAGTAGCTATTAAAAAAAAAGGTCAAGCTCTATACATTTTAAACAAAAAAAATCAATTACACACTGTCTTCCTAAAAAATAGAACTTGGGAAGCCACTACCACCTCAACACCAAAACCAGACAATGGCAGTAGTTACAAACAAGCAAACAAAGAATGACAACTACATATCATCAATCAAGAGATTATAGGAAAACCTGCTCAAAAAAATATAATCAAACGGAATGTTTCAATATATATTAAAAAATTTATACTCCACAACCAAGTGGGGTTTATTCCAAAGATGCAAGGCTGGTTCAATATTCAAAACTCAATGTAATACACTATACCAATAGGCTAAAGAAGAAAAACCAGATGATCACATTAACTGATGGAGCTAAAGCATCTGACAAAATCCAACACTCATTCATGACAACAAAAATCTCAGCAAATTAACAGAGGGAAACTTTCTAGACTTGACAGGAAAACTCTATGGAAAAAAAAAACTTACAACTAACATTGTACTTGATGAAAAACTGACCGTTTTCCCCCTAATATCAGAAACCAGTCAAGGATGTCCTCTCTTCCTACTCTTACTCAACATCATACTGGGAGTCCTAGCTAAGTGCATAAGAAAAGGAAATAATACGTATACAAATAGGAAGAAAGAAAACTATTTGCAGGGGCTTCCCTGGTGGCGCAGTGGTTCAGAGTCTGCCTGCCGATGCAGGGGACGTGGGTTTGAGCCCTGGTCTGGGAAGATCCCACATGCCACGGAGCAATTGGGCCCGTGAGCCACAACTACTGAGCCTGCGTGTCTGGAGCCTGTGCTCCGCAACAAGAGAGGCCCGCGCACCGCGATGAAGAGTGGCCCCCGCTCGCCGCAACTGGAGAAAGCCCTCGCACAGAAACGAAGACCCAACACAGCCAAAAATAAATAAATTAATTAAAAAATTAAAAAAAAAAAAAAAACTATTTGCAGTTGACAGTTCTATGCAGAAAATACCAAGGATTCTATCCAAAGAAATGTCTAGAAATAACTGAGTTCAGCCAAGGCTGCAAGATACTAAACTACCACCCCCCAGAACAATTATCTTTCTGTATACTACTAAAGATCATGTGGAAATGAAAGTTTAAAACAATGCCAATAGGGAATTCCCTGGCAGTCCAGTGGTTAGGACTCCTCGCTTTCACTGTAGGGGGCCTGGGTTTGATCCCTGGTGGGAGAACTAAGATCCCACAAGCCCTGAGGCCAAAAAAAAAAAAGCCATTTACAAATCACTAAAAAAAAAACAAAAAAACCCCAACAACCTAGACATAAATCCTAACAAAAATGTAGAGAACCTATATTGTTCAATATTATAAAATGGTAATGAAATATCAAGAATTACTTAGATACATGAAATGCCATACCATGTACTGTGTTCATGGTGTTGCTTTTAAACAAATTGCTCTACAGGTTTAAATCAATTTCTATAAATACATGAGCAAGGTTTTTTTGCATCCTAAGATTTCTATGGAAAGTCCAAGGAACTAGGAAAGCTAAGTTAATTTAAATAATGAAAGAAAGTATTCACTTTACCCAATTTTAAGATTTACCGTATAGCTACAGAAATTAAGTAAACAGATTGAATCAATAAAAAGTCTGAACGTCTGGTGTTCAAAACCACCAAAAGAACCATTTGTTTTTTTAAAAAACCAAAGCCTGAAACAGTCTTAACTGGTGCAATAAAACGTGCCCGTGTGTCATATGTGTATCTTTATCTATTTAAATACCTGTCCTCAAGTGTCTAACTCTCCCAATACTGGACAGCAATGAATGTATATATAAGACACATTAAGGGTCAAGGCCCTTTGCCTGTGAAATAACATTCCCCTCACCCCAAGTAAACTAAGGGATCCATGACAAAGTGCCATAACCTTGACAGAGAAGTCTCAAAGAAACTGTGTTTGCATTTCATTTTTTCATCTAAGTTTCCACCTTCTTTTTATAAAAATTCCTGAGATAACATTGCAGTGTAAACTAAGGGAAAAACGTAGCTAAAGTTTTCCTTAGTGCACAATAAACACTGGTCTCTCCCTCACAGATGAACTCTCAGATGTAGAGTAAGGCTCTAGGCAGGGTCAATTTCTACAATGCGTCTTTACACAACTACTGATGATCCGTGACAGGTTTTGTCACAGAGAAGATACTTGTGGGGTTTCTCTTTGGTATGTACGATCAGATGTTATGGTAGGTGTTTTCTCCTGTAAAAGATTTTCCTCGGTGTTTACATTCAAAAAGTCTTTCCCCAACAGGAGTTCTCGGAGGGTGACTGAGGTTTGCCCACTGGTGAAGGTTCTTCCCACATCTGTCACACTGACAGGGTTTCTCCCAGTATGAATCCTTTGATGCTGAGTGAGGGATGAGCTACGACTGAAGGCCTTTCCACATTCACTGCACTTATAAGGCTTCTCTCCAGTGTGGATGATGGCATGTCGAATGAGGTTTGTGCTCCAGCAAAAGGACTTCCCACACTCCAAGCATTCATAGGGCTTCTCTCCACTGTGAATCCGCTGGTGCCTCGTGAGGCCTGACCTGCGGTTGAAGGCCTTCCCACACTCCGTGCACTCAAAGGGCTTCTCCCCAGTGTGGATGCTGAAGTGCCGAATGAGGTCTTTCCTAGTGCTAAAAGCTTTCCCACATTCTTTGCACTCAAAAGGTTTCTCTCCAGTGTGGGCCCGTTTATGCAAGATAAAAGTGGAGCAGTGGGTGAAGGCCCTTCCACATTCAGTGCACACAAAAGGCTTCTCCCCAGTGTGAATCCGCTGGTGCCTCTTGAGGTATGATCTGTGGTTGAAGGCCTTCCCGCACTCGAGGCATTCAAAGGGCTTCTCCCCAGTGTGGATGACGTAGTGGTGAATGAGGGCTGCGCTCTCACAGAAGGCTTTCCCACATTCACTGCACTCATAGGGCTTCTCCCCAGTGTGAGTCTGCTGGTGCCACACGAGGTATGACTTGTGTTTAAAGACCTTGCCACATTCAAAGCACTCATACGGATTCTCACCACTGTGGACGATGTGATGTCGAAGGAATCCTGGCCTATGTCGGAAGACTTGCCCACATTCTTTGCACACGAAGGGTTTTTCCCCAGTGTGTCTCCTCTTATGTAAGACAAAATTGGAGCGGTGGGTGAAGGCCTTTCCACATTCACTGCACTTGTAAGGCTTCTCCCCAGTGTGAATCCGCTGGTGTTGTGTAAGGTAGGACCTGCGGTTGAAGGCCTTCCCGCACTCTGTGCACTCATAGGGCCTCTCCCCCGTGTGGATCATGTGGTGCTGGAGGAGGTGTGTGCTCTTAATAAAGGTTTTCCCACACTCTGTGCATTCATAGGGCTTCACGCCAGAGTGAATCTTTTCATGTCCAGCAAGAAGGTGTTTCTTGTTAAAAACTTTCCCACATTCGTTGCATTTAAAGATACTTTCCTCTTCTTGAATAATGGGATCATTACCAGATCCACATGAGTCATGGTCATAGACAGCACCTCCTGGAGGGACCAGCTCCTCTACAATTCTTGAACACACACCACCAGCTGTCCCCAAACTGCCATGTTCAGGACTCATTTTCTCAGGAAGCTTCTCCCTCTGGGGGTCCATCCCTGGTCCCAAGTGTCCTTCCTGCATTTCCAATGGCCCATCCTGATCCTTGGTTTGTCCCAACTGGGAGTCCGCTGGGCCTCCTTGTATTAGTTCCTGGATAGAGGCTCCCTCAAACAGGGTTGGCTCACAAGTGGTAGGTTCTGTGGTCTTGGGTTTTCCTTTGTCAACTGAAAGAAACCCAATAAACAAGGCCCATTAGTAATACCAACAAGGATGAAACAAAATTAGCATTTCAGTGAAAAAGATAAAGATGAAAACAGTGCCTCTGTGTCTGTTTTGCTACCTCTGAATCTCAAGATTGTAACTTCTTTCTTTCTTGGTCATTAGACTGCCGACACCTTGGAAGCCAGACCCAGTAAGAGACTCTGCAATGGACATAACACCACAATTTCACAGGCTTGGCTGGACAGAGTAATAATGCCTCTGTGGGCTTTCAGTTTCCTTTAATCAAACACATCCCACGTTGCTGTAAGAACACTAGGAAAAGGGAATTCCATAATGGTACAGTGGTTAGGACTCTGTGCTTTCACTGCCAGGCCCAGGTTCAATCCCTGGTAGGGGAACTACAATCCCGCAAACCAAGTGGCACAGCCCAAAAAAAAAAAAAGAACACTAGGAAAAGGCATCTAATGCAGCCCTGGTAAAAGACAGGAAGTGTATTAATGCAAATTCAACTATCTCCAAAGAGAAGTATGGTCCTTGCCCCAGCTCTAAGGAAGTAACCTGTAAACTGGGTATCTCCAGAGAGACAGGTGTGTCTTTGTTGTTCATGGTAAGTCCCTAGGGATGTACATGATACTTTATGACAACACATGACTCACTATGGGCCCCTAGATAGTTTATGCTAAAGAGATGACATTAGGTCTGGGTAAGGTCTGGCCACAGCAGAAAGACCAAACATGTAATTAGAAAGCTGGGGCTTTGAACCACGAGTTATCAGCTGGATCTCTGGAAAGGGAAGAAGGGTGGAGACTGAGTCCCATGTACAATGACTCAATCAATCATGCTTCTATAATGAAGACTCAATAAAAATCTGGATACCGAGGCTCTGGTGAGTTTCCTGGGTTGGTAACACTCCATGCACATACTGCCAAATATCAATTCCAGGAGGTAACGAGACGCTGAAGACACGGAAGCTTCGTGTCTGGAACACCTCCGGCTCCTCTTCTAATCTGTATCTTTTCCCTGTAACAAACATGATTTGTGAGCATAACAGGTTTTAGGGAGTTTTGTGAGTCTTCCTAGCAAATCACTGAACCTGAGGGTGGACTGGGAAACCCCTCGACATGCAGATGGTTCACAAGACCTGGGCAGACTTGGCAGTCCTGGAGTTCTGTATTTCTAACCTTGAGTTTGGCTAACTGTGTGCAGGAAGAGACCAGGCGAGTCCTACTGGCACCACTGGCGTTGCCACAGAGAGGAGGTGGGAAGGACACTATAACCTTAGGACACAGAATGTACAAAGGTCCCCCAGACCATAAGAATGGTATTGACAAGAATCCAGGGAAGCTGATTCCCATGGTTTTGACTTGGGTTACAGTGAGGACTCCCAGGACAGGGCTCATAAGGCAGGAGGTGAGCAGGACTGGGATGGACACATTGGGTCTGTTATGCCCGAACAGTGTGGCGAAAAGACTAGCAAAATACACATGACCTAGATGGAGAAAATGTTAATAGTTTACTTGAAGACATTAAAGAGAACCTATACCAATGAAGAATTTAACGTGGGGGAAGGTGAAATTGGAGAACGATGGTCAAAAGGTACAAAATTCCAGTTGTAAGATAAACAAGTCCTAGGGATGCAGTGTACAACTCGATAACTGTAGCTAACACTGCTGTATGCTATAAAGAAGCAGTTAAGACAGTAATCCTAAGAATCCTCATCACAAGGAGAAAATTTTTTTCCTTTTGTCTTTTCTTCTTTATTTTTTATTCTATTTATATGGGTGTCAGCTGAACCTACTGTGGTAATCATTTCACAATATATAAATCAAACCATCACGCTGTATGACTTAAAACTTATACAGAAGGGCTTCCCTGGTGGCGCAGTGGTTGAGAGTCTGCTTGCCAATGCAGGGGACACGGGTTCGGGCCCTGGTCTGGGAGGATCCCACGTGCCGCGGAGCGACTGGGCCTGTGAGCCACAATTACTGAGCCTGCGCGTCTGGAGCCTGTGCTCTGCAGCAGGAGAGGCCGCGATAGTGAGAAACCCGCGCACTGCGATGAAGGGTGGCCCCTGCTTGCCACAGCTAGAGAAAGCCCTCGCACAGAAACGAAGCCCTAACAAAGCCATAAAATAAAAAAATAAATAAAATAAAAATTAAAAAAAAAAAATTAGAGATGCTTTCATTTAAAAAAAAAACAAAAAACAACAACAACAAAAAAACTTATACAGAGGACTTCCCTGGTGGCACAGTGGTTAAGAATCCACCTGTGAATGCAGGGGACATGGGTTCGATCCCTGGTCCGGGAAAATCCCACATGCTGTGGAGCAACTAAGCCCATGTGCCACAACTACTGAAGCCCACGCTCTGCAACGAGAAGCCACCGCAATGAGAAACCCGCACACTGCAACAAAGAGTAGCCCCCCACTCGCCAAAACTAGAGAAAGCCCATGCGCAGCCAAAAATAAATAAATAAATTTCTTTTAAAAAATTAGTAAATAAAATAAATGGAGCTAGAAAAATGGGAGACGTGCTGGGAATAAAAATACTGTATTCCGGGCTTCCCTCATGGTGCAGTGGTTAAGAATCTGCCTGCCAATGCGGGGGACAAGGGTTCGAGCCCTGGTCCAGGAAGATCCCACATGCCGCAGAGCAACTAAGTCCATGCGCCACAACTACTGAGCCCGTGTGCTGCAACTACTGAAGCCCACGTGCTGCAACAACTGAAGCCCGTGCATCTAGAGCCTGTGCTCCACAACAGGAGAGGCCACTGCAATGAGAAGCCTGCACACCACAACGAAGAGCAGCCTCTGCTCGCCACAACTAGAGAAAACCCACACGCAGCAACGAAGACCCAACACAGCCAAAAAAATAAAATAAACAAAAATAAATAAATTAGACAAGCCTCTTAGATATAGCCTCATCCACCAGAGGGCAGACAGCAGAAGCAAGAACTACAATCCTGCAGCCTGTGGAGCAAAAACCACATTCACAGAAAGATAGACAAGATGAAAAGGCAGAGGGCTATGTACCAGATGAAGGAACAAGATAAAACCCCAGAAAAACAACAAAATGAAGTGGAGATAGGCAACCTTCCAGAAAAAGAATTCAGAATACTGACAGTGAAGATAATCCAGGACCTTGGAAAAAGAATGGAGGCAAAGATCGAGAAGATGCAAAAAATGTTTAACAAAGACTTAGAGAATTAAAGAACAAACAAACAGAGATGAACAATACAGTAACTGAAATGAAAACTCCACTATAAGGAATCAACAGCAGAATAACTGAGGCAGAAGAAAGGGTAAGTGACCTGGAAGACAGAATGGTGGAATTCACTAATGCGGAACAGAATAAAAGAAAAAGAATGAAAAGAAATGATCGCTTCTTGGCCTCTTGGCTAAGATCAAGTGTAGAATGAAAAGAAATGAACACAGCCTAAGAGACCTCTGGGACAACATTAAACGCAACAACATTTGCATTATAGCGGTCCCAGAAGGAGACGAGAGAGAAAAAAGACCCGAGAAAATATCTCAAGAGATTATAGTCGAAAACTTCCCTAACATGGGAAAGGAAATAGCCACCGAAGTCCAGGAAGCGCAGAGAGTCCCATACAGGATAAACCCAAGGAGAAACACGCCAAGACACATAGTAATCAAATTGGCAAAAATTAAAGACAAAAAAAATTATTGAAAGCAGCAAGGGAAAAACGACAAATAACATACAAGGGAACTCCCATAAGGTTAACAGCTGATTTCTCAGCAGAAACTCTGCAAGCCAGAAGGGAGTGGCATGATATACTTAAAGTGATGAAAGGGAAGAACCTACAACTAAGATTACTCTACCTGGCAAGGATCTCATTCAGATTCGATGGAGAAATCAAAAGCTTTACAGACAAGCAAAGGCTAAGAGAATTCAGCACCACCAAACCAGCTCTACAACAAATGCTAAAGGAACTTCTCTAAGTAGGAAACACAAGAGAAGAAAAGGAACTACAAAAACGAACCCAAAACAATTAACAAAATGGTCATAGGAACATACATATCAATAATTACCTTAAACGTGAATGGATTAAATGCTCCAACCAAAAAACACAAGCTTGCTGAATGGATACAAAAACACGACCCATATATATGCTGTCTACAAGAGACCCACTTTAGACCTAGGGACACATACAGACTGAAAGTGAGGGGATGGAAAAAGATATTCCATGCAAATGGAAATCAAAAGAAAGCTGGAGTAGCTATACTCATATCAGATAAAATAGACTTTAAAATAAAGAATGTTACAAGAGACAAGGAAGGACACTACATAATGATCAAGGGATCAATCCAAGAAGAAGATATGACAATTAGAAATACATATGCACCCAACATAGGAGCACTTCAATACATAAGGCAACTGCTAACAGCTATAAAAGAAGAAATTGACAGTAACACAGTAATAGCGGGGGACTTTAACACCTCACTTACGCCAATGGACAGATCATCCAAAATGAAAATAAATAAGAAAACAGAAGCTTTAAATGACACAATAGATCAGATAGATTTAATTGATATTTATAGGACATTCCATCCAAAAGTAGCAGATTACACTTTCTTCTCAAGTGCACATGGAATGTTCTCCAGGATAGATCACATCTTGGGTCACAAATCAAGCCTCAGTAAATTCAAGAAAACTGAAATCATTTCAAGCATCTTTTCTGACCACAGTGCTATGAGATTAGAAATCAGTTACAGAGAAAAAAACGTAAAAAACACGAACACATGGAGGCTAAACAGTATGTTACTAGATAACCAAGAGATCACTGAAGAAATCAAAGAGGAAATCAAAAAATACCTAGAGACAAATGACAATGAAAACACGAAGATCCAAAACCTATGGGATGCAGCAAAAGCAGTAAACTTCCCTTCTAAGAGGGAAGTTTATAGCGATACAAGCCTACCTCAAGAAACAAGAAAAATCTCAAATAAACAATCTAACCTTACACCTAAAGGAACTAGAGAAAGAACAAACAAAACCCAAAGTTAGCAGAAGGAAAAAAATCATAAAGATCAGAGCAGAAATAAATGAAATAGAAACAAAGAAAACAATAGCAAAGATCAATGAAACTAAAAGCTGGTTCTTTGAGAAGATAAACAAAATTGATAAGCCATTAGTCAGACTCATCAAAAAGAGGGAAGAGGACTCAAATCAATAAAATTAGAAATGAAAAAGAAGTTAAAACAGACACCGCAGAAATACAAAGCATCCTAAGAGACTACCTACAAGCAACTGTATGCCAATAAAATGGACAACCTGGAAGAAATGGACAAACTCTTAGAAAGTTATAACCTTCCAAGACTGAACCAAGAAGAAATAGAAAATATGAACAGACCAATCACAAGTAATGAAATAGAAACTGTGATTTAAAATCTTCCAACGAACAAAAGTCCAGGACCACATGGCATCACAGGTGAATTCTATCAAACATTTAGAGAAGAGCTAACACCCATCCTTCTCAAACTCTGCCAAAAAATTGCAGAGGAATGAACACTCCCAAACTCATTCTACGAGGCCACCATCACCCTGCTACCAAAACCAGACAAAGATACTACAAAAAAAGAAAATTACAGACCAGTATCACTGATGAATATAGATGCAAAAACCCTCAAAAAAATACTAGCAAACAGAATCCAACAACACATTAAAAGGATCATAAAAAAATTAATTTAAAAAAGTAAAAAGAAAACAACTGTATTCCTATCTCACACTATACTCAAATTCTACCTCAGACCAAAAAGAGTTAACTGTCAAGTGCCAAGCTTAGAACATCTTAGAATAAAACAAGAATATCTTTTTGATATTGGGGATAGAGCAGCATCTGTAACTGATAAAAGTATCAGGAATGTACAAAAAAAAATCCCTACAAACAAAAGGGAAACAAGGTAACAGAAACACAGGCATTTTCCATGAAATGACATTTCAAAGAAGAAAATACAGTTGTTTCTCAGTATCCACAGCTGATTAACTGGTTCCAGAAACCCCCTGCTCAATACTAAAATCTGCAGATGCTCAAGTCCTTTATAGAAAATGGTGGAGTATTTGCATATAACCTACACACATCCTCCTGTGTACCTTAAATCATCTCTAGATTGCTTATAATATCTAATACAATGTAAATGCTATATATTGATAAACAGTTGCCAGCACTAGGCAAATTCAAGTTTGTTTATTTTTAATTTATTTTTTTGGCTGCATTGGGCCTTTGTGCTGCACGCGGGCTTTCTCTAGGTACGGTGTGCAGGCTTCTCACTGCGGTGGCTTCTCTTGTTGCATCATGCAGATCCTGCATGCTGCGAGGCGTGGCAAAAGAAAGAAAGAAAGAAAGAAATACAAAAAAAGAACAAGTGCTTCCATATGCTGAGCACCAAGATGCTGGAGTCTGTCTGACATGGCAGCTAAGATTTAACTTGGTCAAACTTATATATACAAAGACACAACGAGATCCCGAAGTTCACTAGGGCCAAACAGCTGGTGATCGGTCGGCACCCAAGTTTCAAGCCCAGGCAGCTGAAGCCCAAGACACATCTCAGCTCATGCACGTCTATCCTCCAGGAGGACAGAGGGACCTGGGGTCAAAGGGCTCCGTGGCCTCCAGACCACCACAGAGACCCGAACAAGATGCTTCCCCAGGGAACCAGGGCCAGCGGCCTCCCCCTGCAGGGTTTCCCAGCTGCCCACACCTTGGCTCCTACCTGGACAGGTGCTGCGGGAGAGGTCTTCCTTCACTGTCCACAGCTTCTGCCCCTGCTCCAGCTGGAAGATCAGCTCAAGTCTGGGAACAGGACACCCTGTTCATGGAGAAAGGAAGAAGACACTAGGATTTCTGTGAAAACAAAGAAAAGCCCTCGATCTACTGTGGGACTTCAAGATGTGGACAAGACCTCAGAATGAAGCTGATTCCATCCACAGAAATCCTGACCTGTAACCTGGAAACCAAGGTCAAAAACACCAATGTTGCGGGCTTCCCTGGTGGCGCAGTGGTTAAAAATCCACCTGCCAATGCAGGAGACACGGGTTCAAGCCCTGGCCCGGGAAGATCCCACATGCCGTGGAGCAACTAAGCCCCTGCACCACAACTACTGAGCCTGCGAGCCACAACTACTGAGCCCATGTGCTGCAACTACTGAAGCCCACGCACCTAGAACCCATGCTCCCAACAAGAGAAGCCCACAATGAGAAGCCTGGACACCACAACGAAGAGTAGCCCCCGCTCGCCGCAACCAGAGAAAAGCCCGCATGCAACAACAAAGACCCACTGAAGCCAAAAATAAAATAAATAAATTAAAAAAAAAAAAACCAAACACCAATGTTGGGATCCAAAGACTTTAAACTGTAGTGCTGGTTGTGTAGACAACACCTATTCCCTTTGACCTCCATTGCACAGAGTTCCAACTCTATTCAGTTGCAGCCAAGAGACACAGAGAATATGACCCCCCCCTTCCAGAAGGTGTTTACTAATTAACCCAAGTGAATTTCAACCACCTGTGCATTAAAACCTCCTGAGACGTCTGGTTCACATCCAACTGAAACCAAATAGGGACTTCCCTGGTGGCACAGTGGTTAAGAATCCACCTGCCAACGCAGGGGACACAGGCTCAAGCCCTGGTCTGGGAAGATGCCACATGCCGCGGAGCAACTAAGCCCATGCACCATAACTACCGAGCCTGTGTGCCACAACTACTGAAGCCCACACACCTAGAGCCCGTGCTCCGCAACAAGAGAAGCCACCGCAGTGAGAAGCCTGCGCACCACAACGAAGAGTAGCCGCCACTCGCTGCAACTAAAAAAAAGCCTGCGAGCAACAACAACCCAACGCAGCCAAAAATAAATAAATAAATTTATTTATTTTTTTAAAAAAAGAAGAAACCAAATCTCTGCAGATGAGGCCCGGATAACTACAGATTTATAAAAACCACCCCAGATTCTGGCATCAAGGGAGGGCTGAAAACTCTGGTTTCCACCAACTTGCAGGTGACCTACACCAGCCCTCTGGGGTAGAGAGCTCTAGTCCAGGATGGCTGAGTGAGGGGACCGGCCGGTGCTGGAGTCCTGCAGCAGCCTGGGTCGCCTGTGAGGGAACCTGCCCGAGGCCCTAGACCAGGAAGAAGCAGACAACTGGGCTGGCACCCACCAACCCGGTAGCCAGCCCCACCTCTGAGCTTCGTACTGGTGAGGTAATAAATTTCCTCCGGGGTGAAGACTGAGCCGGTCTGTCACATGCAGCCAAACACAGACGCAGGGGAAAGACACACGGACTCGGGAGGAAGTCGATGGCAGAGGTGCGAGGACTCGCCGACAGCTTCTCTGGCAGGTCCAGGGTTCGCCAGTCATCACTAAGCAATGCACTCTCCTGTGTGCTCCGTGCCCAGCGGGGGCTCAGCGACAGCGACGGGACCTCCCTTCAGCTGTCAGGAGTTACGCGCCCTGCGACCTCAGGGCCTTTGCACATGCTGGCCCTTCTCCCTGCAAGGCTGTTCTCTCCCCACCTTGCTCCTTCCAGCCACCTCTCTTTGGGTCTCAGCTCAAATGTCATTCCCTGAGAAGACTCTGCTGAACAGTGGCTGAGTCCAGGTGCTTAATCAATCCACCACGTCACTATGAACTTTTAACCTTAATAATAATTGAAAAGTTAACGTTTATAGGGTGTAACCATATCCCAGAGACTGTACCAAGTAATTTAAATGCATTATGTTGTTTAAAATGGATGGAATAATTTAAAGAACTCACATATTTAAAATATTGACTCTTTTCAGTCAAAGTAAGGTATGCCTCCATTGATCTAAGTATTTTTTTAGATACCAAGCAAAATTCTGAAGAGCGCTCCTCCTGTCTAGGTCTGCAAGGGCTGTGAGTCCCTAGCTGCCACCTGATCTGCGAAGAGACGGAGCACTTAGTCTGTCTCGCCACGGTCAACACACCAAGTTTCTGGGCTGGTGACCCCGGGGCAACCAGGTAACTGACTACTGCCTAACGCCAAGGCCACCCCATAGACGGTTGGGATTCAAGTGTGATCAACTGAGCCAACAACACTGAAGTCCGCGGGGGGCCGCTCAACTGAGTTGCCCACCACCCTGTGAGAGACTGACGGCACTGCCTGCCCTCTGAGGGCACACCTGGCCAGAGTCCAGGCACTGGTCCCTGGAGCAATACAGGGATCCGAGTGGCATAGGGCACCCCCCTCACACATGCCATGGCACAGAAGAGGCTTAGACTGCTTCACAGGCAAACCTTGCCATGGCTGCTTGCCTAACTGTTGTTGCAGTTTGCCTCAACCGTGTAGTGAATAAGAGATCCCATCTCTGGAGACTGCTAGTTCAACGTATAATGGCAGGAGAAACAAAGGAATAAGGAATATTGTTCTTGCTGCCCTCTGAGACACCCGAGGATGTTTCTCAACCTACTCCAGATTGTGTAAGCCCGGCCAGTGTGTCCGGCACTCGTGAGTGCTGCTGCAGACCAGCATGTGGAGAGCTCTTCCTCAACACCAAACTGTCACCCTGTCAGGACACTGCCACCACCACTGCTGTCCTGAGGCATGAGCCCCAGCCCCTCCCTAGAAAGGCAGGCTGCCACTCACAGTGGTTGCCACTTGGGACTGCTAAGAGCCTACCAGGTAAATACCCAAATAAAAGAAAGAAAAACGGTGGGGGGGGGGGAGCAGAAAGGTGACCCCTCCCCCCTACCCCCCCCAAAAAGATTTTGTTTGGAGGCAGAAAAAAAATGAGTGGGGAGGAAGGGGCTCGTTATGCTGTGGACCAGGGCCATCCAGGGGAGAGGCTGCATCTTGGAGGCCCCAGGCCCCTCCCCTCTTTCCTCTCCTCAGCAGGAGACAAACTACAACTAAAACCCAGGGCTTTAAATGGCTGAAAAGCTCAAAAAGAAGAAAGAAGGGGAGGGGTGCACACTATTAACCTTACATATCAAGCAAATGCCAGGTCTAGCAAACATAATACTGGTTCTAGACTACTTATTGATTTAAAAGCAGTAACAACAACAAAAAACCCTAGATAACAGGGAGGATAAAAGTTTAAATAACATACAACATATAACTAAGTTAGAACTCTGTCTATACTCTGACCCAATTGGAAATCCACAATTTATACACTAAAATTTATATAATAATTTATTATATAATAATTACATATGGCATAACAAAGTTTATATATTAAAAAAAAAAATTTATCACCAAAACAAAACAGGGCACTGATTGGTTTGTCTGACTCCACAACACAGGTTCTAAATTATCTTTAGAATTTGCTAAAATGCACCAACTGACAAAACTTCATGAATTTAATACTGGGGCTCAAATCACAGTTATACCTGGGGATCTCACTAAATTGAAACACTCTACTCCACCATTGTAAAAAATACCTAAATATTAAAGACAAAAAATAGGTATATCTCACTTTGACTGTAGCTTTGCCTGAATTTCTTATAGCCCTAGTACCCACTGTCCTAAAGTATCCCATATTGGGCATAGATGCTCTGACACAATACACAATTAAAATAAATTTTTGGCACTTACAAATTAATTGGCTTGATAAAAATGGGACCCTACAGACCCGAGTTAAAATAATTATTCAGCCCAATGTAAGTTGAAAAGGGGTCTTTGGGGAGTAAAACTTTTATATAAGACCTAATTAATCAAGGGGTGATGATCCCCACTGCTTCTCCACGTGACAGCCCAGCTGTGCGTGTTCTTAAACCTAAAAAAACACAGGGCACCTCGCTGTGAGCTACTGCAATCTTAATGCCGTGGTCCCATCTGTTAGGGTCCCTGTTACTGACTGAATTGTGTCTCCCTAAACTGCATGTGTTAAACCCTAATCCCCAGAGTGATCCTATATGGACTTAGGGCCTTTAAGGAGGTAGTTAAGGTTAAATGAGGTCATGGGGTGGGGCCCTGATCTGGGAGGACCGGTATCCTTTTAAGAGGAAGAGAAGGCCTCTCCAAGCCAGATGAAGTCAGGTAAGGACACAGCAAGAAGGTGGCCAGCAAGAGATCCTTATCAGCAACTGAACTGGGACTTCCAACCTCCAGAGCTGTGCGAAAATAAAGCTGCTGTTTAACCACACAGTAATGGCAGCCTGAGCTGACTAACAAGATCCACACACCCAATACCCAATATTATTAGAACCTGGTAATTACTCTTCAATTACAGATGTGGCTAACGTGTTCTGCTGGTGTGTATTTTGACAGCCTCTCAACCACGGTTTGCCTTCGCTCTGAAGGCAAATAGGACTCCTCTCCCAGGCTGCCCCATGGGCTGGCTCAACAGCTCTGCCAACACCCACACCCTCTGCAGCCAAGACCTAAGCTGCACCCACCCACCTCTCTCCAGGAGCACAGGCGATGTTACATCAATGACAACCTCGTCTAAGGAGATTCATTTGACACACTTGTGACAGTGAGTCCAACACCTTTTAATCCTTTGGGGACTAGTTTTAGATAAAAATACTATTTACTATTACTTTGGGTCTGGTGGCCACATATTCCTCATTTATAAATTTTATTTACTCTCCCTGATGCTGACACTTGCAAATCAGCCCACCTTAAATGGGACTCCCTCCAACAAAAGCTCTAAAATCTGCTCAAAATACTCTTAAATAGCCAGTCCCATCAGTGTCCTCAGAGACTCCTTCACCAAAGAGGCTTTGACAACCTCTTCTCACACCTCCTCGAGTTTCTGAATCACCTACCGGGGCCACAAGATGCCCAAGGGCTTCTGATGTAACAGACTGCCCCCCTCAGCCTGGTACTATATGCTACTAAAACAACAACTAACTATACACAAGGCTCTCCAGATAATGAAGGCTGTTGCAGACCCCGAGCCACTGACCGCCACACCCAGTTGCCCATCAAGCTTTGGATCATGGCAACAACACATCACAAGTTCAGCACAGCTCCTGAGGCCCCAGGACAGGATGGAACCCAACCTGGGCCCTCTGACATATTCCTCTTGTAGGACAAGGTGGGTCCTTGCCAGATGCCGTGGTGCTGGAGGAGGGCACCCCTCCCCACAGCCCTTGGCTACCTGGGGAGCACCTTGGGATTAAGTGAGTGAACAGTTGTGGGAGTCTGTGGATCTCTTACATCCACAGCACATGATGGAGCTCAGTAGAATGCTGCTGCTTTCCATCCCGTAGCCAGAATGTCCAAATAAAAAATGGGACCTAAGAAACATTTCTTGGCCTATTCAGGAGGTCATCTTTGTACTACATGCCCTGATCAACAAACGGCCTCCTCTTCACATGCATTATAAACTGTTAGGCCATTGCTTAAAAACTGCCTCCTTCAGGAGGTCATCTTAGTACTAGATGCCCTGATCAACAAACGGCCTCCTCTTCACATTCATTATAAACTGTTAGGCCATTGCTTAAAAAACTGCCTCCTTCAGGGTAAAGAAACTGTCTCACAAACACCCCAAAAGGAAGTCAAAATCACATGTCCTTACATTTATAAAGGCCACAACGCTAGGCCTTGCCAGGAAGCTCCTTACTCCCTTTGGAATTACAGACATTACTGACAATAACCAAGATACACATTTCACTTCTCAAATTGCACAATGCTGGGCTCTGGAGAGAGGTAGTCAATAGAGCTTCACGGCCCCAATAGGCCCCAAATAGCTGGTTTAACTGAAAAACGTAACGATTTCCTTAAACAACTCCTTTTCAAACTCCAGTCTGACAAACAAACCCCTCAATGGGCCTCTATCTCACCCCTTAGCCTTAATTCAAGGCTCCCTGAATCACATACCTTTAAAAATGTCCCACTGCCCTTTCCTACTCTGGAAGGGAATGTGCCTCACCTCTATGTACACAAAGACTCGTTCTACAGGAGGCCATTCACACTGTCTCCCCTGCAGTTACACACAGAGCTTCCCATCATCCCATGAGGCTGGAGACCAGAAAGAGAGAGCACACGCTCTCGGCACCCATTAACCACAGACTACCCCACAGGCCAGGCAGCTGGTCACCTGATATGGGATCCATTTGCCCTGAACTTCAAAACAAAACAAAACAAACAAACCAAACCTTGAAGAACAGCCATATGCCATTCCGGTAACTGTTGCTCTTACTATAACTGGTCTGGGTACTTTCATTGGTTTATAACTCAGAGGCCTGAACCCTCTGAGGAAGCCACTGTTTCAACCAAACACAGAAAATACTGAGGCCCACATCAAGTCAAGTGCGTACCCACTTGCAAAGGATACCCTGCCCCACGTCCCAGACCAAGACCTCACTGATGAAGATGACTTCACCTGGGGACACGAAAACCTTCACCCCAGCAGATACCCATGAACTTCCTCTCCTAAGACAGAAATCAGACCTGGGACCTTTTTGCTTTCTTCTATTAGGGACTCTATCATGTTCCTGAGCTGCTGTCTGTGATCCTAGTATATGCCTCAATCTGCCAAAAGGGAAATCTCCAATTTATAGCTGGTTGGTCAGGACAGGTTGTGAGGACTTGTGACTGACATCTGAAGTGGGTGGGTGGGAGATGGAGGGGCTGTCTTATGGGACTGAATCCTTATTAACCTGTGGAGTCTGTGCTAACTCTAGATAGTTATTAGGGTCAGAATTGCCTGGTATGGAAAACCCAAACGTTTGATATCACAAGTGTTATGAGGAAAAAGGATTTTGTTTGTTTGTTTTTTAAATTAATTTATTTATTTTTGGCTGCGTTGGGTCTTCATTGCGCATGGGCTTTCTCTAGTTGCAGCGAGTGGGGGCTACTCTCCGTTGCGGTGTGCGGGCTTCTCATTGTGGTGGCTTCTCTTGTTGCAGAGCACAGGCGCTAGGCACACACGTTTCAGTAGTTGTGGCACAGAGGCTCAGTAGTTGTGGCTCACGGGCTCTAGAGCACAGGCTCAGTAGTTGTGGCGCATGGGCTTAGCTGCTCCTCAGCATGTGGGATCTTCCCGGACCAGGCTCGAACCGGTGTCCCCTGCACTGGCAGGCAGATTCTTAACCACTGCGCCACCAGGGAAGTCCCATGTTTATTTTTTACAAATACCACACTAACATGCACACACATGTATACATACAAAGCCATACTTTTAGCACACCTTATAACTCCTGAAAGATACTCTTAGACACTCACCAAATTACATATCGATTTTCTTGGCTAATACTACATAAATGGGAAACTTAGTTATGAGCCTGCCTGCAAGGACTTCCTATATCTCTACTTACGTTCTTCTTTTTCATTCTCAAAATGACTTTCGGGCTTCCCTGGTGGCGCAGTGGTTGAGAGTCTGCCTGCCAATGCAGGGGACACGGGTTCGAGCCCTGGTCTGGGAAGATCCCACATGCCGCGGAGCAACTAGGCCCGTGAGCCACAACTACTGAGCCTGCGCGTCTAGAGCCTGTGCTCCGCAACAAGAGAGGCCGCGATAGTGAGATGCCCGTGCAGCACGATGAAGAGTGGCTCCCGCTTACCGCAACTGGAGAGAGCCCTCGCACAGAAACGAAGACCCAACACAGCCATAAATAAATAAAATTTAAAAAAAAATCTTCCAACAAACAAAAGTCCAGGACCACATGGCTTCACAGGTGAATTCTATCAAACATTTAGAGAAGAGCTAACACCCATCCTTCTCAAACTCTTCCAAAAAATTGCAGAGGAAGGACCACTCCCAAACTGATTCTATGAGGCCACCATCACCCTGATACCAAAACCAGACAAAAATACCACAATAAAAGAAAATTACAGACCAATATCACTGATGAATATAGATGTAAAAATCCTCAACAAAATACTAGCAAACAGAATCCAACAATACAGTAAAAGGATCATACACCATGATCAAGTGGGATTTATCCCAGGGATGCAAAGATTCTTCAACATATGCAAAACAATCAATGTGATACACCATGTTAACAAATTGAAGAATAAAAACCATACGATCATCTCAACAGATGCAGAAAAAGCTTCTGACAAAATTCAACACCCATTTATGATAAAAACTCTCCAGAAAGTGGGTATAGAGGGAATCTACCTCAATAAAATCCATATACAACAAACCCACAGCAAACATTATTCTCAACAGTGAAAAACTGAAAGCGTTTCCTCTAAGATCAGGAACAAAACAAGGATGTCCACTCTTACCACTATTATTCAATATAATTTTGGAAGTCCTAGCCATGGCAATCAGAGAAGAAAAAGAAATAAAACGAATACAAATTGGAAAAAAAGAAGTAAAACTGTCACTGTCTGCAGATAATATGATACTATACATAGAGAATCCTAAAGATGCCACCAGAAAACTACTAGAGCTAATCAATGAATTTGGTAAAGTTGCAGTATACAAAATTAATGTACAGAAAACTCTTGCATTCCTATACATTAATGATGAAAAATCTGAAAGAGAAATTAAGGGAACACTCCCATTTACCACTGCAACAAAAAGAATAAAATACCTAGGAATAAACCTACCTAGGGAGACAAAAGACCTGTATGCAGAAAACTGTAAGACACTGATGAAGGAAATTAAAGATTCTAAAAACAGATGCAGAGATATACTGTGTTCTTAGATTGGAAAAATCAATATTGTAAAAATGACTATACCCAAAGCAATCTACAGATTAAATGCAATCCCTGGGACTTCCCTGGTGGCGCAGTGGTTAAGAATCCGCCTGCCAATGCAGGGGACACAGGTTCGAGCCCTGGCCCATGAGCCACAACTACTGAGCCTGTGCTCTACAGTCCACAAGCCACAGCTACTAAAGCCCACGTGCCTAGAGCCTGTGCTCTGCAACAAGAGAAGCCACCGCAGTCAGAAGCCTGTGCACAGCAATGAAGAGCAGCCTCCGCTCATCGCAACTAGAGAAAGCCCGTGCGCAGCAACGAAGAAGACCTGACGCAGTCATAAATAAATAAATTAATTAAAAAAAATTGCAATCCCTATCAAATTACCAATGGCATTTTTTACAGAACTAGAACAAAAAAATCTTAAAATTTGTACGGAGACACAAAAGACCCTGAATAGCCAAAGCAGTCTTGAGGGAAAAAAACGGAGCTGGAAGAATCAGACTCCAGACTATACTGGACTTCAGACTATACTACAAAGCTACAGTAATCAAGACAATATGGTACTGGCACAAAAACAGAATAGATCAATGGAACAGGATAGAAAGCCCAGATATATACCCACCTATGGTCAACTAATCTATGACAAAGGAGGCAAGTATATACAATGGAGAAAACACAAAATCTTCAATAAATGGTGCTGGGAAAACTGGACAGCTACATGTAAAAGAGTGAAATTAGAACACTCCCTAACACCACACACAAAAGTAAACTCAAAATGGATTAGAGACATAAATGTAAGACTGGACACTATAAAACTCTTAGAGGAAAACATACGAAGAACACTCTTTGACATAAATCACAGCAAGATCTTTTTTGATCCACCTTCTAGGGTAATGGAAATAAAAACAAAAATAAACAAATGGGACCTAACGAAACTTAAAAGCTTTTGCAAAGCAAAGGCAACTACAAACAAGACGAAAAGACAACCCTCAGAATGGGAGAAAATACTTGCAAACAAATCAATGGACAAAGGATTAATCTCCAAAATATATAAACGGTTCATGCTGTTCAATATTAAAAAACAAACAACGCAATCAAAAAATGGGCAAAAGACCTAAACAGACATTTCTCCAAAGAAGACATACAGATGGCCAAGAAGCACATGAAAAGCTACTCAACTTCACTAATTATTAGAGAAATGCAAATCAAAACTACAAGGAGGTATCACCTCACACCAGTTAGAATGCTCATGGTAAGAAAATCCACAAACGACAAGTGCTGGAGAGGGTGTGGAGAAAAGGGAACCCTCTTGCACTGTTGGTGGAAATGTAAATTGATACAGCCACTATGGAGAAGAGTATGGAGATTCCTTAAAAAACTAAAAACAGAATTAACCTATGACCCAGCAATCCCACTACTGGGCATATACCCAGAGAAAACCATAATTCAGAAAGACACATGCACCCCAATGTTCACTGCAGCACTATTTACAATAGCCAGGTCATGGAAGCAACCTAAATGCCCATCGACAGACGAATGGATAAAGAAGTCATGGTACATATATACAATGGAATATTACTCAGCCATAAAAAGGAACGAAATTGGGTCATTTGTAGAGACATGGATGGATCTAGAGACTGTCATACCGAATGAAGTAAGTCAGAAAGAGAAAAACAAATATCGTATATTAACGCATATATGTGGAACCTAGAAAAATGGTACAGATGAACTGGTTTGCAGGGCAGAAATTGAGAGACAGATGTAGAGAGCAAACGTATGGACACCAAGGGGGGAAAGCGGCGGGGGGTGGTGGTGGTGGTGGTGTGATGAATTGGGAGATTGGGATTGACATATACACACTAATATGTATAAAACGGATAACTAATAAGAACCTGCTGTATAAATAAAAATATAGAATTAAATTTAAAAATTCAGAAAAAAAGAAAGAAAGAAAAAGAAAAGCCAAAATGCCCAAGCACACCCACCAGGCACAGAGAACAGCAACTGCACAGGCCCAAAGCAAGTATGTTAAGTATGTGCACAGGAAATAGCAAGATGCTGGCATGACCACAGCAGACTGAGCTCAGGGGAAGTGTGGGGAGGTGAGTGAAGGGTCAGCAGGGCCAGATAGTGGACCTTTTTATTTTTAAAATTTTGTTATAAAATATCTAAATATGTTAAACGTTTCCTAATTTTGTGTAACACAGAACACAATCCCAATTCTCTAAAAACAGGCATGTCTTACCCTAAGCCCTGGATTTACAGCTCTCCTTTCCCTCAAACTGCGAGGTCGAAGGTGATTATCCTCAGGCTGCTGTCTCTCCACCTTGGCTCTCTTGCCCTTGTGGGCGGGATCATCCTGTGTTGAATGGGGCTGTCTTGTCCAGCCTCAGGTACTAAGCAGCGTCTCTGGACTCTAGCCTGCTAGATGCCGGGACCACCCACACCCCAGGTGTGACAGTCACATGTGGCTGCAGACTTCCAAGTGTCTCCTGGGGACAAAACCGCCAAGTACTGAGAAGCACTACTCTCTCAGCTTCTCTCTCTTGGATCTTGGCCAAGACTCAGGGAACGAGAGACAATCATGAAGGCACAGGAGAACAGAAAAGCCCCATAACCGAGATCCTGTGGTTTACAACAATACCTGCTGGCACTGAAGGCAAAGACCTCCCGAGACCCCACCTGCCTCACCCTCTTCCTGGAGACCCTCCCATCACTCACAGCCCTGTGGACTGGCTTGCAGGGGACACTTGAGCCACCAGTCCCAACCAGTCAGCTCCCGGTCTGGAATGTGAAATAAGAACCTCAGACAGAGGCCAGTCTGTGCTGGGCACTGGGGTAGAGGCTCAGGGAAGTATGGCCTCAGGTGGCCACTCCTGCCTCAGGGACAACCCCCTAGAGCCCAGCAGTAGAGAAAGAAGAAGAAACAATGTTAAGTATGCAAAGAAGTAAAAACAAGGCATCTGGGGGCTATAGAGAGCAGGGACTGGGGTGGCCACTCCTGCCACAAACTTGCTGAAACACAAAAGCCATTCTGAAAAGACAGACATGAGCAAAGCCAGAGAGAGAAGTCAGGACAAGAGATCCAGAAGCCGGCATAATCCTGGTGGTTCCCAGTCCTTATTTCAGTCCCATGTGGCCCAACTGGAAATTCTGCCTTTGGGTTCTGCAGAACACCCCCATTTCCTTCCACCACCTTCTGGGAGCAAAAGGGGAACTGTTTCTTGCTCAAAGAAACACATAGATAGCAGGCAGGAAAAGATGAATCTCAAAAATGACTTAAACTGTAGGGAAGAGAGAGGGTAAGCTTCTCGATCAGCCGGGCATGGAGCCAGAGCATGTTTGACGAGGAGATGGCAGGTCCTCTGCATGGCAGAGTGGTAAGGCCTTACCCAGAGACACCAGGAGCCTGCAGTTTTCCAGCATCACCTCCTGGTACAGGGTCCTCTGAGCCGGGTCCAGCTGCCTCCACTCCTCCCGGGTAAAAGTCACGGCCACATCATCGAAAGTCACAGACACCTGTCAAATAGAGGTAGTAGTGTTGACCCTGGGGCTGTTGGATGGGATCGGAGCTTGTTTCTGGAAGGCTGTTAAAGGTGCAGAGATCAAGACCCTAACCACTTAGCACCTCCTGAGGGCCAAGCTCTAGGCTGGGCTGAAGTGGACAATGTTTTGGACATGATACAGTAGTGTAAGGAAGAAGTCTCCTGTGAGGAAGCCACTGGAAAGTCACACAAGACAATGGAAGTGATGTGTGGGCTGTCAGATGCAGACAGGAGAGGGTGTAGGACCTCAGGGGAATGAGTAAATAATGATTATAACAGTATCAATAACGGTAACCACAACAGTACCTGAACCTCCCTGGTCCTGCTAGCTGCCTGCCCCATGCTGAGGGCTTCACATCCTGGTTAAAGTGACTAAAAGTCCGCAGTTCTTTCATCACTCTCTTGTTTACATCCAAACTCTTGAAATCCGACACTTACCAGCTGTGTTACCTTGGAGACATCACTTCATCTCTTTGAGCCTAGGTTTCTGGATCAATACAACAATAGTTCCCACTTCACCAATAACAGTTGTGAGATTTAGACAGAAATTATTCAATGTTCGGTGTGCTTGGGGATTTTCATTAATTGTCCCACAGCCCGAGGTAAACATCTCCATGCCAGCCGATGACCCGAGACTAAGGGAGCTCCACCAATCCACCAAGTCTTGTGTCTTACAAACGAGGGGCAAGATTTTAACACAGCTTACCCTAATACAGGGTCTAATAAAGTAACCCGACACGCTTCCATCATCAAAGTGAATACCTAATGACGAAGTTGTGAAGCATTTACACCAATTTTTGCTATTAAGTCCATTACATCACACCTGAAAATATTCCTGTGAACATGCACAGAGAAGCAGAGCCTTCATGATTGACCTCCCTGGAGACATCCCTGAAGGGGTGGAACTACCTGGGTAATGGCAGGACCTGGACCAGCTCCCCACACCCTCCTGGGTCTCCCAGACTCCGGGGAGGTTCCACAATGAACCATTAGCCGCTTCCTTCCTGAGCCCTGACAGCACTTAGCCCTACGCCAGGAATACTTCACGACCAGAGAGCACAAATGGCTAAAGATAACACAGGCTTTGGCCATGAGGCTGGTCACAACGTCTGACCTGGCTGAAGATGAGTGGAACATTCGGCAACAGACTACAGGACCTCGCCCTCCCAAGACACGTCTTAGCATCTAGGAGGCACCGTGGCAACCTCACAGGCCCTCATGGGCCTTGGGAAACAACCAATATACCTCGGCTTTGTCCATGCGCTTATCTCTCCCTCCATTTCCCAAGGCCACCGGTTGGAGAAAGGCGGGAGTGTGGGGGGGGGCGCGGTGAGGGCAGGGTACATCCCTGTAGCACATGGCGGAGTTCGGGATTTACTATGACGGAAGCCCCTGAAGGATGATGCATCACTCATTTTTCCACAACTTACTGAGCATGTGTCAGAGACCCAACAGCTTTTAGGACCGAGGATAAATTAAGTAGCAAAGCAGCTCCACACGCCAGAGCACACGACCGCGAAGACAAACCCAGGGGATGCCTTCCTTCCGGAACCATCTCCGCCCTCGGAGAGAAGCAGCTCCGCAACCAGCATCCACTCACCTGCGTCTGACGGGTCGGCGCCGCCGCCATGATGGGGCCCTGCGTTCCAGCCACGCTGGGAGAGGCGAGCGCCGGGCGGCCTGCTGCTCCTCGCCTGCGCCCCGCCTTGGCCGGGCGACCTCGGCTGACCGCCGCTCTCCGAGAAAAAGGCACACCAGACCGGGCGCCACCCTCGGGAACTGCGGGGACGAAGGGCGGGTGCTGAAGGCCCGGAGAGGCCATGGCCCGGCGGGCGACCAGTGCACACGCCCGTTTAGGGAGTCACGGCCCGTTCCAAGGCACGAAAGGGAGTCCCATCCCCCTTCCCTGCTCAGTCCCCACGAAAAGCCTAAGTAGCCGCGCAGCCCAACTCTCGGCACCTAAAAGCCAGCCAGGAGCGAAACGCTGAGGCAAATGGCGTCCTTTGAGAGAAACCGGAAGTCCCGCCCACGTACGTGCGCCGCAGGAAACGCCCCTACGGCTGGCCGTCATTGGCCAGCGCCCTCCTCGGCCGCACAATGCACACCTCTGGGTAATGTAGTCTCCCCTAGATACGCAAACGTGAGGAGCGCCTTAACTGGGGGGAGGGGAGGGAGTGGGGCGGAGGGAGGTGAGAGGGGAGGGGGAGGGGAGGGAGTGGGGCGGAGGGAGGGGAGAGGGGAGGGGGAGGGGAGGGAGTGGGGCGGAGGGGGGTAGGGGGAGGGTATTCCTCCACCTAAGAGCCACAGGAGGAACTGAGCGCCGGTCCAGATCTGTTTCTTAACAGTGGGTTCAAGTGGGGAGGACCAGGCAGTGGGGGCGAGAGTGTCCATGCTGTGCCCCAGGGAAACTGAGGCTTGGAATGCTGGGACAGTCGCCCAGGGCGGTGCAAAGGGTGTAGGGCTGTGACGTAGGCTTGCAGCCCGCAGAGTGATTTCCCCCCTTCCCCCCCTTACGCCTTCCCAGATCCTCTTCTTTTTTTTAGGTCCCCAAACAGGGACCCAACCGGGATCCACAGAAATGAAAGCACGGAGTCCTAACCACTGGACTGCCAGGGAATCCCCAAGAGCCTCTTCTTGAAACCTAGCAGGACCCTGTGGAGCCTCCTCCCACCCACCCCCAAGCCTCTCTGCGTCCCCCACTTCTTGTCTGTGGAAAAACCTTTAGCGGACTATGCCTCCCTCAGTTCCAAAGAGTGGGCTCAAACAGTTAATCATTTAAGAGGCAGCAATGGGAACAAAGAAGAGGCATTCAAGGAGAAAAGGGTATAATAACTAAAGCAATAAGTCAACCTGTGGGATGGGGTCACAAGACCATAGTTCTCCTTAAGGAAAACAGTTAACAATGTCTGATGCATGTTCTTAAGTTGTTTTTACAGAACCCAGACTCCCACCAGGTGGAAACTGCTGACCTCAAACACATCAGAAGCCAGGCTGGTTGGAATCAGAAGACTGATGGTGAGATTCCTGAATCACCACCCTGCTACCTCACCACCAACCGATCAGAAAATTGTCAATGAGCTGATCTTGCATCCTAAGACCCTCTCCCTAACAGTCTTTAAAAACCCTTTCCTGAAGCCATTAGGGTGTTCAGGTCTTTTGAGCATGAACTGCCTGTTCTCCTTGCTTGGCACTCTGCAATAAACGCTATACTTTCCTTCACCACAACCCAGTGACAGTAGATTGGCTTTGCTGTGCATGGAGTGAATGAACCCGAGTTTGATTTGGTAGCAATCTAGGGGGACAGATTTTTAAAAAGTAGCTTAGGGACTTCCCTGGTGGTCCAGTGAGTAAGACTGGACCCACTTACCCAGTGGGTAAGACTCCATGCTCCCAATGCAGGGGGCCGGGGTTCAGTCCCTGGTCAGGGAACTAGATCTTGCATGCATGCTGCAACTAAGAGTCCACATGCCGCAACTAAGACCTGGCGCAGCTAAAATAAAATAAAATAAACAAACAAATAAATAAATAAATATTTTTAAAAGTCTTTAAAAAAAAAAAAAGGTAGCTTAAAAATTCTCCTGGGCTTCCCTGGTGGCGCAGTGGTTGAGAATCTGCCTGCCAATGCAGGGGACATGGGTTCGAGGCCTGCTCTGGGAAGATCCCCCATGCTGCGGAGCAACTGGGCCCGTGAGCCACAACTACTGAGCCTGCGCGTCTGGAGCCCTTGCTCCACACCAAGAGAGACCGCGATAGTGAGAGGCCCGTGCAACGCGATGAAGAGTGGCCCCCGCTCGCCGCAACTAGAGAAAGCCCTCGCACAGAAACGAAGACCCAACACAGCCCAAAAAAAAAAAAAAAAAAAAAATAGAATCTGTAATTAAAAAAAAAAAATTCTCCTGAGGAGGAAACCAGAAGTCCCATCTTGATACACAGCACACTTGTCTACTGCACCCTCCTGAGTCTTCTTTGGCCCAGAGCCTCCTTCATATGTAGTTGGCCTAGATCACCTGAAGAATGGATTTTCCATCCCCTGGGATGGGGAAGCCACATGTGGAGGAGACTTGGAGGGAAACTCAAGACTCCAGTTTTAAGCATGGTCAATTTGAAATGTTTATGAGACCACAAAACAAAGTATGTGTCACTTAATCATTTCAACCTATGACTGAACATTAGGAGAGAGTTCAAGCCTGGATATATAAATTTGAGAGTTGTTAGTTTACACTGTTATTTCAAGTCATGACTAGATGAGACTGTCAAGGGAATGAGTGTAGACTGGAGAAGAAAATGATCAGAGCATGAACACTGGACCAGCCTGACTTCATTAAGTGGTTGATGACAGGAAACCAACAAACTCATGTTAGAGCTTCTAATGTCCACCCAGAGGTATATTAGGGAATCTTAGAAGTCACCATTGATGATTTTTTTTCATAACTGTGGAGCTGAAAGAGTAAAATGCACTTTTCATGATTTGAGTGTGTATACACATTGAGAAATGGAATCAGAGAGTGCAGAAAATGCCCTTAAGGGATTTAATTTTTTTTAAGATGAGAGAGAAGAATAGCGACAAGATGTTAAATAGGTCAAAGGAATGAAGAGTGTATGATATGAGTCAGTTCTGCAGAGAGCTAGTAGAATATACATATTTATAAACATTTATGTGTGTATATATATGTACATGCAATATATAAATAAAATACATTATGTATATATAAGATTTATTTCAAGGAATTGATTTATGCAATTGTGGGGACTGGCAAGTCCAAAATCCATAGGGTAGAGGACAGGCTGGAAACTCTGTAGCCAGAACTAATGCTGCTGTCTTGAGGCTGAACTTCTTCCTCAGGGAAACCTTACTTTTCCTCTTAAGGCCTTTCAACTGATTGGATAAGGCCCAACCACTTAATCAAAATAGAATCCTTTGCTTAAAGTCAACTGATTGTAGATGTTGAGCACATCTACAAAATACCTTCACAGCAACACCCTAGATTAATGTTTGATCCAATAACTGAATAGTATAGCCTAGTCCAGTTTACACATAAAACAAGCCATCACATTCCACTCCTTGTCAACTTGGCACCCATACATACTACCTAAAACCAGACTTAATCTCCAGATGAAGACATGCTTCTGCCTGATCAGATCAAATCCAGTATTGATCCATTGTTATGATGGATCCTATTACATATGGTGGATTACATATGATGAATGTAATGTGAATCATATGTATCTATTGATTTAATGCTAAATTCTCTGATATTGGAAATTTCTTCTGGTTGTGTAAGATAATGTCTTTCTTCTCAGAAAATACAAACAAATATTTAGGAAGAAAGAGATATTAAGTGTAAAGCTCTCAAAAGGTTCAGAAAAATATAAATTGATGGATAATGGGAGGGAGAAAGAGAATGAGAACGATAAAGCAAATGTGACAAAATGTTAGTTGATAAATCTATTTTAAGGGCATACAGAGTTTCTTTGTGCTATTCTTAAAATTTTCCTGTAATTTTGAAATCATTTACAAACAAAAAGTATGGTAGGGTATGGCAGAGCGAGATGAGGTGGGAGTTTTCTCCACCTTCTCACTCCACTACGGTCTGTTCTTGCAGTAACCTGAGTGAGCCTCTTAAAAATGTGTGGAAGATAGACTCTAGGATGACCAGTGTGGGCCTCATAATTGCTGCCTATTGGTGTTCTAGCCTTTGTATGACCTCTCTCCTTGATTGTGGGCCAGACCTGGAACTTGCTTCTAGACATATAGAATATACCAAAGGTGATAGGTTATGCGTGATTATGTGTACAGGGTAAGGCCCATCTTGCTGGACTCTCTCTATCCCTTGCAGTCTTGATGAAGCAAGCAACCATGTTGGCAGGCTCACATAATAAGGAACTGCAGGCAGTTTTTAGAAGCTGAGGGTGACCTTCATCGACAGACAACAAGAAACTAAAGCTTTCGGTCCTACAACCACAAGAAAATAAATTCTAGCAATAACCTGAATGAGTTTTGAAGCATCTTGTTCCTCAGTCGAGTCTCTGTTGAGACTTCAGTCCTGACTGACAACTGGAGCACAACTTTGTAAGATCTTGAGGCAGGCAACTCAGTTAAGCCATGACCAAACTCCTAATCCACTAAAAATGTGAAATACTTGGTGTGTGTTGTTTTAAGCCATATATTTATGATAACTTCTACATAGCAATAGAAAAGTAATATGCAACATAAGTTTGGAGTATGTCTTCTTCTATACAAAATCCAACTGCAATGGCCTCATCGTCCCAGAGTCAAAGTCAAAGTCCTCACAGTCTTTTACACCTTTCTGCTTTACTCCACATTAGTTTCCTGCTCCATGCACTGGCTGGATACACATTTGCTTTAAATCCTATGCCAGGACATTCCCTGTCCCCTCCCATCTCCGCAGGGCTCACACTTTCACCTTCTTATTGACTTTGGTCATGTATCACCTTCTCCATAAGCTCTTCCCTGATTATCCTAATAAAAATTGCAAACCGATACCCCCAACTCTGGCACCCACGTCCACCTTACTGTTCTCTTCCTTATCATTTTCTTTGTCATAGCACCGATTAACTTCTGATATATACTTTGCTTGTTTATTATAATTATTGTTTATTTTCTGTCTCCCTCTCTTGATGTTCATGAGGTCAAGGCTCTTTGTTTTGTGCACTACTGTATACCAAAAATTTAAAACAATGTCTAGTACAAAGCAGACACACTATAGACGTTTCAATAAGGTTTAGTGGAACCCTGGTTCACAATCTTGAAAAATTATGTGTATAATTTTAAGCACTGCAATTGAGTTTTTGAACTGAAAAAAATTTTTTTGTGCTTATGGCACAAAACCAAAATGATGGGACTTTTGTGGTGGCGCAGTGGTTGAGAATCCACCTGCCAATGCAGGGGACACGGGTTCGAGCCCTGGTCCGGGAAGATCCCACATGCCGCGGAGCAACTAGGATCGTGCGCCACAACTACTGAGCCTGCACTCTAGAGCCCGTGAGCCACAACTACTGAGCCCACGTGCCACAACTACTGAAGCCCACGCGCCTAGAGCCCGTGCTCCCAACAAGAGAAGCCACCTCGATGAGAAGCACACGCACCAAAATGAAGAGTAGCCCCTGCTCGCTGCAACTAGAGAAAGCCCACGCACAGCAACAAAGACCCAACGCAGCCAAAAATAAATTAAAAAAACCACAAAAACCAAAATGATATGACTCATTTATTTTGTAACTGGAAGTTTATACCTCCTAACCTCCCTCACCTATTTCACTCATTTCCCCCACCCCATCCCTCTGTGTTCTGGCAACCAAGTGTTTGTTCTCTGTATCTATGACCTTGTTTCTGTTTAGTTATGTTTGTTCACTTGGTTGGTTTTTTTAAAAAATAAATAAATTTATTTATTTATTTTTGGCTGCGTTGGGTCTTTGTTGCTGCGTGTGGGCTTTCTCTAGTTGCAGAGAGCGAGGACTACTCTCCGTTGCGGTGCACAGGCTTCTCATTGCGGTGGCTTCTCTTGTTGCGGAGCACGGGCTGTAGGCGTGCGGGCTTCAGTAGTTGTGGCTCGCGGGCTCTAGAGCACAGGTTCAGTAGTTGTGGCTCACGGGCTTCCTTGCTCTGCGGCATGTGGGATCTTCCCGGACCAGGGCTCGAACCCGTGTCCCCTGCATTGGCAGGCAGATTCCCAACCACTGTGCCACCAGAGAAGTCCCTTGTTTTGTTTTTTAGATTCCACATATAGGGGATACGTACATTTGTTCAAGCAATGAAAACATATCTGGTACAGCAGGTGCAGTTGGAGTCACCACCTGGTGAAGCTTATGCTAATCCACTGACATTTTCCAAGATCCATCTGTCTTCTTCACAGGCTAAATAGGATAGCTGAATAGGGATGTGGTGGGAATCACCACCCCTGTATCTTTCAAATCCTTGATGGTGGCACTCTCTGAAATCTCTCCAGGAAAGTAGTACGTCTTTTAATTATTTTCCTAGGTAGAGGTAGTCCTAATGGCTTCCACTTGGCCTTTCCCACCATAAAAGCCCTTACTCCACAGGTCAGGAATGTAGGAATTCTACCATCTGCTAAGTACATCTGTTCTAATTATGCATTCTGGAACTGTGGGAATAACCACAGGATATGTTTGAGGATCTGCTGGACCCCACTATAAGATGGATCTGAGATAATACTCCCTGGATCACCTGAACTCCATAACTAGTAGATTAGGGACATTTTGGGTCTCCTGGAATTAGTGTCAGTTCAGAGCCAGAGTCCAGTAGTCCCTAAAAGGTCTGGTTCTATCCTTTTCCATAATGGACATTTACCCTAGTAAAAGGTCGCTTTGGAGAAGACCAGGAGAAAGAGTAACAATATAAATTTTCTGTAGTGTACTGTGGTGCTTCCTCAAGGGGACCCTCCCTCCCCTTCATCCAAGATGTTCTGAGCTTATAAACTGGCTCAAGTCTTGGAATTGATTGAGGGGCATTTCTTGATTGGACTATTCCATAACCTCTAGGAAAATATATCTTCTCATAGCATAATTTCTTTCCTCAATGTGGTACAAGACATGTCTAATAAATTCAAACATCTTTAGTTTCCCTCATGTAAGGAGACAAAAATAGGTAAAATTACATCTGTTTAGCAATTAATGTTCCAGTATTTTATCTTATTTGAAATGACCTGGATATTCATTGAAATCCCATCATTTAACTTAACGTATCAAAACTCAAGCTACCAAAAATCTGGAGAAACTATTTTAGATAGACATACCCAAAGCATAATTATTCCTAAAAAGTTCACCTGAAAACTCTTATCTCACTTACCTTTATTTTATAACTTGTGAAAGTATCACCGTACCAAGTTAACGTTTTCTTGCTGACAAACTGCAACAGAAATAACATGAACTTATTGACCTTTAGTTAACCTAGGTACAGTAAAAGTAACACATCTATATTGATTAAACCAACAAGTTTAAGTTAGATTTAATACCAGGTATTAATTTAATATTGAATATTTCCTAGATCACACGAACCTGAAATTTATTCTGGCCAGTTTCTTTTACATTTAGAAATATTTAATTTGTAAGCATTTACCATTAAGTCAATTAAATAGAACTTTTTAAAAATTTTAATTTTGGTAACATTATCCAGAGGTAGAGACATATCAAATGTATGATGTGTACACAGACATACAAACAGGCAAAATTAGAGTTCTCATAGCTTCACTTTAACACTTAGCTATGAATCAGGTATTACAATGTAAACTTACTAGTTTATAAATAACAGTTGGAATAAGTTAAATTTGCTTGCTCAGATGACTAAGGACTTATTATTTGTGGAAAAGACTTTTAAGATTTGTATTTTTCCTTGATAAACCCTTAAAGAGATGATGAATTAGATTTTAGGTTAGGGAGACTTTCCAGCAAATTCTTCCCAGCCTTTCAACTTAAGATAACCTACTCAGTGTCTAAACTGAACAAAATCATCCCAGCCTTTCAATTTAGGATAACCCACTCAATGTCTACACTGAGCAAAAATCTTCCCAGTCTTTCAACTTAGGATAACCCAGGTACCTCTTTTTGAAACTAAGCTTCAAGGGTAATCTACTCCTCCAGAGAGGAGTTTAACACAACCCAACAAAACTTAGCTTCATCAGTCAAGAAGGGGAGACCTGAGAACCAGGAAAGATGTCTGCTCTGGGTCACTTCATTGGTAGTCAAAACTGTCGACTGAAAAAAAAAAGTACAACTTAAAAGTTGGGAATTGCAAAAAGACACATGCACCCCAATGTTCATTGCAGCACTATTTACAATAGCCAGGTCATGAAAGCAACCTAAATGCCCATCGACAGACGAATGGATAAAGAAGATGTGGTACATATATACAATGGAATATTACTCAGCCATAAAAGGGAATGAAATTGGGTCATTTGTAGAGACATGGATGGATCTAGAGACTGTCATACCGAATGAAGTAAGTCAGAAAGAGAAAAACAAATATCGTATATTAATGCATATATGTGGAACCTAGAAAAATGGTACAGATGAACCGGTTTGCAGGGCAGAAATTGAGACACAGATGTAGAGAACAAACGTATGGACACCAAAGGGGGAAAGTGGCAGGGGGTGGGGTGGTGGTGTGCTGAATTGGGCGATTGGGATTGACATGTATACACTGATGTGTATAAAATAGATGACTAATAAGAACCTGCTGTATAAAAAAATAAATAAAATTAAATTAAAAATTAAAAAAAAAGGTTGGGAATTGTATTTTATTCTGAGAATTTACTGAGGACTTATGTCAGGGATACAGCCTCTCAGCGCTGAGGTACTGTTCTGAGAGGTAACAGAGGAGACAGGATATGTAGAATTTTTTGCGAAAAACAAACCAAAACAAAAATCCAGGTAGTTGAAGCTCAAAAGGTTACTGCTAATTAAAGAATACCAGCGGGGGGCTTCCCTGGTGGCGCAGTGGTTAAGAATCCGCCTGCCAATGCAGGGGACACGGGTTCGAGCCCTGGTTCGGGAAGATCCCACATGCCGCAGAGCAACGAAGCCTGCACGCTCTGGAGCCCTCACCACAACTAGAGAAGAGCCTGAGCACTGCAACTAACACTCGATGCAGCCAAATAAATAAATAAGTAAATAATTTTAAAAAAATACCAGACATCTCAAGTTAATGAACTTAGTGCATTTCTACGTATGGGAAGACACAGGAGTCTGGGCTTATTGAAATTATTCCTTTGATATACACCTTAACTATCTAGGGCCAGTATCCTGTTCTCCTCTATCCTGAATCCCCTCAGAGATATTTTGCGTATCTCTATAAACAACCCACACCATGTATTTACTATCTGTGCTCTCTTTACTACTAGAAAGAGAGCCATCATCATCTTTAAATCTAATGTGATTAGAGAGCCAATTCTAGAAACCCAAGAACCAATTCAGAAAACTCATCCTTAAATTCTCTTCCTGTAAAACCACTCTTGGTTCCCAAATCTGTGTTAATCAGGGGTCTTCAGAGAAACAGAACAAACAGGAAAGATCTATAGATAGAAAGAGATTTATTATGAGGGATTGGCTTACATTCTTATGGAGGCATCTCGAGGAGGGGTTTGTGCCTGAGTGGATTCTCAATGCTGCACACTTGTAAATGACAGTTAGTTAAGAGGAAATTTATGAGAAAATATTCATGGCAGAGGCTCATGCTTAGAAGCAGTTATTAGCTTACACCTCTCAAGGAGATTGCTTTAGCTCTCTAAGTGGTTTTCTCTACTTACTAGATGGCTCTATAAGGGACTCAGTTTTTGTTTTTTTTTTCCTTGGCCACACTGCTGAGGCTTGCTGAGGATCTTAGTTCCCTGACCAGGGATCAAACCCAGGCCCTGGCAGTGAAAGTGCAGAGTCCTAACCACTGGACCGCCAGGGAATTCTCATCAGCTTCTTTACATTAGTTTCCATGGTCATGTTTTCATCTCTTAAGTGCATCATCACCCTTGTGGAACAAAGGTGCTGCTTAAAGTATTGGGCCTCCTTGGTAGTGCCACCTGACACTTTGACGTCTCCTGAATCACACAAACTTATATGGGCAATAAATTAAAATTTCTCTTTTATCCTGCAGTGCTGTGGAAGACAGCTATAAACAATTGAACAATCTTGTCAACTTCCCTCAGGACTGACCAATGACCTTGAGAAGATTGCAAAGGAAAGCAATTGCACATATGCCCTCACATGCATAATTCCTGCCAGTGCAGAATGGGATCCTGTTTTTATTTATAATTTTTATATTTTGTAAACATGGGCTTTTTGCAAATAATTTTTTTTAAGTATTGCATTCAAATATTATTTATCTTTTTTTGCTTTTTCCTTTTCCTGTTTTTCTTTTTTCTTGTCATACAATTGATTTTATTTTTTTGTACTTAGTTTTTTTAATTGAAGTAGAGTTGACTTACAAGGTTGTGCCAATCTCTGCTGAACAACAAAGTGACTCAGTTTTACACATAAATACATTCTTTTCTTTATATTCTTTTCCATGATGGTTTAACACAGGCTATTCAATATAGTTCCCTGTGCTACACATTAGGACCTTGTTGTTTATCCATTCTAAATGTAATAGTTTGCATCTACCAACCCCAAACTCTCAGTCCATCCCTCCCCCACCCCCCTCCCCCTTGGCAACCACAAGTCTGTTCTCTATGCCTGTGAGTCTGTTTCTGTTTTGTAGATAGGTTCATTAGTGCCACAAGTATTATCTACCTTGATCACAGAATTTTTAGCACCTCCCTTAAACATTGCTCCCTGGAAAGGAGAGCCTCACTTGCCTCACCCTAATCCTGGTACCAGTTACTAATTTAATAAGAAAAGGCTACCACTTCAAAAGATAAGTGAAGACCATGAAAAAGCAATTTCAAAAAGAATATGTATGTATATAATAAACATTGGAAAAAAAGACGTGTAAATGCAATAGTACTCAAAAGTGTGCTTGTTCAGGTGTAGAAGTTGGTATAAATGATTAAATCTCTATCAAGGGAAGAAAAGAAAATCCTATCCAGTCCTGCCTAGATTAAGTGGGTGTATGCTTAAGTAAGTGGGAGGGGCCATCCCAGCTGATCATATAAAGCCAGCCTCGCCAGGGCTGTTTATCTCTCTTTTGGTGGAACCAGGCTTCGGAGCTCCCTTCCAAGATGGCCGAAGACAATTCTCCATACAGTAAGTTCCTCACACATCAGACTGCAGTTGTGATTTCCTTGGTTTGGGGGGGGGTGGGTGGGTTGGGCTGAAAACATAATGGGCTTGTTAGAAGTTGTGGGAGTCCCATTTTTCAAACTTTTAAATAACTGTGCTAGGGTAAGGGAAAATCAGTTTCTCTCATGTAATATGAAAATATGCTGTTTTCTGTGCATCTGAGCATTGGGAATTTCAGAAAGATGCAGGCATGTAAGAACTAAACAATACAAATTATTGTTTAGGGGAGGGAGATGGGAGGAAAAAATAGATGGGAAGAAGAAAAAGGAGAGAGACACACTAAAAGAAACTAAGGGAGGCATCAAAAAGTCCTGAGACCAGAATGTCTTTGGAATCAAAGTAGCTTCCTGATTTCTCTCTCAAGACTGAACTTTTTCTCCTGAACTTCCAGCTTTGTCTACCTAACTGCTTACTCGTCTGTAACAGGCATCTCAAACTCAACACGTCCCAAACTGAACTCCCGATGTTCAGACCCAAACTCTTCCTCCTACTGTTTTCCTTGCACAAGAAATGTCAATTGTTCATGCCAAAAACCTAGGAAACATCCTTGACCTTGTCTTTCTCTCATAACCTATATCTAATCAGGCTGAAAATTCTATTGGCTTTAACGAAATATTTTAAGGATCTTCTGACCATTTCTTGGACTGTTTTCACCATCGTCACTGGATTATTTTTTTTATAAATCTATTTATTTTATTTTATTTTATTTACCTTTTTATTTTATTTATTTTATTTTCGGCTGCGTTGGGTCTTTGTTGCTGCACGCGGGCTTTCTCTAGTTGCGCCGAGTGGGGGCTACTCTTAGGTGCGGTGCACAGGCTTCTCATTGCGGTGGCTTCTCTTGTTGAGGAGCACAGGCTCTAGGCGCGTGGGCTTCAGTAGTCGTGGCACGTGGGCTCAGTAGTTGTGGCTTGTGGGCTCTAGAGCTCGGGCTCAGTAGTTGTGGTGCAGGGGCTTAGTTTCTCTGCGGCATGTGGGATCTTCCCAGACCAGGGCTCGAACCCGTGTCCCCTGCATTGGCAGGCGGATTCTTAACCACTGCACCAGCAGGGAAGCCCTCATCACTGGATTATTGCAAGAATTGATCTCTCTGCTTCCATCCTGGCCCTGGTTTAATCTGTTCTCAACCCTGTAGCGCGTGTGATCTTATCAAACTGTCAGATCAAGTCTTTTATCTACTCCAAACCCCTCGGTGACTTCCCACCATACTAAGAGTCAAAGGCACATGGTCGGAAGAGGTCCTATATAATCTGCCCTGCCTGAGAGGTCTAGGACCTCATCTGTTTCTGCTTTGTTTCCTCTTCTCCAGACTTATAGCCTTCTTGCTCTTCCTATCTATCTTATTTCTCTGTCATTTTTTCCTCATTACTTTGCTCTTATGCATAAAATTCTATCACGGGAATATACCATATTTTATTTATCCATTCTCCTAGCAATGGGTATTCAGTTGCTTCAGCTGTTACTACAAACATCATTCTGAAAAATGTCATGTAGATGTAGGCAAGAAATGGATTGCAGGGTTACAATTACTTACTATACATAATTTAAACAATCATACCCTGATTGCCCTACAGATTATCTTAAATAAATTACATTCCACCCAGCTCTCAAGAAGGGTTCTGATCTCCCCACCTTACCCCCCATCATTGCAAGCTGCTGACTTTTATCTGGTTTTCTACCTTTTTGAACTGAAGGTTTCAATTACGATATCTTTAGTTCCAGCAATTTTTCCCATTATGCATTTTGGTATCTTATTTAGTATATAACTTTTTCTATCTCAATGTAACATAGGTTTTCTTGTACATTATCTTTCTATTTTTAGCTTTCATATGTATTTAATTTTTTGGCATTTATTTTTATATACTGTATATTATGTGACCCAACTTAATTTTTCTTCATATAGTAAGTCATTTTCTGTATCCAACACTACCCTTTCACATTGATTTTGGAGGCTATAGCTATCCCAATTCTAAGTGTGGACTTTAGTTACTAATAATGTATCAATATTGATTCATTAGTTGTGACAAATGTACAGTACTGATATAAGATGTTAATAATAGGGGAAACTGGGTGTGCAATATATGGGAACTCCCCATACTATGTTTATTTTTTAAATGATATTCATTTATTTATTTATTTATTTAAATTAATTAATTCATTTATTATTTTATTTTTGGCTGCTTTGGGTCTTCGTTGCTGTGCGCGGGCTTTCTCTAGTTGCGGTGAGTGGGGGCTACTCTTCGTTGCGGTGTGCAGGCTTCTCATTGCAGTGGCTTCTCTTGTTGTGGAGCACGGGCTCTAGGCGCGCAGGCTTCAGTAGTTGTGGCTCGTGGGCTCTAGAGTGCAGGCTCAGTAGTTGTGGCGCACGGGCTTAGTTGCTCCGTGGCATGTGGGATCTTCCCGGACCAGGGCTCGAACCCGTGTCCCCTGCATTGGCAGGTGGGTTCCTAACCACTGAGCCACCAGGGAAGCCCCCCACCTGCATTTTCTTGACTCATATTGTTCTTGATCCATATGAACAGAACACACCAATTTTTCATGTTGTTTGAAAACAGAAGACCTTGACTCCCTAGTCATGGCATTCAGATCAGCTGAAGAAGTTCAAGAATCACCCTTGTGTGCTTAAGGGCTTTATAATTGAGAGTTCTTTCCTCCTGGGTTCTCGTGGATTCAAAATGAAAAGAGGAAATGAGAGACAAGCTCGAACCTAAAGTTTGAATACATAAAATGGCCTATTTAATGCTTCTCTCCTAATCTTTCCACAGAGGCCGTGGCCACAAAGTGTAGACGCAGCCGCACCAAGTTCACAGAAGAGCAATTGAAAATCCTCATCAATGCATTCAACAGAAAACCTTACCCGGGTTATGCTGCCAAACAAAGACTTGCTTTGGAAGTCAACACTGAAGAGTCTAGGATCCAGGTAAGTTACAAGTTCTGTATCTCCAAGACGAGAAATAGAAAGGGAGGGGGGAACCATTCAGTGAGCACATATCATGTGCCAGTGTGACAAGGGCTTTTTTTATTTTTTATTTTTTATTTTTTTGTTTTGTTTTGTTTTAACTTTTTTGGGGGGGTTATTTTTATTTATTGCTGTGTTGGGTCTTCGTTTCTGTGCGAGGGCTTTCTCTAGTTGCGGCAAATGGGGGCCACTCTTCATCGCGGTGCGCGGGCCTCTCACTGTCATGGCCTCTCTTGTTGCGGAGCACAGGCTCCAAACACGCAGGCTCAGTAAGGGGCTTTTTTTTTTTTTTAATTTTTTTAAATTTATTATTTATTTATTATGTTTATTTTTGGCTGTGTTGAGTCTTCGTTTCTGTGTGAGGGCTTTCTCCAGTTGCGGCGAGTGGGGGCCACTCTTCATCGCGGTGCGCGGGCCTGTCACTATTGCGGCCTCTCTTGTTGTGGAGCAGAGGCTCCAGACGCTCAGGCTCAGTAGTTGTGGCTCACGGGCCCAGTCGCTCCGCAGCATGTGGGATCTTCCCAGACCAGGGCTCGAACCCGTGTCCCCTGCATTGGCAGGCAGATTCTCAACCACTGCGCCACCAGGGAAGCCCAGTAAGGGGCTTTTTAAAAAAAAAAAAATTTATTATTTATTAATTTGGTTGCACCGGGTCTTAGTTGTGGCACATGGGCTCCTTAGTTGCAGCAGGCGGCTCCTTAATTGTGGCTCACGGGCTCCTTAGTTGTGGCATGCGTGCGGGATCTAGTTCCCTGACCAGGGATTGAACCTGGGCCCCTTGCATTGGGAGCGCGGAGTCCTAGCCACTGTGCCACCAGGGAAGTCCCGTGAAAAGGGCTTTGAGTGGCATGTCCTACTTGACACTCAGAATGAACTCCCAAGGATGTTGCTCTTAATCTCACTTCACAAATGTGGATACTGAGGGTGAAGGGGCTCCCAGGAGTGGGCAAGAAATATGTAGGTACACCTCCAGAAAAGATGAGGTATGTGGTGTGGTGGCACACTTATTCCAGGGTGTAAATCCAAGTAAGTCATTATAAGCGATGTGGTCACAGATAGGCAAGTGTCTGACGACATGGTAAGATTCCAGAGGAATTGTGGGTGATGTGAGGGTTAACCTTCCCCTTTCAATGAAATACAATAGACCAGGGAGTAGTGGACTGGTGTGCCATTGCAGATTTAGGCTGGAGGGGGTTCTTAAATACATAATAATTGCAGCATCTATTTATTAACTTAAAAAGATTATTATAGCAAGTCATGTTGGGACCAGGTCATGAAGATGCTAAATGCCAAGACTTGATCCAAGACTTAGTCAAATGTGACAGGGATCAGTAATAATAATCTTGAGCTTAGGGCTCATAAGAATCACTCACACCCCCCCTTTTTTTTTTGGCCACGTCGAGGCATATGGGATCTTAGTTCCCCAACCAGGGATTGAACCCATGCCCCCTGCAGTGGAAGCACAGAGTTCTAACCACTGGACTGCCAGGGAATTCCCAGAATCACTCCCTTTGGAGAAAGGCAGCAATGGGGCTGAGATGACATAAACATGCTTAATTCTCTCATTTTCTTTTCCTCTTGTAGATCTGGTTTCAGAATCGAAGAGCTAGGCACAGGTTCCTGAAAAGACCTGAGAAGAACTTAGACTTAAGACAAGACCGAGTTTACCCTGAAGAGAATATTCAAGGTAAATAGCCTGCTCCAGTCCTGCTACCCAGCAGAGCCTCTTGGGTACCCAAGCGCCTTTTTATAGTGAAGCCAACTACTGCTCTGAGTGGGAAAAGAATGTTTTCTCCTTCAGGGCCTCCTGTTCAGGGTCTTTGGTAGCCAAAGGCTCAACATGGTCCCTGGAAATTCTTCCCCACAAGGTCCAGGGACCTCCTGAGGCTTACCTGATTTGCACTGGAGTCCAGCTACTCAGCCAAATATTGCCTCTCCTCTAGAACCTTCCGTCTTGAATAGGCTGGGACAAGGCCCTCCCAAGGAGAGGCAACATGTTCCAAGTTAGATGGTGGGATGTGTTTGGGTTCCTTGTTTGAATATGTAAACTGATCTCAAATGTTCCTCTGCCTTCAATCTTTCACCTCCTCCAGGTGTGAGAGACAGACGATGTCGTACCAGCTACACTTCTTCCCAATTACAAACTCTCATGAATGCGTTCATGGAAAACCCTTATCCTGGGATTGATTCCAGAGAGCAACTTGCTGAAGATATTGGGGTTCCAGAGTCTAGAGTCCAGGCAAGTGATAAGGAATTTGATATTGGTAGGAACATATATAATGAGACATCTCGGAATGACTTCTCCAACAGGGATTAATTCTCATAGATATCATAAGCAGGACAGATGGGAAAATGGGATTTCTGGTTTGGATACAGGGCTACATAGGTACAGCTCTTCCAAAACAATCAATCATTCATCTGTAGAGTGGTATCAATATATGCCTTCAGGAAGGAGGTCAAAGTTCAGTGCTATTAGGTGACTTTTCTAAAGTCTGGTTTTGGGGCTCCTACAATAGACCTGTGTTTATTCTACTTGGAACCTCTGAAAACCAAAAGTAGTAGCTGTGAAACATGAGGGGTGTGTGTGTGTGTGTGTGGGCACAAGCAAGGGGTAGCAATTAATTACGTCTTATGGAAAGAAAAATGTCTTCCTTGGGACATTCCTGGCGGTTCAGTGGTTAAGTGTCTGTGCTTCCACTGCAGGGGGCACAGGTTCGATCCCTGGTCGGGGAACTAAGATCCTGCATGCCACGTGGTGCAGACAAAAAAAAAAGAGAAAAAAGAAAAATGTCTTCCTAGAAGATATTACTCTATCCTGCATCATGGAATAAAAATAGGTGTTTTAGAGAGGAAGAAAAGAAGTGGAAAGAGAATTCCAGGCAGAGGAAAGAGTTGCAATATAGGCATGGCACTTTAGGGAAAGACTAATACTTGTAATGAGGGGATCGTGGGGACTTTCAGGATATGAAACCCATCACTAGATCATAAAGGGACTCGGTACAAGATTCAGAATCTTGAGCTTTATCTTGAGACATGATAGACTTTCCCAGACATCGTATGGAATGTCCATGATTTGGGAATTAGGCCTAAAAGAAGCCACCTCTTCCTCCCCTTTGCCTTATGAGAAGAGCAATGGTGAGGCTTGCATGACATCAATTGTTTTCATTAAATCTCTTTGTTTTACCCACTTAGATTTGGTTTCAAAACCGAAGATCTAGACTCCGTATCCAGAAAAAAAGAGAACCTGAAGAAGCTTCAGCCCAAAGACAAAACCATGGACAAGATCTCTGAGATGGGAGCATTCAAGGTAGCAGCCTGTTGTTCCCAATTTGGCTCACAAGCAGAGTCTCCTGAGTGCTCAGTCCTTCCACATGGTGTAGTCAACTCCAGCTTCCTCTCAGGAGGTGGACGATGTTTCCACACATGTGTCTCCAGAGAGTCAGGGGCTTGATTGGTCACAGCCCCTGAAGGCTTTTCCCAAGTCTGTGGTCCTCCCAAGGAATTCCACTGCCCACTTTTCAAGCTCTGAACTGGAACCCAGACAACCCATTAGTATGTGAGCTTTGTTCACTGATGTTTTCCCAGTGCCCGGCACATAGTAGACAATCCATAAACTTTTGTGGCAGGTGTGACCGAGTGAATGGAGGAATGAATCCTCAAGCGTGTTCTGCCAGGGGCCGGCTAATGCATGGCTTTCCCAAGAGGTAGGAGGTTCCATATTTGACTGGAAACGTGGGAAAGAGTTGACCTCCCTTTTTGTATGTATAAATTGGCTTCTTCGATTTTTCTTTCCCTTTCCTCTTTAGGTTTACAGAATGGCACTCCCTAGTGACTGTTTTATTTCCCTGGAGCCAGAACAAGATGAACAGAGAGACAAATTCAACATAAGCTTCTCCATCTTACACAATTCTGAGAACTCACCTCAAGGAAGTGGGAACAAACTGACCCTGGAATTGAAGATTAACTGTACTTAAAACAATCAAGATCATGCTGATCAGACCACCACGTGAACAATTTCAAGATGATTGTCAGGGCTTCCCTGGTGGCGCAGTGGTTGAGAATCTGCCTGCCAATGCAGGGGACACGGGTTCGAGCCCTGCTCCGGGAAGATCCCACATGCCGCAGAGCAACTAAGCCTGTGAACCACAGCTACTGAAGCACACGTGCCTAGAGCCCATGCTCCACAACAAGAGAAGCCACCCCAATGAGAAGCCCACTCACCACAACGAAGAATAGCCCCTGCGCGCAGCAACGAAGACCCAACGCAGCCAAAAATAAGTAAATAAAAAAAAAAAAACCATGAACAGAGTCTTTCTGATTTAATAAATGTGGTCCTCAAAACACTGGTACCTATTTATTTGATGGCATTAATAAGTTAGAACGTATAATGTAAACCTATATCTTAATCACAACAGAACCAAACTATAAGGATAAATTTCAAGAGAATATACATGGCCCAAATGAAGAAACTTAAAATATTACACTAAGGCACCTAAAAGAAAACATGAATATTGGTAAGAGTTCTCAGGTAGGAAAGAAAGAAAATATCCAAGGACCAGAAGAAAGACTGTCTGATATGACGCTGGTGAGGAGGTTGAAGCTAAGTAAGGTGGGGGCGGGTGGGGTGGCAGGAGAGGTAGCCCTTTGTGGGAATTTGAGATTTAACAGAAAGGGAAAACGATGGGCCATTAAACGGTTTATAATCTGTTTAAGCTTACAAGGGCATCCATTTGGAGAATAAGCAGTGCAAGTAAGAGAGGAGGCTCACGGAAGAGAAGTTGGGGCTGTGAGTTAGAGGATAACATCAGTTTTAGATACTTCAGGGTTAAGATGCATGTGAAATGTCCCCTCCACCTCATCTGCTGGGAAACCCCTGAATCTGCCTGTGGGACGGCAACTCTCAAGGTAAAGATAATAATGAACATATCCAATCACTTTGTGCTGGGCAACCTTCTTTTTTTTTTTTTTAATTAATTAATTAATTAACTTATTTTTGGCTGTGTCGGGTCTTTGTTTCTGTGCGAGGGCTTTCTCTAGTTGCGGCAAGCGGGGGCCACTCTTCATCGCGGTGCGCGGGCCTCTCACTATCGTGGCCTCTCTTGTTGCAGAGCACAGGCTCCAGACGCGCAGGCTCAGTAGTTGTGGCTCACAGGCCTAGTTGCTCCGCGGCATGTGGGATCTTCCCAGACCAGGGCTCGAACCCGTGTCCCCTGCATTAGCAGGCAGATTCTCAACCACTGCGCCACCAGGGAAGCCCCTGCAGCTTTTATTGGCGTTCATGAGATCTTCTGCAAATTGTAGTTGAAGAGGTCTGATAAGATTAGAATAGGTGGGGCTTGCTGCTTCTGATGGGATATGAGTGCTGTCTTTGTTTCCTGACTGGATTAAGATGTTGGCATGAGGTGGGTGGGGCTGATTAAATTTATTATGATGGTTCATTTACACCATCAAAAGTACTCAGGTCTTTTCATTTCCAGTACACCCAAGGAGAAGAAGAGGTCATAGGCACTGGGAATCAGCCTAGACAGTTTATACCAGATTCCACTGGAGGTAGGCTGTTCCTTTTGCTGCCTTAGAAGTCAAACGTTTTATATTTGTATGTTGGAGTTTTGAATTTTCATGTTAGAAAGTGGTGCACCCAGGACGCCCCCAATACTTTCAATGGCCTCGAATCCTCGGCATCATGGGACCATGGTTACATTCTGACCTTATCATTTTCCGTTCTCAACTTTCTTCTCTGTGCTCTAGCTGAGCCCATCTTTGCCTCATGGTCTTGGTACAGGCTCATTTCAAAGGTGCAGTCGAACTTCTGCTTCTTTTTTTCTCAGTTTATCTCTATGGTATATACCAACATCTTATCTGTACCCATGTATTAGGTTCCTCTTACCCTCTTCAATATTTATTCTATCAACTTTGTGTGCCTTCCTGGAGACATTCCCCCTGGAGGCCTCCATGACCCGGTGGACCCCTTGCTATCACGGCTTGCTCACAGCCTCACGCTGGGGTGTTGTCTCCCCTTGTTGAGTGTCCTTGTTTCTGGTATCCTCTCTCTTGGTTTACTGCCTCATTTTGTGTGTTCGCTCCTCCAGTAGTTTCCAGACAAGCAGTACGTGAAAAGCTTTAAAAAATACTATGTGCACTTTGCTTTACAATTATTTGTCATTTAAGTCGTTGATTGTCATTTTGACCCAAGATTGTTTTTGATAATTCTGTTTTTAAATTTCTGGGGCGTAGGAGGGTCTTCTGTTTTTTTAAGATAATTTCTTTTTCTTTTTTTTTTTTGGCAGAGAGGCCTGTGGGATCTTATTTCCCCCACCAGGGATTGAACTCTGGCTCCCTGCAATGGAAGCACAGAGTCCTAACCACTGGACCGCCAGGGAATTCCCAAAGGTTTTATTTTTTTAGAGCAGTTTTAGTTTTACAATAAAACTGAGAGGAAAGTACTGAAATTTCCCACATGTTCCCTGTCCCACCCATGTATAGCCCCCCCGCCCCCATCAACATACATTAACCAATCATTATCAACCAAAGTCCATAGTTTTCCTAAGGTTTCACTCTTGGTGTTGTACATTCTTTGGGTTTGGACGAATGTATAATGACATATATCCATCAATAGAGTATCATAGAGTATTTTCACTGCCCTAAAGATCCCTTGTGCTCTGCCTATTTATCTCTCCCTCCCCCAACCCCCTGGCAACTAATCTTTTTATTGTCCCCATAATTTTGCTTTTTTTCCAGAGTGTCATATAGTTGGAATCATGCAGTAGGTAGCCTTTTCAGATTGGCTTCTTTCACTTAGTCATATGCCTTTAATTTTCCTCCATGCCTTTTTATGACTTGATAGCTCATTTCTTTTTAGTGCTGAATAATATGCAGTGTCTGGATATATCACAGTTTATTTATCCACTTACCTACTGAAGGACATCTCGGTTGCTTCCAAGTTTTCCAGTTATGAATAAAACTGCTATAAACATCTGATCCAAATGCCAATAGTGCTGAGGTTGAGAAATCCTTTTTTATATGAATAGATAACATGTACTCTCTGTATCCTAAAATTATGAATTTGTCTTCTCTTTTGTTCTGTTTAAAAAAAAATGCATAAGAATGTAGAGTTTTAGTTCTTTATACATTTTGAAATAACATTCACAGCTACTTTAGCAAAAAAAATTTTTAAATATCTTGCAAGACTTTTGCCCACTATGAAAGAATTTTTAAAAACACATGCATTAGGGAATTCCCTGGTGGTCCAGTGGTTAGGTCTCCGTGCTTTCACTGCCGAGGGGATTCCTGGAGGGATCTGTAGGTAGTTGACCTTATGATCCTCCTTGTACACATTGTGAGCTTGCACCATAATTTCCTTAAGAAACCTTTCATTATTGTACCTGTAAGTTGCTGCCAGTCGTTTGATGAGAAAATAAGCCAATAGTTAGATGTCTTGTACTTCTTGAATCTTTTTGTTTGCACTTTCATAATTATTTACTTGAAGGCAAATGATTACAAGTAGAACTGCAGGATCCAAGGGATGCATAAATAGTGAGGAGTCAAGGGAATTCAATATGTATATGCCACCCAGTGGGGTCAACACCTGTTCAGACAGGGACCACCCAGGGGCAGGCGAGGGCTTTTCTGAAGGGTCCTAGTAGGGCTCTCTGTACTGGATGACCAGGCAGCTCCAAAGACATTCTGCTTTGTCATGACTCCTTTCTGTTTTCTTTCAGATCTTCCTTCCCAAGACTGTCATGGCTCGAAAAGAACAGGACATGAACAATTTTCAGGTGAGTTTTTTAAAAAATCCAAATCATCATCCCAAACAAACAAAACATGTCACCTATATTCCCATTGCTCAGAATGAACCTCTGCTAACATTTTGGCATATTTTCCTTCTCCCTTTCTTCCTTCCTCCTTCCCTTCCTTCCTTCCTTCTTTCCATACCTTTATTAAATGGTAACACACTCTGATTTTTCCTTTCCTATCAAAACTAAAACATTTCAAGTAAAGTGAAAGCATCTTTTGACAACTACCCTCACACACCTGATCCACTGCTAAGCCCTAGATATAACAGTGTTATGCATGTACCACCCCAATCTATTTAAAAGAATTTTTATTCGTGTTTTAAAAATTTGTTCCCCTGGGTATTCCCTGGTGGTCCAGTGGTTAAGACTCCGAGCTTCCACCGCCGGGATCCTGGGTTCAATCCCCAGTCGGGGAACTAAGATCCTGTAAGCCAGGAGGCGTGGCCCCCCAAAATTTCTTTTTCTTTGTTCCTCACTTTGTTCTTTGTGCATTGGAAATAGGTTTCATGAATCTGCACAATAAGCTGAAGAATTATGATCTGATAATAATCAGAATCAAGGTAAATTACAGATACAGGTTGTATGCAGCTATGCAGATAGTAGTTTATTCACAATTTTGAAAGTTAACCTTGATGTTGGAATCTGATCAGAACAGCAAGCTGGAACACAAATGCCACTGCACATTTTTTCTGTCCAAGAGGACACATGCCAGCTCTTAGAGGCAAAGAGATTTTCAGTTGCCAGCAAAAAAAAAAAAAAGCTGGTTCTACAAGTGTGATTTCCAGCACTTTGACAGGGATAAAATGATGATTTAAGCCCAATGTGGCTGGAGCAAAGAGATCGAGGGGAGCATGGAGTGACTCAGGCTTTGAGTGGAAATCTGTCAGATGATGCCAGACACCACGATCCATGTGTCCACTAAAAAAATATTCACAACCTAAAAGTTGAGAGCTGTGTTTTTTGTTTTAATAAATTTATTTATTATTTATTTATTTTTGGCTGTGTTGGGTCTTTGTTGCTGCGCCCGGGCTTTCTCTAGTTGCAGAGAGTAGGGCTACTCTTCGTTGCTGTGCGCGGGCTTCTCATTGTGGTGGCTTCTCTTGTTGCGGAGCACGGGGCTCTAGGCATGCGGGCTCAGTAGTTGTGGCTTGCGGGCTATAGAGTGCAGGCTCAGTACTTCTGGCACATGGGCTTAGTTGCTCCACGGCATGTGGGATCTTCCCAGACCAGGGCTTGAACCCGTGTCCTCTGCATTGGCAGGCGGATTCTCAACCTCTGTGCCACCAGGGAAGGCCCCTTAGATCATATTTCTAATGTGTTAGGTTATAATTACTTTTCAAATTATTTTTTATTTAAGAAAGATGCTCTTGTCACTGGATTCCATTTCTGAGTTTTGAGACAGTACCTACAATTTGAAACCTCATGGTCATTTTTTTTTTTTTTTTATCTTGGCCATGCCGTGGCTTGTGGGATCTCAGTTTCCCAACCAGGGGTTCTAACCACTAGCCCACCAGGGAACTCCCTAGGGAGTAGATTGGAGTTAGCAAAAGATTCAAGTGAATTTCCACACAGTAAACCAGCATGTGATGCTTCTACAGTGCTGGGGGCAAACCCAACGCTATCACCTTTTTTACCATTTACACTACTCTGAAATTCTTGTTCTTACTATGTGGAGATAAGAGTGATGATGTCAGGTTAGATCATGAAACAGTAAACTCCAGATTGTAATATCCTTACAGGCTCTACCACCATTTATTTTTCAAACTGAGAAGCTGGGACCTGGGACCCTGTACTGGAGTGCTTGCACCTGGACGAATGCCTCCTGGGGCAAAAGATACAAAGAAACTAACACGCACGCAGCAGGGGCAATTATGAACAGTAAGATACAAAAAGACCACAAACCGACTGCCAATTCTGAGGCCCCAGGAGCAAAAGCAGGGAGCTGTGCATGATTCCTGCACATGGCACCACCAAGGGGTGGGCAGAGCACCTAAGCCTCCCCTCTGTCAGACCTACAGACCCGCCCCTACCCTCACCCCACTTAAAGAACGAGCCCACCCCACCTCGAGGACCGAACCAGGGAACCTGTTACTTGCTTTTGCTTATAAAGCCTTACCCGAATTTCTCATCTGGCCTCTTATCAGTTTCTATTGATTAACAAATCCAAGGATCTGGGTCGGGAACAAAACAATCTTAAGAAACCCTCTCCACCAACACTAAATCTGCACCCTAACACTTTTGAAGGATAATAAAGCAACTTTCTCATAGATATTTTGGCCTTTGCCACCGTTGGGGGAAAAGAAAGAATGATGTAAAACGTTTCTTTCTAACCCGCCCCCGCCCCCGCCCCCGCCCCAGGGGCTGACTGGTAGCATCGGGTCATTTTTTTCAAAAAGACTTTTTTTTTTTTTTTTTTTTTAGTGAAAGGTTGTAGGTTCACAGCAAAATTGAGAGGAAGGTTCCGGATCCCCATATGCCCCCTGCCCCCACACATGCACACCCTTCCCCCATTATTAACATTCCTCCAGTAGAGAAGTACATTTGTTAAAATTGCACTAAAAATCCTTTGTGTTTTGCCTCTTCATCCCTCCCCTTTCCAGTCAAGTCATTTAAAAAATATCCATCTTCAGATATGTTTGGGGAGACCAAGTCTCTTGCAGGCTACCTCATGAAGTCTGGCGTAATCTTTCAGAACTCATGCGGACACTCCATTTTGGAAAGTCGCTATGTCTAGGCAGGAGGTATGTAACAAGTATTTAAATTCAAGACCCTGACAATGGTGGGACCTACCTGGCATGTTGGTCTCATTTTGAGTATCAGGACCGCTGAAAAGCCATTGCTATTGGAGCACACACACCCCTAAGGGCAGAGGGCACGTCTTCCTCTTTGAGCCAAATTTCATAGCAGTGTTGTAAACTGATTAAAGCAATTCAAGTAAGCCATTTTCAGTTTGCTAGTTGTTTGCAACCAGAAGCATTTTATGAAGGTAAAAAGGCATTTTTAATTTTTATTTTTACATCAAAGATTTTGATAGTTTAATCCAAAAATATTTCAACTTTCTGACTTTTTTTTAAACATTGGAAACCAGTGTGGGGACTTCCCTGGCGGTCCAGTGGTTAAGACTCCATTCTTCCACTGCAGGGGGCATGGGTTTGATCTCTGGTTGGGGAACTAAGGTCCCACATGCAGTGCAGCCAAAACAAAACAAAACAAAACAAACGAACAAACAAAAACAAAAAAAAAACAATATTGAGGAGGTCAAAGAATAAATTTCTTGTAAGTAAAATTTTCTTGTTTCAATTTATTTCACTGGGCTTTCAGTCATTTGGATAAAGATTGCCTTTTTTAAAAAATAAATTTATTTATTTTATTTATTTTTATTTTTGGCTGCATTGGGTCTTCGTTGCTGCGCGCGGGCTGTCTCTAGTTGTGGCGAGCGGGGGCTACTCTTGGTTAACTGGCGAGGGCTTCTTATTGCAGTGGCTGCTCTTGTTGAGGAGCACAGGCTCTAAGCGTGTGGGCTTCAGTAGTTGTGGCACGCAGGCTCTTGAGCACAGTCTCAGTAGTTGTGGCCCACGGGCTTAGTTGCTCCACGGCATGTGGGATCTTCCCAGACCAGGGCTTGAACCCGTGTCCCCTGCATTGGCAGGTGGATTCTTTTTTTTTTTTTTTAAACATCTTTATTGGAGAATAATTGCTTTACAATGGTGTGTTAGTTTCTGCTTTATAACAAAGTGAATGAGCTATACGTATACATATATCCCCATATCCCCTCCCTCTTGTGTCTCCCTCCCACCCCCCCATCCCACCCCTCTAGCTGGTCACAAAGCACCAAGCTGATCTCCCTGTGCTATGCGGCTGCTTCCCACTAGCTATCTATTTTACAGTTAGTAGTGTATATATGTCCATGCCACTCTCTCACATTGTCCTAGCTTACCCTACCCCTCCCTGTGTCCTCAAGTCCATTCTCTATGTCTGCGTCTCTATTCTTGTCCTACCCCTAGGTTCTTCAGAACCTTTTTGTTTTTTTTTTTAGATTCCATATATATGTGCTAGCATACAGTACTTGTTTTTCTCTTTCTGACCCACTGCACTCTGCATGACAGACCCCAGGTCCATCCACCTCACCACAAATAACTCAATTTCATTTCTTTTTATGCCTGAGCAACATTCCATTGTATATATGTGCCACATCTTCTCCATCCATTCATCTGTCGATGGACACCTAGGTTGCTTCCAAGTCCTGGCCATTGCAAACAGTGCTGCAGTGAACATTGTGGCACATGACTCCTTCTGAACTATGGTTTTCTCAGGGTACATGCCCAGCAGTGGGACCGCTGGGCCACATGGCAGTTCCATTTTTAGTCTTCTAAGGAACCTCCATACTCTTCTCCACAGTGGCCGCATCAATCTACATTCCCACCAACAGTGCAAGAGGCTCTCCCCTCTCCACACCGTCTCCAGTATTCATTGTTTGTAGACTTTTTTTTTTTTAATTTACATTTATTTATTTATATTTATTTTTGGCTGTGTTGGGTCTTCGTTTCTGTGCGAGGGCTTTCTCTAGTTGCAGCGAGCGGGGGCCACTCTTCATTGCGGTGTGCGGGCTTTTCACTCTCGCGGTCTCTCTTGTTGCGGAGCACAGATTCCAGATGCGCAGGCTCAGTAGTTGTGGCTCACAGGCCTAGTTGCTCCACGACATGTGGGATCTTCCCAGACCAGGGCTCGAGCCCGTGTCCCCTACATTGGCAGGCAGATTCTCAACCACTGTGCCACCAGGGAAGCCCCCATTGTTTGTAGACTTTTTGATGATGGCCATTCTGACCAGTGTGAGGTGATACCTCATTGTGGTTGGATTTGCACTTCTCTAATAATAAATGATGTTGAGCATCTTTTCATGCATTTGTTGGCCATCTGTATGTTTTCTTTGGAGGAATGTCTATTGAGGTCTTCCACCCATTTTTGGATTGGGTTGTTTGTTTTTGTGATATTGAGCTGCATGAACTTCTTGTATATTTTGGAGATTAATCCTTTGTCAGTTGCTTCGTTTGCAAATATTATCTCCCATTCTGAGGGTTGTCTTTTCGTTTTGTTTATGGTTTCCCTTGCTGTGCAAAAGCTTTTAAGTTTCGTTATGTCCCATTTGTTTATTTTTGTTTTTATTTCCCTTACTCTAGGAGGTGGCTCCAAAAGGATCTTGCTGTGATTTATGTTATAGAGTGTTCTGCCTATGTTTTCCTCTAAGAGTTTTATAGTGTCTGGCCTTACATTTAGGTCTTTAATCCATTTTGAGTTTATTTTTGTGTACGGTGTTAGGGTATGTTCTAATTTCATTCTTTTACAAGTAGCTGTCCATTTTTCCCAGCACCACTTATTGAAGAGGCTGTCTTTTCTCCATTGTATATTCTTGCGTCCTTTATCAAAGATAAGGTGACCGTATGTGCGTGGGTTTATCTCTGGCCTTTCTATCTTGTTCCATTGATCTATATTTCTGTTTTTGTGCCAGTACCATACTGTCTTGATTACTGTGGCTTTGTAGTATAGTCTGAAGTCAGGGAGCCTGATTCCTCCAGCTCCATTTTTCTTTCTCAAGACTGCTTTGGCTATTCGGGGTCTTTTGTGTTTCCATACAAATTGTAAAATTTCTTGTTCTAGTTCTGTGAAAAATGCCATTGGTAATTTGATAGGGATTGCATTGAACCTGTAGATTGCTTTGGGTAGTATAGTCATTTTCACAATATTGATTCTTCCAATGCAGGAACATGGTATATCTCTCCATCTGTTTATGTTATCTTTGATTTCTTTCATCAGTGTTTTATAGTTTTCTGAGTACAGGTCTTTTGCCTCCTTAGATAGGTTTATTCCTAGGTATTTTATTCTTTTTGTTGTGATGGTAAATGGGATTGTCTCTTTAATTTCTCTTTCTGATCTTTCGTTGTTAGTATATAGGAATGCAGGGGATTTCTGTGCACTAATTTTGTATCCTGCAACCTTACCAAATTCATTGATTAGTTCTAGTAGTTTTCTGGTGGCATCTTTAGGATTTTCTGTGTATAGTATCATGTCATCGGCAAACAGTGACAGTTTTACTTCTTTTCCAATTTGTATTCCTTTTATTTATTTTTCTTCTCTGATGGCTGTGGCTAGGACTTCCAATACTATGTTGAATAATAGTGGTGACAGTGGACATCCTTGTCTTGTTCCTGATCTTAGAGGAAATCCTTTCAGTTTTTCACCATTGAGAATGATGTTTGCTGTGGGTTTGTCATAGATGGCTTTTATTATGTTGAGGTAGGTTCCCTCTATGCCCATTTTTTGGAGAGTTTTTATCATAACTAGGTGTTGAATTTTGTCAAAAGCTTTTTCTGCATCTATTGAGATGATCATATGGTTTTTATTCTTCAATTTGTTAATATGGTGTATCATTTTGAATGATTTGCGTATACTGAAGAATCCTTGCATCCCTGAGATAAATCCCACTTGATCATGGTGTATGATCCTTTTAATGTGTTGTTGGATTCTGTTTGCTAGTATTTTGTTGAGGATTTTTGCGTCTATGTTCATCAGTGATATTGGTCTATAATTTTCTTTTTTTGTGATATCTTTGTCTGGTTTTGGTATCAGGGTGATGGTGGGCTCGTAGAATGAGTTTGGGAGTGTTCCTCCTTCCACAATTTTTTGGAAGAGTTTGAGAAGGATAGGTGTTAACTCTTCTCTAAATGTTTGATAGAATTCGCCTGTGAAGACATCTGGTCCTGGACTTTTGTTTGTTGGAAGATTTTTAATTACAGTTTCAATTTCATTACCTGTGATTGGTCTGTTTATATTTTCTAATTCTTCCTGGTTCAATCTTGGAAGGTTGTACTTTTCCAAGAATATGTCCATTTCTTCCAGGTTGTCCATTTTATTGGCACATAGTTGCTTGTAGTAGTCTCTTATGATCTTTTGTATTATCTGCGGTGTCAGCTGTAATCTCTCCTTTTTCAATTCTAATTTTATTGATTTGCGTCCTCTCCCTTTTTTTCTTGATGAGTGCGGCTAAAGGTTTATCAATTTTCTTTATCTTCTCAAAGAACCAGCGTTTAGTTTTATTGATCTTTGCTATTGTTTTCTTTGTTTCTATTTCTTTTATTGCTGCTCTGATCTTTATGATTTCTTTCCTTCTATTAATTTTGGGTTTTCTTTGTTATTCTGTTTCTAGTTGCTTTAGGTGTAAAGTTAGATTGTTTATTTGAGATTTTTCTTGTTTCTAGGGGGAAATTGAACTGCTATGAACTTCCCTCTTAGAACTGCTTTTGCTGCATCCCATAGGTTTTGGATTGTCATGTTTTCATTATCATTTGTTTCTAGGTATTTTTTGATTTCCTCTTTGATTTCTTCAGTGATCTCTTGGTTATTTAGCAGTGCACTGTTTAGCCTCCATGTATTTGTGTTTTTTACTGTTTTTTTCCTGTAATTGATTTCTAATCTCATAGCATTGTGGTTGGAAAAGATGCTTGATACGATTTCAATGTTCTTAAATTTTCCAAGGTTTGATTTGTGACCCAAAATGTGATCTATTCTGGAGAACGTTTCATGTGCACTTGAGAAGAAAGTGTATTTTCCCGCTTTCAGGTGGAATGTCCTAAAAATATCAATTAAGTCTATCTGGTCTATTGTGTCATTTAAAGCTTGTGTTTCCTTATTTATTTTCTGTCTGGATGATCTGTCTATTGGTGCAAGTGGGTTGTTAAAGTCTCCCACTATTATTGTGTTACTGTCGATTTCTCCTTTTATGGGTGTTAGCATTTGCCTTATGTATTGAGCTGTTCCTATGTTGGGTGGATACATATTTATAATTGTTATGTTTTCTTCTTGGATTGATCCCTTGATCATTATGTAGTGTCCTTCCTTATCTCTTGTAACAGTCTTTATTTTAAAGTCTATTTTATCTGATATGAGTATTGCTACTCCAGCTGTCTTTTGATTTTCATTTGCACAGAATATCTTTTTCCATCCCCTCACTTTCAGTCTTTATGTGTCGCTAGGTCTGAAGTGGGTCTCTTGTAGACAGCATATATAAGGGTCTTGTTTTGTATCCATTCAGCCAGTCTGTATCTTTTGGTTGGAGCATTTAATCCATTTACATTCAAGGTGATTATCAATATGTATGTTCCTATTAGCATTTTCTTAATTGATTTGGGTTTGTTTTTGTGGGTCTTTTTCTTCTCTTGTGTTTCCTACTTAGAGAAGTTCCTTTAGCGTTTGTTGTATAGGTGGTTTGGTGGTGCTGAATTCTCTTAACTTTTGCTTGTCTGTAAAGCTTTTGATTTCTCTATCGAATCTGAATGAGATCCTTGCTTGGTAGAGTAATCTTGGTTGTAGGTTCTTCCCTTTCATCACTTTAAATATGTCCTGCCACTCCTTTCTGGCTTGCAGTTTCTGCTGAAAGATCAGCTGTTAACCTTATGGGGATTCCCTTGCATGTTATTTGTTGCTTTTCCCTTGCTGCTTTTAGTATTTTTTTCTTTGTATTTAATTTTTGATAGTTTAATATGTGTCTTGGCTTGTTTCTCTTTGGGTTTATCCTGTATGGGACTCTCTGTGGTTCCTAGACTTGATTGACTATTTCCTTTCCCATGTTAGGGAAGTTTTTGACTATAATCTCTTCAAATATTTTCTCAGACCCTTTCTTTTTCTCTTCTTCTTCTGGGACCCCTATAATTCGAATGTTGGTGCTTTTAATGTTGTCCCAGAGGTCTCTGAGACTGTCCTCAATTCTTTTCATTCTTTTTCTTTATTCTGCTCCCTGGCAGTTATTGCCACCATTTTATCTTCCAGCTCACTTATCCATTCTTCTCCCTCAGTTATTGTGCTATTGATTCCTTCTAGAGTATTTTTAATTTCAGTTATTGTGTTGTTCATCACTGTTTGTTTGCTCTTTAGTTCTTCTAGATCCTTGTTGAATGTTTCTTGTTTTTTCTCCATTCTGTTTCCAAGATTTTGGATCATCTTTACTATCATTACTCTGAATTCTTTTTCAGGTAGGTTGCCTATTTCGTCTTCTTCATTTATTTGGTCTTGTAGGTTTTTACCTTGCTCCTTCGTCTGTAACATATTTTTTTGTCGTTTCTTTTTTTTGGGTGGGGCTGTATTCCTGTCTTATTGGTTGTTTGGCCTGAGGCATACAGCACTGGAGTTTGCAGGCAGTTGGATAGAGCTGGTCAGGTGTTGGTGCTGAGATGAGGACCTCTGGGAGGCCTCACTCCAATTAATATTCCCTGGGCTCTGAGTTTCTGTTAGTCCAGTGGTTTGGACTCAGAGCTCCCACCACAGGAGCTCAGGCCTGACCTTCAGCCTGGGAACCAAGATCCCACAAGCCGTGTGGCATGGCAAAAAAAAAAAAAAAAAAAAAAAAAGTGCAATACAATAACAAAGAATAAAAAACAAAGTAAAATTAGAAAGATAAAAAATATATTAGGAAAAATAAAAATATAATTGAAACAACTGCAACAAGGTAAAATAAAACCACACATACACACACACACACACACACACACACACACACACACACACACAAAAGGCCTTGGCTATGGGGGTGGAACTTAGGTGGGGGGATTTGGGTGGGGCAGGACCTAGGCAAGTGGGGGGTGACGTTTGCACATGTAGCGGGGCCTCTGCTTAGGACCTGCATGGAAGGGGAGCGGCGCACATGGAAAGGAGGGCCTCTGGAGTATGGAGTTCTGGAGTTTGGGGGTAGGACCCTGAGTGAGGGTGTGTGGGTGGGGTTTAGGCCCAGCGTGTTGGAGGGGGACTCAGAGGGGGTCTCCGAGTGTAGAGGTGGGGCCCTGGGTGGGGGTGTGGGGGCGGGGCCTGGGCGCTGCACGGCAGGAGGGAGGCTCCGAGGGCAGAGGATTAGGCCCAGGAGCCCAACAGGCTCCCCGGTGCCTAAGTGGACAGGGAAAGCACTGGCCGTGTTCCCCTCCGTTCCTTTGCACCCCTCCCCCACTGTCTCTCCCAGGGTCTCCCCCGTCCCTGCTGGACCCCGAACCATGGGTGGGTCCCGCTGGGTGTAGGAACTCCTCCCCTCCCCTAGCTGCCCCTCAGGGGTGCCCATCCTGGAGGTCTGGCCTTTACCTTTGCTCCCCCTTCCCTCCCTTCCACTCCCTCAGGACCCGCACAGCTGGAGGGGGCCTCGGTGGGCAGAGGATCAGGCCCGGGATCTCAGCAGGCTCCTGGGGGCCCAAGAGGGCAGGGGAAACCTGGCCATGCTCCCTTTTGATCCTCTGCCCTCCCAATGGTCCCCCAATTTCCCCCTTCAGGCATGGGATCCCTTCCCCTCCCCCAGCCGCCTCTCAGGGGTGCCAGTCTCGCCCCACCTCCACTTCTCCTCCCCTCTCACTCCCCCCACGGTCCCACCGGGTCACTGGGGGTTCCTCTTGTCCCCTTAGGTGTCCGTGGTCCCCCACCAGTGCCTGGTAGGTGCTCTAGTTGTGACAGTCTTTGTTTTGAAGTCTACTTGAGACAATTGAGTTCTTGATTATGGGGTTAAAGGACCAGGTTTGTGCCAGAGGTATAAATGTTAAGAGTCAGCAAAAGCGAAGTACTTATGTGATGGACTGATGGCACCTAGGGGGTGAATATAGAAGAATTCAGAGATGTCTGAGGCATGGGAATAGGGGGCATCCCACATGAAATAAGTTCGTTAATTAAATCAGTAGTTCTCAAATGTTTTGTTCTCAATACTCCTTTACAATCTTAACAATTGTTGAGGACTCCTAAAGGCTATTATTTATGTGGATTATTCTATCTATATTTACCATATTAAACTTCTGATACAGTTTAAATATATATATTGATTCTTTGAAAAATGACAATCACAAACCCATTATATGCTAACATAAGTAACATGATTTTTTGAAAATAATTATCTTTTTGTAAAACCAAAAATTATTTTAAGTGAGAAGAGTTACATTGTTTTACATTTCTGCAAATCTATTTAATGTCTGAGTTAATAGAAGACAGCTGAAATCTTGTATCTGATTCTGCATTCAATCTGTTGTGATATCACTTATCACATAGCTGCTAGAAAATGCCATTGTTCAATTATGAGAGAATGAAATAAAAGCGGCATAAAACATCTTAGTGTTATTAATCAAATAATTTTGGCCTTACAGATGTGAATTCTGTCAGAGAAGATAGTGGATAGCACTCTGGTTTAAATGCTTATTCTGACAAGAGATTTTTTTTTTTTTTTTTCTGACAAGAGATTTTAAAATTATATATGATAAATGTTATTTATAAAAATTAAACTAAGATGAATAGACATGTATATAAATACATTGCCTATAATCCCATCAACTTTAAAGTTTTAAAGTATAGTTGTACGTTCTCCAAGTAAGTTTTCTATGAACTCTGGCTCTCATGCAACCCATCTTAGCAAGAAACTTTCATTCATCCATTTGAAAAACAGCTATTGGGTACTCACCATGTACCAGGCACTGTTCCAGGTATAGGGAACACCGTGGTGAATAAGGCAGCAAATTCCTTTCCCTCAGGGGGTTCACATTTTGTGGAAGAGGCACATCATAGTCTAGTAATCAAGGAACTAAGTATCTCACACAATTTCGTGTGCAGTGATAAGAACTATAGAGGGGATAAAAGTGACCAGGCAGGGACAAGGTTCTGTACAATGAAATAGCCAACGAAGTCCTCACTGAGCAAAATCCTTGATGTGGTGAGGAGGTGAGTTAGGTAAAGATCCTGGGGAAGAGTGTTAGAGACAGAAAGAATAACAGGGGAAAGACCTTCAGATGAGAAGAGCAGGGAGGCCTGAGGGGCTAGAATGGAGTTGAGGAAAAAGTGACCCAGGATAAGGGTGAAGAGGTAAACAGGGCTAAACCTTGGAAGGCAGTGGTTCTCAGCTAGGGGTGGTTTTGCTTCCAGGGGATGTTTGGCAATGTCTGGAGACATCTGTGGTTCTCACAAGTGGGAGTAGGTTATACTGGTGTTTAGTAAGTAGAGGCAAGCATGTTGCTAGATATTCTACAATGCACAGGACAGCTCCCCACATCAAAAAATTTTCTGGCCCCAAATGTTCACAGTGCTAAGGACTTCCGTTATAAAGACGCCCCTGTATTCTCTCCTACCTTTATTAGAACCCTCAGTCTCTTACAACATATTTCTGCAATGTTCAAAGATTCTTTTTCCTTTTTCCTTTAACATGTGTAGATCTGCCTTATTTCAATGCATTTTAAAAAAATTCTTCTCCTAGATACCTCCTTTCCCCCTTCTTCCTTTCGTCATAAAAGTTTTGCAAATTCAATAACATTTCATGCCTTAGTTCCTTTTCCCTCCATTGACTTCAGTCTCATATCCCCCTGCATCTACCAAAATATTCATTTGAAAGTCACCATGTTCGGGACTTCCCTGGTGGTCCAGTGGTAAAGAATCCACCTTGCAATGCAGGGGACACTGGTTTGATCCCTAGTTGGGGAACTAAGAGCCCGCACGCCGCACGGCAACTAAGCCTGCGTGCTACAACTACTGAGCCACGTGAAGCAAACTACAGAGCCCATGTGCCCTGGAGCCCCGTGCGCCACAACTAGAGAGAAGCCCACATGCCGCAACTAAGAGCCAGCACAGTCAAAAAATTAATTAATTAATTAATTAATTATTTTAAAAGACACCATTTTCTTTCTCCTGGCTAAGTTGTTCTTGACTTTATCAAACCCAGGGGTCACTTTTTTTATATATATATATTTTTTAGCAGATTATTTTTTACATTTATTTATTTTGTTATTTATTTTTGGCTGTGTTGGGTCTTCGTTTCTGTGCGAGGGCTTTCTCTAGTTGTGGCAAGCGGGGGCCACTCTTCATCACGGTGCACGGGCCTCTCACTATCGCGGCCTCTCTTGTTGCGGAGCACAGGCTCCAGATGCGCAGGCTCAGTAATCGTGGTTCACGGGCCTAGTTGCTCTGTGGCATGTGGGATCTTCCCAGACCAGGGCTCGAACCCGTGTCCCCTGCATTGGCAGGCAGATTCTCAATCACTGCGCCACCAGGGAAGCCCAAGGGGTCACTTTTTATAACGGATGTTTTATACCTCTCCATGTACCATACTGAGAGAAACTCCTGTTTAATATTACCTTTCTAGGGAATTCCCTGGCGGTCCAGTGGTTAGGACTCCGTGCTTTCACTGGTGGGACCCCAGGGACAATCCCTGGTCGGGGAACTAAGATCCCACAAGCAAAGAAAAAACAAAACAAAAACAAACAAACAATAAGAACTGCCTTTCTAGATGCATAATATTAAAACATCAACATAATGTTCTGACTATTGATGGAAAAATAAAAACAAAGTCATTTATAATAAAAAAGAATGTGTATTGCATTGTGTAAGTGTTCTGGCATGATTTTGCTTGAAGTCAAACACAAGTAGCCAAATTACCTGCTCACCTGTAGATTCACCTTGACACAACAACAGATGCAGCGTATGTATTGGCAACTCAGATGACCTGAGTGGCATTGCTTGGAGGTGTTATGATTTTTGAAATGATGTCCCCCACTTGGCAACATCTCAACTAAAGTAATGTTCCCTCATATCTTGATCATCACATCTCTTAGGAGTTTCAGCATAAATTAAAACATGGAAAAATGCTCAGTGTTTATATGTAAAATAAGGTTCAGTTTCAGTTACTCATCAACAGGATTTCCACCCATCCTGTTTACCTGCATGAATGTCCAACAGAACATTCAAAGGTTATGTGTTTGTTCCTTCATTTTCTCTTCACCTTCATCTTTATCCCATCACCTTCTCTGCCTCCACAACATTTTTGGGGGGGAGGGGGGGCCGTGCCGAGCGGCTTGCAGGATCTTAGTTCCCCGATCAGGGATTGAACCCGTGCCCCCTGCAGTGCAAGTGCAGTCTTAACCACTGGACCACCAGGGAAGTCCCAACACAACTTTTCTCCATTGATTAGTTCCTCTTCCTTTTGACTGTTTTCCTCCCTCCCCTCTTCCCTCAGCCTTAAGTCTCAGCTCCTCAAGCAACAACAGAAAATTCTCTCTACTTCTCCACTTTCTGAGACCTGGCTGCTCCCACCCCATTCTGCTGTCTTGCGTTTCTCCTTCCCAGGCAAGCACTGCCTCTGTTCTTTCTGTACCCCCTCACCTCCCACGATCCACTGCCATCAGACCTCTACCACCACCTCCCCACTGAAACTGTTCCCAAAACGTCACCAGTGTTCCTCCCTTCGACCAAATCTAAGGGAAGTTTTCAGCCCTTAGTTTACTGGATTTCTGCTATATTTTATAGGGCTGACTACTGTTTCTTTCTTAAACTGCTCCTGTCCTTCTCATTCATCTGGTCCTCAGAGCTTTCTGGCTGATCCATCTTTTTTTTTTTTTTTTTAATTGGGGTATAGTTGTTTTACAATGTTGTGTTAGTTTCTACTGTACAACGAAGTGGAGTTCCCTGTGCTATACAGCAGGTTCTTATTAGTTATCTATTTTATACATAGTAGTGTGTATATGTCAATCCCAATCTCCCAATTCATCCCACCTGCCATCTGGCTGTTCCATCTTGATTATTTCAAGCATGTGTCTTCCTCTCTGAAAGCACTGTGAGTCCCTGGGGCTTTCATCTTTGCAGTAGTCTGATTTCCTCTCTGCAGGCTCTCCCAGAGAGAGTTTATCCATTCCCTTCTTTTCCTAACTACTGCTTTTTGTAGATAGATAGATAGACAGATAGTTACAGATAGATCTCTCTCTCTCTGTCTTTTTATTAGAATGATTTCGAGCAACACAGGATTTGCTCCCTCAATATATTGGGGAAACTTTCTATAGCAACAAATACTTCTATCCTTTATCCTTAGTTGTGGATACACATCATTCCCTTGTACTTTGTACAAAAAGAATTTATTGAGTCAGTTTCTTAAAGATGGATAAACTGTTTCTGATGTTTTTAACCATGAGAAACAGTGCTGTGATATGTATTTGTGTTAATGTATTTTGCATACTCTCTAACATATAAATTGCTAAAAGTGTAACTTGACCAGTAAGAGTATGCTTTACTGGAAGATTCTCAATAGATATTGCCAAGTTGCCCTCAAAAAAAGATGATAACACATTACAGCCCACCACCTCTGTTTTCACAAGGACAGTTTCAGGAAGCCCTGAAAAGGTCATCCAGCATCTTTACTCTTCCTGTTTATGATGATAAAGTGTGTATGGTGTGAATACTTTCTTTCATTTTTTTTACTCCTAGTGAATGCAAACTTTCTTTAATGTTTATCTACCCCTCCCCTCCCTTTTTTGGGGGGAGGGGCGTACTGCATGGCTTGTGGGATCTTAGTTCCCCAACCAGGGATTGAACCTGGGCCCATGTCAGTGACAGCAACGAGTCTTAACCACTTAACAAGCCAGGGAATTCCTTCCCCTCCCTTTTTTGGTTCTTTTGTGAACTGTGTTTATATCCATTGTCAACTCTCCCACTGGAGTACTTAGGGTTTTTTTTTTTTTTTTAATGAGCACTCTTTCAGTGTGACTGTATTTGGAGATGAGGCCTTTATGGAGGGAAATAAGGTTAAATGAGATTATAAGGGTGGGGCTCTGATAGGATTAGTTTCCCTATAAGAGACACCTGAGGCCCTCTCACTCTCCCCCTCCCTTTTTCTCTGTCCATTTCTCTCTCGCTCTCTTTTGCTATTATCTTGTATTTACTGCACGTGCTGCAGTTTTCTGTTGAAAGTGACGTACCTTTTAAAATGTGTTTTTGATACAAGTAGATATTATCATACTAAGTGAAGTAAGTCAGAAAGAGAAAGATAAATACCATATGATATCACTCATATGTGGACTCTAAAATATGACACAAATGAACCTATCTATGAAACAGAATCACGGACATAGAAAACAGACTGGTGGTTGCCAAGGGGGAGGGGTTGGGGGAGGGATGGGCTGGGAGTTTGGGATGAGCAGATGTAAGCTATTATACATAGGATGGATAAACAACAAGGTCCTACTGTGTAGCACAGGGAATTATATTCAATATCCAGTGATAAACAATAATGGAAAAGAATATAAAAAAAGAATGTATATCTATGTATAGCTGAATCACTTCACTGTACAGCAGAAATTAACACATTGTAAATCAACTATACATCAGTAAGAAAATAAAAATAAAAAAATAAAATGCGTTTGTAAAGTGCACCTATTTAAAGAAAAACTGTTAGGCAGAATCGGATGATATGGAAAACTGTGATGATGGTGCTGAAGTGTCTAACTTGTGGGGCTTCACGATTTAACGAGGGGGGCGAACAGACCCCCTCCAAACAAGAGTGTAAATTTCTTGCTGGAGACAAAACTAAAAGATCACTTTATTACTGGTCTTCTATCACCACCTAGTGGTAACACATAGCAACTGCCACAGAAATTCACAGACCCAGGCTCACACATGTAGACAAATAAAATAAAATAAAATAAAAGAAAATAAAATGAAAGGAAATAAAGTAAATCGAAGGAGGCATTTGTGTGCTCAGGAATGCAGAGTTATTGCTCTCTCACAAACTGCATGCACATTAAAGGCTTAGCAAAATGCAAACGTCCCACTGGGCTCTTAACTAGCCCCATATGTTGATGATTTAAATACTTCCCTGCACAATGAAACTTTTATTTTAAAAAAAGAAGAAAAAAAAAAAAAAAGAAAAAGAAGAAAAGGAAAGAAATCCTGATTGTTTAGAGTAGGGACTTCTCAAGGTAAGGTTCCCAGACTTCCTGAACCAGAATCTCTAGTTTTGGGGCTCAGCCCTGTGTTTAGTCTCCCCACCCTGTGGGATCCACTGATTTAGAGCGGTGGTCCTCAACCAGGGGCGATTCTGCCTCCTAGTGGACATTCAGGGATGTCTGGCGACATTTCGGTTGTCACAAGAGGCATGAGTTGGGGGCTGGAGGCCAGGACACAGGACGTCCTCCTGGGACAAAGAATCATCTGACTCCAAATGTCGATAGTGCCAGGTTGAGAAAGCCCACCGATAGTACGGAATTTCCTCCACGCCCCACCCACTGCTCCACCCTACTTTCTTACCTCTGCCAACTTCACTCAGCCACCTGATGCTCATCTTTGTGCTCGACCCTGATAGGCAAGGAAGATATTCAAAATGTATAACCACTGTGTGAGCATTAACCCACCCTCGTGGGGCCCTGACTAACTGTACGAGCCCCTGCTGCTCTGTTCATCAGTCCTGCCTGCGGGCCTTTGCCTTTTTAACCTTTGCTTAATCGTAAGCATGTTTCAGATTTATAATTTAGAAGAACCAGGGGGCTTCCCTGGTGGCGCAGTGGTTGAGAATCCTCCTGCCAAGGCAGGGGACATGGGTTCGAGCCCTGGTCTGGGAAGATCCCACATGCCGCGGAGCAACTAAGTCCATGGGCCACAACTACTGAGCCTGCGCTCTAGAGCCCACGAGCCACAACTACTGAAGCCCGCGCGCCTAGAGCCCATGCTCCGCAACAAGAGAAGCCACCAGAATGAGAAGCCCGCGCACCACAACAAAGACCCAACGCAGCCATAAATAAATACATAAATAAGTTAAAAAAAAATAAGATAAAAGAACCAGGGGCACAGCATAACCACAGTTGAGAGGAACACATGTACATGATGGGGAGGAAGCCGAGACGGTGAGAAATTTTCTCATATTGAGGTATGGGGAAGTCATTCTGGCTTACACATGATTTAATTTACCACCAGCCGTTCTCAAAACAATATCTGCTAATAGCTGCCAGCTGCAACCTTATCGTCTCAAGGTCTCCCCTTGTAACTATGCAACCATTTCAGACCCCAGCCAATCCTTGTTTCACAAGCACACGTTTTTCTTGCCAGATCCAGTGATAATTCTGGACAAACAACTTGGAACATTGTGGTTTTTGCCTTTATAAGGCTCTCTCATTTTGCAGTCCAGTGGAATACAAGTCAAGTGCTTCCTGAATCTGTATCTCCTGGGCTATAGTCTTCAGTTTGGCTCAAATAAAACTCTTTTCTATTCCTACTATAGATTTTTTTTTTTTTTTTTTGGTGGCCTGAGGGCATGCGGGATCTTAATTTCCCGAACAGGGATCGAACGGTGGCCCCTGCAGTGGAAGCCTGGAGTCTTAACCACTGGACCGCCAGGAAAGTCCCTTCAGTTCTTTTTTGTTTGTTTGTTCCCTCGACAATGGTAACATCCACACCTGTGCACACTCAGCATCGCCCCTTAATGAGACTGGAGAAGATGCCTCTGTTTTCCTTACCTGTTAAATGCCAGTAATGATGGTATCTGCCTGCTAGAAAACAAAAGTGAGCAAGATGACTTACAATTGTGATAAATGCTCTGAAGGCTAGACAATGATTGGGTGAGAGAGATAGTGCGCACCTGGCAAGGTTACTCTGCTTGGGGTGTCCACGGAAGGCTTCTCGGAGGAGGTGACATTTGACATGAGGCTTGAGTGATGTAAGGGAATCAGGTCTGCGAGAACCTGGGGTAAGATCCTGTGTCACGAAAGAGTGACCCCAGCCCTAGTTAAGGAATAAATTCTGATGGGTCTAATCCAGTCATGGAGGCCCCCATCTCCTTGCTAAGGATTGGATTGGGGTGATTACCATGACCCAGATCTGGCCAACGGGACAGGAGATTGTGTCTGCTGAGAGGTGTTCGGAGAAAGTTTTCCTTACTCCTGAAATGGCTTCCTTTAGACTTTGGATGTTTCTGTGGCTGGAGAGGGTCCTTGAAACCACAGCTGCCATCGTGCAACCACCCTGATCGTGTGGCTTCCTCTGAGGTCCGTGAGTTACCTGCGGTTCATGGAAAAGACCACGTTTTCCTCAGACCTCTGCATTCTGCTGCTTCTGGGGTTTCTGCTAGAAAGAATGAGGCAGAGAGGGAGAGAGAGAGGGCGGAGACAGAGAGAGCAAGATACACGCAGAGAGGAGAGAGGCAGACATGGAGAAAAACATAAATGGGAAGAAAAAGAAAGTTCATTTTTTGTTTTTGTTTTGGTCTAATTTTCCCTTAAGGGGGAGTGGAGGGAAACAAATAGAGGCCAGAGGAAAATAATTTGAAGAAAGGGAAAGGGCAGAGCAGGGCAGGTGAGATTGAAATGCTAAGCTGAGCCCTCCCCCCACTACACACACAGACACACACACACACACACACACACACACACACACACACACACACACATGCATTGAGGCATCCCACGCCATGTCTGTGTATTATATGGACATAAAAAATGAACAAGAGTGTATCACAGAGTACCAAATTTTACTTACGCAGATGTGGGACCACCACTAGCAATTACATTGGAAAAACAAAAGGACCTTTCCACAGCCCAGCCCCCGCCTCGGGAATGCAGTGCCTTTGTTTGTTTGCATTTACTTATCCATTTATCTCATAAATATTTATTTTATTTTTAAAATTGGTGTCCAGGGACTTCCTTGGCAGTCCAGTGGTTAAGACTCCGTGCTTCCAATGCAGGGGGCACCGGTTCCATCCCTGACTGGGGAACTAAGATCCCACAAGCAGTAAGGTGTGGGGGAAAAAAAAAAAGTTGGTGTCCAGTTTGGTTTTATCTGAGTAATTGTGTGTGTGTGTGTGTGTGAACTCTCTTAGCAAATCTCAAGTATATGACACAGTATTAACTACAGTCACCATGCTGTACATTACTGTACGTTAGAGCCCCAGAACCTTGTAACTGAAGGCTTCTACACCTCGGCCAGCATCTCCCATTCCCCCCACCCCCACCCCAGCCCCTGGCAACCACCCTTCTACTCTTTCCATGAGTTCGATTCCTTTTTTTTTTTTTTTATAAGATTCCACATATGTATAAGTGAGATCATACAGCATTTGTCTTTTCTGTCTGGTTAATTTCACTTAGCATAACGCCCTGACGTTTCATCCATGTTGTCACAAATTGCAGGGCTTTCTTCTCAGGGCTGAATAATATCTCATTGTATGCTTTATGTTTAATTATTTAAATAAGTATACTTTAAGCCACTGGCACTTTCAGCCTCTGCCGACTAGAACCTGGGATTTCTTTAGCATCTGCAAAAGACTACAAAGCCATTTTATTTTATTTTTGGCTGTGCCAGGCAGCTTGCGGGATCTTAGTTCCCCGACCAGGGACTGAACCCAGGCCCCAGCAGTGAAAGCGTGGAGTCCTAACCACTGGACTGCTAGGAAATTCCCAAAGCCATTTTATTTTCTATCCTTTTGTAAAGACTGTAAGTTTTCATTTTAATAGCGGCAAAAGCATACATGATATACTTCTTAGGGCAACTGGAGGTTTGAGCCTTTGCTCAGCCCTTCCTTTTCCAGCCATGCTGGTCTGGCGTCCACCTCTGCTATGGACTCAGTGTTTGTGTCCCCCAAATTCATATGCTGAATCCTAACCGCCAGTGTGGTGGTGTCAGGAGGTGGAGCCTTTGGTGAGTGATTAGGTCACGAGGGTGGAGCCCTCATGATGGGATTAGTGCCCCTGAGAGCTCCCTCTGGAGGACACAGCAAGAAGATGGCCATTTATGAACTAGGAAGTCGGTTCCTCACCAGACGTGGAATCTGCTGGCGCCTTGATCTTGGACTTCCAGCCTCCGGAACTGTGAGAAATAAACGTCTGTCGTTCATGAACCACCTAATCTATGGGTATTCTGTTATAACGGCCCGAAGGAACTAAGACAGCCCCTCTACCCTCTTCACGTCACAGAAGCTCCCTCCCACCTGGAGTGAGGCGAGAGGCTGTTGCCATAGAAACCAAGGCTGGCGGCCCAGGAGGAGGGGTCGGGGAAGGGACAGAAGGAGCCCTAGAGACTGAGATTTCCCGGGCTTTGCAGACTGTGTGGGATCCCAATCACAGCCTATCCACGCAGGAGGTGCACAAGCTATGAATACAAAATAAAGAAACTCCGCAAGCGGCTTTGCCTCTCCAAGCCCCAGCTTCCTCTTCTAGAGCACGAACTACAAGCGTTCCTTGATCATGAGGTTGGTGTGAGCATAAAACAAATCATCTTATACAGTGCTCAGCACCAGATCTGACTCCTTTTAGCCTGCGTTCCTCCAAGTGGAGCCCAGAGACCACGTGACTCAAGGCACTTGGCTGGAGGGGGGCTGTTGTTAAAAATGGAGAACCTGGGATCCCTAAAACTAAGGAGGCAAAAGCTTTTCCTCTTCATATTCACTTGTTTAAATGTTTTAAAAAGTTAATTTATTTTATTTATTCATTTTTTTTGGCTGCGTTGGGTCTTCGTTGCTGTGCGCAGGCTTTCTCTAGTTGCCGGGAGTGGGGGCTACTCATTGCGGTGGCTTCTAGGCGCACGGGCTCAGTAGTTGTGGCACGCGGGCTCAGTAGTTGCGGCTCGTGGGCTCTAGAGCGCAGGCTCAGTAGTTGTGGTGAATGGGCTTAGTCGTTCTGCAGCATGTGGGATCTTCCCGGACCAGGGCTGGAACCCATGTTCCCGGAATTGGCAGGTGGATTCTTAACCGCTGCACCACCAGGGAAGCCCTGTATTCATTTTTAAAATATCACCCTGCTTCATTTTCTTCAGAGCATGTGCCCATATCCAGAATGAGTTTTGAAAATTGGTTCATCTGCTAATGATCTGTCTTCCTGCACTATGGTGTGAGCTCCAATACAACATAGAGCCTGTCCTGTTCCCCAGGGTACCCCCCCACCCCCGATCCTCCCACCTAGAGTGGGTCTTACAGCTTAGCTAATCTTCAGTGTATTATTTTTTTTTTCAGTGTCCATAATTAAAGTTTTATTGGAACACAGCCACACCAATTAATTTCCATATTGTCTGTGCCTGCTTTCCCCTTACAATAGTGAGAGAACTATGGGCCACAAAGCCTAAAAAATGTACTACCTGGCCCTTTTCAGAAAGTGTTTGCTGATCCCTCAAAACAGAGAATAACAGAGTCAGACATGCTTTACAGGGGTTAATCTGGGAGGACTTCTCAGTGGAGGTGTGGTTGAAGTGGCAAAGAGTCAGGAGGCATTTGGGACAGTCTGAATGTGGGTGCACTGATCAAACCAATGTTAAATATCCTGAGTGTAAATTTAACTACTCTAGGTACCCCATATAGGTGGACTCCTACAGTATTTGTCCTTTTGTGACTGGTTTATTCCATTTAGCATAACGACCTCAAGGTTCAGTCATGTTGTACATATGTCAAAATCTCCTTCCTTTTTAAGACCGAATAATATCTTATTATATGGATACATTACATTTTGTTTACCCATTTATTAGTCGATGGACACTTGGATCACTTCCATGGGTCAGCTTTTGTGAATAATGATGCTATGAGTATGGGTGTACAAATCTTCAATGTATTCTTGTTGAAAGGGTGGAAATACCAGAAACTTATTTTGAAAGAGGGCAGATCTATGGGATCCTAAAGTCATAGAGAAGAGTCCCTGCCCAGGGTGGTAAGGGAGAGGGGCAGAGGGGGCTGGCGAACTGCAGAGGAGCCAGGAGTGAGGTGGTCACGGCTGGGATGGAGACATCAGGTGAGAGAACGCCTCCATCCAAACCTGGACCAGCCAGAAGAACGACAGGTGGGTAGAGGGGCAGTCGGAGGTGCCCCTCCCCCGGTGGAATCAGTTCACATATTCTCAGCTACTTCTGACCTGAGAGACAGGGCAGGGACTACATCTCAAACGAGCCAGGACCAGGCCAGAAACGCAAGAACAAAACTCCCCCCATTCCCGCCCCTTGGTTCAGTCACTTCCGGTTAAGGCATTGCGCTTTGGCGCAAAACATCCACCAGTGATTGAGGTCAACTGTCAAAAGAGGGCGCAGATTTATTTCCACATTTATTTCAATCCTTTTTTTTTTTTTTTTCCGCAAAGAGGGAAATCAGTCCCCAGAGGGGAAACACATGAACTTAGAGAAGAAGGCAGGGGAGCGAATTCCACCCACTGCCTACGTGTCATGGCGCCAACACAGCAGCAGGGCCCAGGAGCAAGAGCTCCCAAGGTTGCGTTTACAACCTGGCTCCGCTACTTAAGGACTGTGGGCCGTTGCCCAAATGCACTGCTGCCTCTGGACTTCAATTTCCTCACGGATATTTCTTTCAAAAATTCGTGGAGCCCTTGCTCTGCCTCAAGGAGCTTATGTTCTAATGAGGAGACAGACAGTAAATATGGTAAAATGAAATGTACAGGCTGTTAGTGTTGGATGTTAAGGAGTGTCAGTGCCCCAAGCCAAAGACCACCAGGAAGACACCTATAGTTGAATACGTTGGTTATTGTTAAAATGAGGGGAAAAGCACACAATAGGAAACTATGAGTAAGATGGTGTTAAAAAACCTATTATAGGATTTGGATTTGAGTTGGGGATTTTGAGGAGAGCTTACGGAAGCTGGGCTTTGTTCTAGATCGTATGCCGTCAGGAAGCGAGGTTATTTCTATGACTGAGTTTCTTAATAAATCTTCTGGAAAAGGGGGGTCAACCAGAGCAAGGCTAAAGTTGTAATTGGTTAAGAAGCAGCATCAGCCAGGAGAGGACTGTTTGGTCATTTTCGTGGCTTCGATGATGTTCACGTCTTGTCTGTGTTCACACATGATTACAGAGTGGCTGTGCTCTGTCTTGATCTATAACGATTACTGAGTGGCCTTTTCTGAGGTTGATGTTCCGTGAGAACACTTTTTTTTTTTTTAATTAATTTATTTTTTTAAAATTTTTGGCTGCACTGGGTCTCCGTTGCTGCACCCGGGCTTTTCTCTAGTTGTGGTGAGCGGGGGCTACTCTTTGCTGCGGTGCACTGGCTTCTCATTGCGGTGGCCTCCCTTGTTGCAGAGCGCCGGCTCTAGAGCGCAGGCTCAGTAGTTGTGGCGCACGGACTTAGTTGTTCTGCCGCATGTGGGATCTTCCCGGACTAGGGGTCGAACCCATGTCCCCTGCATTGGCAGGCGGATTCCTAACCACTGCGCCACCAGGGAAGCCACACTTTTTTTTTTTTTTAAATTGAAGTATAGTTTTGTTTGTTTTTGTTTTTGCTGTGTTGAGAATAGACTCAGGAGGACAGGATAGAGGTTGGGAAAACAGGTTGGGGGTGGAGGGTTCTTGAAATCATTCAGCCAAGAGCTGTTGGTGTCGTGGACCAGGGCAGAGACACTGGTCATGGTGAGGAGTTGTTGAATTTTTAGATATATTTTTGGATGAGGATTGGACCTGATTTTTCTGATGGACTGGCTATGGGATGTGAGAGAAAGAATTGAAGATGGATCCGAGGTTCTAGGGCCTGGGCAACTGGAGAAATGAGATACCATTATAGGAACAATGCAGGAGTTGCTGGTTGAGTGGGTGAGGGTGGACATCAGTGGTTTAGATTTGAATTTATTATTTATTTATTTATAAATTTATTTATTTTATTTATTTATTCTCAACCACTGCGCCACCAGGGAAGCCCAGGATTTGTTATTTATTTATTTTTCTTTTTTTGGCTGCACCCTGTGGCTTGTGGGATCTCAGTTCCCCGACTAGGGATCGAACCCGGGCCCTCAGCAGTGAGAGCACCGAGTCCTAACCACTGGACCACCGGGGAATTCCCTGGATTTGTTATTTTGAGATGCCTGTTAGACGCTCAAGTGAAGATGTAAAAAATGCAGATAGAGGGCTCCCCTGGTGTTGCAGTGGTTAAGAATCTGCCTGCCAATGCAGGGGACACAGGTTTGAGCCCTGGTCCGGGAAGATCCCACATGCTGCAGAGCAACTAAGCCCGTGAGCCACAACTACTGAGCCCGCATGCCACAACTACTGAGCCCGCTTGCCTAGAGCCCGCGCTTGGCAACAAGAGAAGCCACTGCAATGAGAAGGACACGCACTGCAATGAAGAGTAGCCCCCGCTCGCCGCAACAAGAGAAAGCCCGCACACAGCAACGAAGACCCAATGCAGCCAAAAATAAATAAGTTTTAAGTATAAGTATGTGTCAATATTGCATGAGACATACACTGAAAAAAATTACTTTTTGTGGGGAGAACAAATTTCTTGTACATAAAAATTCCAAATAATTTATGTAGATACTCCACCCGCCAGGAGGTGGAGCATGGCTCTTTACTTTTTAAGAGCAGGTGACTTCCTTTGAAAGAGTATAATAGGCAAAGGGAGAGAAAAAGAATAACTTTACAGTAGAGAAACCTGACACACCTCATCCTGGTAGTAACCAAGGTTACCAAGAGTAAACTTGATCACAGTATGTACTCGTGATACGGTGTGATAAAAGTGGTACTTTTCCTCTGGTCTTCTTCCACAAAACCCATAACCCTAGTCTAATCATGAGAAAAATATCAGACAGTCCTAAATGAAGAACATTCTACAAAATACCTGACCAGTCCTGAAAACTGTCGAGGTCATTAAATACAAGGAGAGTTTGAGAAACTGTCACAGCCGAGAAGAGCCCAAGGAAACATGATGACAAAAGGCAGGGACTTCCCTGGCAGTCCACTGGTTAAGACTCCATGCTCCCAATGTAGGGGGCAAGGGTTCGATCCCTGGTCGGGGAACTAAGATCCTACATGCCGCGTGGCGTGGCCAAAAAAAAAAAAAAAAAAAAAAAAAAAAATGTACTGTAGGGTCCTGGATGGGACCCTAGAACAGAAAAAGGACATTAGGTAAAAACAAAGGAAATCTGCATAAAGCATGGACTTTTGTTGATAATATTAGTTCATTAATTGTGATAAGCCATATTAGTGTAAGATGCTAATCAGGGGGGAAACCAGGTGCAGCCTCTATGGGAGCTCTGTCTACTGTCTTTGCAGCTTTCCTCCAAAGTGAAATCTATCTTAAAATTAAAAGTTTATTTCAAAATTAGTAGTTGTTTATCTGAAATTCATACTTAACTGGGCACCCTGTATTTTCACAACTCTATTCTGAGTTACCTAACTCAGTTATGCATTTTGGAGCCATCAGTGTGTTTGTGATCAAAGCCAGGAGCCTGCATGTGGGTCACCAAGGGAGTGAGTGTGATTAAAGGATACAATGTCAGATGTTGGTGGGAATGTAAACGGGTGCAGCCACTGTGGAAAACAGTATGGAGGGTCCTCAGAAAACTAAAGATAGGGCTTCCCTGGTGGCGCAGTGGTTGAGAATCTGCCTGCCAATGCAGGGGACACGGGTTCGAGCCCTGGTCTGGGAAGATCCCACATGCCGCAGAGCAACTGGGCCCGTGAGCCACAATTAATGAGTCTGCGCGTCTGGAGCCTGTGCTCCGCAACAAGAGAGGCCGCAATAGTGAGAGGCCCGCGCACTGCGATGAAGAGTGGCCCCTGCTTGCCACAACTAGAGAAAGCCCTCACACAGAAATGGAGACCCAACACAGCCATAAAAACAAAACAAAACAAAACAAAACAAAAAAACACTAAAGATAGAGCTGCCATAGGACCCAGCAATCCCAGTCTGGGGCATATATCCAGACAAAAGTATAGTTCAAAATATACATACATACACCCCTATGTTCATTGCAGCACTAGTCAAAATAGCCAAGACATGGAAACAACCTAAATGTCCATCAACAGATGAATGGATAAAGAAGATGTGGTACATATATACAATGGAATATTACTCAGCCATAGAAAAAGAATGAAATAATGCCATTTGCAGCAACATGGATGGAACTAGAGATGATCATACTAAGTCTAGTAAGTCAGAAAGAGAAAGACAAATACCATATGATGTCACTTATATGTGGAATCTGAAAAAAATAGTACAAATGAACTTATCTGTGAAACAGACTCGCAGACATAGAGATCAGACTTGTAGTTGCCAAGGGGGAGGAGAGTGGGCGAGGGAAGGAGTGGGAGTTTGGGATTAGCAGTTGCAAACTATTATATATAGGATGGATAAACAACAAGGTTCTACTGTATAGCATAGGGAACTATAGTCAACATCCTGGGATAAACCATAATGGAAGAAAATATGAAAAATAATATATATATATGTATAACTGAATCACTTTGCTGTACAGCAGAAATTAACCCAACATTGTAAATCAACTATACTTCAATAAAATAAATATTTAAAAATTGAAAACAAAAATAGTGCCAGGAGGTGGAAACACAGCTAGAGGAGGTGTTAGGTGTTTGAGCGAAGTGTTTAAGGGCGTCCATTCACTGCTATGTGACTCAGTCTCTCTAAGCCTCAGTTTCCTCACCTGTAACATGCAGTATAGAATCGTGCCTGCCTCTTGGGCTCTTCTGGAGGAGAAAAGGAGATGACCTTGATAAAACATTTAGCATCCCATCCGGTGCACAAAACCCAAACAATGAAAGTTAATGTTTACCCTCATTTATCAACCCAATCTTCTTTACGGATATGCCTCTACATATGCACATGCACACATGTACTTAGGTAATATGAAATAGATATTTATTTATTTTAAACATTTTACTAGTCCTATTTAATTAATTAATTAATTAATTTTTGGCTGCACTTTTGGTCTTTGTTGCTGTACGCGGGCTTTCTCTAGTTGCAGCAAGGAGGGGCTACTCTTCGTTGTGGAGCATAGGCTCTAGGCGCCCGGGCTTCAGTAGTTGTGGCACGCGGGCTCTAGAGCGCAGGCTCAGTAGTTGTGGAGCACGGGCTTAGTTGCTCCGCAACATGTGGGATCTTCCCAGACCAGGGATCGAACCTGTGTCCCTTGCATTGGCAGGCAGATTCTTAACCACTGCACCACCAGGGAAGTACTGAAATAGATGTTTATATTTTCAAAAACAGGGTACACATTAGGAAACGTGAAATGTTTCACTCCTTTTGACTACATTAGGGAAATTGATTCCAGAAGCATTCCATTGTGCATTTATTGTGTGCCAGACACCATGATTAACACTTCCAAATAAATAAAGCCTGCAGGTTATAAAATTCAATGTTGTCAGTTCCCAAAATTTGGATGAAAACTGGTGGAGGATTGAATCCAGGGATAATTTGCTAAACAGGTGGGCATTCAGACAAATGAATGATTTTAAACAGATGTCTGCAGAATACTGTCCGCATTGTTTTGTGTCTTAGAGAAACCTTCCCTATTCTTAATTACACCGGTATGTATATCATTCTTGGAATCCGGCCTGGCCTTTAGCTCAGTGGAAAATTCCGCTGGTGATTTATGAGCTGTTTCATCTGGCCATTGGAGAGTCAGTAAACATCCTCGCTGCTTTTCCCCACTGAGTACATGTTCTCTGTGCTTTTATTCTTTTCACGTTGTCTCTCAGTAATATCCCTCCAATTCTTTCTCCATTTCCACCGCCCGTGGCCTAACCACACCGCCTACATATATTTCCTGGGTAATTCTCGTAACCACCTCCACCTCTCCCTCTTGTGTCCCAGGCTGGCCCATGTCAGTAAATGTCGTGATCTACCAGGTTGCTCGAAATGAAAACCCAGAAGTGATGCCTTATTTATCCTCTTCTTTGGAACCCCTGCATCCAATCCATCTGCAGGTCCCACTGAATCAACTTCATCTTCTCCCACTGTCTACGTACGTCTCAAAGATATTGTGTACAGAAAAAAAAAATTAACCAAAAAAAAAAAAAAAAAGGAAAAGACTATTGTGTACATATTTCTCTCCTCTAGACCAGATCACCATCAACTTAGGCCTGTGTATTAGTCTGGGTTCTCCAGAGAGACAGAACCAACAGGAATGATAAATAATTATAAAAATGTAAATGTATGGGAATTCCCTGGCGGTCCAGTGGTTAGGACTCGGCTGGGGCCCTGGGTTCGATCCCTGGTCAGGGAACTAAGATCCCACAAGCTGCAGGGTGCTGTTGAAAAAAAAATTAAATTTATATTATAATATAAATAATATAATATAGGTATATAGTTCTATGTAATATGTCATAGATAATATGTTTCTGTGTAATATATTATAAAATATAATGTATTTTATTTACAATATGTTGTAGGTGTGATTAACTAATCAATTGACTTAAAGCCAGTTACCTTCCACCATGTGGGTGGATCTCATCTAATCGGCTGAAGGACTTTTATTCTGCATTATCATGTTTATAAACTTACATTGGTAATGAAGCAAAGGGGGCAAAATGTTAATAAGTAGCCAATTTGGGTAAAGGTGTGTAGCAATTTTTTGTTCTGCTTTTACGACTTTTCTGTAAGTTTGAAATTATGTTAAAATTTTAAAGTTATATAAATTGCATTGACAACTTGGAAAAAAAAAATAATGAGAGTGCAAGATTGGTCAGCCCCTCCCTCCTGGCTTCCAACTTAGGGAAAAGCAGGTTTGTAAGATAATCTAGGGATAATAATTTTGCAAAAACAATTACCATTACCTGGGTGTGGAAATGGGCACCTGCACACTCTTATTCCATTTTTTTAGGATATTGATGGATATGCTGCCTGGAATCAGGCCTGGCATTTAGCTCAATGGAAATTCCATGGAATTCTGGGGAGCTGAGTGTCCATCAGCCACTGGACCTTGTGTGAAAATTCTAATGGCTTCTTCTTCCTGGCCGGTCACGCTCACTCAGAAGTGCATTTCTTTTTTATTTTTGATCTGTCAGAGGTTTTTTAGAGTAGAAAATGGCAGGCCCGTCTCACGGTAAATAGACATGTAAAAATTCTAAACAGAACGTTGCCACATTTATAACCAATGGTATATAAAAGAGTAACACATCATAACCTAGTTGACTCATCAGGAATGCAAAAAAAAAAAAAAAGAGTTTGATAAATCTGTCATCCATTATTGACGAGGACATTTAGGAAACTAGCAATAAATTACAGCAAACACAGAAGCACAATGAATATTGAAAATATTTCTTAGGAGGTTGGGAGTAAGATAATGATGCTTCCCTAACCGCTTCTGCTAAATGTTGAACTTGTCCCTCAATCTTGCCAACTTGTCTGATTATTGTATTGTATTGTATTGTATTTAGGTCGTGCCACACAGCTTGCGGGATCTCAGTTCCCCAACCAGGGACTGAACCTGGGCCACGGCAGTGAAAGCCCAGAATCCTAACCACTAGGCAACCAGGGAACTCCGTGATCAATTTTAATAATTTTTATGTAGATCTTTTGGGTTCAGAAGTGGATTTCTTTATTTTCTTTCTTTATTTATTTAATAAATACGCCGGGTCTTAGTTGCAGCTCACGGGCTCCTTAGTTGTGGCATGCGAACTCTTAGTTGCAGCATGCATGTGGGATCTAGTTCCCTGACCAGGGATCGAACGCGGGCCTCCAGGCCCCCTGCATTGGGAGCACAGAGTCTTAACCACTGTGCCACCAGGGAAGTCCCCAGAAGTGGATTTCTAATTGTTCTCCCTTTATCAACCTCGCTTCACCCTGTATTATCTCCCTCTGCTAAAAAAAAACCCTACTCAGTCCGTTCTCCAAGCCCTCTGCCTTCATCTTGGTCCAGCCCACCATTAAATCCCCCTGGTGACAATGACAAACTCCCAGGAGCCCACCTCCAGCTCCCCCATCTTGCCTATCTCTAATGGTCACCACCGGTCACCACCACCCACCATGTGACTCAAGCCCCACACCTCCTGACTCAGCCCCTTTCCCTAAATCCCCAATCCCAAATCCTGCTGACTCAGCCACTCTCTGCAGCTCTCTCCCAAAGCTCCAGTTTTCTTTTCTCTCACAGTCGACTGAAATACTGCTCAGGATTTGTAACTCATCTCCTCACCTCTTTTCAATCCCCTGACCGATGTTTGCCTGGCATGTGACATGCCCCCACTGATGTTCTCTAGAGATTAAATAAAATGCTAGAGAGTTCCTTGGCGGTCCAGTGGTTAGGACTCGGTGCTTTCTCTGCCAGGGCCCGGGTTCAATCCATGATCGGAGAACTAAGATCCTGCAAGCCATGTGGTGTGGCCAACCTCCCCCCAAAAAAAAAACACCCCAAAACCCCAAAATAAAACAAAACAAAAACAAAGCTAGACACATGACATTAAATAATGTTTGAATCAGAAGAAGAAAAAAATTCCCTTTGCAGTATCTTTGGGGCCATCATATCACATAAAGGATAGTGTCTTAGTTTGGTTTGAATGTCTTTAACAATATTATTCACCAACATCTCCTTTGAACAAACAGGCAAACAAAAACAGGTCTTAGGCTCAAAACCCTGGCTGGCAATTGCATATACTAATGTTAAACAACATTCTTTGTGTGTGTGTTTCCTTGTATATCTATTTTTATTTTCCACAGTAAGAGAAAATGGTGTTTCCATTCACAGTCATGATTTAAAATTTCCTTGAAAGGGAATTTACAGTTCAAGTATAACAGAGAGCAATTTAAAAGGAAAAAAAGTATTAAGTGTCTAATAATACAGCAAAGACACCCATATGGCAAAATTCATGAAGGTGGTACATAAAGGGCTATATATTTGGAAACACTGTACTCACCAATCCATTTTCCACACGCATAGCTGAAGTGGCCTCTCTAGAATGTAAATCTGACCATATCACTCCTCAGGATAAAACCTACTTTCCCCAGGGAATCCTCCTACACTGTTGGTGGGAATGTAAATTGGTGCCGCCACTATGGAAAACAGTATGAAGTTTCCTTAAAAAACTAAAAACAGAACTACCATAGGATCTTGCAATCTCACTCCTGGGCATATATGTGGATGAAACTATAATTTGAAAAGATACACGCATCCCTGTGTCATTGCAGCGCTATTTACAATAGCCAGGTCATGGAAGCAACTTAAATGCCCATCGACAGACAAATGGATAAAGAAGATATGGTACATATATACAATGGAATACTACTCAGCCATAAAAAAGAAGGAAATAATGCCATTTACAGCAACATGGATGGACCTAGAGATTATCATACTAAGTGAAGTAAATCACAAAGAGAAAGACAAATACCACATGATATCACTTATATGTGGAATCTAAAATATGGCACAAATGAACTTATCTACGAAACAGAAACAGACTCACAGACACAGAGATCAGACTTGTGGTTGCCAAGGGGGAGGGGTGTGTGGGAGGGATGGATTGAGAGTTTGGGATTAGCAGATGCAATCTATTATCTATAGGATGGATAAACAACAAGGTCCTACTGTACAGCACAGGGAACTATATTCAATACCCTGTGATAAACCACAATGGAAAAGAAAATTAAAAAGAACATTATATATATATATATATACACACACACATATAAAACTGAATCACTTTGCTGTACACCAGAAACTAACACAACATTGCAAATCAACTATACCTCAATAAAAAAAAAAACCAAAAAACCTCCTTTCTCAAACATAACTTATGTTTGCCCTCACATCCTGGTTTCCAAATACCATTCTCCACTCAAGGGGAGCCAGGGCTCCTTGAAGAAATGGCTGATTCCAGAGCTGGGCAAGAAAAACACAAGATGAGCCTGGAATATCCTGTGTCTGAAAGTAAGGAAAGACTAAAAAAAAAAAGGCAAAATGACCCAGATGCCAGCTTGAAGGGATTCTCACTATCAAAACTGGAATAATTCCGGGAAAAAATAAATACAAATGATAACTCATAAGCCGAAGTTAGAATCTGTAAATCAACACTGAGTCAGGGACTTCCCTGGTGGTACAGTGGTTAAGACTCCGTGCTCCCAATGCAGGGGGCCCGGGTTCGATCCCTGGTCAGGGAACTAGATCCCACATGCCTGCCACAACTAAGAATTCACATGCCTGCCACAACTAAGAATTCACATGCCACAACTAAGGAGCCCACGAGCCACAATTAAGGAGCCTGCCTGCCACAACTATGACCCAGCGCAACCAAATAAATAATAAAATAAATAAAATTAAAGAAAAAAGATAATTGGAGAATATTAGAAACAATTTTAAAAGAAACACTGAATCAATAAATATGGGAGAAAGGAAAGCACAGTGTTGGTGGCTGGTGAGGGTCCACTTCCTGGTTCACTGATGTCCATTTTCTTGCTATAACCTCACATGGCAGAAGGGGTGGGGGAGCTCTCTGGGGCCTCTTTTATAAGGACACTAAATCCATCATGAAGACTCCACCCTCATGACCTAATCACCTCCCAAAGGCCCCACCTCCTAATACCATCACATTGAGGACTGGGTCTTAACATACGAATTTTGGGGAGACACAAACAGTCTGTAGCATTGACCTGAGACATCACCCCAGTCCACCAGTCACCCAACACCCTCCCCATGATGTGACAGAGGTAGCCTATGTATACACATATTATTTGTATATTTTGTATATTGTATATCTTATAATTATTGTATAATGTAATATATTGCATTAAATTATATATATATATATATATATATATATATATATATATATATATATATAAAATATGTTCCTTCCCCCGTCTTTTACACAATGGTAGCAACCCTTCATATCGTTATACACCTTGCTTTCACTTCACTGTATATTTTGCTTTTTCAGTTCCTAAAGGACGTCCCGAGAATTTTGCACAGCAGCCTCAAATTCCATCGAATGCACTCAGCAGAATGGCAGTCCAGCGGTTAGGACTGTGCACTTTCACTGCTGAGGGCTCGGGTTCAATCCCTGGTCTGGGAACTAAGATCTTGCAAGGTGCAGGGCCAAAAAAACCCCCCAAAAACAAAAAACTGCTACCATCTATTTAGGACCATATTTTAGAGCCAGAATGGCCATGCTTTTGAAAAAAAACAAAAAACAATAAACAACAAACCCCAATCTGTGAAAAGGCCCATAGTCATTAGAAGAAAACACTGACAGTTTGTACAGTTTCATGGAAAAAAAAAAAACAAAAACAGAACAACAACAACAACAACAAAAAAACAAGCAAACATTTGCTCAAGCAGATGTTCAACCCTTTGTTCCCCACACCATCTGCTTCCATTCCCGAGACACCGCGTTACAGTGAATTTCCCCAGTCATCAAAAGTTCCACTGGGAGGCACCTGTCCTGAGATTCCGAATTGTGATGAATAACTGCAGAGTCTCAAAATAAACAGCAATCATTTTCTGAAGGCACCGACAAAGACCATCTCCCTTTGACCCCCCCCAACCCTGATCCTGTAAATAATGTAATTTCGGTCATGAGATGTGGTTGAGTCTTTGGTTTCATTCAAATTATTGTTAGCTTTGTGGGGGTACTTGGGTGATGATGGGGACCAGAAAACATGTGCCCAGCACCTTCTGGAAGAAGGCTGAATGGAACCCTCCCACTTGTGTTTGTTGGGGGGAAAGATGCTTGAAGCTTTTGAAGCCCAGCTTGCCTTCCTTATAGTCAGGGGTGTCTCACAATTACATTCAGGTGCCCACAATGTCCCAGGCACTCAATCATCTTCTGTCGGAGGAAGAATGGGATACGGTTGAATGGTCAGGATAGACAAGGGCTCTGTCACCAGCACCTACAGCAGCTGCTTAATGGCGAACCTGAGATTTCTTTAAGTCAGCAGCAGCTTGCACGGCCAATTTCATGTTTGTCCTTCTGTGAAAACCCCATTCGAGGAGACCTTTTAACGAGCACGAAGGCTGGAGTAACCGGTAACGTGGGTCTGGGTCGGGGAGGGATTGCAGGATAACCAACCCTCCCGCCCCATCACACCATCCCCAAGTCCAGGCTATTCTGCTGTTGACTAGATTATCCCTCGGTCCCCTCAAGGGTACTTAACTGACATTAGCGACTGAAACTGTTGCCGTGGAAACTACAGCTGGAGCGGGAGACAGGGGTGAGGAAGGTGCAGCCGGAGGCCTGGAGACTGGAATTTTCCAGGTCCTCGCGTCATACAAAGTGTGGGTGCAAAATCCCAGTCTAGACACAGAGCAGCTGGTCAATACATAACTGTATCTATTATTTGCGAATGAGTGAAAACACGGGGTCTTTGGTGCTCGGTGTAAGCTCTCTGAAACCTCACCTTACTTTTCTCAAATGGGTCTAATCATCACTCCTGGCTAATAGGGCTGCTGGGAGGATTAAATTACTCTGGGTCTACCCAGGCCTTACTACCCAGGTGTACGTTGGGGATCAACTGGGCAGTTGGAGGCTTGTTAAAAGGCACATTCCAAGGCTACTCTCTAGACTTTCTGAAGCAAAACACCTTGTCCGAGCATTCATGCACCTTCCCGATCGTCATTCGTTTCCTCTTACCCTGATAATTTTCTTCGCAGCAGTTTTTAGAGCTGTGCTTTCCAGTATGGTAGCTGCAAGCCATTTTGTGGCTGAGTGCCTGGAATGCGGCTAGTGCCCGTTGAGATACGCTGTAATTGTGAACTACACACCAGCTTTCAAAAACCTAGAAACAAACACACAAAAAATTAAAATATTTCATTGATTTTTTTTAAAACATGGGTATCATTGGTTTGAATGGCAATATTTTGCATATCTTGGATTCAATAAAACCTATTAAGATGAATTCCACCTGTGTCTTTTTATCTTTTTAAACGTGGCACCTGGAAAATTTGACACACGTGCCATGCATTTGTGGCTTGCATTGTATTTCTACTGCTTGGTTTTATTTTATTTTATTTTTTAAACCAAATATTTCTCTCTCTCTCTTTTTGTTTTTTTGCTGTCTTGATTCTTCTATTGATTCTATTTATTTGGCCGTGCCGTGAGGCACGCGGGATTTAATTCCCTGACCAGGGATGGAACTCGTGCCCCCTGTATTGGGAGCATCGAGCCCCAACCACTGAACCGCCAGGGAAGTCCCCATTGCTCGGTTTTAGAGTCTGAAATAATCATGTTAATTTCTTATTTGCTTTCTGCGTCCCTGCATGCCGGTGAACATTCAATGAAAGTACAGACCTTCTCTGTCTTGTTTATCCTGTATTAAATACACACATCTGGCCCTTAGTATATATATTTTTAATGACTACTTGAAATATTAAGTAGATATTTGGGAAGAGGGCAGATCCTTGAAAGTCAGAAAGCCACAGAGCAAAATTCTGTCATTAATCAATTGGGGAGTGTCATCCTCTATCGCAAGAAGCCTCTTTTCTTCCATCTTTCACTGGTCCTGTCCTCTTTTCAGCTAAACCTGGATCTCAACTGATTTGTTAACTTTGGGTACTGGAGAAACTAGAAATTTTTTTTTTTTTCTTTTTGGCTACGTTGGGTCTTCGTTGCTGCGTGCCGGGGTTTCTCTAGTAGCTGCGAGCCGGGGCTACTCTTCGATGCGGTGCACGGGCTTCTCATTGCGGTGGCTTCTCTAGTTGCGGAGCACAGGCTCTAGGCGCGCGGGTGTCAGTAGTTGTGGCGCGCAGGCTCAGTAGTTGTGGCTCACGGGCTCTAGAGCGCAGGCTCAGTAGTTGTGGTGCACAGGCTTAGTTGCTCTGCAGCATGTAGGATCTTCCCAGACCAGCATTGGAACCCGTGTCCCCTGCATTGACAGGTGGATTCTTAACCACTGTGCCACCAGGGAAGTCCCAGAATTTTTAATATTAGGAGGGCGGGTAGGGGGGGAGTGGTCCAAAATTGTCCCAGAAGAATAGTTTGGATTTGGGGTTTGGAGGAAAATGCAGGTGCAGAATCTATCAGCTTCTGCACAGAGGTATCTGATCTACCTTTTCTTGTAAATTCCCCGATCCCACCCCCACCTAAAATAGTCCCTGACCTGTCACTCTCTGTGCCTTATCCCAATATTTTATTCTCCAGAGAATGTAATACTATCATAGATTTTAGTATGTGTGTGTCATATATATGTATATATACTTTAGTATTTTAGTGTGTCATATATATGTATATATACTTATTATATATTATACTTACGTATATTATTTATATATAAATATGTGCTTGTATTTACATATATATTTGTATTTACTATGTCTTCAAATAGGATGCCAACTCTCATGAGAACGAAGACTATATCTGTTTTAGATGCCCACCACTTAGGACAGTGTTTGGCAAACAGTAATCACTCTATAAACATCTGTTGAATGAATGAATCAGTCAAATAACTGATTATTGGCGAGAACAAAGGCTGTTTACGTCATCGGTGCCGGAGGCTGTTGCGGAACAGACACCTCTGATTTCTGCTGGTGTCGGCAGGTTCCCCCACCCCTTTTGCAAAGACATCATTTAAAAGGCGCTCATTTAAAACTGTGATGTTACCAAAAGATGTGCCCAAATCCCACGTAGGGATTCAGAAGACCTGTGCCCTCCCCCAGACCTCGCCCTTCTCCAGCTCGACAGTTCTGGTATCCATTACTCTGCCCTGGTCCTTAAGAGCATTCACGGGGTGTCAGTGATGCAAGCAGGCCCTGTTGCCATGGAAACTGCAGCCGGCGAGGCGATGCGGAGGACGCTGAGAGCCCCTTAGAGGATGGAACTTTCCAGACTGTGTGTGTGTTACAATCTCAGCCTGCCATGAGAATTTGTTCTCAATAAATATTTGGGGGGGTTTTGAATAAAAATATGGGATCATGGGAAAGTGACGTCACCTTTCTGAGACAGTTTTCTCCTCTGAAGTGGGAAAATATATATATTTTTTCTGGATCCTTGGATTGTGGTGTGGATTAGAATAGATGCTGCTTGTAAATCGCTTGGCACCGTGCCTGTCATGGTGTAGCCAGGATTTTTAAAAACTCTGTTCCAGAATTCACCTGCATCAGAAAGGGGAGGGGGGGTGGGTGGAGAGAAATAATTAAATATACAGAGTTCTGGGCTGCCCTCCAGACCAACGAAAGCAAAAGAACTCACCCCCTTCTCCTTACACTCACCTTCTAGTCACTATTCTGCTTTATTTCATGCAGGTCATCTCAGCACCCAAAATTACCTTCTTCATTTCTTCCCCCCCCACCAGCTTTATTGAGGTATAAGTACATTACGTGATGTTTTGATATATGTATACGTTGGGAAATGATTACCACAATCAAGTTGTTGACACATCCATTACCTCACAGTTACAACTCTGTGTGTGTCTGTGGTGAGAACATTTAGGATCACTCTTAGCAAAAGTCAAGTATACAATTTGTATGGTAGTATTATATGGTAGTATTAACTATAGTCTCCATGCTGTACATTAGATCTCCAGAACTTAACTCATCCTGCATAACTGAAACTTTCAACCCTTTGACCAACATCTCCCCATTCTCCCCCAACCCTTCTTTCTTTTTTTAATTATCTTTCCCCGCTCACTACAGAGTGAGTTCCATTCTGTGGGAATGGAGACTGTCTTTCTTGGTCTCCTCCTGCACCCCCAGCCCATCACAGTGCCTGCACGTAGAAGGTGCTTCATGTATCAATATTTGTGAATGTATGGAAGCATCAATGCATTGTGTGGAGGGAGGAAAGATTTCTGAAAGGCAGAAGGATCTAGGAAGTGGAGGGGAAGACAAAGGATGCTTTTGTGGAGGGGTAAACCGTTAAGGAAGGTGGGCTGGGGGACACTGGCAAGGCTGGCATTAGTGTTCAGGCAGGAGGAGACCTCGCTGTCTGATCCTAGAACTGAAAGAAGGGAGAGGTGGAATGGCAGAGCAGCCTTTGGGGGCATCACTTATCAGGAAGAGGAGCCCACTCCCAAGCCCCCAGACACTTCTGAAATCCAAAGGTCCCCAACTTGAACTCTCACGAGGGGGACACAGGTCATGGAAGGGAAGAAGATGGGCTGGGGCTTGTGCATATTATACAATTCAGACTATTTTTCATTTCTGTAAAGATACATCCTCCCCTCTTCCACTGCTTTATTTTATTTTTTTATTTTTAAAATATATTTTATTTATTTATTTTTGGCTGCATTGGGTCTTGGTTGCGGCCCGTGGGCTTCTCTCTAGTTGTGGCACGCAGGCTCCAGAGTGCGTGGGCTCTGTAGTTTGCGGCATACAGGCTCTCTAGTTGAGGTGAGCGGGCTCAGTTGCCCTGCGGCATGTGGGATCTTAGTTCCCCGACCAGGGATGGAACCTGCGTCCCCTGCACTGGAAGGCAGATTCTTAACCACTGAGCCACCAGGGAAGTCCCTCCTTTATTTTAAAATAAGTGATTATCCTATTGATACTATGTATAAAATAGGTAACTAATGAGAACATACTGTATAGCACAGGGAACTCTACTTAATGCACTGTGGTGACCTGAATGGGAAGGAAATCCAAAAGGGAGGGGATACATGTATATGTATGGCTTATTCATTTTGCTGTACGGTAGAAACTAATGCAACATTGTAAAGCAACTATATTAGAATAAAAATTAATTTAAAAAAATAAAATAAGTTATTATCTGAAATAATGCCATTTGCAGCAACATGGATGGTGAAGTAAATCAGACAGAGAAAGACAAATATCATATGATATCACTTATATGTGGAATCTAAAAAAAAATATACAAATGAACTTATTTACAAAACAGAAACACTCACAGACTCAGAGAACGAACTTATGGTTACCAGGGGGTAAGGATGGTGGGGGAGGGATTGTTAGGGAGTTTCGGATCGACATGTACATGCTGCTATATTTAAAATGGATAACCAACAAGGACCCCCTGTATGGCATTTTCTTAAAATAAGGGAGTTTCTCAGTCTGGCCTCGGTGTTCGCAAGGGGGCAGAGTAATACCTCCTACGAAAAGCGAACTATCGCCTCAAGCACAGTACAAACCGGACACTGACATAGAGTCTGGACATACAGGGGGTGGTGAGGAGTGTGGCAAAGGGGAGAAAGTGTGCTTGGTTGAGGCGGGCAGCTGCTACCAGACACCATCCAATAATGGTTTGTACGGGTGACATCGAGCCCAGTCTCGATGCTAGATCTTCTGAATTTTCAAGAGAAATTGGAAAACCATGTTTTTGTGTTGAATTCTCCCAGGATTTCAGTGCCGCTTCAATACTTATACATTGTTGGTGGGCTGGTAAACGGGCACGATCTTTATGGTGGGCGATTTGGCATTATCAGTGCAAAATCTGAAGGCTTGTATCCTTTGACCCAGCGATTCCGCTTCCAGAAGTATATTGCACAGATGCACTTGTACACGCATGTAATAGCACGGGTGTATGGGAATTCTCCGCAGCATTGTTAGTTATAACAGAGGAGTGGACACAACCTCAAAACCCATGGTTAGATATTGTGGGACAGCCACACAGTGGGATACTTTGTATGAAAAATGAGTAATCTGCTGAAGTCCTGGTGTAGAAAGGTCTCCAAGAGTTATCTATTTTATTTAATGTGTCTATGGATATTACAGGCACCACTCCGGCTGCTTTTCTTTCAACCCTCACCGCAATCCCTGTTTTAGAACTGGGGAAACGGAGGCCCCAAGAGGTGAAGCCCAGAGTCCCACGGTAACAAGTGAAGAAGCTGGGAGTCAAACGTAGACAGCTGGGTTCAATCCATGCTTTTAGCCACCAAGCTTTGCTGTCTTCACATTAAGCAGGAAATAGCAAGTTGCAGAAAAATGGGTGCAAAAGTTACTATTCTGTTTTTAAAGGGGGGGGGGCTGCCAATGTGATGTGCTTACAATGACTCATTAAAGATGATGTTCCACATCCCACGAAGGGTACAGGGTGGCTTGGGACTGGCGGGAAGGTCGAATTTTCACTACATAATACTTCCCGTAAGATTATTAAGTCCACAGAGTTAACATTTAACCACCATTTAAAATGTACTACCATTGAAGCAACCTAAATGTCCATCGAAGATGAATGGATAAAGAAGATGTGGTCCATATATACAAGGGAATACTACTTAGCCATAAAAAAGAATGACATAATGCCATTTGCAGCAACATGGATGCAACTAGAGATTATCATACTAAGTGAAGTAAGTCAGAGACAAATATCATATGCTATCACATATGTGGAACCTTAAAAAATGATACAAATGAACTTATTTACAAAACAGAAGATTCACAGACATACAAAACAAATTTATGGTTACCAAAGGGGAAAGTGGGGGAGGGATAAATTAGGAGTTTGGGACTAGCAGATACACACTACTCTACATATAAAATAGATAACCAATAAGGACCTACTGTATAGCACAGGGAACTATATTCAATTCTGTAATGGAAAAGAATCTGAAAAAGAATATATATATCTGAATCACTGTGCTGTACACCGGAAACTAACACAACATTGTAAATCAACTATGCTTCAATTAAAAATTTAAGAAATAATAAAATGTGCTACCATTAAAAAGAAAAAAAAACTAACTTGAAAATAATACTGGTAGCTTTGTCGTCCTGGAACTTAATGCCTGCCATCGTACGATACATTATTTCCACGTTCGTACCACCGCATCTAAGATGCAGCCCTAAACATCATTACAGGAGGCACTGGGGCTTTTTCTTCGTCCTCCACCGTATCCCTAGAACAAAACCTGGAGCTTAAACTAGGTATAGAATTAATGTGTCAAAAGAATTATCTATGTTCATCATCTATTTAATCCAATCAATATTTGTGGAATAAATAAGAGGTTTAACGAATGAATGAACACGTTGGAGAGCAGCTGGGGTTGATGGTATCGCTGGCTTTCGGGCGGCTTGGGATTTCGAACAGCGGCATAAACTCCCCCCACCTCTCTTCTGCAAAGACCCCTCTGTCTGAAGATGCACTTTAGTTGCATCAAAGTCGTGAGCAGACTACCAATGGGGAGCCCTTGCCCCATCCTCCCCATCCCCCCGCCCCCCACCAGGTGGCACGTTCATCAGCCTCAAGAGCTGTCGGCTGGCGACATCCGTTGTTATGGAAACCGCAGCCAGCCAGGGACAGGAGGGGGCTGCGACGGGAGCAGGTGGGGCCACGGAGCCTGGAATTTTCCAGGCGCAGCAGTCAGACGGTGTGTACGTGCGTATTCAAACCCTCCCCTGGACTCCAAGAGGGGGGGTCCATGGGGGGAGGGATACTGAGAAGGGGGTTCTGAGCAAGTGGCTTCTCCCCCACCTCCCACTCTGGACCCCTCTTCCACAGTGGAGACAAACGTCACAGTTCATGGGGTTCTAGCTTAGAAAAAAATGTTTCTAGAATCTTCCAGAATCACACCCCAATCATTTTCCTCCCGTCGTATTTTCTCCAAATGAGCTGTGTCTGCGGTCTTGTTTTGTCTGAGCTTGTGCAGTACTGTCCTCTCTCCTGTGCAGGGTCACAGGATCTCTGCGAGCAGAGCCGTGCTACCCTAGTGACCTGGGGACCCTCAGAGCCTTGGGCAGCGCCTGGCCCACAGTAGGTCCGCAGTGCAGATAACCAGACTTGGGCGGACAAATGGATGGATGACTCTGTGCTTTCCTGTTACACCACAGTCTCATAGGAGGTGACTGGAATGGAGCATCGTTTCTGGATTCTTCTGGCCCCCAAGGGGGTAAAAGTTGTAATCCTGGCTCCTCCTCCTTCACACTCCTTCCCACCAAGAGGGCTCAGATCCCAGGACAGCGATGGGTGGGCTCGTTTACCCCCCGATGGAGATCCTGGGGTCTTTTTGTTTGTTTGAGCTTTACTGCAGTATAATTGACAAATTAAAAATGTATACATTTAAGTTGTACAACATGATGATTTGATGCAAGTATATATTGGGAAATAACCATCACAATCAAGTTAATTAACATATCCACCACCTCACAGTTACTGTTTTTTCCTTTTCCCTTCCTTCGTTTCTTGCTTTCTTTCTTCCTTGCTTTCTCTTTCTTTCTTTCTCCTTCCTTCCTTCGCCTTCTCTTCCCCCTCCCCCTTGCCCTCCCCTCCTTCTTCTCCTCCTACTCCTTCTCCTTCTCCTTCTTCTTCTTCTTCTTCGTGTGTGTGTGTGTGTGTGGTGAGAACACTTACGATTTACCCTCTTAGGGTAAAATTTCAAGTGTACCATATAGTGTTCTAACTATAGTCACATTGCTGTACGATTCTTGGAGATCTTGGATTCTTAGAGGTCAGCCCATAGGTGTGGGGCACACTCTCACCAATGGTATGCCTGAATTTGAATCCAGGTCAGTTAGCTGTGCACCCCAGGGCCAGTCACTTATCCACTCTGTGCCTCACTTTCCCCATCTGCAATATGTCAATAATAATACTGCCCATCCTCTGGGGTCCTTCTGAGGATTGAAAGGGAAAATCACATAAGCACTGAGCACAGAGCTTGAACGTAATGGGGGCTCAGGAAGTGTCATGTGTAGTTGCATTTCATATATATTTTTTCATTTCATAAATATATGTACATATTTCAATATATATAATAAATAATTAATAATCAAAATACAGTTGACCCTTGAACAATGCAGGGGGTTAGAGGTGCTGCTGCTCTATGCAGTCAAAAATCTGCATATAAGGCTTCCCTGGTGGCGCAGTGGTTGAGAGTCTGCCTGCCAATGCAGGGGAAACGGGTTCGAGCCCTGGTCTGGGAAGATCCCACATGCCACGGAGCAACTGGGCCCGTGAGCCACAACTACTGAGCCTGCGCGTCTGGAGCCTGTGCTCCACAACAAGAGAGGCCGCGATAGTGAGAGGCCCGTGCACCGCGATGAAGAGTGGCCCCCGCTTGCCACAACTAGAGAAAGCCCTCGCACGAAACGAAGACCCAACACAGCCAAAAATAAATAAATAAATAAATAAAAAAGAAAACATGCCTACCCTTGCTAATTCAATACAGCTGCAGAGCAATCACCATTAAAAAAAAAATCTGCATATAACTTAGAGTCAGCCCTCCATATATGTGGTTCCTCGGTATCCACAGATCCAACTGACCACGGATCATGTAGTACTGTAGTAATTACCACTGAAAAAAATCCAGGGAGAAATGGACCCACGCAGTTCAAACCCGTGTTGTTCAAGGGTCAGCTGTGTTTTATGTATTATATGTATATAAACTCAATTATAGTATAGATAGATTTATATATAAAAATATATATTTATGAATTAAAAATATATAAATCAATGGTTCTTAACTGAGGGTGATTTTGCTCCTCGGGGGACAACTTGTCAATGTCTGGAGGCATTTTTGGTTGTCACAACTGAAGGGGTGAGGCTGCTGGCATCTAAGGACACTGCTCAACATCCTACAGCACACGTGGACGGCCCCCACGGCAAAGAACGATTTGGCCCCGAATGCCAGAAGTACCAAGGCTGAGAGACCCTGGTAGATACACATACATTTATAATAGTCCAGACCAATGAGAAATAAAGAAATATAACGTGAGCCACATACATAACTTAAAGTTTCCTAGCATCCTCATGAAAAAAAATAGAAAAGGAACAGGTGAAATCAATTTTAAGGCCAGATCTTATTTAACCCAGTACAGCTGACGTGCACACAGATTTTTTTTCAAGAGTAAATAGGACAGTACTACACCTCTGCAGATGCAGAACCACAGATGTGGAGGAACTCCGGCTTCGGAGGGCTGACTATTCGCTATACTCAAATTTTCCACTGCTCGGAGGGTCAGCACTCCTAACCCCTGTGTTGTTCAAGGGTCAACTACGTATTCAAAATATTACATGTAATCAGTATAAAGCGTTGTTGGGAATTCCCTGGTGGTCCAGTGGTTAGCACTCAGGGCTTTCACAGCCGAGGCCCGGGTTCAATCCCTGGTCCGGGAACTAAGATCCCGCAAGTTGCGTGGTGTGGCCAAAAAAAAAAAAAAAATGTTAATACAATATAGTCCATGTTTCTGAATATATAGAAAATTATGGATGCCTAAAAAAACCCACCATTGTTAACAAGCTATCTCACATTCTTTTTCTCGTGCAGTCTTGGAAATCCAGTGTGTGTTATACGTTATGGCACACGTCAATTCGCACCAGCCACATTTCAAGGGCTTAAGAGACCCAGGAGGCTGGTGCCGGCCCCCCGGGGGCTGGATGGCGCGGGAGAAACCATTATCACACGATGAACAGAATGGCCAGCAGAGGGCGTCATGAGACGAGCACGGATTTACTGAAATAAGACAAACACTGTATGATATCACTCATATGTGGGATCTGAAATATAAAACAAACGTATGAATATAACAAAAAAAGAAACAGGCTCACAGATAGAGAGAACAAACTAGCGGAGTGGGGAGAAGGAAGTGGAGAGGGGCAAGATGGGGTAGGGGATTAACAGGTACGAACTACCAATACTATGTACAAAACAAAAAACTAGGAGGACATATCGTACAACACGGGGAATATAGCCAGTATTTTATAATAACTGGAAATGGAGTAAAACCTTTAAAAATTGTGAATCACTACATTGTACACCTGAAACTTATATAATATGGTAAATCAATTGTATCTGAATTTTTAAAAAGCAGGGAGAGGTGGTTGGGAAGGAGCAAAAACAAAACAGAAAAATAAGGACTGGAAACAGATTCTGTGCCTGCTGGGGATTATAGGTAGTTTTTATTTCTTTATTTTCATCTGCATTTTCTAAAGTTTCTACGACAAACACGATTTTTTAAAGTACAAAAAAAAAAAAAAAAAAAAGAACCTCACGGAGTTACTTGAAAACCTATCCAACTGGAGAGAAACACATCCAATGGGCAGGGCCTGAGAAAGGAAAAGGCTTTTGGCCGCAGATGGTCAAGAGCAGGGCTGCAGTCTTACGTGCTGTGTTTCATCTCACTAGGGGGACAGATGCGTTGACAGCATGTACTTCCAAGCCTGATAACTTGGGTCCAAATCTCAGTCCTCTCTGCACAGGCCTGCCCACCCTGCTGACCCCAGCCATGTCCAGTTTCCGTGCCTGGATTCCCCCGTGGTCACCTGTGGCCTCCAGTCTAGCCCCGGTGCCCCACTGGCAGCTGGAGCCATGGTGCTTAGACACAAGTCTGACCATGGCCCTTCCTTGCCTGATGTCCTGGGGGGCTCCCTACCGCACTCAGGGTGAAATCCAAGACACTGGCCGTGGCCTAAAATATCTCTCCAGGTGTGGCCTTACCAAGCCCTCCAGCCTCATCTTACAACTACCCGCCCACCTTGGTTCTGGGCTGTTGTAGCTCCAGTTTAGGGGAGCTCCATCTCCCCTAAATTCAGATGCTGAAGCCCTAACCCCAGGACCTCAGAATGTGACTGCATTTGGAGATGGGGTCTTTACAGAGGGAATTAAAGTAAAATGAGGTCACGGGGCCCTAATCCAATATGACTAGTGTCCTTATAAGAGAGGAGATTTGGACACAGACACACACAGAGGGATGACCATGTGAGGACACAGGGAGAAGATAATTGTCTACAATCTAAAGAGAGAGGTCTCAGGAGACCAACCATGTTGAAACCTTGATCTCAGTCTTCTGGCATCCAGAACTGCGAGGGAATACATTTCTATTGTTGAAGCCACCCTCTGGTGCTTTGTTATGGCAGCCTTTGCAAACTAATATAGCCACTCCTTAAAAAAAAAAGTTGTGCTTAAAAAGCAAAAAACGTTCTGGAATCACGCGCATATAATTGATACTGAAACAAATAATTATGCAATATATTAGAAATTATTAAAAAACCCGGGTATCTCAAGTGAAATCTAGACTATGGAGACCAACAGGTGAATCCTGACAGAAATGTAAACCTATAAAATACATGCGTCATTCTTCGTATTTAGTGAAAATCGCACACAACACCTGCGACATCCAGTTGTCCCGATAGCGTGAGCAAAGGGTCAGAAGGATGAAAATATCGGGTGGGTCAGCGAAACCCAGCCACTGTGGGACTGTCCGTCAGGATGGTATTTCTGGCTGGCGATTTGACAATATGTGTTCACCTCAGTCCTAAGACACCGGCTCACTGAACCTCCCACTCTGTGCTCTGAATCCCCGAAGCTGTGTTTCTCCTTCCATTTCACGCTTGTATGTACCTGCCTCGTCCTTACCCTGTCTTCAAAGTCTAGCTCATTAACAACTACAAAAATAATAATAGCTAACGTGTGTTGTGTGCTTTAGATGTCTTACTGAAATTGGATCTTTTTGTTTTTTTGAATTTTATGACGAATTTTACTCCAAAATGGCTCTAGTAGTACCAGAGACATTGATGTAGAGTTTAAATAGTTTCAGGCAATGTGAAAATGGATAAAAGCAATATTTCTAGTTCATATATTTTTAGATAATGTTATTTTAAACGTGTGAGTTAAAATGTAATAAATATTAATGAACTTATTTACAAAACAGAAACAGACTCACAGACATAGAAAACAAACCCATGGTACCAAAGGGGAAAGGAGGTGGGGGATAAATTAGATAAACAATAAGGTCTTACTGTATAATGCAGGGAACTATATTCAATATCTTGTAATAAACTACAATGGAAAAGAAAACATTGTAATAAATATTAAAAATAGATGTTTCACTATTTTATCTAGTTTGAAAGGTTTATATATTCAGAATTACAAGGGAGTTTTTGTTTTTTTTTAAGGAGAACCACTTTATTTTGAGTAGTAAACAAAACTCCATTTACAACATAATAAACAAACCTTCCATCAGTTTCTTCACAGTTAGTCCAAAGAATGAAACCTCTAGGGACTTCCCTGGCGGTCCAGTGGTTAAGACTCCGCACTTCCGGGACTCCCCTGGCGGCGCGGTGGTTAAGAATCCACCTGACAATGCAGGGGACACGGCTTTGATCCCTGGTCCGGGAAGATCCCACATGCCGTGGAGCAGCTAGGCCCGTGCGCCATAGCTACTGAGCCTGTGCTCTAGAGCCTGCGTGCCACAACTACTGAAGCCCGCGAGCCACAACTACTGAGCCCGTGTGCTGCAACTACTGAAGCCCGAGTGCCTAGATCCCATGCTCTGCAGCAAGAGAAGCCACCTCAATGAGAAGCCTGTGCACGGCAACCAAGAGTAGCCCCCGCTCACCGCAACTAGAGAAAGTCCCCATGCAGCAACGAAGACCCAACGCAGCCAATAAATAAATTTAAAAAAAAGACCCCTCACTTCCAATGCAGGGGATGCGGGTTCCATCCCTGGTCGGGGAACTAAGATCTCACAGGCTGCGTGGCCAAAAAATAAATTAAGTTAAATTTTAAAAAACCCTCTGACTTAAAGCTTACATTTAACTTTAAATATTCATCTCAACTTTGGAATTTTATTCCTGCCTGATACTATGAAATATGAAACTTTAATTGATGGCAAGTTCCTAATTTTTGCTGTTCAGCCACTTTTCTTGATCTTGCTCTCTGATTCCATACATTCCAGAGTGTTCAGTGGATTTGTAATAAACTTCCAAGATGAAGGGGAATTTCTTGCTCATGTTTTGCCTGAAATCTTACCTGGTGTTCATCTTTTTTAAAAAAAATATGCTCCAAAAAACGTCCACAAGTTCAGCTACTAAAACTCCTTTAGGGGCTTCCCTGGCGGCGCAGTGGTTGAGAATCTGCCTGCCAGTGCAGGGAACACGGGTTCGAGCCCTGGTCTGGGAAGATCCCATATGCCGTGGAGCAACTAGGCCCGTGAGCCACAACTGCTGAGCCTGCGCGTCTGGAGCCTGTGCTCCGCAGCAAGAGAGGCCGCGATAGTGAGAGGCCCGCACACCGCGATGAAGAGTGGCCCCCACTTGCTGCAGCTAGAGAAAGCCCGCGCACAGAAGCGAAGACAACACAGCCATAAATAAATAAATAAAATTAAAAAAAAACAAAACTCCTTTAAAGATCTTCTTTGCCAGTGGGTGCATCCTGAGGCCCAAGGGCTAGCAGACCCCACCCCTCCCACTCACTTTGATTTTTTAAAAAAATATTTATTTATTTATTTGGCTGCGCTGGGTTTTCATTGTGGCATGCAGGACCTAGTTCCCTAACCAGGGATCGAACCCAGGCCCCCTGCACTGGGACCTCAGAGTCTTAACCACTAGACCACCAGGGAAGTCCCTCACTTTGATCTTTACAGCAGCTCTAGCGGGTTGATACTAGGATAGGCCTTCATTCCCCATGGGGAAACTGAGGCACGGAGGAGTTAGCTTGTTATTGGAGGTCCAAACGCCAGGGTGGAGCAGAACCAGGATTTAAGATAGAAGCGCTAACTCCTGAGCCGCAGCTGTTGACTGCCGTAACCTCCCTAGACTACATGTCATATGACCCATCTTCCCAGTAGGGTCAGGATCTCCCCCCCCATGGTGGTCTGGCCACAAGTCCTCCCCCTACTGGGACGCATGGCTGCCCCTGTCCAACCAAGTAGGACACTACAAGATCCCCAGCATCCTTAGAGCCAGGCTAGTAACACCGATCTCCTGACTAGATCAATACTGAGAAAAGTGATGGTAATTAATGATTGCCACTTGTTGAATACCCTCTCTGGGCCAGGCCCTGTTTACAAGCACTTTCCATATTAACTACACTTCCCAACAACCATGTGAGGCAGGTAATCTGATGATCTCTGATTTAAAAATGCGGCGACCCAGGCCCAGAGAGGTTAAGTAACTGGCCTGAGGGCACACAGCCAGTTGGTGGAGCTGGGATGCAGACATGCCATGTAAGGTATATATGGACAATGTCATTACACACACACACACAGAGGCACACATGCACACACACGAACCTCAAATAAGGGGCAAGAAGACCCTCGGCCTGGGCACTATTGCCATTTTGAATGGAATCGTCCTCTGCTGTGGCAGCCCGTCCCATGCACTGTAGGATGCTGAGCAGCATTCCTGATTTCTACCCACCAGACGCCAGCAGAAATCCTCCCCCCACCCCCATCGTGACAACCAAAAGTCTCTCCAGAAATTGCCAAATGTTTCCTGGGGGCACAGCCACCCTGGTTGAGGACCATGGTGCAGCCTCATGGAAACCTGTTTCTTCTGAGGGCTGAGCTGACGCTTTAGTCCAAACCTGTACCTTCTTCCGAGACCAAGGGAAGTTACATGTGAGAAGGAGGCTGGTGAGGTGGGAGGCGGGGGAGGGGCGGCGTGGTGACCCCACAAGTCTTCTGGCTTCTGCTCTGCAGCTTCACCTCCATGACATAGCCAGAGGGCTCCTGCGTAAATGCAAAACTGATGTTATTCCCCTGCTAGAAACCCACCCAAATTTCTTATTTCACAAAGGGCAGTGGCCCCTCTCCTCGTCATGGCCCATGTCCACGCCCTCCCCATCTCCCACCACTCTCTTCACCCCCTTGACTCCACCTGCACCGGCCTTCCTGCTGCTCCCTGGACAGACCACATGTGTTCCTACCCCAGGGCCTTTGCACGTGCTGCTCCCCCAATCTAGAGGGAGCATCAAATCCCGTCAGAACACTCTCTCACTGATCATTTCCAAGGATGAATATAAAATTACCTTTATTTTTTAAAAATTTATTTTATTGGACTATAGTTGATTTACAACGTTGTGTTAGTTTCAGGTGTACAGCTAACTGATTCTGTTATACTTATATACACATTCTTTTTCATATTCTTTTCCATGATGGTTTATCCCAGGATATTGAATATAGTTCTCTGTGCTGTACAGTAGGACCTTGTTATTTATCCATCCTATACATAATAGTTTGCATCTGCTAATCCCAAACTCCAAATCCTTCCCTCCTCCACCTCCCTTCCCCCTTGGCAACCACAAGTCTGTTCTTTATGTCTGTGAATCTCTTTCTGTTTCATAGATAAATTCATTTGTATCATTTTTTAAGATCCCACATAGAAGTGATATCATATGATATTTATCTTTGTCTGTCTTACTTCACTTAATATGATAATCTCTAGGTCTATCCATGTTGTTGCAGATGGCATTATTTCATTCTTTTTTATGGATGAATAGTAAAATTATCTTTATTTATTATTATTATTTTAAATTATTTTTTTCAGGTGTATTGAGAAATAATGGACATACATCACTGTATAAAAACTATTGGGGGTGAGGGATAAACACTTCCTAGAGTAATGGAAATAAAAACAAAAATAAACAAATGGGACCTAATGAAACTTAAAAGCTTTTGCAAAGCAAAGGAAACTATAAACAAGATGAAAAGACAACCCTCAGAATGGGAGAAAATATTTGCAAACGAATCAATGGACAAAGGATTAATCTCCAAACTATATAAACAGCCCATGCAGCTCAATATTAAAAAAAACAAGCAACCCAATCACAAAATGGGCAGAAGATCTAAATAGACATTTCTCCAAAGAAGACATATTGATGGCCAAGAGTCACATGAAAAGCTGCTCAACATCACTAATTATAAGAGAAATGCAAATCAAAACTACAATGAGGTATCACCTCACACCGGTTAGAATGGGCATCATCAGAAAATCTACAAACAGTAAATGCTGGAGAGGGTGTTGAGAAAAGGGAACCTTCCTGCACTGTTGGTGGGAATGTAAATTGATACAGCCACTATGGAGAACAGTATGGAGGTTCCTTAAAAAACTAAAAATAGAATTACCATATGACCCAGCAATCCCACTACTGGGCATATACCCTGAGAAAACCATAATTCAAAAAGACACATGCACCCCAATGTTCATTGCAGCACTATTTACAATAGCCAGGTCATGGAAGCAACCTAAATGCCCATCAACAGACAAATGGATAAAGAAGTCATGGTACATATATACAATGGAATATTCCTCAGCCATTAAAAGGAATGAGTCATTTGTAGAGATGCCGATGGACCTAGAGACTGTCATACAGAGTGAAGTAAGTCAGAAAGAGAAAAACAAATATCGTATATTAATGCATATATGTGGAATCTAGAAAAATGGTACAGATGAACTGGTTTGCAAGGCAGAAATAGAGACACAGATGTAGAAGAAAAAAGTATGGACACCAAAGGGGGAAAGTGGGAGGGGGGTGGTGGTGGGATGAATTGGGAGATTGGGATTGACATATATACACTAATATGTATAAAATAGATAACTAATAAGAACCTGCTGTATTAAAAAATAAAATAACATTAAAAAGAAACTATTGGGGGAGAGGGATAAATTAGGAGTTTGGGATTAACATATACACAGTACATATATAAAAGAGATAAACAACCAGGATTTACTGAATAGCACAGGGAACTATATCCAATATCTTGTCATAAACTATAATGGAAAGAAATAAAAAAGAGTATAGATATATACATATACATGTATAACCGAATCACTTTGCTGCACACCTGAAACTAGCACAATATTGTAAATCAACTATACTTCAATTTAAAAAGTCATCTTCAATAAGACTTTCAATTTAAAGAAGCAGGGAGTCCATTAAAATTTTAAAAAAAAGTTAAGGAGGGAATCACATAGGCAATAAGGTTAATATGGGGGGAAATATAGAAGTGGTATGGGAAGGACAGAAATCCGGGGACTATCACCTCAGCCAATCCATTGGGGCAGCCCAAATAATCTTCCTGAAGGGCAGGTCTGAGATGGAGCTTTCCTGTTTAGAATCCTACTCTCCTCGGAGGAGGAATAGATTGTTCACAGTGGTTATATACGATGCACAGTCTGACCCCAGGTCCCCTCTGAAGCCTTCTTCAGTTTTTTTTTTTTTTTTTTTTTTGGCTGTTCCATTAGGCATGTGGGATCTTAGTGCCCCGACCAGGGATCGAACCCGGGCCCCCTGCTTTGGGAGTGCGGAGTCTTAACCACTGGGCCAGCACGGAAGTCCCTCTGAAGACTTCTTGCCCATTCTCCTCCCCTTCTCATTCTGTAAATGCACCAGACATGGATGCCCACCCTTCACCTGTCCCCACTGGTCCTCTCCACGACCTGTACAGGATGTGGGAGGCCTTGGAGGTGATGCATGGGACAGTTGTCTCACCGGGAACTCGCCCCTGGATTCTCTTGGTCCCAGGCTGACGGTCTCTTCCTTGAAGCTGATAACACACCTGGGAGGGGGAAGAAAGGACACTCGTTAAACTAGGGTAGTTCTCGTTCTGCTGACCGTGTCAAAGTTGGGCCAAATGGAGGGTCAGAAAGTGCCACTGGGCTCCCATGGTGAACCATCAACATGATGAAGATGGTAGGGGCTGCTGGGGAAAAAGAGCCGGCGTCTCCGTTTTAACTTATTTTTAATATTACTTATTTTAATTTAAAATCGAATTTCATTCATGTTTTTGAATAGATAACACATTCAAAGATTCAAAAAGATAGGTCGTGAAAAGACTTTCCTCTGGAGGGTGTGGAGAAAAATGAACCCTCCTACACTGTTGGTGGGAATGTAAATTGGTCCAGACATTGTGGAAAACAGTATGGAAGTTCCTTAAAAAACTAAGAATAGAGCTACCATATGATCATGTAATCCCACTCCTGGGCATATATCTGGAAAAGATGAAAACTGTAATTCGAAAAGATACATGCACCCCAATGTTCATTGCAGCACTGTTTACAATAACCAAGACATGGAAACAACCTAAATGTCCATTGACAGATGAATGGATAAAGAAGATGTGGTACATATATACAATGGAATACTACTCAGCCATAAGAAAGAATGAAATAATGCCGTTTGCAACAACATGAATGAACCTAGAGATGATCATACTAAGTGAAGTAAGTCAAAGACAAATATCATATGATATCACTTATATGTGGAATCTAAAACGTGACACAAATGAATTTATTTACAAAACAGAAACAGACTCACAGACATAGAAAACAAAGTCATGGTTACCAAAGGGGAAAGGGGAGGGGAGGGATAAATTAGGAGTTTGAGATTAACAGATACACACTACTATATATAAAATAGATAACCAACAAGGACCTACTGTATAGCACAGGGAACTACACTCAATATCTTGTAATAACCTATAAGGGAAAAGAATAGTGTAGTATTCCATTTTATGGACTAAACCAGAAATAATTAAAACAATGTTATTATGAATTACTATTATCCCCCATGGATGCATGCCTGGGTTGTTTCTAGTCTTTGACAAGTAAAAATCTTGATGAAATAAATAAGCTTTTTGGCGAATGACCCTGAAGACAGCTGTGTGTAGGATGGTCTTGGGAGAGGGGAGAAGCAGTCATTCTAGAAACAAGGGTCGATTGGCAGCCTGAGGAGACCCCCGCTTGTCTCCCATAGAACTTTCTGCTGAATGAAATAGCCCAGCTGGTTCCCAAGGAATCTTTGTAATTTTTGCATTGCTCTCTATCTAAGGAAAGGAACGGTTAGTTATTCTTGGGTTCAGACCAGCGCGGTCAAGATTCTAGAATCGCCCTATCCAAACCACGAAAACACCTGAAAGCTAGCCATTGTTCTCCAAAGTACACCCTTAGATCCCATTTCCCACCCACTTTTCTCTAATTTTCCTGCTTTGTTTTTGCTCTGCATTCTGGGTGCTTGAGGTCGTGAGGTCTCAATGAAGCCCAGCTGTTCCCGCTGCCGCCGCTGATTCTTATTTTATTATTGTTCAGCCGTGCAGAGCATGGGATGCATAACACGTTTGCCCCACATCCCATGTGTTGCATTCAGTGTTTATCAATCAGATTATGAGCATCTCAAGGGGAGGGAGTATGTCCTATATTTTCCCCTGAATGCTCAGCACAGCTCCTGGCACACAGGGAATGATCACGCTTGTAGAACCAGGCTGTACTATATCTAGTGTGTAATTCCCAAGCAATGCAGAATTTTGCTTGTGTGTAATATAGCTTTGATCTAAATAATGCTCACATACGCCATTCTTTCCCCCTCGTTCTTTGCAACAGACAATATCAGGTGACTTCGAGGGGTAGACTCTGTGTGGGTTCAAAAGTCAGCTCTCTATGAAAAATAAAATAAAATAAATCAGCTCTATACAAGAGGCTTTCTCTTTAGGAAACAGATCCTGAACTCTGTATGGATGAAATGGTATCATGTCTGGAATTTGCTTTGAAAATAACTCTGGTGGTTACAGCATGCTGGGGGTATGAGTTGGTCATTGTTGAAACGATGAGTGTAACAGAAAAAATTTTGCTATTTTGTCTACTTCTGTCTATTTTCAAACCTTTCGATGACACTGCCCCCCCACCCATCACTTCTCGCACTCAAAGCCAAAGCATCTTTTTTTTTTATACGTTTTTTTTTTTCAAATAAATTTATTTGTTTCTGGCCGCATTGGGTCTTCGTTGCTGTGCGTGGGCTTTTCTCTAGTTGCGGCGAGTGGGGGCTACTCTTTGTTGCGTTGCGTGGGCTTCTCATTGCGGTGGCTTCTCTTGTTGTGCAGCACGGGCTCTAAGCGCGCGGGCCTCAGTAGTTGTGGCTCGCGGGCTAAGCAGATGTGGCTCGCGGGCTCAGTAGGTGTGGCTCGCGGGCTCTAGAGCGCAGGCTCAGTAGTTGTGGCACACAGGCTTAGTTGCTCCGCAGCACGTGGGATCTTCCCCGACCAGGGCTGGAACCGGTGTCCCCTGCATTGGCAGGCGGATTCTCAACCACTGCACCACCAGGGAAGTCCCGCCAAAGCAATCTTTCTGCGTTGTGTATCTGACCACATCCTCCTCCTATTTCAAACCCCACTGCCCCCTTCTCTCTGGAAAAAAGTCAGAAAGAGGTGATCTTTTTTTTTTTTTAAACTTGTCATTTTATATTGGGGTATAGTTGATTAACAGTGTTGTGTTAGTTTCAAGTGTACAGCAAAGTGATTCAGTTATACATATACATGTATCTATTCTTTTTCAAATTCTTTTCGCATTTAGGTTGTTACATAATACTGAGCAGAGTTCCTTGTGCTCTACAGCAGGTCCTTGTTGGTTCTCTGTTTTATATATAGTAGTGTGTGTATGTCAGTCCCATATTCCTAATTTATCCCTCCCCCAGAAAGAGGTGATCTTTAATTTTAAAGGTAATAATCTTTAATCTTAATCTTGTTCAATTCCCACTACATCCAGGGCTGCAGATGCCTATCAGTTTCAAGGGGAGAAAATGAAATATTGATTGAGCCTGTGGTTACCTCTCTGGCCCCTCTGGCTACAGGGTTTCCTCGCCAGGGAGCACATTCACAGACACCCCCTAATCCCCCCAACCGCCCCCCCCACCAGCTCCGCAGTCGTTCCACTGCAAAGCACCCCTCCTTGGGATTGTGAGTGAGAAATACATCTCAGAAACCATGGGAACACACTCTGAGCAAAGCGCCCAAGGGAACCTTGGCGCCCGAATTCCACAACCAACAGTTTTCTACCCTGTAGGCAGCCTACATGGAATTTGCATTTTGCGTCCTGTTTCTCTGGGTACGTTCAACGTTGTCCTCTGAGCAATTCCTCCAAGGACTCAGAAAAGAAACAAGTTCTCCATTTTTGCAAGCCAACAAGTTTTCTATAATGCAGCCCTTCAAGCTCACGCTTCCTAGGGACGGACATACCTGACCCATTTGTTACAGGATTGGCTTTCCTCACAGCTAATCCCCCCACCCCTCGCCGCTCCCAGCGGCTCGGCCCCTGTGGCCTCTCAGGCTGGCTCCGACCAGCGCGTGGAGGCGGCAGAGGCCGGCGTCTCTGTCTTGATCACCTGCAGCTGCTGCCAGGCCGTTGATAAGGGGCCTGCTGTTTATAACCATGAGCTACGAGAAATTGGTCACAGATGGAAGCAGCATCCAGACACCCCCGTCGTGTGATTCTCGAAAGCACTCCAGTGGAAAGGCAGGACGGTTTGTGACACCCCTGGTCGTCCTCCAGCTTGCCCTGTTGCAAACTATTCCACCCACCATGATGGTTTTGCAACACACACTCAGGTTTTCCTAAAACCGGGGCCATGTTCAGCTGGCTTTTTCTGAATGGAGAACCCTAGGAGTCTGGAGGAAGCCCCTAGGTGTCCCTTTTCTGGGACGGAAAGGGCAGAGCACAAGGACAGAATGGGTTTTAACAAAACGCAACAAAACCCCAAATCCAAAGTCCACAAGACTCCGGCAATTGAGAAAGGCTCAGGGGGCTTTAAGAACAGACTTCTGCCTTCTGCGTGTTCTTCCGGACCCTCCCCAATCCTTTGCCACTGGTCACCTTAACGCCCCGCCCAGGTCCAGATCGCTCTGTGCCATGTCAGAAACACACGTGAAGAATTCACCTGCACAGACTCATACTTGCTGGCCTGCGGGACTTCCATTTCCTCACTTCAGATGGCATGAGAATGGTCCCCACCTCCCAGGGGTCAAGGAGGAACCGGGGGTGTGGTGCTTAGCATACAGCTAAGAGCTGCAGGTCTGCAAGTGTGGGACTGTGTGTGTGTGTGTGTGTGTGTGTTTGTGTGTGTGTGTGGTTGCCAAAGGCTGGGGCGGAGGGAGGAACAGGTAGAGCACAGAGGAATTATAGGGCCGTGAAAATACCGTGTGTGATGCTATAATGGTGGGTATATGTCAATATACATTTGTCCAAACCCACACAATGTGCAATGATACAATGAATGGTGATACAAACTATAGACTCTGGGTGATAACAATGTGTCAGTGCAAGTTCTTCTCTTGTAACCAATGGCCCATTTTGGTGGGGAATGTCAACAATGGGGGGAGTAGGCATGTATGGGTCAGGGGGTGTATGGGAACTCCTTGCAACTTTGCTCAATTTTGCTGTGACCCTAAGACTGCTCTAAAAAATTAAAAAATTTTTTAAAGGAAATACACTGAAAACAAAACAGTGTGAATAAGTGTGGCTAAACCAGTTGTTCTCAATCGGGGGTGACTTTGCCCACTAGGGGACACCTGGCAATGCCTGGAGATGTATTTGGTTGTCACAACATGAGGGGGACACACTGCTGGCATCCGGTGGGTAGAGACCAGGGATGCGGCTCAACATCCTACAATGCACGAAGAGGCTCCCACCACAGATAATTGTCCAGCCCCAAATGCCTGCAGTGCCAGGCTGAGGAGCCCCGGGCCAGATGCTGATGCTTGCCAAGGATCTGAGTGAAGATGTCCTTTTTTTTTTTTTTAACATCTTTATTGGAGTATAATTGCTTTACAATGGTGTGTTAGTTTCTGCTTTTTAACAAAGTGCATCAGCTATACATATACATATATCCCTATATCTCTTCCCTCTTGCGTCTCCCTCCCTCCCACCCTCCCTATCCCACCCCTCTAGGTGGTCACAAAGCACGGAGCTGATCTCCCTGTGCTATGTGGCTGCTTCCCACTAGCTATCAGTTTTACATTTGGTAGTGTATATATGTCCATGCCACTCTCTCACTTCATCCCAGCTTACCCTTCCCCCTCCCCGTGTCCTCAAGTCCATTCTCTAGTAGGTCTGCGTCTTTATTCCCATCCTGCCCCTAGGTTCTTCATGACCACTTTTATTTTTGGATTCCCGCATTCCGTACCCTTCCGTCTCCCCGGCCTGAGTGTCCTTTGTTTTATTTTTATTTTTAAAATTTTATTGACATATAGTTGATTTACAATGTTGTGCTAATTTCTGCTGTACAGCAAAGTGACTCAGTTATACACATATAGACATTCTTTTTCATATTCTTTCCCACTATGGTTTATCCCAGGACGTTGAATATAGTTCCTTGTGCTATACAGTAGGACCTTGTTGTTTATCCATCCTATATATACTAGAGTGCACCTGCTAATCCCAAACTCCCAATCCAGCCCTCCCCTGCTCTCCTCCCCCTTGGCAACCACAAGTCTGTTCTCTATGTCTGTGAGTCTGTTTCTGCTCTGTAGATAGGTTCATTTGTGTCATATTTTAGATTCCACATATAAGTGATATCATATGATATTTGTCTTTCCCTTTCTGGTTTACTTCACTTAGTATGATAATCTCTAGGTCCATTCATGTTGCTGCAAATGGTATTATTTCATTCTTTTTTATGGCTGAGTAATATTCCATTGTGTATATGTACCACATCGTCTTTATCCATTCATCTGCTGATGGACATTTAGGTTGTTTCCATGTTTTGGCTATTCTGAACAGTGCTGCTATCAACATAGGGGTGCATGTATCCTTTCAAATTACAGTTTTTGTCCTTTTTAAGAAAGTAATTAGCAAGTGCTCTGGAGAGGCTGAAGGCACACCAGCACCTAAGAAAACTTCCTCTGCAATGGAATGGAAAGGGTTGAAAAGGGTATATAGCATTTTCTGATGGAATTTAATTGTTTTTAAAGCCGAACCATCTGAAATGATATCACACCAGTGCAATTGGTCCCCTATTCTTGGAAACACAGGACTCGTGGATGGGTGGGATGCAGGCTTTGGGGAAAAGGGATGGAAGAGGAATTAATCCTGAATTGTAGCTTGGGCAGCTTGGGAAGTGGCATTGACATTTCACGAGATGGACAAGACTGGGACACAGAGGGGGTGGTTAGGAGTTTGTTGTACTTGTGCAAACCACATACGATGAGAGAAAGAACTAGGGTGTTTGCGGTGTGGACGGAGAAAAGATCTGAGATGTTGAAAGAGTGATTACGGTGAGGCAAGTGAGGCATTCACCTCAGGTGTAAAATTTAAGAGAAAGCAGAAAACCTCAATATTCAAGGTTATATTTTATATATATATATTTTAATTTTATTGAAGTATAGTTGATTTACAATGTTGTGTTAATTTCTGCTGTGCAGCAAAGCGATTTAGTTATACATATATATAATCTTTTTCATATTTTTTCCCATTATGGTTTATCACAGAATATTGAATATAGTTCCCTGTGCCATACGGTAGGATCAGGGTAATATTTTGATGCAATATTTTTAAAAATAAAAAATAATGCCAGAAATTCATGATGCATACAAAATATTTACCAAAATATTTACTCCAGACAGGATAGGACCCTGAGCTTTGCAGGACTCACCTCACCCTAGTCTCGACCCTGTGAGATCCTGTCTTGAGTGAAAATGTTGATATTTTGTTCATCATTGATTTTTTTCCAATTAATTTTGAAATTTTATTTTATTTATTTTATTTTATTTTTTAAAATAAGTTTTAGGGGATATTTTAATTAATTAATTAATTAATTTACTTTTGGTTGTGTTGGGTCTTTGTTTCTGTGCGAGGGCTTTCTCTAGTTGCGGCAAGCAGGGGCCACTCTTCATCACGGTGCGCGGGCCTCTCACTATCGCGGCCTCTCTTGTTGCGGAGCACAGGCTCCAGACGCGCAGGCTCAGTAGTTGTGGCTCATGGGCCTAGTTGCTCCGCAGCATGTGGGATCTTCCCGGACCAGGGCTCAAACCCGTGTCCCCTGCATTGTCAGGCGGATTCTTAACCACTGTGCCACCAGGGAAGTCCAATTTTGAAATTTTAAGGACACGTTGCATTAAAGTATTATCTCTCTTGATCACTGAGATGTTTGCACCCTTGTTACCCCCACACTTAAATTTTATACCCAAGCTGACAGCCTCAGTCACTTTTCTCAGGAACTGGCCCCCATGAATGCAGACAGATGGGAAGGAGCTGTTAGCATTTGCACATGCAGCCAAGCGGCCAGGGTGGACCCTCAGCTCTCCAGAATCCCATGGACTTTCCACTGAGCTCAAGGCCAGGCTGAGTTCCAAGCAGGATATACATCCGTGGAACTAAGGACGGGAACGGCTCTCTTGGACCCAGCCCGGTACAGACGGCATGGTGGAGACAGCCCTTTCCAAAACACGAAAGAAAGCTTTAATACTAACCATCTGTTTGGCAAATCATTCTCACCACATTCTGTTTCTAAGCAGTTTTTCCTCTATGATTTTAGAATTGGTCATTTCGCGACTTTATTTTGCAAAGGAAGTCGTTTTTCTGCCCTATGGACCCTTCATGGTGTCTTGAAGCCAGTGGGTGTCCGTTAAATGCTTACTGAACAAATTCCACTGATACATGAATTAGAACGAGGAGTGTTTCCGTTTGTTTGGGAGTCTTGCTGTGCATGTGTGTGTGTGTGTGTGTGTGTGACATTTAACAATACGTTGCATGTGCCCTTATATACACGTTTATAGACACATGAATGCAGGGTTTGGATACGGTGAATTCAGGTGATACGCTTGTGGCATGTGCACAAGTGCTTTGGAAGTGGATCTAGTCATTTAATTCCAAGAATCCATAGGGAAAGCACCGAATTTACCCCCACTTTACGAAGGAATAGCTTGAGGTCAGAGAGGTTCTCACACCAGCCAGAAGGAGCACAGCTTGGCTGTGGACCAGGTGTGTGTGATCCCAGGCTGGTCCCCACACTAACTGCTTTGCTCAATGGCCCCAGAATGTTCGTTCTAACTCACAAACTAGAGCCTCCGTCATGAGGGTCTGGGGGTGAGGGGACTATGGTCCCAGACCCACTGGACCACCCATCTCCATCCTGGTGCATGGTCCTTGGGCCCAGCATGTGCCAGCAGCCAAGAAGCATTTGCGGAATGGCCAGTAGAAGGTAGTTTTCTGTTGCTGTGTCACAAATCACCACAAACTCAGCAGCTTAAAATCCCCTGGCCAGGGATTCAGGTGAAGGTTAGCTGGGTCTTCTGCTTAGGGTCTCACCAGGCTGAAGTCAAGGTATTATCCAGGGCTGTGGTCTTGTCTGGGGCTCAGGGCCCTCTTCCAAGCATGCACACACACACAGACACACACACAGAGACACATACAGACATACACACAGACACAAAGACACACACACAGGTGCATACAGACACACACAGACACATACAGACATACACACACACAGACACACACACACAGATACACACACACAGACACATACAGACATACACACAGACACACACAGACACAAAGACACACACACAGCGAGACTGCCTGTTGGCAGAATTCGCTCCCTGCAGGCGTGCGGCTGAGACCCCAGCTTTCTCTCTGGCTGTCAGTGGAGGACAGCCCTGAGCTCCCAGGGGCTACACCCAGCTCCCTCCCACGTGCCTCCTGTAGGGAATAACACCGTGGCAGCTGCTTCTTTCTCTTCTAGGCCACCAGGAGTGTGTCTCTCTGATTTCCTCTGCGACCAGGTGACCAGCCCGAGGAAACACTCTGCTCGGAAAGGGCTCACCTGATTAGGTCAGGCCGCCCAGGGTCATCTCCCTTCTGCTGTAGAACATAACGTGATCAGGAGTGAGGTGTCACTGTATTCACAAGTCCCTCCTCCACCCAGGGGGGATTTCAGGGAAAGACAGGAGTGGTTGCAGTATTGTCAGTTTTACTCCACAGGGCCATGGACCGCCGCTGGCCAGGGTTACAGGGCCCCGCCCTGGGGGCTGGTTCCTGCCCCCTGTCTCGTTGCTGGGGTCTGGAGGGACCCTTCTCAATAATGTGATGTCAAATGGGGGATTTCTCCTGAAACCAGAGAAGGAGCAGACCTCGAGCAAAAACAGCATGTGTTTTCTCTGGAGAAGACAGTTTCCGTGATGCTAATCTGTTGGTTACCAATTTGTTAAAAACAGTTCATTCCCAGATTTCACATTTGCTATTTTCGTTACTTCATTCAACAAGTACGTGTCACTTGTCCCTTCTGCTAGGTAGAATCTCGAGCGAATGCGGTACGTTTGAAGAAGTGAAAAATGTTCCGGGGCACAGAAAGGATTGCTGAGAAATGAGGCAGAAGCCTGACTCAGCACACAGAAGCCACCTGGCCTCATGGAACTTAAACCCTCCTAGAAGGAGGAGACAGTAAGAAAATGAACAAACCAACACCACAGTTTCAGAGAGCAACTCTGGAAACGGCCCTCTGAGGCAATGATGTGGGAGCTGAGACCTGAATGATGAGAAGGAGAATGTCTGCGGAAGGACTTCCCTGGCTGAGGGCACAGCAGGTGCAAAGGCCCTGAGGTGGGTACAAGCCAGGTCACTTGGAGATCCTTGAACAATCCTATTCCAGGATATTGCCTGGAGCTGTTTCTCAGAACACAGAATGACCGTATGTTTGAAAAGATCAGTCCAGAGGGGTGAGGGCCTCTCTGCTGTCCTTTCCACCAATCAGGTGGCCTGGGTTCCTGTTTTCTGGCTCTTTCAGTGATCAGCTGTGCATTCTTGGGCAAGTCACTTAACCTCTCTGTGTTTCCATTTCATTACTCATAAAATTGATGAGGGGATAGGAACTAAAACATCTCTGGATAAAGACAAATGATCCAGTCAGAAAACAGGTAAAAGACCTGAACAGCCTACATGTCTATTGAAAGATGAATGGATAAAGAAATCGTGGGATATAGATATGATGCAATATGACTTAGCCTTAAAAAAGGAAAGAGATCCTTCCATTTGAAACAACATGGGTGAACCCAGAGAACATTATGCTAGGTGACATAAGCCAGACACAGAAAGAAAAAAATGCACCATCTCACATAGGTGGAATCTGAAAAACTCAAATCCGTAGAAGCAGAGAGTAGAATGGTGGTTACCAAGGTGGGGAGGTGGGGAAATGGGGAGATGATGGTCAAAGGGGACAAATTGCAGTTATGAGGGAATGAAGGAGCTTGGAGATCTAGTGTCCAGCACGGTGACTGTGGTTATAATACTGTATTGAGACATGGAAGCAACCTAAGTGTCCATCGACAGAGGAATTGATAAACAAGATGTGGTACATATATACAATAGAATACGACTCAGCCATGAAAAAGAATGAAATAATGCCATTTGCAGCAACATGGATGGACCTAGAGATTGTCATACTGAGTGAAGTAAGCCAGGCAGAGAAAGACAAATATCATATGATATCACTTACACGTGGAATCTAAAAAAAATGATACAAATGAACTTATTTACAAAACAGAAAGACTCACAGACATAGAGAACCAACTTATGGTTACCAAAGGGGAAAGATGGGACGAGGGATAAATTAGGAATTTGGGAGTAACATACACACACTACTATATATAAAATAAACAACAAGGACACATGGTATAGCACAGGGAACTATATTCAACATTTTTTAAATAACCTATATGGGAAAAGAATCTGAAAAAGAATATATATATGTGTGTGTGTGTGTATGTGTGTGTATATATATATATATATATATATATATATATATATAACTGAATCACTCTGCTGGATACCTGAAACTAACACAACATTGCGAATCAACTATATTTCAATAAAAAAAAAATAAAACATAAGTACTGTACTGCATACTGGACATTTTCTGAGAGAGTAGATTTCAGGAGCTCTCATCACACAAACAATGGTAACTATGTGAGAAGGTATGTTATTTAGTTTGACTGCAGTAATCATTTCACTATGAATGTGTGCATCAAATCACATTGTACAAATATACAATTTTTTTGGTGGCCACGCCAAGTGGCTTGTGGAATCTTAGTTCCCCGACCAGGGATCGAACCCAGGCCCCCTGCAGTGGAAGCACCAAGTCTTAACCACTGGACCGCCAGGGAAGTCCCTAAATATATACAATTTTTCTTAAAAAAATAAAAATTCAAAAAGGAGACTTGTCAGACCCCAGAATGTCTGTTCCTTTTTGTAGTAAAAGGAATCTTCGCAAGGTTTTCTAAACCACTTTTCACGAACCAGTGAATATTCAAAGGAGACCTAAATTTGAAGCCTGTACCAAAGCCTATCTCTACAACACCTGCCACACTATACAAACTTTTATGTACTTCTGTCAGTCCTCAACATCTACCTCTCTGAATTTTCATGAACTTCTGTTTCACAAGGGTAATTATTTTACATACACTGGCAGTAGCATACAATAAAGTAACTAGTATTAAAAAAAAAAAAGGAGACTTGAATAGATAGTTCACCAAGGAGGATCTAGGGCAGCACTCTTGAAACGGGTTTGAATCACTACTCTGGGGAGGATTGAAATTCAATGCACTGAGACACCCCACAGCCACTGGAAGCTACAGGAGGACCCCTGACCATACCAAGGGCCACAGGGATGGGGGGCAGCTGCGACTCTCACCACTGCTGGGGGGACGCAGAACGGCACATCCACTAGGAGAACGGTTTGTCCGTCTCTTTTATAATTAAACGCACACTTACCTTTCCACCCAGCTTTCCCACTCTGAGCTATTTGATCTACAGAAAAGGACTTACATTGAGAAAAACGTGAATGCAAAGGTTTAGAGCAGCCCTACACCCAGAATCACCAAAAGCTGGATGGGACTCCAGTGTCCTTCACGTACAACCGGTGGCCCATCCCCAGCGTGACATGGCCCATCCCCACCATGAGATGCAGCTCGGCAACACACAGGACGGGAGTTTTGCATTCGGTTCATTTTAACGAGCGTAACTTCAATTCTGAAACCGGAGAAGGTTTCAAGGTGCGTGTGGACAATGCGGCTGCTTGAAACCTCTCTCGCAACCGTAGATCGTATGAAATCTTGATACACGTCAAGTGTATCTGGTCAGATTTAACTTTCAAATGGAGCAGTGCCATAACTGTGAAACACACACGAGACAAACGCAGAAGAAATCAGAGGATATAACATGTTATCTATCATTGTAATGTGGATTACGTTTTGAAGTGGTAATATTTGGATTCCTTGGGTTAGGTGAACATGTAGGAAGATTTTTACAAAGAAAATAGCTTAGGGGTGGCATGGGAGCAGAGTGATCAACGAGGAGCTGCTGTGCTTGTCAGAGGGAGAGGTGGTGGCCCTGCCACACAGAGAGATGGACTTGAGGTGTTCGGGAGCAGTGCCCACAGGGTGTGGTGATGGAGAGGATGAAGAGAGGGAAGGACAGAAAGAAGTCAGGGGTGATGAGGCCTTTGTAGTCTGGTGACCTCTTTTTTTTAAAAAATAAATTTATTTATTTATTTTTGGCTGTGTTGGGTCTTCGTTGCTATGCACGGGCTTTCTCTAGTTGCGGCGAGCGGGGGCTACTCTTCATCGCGGTGCGTGGGCTTCTCATTGCGGTGGCTTCTCTTGTTGTGGAGCTCGGGCTCTAGGCATGCAGCTTCAGTAGTTGCGGCATGCAGCCTCAGTAGTTGTGGCTCGTGGGCTCTAGAGCACAGGCTCAGTAGTTGTGGTGCACGGGCTCAGTAGTTGTGGCACCCGGGCTCAGTAGTTGTGGCTTGCGGGCTCTAGAGCGCAGGCTCAGTAGTTATGGCTGATGGGCTTCGTTGCTCCGTGGCATATGGGATCTTCCCGGACCAGGGCTCGAACCCGTGTCCCCTGCATTGGCAGGCGGATTCTCAACCACTGCGCCACCAGGGAAGCCCCCAGTGGGCTCTTTATAACTCTGGGATGGTGTTGAACAGATGGAGTGAGCCTGTGTTTGTCCAGCCCCAGCTGCACATTGGTGGAAGGACTGAGGAGGGGAGGGTCAGTGGAGCTGGGGGATCAGGAGACACTCAAGACACCTGAGGATATAAATAGACCTTGTCTGTCGACACAAATGGGTTTTAAAGTGAGACCTGAGCTGTGCATCCAGGAGAAGCTTACTCAACCTCTCTGTGCTTCGGTTCCCTCCGAAATGCATCAAAGAGGGAAGAAACACAGTGCCTCCCTCAAGGTGATGGGACAACACCTGAAACATTGACCAGCTTCAGCTGGTTTTGCTCCCTTAAAACAGGCTGTCGACTGATCAAACCTGGAGTTACTTGACAGACAGCCCTGCACATGTGCAAGACGGGAACCCGCGTCCTCAGGTTTACCCCTGAACCAAGAATCTTCAGTCTACAGAACTCGAAGAATAGAACCGTTGCAACCAGAGCCCTTTCCAAAGCAAGAGGTCCTTCAGTAAGGAAAACCTGACTTCCAGCAGCTTGAGTAGCTTGTATGGACTGATTTGAGACGAAGCCAATCATCTTCCAAGTTTGAAATTCCCTGAACCCCTTAAATTTCACTCCAACCCTGGACTGGAGAGACAGAAGGGGAGACTTGCCTCCTGTCTCCTGGCTGGTGGACCTTGCAATAAAGCTCTTTCTCTTCTCAGAAGCTGGTGCCATAGTGCTGGCTTCCGTGGGCCTCGGGCAGCCAGCCCCTGCTGGGTAGCGGTGGGGTAGTAACACGTGGCTGCATCAGGCTGTGGAGTAACGGTGTGGGTGTGCGTTTTGGCTCTTCCACTTCCCAGCTGGGTTCTTGTGCAATTTTCTTAATAGTGGTTTCCAACGCTGTGTATTGAGGATAAAAACAGTTCCTCTCCCGTAGGCGTTGTTGGAGGATTCGATGAATTGCATGGAAGGGAACAGGGCTGATGAGTTTCTCTTTCTGTCCTGATGCTCGTGCCCCAGTTTTCACGCTCTCGACCAGGGATCAGAAAACCACCCTACAGAACCGTCCTACACTGTTGGTGGGGATGTAAATTGGTGCAGCCACTATGGAGAACAGTAGGGAGGTTCCTTGAAAAACTAAAAATAGAGTTGCCATATGATCCAGCAATCCCACTCCCAGGCATATATTCAGAGAAAACTCTAATTCGAAAAGATGCACCCAAATGTTCACTGCAGCACTATTTAGAATAGGCAAGACATGGAAGCAACTTACGTGTCCACCGACAGAGGAATGGATAAAGAAGATGTGGTACCTACATACAATGGAATATTACTCAGCTATAAAAAAGAATGAAATAATGCCATTTGCAGCAACATGGATGGACCTAGAGATGATCATACTAAGTGAAATAAGTCAGACAGAGAAAGACAAATATCATATGATATCACTTATATGTGGAATCTAAAAAAATGGATACAAATGAACTTATATACAAAGCAGAAACAGACTCACAGACATAGAGAATAGGCTTGTGGTTGCCAAGGCGGTGGGGGGTAGGGGGAAGGATGGAGCGGGAAGCTGGGATTAGCAGATGCAAACTATTATATACAGGATGGATAAACAACAAGATCCTACTGTATAGCACAGGGAACTATACTCAATATCCTGTTATTACCATAATGGAATAGAATATGAAAAATAATGTATATATATATATGTGTGGGTATATATATATATATATATATATATATATATATATATATATATATATAACTGAGTCACTTTGCTGTACACCAAAAACTAACACAACATTGTAAATCAACTATACTTCAATACAATAAATTAAAAAAAAAGAAGAAAACAACCTTCCATCTTCTCACATCTGTCTCTGCCTATGTTTGTAAATAAAGTATTATTGGAACACAGCTGTGCCCATTCCTTACAACTGTCTGTGGCTGCTTTCCCCCTGTCAATGGCAGAGTTAAGCGGTCGCCCTTTATTTATTTATTTATTTATTTATTTATTTATTTATTTATTTATGGCTGTGTTGGGTCTTCGTTCTGTGCAAGGGCTTTCTCTAGTTGCGGCAAGTGGGGGCCACTCTTCATCGCGGTGCGCGGGCCTCTCACCATTGCGGCCTCTTGTTGTGGAGCACAAGCTCCAGACGCGCAGGCTCAGTAGTTGTGGCTCACGGGCCTAGTCGCTCCGCGGCATGTGGGATCTTCCCAGGCCAGAGCTCGAACCCGTGTCCCCTGCATTGGCAGGCGGATTCTCAACCACTGCGCCACCAAGGAAGCCCAAAGCGGTCGCCCTTTAGAGGAAAAGTTTGCCATCCCTTACTCTCAAGACAAATCCTATTGCAAGTTCCTAGGTCTCCCTGCAGAGTGTTCTGTACATACATCAGCGTCAACATGTATGCTTATGTTCACACCCTTCTCTTTTCACAGACACAGAGTGTGGCTGGCATTGCACTGTTTGCCATGTTGCTTTTATCACTTAACACCGTGTCTTGGTGACGACCCTGCATTGATGCACAAAGACGTTCTGCATTCTGGTTTTTTTTTAAATTAATCAATCAATTTATTTATTTTTGGCTGTGTTGGGTCTTCATTGCTGCATACAGGCTTTCTCTAGTTGCAGCGAGCGGGGGCTACTCTTCGTTGCGGTGCGTGGGCTTCTCATTGCAGTGGCTTCTCCTGTTGCGGAGCAGGGGCTCTAGGCCCGTGGGCTTCAGTAGTTGTGACTCGCTGGCTCTAGAGCGGAGGCTCAGTAGTTGTGGCGCACGGGCTTAGTTGCTCCATGGCATGTGGGATCTTCCCGGACCAGGGCTCGAACCCATGTCCCCTGCATTGGCAGGCGGATTCTTAACCACTGCACCACCAGGGAAGCCCCGTTCTGCATTCTTAACGGCCCTACAACGTTCCATTTGTGGATTCTCCATAATTTCATGAGCCGATTTCCTGACACACTTCTGTTGCGTGTCTGCTACAGAAGTAATAAGGATAACGCCCTGGTGCAGGGAACAATCTAATCACACAGATGTTATTTCACCCGGATTTTGCTCTGACTCTTGGATGAACTCAGGGAGTCGTTGCAGATTCAAGGTTGTGTGCGTTTGTGGTTTAGATTAAGTACTGATCAATGTCCTCCAGGCTGGAGGGAAAATATGCATGTGAATTTTGTAGATGTTTGCAAATTCCTTCTCCAGGGTGTTGTCAGGGTGAGGACTTGGGATTTTGTTCTCAGCCCATTGTAGGCCACGGGAAAGATGTAAGTCCTGGTAGCGTGGTCTGATTCAGGACTCAGAACTCTCCCTCTGGCTCCTCTGGGGAGCGTGGAATGCCCAGGGGCTGCAGGGGAAGTGGGGGGCCCAGTGAGGAGGAGGATGGTGCCACAGATTTCCTCCTGACCTGCTGCCCACACTATCAGGGGACAACTGGATGGGATTCTCACTAAATACCAAGAGCGACAGATGCATTTTATAGGTTTGCATTTCTGTCGAAATTCACCTGTTGGTCTCCAAAGTCCAGATTTCATTTTGAGGTCTCTGATTTTTTTGTTTAAAGAGTTTCTAATATATATATTTTCATCTTTTATTTATTTTTTATTGAGGTATAGTTGGTTTACAATGTTTTAGGTGCACAGCAAAGTGATTCAGTGATACATATATACACCTATATATACCTAATCTTTTTCAGATTCTTTTCCGTTAGAGGTTATTACAAGATATTGAGTAGAATTCCCTGTGCTATACAGTAGGTCCTTATTGTTTATTTGTTTTATATATAGTAGTGGGTATCTGTTAATCCCAAATTCCTAATTTATCACTCTCCGCCACCTTTCCCCTTCGGTAACCATATGTTTGTTCTCTAAGTCTGTGAGCCTGTTTCTTCTTTGTAAATAAGTTCATTTGAATCATGTTTTTTTAGATTCCACATATAAGCAATATCATATAACATCTGTCTTTTTCGGTCTGCCTTACTTCACTTAGTATGATCATCTCTAGGTCCATCCATGTTGCTGCAAATGGCATTATTTAATTCTTTTTTAGGCTGAGTAATATTCCATTGTATATACATGCACGACATCTTCTTTATCCATTCATTTGTCCATGGATATTTAGGTTGTTTCCATGTCTTGGCCATCATAAATAGTGCTGCTATGAACACAGGGGTGCGTGTATCTTTTCAAATTAGAGTTTTGTCTGGGTATATGCCCAGGAGTGGGATTGCTGGATCATATGGTAGCTCTATTTTTAGTTTTTTAAGGAACCTCCCTACTGTTTTCCATAGTGGCTGTACCAATTTACATTCCTACCAACAGTGTAGGAGGGTTCCCTTTTCTCCACATCCTCTCCAGCATTTATTATTTGTAGAATTTTTGATGGTTCTAATATGTTAAGCAATTGTTTTCCAATTGATTATATGCACTTTTTTTTCAGATTGTTTCTTGCTTTTAAAACACAACTTAAAAAAAAAAGGGTGATTGTGTTAGGTTGCTGGGGCTGCCATAACAAAGGACCACAGACTGGGGGTCTTAACGAACAGAAATTTATTTTATCATAATTCTGGCAGCTCAAGATCAAGGTGTCAGCGTGACTCCCCTGGTGGTCCAGTGGCTAAGACCCCTCACTCCTGATGCAGGCGGGCCGGGTTCAATCCCTTGTCAGGGATCCCACATGCTGCAACTAAGAGTTTGAATGCCGCAACTAAAGATCCCACATGCAGCAATGAAGATCCCGAGTGCTGCAACTAAGACCCAGCGCTGCCAAATAAATAAATAAATATTAAAAAAAAAAAAAAGATCAAGGTGTCAGCAGCCTTGGTTTCTTCTGAAGCCTCTCTGCTTGTAGATGGCCATGGTCGTCCCTCTGTGTGTCTGTGTCCTAATCTCTTTTTATAAGGACACGAGTCGGATTGGACTAAGACCCATCCTAATGACCCCATTTTAACTTAATCACCTCTTTGAAAACCCTTTCTCCAAACACAGTCACATTCTGAGGTACTTGGGGTTAGGACTTCAATATATGAATCTTGGGGAGACCCCATTCAATCCATAACAATGGTTTTCCATGAATTAAAGGAAGGAAGAAGATGGAAAGACTTCTGCTTTCATGGGACACATTGGGGTGGGTAGACAATGACAGTCAACAGGAGAATAATTTAAAAAGATAATTCAGCTAGTAATAAACAGTGAAACAAATCATATGTATTCATATAGATAGATGGATGGCTAGATAACCGACCGAAGGCTAAGAGAGAGTCCTGTTATATTGTGAGAGGATGTGCAGTTTCCTAGCCACGAGATTTTCTTCGTTGGACTGAGGTGAGCCTCAGGAATCTGCATTTTTACCAAGTCCACTCCCCACACAGGTGATTCTCTTGCTGTGTGTCTGCCTGTCGCCATGGAAACCCCAGAAATGCGCACAGGCTTTATAAACATTGTCAGATACTTGCAACAAGCCAATGAGCTAGAAAAGATTATTCCCCCAATTTGAGCTGCTGCAGTAAAGGATGCCGCTAACCACTGACCCTGCATTGCATTAGTCAGTCTGCAAACACATCTGGGGTACCCGGTCCCCGCTGTGAACCCCGTTCCCTGTCTGACCACAGAGCCCAGAACATCCTGCTCCCTGGGGCCCTCTCTGCCCCTTCCTCAGCCCCTCCTTTCCCCTTCTAGTTGTGGTTTCCATGGCAACTGCTGAGCCTGCCTACTCCACACCCACCCCCACCACTTAATGAGGTTTAAAAAAAAGATAATTACTAGACCTCCATATATAACCTACTTATTTCAATAGCAGTTTTCATAATTATACTGCATATAACGGTCTGTTACCTACAGGTTTCCATGTTAGCAAATATACATCTAAAACATTTAAACATTTAAAACTAAATTTAAAATTGAATTTATTTATTTTGTGTATAGCAGTGTGTATCTGTTAATCCCCAACTCCTAATTTATCCCTCCCCCCTCCCCCCCTTTCCCCTTTGGTAACCATAAGTTTGTTTTCTAAGTCTGTGGGTCTATTTCTGTTTTGTAAATAAGTTCATTCATATCATTTTTTTAGATTCCACATATAAATGATATCATATGATATTTGTGTTTCTCTGTCTGACTTACTTCACTTAGTACAATAATAACCTCTAGGCCCATCCATGGTGCTGCAAATGGCATTATTTCATTCTTTTTTATGGCTGAGTAATATTCCATTCTTCTTTTTGCATTTCCCTTATGTTCACTTGTTAATTGTTGTAGTTTATTTTTCACTTGAGATAGTTACCTTTTTCTTCATTGATTTTTTAAAAAAATATTTATTTATTTATTTATTTGGCTGTGCTGGGTCCTAGTTGCGGTATGTGGGACCTTCGTTGCGTGCGGGATCTTTAGTTGTGGCAAGCGGGATCTAGTTCCCCGACCAGGAATTGAACCTGGGCCCCCTCCCCTGCATTGGGAATTCGGAGTCTTAACTGCTGGACCACCAGGGAAGTCCCACCTTTTTCTTTTATTGCTTCTTTCGGGTTCTTTATATATTAAGGCAATTCGTCGTTTGTTTCCAGTATGGCTTACAATGGATATTTCGATTATGTTCATTACTTTAAGTCACTCCTTGGTTTATTTTTTCCAAGGAGTAACACTTTGTTGTTGTTTTTGTTTGTTTCTTTGTTTACTTTAGTAATCATAGCATCTGCCTTTATTTCAAATTATTTTGGTGTACACTGAAACTCTGGCCTCTAACTGAACTTTATATCAGTGGCTAAAATTTTCTGGATGCTCTTGCTTAGGTTATTTTTAACTTTTAAGAAAGGTGACCATTTGCATGCTAATAGGAGAGAAAGATTAGAGACAAATATACCTCCCACACCTGCTCACTTTTTCTTCCTCTCTCTCTCTCTTCCCACCCCCTCCCATTAACAATTTTCTTGTGTGTCCTTCCAGAGCTATTCTTTGAGTATGTGTGTTTATTGCTAACCTCAATTCTTTTTTCTTGTTGCAGCAAATAATAGCACTTCCACGGGTAATAGTTCAGGCCTGGATTTTACACTTAATTTCGGAGATCATTCATCAGGTCAGGAGAGTGCTGGTTTCCGTGGCAACGACCTGAGCCTGCCTTTATCAGCTGCAGCTGTGAGAGCTCTAGGAGGGACTATGGACGCTGGGATAAGGGACCCCAAAGTTGGCCCAACTAGGGGTCCAAAGGGGAGGAACGGACTTGAGACTTCAATCAGTGTCTCAGGACTGTGTTATTCTCATGCAGGTTAAACCGTGCCTTTGGAGAACAGCTTTACAGGAGGATAAAACCAGAGTGTGTTTGGCCTCTCCTAGCAGCTGTACCAGCATCTGGGGCATGATAACCAACTCTTCTCACCGGTCACTAATCTACTCCTTCATTCTCTCACTCATTATACAAATCTTGATTAATATCTTCTTTTTTTAAAATAAATTTATTTTATTTATTTATTTTTTGGGGCATTGGGTCTTTGTTGCTGCACGCGGGCTTTCTCTAGTTGTGGCGAGTGGGGACTACTCTTCGTTGCAATGCGTGGGCTTCTCGCTGCGGTGGCTTCTCTTGTTGCAAGGCACAGGCTCTAGGCACACGGGCTTCAGTAGTTGTGGCACACAGGCTTAGTTGCTCCACAGCATGTGGGATCTTCCCGGACCAGGGCTCAAACCCGTGTCCCCTGCATTGGCAGGCGGATTCTTAACCACTGCGCCACCAGAGAAGCCCCTGATTAATATTTTCTTAATATTAATTAATTATGGGCTATTCACTCTTCTGTGTCCCAGGAACAAAACTGTGAGTGACCCCTTATTCGCAGTAGCCAAAAGGTAGAAGGAACACCAGTGTCCATCAAGGGACGAACAGATAAACAAAATACGTATATACACATTGTGGAACATTATTGGGCCTTAACAAGGAAGGAAATTCTGACACATGCAACAGCGTGGATGAACCTTGAGGACATTATGCTCAGTGAAATAAGCCAGTCACCAAAGGACAGATATTGTATGATTCTACTTTTATGAGGTCCCTAGAAGAGTCAAATTCATAGAGACAGAAAATAGCATGATGATTGCCAGGGGCTGGTGGAGGGGGAACGGGGAGTTAGTGTTTAATGGGGACAGAATATCAGTTTGGGAAGATGAAAAGAGTTATGGAGACGGATGGTGCTGATGTTTGCACAACAACGTGAATGTACTTACTGCCACTGAACTGTACACTTAAAATGGTTGAGGGCAAATTTTACTTCATGTGTATTTCACCACAGTTAAGTTTTTTTAGGAAGAGAGCAAGAAACTTGAATCCCTACAATGATGGAGAAAAACAACCCCAACAGTTTCATTCGCCATAAATGGGAGGGAAGAGGGAGGTGTGGAGGAGTGGGGGAAAAAAGAAAGAAAACAAAACAAGGATTACCAAAATTTTAACAAATAAAAGGATTGTTGTTTTACAAACCAAAGTCAACAACGGCTTACTCAGGCAGTGAAACTAAGAAGAACAGCAAAGAAACTATTATTATAAAAGCCGGGATGGTGTTTGTCTCTGGAGGGGGGGTTGGGAGGGGTGGATCCTGGGGAGCCAGGGCTCCTTTATTACCTGGGAAATAGTTACGATCCTGTGTTAACCTGTGCAAATGAGCTCCAGGCGCCTTTTTTCTGTATTTTATACCTCGCAGTGAAAAGCATTATGGAAACTTTTAAAAATGTGTGAGCAATCGCTTGCTGTAAGAAAATATAATCCCATGACACACGAAAGAAAAAGAAAAAGGTGAATATTTGTCTTGTTTAAAAGCTGGAGAGAGCTTGCTTCGTGGCACCTTTCGAGGCTGCGCCCTGCAGAGAATCACGACTCAGAAATGATGACTCATTTTCCAAATTATATGAATAATGCAAAAACGCAGAGATGGGCTGAGGTTGGAAATTTGCAAGTGAAAAGGGCTCTTAGCAGTTCTGTAGAAATGTCTTTTTGTGCTGGGTTTTGAGACGTGACATTTATCGCTTAAATGTCAACCTCTTAGCCCAGAATGGAGCAGTTAAAACAGCCATTAGCGGGATGGAAAATTCGTGCCACCTCCGCAACCCGGGAGAAAGGCTGACGGGAACAGCACACGAGGTTTTCAACATCTGCTTTATCAAATATTATATTTTCTTCTCAGTATACTGACTAAGCTCTCCTTTTTTTAAATTTAATTTTTATTTTATATTGGATTAGAGTTGACTTACAATGCTGTGTTTGTTTCAGGTGTCCAGCAAAGTCATTCAGTTATACATATATATGTATCTATTCTTTTACACATTCTTTTTCCATATAGGTTATTACAAAATATTGAGTATAGTTCCTTGTGCGATACAGTAGGTCCTTGTTGGTTATCTATTTTATATATAGTAGTGTGTATATGTTAATTCCAACCTCCTAATTTATCCCTCCTCACCCTTTCCTCTTTGGTAACCATAAGTTTGTTTTCGAAGTCTGTGAGTCTGTTTCTGTTTTCTAAATAAGTTCATTCGTACCGTTTTTCTTTAGATTCCACATATAAGTGATATCATATAATATTTGTCTTTGTCTGACTTACTTCACTTAGTATGATAATCTCTAGGTCCATCCATGTTGCTGCAAATGGCATTATTTCGCTCCTTTTTATGGCTGAGTAATATTCCATTGTACATATGTACCACATCTTCTTTATCCATTCCTCTGTTGATGGACACTCAGGTTGCTTCCATCTCATTTATTTATTTATTTATTTTCATTTACTTTTTAAAAACAGATCAGAATCAGGGTGACATAGGCCATATTATTATTATTATTATTAACAGTTTGGAGATGGGCTATAAGGAGGAAGCAGTGATCCAGACACATTTGGGAATTCCTGAGACGACTCAGGCTGATGTTGTCAAATGCACAGAGCGTGGGGGTTCTGCACTGTCCATACTCTGAGGCACTGAGACCTGGATGCCTCAGGCATGCATCTCCCTGCACAGCCAAGCCCAGCCCTAGATGGTCACCGACAAGTGTATTCACATCAGTAGAATTTGTAACAAGAGAATGGACACACTCGAAATGCCCACCCACTTAAATTAATTGTTGTGCATTAATCTGTGGAATACTATACAACCACGAAAAAGGATGAAGCATCTCTCTGTGCACTGCTGTAGACCAATCATTAAGATGTATCATTGTGTGGAAAAAAAAGTATAACACAAAACTTGACAGAGCATCACGTTTTGTGTTAATATGGGAAAAACAGAAAACATACTTGTTCTGCATACATAGAATCTTTGTGACGATACACCAAAAATCTGGTAACCTTGGTTGCCTCAAAAGAAGGGGATTCGGTAGTTGGGGAATGGAGGATGGAAGGGAACTTTGCAATAATTATCCTTTTACATCATTTGAGTTTCCTATTTTGTGAATGTATTAACGAAGTTTTGAAATCGGATAGTTTAAATCCCCTGCCTTTGTTCCTTTTTGTTTTTCTTAAGGATTTTTTTTTGCCAATTCTAGATCCGTTGGTATTCCATATAAAATTTATTTATTTTTAAATGAAGTGTAGTTGATTTACAATGTTGTGTTCGTTTCAGGTGTACAGCAAAGTGATTCAGTTATATATATATGTGTATACATATATATATACTTATATATATGTGTATATATATATGTGTGTGTATATATATATATACTTATATATATATGTACATTCTTTTTCAGATCCTTTTCCATTATAGGTTATTACAATACATTGAATATAGTTCCCTGTGCTATACAGTAGGTCCTTGTTGTTTATCTATTTTCTATATAGTCGTGTATATCTATTAATCCCAAACTACTAATTTATCCCTCTCCCTGACACCATAATCTCATATAAACTTTAGAATCAATGTGTCAGTTCTTACAAAAAATGGCACTGGGATTGTTAGACCAACTCTGGGCAAACAGCCAACCTAACATTACCAAGAGTTTTGATCTCTGAGCATCATACATTTCTTCATTTATTTGAGTCTTATTTAATCTCTCTCTTAGCAATGTTATCTTCTGTTACATTTACCCTAGGTAGTGCATATTTTTGGATCTTAATGAAATCATTATTTAAAATTTTTAATTTTCCAATTGTTTCTTGACCACCTTCTAAATTTTGTTTACATTTTTCCATGACTTAAAACTTTAAATAATTTTATCATATTTGTTAATCTTTTTCTTTCCTTCCTGACTCTGTTATAATAGTTTGGAAAGCCTTAGTGCACACATCAAATACATGTTAACCTCTAGCCCACCTCGTAAAATAGACCTCTTATTTAATATCATGCAAATCGTTGTCTCTAGTTATGCTTGCTTCTTGAATGATTCATTTCGAAGAGAACACAAAAGCACTCATCAGACAGAACAAAAAGAAATCTCTCTTCCGCCTCTCACTGTTTTTCCTTTCACCTCTCCCTTCTCCGGTGGCAATTTCCATAACACCAACTTCTTCTGTATCATCCAGTGCCAAGTTTTACATACACTTTTTTTTACAGAATTATTATGCATCTGTTACTACGCATCATTATATCCTCATGTGTTGTTATGCATACATTTATCTGCACATCACACAAAATGACAGTGTATACTCTGAGGCATGTGTCCCTCGTGTGACAATACACCTTGGGCATGGTTCCCTGTCCGCAGGCTCAGAGCTTCTTTATTTTCTTTTGATTGTAGCAGGATCGTTCACAGTGTGAAGACACCAAGGTTGATTTAAGTTGCTCTCCTCCCACGGACAGTGAGTTGTTTCTGTTCTTTTCCCTGGCTCCCGAAAAGCCACAGAAAAGAAACTTGTCTGTCTGTATTGTATTTGGCATATGTTCAGGTTTGCCTGTAGGATATATTCTAGAAGTAACCTCGTTGGTTCAAAGGACATGTGCACATTTGAGATAACCTTTGACACATCTTATATTCACTCGAAACACGTATGCTGAGCATCAGCAATGATCCGGCATCGTTCGGGTCCTGGGAAGGCAGAGGTGAACCAGAGAGGCAAGAATCTCAGGACTCAGGGGCTGATGCTGTCACCCAGACACCAATGATAAACCAGTGAGCAAACGAATAAACCGGATGAGCTCAGTCACGGATGACCGTGACAAAAACAACGAACTGCGGTAAAGAGAAGGAGAGCAGAGAGGGGAGGGGTAGGAGGTCACCTGAGCCACAGACCTTCTGTTTCCCTGGGTCTCCTGCATTTTGAACCAGCCCGCACGCTGATTCTGATGGGGATGGTCTCCAGGAAAACTACTGAAAATAGTCTTTTAAAAATTATTTTTTTATTGGAGTATAGTTGATTTACAATGTTGTGTTAATTTCTGCTGTACAGCAAAGTGATTCAGTTACACATATACATATATCCACTCTTTATTAGATTCTTTTCTCATATAGGTCATTACGGAGTATTGAGTAGAGTTCCCTGTGTTATACAGTAGGTCCTTGTTAGTTATCTATTTTATGTAGAGTAGTGTGTATATGTCAATCCCAATCTCTCAATTTATCCCTCCCCTCCTTCCCCGCACACCCCGTGACCATAAGTTTGTTTTCTACATCTGTGACTCTATTTCTGTTTTGTAGATGAGTTGAGTTCATTTGTACCATTTTTTAGATTCCACCTATAGGTGATATCATCTGATATTTGTCTTTCTCTATCTGACTAACTTTACTCAGCATGACAATCTCTAGGTCCATCCGTGTCTGAAAATAGTCTTTAAAATACCGGTTGCACTCTGCCACAATGAAAGATTCCCCCCTTTTCCCTTGTTTACTTCACATACGCACAGATCAATGTTATTTGATTCAGAAAATGAATGATGTGTTTGAATTCATTTGCGATGAAAATTAAGGGGAAAAATTAAAGGGATGAGCTGGCTATCTTCAAGGATGTGGCGTTATGGTGAAGGGGGAAGGAAAGCTCCAATTTCAGGACACAGAAGGACTCAAGAGAGGAGATAGAATAACCAAGAAGGGGACTTCCCAGTGGCGCAGTGGGTAAGACTCCGTGCTCCCAATGCAGGGGACCCGGGTTCGATCCCTGGTCAAGGAACTAGATCCCGCATGCATGCTGCCACTAAGGAGCCCGTGAGCCACAACTAAAACCTGGCACAACCAAATAAATAATAAAATAAATAAATATTTTAAAAAAGAACAACCAAGAAGTAAGATCAATTCAGCAAACCACAGAAGAAAACCAATAGCTTTCTGAACCCAGAAGGAACAGAAATCTGGCAGGTTGCACATTGACTAACTTAGAGCTCAATATCACACAAATACCGTGGAAAGTTCAAGGCAGTGGGTCAGAGTGGGGGCAGGTTATTTAACCAGAAAAACCTCGTGCTTAGGTTATGAGGTAACTGAAGCAAGATTCCTACTCGAGAGATGTCCTTCAAAGGTGTTTATCTCCTAAGAGCAGCGATTCCATCAGAGGCAAATTTCTGGCAGAGAAAACTCTCCACTTCTGAGTAATCTAGTGAAACCACGGATGTTAGGTAAATGTGCCGGCTGAGGGCAGAGTTTCGAGGATGGCGACAGAGTGGGGACGGCATAAAGGCTGCTCTGTGCATGGAGAGGGTGGGACGCGTCTGGATTTCAAGCCGGGAGATGCTATGGAGATAGGGAAGTCTAGGGAGAGAGGATGCACCTGGGACTAAAGGGGGTTGCCATGGAGACAGAGAGCCTCCGCTGATGGATGTCAATGAACTATACATGATCTGGGATGGCAAAGGTTCCAAATAAGGCCAGACTTTTGGGGCTGAAATTCCTTCCTTGAGTACAAGCCACACCAAGTGTGTACCCAGGGGACCTTGGCCCATGCTGTGACGTAAAACTCCCCAAATTCACAATCAATGCCTATTGGGGGCCCAGTCCGTACATGTATATAACTTGCCATTTAATGAACAGGAAAAGGAGATGGGTTTCTCAGAAACGGCACAATATGCTCATTATTCAGGAGATGCCCTTTTCCAAACGGTGGGGGGGGGGAAAAAAGGTGTTTGAGTCCATTAAGATTGTTTTGCTGATTGTTTCCATGGATACTGGTGGCTACAATTATTCCTGGATTTTTCAAAGGCTGAAAATCTGTTCTTTCATTTTCTAATGTAACGGTTTTGAGTATCTGATGTGAATGACAATACCTGGCACATAATTAGTGATCCATAAACCCCCTTCACTCTGATTTCCTGAAAAATAGCCCCTAGCTAAATGAAAAGTATAAAACAACGGGGGAGAGCGGGGAGTCTCGTTTTTCTTATTTTGTAACTTCATGTAGAAATATATATAAACACACGGTAATAATAATATCATCTGGGGTTTTTTTTTGGCCGCACTGCACTGCTTGCGGGATCTTAGTTCCCCAACCAGGGACAGAACCCGGCCCCCCGGAGTGAAGGTGCTGAGCCCTAACCACTGGACCGCCGGGGAAGTCCCTCTGTTTTCTTTTCTTGCAACAGCGTGGCATGAAAGTCAAGAAGGTAAAGCAAATGAAGCCTCAAGATATATTCCTTTTTTCAAAAATTTTTAATTAATTTTTTTATTGGAGTATAGTGGATGTACAATGTTGTGATAGTTTCAGGTGTACAGCAAAGTGAATTTATTATATGTATACATATATCCACTCTTTTTTAGATTCTTTTCCCATATAGGTTATTATAGAGTATTGAGTAGAGTTCCCTGTGCTATACAGTAGGTCCTTATTAGTTATCTATTTTATGTATAGTACTGTGTGTATGTCAACCCAATCTCCCAATTTATCCCTCCGCCCCCCTTTCCCCCTTGGTAACCATAAGTTTGTTTTCTACATCTGTGACTCTGTTTCTGTTTCATAAATAGGTTCATTTGTACCATTTTATTTTTAGATTTCACATATAAGCAATATCACATATTTGTCTTTCTCTGTCTGACTTCACTCAGTATGACAATCTCTAGGTTCAACCATGTCATTGCAAAATCAAGATATATTCTTAACCTCCTACTTCTTGCAAAATGTTGCCTCCCGCAAGTTCCCCTAAAGAGGAAATTCTGTGGCCCACACTGCCCATAGGACCCCACCTTCCCCTTTGTCACATGAACTTTGGGATCTGTGGGGGCTGTGGCCTGGATACTGTCATGATCAGGTGGCCCTTGAGAAAGACTCATCACCAACCTTGTTTATGGTGGGTCCCTCCCTGCCCTTACCGCACCTGGCACTTACATTTTCAAATCGTTTGTGGCATATTCATTAATCTACTTTCTATGCCGATGGTTTTGGGTCATGTTTGACATGACCTCTTGCACCCTTTGATTATAAAGACATTCATCATCTTTTCCTGGGGTGAATGCATTAGTTTTCAATTATTGGGTCACAATAACCTCAAACTTAGTGGCTGAAAACAACCACCATTTCTGTGGGTCAGGGATGCAGGCATGGATAAACTGGGTCCTCTGCTCAGAGTTTCAAGAGGCTGTGATTGGGACTTCCCTGGTGGTCCAGTGGGGAAAAAATCCGCCTTCCAATGCAGGGGACGCGGGTTTGATCCATGGTCGGGGAACTAAGATCCCACATGCTGGGCTTCCCTGGTGGTGCAGTGGTTAAGAATCCGCCTGCCAATGCAGGGGACAAGGGTTCGAGCCCTGGTTTGGGAAGATCTCATCACATGTCACAGAGCAACTAAGCCCCTGCGCCACAACTACTGAGCCTGCGCTCTAGAGCCCTTGAGCCACAACTACTGAAGCCCGTGTGCCACAACTACTGAAGCCCGCGCGCCTAGAGCCCGTGCTCGCAACAAGAGGAGCCACCACAATGAGAAGCCTGCGCACCTCAATGAAGAGTAGCCTCCGCTCGCTGCAACTAGAGAAAGCCCACGCGCAGCAATGAAGACCCAACACAACCAAAAATAAACAAATAAAATAAATAAATTTATTTAAAAAAAAAAGATCCCACATGCCGGGGGGCAACTAAGCCTGCATGCTACAACTACTGAGCTCTCGTGCCTCAACGAGAGAGCCTGAGTGATGCAAACTACAGAGCCCTCGCGCCACAACTAGAGAAGAGAAAACCCGCACGCCACAACTAGAGAGAAGCCCACACGCTGCAATGAAGAGCCTGTGCACTGCAACGAAAGATCCCTCATGCCTCAGCTAAAACCCAATGCAGCCATAAAAATCAAGTAAATAAATAAATAAAATAAATATTAAAAAAATTAAAAATTAAGCTATAATACAATAAAATTAAAAATAAAAAAAGAGGCTGTGCTCAAGGTGGCAGCTGCACAGTTTTCATCAGAACCGGGGGCTCTGATGGGGAAGGATTTGATTCTAAGCTCACTCAGGTTGTTGGTGGATTCTGTTTCCCTGGGACTGTAGGGCTAAGGGCCTAGCTTCTCACTGGCTGTCAACTGGAGACCACCTGTGGATCCATTTGAGTTTCTCCCAACATGGCCAGTTTGTGAGCAGTAAAGAGAATCTAGAGCCAGTGTGCTGGCCAGATAGAGTCTTACCTAATGTGACATAATCATGGGAGTGACATCTTGTCATCTTTGCCATGTCCCACTGGTTAGAAGCAGATCACAAGTCCCATCTGCACTCATCGGGAAGGGACGTGAACACCAGGAGGTAGAGACCTTGGGGGTCCTTAGAATCTATTCAGTAAAAGAAGCCAGGGCCCTCTCTCCCACCCTAAACACTGTTCGTCCACACACCTCACAACAGTGGGGAATAGGGGGTTTCATCCAGTTCTGAATGGCAAAGAAGATTTAAATGGAAGAAACATTCTGACATCAGTCCGTGGTGCCCAAGGAGATGCAGTCAGAATGTCCTGTTGCCAAACAGCTCATGCAGCTTAATATAAAAAAAACCCGAACAACCCAATCGAAAAATGAGCAGAAGACCTAAATAGACATTTCTCCAAAGAAGACATACAGATGGCCAATAGGCACATGAAAAGCTGCTCAACATCACTAATTATTAGAGAAACACAAATCAAAACTACAATGAGGTATCATCTCACACCAGTCAGAATGGCCACCATCAAAAAGTCTACAAATAGTAAATGCTGGAGAGGGTGTGGAGAAAAGGGAACCCTCCTACACGGTTGGTGGGAATGTAAATTGGTGCAGCCATTATGGAAAACAGTATGGGGGTTCCTCACAAAAGTAAAACTAGAACTACCATATGATCCAGCAATCCCATTCCTGGGCATATATCTGGAAAAGATGAAAGCTCTAACTTGAAAAGATACATGCACCCCAATGTTCATAGCAGCATATTTAAAGTCGCCAAGACATGGAAGCAACCTAAGTGTCCATCGACAGATGAATGGATAAAATAGACGTGGTACATATATACAATGGAATATTACTCAGCCATAAAAAAGAATGAAATAATGCCTTTTGCAGCAATATGGATGCAACTAGAGATTATCATATGAAATGAAGTAAGTCAGACAGAGACAAATATCATATGATATCACTTATATGTGAAATCTAAAAGAATGATACTTATTTACAAAATGAACTTAGTTACAGAACAGAACTTATGAACTTATTTACAAAACAGAAATAGACTCACAGACATAGAAAACAAACTTATGGTTACCAAAGGGGAAAGGTGGGGGGGGGAGGTATAAATTAGGAGTTTGGGATTAGCAGTTACACACTACTATATGTAAAATAGATAAACAAGGACCGACTGTATAACACAGGGAACTATATTTAATATTTTGTAATAAACTATAATGGAAAAGAATCTGAAAAAGAAAAAAAAATATACATATGTATATCTGAATCACTTTGCTGTACACCTGAAACTAACACAACATTGTAAATCGACTATACTTCCATTGAAAAAAAAAAAAAAAAGAACATCCTGTCACCAAGCAAAAGCTGAGCTTGATGACCCACCATGGAATTTCCCCAGAGGGATGAGCAGGGACCTAGGAAGAGGGTGGCTTCTTGGGAACCACCCAATGTGGCCAGTGATGCAGGACTGTTTGTTTTCAGGCCGTCCAGACACTTAAATCGCCGCTGTCTGCTTTGCAGATTATGTCCCTAGATGCTGTCGATAGCCAGTGTTTCCTAATTTCCCGACGCTGGCTGTCTTTTCTCCTCACAGTGTGACATAATAGACGCCTGGCCTGTGTGCCTTCGAGGGGGTCCGGGTCTTGGGTGAGCACATTTCACATTTCGATGCTGTGATACGAACTTGTGTTCAGACATGTTGTGGAAGGAAATTCCACACCAGAGCATGGGTTTTCTCGAAGTTGGCACCTCTGACATCTCGAGCTGTAGGGGTGCTGCAGGATGTGTGGCAGCAGCACCCCTGGTCTCCCCTGCAACTGGATGCCAACAGCACACCCTCCTCCCTGTGTGACAAGTGAAAACATCTCCATACACTGCAAGGGTCCCCTGGGGGAAAAAAAATCACCCCAGGCTGGGAACCGCGGGGATCATACATGAAACAAGCAGTGACGCAAATTTCACTTTTATTACTTTCTAATCTCACCCGATAACACAGGAGGGACCCCAGGCCCAGGGGGTGGGGCACAGGCAGCTGAGCTCTTCAGGAGCCGGGGAAACAGTCAGAGAGGACCTGGGCGAGGCTGTTCCAGGCAGAGGGAACAGCCAGTGTGAAGCAGAGCCAGCTTCCTCTTTGTAAGATCACAGAGAGGCCAGACTGAGGGAGGGAGGGGAGGGCCGGGGGCTGAAGACCCTGCAACCAGGCCCACCTCAGGGGTCCCTGTGCTGGGGGTTTAATGCTCTGAGGTCACCATCATGAAATTCCTTTTTGTTTGTTTGTTTTGGTTTTGTTTGTGTGTTTTTGGCCACATGGCTTGTGGGGTCTTAGTTCCCTGACCAGGGATTGAACCCAGGCCCACGGCAGTGAGAGCACAGAGTCCTAACCACTGGACCACCAGGGAATTCCTTTTCTTTTTCTTTTGATGAAATTGTTAACTTTATCTTTGAAGCTGAGTTTTGGAAGTGAAGTCCCACAGGACAGGGAGCTGTGTCCGGGGCTGGGCGTCCTGCCCTCCACTTAGTCCTGCATCCCTGGGGCAGGTTCTGGGCAGTTCAGAAACCCTCCCCTCCAGGAACCCTTGCTGCCCTCTGCCCCCCCAGGAGGGGGGTTCAGGGCACAAGCCTAGGGAGGGTTAGGGTCAGGCGGACCCCAGCCCCCGTGAGGGTCTGCGCTCGCCCCCCAGCAACCCCATGTGGCCGAGGGGGCATGACACTGAATGGCAAACAACATACACCATTGACAGGTTGAGGGTAAGACTGCGGAAGAAAGGAAAGCGCCTTTTCCTGCTTTTTTGAACCAGAGGCCTGCATTTTCCTTTTGCACTGGGCCCTGCAAGTTATGCAGCCAGTCCTGGCTGTAGGGGTCAGCCCAGGCCAGGTGGCCGAGACCCCATGTGGGCCGTGCGAGGGGAGAGCATTTAATTGTGGGAATTATCACGTACATGGGGGAAGATGCTATTTAACATGTTGTATTCGCTTTCAAGGGGAAAGGAGCCGTTGAGGGAAGGGAAGGAGTAGACCATTAGGAGGAGGTGGCGGCTGGGCTGGGGGGTGGCAGAGGGCAGGGCCAGCGGTGGACTCAGAGAGATGGAAGGCAGGGGTGGAAATGGTCAAGAAGAGACAGAGGGAGGGGCCTTCCCGCGGCATCTCCTGCTGCCTGAGGGGAAGCAGATGTGGAGTCTGACCTCGGCCCCAGGACCTCTGAGCCCCCTCCGCAAGGCAGCAGTCCCCCTGGAGTGAGCCCCGGTCCTGCACCCAAGGCCCAGCTGGGGGCCCCACCAGAGACACAGCCTCCAGCCAGGGAAGAGGGTGGTTCTCGTTGCAACCACAAGCCTCGTTCAGAGATCCGGAGGTGCCCATCTCCTAACCGTGGTTGTGGTTTAAGCACCAGTGTCTGTGCAGCTGGCATGTACTCTTGGGTCTGGTCCATCATGGTGGATACCGCTGGCCGGGTACTTCTGAGCTGCTGACTAAGGCAGGCAGACACAGAGTGAGCAGCAGACCATCTCTAAAATGCACGCGGTGTGTACACTGAGTGCCCCACGCGTCCATGGGGAGAGACCCCCTGTAATCGCGTGGCATCTCTGCTCTCTGTACACACAAAGGCATACCTCCTGCCACACCAAGGATGCCAGACCTGGGAGCCCGAGGGCCCGGACGTGGGCAGCTGTGACTTGGGGGCTCCAAGAGAGGCTCACCCCAGAGGAAACATCCCATAATGTAGCTCCATCCCAGAACCAGCAAGTCTTGGAATCTGGGCCATGGGGGACCTGCCTCCTGTCCCTTGCACCCCATATTCAGGTGTGAGTGGGGATAGCCACAGGGCACCTGCTCCTGCTCTGGGCCACCCTGCTGGTGTGGGCCTTGAGGAGAGACAGTTGCAGGCGGATGGAACAGGAAGGGCAAAGGCCCTGGGGCAGGAACAAAGCTGGGGATTCACGGATCAGAGGAAGGGGTCCAGAGCAGGTTGGGGTGGGGGAGCTGCGGAAGCCTGGGCTGGGCAGATTATTCACAGCCTTGCCTCCGTGGGGACACTTCGTTCACTGCGGTAGCAGAAGGGAACTCCTGGATATCACATGCGTTGCTTATTTTATTGTCAGCTGGTGTCCAGAGAGAGGTCTGTACTGACTGCTGGCAATAAGCATCAGAATTGCATTGCAGGCCCCCAGGCTGCCCGGCTAGCTCTGAGGCCCTCAGTGTCTTATTTTACTTTTTAAATTAATACTCAGTAAAATGGATCCTTTTTTCTCTCCTACACTGTTGGTGGGACTGTAAATTGGTGCAGCCACTATGCAGAACAGTATGGAGGTTCCTTAAAAAACTAAAAATAGAGTTGCTATATGATCCAGCAATCCCACTCCTGGGCATATATCCTGACAAAACCATCATTCGAAAAGATACATGCACCCCTGTGTCCACTGCAGCACTATTTACAATAGCCAGGACATAGAAGCAACCTAAACATCCATTAACAGAGGAATGGATAAAGAAGATGTGGTATCCAAATACAATGGAATACTGCTCAGCCATAAAAAAGAATGGAATAATGCCATTTGTAGCAACACAGTTGGATGTAGAGATGATCATACTAAGTGAGGTAAGTCAGAGAAAGACAAATATCATATGATATCACTCATATATGGAATCTAATTTTTTAAAAGTGATATAAATGAACTTATTTACAAAACAGAAACAGACTCACAGACATACAAAACAAACTTATGGTTACCAAAGGGGAAGTGGGGGAGAGATAAATTACGAGATGGGGATTAACATACACACACTACTATATATAAAATAGATAATCAACAAGGACCTACTGTATAGAACAAGGAACTATATTCAATATTTTGTAATAACCTAGAAGGGAAAATAATCTAAAAAAGAATACATATATATACATATAAATATATACACACACGTATATATGTATAACTGAATCACTTTGCTGTACACCTGAAACTAACACAACATTGTAAATCAACTCTACTTCAATTAAAAAAAGGAAAAAAATGGACTTTTTTTGGTGTACAGTTCTATGAGTTTTTTATTTTTAATTAATTAATTAATTAATTTATTTTTGGCTGTGTTGGGTCTTCGTTTCTCTAACTGCGGCGAGCAGGGGCCACTCTTCATTGTGGTGCACGGGCCTCTCACTGTTGCGGCCTCTCTTGTTGCGGAGCACAAGCTCCAGACACGCAGGCTCTGTAGTTGTGGCTCACAGGCCTAGTTGCTCCGCGGCATGTGGGATCTTCCCAGACCAGGGCTCGAACCCGTGTCCCCTGCATTGGCAGGCAGATTCTCATCCACTGCGCCATCAGGGAAGCCCCAGTTCTATGAGCTTTAACCCAGCCACAGAGTCATGTAACCACCGGCACAGCCAAGGTATAGGACACTCCCATCTCCCCCAAGTCCCCTCGTGGCACCCCTTTTAGTTGCACCTCTCTCACACTCCATTGATCTGTTCTCCATCCCTATAGTTTTGTCCTTTCAAGATCATCATGGAAATGGAAGCAGATGGTGTGTAGCCCTCTGAGTCTGGCTCCTTTTCACTCAGCATAACCCCCTGGAAATTATTCCGATAGTTGGATGATTCCAACAGTCTGCTCCTTTTTATTGCCAAGTTGTATTCCATTGTATTGATGCACTAAAGTTTATTGATTTATTTGACTGTTGGAGGGCATTTGGATAGTTTCCAGTTTTGGGCTATTATAAATAGAACTGCTGCAAACATTCATGTATAGGTTTAAAATTTTTTTAGAAGAGTATTCTTTACTTAACTCAATATATGCAAAATATTATCTTTTCAGTATCTAAAACTATGAATGAGATAGTCTGTGTTATTTTTTACATTAATTTTTTTTCTATTGTGGTAAAATATACGTACAATTGACAATTTGAACCATTTTTCAGTGCACAAGCCTGCAGCTTAAGGACATTCACGATGTTGTGTAACCATCACTGCCACCTATTTTCAAATTTTTCTTCATCCCAAACAGAAGCAATAACTCCTATTCCCCCACCCCCACTCCTGGTAACCACCATTCTATGTTTTGTCCCTATGAATCTGCCAATGCAGGAGACCACGTGAGGGTAGAATAACACAATATTTGTCCTTCTGTGCCTGGCTTATCTCACATTAGGTCTTCAGGGTTCATCCATGTTGTACCAGGTACCAGAACTTCACTCCTTTTTATGGGTGAAGAATATTCCGTTGTGTGGATAGGCCACATTTTGTTTATCTCCCCATCTGTTGATGGTCCCTTGGGTTCTCTCCACCTTTGGCTACTGTGAAAAATGCTGCTCTGAACATGGATGCACACTTATCTCTTTAAGTCCCTGCTTTCAAGTATTTTTGGGTGTGTACCCAGGAGTGGAACTGCTGGGTCCACACGGTAAATCTATGTTTAACATTCTGAGGAACCGCCAAACTGTTTTCCACAGAGAGATTGCACCATTTTACATTCCCGCCAGCAACATGTGAGGGTTTCGATTCCTCCACATTCTTGTCAACCTTGTTATTTTCCTTTTGAAAAAAAAAAAAAAAATCGTGGCCACCCAGCAGGCGTGAAGTGGTATCTCATTGTGGTTTTGATCTTCATGCCCATGTTTTGGGGTGACCATCGGTTTCCAAGTTTTTAGGGTCAATACCTAGGAGTGGGATGGCTGAGTCATGTGGCTTTTTTTTTTTTTTTTTGTCTGCACCACACGGCTTGCAGGATCTTAGTTCCCTGACCAGGGGTTGAACCCAGGCCCCTGGCAATGGAAGCACGGAGTCCTAACACTGGACTGCCAGGGAATTCCCAGGGACACGTTTTGTTTTGTTTAATTTAATTATTTAATTTATTTATTTTTGGCTGCGTTGGGTTTTCATTGCTGTGCACGGGCTTTCTCTAGTTGCGGCGACCGGGGGCTACTCTTCATTGTGGTGCGTGGGTTTCTCATTGCGGTGGCTTCTCTTGTTGCAGAGCATGGACTCTAGGTGCCCATGCTTAGTAGTTGAGGCATGCAGGCTCAGTAGTTGTGGCTCGCGGGCTCTAGAGCGCAGGCTCAGTAGTTGTGGCGCACAGGCTTAGTTGCTCTGCGGCATGTGGGATCTTCACGGACCAGGGCTCAAACACATGTCCCCAGCATTGGCAGGCAGATTCTTAACCACTGCGCCACCAGGGAATCCCAACATGTTTATCTTCATAAGAAACTCACTCTTTTCCAGAGTGGTTCCGCCATCTTGCATTCCCAGCAGCAATGGATGGGGAGTTCCTGTTGCAAAATCTGGGCTGCGTTTAAAGTGTTTACACTCTGGCTGTTTTCAAGGTAGAACGGCTTTTGTGATCACCTCCATGAGAAATAACGGTGGCTGAGGGAGGAATGGAAATAAGGAAGCAGCCACAGTGACATTTCCAACAGGGATCACCTGGTTCCTGAGTAGAAGGCATTGGAGAGTCAACACAAGGCTTGGGGTCCAAAGGAAACCTCAGGTCAACAGCCCACCTTGGAATGTCCTCGGGATTCATGAACTTGATGCCAAGCCATCTGTTACACACATTTCCATCTAATTAAAGTGAGGTGGATGGACCTAGAGTCTATCATACAGAGTGAAGTCAGAAAGAGAAAAACAAATACCATATGCTAACATATATATATGGAATCTAAAAAAAAAGGTCATGAAAAACCTAGGGGCAGGACAGGAATAAAGACACAGCCACAGAGAATGGACTTGAGGACACGGGGAGGGGGAAGGGTAAGCTGGTACAAAGTGGGAGAGTGACATGGACATATATACACTACCAAATGTAAAATAGATAGCTAGTGGGAAGCAGCAGCATGGCACAGGAAGATCAGCTCGGTGCTTTGTGACCACATAGAGGGGTGGGATAGGGAGGGTGGGAGAGAGATGCAAGAGGGAGGAGATATGGGGATATATGTTTATGTATAGCTGATTCACTTTGTTATAAAGCAGAAACTAACACACCATTGTAAAGCAATTATACTCCAATAAAGATGTTAAAAAAAAAAAAAAAAAGAAGCAGGGACTTCCCTGGTGGTCCAGTGGTTAAGAATCCACCTTCCATCTACCCACCACCAGTCTCTCCCATCAGGAAACTTACACAAGCCTCTTAGATAGCCTCATCCACCAGAGGGCAGACAGCAGAAGCAAGAAGAACTACAATCCTGCAGCCTGTGGGACAGAAACCACATTCACAGAAAGATAGACAAGATGAAAAGGCAGAGGGCTATGTACCAGATGAAAGAACAAGATAAAACCCCAGAAAAACAACTAAATGAAGTGGAGATAGGCAACCTTCCAGAAAAAGAATTCAGAATAATGACAGTGAAGATGATCCAGGACCTCAGAAAAAGAATGGAGGCAAAGATCGAGAAGATGCAAGAAATGTTTAACAAAGACCTAGAAGAATTAAAGAACAAACAAACAGAGATGAACAATACAATAACTGAAATGAAAACTACACTAGAAGGAATCAATAGCAGAATAACTGAGGCAGAAGAATGGATAAGTGACCTGGAAGACAGAATGGTGGAATTCACTGCTGCAGAACAGAATAAAGAAAAAAGAATGAAAAGAAATGAAGACAGCCTAAGAGACCTCTGGGACAACATTAAACATAACAACATTTGCATTATAGGGGTCCCAGAAGGAGAAGAGAGAGAGAAAGGACCCGAGAAAATATTTGAAGAGATTATAGTCGAAAACTTCCCTAACATGAGAAAGGAAATAGCCACCCAAGTCCAGGAAGTGCAGTGAGTCCCAGGCAGGATAAACCCAAGGAGAAACACGCCGAGACACATAGTAATCAAAGTGGCAAAAATTAAAGACAAAGAAAAATTATTGAAAGCAGCAAGGGAAAAACAACAAATAACATACAAGGGAACTCCCATAAGCTTAGCAGCTGATTTCTCAGCAGAAACTCTACAAGCCAGAAGGGAGTGGCATGATATACTTAAAGTGATGAAAGGGAAGAACCTACAACTAAGATTACTCTACCTGGCAAGGATCTCATTCAGATTCGATGGAGAAATCAAAAGCTTTACAGACAAGCAAAAGCTAAGAGAATTCAGCACCACCAAACCAGCTCTACAACAAATGCTAAAGGAACTTCTCTAAGTGGGAAACACAAGAGAAGAAAAGGACCTACAAAAACAAACCCAAAACAATTAAGAAAATGGTCATAGGAACATACATATCGATAATTACCTTAAACGTGAATGGATTAAATGCTCCAACCAAAAGACACAAGCTTGCTGAATGGATACAAAAACACGACCCATATATATGCTGTCTACAAGAGACCCACTTCAGACCTAGGGACACATACAGACTGAAAGTGAGGGGATGAAAAAAGATATTCCATGCAAATGGAAATCAAAAGAAAGCTGGAGTAGCAATACTCATATCAGATATAATAGACTTTAAAATAAAGAATGTTACAAGAGACAAGGAAAGACACTGCATAATGATCAAAGGATCAATCCAAGAAGAAGATATAACAATTATAAATATATATGCACCCAACATAGGAGCACCTCAATACGTAAGGCAACTGCTAACAGCTGTAAAAGAGGAAATCGACAGTAACACAATAATAGTGGGGGACTTTAACACCTCACTTACACCAATGGACAGATCATCTAAACAGAAACTTAATAAGGAAACAGAAGCTTTAAATGACACAATAGACCAGATAGGTTTAACTGATATTTATAGGACATTCCGTCCAAAAACAGCAGATTACACATTCCTCTCAAGTGCACATGGAACATTCTCCAGGATAGATCACATCTTGGGTCACAAATCAAGCCTCAGTAAATTTAAGAAAATTGAAATCATATCAAGCATCTTTTCTGACCACAATGTTATGAGATTAGAAATCAGTTACAGAGAAAAAAACGTAAAAAACACAAACACATGGAGGCTAAACAATACGTTACTAAATAACCAAGAGATCACTGAAGAAATCAAAGAGGAAATCAAAAAATACCTAGAGACAAATGACAGTGAAAACACGACAATCCAAAACTTATGGGATGCAGCAAAAGCAGTTCTAAGAGGGAAGTTTATAGCTATACAAGCCTACCTCAAGAAACAAGAAAAATCTCAAATAAACAATCTAACCTTACACCTAAAGGAACTAGAGAAAGAAGAACAAACAAAACCCAAAGTTAGCAGAAGGAAAGAAATCATAAAGATCAGAGCAGAAAAAAATGAAATAGAAACAAAGAAAACAATAGCAAAGATCAATAAAACTAAAAGCTGGTTCTTTGAGAAGATAAACAAAATTGATAAACCATTAGCCAGACTCATCAAGAAAAAGAGGGAGAGGACTCAAATCAATAAAATCAGAAATGAAAAAGGAGAAGTTACAACAGACACCGCAGAAATACAAAGCATCCTAAGAGACTACTACAAGCAACTCTATGCCAATAAAATGGACAACCTGGAAGAAATGGACAAATTCTTAGAAAGGTATAACCTTCCAAGACTGAAACAAGAAGAAATAGAAAATATGAACAGACCAATCACAAGTAATGAAATTGAAACTGTGATTAAAAATCTTCCAACAAACAAAAGTCCAGGACCAGATGGCTTCACAGATGAATTCTATCAAACATTTAGAGAAGAGCTAACACCCATCCTTCTCAAACTCTTCCAAAAAATTGCAGAGGAAGGAACACTCCCAAACTCATTCTATGAGGCCACCATCACCCTGATACCAAAACCAGACAAAGACACTACAGAAAAAGAAAATTACAGACCAATATCACTGATGAACATAGATGTAAAAATCCTCAACAAAATACTAGCAAACAGAATCCAACAACACATTAAAAGGATCATACACCATGATCAAGTGGGATTTATCCCAGGGATGCAAGGATTCTTCAATATACGCAAATCAATCAATGTGATACACCATATTAACAAATTGAAGAATAAAAACCATATGATCAACTCAATAGATGCAGAAAAAGCTTTTGACAAAATTCAACACCCATTTATGATAAAAACTTTCCAGAAAGTGGGCATAGAGGAACCTACCTCAACATAATAAAGGCCATATATGACAAACCCACAGCAAACATAATTCTCAATGGTGAAAAACTGAAAGCATTTCCTCTAAGATCAGGAACGAGACAAGGATGTCCACTGTCACCACTATTATTCAACATAGTTTTGGAAGTCCTAGCCATGGCAATCAGAGAAGAAAAAGAAACAAAAGGAATACAAATTGGAAAAGAAGAAGTAAAACTGTCAGTGTTTGCAGATGACATGATACTATACATAGAGAATCCTAAAAATGCCGCCAGAAAACTACTAGAGCTAATCAATGAATTTGGTAAAGTTGCAGGACACAAAATTAGTGCACAGAAATCTCTTGCATTCCTATACACTAATGATGAAAAATCTGAAAGAGAAATTAAGGAAACACTCCCATTTACCACTGCAACAAAAAGAATAAAATACCTAGGAATAAACCTACCTAGGGAGACAAAAGACCTGTATGCAGAAAACTATAATGATGAAAGAAATTAAACTACACTGATGAAAGAAATTAAAGATGATACCCACAGATGGAGAGATATATCATGTTCTCTGATTGGAATAATCAATATTGTGAAAATGACTATACTACCCAAAGCAATCTACAGATTCAGTGCAATCCCTATCAAATTACCAATGGCATTTTTTACAGAACTAGAACAAAAAAATCTTAAAATCTGTATGGAGACACAAAAGACCCCGAATAGCCAAAGCAGTCTTGAGGGGAAAAAAACAGAGCTGGAGGAATCAGACTCCCTGACTTCAGACTATACCACAAAGCTGCAGTAATCAAGACAATATGGTACTGGCACAAAAACAGAAACATAGATCAATAGAACAAGACAGAAAGCCCAGAGATAAACCCATGCACCTATGGTCAACTAATCTATGACAAAGGAGGCAAGGATATACAATGGAGAAAAGACAGTCTCTTCAATAAGTGGTGCTGGGAAAACTGGACAGCTACATGTAAAAGAATGAAATTAGAACATTCCCTAACACCATACACAAAAATAAACTCAAATAGTATTTGAGACCTAAATGTAAGACCGGACACTATAAAACTCTTAGAGGAAAACATAGGAAGAACACTCTTTGTCATAAATCACAGCAAGATCTTTTTTGATCCACCTTCTAGAGTAATGGAAATAAAAACAAAAATAAACAAATGGGACCTAATGAAACTTAAAAGCTTTTGCACAGCAAAGGAAACCATAAACAAGACGAAAAGACAACCCTCAGAATGGGAGAAAATATTTGCAAACGAATCAATGGACAAAGGATTAATCTCCAAAATATATAAACAGCTCATGCAGCTCAATATTAAAGAAACAAACAACTCAATCCAAAAATGGTCAGAAGACCTAAATAGACATTTCTCCAAAGAAGACAGACAGATGGCCAAGAAGCACATGAAAAGCTGCTCAACATCACTAATTATAAGAGAAATGCAAATCAAAACTACAATGAGGTATCACCTCACACCAGTTAGAATGGGCATCATCAGAAAATCTACAAACAACAAATGCTGGAGAGGGTGTGGAGAAAAGGGAACCCTCTTGCACTGTTGGTGGGAATGTAAATTGACACAGCCACTATGGAGAACAGTATGGAGGTTCCTTAAAAAACTAAAAATAGAATTACCATATGATCCAGCAATTCCACTACTGGGCATATACCCAGAGAAAACCATAATTCAAAAAGACACATGCACCTCAATGTTCATTGCAGCACTATTTACAATAGCCAGGTCATGGAAGCAACCTAAATACCCATTGACAGACGAATGGATAAAGAAGATGTGGCACATATATACAATGGAATATTACTCAGCCATAAAAAGGAACGAAATTGAGCCACTTGCTGAGATGTGGATGGATCTAGAGACTGTCATACAGAGTGATGTAAGTCAGAAAGAGAAAAACAAATATCGCATATTAACGCATGTATGTGGAACCTAGAAAAATGGTACAGAGGAACTGGTTTGCAGGGCAGAAGTTGAGACACAGATGTAGAGAACAAACATATGGACACCAAAGGGGGAAAGCCGCAGGGGAGTGGGGATGGTGGTGTGATGAATTGGCGATTGGGATTGACATGTATACACTGATGTGTATAAAATTGATGACTAATAAGAACCTGCTGTATAAAAAAATACATGAAGTTCAAAAATTAAAAAAAAAAAAAAAGAATCTGCCTTCCAGTGCAGGTGACGTGGGTTTGATCCCTGGTCAGGGAACTAAGATCCCACATGCCACAGGGCAACTAAGCCCATGCGCCACAACTGGAAAGAAGCCCATGCACCACAACGAAAGATCCTGCGTGCCTCAACTAAGACCCGACACAGCCAAATAAATATATAAAAAAAGAAGCAGACACTTTTCTCATAATCCACACAAAACATCCAGTGGTCAGGAGACACCCACTTCTAAATCATGCACATGTCTAAAGTACACGTCAGCTACTTGGAAGTTCATATCCCTGGACCTTATTTTCCTCACTTTTTCTTATTTTCTAGGCTGAAGGTCCCCCATGTATACCTTCCTATGTGTGGGTGTCTTGTCCTGGGTGCCTACCAGGGGCATGAAGCAGAGTCAGTGTTAAAAAGCTATACGTTCAACTGAATTTTATTTTATTATTATTATTTTTTTATTTTTTATTTTTTATTTTTTTGCTGTACTTATGATTACCATTTTATTATAGAGGATAACAATGAACAGCCAGATGAACAGGTATACAGGGCAAGTTTGTAAGGACAAGAACTTCTATCCTTGTGGAATCAGGGATTCCACCACCCTCTCAGTACATCAATATTTTCACCAACCAGGAAGCTCCCTGAGCCTTGTTGTTCAGAGTTTTTAATATCAAGATTTCTTTACAAAGACATGTGTGATGAAATCATGGGCCATGTAATTGAGCTCACATTTCCAGCCCCACTATCCCTGGAGGTTGGAGATTGGGAGGTTGGGCTGAAAGTTCAAACCCTCTAGTCACATGTTTGGTCTTTCTGGTGACTAGCCCCCATCTGAATTGATCTAGGAATCCCGCCAGGAGTCACTTCATCAGCATAACAGACATTCCCGTCACTCAGGAAATGCCAAGCTCTGTCAGGAGCTGGAGATAAAGATTTATAGACCAAATATAAAGACTCAACATATTTTTTATTATACCATAGTAGTCGTTCAACTGAATTTTACAATACACCCCATTCAGTCTGGTTCAGGGTCCCTCAGCCTCAGTATAACGGGCAGTTGGGGCTGGATGACTCTTGTAGGGGCCGTCCTGTGCATTGCAGGATGTTGAACAGCATCCTTAGCCTCTACTCATTAATCCCCTTTCCCCGACTTGTGATTAAGAAAATGCTGCCAGACTCCTTCTGAGGACAACATTCATTCCCAGCTGAGAATCACAGTCTAGAGCAATGTGAAGAATGTGTTTTCTTACAGTGTGATCTTATACTGCATATCTTTGAACATTTACACACACACACACACACACACACACACACACCCCATATCTGTAGGGCTGTGAGCCTAGTGATTAAGAATGTCATGCGGGGACTTCCCTGGTGACACAGCGGTTAAGAATCTGCCTGCCAAGGCAGGGGACACAGGTTCGAGCCCTGGTTTGGGAAGATCTCATCACATGCCGTGGAGCAACTAAACCCGTGCGCCACAACTACTGAGCCTGCACTCTAGAGCCCGTGAGCCACAGCTACTGAGCCCATGTGCTGCAACTATGGAAGCCCACGCTCCTAGAGCCCGTGCTCTGCAACAAGAGAAGCCACTGCAATGAGAAGCCTGCGCACTGCAACGAAGAGTAGCCCCCGCTCACCACAACTAGAGAAAGCCCATGCACAGCAACGAAGCCCCAGTGCAGCCAAAAATAAATAAATAAAATAAATTAAAAAAAAAAAAAGAATGTTGTGCGGCTGAAAGACCATCAGCCTAACCTCTGGGGAGGAGAGAGAGGAGCAGGATACTGAATTCAATCATAGGGCAAATGATTAAATCAACTATGCCTGCATAACGAAATCCTAATAAAAACTCTGGACCCCGAGGCTCGGATGAGCCTCCCTGGTGACACACACGGATGGGCAGGAAGGTGAGACACCCTGAGGACCAAGAAGCTTCATGTCACGCCCTGTGCATCCCTTCATTTGGAGGCTGCTGGTCTGTATCCTTTATAATAATATCACGTTGTGAGCACAGCGCTTTCCTGAGTTCTGTGAGCCTTTCTAGTGAAGTATAGAACATGAGGGGGTGACTGCAGGAATTGAGGATCCCCGAATTGGCAGCCAGAAGTGTGGGGGTGGCCTGGGAACCCCCAAAACATTTGGCTGATGCCTAAAGAGAGGGCAGTCTTGTGGCCCCCACCTGTGAAGTGAGTGCAAACTCTTGGTAATTAGCACAGGAGTGCATGGCAGCCCCCCATCCTCACAAGACAGTGGGAGAAGGGGCCCAGAGGCCACCCCATCCCCTCCCCAGGTCTCAGAGAGGCAGGCACCTGCAGAGCCTGGCTCAGCCACGACCAAAACGAACCCCCTCATCTCAGAAAATGGCACCGCCATCTAAAATAAGTCCCCATTGTGCCATCTGCAGAGACGTGGATGGACCTAGATACTGTCATACAGAGTGAAGTAAGTCAGAAAGAGAAAAACAAACATTGTATATTCACGCATATATGCAGAATCTAGAAAAACTGTGCAGATGAACCTATCTGCAAAGCAGAAGTAGAGACACAGACATAGAGATAAAAACGTGTGGACACCAAGGGGGGGAAGGGGGGCGATGAATTGGGAGATTGGGATTGACATATACACACTACTGATACTATGTATAAAATAGATAACTAATGAGAACCTACTGTAGAGCACAGGGAACTCTACTCAGTGCTCTGTGGTGACCTAAATGGGAAGGAAATCCAAAAAAGAGGAGATATATGTATTCGTATAGCTGATTCACTTGGCGGTACAGTAGAAACTAACACAATATTGTAAAGCAACTACACCCCAACAAAAAAATAAATAAAATAAAATAGGTCCCCAGACCTCCCCGCCTCTGTCCTTCTCTACGTTCACTGCCGCCCAATCTGCGCGGCCGCCGTCTCACCCACGTCGACATCACTTTGGTAACCTCTGTCTCTGGCGGGCACGTTCCTTGGCAGGTAGCGGGTGTGGAAAAAATATATTTTTTTGTCCTGGAAGCGCACACTTGTGCGAGCTCCTGAGGAACGTCTGTCTCTCCCAACAGTCCAGAAGCCGGGAGGTAGAGACCCTGTTCCCTGGCGTAACTTGGGCGCCAAGCACTGAGCCTGGCACCCAGCAGGTGCTCAATCAAATGCCTGTTCAAGGGCACCAGGATACGCCACCCAAAAGACGGCACTCTGGCACACGAATTATTCCGAGCTGAAAGCATTTGAGTTCCTGAAATCCCTTATCTGCCTAAAAGCAGAGCCTCAAGTGTCATTAATCCCCTCCCGGGAGCAACTCCCTCTTCTGGGAGACGTGGAGCAGAAACCACATCCAGACAGACGTCCAGACAATTCACCCATATTCTTCCTCCCATCTATTCCCCAAAGGGGGTCCGTGTATCTTCCCAAAGACACACCAGAAAGCTAACGTCCTCTCTCCCACGCCCCTCCCCCACTAAGTCAGGTATCGAGACCCCAAATTCTGACCCACGCTTTGAGCCACTCCTCTCTCGGTGCTCCCGTGCGTCACGCACAGCTCACGGGTTAATACGTTTCCGTTGGCTTTGCTCTCGTCCACCTGCTTTGGTAATTGCCTTTCACTCACAGGGCCCCTGCCAGAGTAACTGAGACTCATTGAAAAGAGTTTTTTTCCCTGCCCTATGCTTTCAACGTTATCAACACTAGCAATTTATTTTTATTTTTATTTTTTTTGCACTTTATCATACAGTTAAACAGCTATAAAAAATAAGCATCATCAACTACTCAATAATAGTAGTATGGAAAACTTATTCAGAACATCGTTTTTTGTTTCTGTTTCTGTTTTTTTCTTTGTTTGTTTTGAATTTGCTTGGATTTTATATTTTCCACTCTCACATTAAGATGCAAGGTTCAGGGTTCCTCTGGTGGCGCAGTGGTTGAGAGTCTGCCTGCCGGTGCAGGGGACACGGGTTCGAGCCCTGGTCTGGGAAGATCCCCCGGGCCGCAGAGCGGCTGGGCCCGTGAGCCACAACTACTGAGCCTGCGCGTCTGGAGCCTGTGCTCCGCAACAAGAGAGGCCGCGATAGTGAGAGGCCCGCGCACCGCGATGAAGAGTGGCCCCCGCTTGCCGCAACTAGGGAAAGCCCTCGCACAGAAACGAAGACCCAACACAGCCATAAATAAATTAAAAAAAAAAAAAAAGATGCAAGTTTCAATATCTGGATATTTAGGACCAAAACTTTCCTCAGCCTTGGCTATTCAATACTTTGCATTGGCCCACGTGTTCCATGACAGGCTAATCCATAATAGGTTAACATATTTTCATCAGCTTTGGTACTACAGCCAAGATGCAGTGTGTTTAACACTAGCAATTTATTAATGACGAATTAACAAAACCCGAGGCTCTTACCAGAGCCAGAGGGCTCTGCACAGTCTGGCAGTGGTAATTCTCAGGCTTCATCTCCCTCCCCTGCTCCCTCTCCCCACAGCGGTCTGGCCTCTCTTCCTTGTTGTCCCCTGCCCACACAGCTGAAGCGCTAAGTGCTCACCTCTCACCTATTCCTGCGGTTTGCCGAGTCCTTCATTCACGTCCACGTCCAAATACCACCACCTCCAACCCCACCCCTGACCTAGCCTTTTTACTCTCCACAGCCCTTAGCATCCTCCAAAACAGAAATGTATTTTATTATATGTCTCCCATGACCATAAGGTCCATAAAGAAAGGGGCTGTAAAAAAATTATTTTATTTTATATTTTTAAAATTATTTTTATTGGAGTATAGTTGATTTACAATGTTGTGTTAGTTTTGGGTGAATCAGGTGAATCAGCAAAGTGAATCAGTTATACACGTAAATATATCCCCTCTTTTTTAGATTTTTTTCCCATATAGGTCATTACAGAGTATTGAGTAGAGTTCCCTGTGCTACATGGTACGTTCTTATTATTTATCTGTTTTATGTAAAAAAATTATTATGCTGCCACTTGTTAAAACACAGTAAGGCAGGCTTTATTCAGGACCATCGAGATAGGTGCAGGGACCACTACAGTGGTGGTGGTGGGGGAGATTGGGTTCAACTCTGAATACAAGGAAAAGTGGGGATTTATAGCCAAGGAGCAGAGTGGGGTGGGTATCAGTGGATGGAAAGTTACTAAACCTCAGGGGGAAGGGGAGATTCTGGCTAAACTGACCTTGTGGGATTTCTCCCCGCCCCAGCTTTATTGAGATGTAATTGACACATAGTTTAAGGTGTACAAGTGTTGACTGGATACATTGATATATTGCAATGTGATTCCCACCTTAGCATTAGCTAGCACCTCCATGCCATCGCATAATGCTCGTTTCTTTTTTTTTCCTACTTTTAAAAAACTTTTAATTTTATATTGGAGTATAGTTGATTAATGATGTTGTGACAGTTTCAGGTGTACGGCAAAGTGATTGAGTTATACGTATACATGTGTGTATTCATTTTCAAATTATTTTCCCATTTAGATTGTTACGTGATATTGATCAGGAACTCTGCTCATTTCTTTTTGGTGATGAGAGCGTTTAAGATCTAGTCTCTTTCAAGTATATAATACGATACTGTTAACTCCAGCCACCATGTTGTACGTTAGACCCCCAGAACTTCTTCGTCTTCTAACTGGAAGTTTGTGCCCTTTGACGGGCATCTCCCAGTTCTTGCTGAAGCCAGGGCAGGGTGATCAGGCGTCACCCAGGGGATGACGGGGTGGGGGTGGTGAGAAACCTGATCAGATATCGAGGGCCACCAGACACGCAGGGTGGGAGATTCTAGCTAAACGAATTGAAGCAAGATTCTTGCTCAAATTGAACAATGCAGAAATAGACGCAGAAGTCCGGAAGTTGAGACCTGGTTGAAAAGTCAGAGGGTCAGAAGAGCCTGGCCAGAGTTTGGCCAAAGAGAGAGCCTTTGCCAGGGATCTGTCTGTTGGTTTCCCTCTCTACCCCAGGCAGTACTCACCACAACGTAGCCACTCGGCAAACTTGTGGGGGATCAATCAATGACTAAAGCCCGTGAAGAATGAATGCCTCATCCATCACACCCTGTCTCCAGACGGGCAGGACCTCATCTCTGTTTACTGTACACTCTTGTTTTCCCCACCCGGGAACAGGGCCGGGTGCACAGCAGAGGCTCAGGCAACATTTGTTGGATTAGTGAGTAAACGAATGAATGAATTCATGCTGGGAAGAGATCTGCTTATGTTACCAATCCTTGCGGGAGATGTGTGATTTCTAGAACCACCTTTTTGCCCCTCTGCAAAGATTTAATCCCCAAATGCATTTCACTGTGCGCAAAAATCACGTGGGTGGGGTGCCGGATGCCACCTGAGCCCCCGCAGGCCTTGGCCTCTGCAGCCGGGCTGTTATGACGTCCATGCCTCTGCCTTGTCCCACCCCCCACCCTACAGGGACTCCCCCCTGCTGGTGGGAACGAGGTGGGCTCAGACTGTTGCCATGGAGACGACTGCTGGAGTCGGGGATGGAGGGGAGAGGGGTCGAGGAAGGTTGCTAAGAGAGTCCTGTGCAGTTAACACATTTGGAGCTCTCCATACATTTCCTTCCCATCTGTCGGACAGAAAAAGACTCCCAGGGCCACTGTGGCCTCCAGTCTGTTTTCCACAAAGTAGCCAAAGAGGTGTTTCACACCTATAACTCAGAGGTAATCAATTGTTCCTAAAACCACTGTGTTACCTCCTGAGGGCCCTGCTGACCACCCCGCCCCACCCCGTCCTGATTCCCGAACCCACTTCCTTCCTTTATTACTGACCTTTGTCCTGCTCTCTGAAGAGAACAGAGTTCATCTGCCCTGGGCCTTTGCACTTGCTGTCCCTGGTTCCTGAAATGATCTCCCCGAACATATTCCTGCGGCTGGCTCTGTCCATTCCCAATATGTCCTAAAATCTCTGGGCCACAGTTTACTCATCCAAACAAGAATAATAAAAACACCCGTAAGGATGTTCTGAGGATTCCTACAGATACGCCTACAAAACCTGCGAGAGATTCCTAGCTCAAGATCCTGCTACAAACTAACAAACAAACAAACAAATGTATGTGTGTTTAGCTGCCGTCCGACTTGTACCTACAGAATTCTTCTGATAAATAGAAATAAGGATGCTTCTGGGATGAGCATATAAGACCTTACAAATTTCTGTCCCCAAACAGAGGCAAATTCTCTGTTTGGATAACGTTGTCTGGTACAGATTCCTCAGGGTCATTTTTGGAGGCGCAGTCGTTAAGTCTGCATATGAAGGGCCTACTATGTGCTGGGCCCTGATTTTAAGTCCCCCGCCCGGGCTGACTCCAATGCCCCTGGGATCTCCCTGCCCCACCCCCTTCCAGCCTTTCCCATCCCCCACTCCAGCTGCAGTTTCCATGGCAACACCATGGTCTCCCAGGGAGGATGGAGCGGAGGGACAGACTTTAGACCAGCCTGGCTGGGGAGAGCGAGGTCCCCCACCCACCCACTGCGCAGTCTGGGCATCGGGGGTTCATGTGGTATTTTGTGCACACGTAATGCGACACAGGCCGAGTCTCTCTGCAGCAGGGAACACGGGGCCTCTGCAGATGTGGACAGAATCGCCAGTCTCCTCTGAGCACCAGCATTCCTCCTTGAATTCCGTCAGAAACATTGACGGGGCCCCTCCTGTGTGCCAGAATAAAATAGGGTGCAGGAAGGGCCTGGTCTGTGCCCCGACTAGAGTCCAGGGACTATCAGGGGGGACACCTTCACCCCCAAATCCATTTACGTCCAGAGTATGGAATATTATTCAGCACTAAAAAAAAAAAAAAGAACCGTCAAACCACGAAATGACATGGAGGAAGCTTAAACTCACATGACTCCGTGAGAGAAGTCAACCTGAAAGAGCCCCATGCTGTATGATTCCAACTACGTGACATGGAAAAGGCAAAACTACGGAGACAGAAAAACGATCAGTGGTCGCCAGGGGTGGGGAGGAGGGGAGGATGAATGGAGCAGGGCACAGAGGAGTTTCAGGGCAGCGAAAATACTCTGCAGGATGCCACATGATGGATACATGTCATTATACATTTGTTCCCAACCCACAGAGTGTACAACAGCAAGAGTGAGCCCACAGCCGCACAGACACTGGTACTTAAACCACAACCACGGTTAGGAGATGGGCACCTCCGGATCTCTGAACGAGGCTTGCGGTTGTAACGAGAACCACCCTCTTCCCTGGCTGGAGGCTGTGTCTCTGGTGGGGCCCCCAGCTGGGCCTTGGGTGCAGGACCGGGGCTCACTCCAGGGGGACTGCTGCCTTGGGGAGGGGGCTCAGAGGTCCTGGGGCCGAGGTCAGACTCCACATCTGCTTCCCCTCAGGCAGCAGGAGATGCCGCGGGAAGGCCCCTCCCTCTGTCTCTTCTTCACCATTTCCACCCCTGCCTTCCATCTCTCTGAGTCCACCGCTGGCCCTGCCCTCTGCCACCCCCCAGCCCAGCCGCCACCTCCTCCTAATGGTCTACTCCTTCCCTTCCCTCAACGGCTCCTTTCCCCTTGAAAGCGAATACAACATGTTAAATAGCATCTTCCCCCATGTACGTGATAATTCCCACAATTAAATGCTCTCCCCTCGCACGGCCCACACGGGGTCTCGGCCACCTGGCTTGGGCTGACCCCTCCAGCCAGGACCGGCTGCATAACTTGCAGGGTCCAGTGCAAAAGGAAAATGCAGGCCTCTGGTTCAAAAAAGCAGGAAAAGGCTCTTTCCTTTCTTCCGCAGTCTTACCCTCAACCTGTCAACGGTGTTTTTTGTTTGCCATTCAGTGTCATGCTCCCTTGGCCACATGGGGTTGCTGGGGGGCGAGCGCAGACCCCCACGGGGGCTGGGGCCCGCCTGACCCTAACCCTCCCCAGGCTTGTGCCCTGAACCCCCCTCCTGGGGGGCAGAGGGCAGCAAGGGTTCCTGGAGGGGAGGGTTTCTGAACTGCCCAGAACCTGCCCCAGGGATGCAGGACTAAGTGGAGGGCAGGACGCCCAGCACCGGACACAGCTCCCTGTCCTGTGGGACTTCACTTCCAAAACTCAACTTCAAAGATAAAGTTAACAATTTCATCAAAAGAAAAAGAAAAGGAATTCCCTGGTGGTCCAGTGGTTAGGACTCTGTGCTCTCACTGCCGTGGGCCTGGGTTCAATCCCTGGTCGGGGAACTATGACCCCACAAGCCATGTGGCCAAAAACACACAAACAAAACCAAAACAAACAAACAAAAAGGAACTTCATGATGGTGACCTCAGAGCATTAAACCCCCAGCACAGGGACCCCTGAGGTGGGCCTGGTTGCAGGGTCTTCAGCCCCCTGCCCTCCCCTCCCTCCCTCAGTCTGGCCTCTCTGTGATCTTACAAAGAGGAAGCTGGCTCTGCTTCGCACTGGCTGTTCCCTCTGCCTGGAACAGCCTCGCCCAGGTCCTCTCTGACTGTTTCCCCGGCTCCTGAAGAGCTCAGCTGCCTGTGCCCCACCCCCTGGGCCTGGGGTCCCTCCTCAGTCAGCCGGAGGGTTGGGCGGGGGGAAGAGCCCTCTGTCACCGCGGCGCTGTGGTGGGGCCGCTCTGGCGTGGTCCGCGCTGCTTCCCGGGAGCTAGTGCTGGACCCTATTTCAGTTGCTTGTACAGAATTCGTGAGGGAAGGGACTAAACGCATGCCACCATTCCTAGATCCGAAGACTTGGGATATAAATTCTTGCCAGAAATGGAGCCAAAAAAGAATAGATTCCAGGATGATGGATGGAATCCCTGGGATTTCTGGGGGCACAGACATTGGCCTTGCCGACCTGCCTTGAGGGCCTACTGTGTACCAGGCTGGGATTTGGATTCTGCGCACACACACTCCCTGCAGAGGCAGAGACATTCAGGGCCCCTTCTACAGTCCCGCATCCTCCCTCCACACTGTGGCTACGGTTTCCATGGCAACTGCCTGAGCCCACCTGCGTCACCGCAGACGTGGGGGCTCCTGCGCTGGGAGTGGAGAAGAGGGGCGCGCATCAGACTCGCACCACCTGGGAGGGCCAGGCCCCCTGCGCAGTCTCCACGTCAGCAGCACGTCTGCACATTTTGCGCGCGTTGAAATGCGTCAGTGGTACCATCTTTGCAGAAAGAGAAAAAAAGAAGGAAAAAAAAAAAAGCGTCTGCTGGAGCCTCCACCGACTCCGAGTGAAGTTTTGAATCTGTTCTGAGCAGCCGTGACACAGCAGTTTATGTTTTCACCATTCATTTATTTAGTACATATTCGTATTGCATGTGAACTGAGATAATTAGATATACACACCTATGTGTATTCATGGAGCTACTGCTTTATTCTAGATCTGGAAAATGAAACGGTGAGACATAAGGCCCAGTTTCTGACTGCTGGTAGACCATTCATTCTTTCCTTCACCCCCCAAATTATGTGTTTACTATGCAAGTATTTATTGAGGTCCCACTATGGGTCAGCACTGAGTTAAACCTGATTCATGAAGTAGAAACCAAGACAGATTCCCCCCCCCCCACCTTAAGAATCTTTCATGTATGTGAAAATACCAGTCAATAAATGTAACTTAAATACCAGATGATGGTAAGTTCTATAAAGGGTAAACAGGGTGAGGAGATGGAGAGTGAAGGAAGGGGATCTTTTAGCTGATCAAGGATGTCTTCCTGGAGGTGGAGGTATTTGAGCAGACCTGAATGAAGGGAGGGCACAAACCTTTGGATCGTTAGAGAAACAACCATTCTGGGCAGAGAGAACGGCACCTGGAAACATTGGAAGATGGGACATGTTTCTCATGCTTGAAGAACAGCGGGGAAGCCAGGGTGTGTGATGGGAGTGAGTGAGGAAGAAAGCGGATGGGGGTGGATTCAGATGGGGAACTGGGAAGAGTCATGCAGTGCCTTCTGGCTTACATTTAGTGAATAAACACATAGCTAAATTTATCATTAAGGTGTTCACATTTTTGTTTCTTAGAGATATATTTCCTCTGTTGGCTGGATGGATGATTGATGGTTGGATGGATGGATGAATGATGGTTAGATGGATGGATGGATGATGGTTGGATGGATGGATGGATGGATGATGGTTAAATGGATGGATGGATGATGGATGGATGGATGGATGGGTGGGTGATGGTTAGATGGATGAATGGATGATGGTTAGATGGGGATGGATGGATGGGTGATGGTTAGATGGATGGATGATGGTTGGATAGATGGATGGATGGATGGATGGGTGGGTGATGGTTAGATGGATGGATGATGGTTGGATGGATGGATGGATGATGGTTAGATGGATGGATGGATGGGTGGGTGATGGTTAGATGGATGGATGATGGTTGGATGGATGGATGGATGATGGTTAGATGGATGGATGAATGCGTGATGGTTAGATGGATGGATGGATGGGTGATGGTTGGATAGGCGGATGGATATTTAAATGAACAAATGGTTGGAGAGACTGATGGATGGATCAATGGTTGGATGGATGGATGATGGTTGGATGGATGGATGGGTGATGGTTGGATGGACGGATGGATATTTAAATGAACAAATGGTTGGAGAGATAGATGGATGGATTAATGGTTGGATGGATGGATGATGGCTAGAATAATGCATAAATGAATGGTTGGATATATTGAAGGATGGATTAATGGGTGGGTGAGTGTAAGGACTGATGAGTGGATGGATGGATGGATGATGGATGGATAATGGATGGATGGATGGATGGATGGGTAGACGGATGGATGGATATTTCAATGAATGAATGTTTGGTTTGGTGGATGCTACAAGTAAAATAGACAATTTTTTCCTTCTCCAAGTGTCAATTCTGAATTCTAGAAGTCTCCCTCGCTCTCTGTCTACACCACTCATCTGTGAAGATCATGACTTTGGGGTATATATACATAAAAATATATATTTGGAAGTAAAGCAGTGGCGAATGAATAAGGGTAATTGAAAGATGGTCTCCCCTTTGTGTGCAAACACCTGTGGGAGTGGGTAATATTTTCATCATCATGTCCCATCTTTCTGATCAGTCGGTAGAGGTTTGAAAGCCCCTCTCTTGCCCCACTCTCCTTGGGTGATGCAGATGAAATTCCCACTCATAGTGTTATCTAAATAGATGGCGCCCCCGGGAGTTGTGCAGTGTACAACCCTATGATCTCCAGTGACTCTGTGCATTTGGCAGGATCTCCAAATCTGCATCCCCAGCCCAGACCTCCCTCAGGAGCTTCAGAAACAGATATCCACCCAGCAACTGGACGTTCCCCTCGGATGACATTCAGTACGAACGGTGCAAGTTCAGGACTGATCTAAACATCAACAAACCCAGCCCACCAGCAACAGGTCAAGAATTCCCAAGATATAGCTCCACCCAGGCCACTTCTCCTCTGCATATCTTTCGAGTCCTCCCAGATTTCCCTACTTCCAGAGCCACCACCCTATTCTAAGCTACCTCCTCTCCTGCCAATGGACCAATGGTGTCCAAAATGGAGCACCGTGAAAAAAGGTTTCATATGTTTTATTTCTATTTTTTTTTTACTTTCACCTTTGGAAATGATCTATTTCTTTTGAGTGCTTTATTATCTATACACCGCCTTGCTGCAGTAGCATATAATCTGTCGATAGCTAGCTAAGGCTCCTTGGTGGCTCTGTGTGGAAAATCCTACTACTGAAACAGGTGGGGGAAATTGAGTCAGAGGGTGGTCAGCCCACTTTGAAAATCCTAGGTTGGTGCCTTAGTTGCCTCAGCTCTAAAATGGGCATCAGAGCATAGGCAGCCCTTAGAAATCTACCAAGCAAGGACATAACCCCCGGGGCGAAGAGCCCAGATGGCATACTCTGGCTGCCTGGGTTCGAATCCTGGCTTTGCCACTTGCTAGTTGTGTGAACCTCCAGAACGTATGGCCTGCCCCGAGCCGCCATATCCTTGTATGTAATAGTGGGATAATATTAGAACATATCTCAGACGAGCCTTTCTGAAGCAAGAATTCAGAGGACTGAATGGCATAGCATAAGTGCTATTGTATTGGGTATTAAACCGAGCATAATGCATAATTTCTGTGATTATTGAGTGGTTTCAACATTGGGAACTGTGGGAACACTGCCAGGCCTGCAATAAAGTTTCCCTCAAAAGTCACCAAAAGGGACTTCCCTGGTGGTCCTGTGGTTAAAACTCCATCTTCCACTGCAGGGGACGAGGGTGCGATCCCTGGTCGAGGAACTAAGATCCCACATGCCGCGGGGCAACTAAGCCCGCGCCCCACAGCTACTGAGCCCGCGTGCCGCAACGAAGACCCAACTCGGCCATAAATAAATAAATAAATAAATAAATAAGTCACCCAAAGTACTGCTATGACAAATGGCAGAGCTGGAAACCCATCCCAGTCAAGTTGGTTATTGCGGTTAAAATCGGGGACCTGAGGAGGACAGCCATTGGGGAAAACAGTACGGTCATACCTCAAAAAATTAAAAATAGAATTACCATTTGACCCAGCAATTCCATTTCTGGGTATCTACCCAAGAGAATTAAAAGGAGGGTCCCAAAATGATACCTGTACACCCATGTTCATAGCAGCCTTGATCACAATAGCTAAAAGGTGGAAGCAACCCAAGTTGTCTACTGATGAATGAGTGGGTAAACAAAGTGTGGTGTATGCATACAATGGAATATGACTCAGCCTTAAAAGGGAAGGAAATTGTGACACGTGCTACCACATGGGTGAACCTTGAGGACGTTATGCTAAGTAAGTCCGCCGCAAAAGACTAATGACTACTCTATGATGCCACTGCCATGAGGTACCTACGACATCAAATTCATACAGACAGAAAGTAAGACGGTGATTGCTGGGGCTGGGACAGGGGGGAATGGGGAGTTATTGTTTAAGGGGTGCAGAATTTCAGTTTTACAAGATGAAAAGAGTTCTGGACATGGATAACGGTGATGGTTGCACAACAATGTGAATGTATTTGTCACTACTTTACTGTACACTTAAAAATGTACTTAGGAGGGTGAGGGACTTCCCTGGTGGTCCATTGGTTAAGACTCTGTGCTTCCACTGCAGGGGGTACAGGTTCGATCCCTAGTCAGGGAACTAAGATCCCACATGTCCCGCTGTGCCAAAAAAAAAAAAAAAAAAAAAGACAAACAAAAAGGACTAAAAATGTCCCTAGGAGGGCGAAGTGTGTGTTATGTGTATTTTACACATTGGGGGAAAACTGAGGGGGCTGGCGGATTGGGAGGTGGAATCGTCCAGGGTTGATGTTTTGCCTAAAGAGTAGGAAAGAGAAGGGGCAGAGTATTTCCAAGGGAGAGCATAACTCTAGAAGGCTAAAGAGAAAGGAAAAGGGGTGGTGGACCCTGCGAGAGACTTGGGTTCAGCAGAAATGTAGATGAGGTCGTTGGACTGAACCGACAATCTTACTGCAGAGCCTGGAAAATTCCACTCTGCGGCTCTCTCCTCACCTTCCCCAGCCCCTCGCCTCCCTGACTCTGGCTGCAGTTTCCACAGCAACAGCCCGAACTCCCGCATCCTTCATGGGAAAGTGGGCGCCCTTGTGAGGGGAACCAAGTGAGGAGAGGGATGAGGCCGGCAGGGGAGGGCCTGGTCTGTCCGACAGGGTCTTTGCATCCGGGGTGTATGTGCGCTTTTTGCGCACGATGAAATGCGTCACCATCCGCAGCAGCTCTGCAGAGGGGAAGACTGGCGTCGGGAGGTTCTATGGACGTGGCTAGAAATCCTGAGTATCTTCTCTGCAGTGCACCAGCACTTCATGTTTTCAGAATATTGATTGGTCAGAAATACTGATTGAGTTCCCATTGTGTACTGTGCGCTAGGGGCATGGAGAATAAAATGGTGACTGAAAAAGAGTCTCGTCTCTGCCTACCAGGAGTGGAGAGACCGTTAGCAGAGAACTTTCCACACCCTCGTTTATTTCATCACCCATCCTTTCCTTCAGACAATATTTACTGAGAGCAGAGCTTGAACTAAGCCTGGTGGAGACAGCAAAGAACCAACAGACAGATCTCTGCTCTTGTGATCTGGCAAGAGCTGGCTCCAGCGTACCTCTGACATACCACAGAATACTGTTCTGCGTCTCGTCTAAACTCTGCTGATAAGCCCAGTATGGGAAGGAGTTAGACCCAGTCCGCAGCACACTGAATCTCAGGTCTTAGAGAGAACTCTTTGGTCACAAAGAACCTCAGTCTGCACAGAGCAGAATTCACCGCCCCTCTGATCTGGGCCTCCTGAGAGGCTCTGGCCCCCTGATCTGGGCCAGGTGGCAGCAGCTGGCTGGGAGGAAGAGGGGTCTTTGTGCCTTGGAATGTCTGGCCTGAATCCCTCTCTCTGCAGAAGGGGCTGGGCAGGTGGGGGAGGGGTCAGGGATGGGACAGAGGGGAGGGAAGGATGGTCTCCAGATTTGGGCAGCTCTTCTTCTTTATTTTTTTTTTAACTTTTTATTTTATCTTGGAGCATAGTTGATTAACAATGTTGTGATAGTTTCAGGGGAAAAGCAAAGTGATTCAGTTATATATATATACATGTATCTATTCTTTTTCAAATTCTTTTCCCATTTAGGTTGTTACAGAGTATTGAGGAGAGTTCCCTATGCTATGCAGTAGGTCCTTGTTGGTTATCCATTTTAGATATAGCAGCATGTACATGTCAATCCCAAACTCCCTAACTAGGAAGCTCTTCTGAAAGCACGTGTGAATGCTGGTGCAAACGGGACTTTCTAAGAACTTTCTGACATGACACAGTAATACATATGTGTCGTCACAATTTTAAGCATCTTCCTGCACATAAATTCATTGCCTGTTTCCGACAACCGGGTAACATGGGACACTCGGCATCCTTGTCTGCATCTGAGGTGGAAACAAGTGCAGAGAGGTGAGGTCGTGTGGGAGGAGGTGGCAGGTGAGGGGCGCTGCAGGAGACCTGCCTGCTTTTGTCACTTGTGTGCTTTTTTTTCTTTTTTTTGACATGTAAAGAGCAACACTTATTTAGTGTACACAACTCAGTGTGTTTGGGGTTAAGTATATGGCCATGAAAGCAGCACCACCATCAAGGTCGTAAACACAGCCATCACCTCCCCAGTGTTCCTCCTGCCCCTTTAGTATCTTTATTATTTGTGTGCGTGTGTGTGAAGAGCACCTCGCTGGAGAGCTGCCCTCTGGGTAGGTGTTAAGTACAACGCGCAGTGCTGTGGCCACAGGCGCGATGCCCGATGGCAGATCTCCTGGGTTCTTAACTCATCCGTCCACCACTCCCTGCTTACAGTTTCCAGAAGCTTCCCCTGCAGCTACACAGGACACACCCATGGCTGTTGTGGGAACGGATGGAACACATGCACGCAGTCTTAAACAGCTGCCTGGCACCTAGTCAACGCTGAAACTGCTTAGTTCTGAGATTTTCAAGTCCTGGTTTCGCCAAGAAATTCCCACGGACAGAGAGGACGTGAGAAGACGGTTCTCCCTGCATCTGCGCTCAGCTAATCCCCGAGTCCTCTGCTTCACTGGCTCCCTCGGGATGGGAAATGCCTGGAGAGACGCGCATTTCTTCTCTCCACAAGCGTTTCTCAAGTACCCCGTGTGTGCCGGGCGGGCTGACGGTTGGAACCCTCAGATTCTGGAAAATTCCAGTCTCGGTCTCCCTCTGTTCCCTCCTCATCCTGCTGTGGTTTCCATGGCGACAGCCTGAGCTGCCTCCGTGGTCCTCGAGAAGTGGGAGCTCGCGTGGGGATGGAAGGGGAGGACTAGGGGGCCGACTCAAGCCCGCTGGCCCTCCAAGGGGTGCGGGGGGGGGACACGCGCCCCTCAGGGAACATTGAAACACGTCCTTGAACCAAGACCTGCAGAAGGGCGTCACTGAGCCTGGGCAGGTGTCTGCAAATGGTTAGAAATCACACTTCGGTCCAGCGCCAGTGATACCAGCACTGTCTGTTCTCACCACTCACCCACTCACTCCACATGCCCCTTGAGGCCCTACTTGTTGTGCCAGGAACAGTTGGAGGTACCAACAACACCCTGATTATGGAAGGCAAGTCAGCTCCCCTTCCCCCCATCTGTATGTCGAAATCCTAACCCCCAGTACATCCAAATGGGGCTGTACTAGAAGCCAGGTTTTTAAAGAGGTGATTCACTTAGAACAAGGTCCTATGGGTGGGCCCTAATCCAATGGGTGTGTGTCCTTATAAGAATAAGAGGAGATTAGGACACAGACACGCACGGAGGGAAGACCAGATGAACAAGCCAAGCAGAGAGGCCTCAGGAGAAACCAAGACCTTGATCTCAGACATCCAGCCTCCAGAGCCATGAGAGAATAGATTTCTGTTGTTTAAGCCACGCCATCTCTGGTGACTTGTTATGGAAGCCCTAGAAAATTAGTACAGTGCTTGCATCTGTGTTACGGGAGAGATCTTTATTAAAAAAAAAATTTTTTTTAAACTAATGCATCCAATAAATATCCAGAGTGCCTCTGTTCCAGCCAATCTCTCATGGTAAGACTCCTCTGTTACACTCGGCTGTCCATGTGCAGCGGCCATCTTCTTGTCCTTTAGACGTGCAAAGCCCCTTCCTACCTCTGGGCCTTTGCTCTCCCCATTTCTTCCTATACTTGTTCTCTCTGGTGCTTCCCGTGGCTGGATTCTTCCTGACATTAGAGTCTAATCAACACCACATCAGCTTGGAACTTCCCTGGTGGTCTAGTGGTTAAGACTCCACCGCTTCCACTGCAGGGGGGGTGGGTTCCATCCCTGGTTGGGGAACTAAGATCCCACATGCTGCGTGGTGCGGCCAAAAAACAAAAACAAACACCACATCAGCTTGCTTTTTGTTCTCTGTGGCATGGGCTCCTACTAGAAACTCCTCTTTTTTGTATTTGCTCCTATGTGGATGGGCTTCTGGTCTGCTGGAGTATAAACCCTGTGAAAGCAGGGCATTTGTCCTGTCTTGGTCACCACTGTCCTCCCAGTGCCTGGCTCCATAAATATCAGTTGCATGAGTGAATGAATGAATGGAGGAGTGAAGTGTGAGCATCCCAGAGCACTCCCTGAGTCCCTGGCTGTTACGGGCAGGGTCTCTCTGAATTCCTCTAAGCTCACTGTAGGGGGAATTCGAGGGTATCTCTTGAATCAGGGAAGACTCAGACCAGCCCCCTCTCTCACTCCTCCCATCCAATGTGCGCTCACCTGACAGGTGAAGGATAGGTGTGGGCCCAGGTCCACTCCCTGATGTTTAGTCCCCCCGAGGATTCCTCCCCACTTTCTCAGGCCTCGTAGCTGCAGGAAACCTTCGTTGGGGAGGGGGCAGGGTGGTTTCTGCTCTTGTTCCAAGTTTCAGCAGAGGGTGATGGGGCTGTGTCTCAGCTGAATCTCCCCCATACAGGAGGGCCTGAGGTCTGCAGTCAGACAGTAGGATGCAAAGGAACTTTGCAGAGACAGGAGGAGGATGGGGAGGGGGAGTGCTGGGGCTTGGGCTGAGGCTTCTGGCCTGTGTAAGAAGCATATTCTGACATTTATAAAGTGAATGTGTAGTATTTTCAGTCCTAAAAGAAAATAATGCACCTCATTTTTTCAAAAGAAAAAAAAATTTTTTTGAATCTTGAAGAATTGCTTATAAAGACACATCTTGGGGGCATACCGACCTCCAGACTGGTTCAACATAGCCGTTCCTGTTCATCTTTACACTTTCAACTAAAAACTAGCCAGCATAGTAATTTCCCCTAAGTGTTTCCAGCTGTGAGATGTCAGTTTCTAGTTTGGTTTCCAGATGCACTATTAGAGTTAATAAACTTTAAACTTGACAGTGTAAGACCTTGAAACACTGCATTGCGTTTATGAAGAAAAAAACTAAGACCATCTTTCCCTTCTGCAGCTTTTCTGACATTTTCTGAAATGGACACACATCTTTCATTATTCTGAGGCTAAAAGTTCTTGTTCAGATTGCTTGGGGCCTGAAAAAGAGCCCTGCTGACTTTGCTTAGGGTATTTCCTATGTGGGGTAACACAGAACATCAGTCTCTGTGAAATCATTCATATTTTGTGTTTATCCAAGTGCAGAGATAGTTTCTTGTATGAAGGTGCAAGATAACCAGTGACAGAATGCAGTAAGGTTTGCACTATAACTTAAAATTATAAAAGTAAAAATATAATACAAGTTTTCAGATTTTTTCCCCCTAAATTACTCAGATTTGATTCATAGCATATATTCTTAGGGTCTTTTGGTTTGTTTTAATGGGTTCATTACAAGGTGTATTAATTGCCAGTGGTGGGGAAATGTAAAGAAATTTCTTTATACTTAAAAGCCCTCGGTTTTCAGAATATATTTATAAATGAATTTATTACTGAATTATCTAAATCATAGATTACTAGTTAGGCCAATCTTTTGAAAAATGATATATATTTTTACTGTTATTACTCCATAAAAGAAAATTGCCTGATATATTTACATCTCTTGCAGTAAAGCTTTCATCCTTAAATAGTTGTATGTCTATACTCTGAAGACATTTAAAATACGTTTTTATCTCTGCAGCACAGATTGCAGAAGTGAATTCACTTGGTTTTGTTTGTTTGTTTTGAGGCCATGGATTTTAAGAGGTAAATTATTTTGGGCACCATCATAAAAGAAAACTACCATTTGCTACATTATGGCAAAGATGTTAACATATGAAAAAGAGATACGTTTTAGAATAAATGAAAGAACATCACTGTGATTCTGGGCACTGATTTTTGATGAAATTTTTTTTGTTTTTTTGACAAAATTCTTGTGTAAGTTTTGATACTGTAAAGTTCTGCATTGTGTATGTGTTCATCGTAGCAAAGTAATCAATTATGCAATCTCAAAAAGTATTTGTTGTTTATCTGACATTCAAATTTAACTAGCATCCTGTAGTTTTATTTGCTAAATCTGGCAACCTTAAATATTGGTAACAGCAACAATAATGATAATAATAACCACAAATGTTTGTTAAATGCTTACTGAGTGCCCGGCCACCTAACGATCTGTGACATGTTTATGCTATAATTAAGTTTAAAAAAAGAGAGAGAGAGAAAGAGAGAGAGAGAGACAGATAGGAAGGCAAACAATATAAAAACATTATGACCCCAGTTTTTCAGAGGCAAAATTTATTCCTTCATTCATCTACTCATTCAGCCATTATCTATTGATGCTCTAGTAAGCATCAGGTGGTAGAGTGAACTTTGACCACATAGCACCCAAAATCACACAGCAATGCCCTAGACAAGAAAAAAAGAAGTAGAAAATGTTCAGAAAAGAAAAAAAGAGGAGGAGGAGGAGGAAGAAGAAGAAAGAGGAGGAGGAGGAGATGGAGAAGAAGGAGGAGGATGAGGAGGAGAGGAGAAGGAGGAGGAGGAGATGGAGAAGGAGGAGAAGGAGAAGAAGGAGGAGGAGAAGGAGAAGAAGGAGGAGGAGAAGGAGATGGAGAAGGAGGAGAAGGAGAAGGAGGAGATGGAGAAGAAGGAGGAGGAGAAGGAAATGGAGAAGGAGGAGGAGGAGAAGAAGGAGGAGGATGAGGAGGAGAAGGAGGAGATGGAGAAGAAGGAGGAGGAGAAGGAGATGGAGAAGGAGGAGAAGAAGAAGGAGGAGGAGGAGAAGGAGATGGAGAAGAAGGAGGAGGAGAAGAAGGAGGAGGATGAGGAGGAGAAGGAGATGGAGAAGGAGGAGAAGGAGAAGGAGGAGATGGAGAAGAAGGAGGAGGAGAAGGAGATGGAGGAGGAGGAGGAGAAGAAGGAGGAGGATGAGGAGGAGAAGGAGAAGGAGGAGAAGGAGAAGAAGGAGGAGGATGAGGGGAGGAGGATGAGGAGGAGAAGGAGAAGCAGGAGAAGGAGAAGAAGGAGGAGGATGAGGAGGAGATGGAGGAGGAGGAGATGGAGAAGGAGGAGATGGAGAAGAAGGAGAAGGAGAAGGAGATGGAGAAGGAGAAGAAGGAGAAGGAGGAGATGGAGAAGAAGGAGGAGGAGAGGAGATGGAGAAGGAGGAGGAGGAGAAGAAGAAGGAGGATGAGGAGGAGAAGGAGAAGGAGGAGAAGGAGAAGAAGGAGGAGGATGAGGAGGAGAAGGAGGAGATGGAGAAGAAGGAGGAGGATGAGGAGGAGAAGGAGAAGCAGGAGAAGGAGAAGAAGGAGGAGGATGAGGAGGAGATGGAGGAGGAGGAGATGGAGAAGGAGGAGATGGAGAAGAAGGAGAAGGAGGAGGAGGAGACGGAGAAGAAGGAGGAGGATGAGGAGGAGATGGAGAAGAAGGGGGAGGATGAGGAGGAGAAGGAGAAGGAGAAGGAGGAGATGGAGAAGAAGGAGGAGGATGAGGAGGAGAAGGAGAAGGAGAAGAAGGAGAAGAAGGAGGAGGATGAGGAGGAGATGGAGAAGGAGGAGAAGGAGAAGGAGGAGAAGGAGAAGGAGGAGGAGAAGGAGATGGAGAAGGAGGAGAAGGAGAAGAAGGAGGAGGATGAGGAGGAGAAGGAGAAGAAGGAGAAGGAGGAGATGGAGAAGAAGGAGGAGGATGAGGAGGAGAAGGAGGAGAAGGAGAAGAAGGAGGAGAAGGAGAAGGAGGAGATGGAGAAGAAGGCGGAGGATGAGGAGGAGAAGGAGGAGATGGAGAAGAAGGAGGAGGATGAGGAGGAGAAGGAGGAGAAGGAGAAGAAGGAGGAGGATGAGGAGGAGAAGGAGAAGGAGGAGATGGAGAAGAAGGAGGAGGATGAGAGGAGAAGGAGAAGGTGGAGATGGAGAAGAAGGAGGAGGATGAGGAGGGAGAAGGAGAAGAAGGAGGAGGATGAGGAGGAGAAGGAGAAGAAGGAGATGGAGAAGAAGGAGGAGGATGAGGAGGAGAAGGAGAAGAGGAGAAGGAGAAGAAGGAGGAGGATGAGGAGGAGATGGAGAAGGAGGAGAAGGAGGAGAATGAGGAGGATGAGGAGGAGAAGGAGGAGATGGAGAAGAAGGAGGAGGAGAAGGAGATGGAGAAGGAGGAGGAGGAGGAGGAGATGGAGAAGGAGGAGATGGAGAAGAAGGAGGAGGATGAGGAGGAGAAGGAGGAGAAGGAGAAGAAGGAGGAGGATGAGGAGGAGAAGGAGAAGGAGGAGATGGAGAAGAAGGCGGAGGATGAGGAGGAGAAGGAGGAGGAGAAGAAGAAGGTCTCATTTATTCTAAGGTATATTTTTCAGATTTTAACATTTTTGCCATAATTTAGTAGACAGTATTTTTCTTTTATAATGGCGCCTGTGATAATTTGCACCTTAAAATCCATAGCCTCAAAAAATAAAAACAACAGTTGAATGAGATCTTTAATATAAACATTTGATTAATTCAAATAGATATCTTACTGTTAGGATGACAAAAGCCAGGGCATTTTAGATTGGATTTTTTTTCAAGGTAAAAGGCGGCAAAAATAAAGACTACACAGAAAGACCTGATCAGGGTGACCAGAGGGAGACCTCTCAGAGAAAGAAAGCTAGAGAAACACTGGTGAAAAATGCAATCCCAGGAAACAATTTGCAAAACAGATGGCTAGCATTTAAATAGCCTATGGTCTGCAAATAGATGGGTGTCCCGGACACTGACCACCTTGTGCTGTGTCCATGGCAACCATTCTCTTCCTCAGTTACAAGGTAACAAGTATGGAATTCGGAATTCGGAATTCGGCTTGGCTTTAGCGGGGCGGCGTGGGGATTGTAGGAAAGAGCCATGGGCTGAGGGTCTGCAGAGCTGAGTTTGGGCTCTCATCACAAAATGCCATGGGCTGGGTGACATTTATTTCTCACAGTTCTGGAGGCTGGGAAGTCCTGGGTCAGGTACCAGCCTGGTTGGGTTCTGGGAAAACTCTATTTTACTCCCCTCTCCCAGTGTCCTCACGTGATGGAGAGAGAAATCATCTCTCCAGTGTCTCTTCTTAGAAGGGCACTAATCCCATCACGAGGGCTCCACCCACATGACCTCATCACCTCCACGAAGCCCACCTCCAAACACCATCCCACTGGGAATTAGGGTTTCAACCTGTGGATTTGGGGGAACACAAGCATTCAGTCCACAGCAAGCCCTTAGCCTGCTTGATAAATGTTAACACTTGACTGTGATGGTTTTGAGTTTCACTAAGATGGAAACTGAACCAAGAAAAGACTCAATAAATGCAGATCTCACTGATTCCAACTTTCAGTTTACTGCAAAGGGGCTTAAATGGGCAGTGGGAATGTGGGGAACTCCCCACCATATGCTTTGTGGCTCAGCCATTCATTATTTCAACAAATATTTAAGGAAGGCACACTGTGTACCACGTCAGGGTTCACAACGGACTCCAAAGACTGGAAAATTCCGGTTCGCTGGGCTCCCCGGGCCCCTTCCTCAGCCCCTCCCCTTCTCCTCGTGGCTGCAGTTTCCATGGTGATGGTCTGAGCCTCTCTCTGTTGCTAAGGGCAGATCAGCAATCTTGGGAGGGAGTGGGCCACACCGGTGAATTAATCTCATTGAGAGATGGCGGTGGGCATCAGGGGAGTGGGGCGGGGCATTCAGAACAGTTTGCTGCAACCACCTTTAGGTGCTTTTGAATGGGGGTCTGCGGAAGAACAAAAACACTCATGTGAGGGGGTCTGCGGTAGAACAAAACGCGCATGTGAGAGTTTCTGCAGAGTCGGTTAGAGCGCATGCGTCTCCCTCAGTCCTCCAGCCATAACAGCATTATCCGCCCTCAGAATTCATCAGGTGGTTCAATAAATATCCATCGAGCTCTTTTGCATGCCAAGCCCTTGTCTTTGGGCAGATAATAAATGTCAGACCAACAGGCTGCTACCCTGTGCTTTGTCCCAGCAGGAGAAATGTTCACTCATCCCCAACGTCAGGTCCTTTATTGAACAAGGATGATGTACATCTTGCAGAAGACAGGTAGCATCCTAGACTTTGGGGAAACGGCAGGGAGGAAGAGGGGCCAAACCTCTGCATTGTGAGGGCTGCACTGGTGCAAGGGAGACACACAATGAACAGAAGTATTAATATAACATCAAAGGTTGACGAGAGCTACCATATGACCCAGCAATCCCACTCCTGGGCATATACCCGGAGAAAACCATAATTCGAAAAGATACATGCACCCTGGTGTTCATTGCAGCACTATTTACAATAGCCAGGACGTGGAAGCAACCTAAGTGTCCATCGACAGATGAATGGGTAAAGAAGATGTGGTACATACATACAATGGAATATTACTCAGCCATAAACAAGAACAAAATAATGCCATTTGCAGCAACATGGATGGACCTAGAGATTGTCATACTGAGTGAAGTAAGTCAGACAAAGAAAGACAAATATCATATGATATTGCTTATATGTGGAATCTAAAAAAAAAGGGTACAAATGAACTTATTTACATAATAGAAGTAGAGTCATGGATGTAGACAACAAACTTATGGTTACCAGGGGGTGGGGGGAGAGGGATAAACTGGGAGATTGGGATTGACATATATGCACTACTATATATAAAATAGATAACTAATAAGAACCTACTGTATAGCACAGGGAACTCTGCTCAATACTCTGTAATGACCTATATGGGAAAGAATCTAAAAAAGAGTGGATATATGTATATGTGTAACTGAGTCACTTTGCTGTACACCTGAAACTAACACAACTTTGTAAATCAACCATACTCCCATAAAAATTAAAAGAAAAAAAGCTGACGAGATCTCTGAAGGGAAGAGCTGTTTTAGATGCATGCTAAGGAAGTGGTAACACCTGAGCAGAAAGCTGAATGAGGTCAAGGAAACATGGGACTCTTTAAAAGTAGAGAGATCTAGGCAGAGGGAATGATAAGTGCAAAGGTCCTGTGGCAGGAACATGCAAGGCGTGTGCAAGGAACTCCATGGCAGCCAGCGAGGGACATAGAGTGTTAGGAGGCGAGGTCCACATGGCAGCCAGCTTATGCAAAGCCTCATGAAACACTGGGCTTTCTTAATCAATGATGACTATTGATTCTAATTGGGTTCCTACTAGGAGTCAGGCCCTGAGCTAGGTGCACCAAAACAGACAAGCTCCCTGTTTTCACGGAGCTCGTGGTTATTAGGAGATTATGGATATCAATCAGATCATCAAAAGATAAATGCCTTTCTTTTTTTTAAATTAATTTTTATTGGAGTATAGTTGCTTTACAATATTGTGTTAGTTCCTGCTATACAGCAAAGTGTATCAGCCATACGTATACATATATCCACTCTTTTTTGGATTTCCTTCCCATTTAGGTCACCACAGAGTATTGAGTAGAGTTGCCTGTGCTATACAGTAGGTTCTCATTAGTTATCTATTTTATACATAGTATCAATAGTGTATATATGTCAATCCCAATCTCCCAATTCATCCCACCACCACCCCCCTTTCCCCCCTTGGTGTCCATACGTTTGTTCTCTAGTCTATGTCTCTATTTCTGCTTTGCAAATAAGTTCATTTGCACCATTTTTCTAGATTCCACATATATGTGTTAATATACGATATTTGTTTTTCTCTTCCTGACTCACTTCACTCTGTATGACAGACTCTAGGTCCATCCACATCTCTGCAAATGACACAATTTCGTTCCTTGATAAATGCTTTTCAGGAACATCAAATAAGCATTCAGTGCCTTCTCCCTGCTTGTGGTCTCCATCCAGGGTGGGCATCCCCAGATAAATAAGCCAGTCATGGATGATGGGTGATGGGGGTGGAAGCAGACACAGTGAATATACTTTGTGGGGGGACGGTGTTGCCATCTCCTGAGCTGAAGGAGTCTCCATGGCTTCAGAGCAATGAGTGAACAGAAATGGACAATTATAGTATCTAAAATCAGCTGGGTCCTTATGATGTACCAGGTACTGTTGTAAATTCTTTACAAGAAATTCAACAAGCCTATAGGGTGGATAACATTATTATCCCTCATTCGGACATGCAGAAACTGAGGCACAGAGAGGCTGAGCAGTCTGTCCAACATTATGCCACTAGAAGGGGCAGGGTTTTGTTTTGTTTTATTTTTTTAGTTTTATTGAAGTATAGTTGATTTACAATGTTGTGTTAATTTCTGCTGTATGGCAAAGTGACTCATTTATACATATATATGTTCTGTTCCATTATGGTTTATCCCAGGATACTGAATATAGTTCCCTGTGCTATACAATAGGCCCTTGCTGTTTATCCATCCTATATGTAATAGCTTGAATCTGCTAACCCCAAACTCCCAATCCTTCCCTCCTCCAACCCCCTTCCCCCTTGGCAACCACAAGTCTGTTCTCTCTGTCTGTGAGTCTGTTTCTGTTTCACAGATAGGGTCTTTGGGTCGTATTTTAGATTCCACATGTAAGTGATATCATACGGTATTTGTTTTTCTCTTTCCGACTTTCTTCACTTAGTATGACAATCTCTAGGTTCATCCAGGTTGTTGCAAATGGCATTATTTCCTTCTTTTTACGGCTGAGTACTATTTCACTGTGTGTATATGTGTGTGTATATATATATATATATATATATATATATATATATATGACACATCTAGAACGGGCAGGGTTTAACAGAAGCCATCTGGCCTCCATGGCCCATGCTTTTCACCTTGTCAGGATGCTCCCGTCAACCACGTTTTAGTCCAGAACTAGAAAGCCGTGTCTACAGGGCCTGCACACAAGTTGGCACAGACCCCAGTGTTAGAAGTCTATGTGCTAAGATGATGAGGGGTTTCTTCTCCAAAGAAAGCAACTGGGGTGTGTGGGGGAGGAATACATGGTGTTGGAGGAAAAATAACCTTGATAAGTGGAACCTTCATTTTTATTTTTAAAAAATATTTTATTTCTTTGGTTGCACCGGTCTTAGTGGCAGCAGATGGGCTCCTTAGTTACAGCATGCGTGTGGGATCTAGTTCCCTGACCAGGGATCGAACCCGGGCCTGCTGCATTAGGGAGCACGGAGTCTTAACCACTGCGCCACCAGGGAAGTCCCAGAACCTTCGTTTTTAGGGAAAGTTCTCCAAAGTCACCCCATAACCACCTATTTACCAAATTCTAGTTTATCAGATGCTGGGCTGTGTGTTTGATGCCGTGTTTTCATTATCCTACAAGGTAGGACTGATTAACATTCTGACTTTACAAATAAGAAGTTTGACTAGGAAAGGCTCAGAGAGACGGAGAAACCTGCCGAGGACGCACATTTTTATAGTCGTTTTAAAAATTATGGAAAATGCATATAACATACAATTTACCATCTTATCCACTTTTAAGTGTGCAGTTCAGTGGCATTAAGTACATTAATGTTGTGCATCCAGCAGCACCATCCATCCACAGAACTCTTTTCATCTTCCCAAACTGAAACTCTGTCTGCGTTAGACAAAAACTCCCCCACCCCCTCCCCCAGCCCCTGGCACCCACCATTCTACTTTCTGTCTGTGAATCTGACTATACCAGGGACCTCACGTGAGTGGAATCATGCAGTATTTGCTCTTTTGTGACTGGCTTATTTCATGCAGCATAATGTCCTCAAGGTTCACCTTTAATGTAGCACGTGTGAGAATTTCCTTCCTTTTTGAGCTGAGTAAATATTCTATTGCATGTATATACCATACTTTGTGTATGCATCCATCTACTGATGGACACTTGGGTTGCCTACACCTTTTGGATACTGTGACTAGTGCTGCTATGAACATGGATGCCCACATATCTCTTTGAGTCCCCGCTTTCAATTCTTTTGGGTACATATACCCAGAGGTGGAATTGCTGGATCATATGGTCATTCTATGTTTAATTTTTTGAGGATTCTCCGTACTGTTTTCCACGGCAGCTACGCCATCTTACATTCCCATTGGCAGTGCTCAAGAGAAGAACACACGTTTTTATTTATTCACAAATAATGAATGTGAAACTAGAGAACTCCAGGCTGGGATTTTAAACGTAAACTCGGTCTGATACAAGATTCTGGAATATTCCATCCTCTGCTGATTATCAGCTACCTCCACTTCCACCTTTTAACAGTAGTTTCCATGGCAACAGATTGAGTTTGCCAGCCCCGAGGAGGAAACAGGCTGGTGTGACTCTTGTGCAACCAGTCTGAGTAAGGGATGGTGGGGGGGGGGGTGGGGGGGTAGTGGGGGTGGGGAGAGGGTGTCAGGGGAGGCTCTCAGCCTGCAGTCCACCCCCATCACTGGTGCTCCCCACATCTCTGTGCTTGTCCTTTGACACTTGGTGCAAGGGCAAGAAGGCGGTCCTGAGCCTCACAGAGTCTAGAAAACCCCACATTTTCATATTGGCTGTGGCCAGTGACATAAACATTCAGTGTCCTCGCTATATTTTCATCCGTTCTTTCACTTATTCGTTCAACAAATATTTATTGGGTATCTGCTCTGGTAAGTCAATGTGCCAGGCCCTGGTGAGAAAAACTGACATGATGTTGGAGGACAGTAGAACAGGCCACCCCAAAATATGACCGTAGGAGTTCAGGACATGCCACCCCCAATAATGGGACTTTGGTGTATTAGTTCACTGAGCTGCAGGCACTTGAAAACAGCAAATGCAGAGACAGGCTTTCTCTGAACTCCCTTATCTGCCTAAAGACAGATCCTCCAAAGGTAACTCACTTGTTAGAAATCCCCTCCCGGACGTTTCATCAACCAGGAAAGACTACTTCTTATCACAAAGAGGAGACTCGACACAGACACCACACCCAGACAAATGTCGTCACAAACTATCTTGTCATACTGCTTGTCTACTCTTCTAAGGGCCCATTCATCTTTCCTGAAAATCATTCACTCCATCCAGCCCCACTTCTCCGATTAAGATGGTATTTAAGTCCCAATTCTAGGCCACCTCAGGGAGTTATTCATTTTCCCCTGGCTATCACCCATGTTAATAAACTTCTGTTTTTCTGTTGTTAATCTTTTATTTCAGGGGTCTTTAAGTCAAGAACTTAAAGGGTGGAGAGAAAATTATTTTCCTCCCTTATTTTTTTTTCCTTGTAGAGATTAAGGTCTGCTTGGAGAGGCTTCCATCTGATAATTCATCCTACAAATATTCACTGTGGGTCCACCCTGAGCAGGACTCTATGTTAGAAGAGAGAGAGAGACACAGCCCCTCCCGGAGATGATGAGGTGGGTGGCGGTCAAGCCTCATCAGATAACCAGTGCCTCACCAGTGACACATGGACTGTTTATTCTTCATAAAAATGCATCTATGGAATGTCTTACATCTTTTTTAAAAAATAAATTAATTTTTTAAAAATTATTTTTACTTTTGGCTGTGTTGGATCTTCGTTGCTGCGCGCGGGCTTTCTCTAGTTGCGGCGAGTGGGGGCTACTCTTTGTTGCGGTGCGTGGGCTTCTCATTGCGGTGGCTTCTCTTGTTGTGGAGCACAGGCTCTAGGAGCGCAGGCTTCAGTAGTTGTGGCACGGGGGCTTAGCAGTTGTGGCTCGCGGGCTCTAGAGTGCAGGCTCAGTCGTTGTGGTGCACAGGTTTAGTTGCTGTGTGGCATGTGGGATCTTCCCGGACCTGGGCTCAAACCCGTGTCCCCTGCATTGGCAGGTGGATTCTTAACCTCTGCGCCACTAGGGAAGCCCCTGGAATGTCATACCTCTTGATTGTGGGGTTGATTACACACTTGCATACATTTGTCAAAACCCATTGGTTGTACGCTGGCAACAGCTGCATTTTGTTGTATGGAACTAATACAACAGTTAAGTTGTCTTTTTTTTAAATGCATTTTTGGGGGACTTGCCTGGCGGTCCAGTGGTTAAGACTCTGCGCTTCCGCTGCAGGGGGCACGGGTTGGATCCCTGGTCTGGGAAATAAGATTATTTTGGCGTGGCGAAAAATAAATAAATAAATAAAAATTTAAAAAATAGTAACTAAAGTTTAAAAAAATAAAATAAATGCATTTTGGGACAGTGTCAAAATTTTACTATTTGGGTCTCTGTGGACTCCGAAAGAAATCACATGTTTCAGAAAGCTGCTGATGTAAGCACTGTCTTCTGGCGACGAGGGTCTGTGTGCCCCGCAGCCAGAAGCAGACGGATATTGACACAGAGGTTGGGTTACCGTGTGAGATAAATAGTAATATTATGATGTCAGGGGAAGCAAGGCTTTGGGGTGAACAAGAATAGAGAGGGAAAGGGAGGGGCTGCTCTGGTTTAGCTCTGGTGGTCATAGGCAGTGATGTTGGAGCAAAGACCCACGTGAAGGGGGGACCAAATTATGGGAGAATCTCAGGAAGACCAGAGTAAAGGTCTCAGCAGGTGAGGGGGTGGGTGGGTGTTGGGGGCTGTTCTCACTGGTACCCAGGGGAGGTTCGATTTATGTGGGTCGCTGAGTGACTACAGAGAGCCTAATGCCATTCAAAGATTTTTATCACTTACATTCCCTAAAGGAAGGGGCGAGCCATGCAGGGCCACAGGGGAGGCCCCAGGGGCCAGGAGACAGAAGGCAGGAAGGAGGGGAAAGTCTAGCCAGATCCTTCACTGGGGTTTCCACGGGAAAGGCAAAGCAGGAGAGGATGAACAGCTTACGGTCGGCTAGTTTGAATAATTCCTCAGGCTTTGGGCTGTAGGGGGTGGTCTCTAGTGCCTGGTACCCAGCCCTGGGATGATTCAGGGCAGGAAACAGGGGCTTGATGTGTGAGGGTCAGGTGAAGAAGATGGTTGGGGCTATAGGCTTTGGATTTGTTGGTCTGCCTATGAAAGATGCTTGTAGGCGAGATGTTATTATCTTTAGGGCTTAGGCAGCCCTTCAAGGGGCAGTCTCCCCCGGGTCTGTGAGCAGCTCCCCCCGCCCCCCACCCCGAGATGTCAAAGCATCATAAGATACAGAAAATAAAAAATATAATCAATATGGGGGGGGCAGATGGGTCAGTGGATGGATGGATGAATTCAAACGCTGACTATATAGATTTCCACCCCCACGATGAGAAGATTTTCGAAGTACAAGTAGAAATGAGGTACGTGACGCCCCTCCCTCCACCACCCACTAGGTGACCCCTCAAGATACAGTTATCTCTTCATTCACAAACATTTATTAAGTTCCTATTATTTGCTGGACCACCACCATTATTAAACCACACAGAATCTTCAGACAAATCATGGAAACTTCCAGTCTCTGAGGCTCCCCAGTTCCAGCTGCAGTTTCCATGGCAACAGCCTCAGCCAGCCACTGTCCAAGAAGCACAGGCTTGATGATCAAACTTCCAGCCAGGGCTGGGGGCAGGGGGGGACGGGAGAATTGTCATAAACTCTCCAGGCTGCTGGCTGGACAGCAGTGGTTCAGTTAAGTCCTTCATGCGCATTAAAATGAAAAAGAGTGCTGCAGAACAGTGGGGGAAACGGGGGGTGGGGGGAGGAGGAATGGCCACTCAGTCTGGCTCAGCAGACCTTTTTTTTTTTAAAGATTTTTCTGATGTGGACCATTTTTAAAGTCTTTATTGAATTTGTTAACAATATTGCTTCTATTTTATGTTTTGGTTTTTTTGGCCGCAAGGCATGTGGGATCTTAGTTCCCCAACCAGGGGTTGAACCTGAGCCCCCTGTACTGGAAGGCGAAGTCTTAACCACTGGACCGCCAGGGAACTCCCTCTGCAGACTTTTTAAAGGAACCGCTAATCTACCGCAAGCCCCGGCAGTATGAACGTTACCTGTCCTCACCACTCACTCATTGAGTCAGTCAGCAAATACCACCTGAGTCCCACTGTGTGCCAGGCACTGTCTTAGGCATAGGGACCAAAAAGGGAAGTAAAAACAGGCACCAAATGGACTCCCCCCTGGGCCTTAGGCAATCAGAAGATTCATTCATTCAATTGCTTCCCAAAATTCATTTGTTCCTTCAACAAGTATTGAGGGTATCCACAATGGGCTAGACACGGGATTCGGGTGAGAACAGGACAAAGACCATGCCCTTCCAGAGGCTTCACTCCAGTGGGGGAAACAGGGAAAAAGTCGGTGGGTGGGAAAGATTAGGAACCAAACGAAGGTGGGAGAATTGGGATGGGGAATAACATGGCGGCAGGGGAGCAGGGATGAGGGAGGATCTAATACCTGAGCAGACGTGAAATAAGAGGGTGAGCCACATCACCCTCCGAGGTGGTGTGATTGCATTTACCTGACAATACGCAGAAGACAAAATTATAGGGATAGGAGATGGGTCAGCAGGGGTGAGAGGAGGGTGTTTAGCTGCCGAGGGGCACGAGGGAATTTCTGAAGGTGGTGAATTAATTGCGGGGGTGGTTAGAGGACTGTGTGCGTTTGTCAAAACTTGTAGAACTCTACACGGAGAAGAGTGAATTCAACTGTACGTAATGTGAAGTGAGTATAATTTTTAAAAATGTCTCTGAACGTGAAGGATCTTTGCTGGAGGAAAATAATTAGTTGCCTGAGTCTCGGCAGACTGTGCTGGAAACCACACTTCTCCTGGAAACATCGGTGCTTGTAATCTGTTCCCACCGTTCATTTTTCCAGCACACACTGAAGGAGCCCTACTGTGTGCCAAGCTCCCATCTCCACGTGAGCAGGACATGGTGGGCGAGAGTCACAGACTCTGCCTGCAAGGAACTCGGAGTCTATCCAATTCATCGTTCTTCATTCAAATATTTCCTAAGTGCCTAACAGGGGCCAGGCACGGTGATAGGCATTTGTGAAAGAATAGAGAACAAGAAAGACTGTCTCCCTACTCCCATAGGGCTTACATTCTAGTGGGTGAGATGGACAACACACAAAAACACACTGCAATGTTGGTTGGTGCCACAAAGACTGTTAACTTGATGCCTTTTTATATAGTGGAAATGGGTGTCTCCAAATCATTAGCCATGTTGAGCTGCTTCCAAGAAAACCATTAAATTCTTTTATTTATTTATTTATTTACTTGAATTTTATTTTATTTATTTTTTATACAGCAGGTTCTTATTAGTTATCAGTTTTATACATATTAGTGTATATATGTCAATCCCAATCTCCCAGTTCATCCCACCCACCCCCGCCACTTTCCCCCCTTTGTGTCCATACGTTTGTTCTCTACATCTGTGTCTCTATTTCTGCCCCGCAAACCGGTTCATCTGTACCATTTTTCTAGGTTCCACATATATGCATTAATATATGATATTTGTTTTTCTCTTTCTGACTTACTTCACTCTGTAGGACAGTCTCTAGATCCATCCACATCCCTACAAATGACCCAATTTCGTTCCTTTCTATGGCTGAGTAGTATTCCATTGTATATATGTATCACATCTTCTTTATCCATTCGTCTGTCATTGGGCGTTTAGGTTGCTTCCATGTCCTGGCTAATGTAAATGGTACTGCAATGAACATTGGGGTGCATGACTCTTTTTTTTTTTTTTTTTTTCATGACTCTTTTTGAATTATGGTTTTCTCTGGGTATATGCCCAGTAGTGGGGTTGCTGGGTCATATGGTAGTTCTAATTTTAGTTTTTTAAGGAAGCTGTTCTCCATAGCGGCTGTATCACCATTAAATCCTTTTGATTGATGGCAAAGTGTGTAGAGCTCGGGCTCCATCGGGCATTTAGCTCATGAATTAGGAGCACATTTGGAGGTGGATGTTGACCAGCTGACCCCTTGACTGCAGCTGATGAGACCCACAGAAGCTGAGATAATAAGTGTAGTTACCAGTCTCTCCGTTTGTGACAATTTGTTACACAGCAAAAGATAACCGATACATCAGTTGACTGAGTGGATGAACAATTCCTTTAAAAAGAGGCACTTTTTTTTGGTCCACAGTTGGGGTCACCGTTAGATAAGTGAACTGAAACAATTTGCCAAAAACTGCACTTGACTCGAATTTCAGTGGCACAAAATCTGTTTTTAGAAGCCAACGTGCTCAGCAGGAGAGGGGTGATTTCATGATTTCATTCCTTTTCCAAAGACTTTTCTCAAAGAAAATGAACTCCAGAGACTCTGTCTTAAATGAGAATCTATTTCACAAGCTGCCTAGGCAAGGGGCGCTCTGAGGAGAACCCACGGAGAAGACCACCTCATACAGCATCGAGGCCTGGGCTGAACACTGCCGTGTGCATTACCTCTGCAAGCCCTTCTCTTCTGAGGAAGGAAGGGCAACTGTTTTATTGGGGACAAAGACCCATATTTTGATTCATTCGTTTATTGCAAAGCAAGCATACAGTGTGAGTTCAGAGCCTGGAAAATCCCAGCCTCCAAGGCTCTCTCTGCTCCTTCACAGCCCCCTCCCCTTCTCCATGCTAGGCGCAGTTTCCATGGCAACAGCCTAAAGGTGGGGGAGCCGCTTCTGATGCAGAAACCCCATAAAGGCTTCAGAGGGGAAATACAGCTACTGACGTCAAATCGTCAAACCGACCAGGATGGGGTGTGGAGAAGACTCTTAAAGCTGCAGACATCTCACCAGCAGTTCAAGCACATTTAAAAGGAAAAAAAAATTATTGTGGTAAATATACATACAAAATTTATCGTTTTAACCATTTTTATGTATATGGACCTGTACGATTGAGTATACATTCACATTATTGTGAAACCATCACCACCATCCATCTCCAGGACTTTTCCATCTTCCCAAACAGAAATTCTGCACTCATTCCATATTAACTCCCTACTCTCCCCTTCCCCAGCCCTGGACAACCACTGTTCTGTCCCTATAACTTTCACTCATCTAGGTACATCATATAAATGGAATTATACGATGTTTGCCCTTCTGTGACTGGCTTATTTCACTTAGCATAAGTCTTCAGTGTTTGTAGCATGCCTCAGGATTCCCTCCCGTTTTAAGGCTGAATGATATTCCATCATATGGACACACTGTATGTCACTTATCCATTTATCCTCAATAAATACATGGGTTGCTTCCATGTCTTGGCTATTGTGAATAATCCTGCTGTGAACATGGGTGTACAAATATCTCTTTGAGACCCTGCTTTCAATTTTTTGGGCATATATCCTGAACGGGCATTGCTGGATCATACGGTAATTCTATGCTTAATTTTTTCGAGGAACCTCCACAATGTTTTCTACAGCAGCTGCGCCATTTTACATTCCCGCCAGTAATCGTGCATCTTTTATGCCCTTCGAATTGCTTCCTAAGTCTTTGCAGATGGGCAAAAGGATGGCTCTGGGGTTTCTGCAGACTTTCAGTTTTTAGTCGAGCAGCAGCTGCAGGTGCCAGTGGTATAAATATCATCTGTCTCCTACCATCCATTCTTCATTTGTTTAATTATTTGTTTATATGCTCATCCCCTCACGTTCTTACTGAGTGTCTACAATCTGCTAGGCACTGGAAGTAAAACGATGAGAAAAAAAGGACCCAGTCTCCATGTTCACGGAACTTAGAACACACTAATTCAGTCATTTATTCCATAAGTTCCTCCCAAGGGTCCACTCTGTGCCTGGCGCTGTGCTGAGGGCCGGAGGGTTGGGTGGTAAGCAAACCACACCATCTCTCAAGGTGATTACAGGCGTGTTGTGGGTTAGACATTAATTACACAAACCACGTCCCAACAGCAGCAAACATGGCCTCTCCTTAGTGATGCCAGACCCTGGGGAAATGGTGTAAAAGAATAACCAAGCACCAGTTCCTGGTTTCATGGAGCTTACCTTCAATAAGGGGGGTACTTAAAATAGAGAAACAGTTCTGTCAGGATGCATCTGGTTCCAAGAGACAAGAAATGCAATTCAGTTTGGCTTAAACAGTGAAAGAAATGTATCAGATGTACAGACTGAAAGTGCCAGCAAGACAGCAGGCTTTGTGCAGTTTTGCATTGATGGTCACTATTTTTTAAAAAATGTTTATTGGTGTATAGTTGATTTACAATGTTGTGTTAGTTCCTGCTGTACAGCAAAGTGAGTCAGTTATACATATACATATATCCACTCTTTTTTAGATTCTTTTACCATATAGCTCACTACAGAGTATTGAGTAGGGTTCCCTGTGCTATACCCTTATTATATATTAATATAATATACATATTATATATATATACATAATAAGGGATATTATAAGGGATAATATTATATTATATTATATTATAAAATTATAATATAATATTATATATCCCTTATTAGTTGTTTATTTTATATATAGTAGGGTGTATACATCAATCCCAATCTCCCAATTGATGGTCACTGTTTATTAAGGTTTGTAATAACCATGTTTTCTAGTTTTTAAATTTGATCCTTTACCACTATTTACAGTAGCCAAGACATGGAAACAACCTAAATGTCCATCAACAGATGAATGGATAAAGAAGATGTGGTTTATATATACAATGGAATATTACTCAGCCATAAAAAAGAATGAAATAATGTCATTTGCAGCAACATGGATGGACCTAGAGATTATCATACCAAGTGAAGTAGGTCAGAAAGAGAAAGACAAATACCCATACGGTATCACTTACATGTGGAGTCTAAAATATGACACAGATGAACCTATGTATGAAACAGAAACAGAATCATGGACACAGAGAACAGACTGGTGGTTGCCAAGGGGAAGTGGGGGGAGGGGAGGGAAGGACTGGGAGTTTGGGATTGGCAGATGTAAAGTATTACATATAGGATGGATAAACAACAAGGTCTTACTGTATGGCACAGGGAACTATATTCAATATCCTGTAATAAACCATAATGAAAAAGAATAAAAAACTTTATATTTAGCTAATAGGCATATCTAATATTTTAATTTTTCTAAGACTTTCCATTAATTATGAAAGCGGGGAATCCCAGTACACACTACATTTAAAAATAAGTTAACTCTATATTGGTGAAAAACAGGTTATTTAAAATAATAGGGGGCTTCCCTGGTGGCGCAGTGGTTGAGAATCTGCCTGCCGATGCAGGGGACACGGGTTCGAGCCCTGGTCTGGGAAGATCCCACATGCCGTGGAGCGGCTGGGCCCGTGAGCCACAATTACTGAGCCTGCGCATCTGGAGCCTGTGCTCCGCAACAAGAGAGGCCGCGATAATGAGAGGCCCGTGCACCACGATGAAGAGTGACCCCCACTTGCCGAAACTAGAGAAAGCCCTCGCACAGAAACGAAGACCCAACACAGCCATAAATAAATAAATAAAATAAATTAAAAAAAAAAAAAGAAATTTAGAAGAAAGTGTTAAAAAAAAACTTAAAAAAAATAATAGGTACTACTTCAATAAAAAGCAACTTCTTTAAAGTTTTTTTAAAACAATAATAAATATGATGCTTTGACATCTTGAGACTCTGCTGATCCTGGAGAAACTGCCCCTCCCAGGGCTGGTCAATGGCTTAAGATAGGAAATAACTGACCTGGGAGTGTGGTCTTCACATGTAAACCAAATCATCCTGAGCACCTCCAAGCACCTCCTCTATGGGGCTCTTACACTCTGGACCACTCTCCACTTGCCTAATCCCTCAGGACAGGTATCAGACAACCAGAGACAGCGTTTGTCTCTAGATCCCACTGAAATTGTTCACACTAGCCTATTCCAAGCCTTCTTTCCCTGCCTCACCCATTCCTTCCCCAGGGAAAGCACCATAAAGGCTCTTGCCCACATCTGTGCACCCTCTTCACCTCCTGACTGAACATGGTGCTTCCCCCTGTGGCCCTGCATGGTGTGGCACGCCCATTTCTCTTGAGATCTGTGAACTATAAACAGTCTTTTCAACGATATGTGTCTCCTGATCTGTTGACACTCCCATTTCTGAATAATAATAAAACCTATATTTTAAAAACAGAGTTCTGCTCTGGTCTCTTTCCCCTGGGACCCCAATCCTGTCTTCTTCCCAGCTTTGTCTTCTCAGGACTGTAGTCCTTCTTTAAAAGGGAACTTAGGGAAAAAAAAGGGAACTTGGGGTTCAGAGAGGGAGAGATGTTTGGGCATTTCTCCCAGACCTGTCTGTTGGGACTTTGTTATTCTTCCCTTCTTCCAGCCACAGAGCGGTTATACTTGGCTTCCCCTCCTTCTAAAACACGTCTGCTCATCCAAATAATTTTAAATATAATCCTGATCTCAGGGAAGGGACCAGCCCGTCCCCTGACTCTCTGCTTTCCACAGCATCAGCCTGGAACGTCGCTATACCTCAACTCCCCATCTATTCAACCTTCTCATGTTTCTTAGCTGAATTCAAAAGAACTTGTTCCTTATCGTCTCACACTGATCAGAATGGCCATCTCCAAAAAGTCTACAAATAATAAATGCTGGAGAGGGTGTGGAGAAAAAGGACCCTCCTACACTGTTGGTGGGAATGTAAATTGGTGCAGCCACTATGGAGAACAGTGTGGAGGTTCCTTAAAAAACTAAAAATAGAGCTACCATTTGATCCAGCAATCCCACTCCTGGGAGTATATCCAGAGAAAACCATAATCCAAAAGGATACATGCACCCCAATGTTCACAGTGGCACTATTTACAATAGCCAGGACGTGGAAGCAACCTAAATGTCCATTGACAGATGAATGGATAAAGAAGATGTGGTACATATATACAATGGAATACTACTCAGCCATAAAAAAGAATGAAATAATGCCATTTGCAGCAACATGGATGGACCTAGAAATGCTCATACTAAGTGAAGTAAACCATATAGAGAAAGACAAATATCATATGATATCGCTTATATGTGTAATCTAAAATATGACAGATGAACATATTTACAAAACAGAAACAGACTCACAGACGTAGAAAACAAACTTATGGTTACCAAAGGGGAAAGGTGGGGGGGGAGGGATAAATTAGGAGTTTGGGACTAGCAGATACACACTACTGTACTATATATAAAATAGGTAAACAACAAGGTCCTACTGTATAGCACAGGGAATTATATTCACTATCTTGTAACAAACCATAACGGAAAGGAATTTGAAAAAGAATAGATACATGTATATGTATAACTGAATCACTTTGCTGCACATCTGAATCTAGCACAACATTGTAAGTCAACTATACTTCAATTTTTAAAATATTTATTTATTTATTTTTGGCTGCATTTGGTCTTTGTTGCTGTGCGTGGGCTTTCTCTAGTTGCAGTGAGCGGGGGCTACTCTTCCTTGCGGTGCACGGGCTTATTGCGGTGTCTTCTCTTGTTGCGGAGCACGGGCTCTAGGCACGTGTGCTTCAGTAGTTGTGGCGCACGGGCTTAGTTGCTCCGTGGCATGTGGGATCTTTCCGGACCAGGGCTCGAACCCGTGTCCCCTGCCTTGGCAGGCGGATTCTTAACCATTGCGCCACCAGGGAAGTCCCTTCAACTTGAAAAAAACCCCTTCAGGTCCCATATTTGAAAAAAAATCTCGATGAACAGACACATCCTTGATGTTTCACTCCCTTGAACCTACTTCCTCACTCTTTTTAGATCTTCAGTGTCTCTCTCACTTTTGGCCCCACAGAAAAAGACATACTGTGCCTTGTGCCTTCTCTTGTTTCCAAACGTACATTGGGCCTCTTCTCGAGTGTACATTTTCAGTTTACACTTTCGGAGTCCGTTGATTTGCCCTCTCTGCCCTGCGGAGAACACAGCAGTTCCTGGAACTGGTGTGTGTGTGTGTGTATGTGTGTGTGTGTGTGTGCGAGTGTGTGTGTGTGTGGGGAACTCTGAGTGCCGGGGGCCCAGGAGAAAGCCTCTCATTCTGATGCATTCGAGGCGTCGGGTGTGGGGTTTCCAGCCTCTGGTCCTCCCAGCCCTCTCCTTCCTTCCCGCGCTGAACTTCTTACAAACAGCCAAGTCTTGTTTTTAAGGTTTGAGTCTGTCACCTCCTCCGCAACAGATTCCCGCTGAACGGAATTCCCCAAATGTGTCCAACGTGCAACTGGAAAGTATTTAGAAGACTTTGAATGCTGTGCTTTGTAACCTGATGTACATGCATGTGTACGTTCTGAGTCCTCGGCTACACTCACTCTGGCCGCTGCCTGAGCCCTCGTTTCCCCGTAATGTAGTTTTCGCCACATTGCTCCAAGAAGTTGCTCTGTCAATGCGCCAGTGACCTCCTTGCTCCTACTACATCCGAGGCCTGCTTCCCTGTCCTGCTCTCAGATCTGAGCTGCTCACTCCTTCCTTCTGTTACCCTTGGGGGGCACTAAACTCCCTCTGGCCTTTGTCTTACTTCCCCAGGTGCTCGGCTCCTCTACTCCACCCCTAAGTATCAGAGGGCTCCAGGGCTGGGTCCACGCCCACCTTCCCCATCTGCATTAGTCACCTACGGCTGCATAGCAAGTTACCCCAAGACGTAAAGCAGCAAGCATTTATTATGTCACCCAGTGCCAGAGTGGTTCTGGCTCAGAGTCTCTCGTGAGGTTGCTGTTAAGACATTGAGCGTGGTTGTGGTCATTTGATGGCTTGACTGGGACTGGACAATCCACTTTCAAGGTGCTTTGCTCATACTCCTGGCAGGAGGTGTGAGTTCCTCACCACGTGGGGCTCTCCAGAGGGCTCCTTGAGTGCCCGTGTGACAGGGCGATGGGTTTCCCCCAGGGCCAAGACAGAGCAAGAAGGCAGCAAGATGCCTTTTCATCCCGGCATCAGAAACCACACGTTGACACTTCTGTAATCTGCTGCTGGCTGCACAGGTCAGCCCCAAGCATCCTGGGGGTGGGGACCACACAGGGGAGTGAGTACTGAGAGGCTGGGGACCACCTCAGGGGTTGGCTTCCACACCCCGTCTACTCTCTCATCCAGAGCTGCCTTTACAAAAACCGCCTCCAAGCTAATTTGTATCTCCAGCCTTGATTTTGCATCTGAACTCCTGCCTCCTGGACACTGCTCCGGGAATGTCAAATTGACGTCTTAAGCTAACGTGTCCCAGGACAAATCTTCAATCTCCCTTATAATCTACTCCTCACCCCCAGTCTTCCCAGCCTCTATGAAAGGCATCACTCTCCACCCCAAAGCCCAAACTCAAAACAGAAAAACACAAAATAGAAGCCGTTCCTTTTTTTTTTTTAAATATTCTTTCCCACTATGGTTTATCATGTGATATTGAATATAGTTTCCTGTGCTATACAGTAAGACCTTGTTGTTTATCCATTCTCCATACATAATCGTTTGCATCTGCTAACCCCAAACTCCCAATCCTTCCCTCCCCCTTGGCAACCACAAGTCTGTCCTCTATGTCTGTGAGTCTGTTTCTGTTTCATAGATAAGCTCATTTGTGTCGTATTTTAGATTCCACATATAAGTGATATCATATGATGTTTGTCTTTCTCTGTCTGGCTTACTTCACTTAGTATGATCATCTCTAGGTCCATCCATGTTGCTTTAAATGGCATTATTTCCTTCTGTTTTATGGCTGAGTAGTATTCCATTGTGTATATGTACCACATCTTCTTTATCCATTCATCTGTCGATGGACATTTAGGTTGCTTCCATGTCTTGGTTATTGTAAATAGTGCTGTTATGAACATAGGGGTGCATGTGTCTTTTTGAATTATGGTTTTCTCAGGATATATCCCCATGAGTGGGGTTGCTGGATCATATGGCAGCTCTATTTTTAGTTTTCTGAGGAACCTCCGTACTGTTCTCCATAGTGGCTGCACCAACTTACACGTCCACCAGCAGTGTAGGAGGCGTCCCTTTGCTGTACAGCAGAGATTGGCACATTGTAAACCAATTGTACTTCAATTAAAAAAAAAAAAAGAAGCCATTCCTCATTCTTCACCTTCTGTCCACACCACATATCCCCGCCAACACAAACCCTGCCGCAGCTCAACCTTCAAGACACAACAGGATTCATTCTGCTTGCATCCACCTCGAGCTGGGCGCCACCATTTCTCCCTGGATAACCGTGACATCCTGATGGCTCTGGTCCTTCCAGCTCCAGAGTAGTCTATCCTCCGTGAAGCAAGCCCCAGACCTTCTGCAGACAAGTCACGTCATGTCACCCCTCCCAACTCAGCCTCAGTCAGTGGGCCCACAACACACATAGACTGAGAAGTGCCCGCAAGGTCACTGGCATCCTGGCCCCCAACAGCTGCTCATGGCACAGCCCTCATTCCTTGGTCACCACACTCTCACCACCCTGCCTTCCTGCTGTCCCTGAAAATTTCCTCTGCCCCCTGACCTAGACTTTTGCATTTCCTCTCATAATAATTCCCTTTCCTCATAATTCCCATGGCTGGTTCCTCCTCAATCTTCACATGTCAGCTCAAAGGTCACATTCGCAAAGGCAGAGCTGGGACCAGGATGAGGTGAGCTTGAAGGAGGCACCAAAAAAGATCAACGTGAATGCCAACAAAAGGAAGGAAAAAATATCAAAAATTTAAAGTCCAGTGTGTGCTGAGCCATACTGAAGCTTGAAGCAAAAGAAAATGGAAGCCCCTATACATGTGTTTTAATGTAATTTTTTAAGGATTAATTTTTCCAGAATATTGAGAAGTAGGCATGTTAAAATTGAAAAGTAGGCACGTTAAAACTCACAACATTATCTTATGTTTAAATATTTTAATTATACAAAAGAGAAAAAACTCCAGCATTTATTATAATTCTACTTTCCTGGCTTTAACAGAAGCAAACTGATCAATAATATTTTCTTATTTTTAAAGGATGGTCTTTTATTATTATTATTATTATTATTTTGGCCACACCGTGTGGCATGTGGGATCTTAGTTCCCTGACCAGGGATCAAACCCGTGCCCCCTGCTTTGGAAGTGCAGAGTCTTAACCACTGGACCTCCAGGGAAGTCCCCAATAATATTTTCAAAATCTATTTCTGGAAAACAGTTTACCTTTAAAAAATACATAAAAGCAGGGATAGAACAGTGTACGTTTCCTTTTGCCTCAGACTCCGATACAGCGTGGCACAAAATACGGTCAGATTGTCTCTGTATTTAAAATTTTATTATTTCATTCATCATGGATTTTTTTGCATTAATGTTTTTTCAAATATTTCAAATATTTTTTTTCCAAATTTTCAAAAATTTTTTCAAATGTTAAAATACTACTTATCTTGAAGACTATGTGTTTTGTGCTGTTACGTATTGAGTTTGCTGCGTGCCCATCATTCTTTCCTTCACTCAATCCTCACATCAACCCCGAGAGTTGTGATGTGATGGACTTCCCCCACCCCAGGAGGGCGGGTGGAGGGGGTGTCTAACTCTGCAATTAGAATGAGAGCTGACCACCCATTCTCCGCTGTGCCTCAGGGGTCTCATCTGTAAAGTGGGGAGTTAATATCACCCACCTTTGGGATATGTCGTGGGAATTCAACAGGAAGCACTTAGCATGGTGCCTGGCACACGATAAGCATAAGAAATGCTCGTTACTGTATAAGGATAGTGACCATGGTGTAACCGCAGCCGTTGGCTCCATCCAAATCTAAAAATGCTGATTCTAAAGATACAAGGATTCTTCTTCTCTGTGAATAGCTCCGCCATCCAAAATATGTCCACTTCTGCCTCTCCCTTGGCCGTCACGCTGATCGAGGCCCCCTGTCCTGTGCATGGCCCAGCCCCTGGTCTGGTGAAGTCACCGAGTAAACATTTGTTCTACTTTTGTGTGACTGTTTGATCTCTTTCTCCCTCTCCCAGTGGCCTCTGAGTCTAGGAGGCAGCGGTCACGTCCCCTTCTGGGCCCCGGAGAAAGCCTGGCTGAGGGCAAGTGTTCCAAATTGACGACACCAACAAAATTAATAATTTTAGTAGCTAAAGGATAAATCCCAAAGCTCTTATCATCTACAAGGCTCTTCTTGATCCAACCCTTGGCCCCCACCACCTAATAGCTCTTCAGCTGCTCTGCTCTCCTGGTCCTGCCTTGAATGCACGCAACGGGCCTTTGCATGTGCTGTGCCCGCTCTCTGGAATGTTCCTTTCCCGTGACTAGCTCCCTGCCTTTATCCATCTCTGTCCTCAGTCATCACAACCACTCAACACTTTCACCCCGCTCTCTTTCTCGCCTACTAACTCTCCCCCCCCGCACCCCCGAGTTCTTTATCACAGCACACAAATCGCGTTTCGTTGATGGGTCTGTGTGCTCCCTTGGATTGTTAAGTGCTGGGAGGATCTTCCAGGCAGGTTGTAACACGTCGTTGTTCCCCAGGGTTTCTCAACTTTCCCTCTGCTGACATTAGGGGCTGGATAATTCTGTGTATGTGTGTGTGCGCGCGCGTGTGCATGTGTGTGCGTGCGTGTGCGCGTGTGTGTGCGTGCGTGTGCGTGCGCACGCGTGCGTGTGTGTGCATGTGCGTGCGCGCGTGTATGTGTGTGTGTGCGTGCGCACGTGTGTGTGTGCGTGTGCGTGTGTGCGCGCGCGTGCGTGCGTGTGTGTGTGCGCGCGGGCGCGTGTGGCTGTCCTGTGCACTGTAGGATGCTTATTCAGCAGCATCCCAGGCCTCATGCACTAGATGCTAATAGCACCCACCCTCCTTAAGTTGTGGTAACCAAAATATGTCCAAAGGCCCCTGTGGGAAGCAAAATCTCCCCCTGCCCCCCGCTGAAAACCACTGCTGGATCCCCATCTCCTGGAAGAGGGTCTGCCACGGCTGTTGGGGTAAAATGCATAGTTTGTGAATGAATGGATGGATGGATGGATGAACGAATGAATGAATTATTAAAGTAGATAATGCGTCATGGGCTTGTAGTTGACTTGGAATATCTAACACTCCACAAACGTCCAAGAGTGCCATTCAATTGCGGGGAAAGAGCACAGCCAGGCCTCTGGGGGACGTCCCTCAGGCCTGAGCCCTCCCCACACCGGTTGGTTTTGTTGTCCACTGTTGCAGGCTGATCTCACCTGGTGTGCAGGACAAAGGCCAGCTCAGCCTGTGGCCATGGAAACTGCACAGGGCAGGGGAGGGGAGGGGCTGCAGAATTGCCGGTACAGAGAGAGAGAGACAGAGAGAGAGAGAGAGAGAGAGCCTCGGGGCGTGGAAATGTCTGGTCTCTCCAGGGAAGGGTGTGTGGGTTCAAGAACATCTTAGCGCCCTTGCCATGCAACACGAGCATGTGGAAAGAACAAAATACGTTTGACACCTACATGCACACCCACTCTCCCTGTGCCTCTTCCAGGTTTCCTCCTTACAAGGCCATCTGCGTTTGATTCTGGGGAGACCTATGCTGCCTAGTACTCCTTGCTAAATGGATTTTGGTGAGTGTTATTCAAAGCATGAACATCTAATGGAGAAAGGAACTAATGTCATCTGCTGGTATGATGATGAAAATAAAACAGGGTGTGATAGTTAAGGACTGACTTGTGAGCACAACTGTACACTGAGGTCTCCCAGTGAAACGTGGAACCCAGAGGGGGGCGGGGCTTGAGGACCCCAACACACAGGGCACTGAGAATTCTTCAAAGATGCAAATTGTATACAGGAAAGGGCTTTCTTCTTTGGACTGAAAGCCCCCACATCACTTATTTTACTTTATTTTTCACTGAAAGCTTTTATACTTGCAGTTGTGGTTTCTTACAATGTAAGGGTACAGATTGTACATCACTTATTTTAATTAATTGCCTTGTTAACATCTCCACGATGACCACAAGGTAGGCATGCGTGCTCTGGTGAGTTCCAGAAGCGGAATTGCTCAGTCAAAGGGCGAACATGTTTTATGGGCAGAAGACCTTAATAGACATTTCTCCAAAGAAGACATACAGATGGCCAGTAGGCCCGTGAAAAGGTGCTCAACATCACTAATTATTAGAGAAATGCAAATCAAAACTACAATGAGGTACCACCTCACACCAGTCAGAATGGCCACCATTAAAAAATCTACAAACGATAAGTGCTGGAGAGGGTGTGGAGAAAAGGGAACCTTCCTACACTGTCGGTGGGAAGGTAAATTGGTGCAGCCACTCTGGAGAACAGTATGGAGGTTCCTCAGAAAGCTAAAAATAGAATTACCATATGATCCAGCAATCCCACTGCTGGGAATATACCCGGACAATACTATAATTCAAAAAGATACATGCACCCCTATGTTCATAGCAGCACTAGTCACAATAGCCAAGATATGGAAACAACCTAAATGTCCATCGACCGATAAATGGATAAAGAAGATGTGGTACATATATACAATGGAATATTACTCAGCCATAAAATAGAATGAAATAATGCCATTTGCAGCAACATGGATGCAACTAGAGATTATCAGCGTAAGTGAAGTAAGTCAGATAGAGAAAGACAAGTACCATATGATATCACATATATGGAATCTAAAATATGGCACAAATGAACCTATCTATGAAACAAAAACAGACTCACAGACATAAAGATCAGACTTGTGTTTGCCAAGGGGGAGGAGGGAAGGATTACGAGTTTGGGGTTGGTAGATACAAACTATTATCTATAGGATGGATAAACAACAAGGTCCTATTGTATACAAGGAACTATATTCAATATCCTGAGATAAATCATAACGGAAAAGAATATTAAAAAAAGAATGTCTATGTGTGTAAAACTGAGTCACTTTGCTGTACAGCAGAGATTGGCACAACCTTGTAAATCAACTCTACTTCAATAAAAAAAATTCTTAAAAAAGGGGTGAGGGACTTCCCTGGTGCCGCAGTGGTTAAGAATCGCCTGCCAATGCAGGGGACACGGGTTCGAGCTCTGGTCTGGGAAGATCTCACATGCCGCAGAGCAGCTAAGCCCGTGAGCCACAACTACTGAGCCCGCGTGCCACAACTACTGAAGCCTGCGCGCCTAGAGACCGTGCTCCGCAACAAGAGAAGCCACAGCAATGAGAAGCCCACGCTCTGCAACGAAGAGTAGCCCCCGCTCACCGTAACTAGAGAAAGCCCATGTGCAGCAACGAAGAGCCAACACAGCCAAAAATAAATAAATTAATTAGTTAATTTAAAAAAAGAAAAGGGTGGGGACGAACCTATTTTAGACTTTGACACATTGCCAAAAACGCTTGCCAGGGCAGATGTGTCCACCGCCCGCACGTAAAAAGGAGCCTGCTTCCCCAGCCCAGTGTCAACCTCACACTCCCAACTTTCATCTTTGCCCACCTGGTGTGGTGGAACCGTCTCAGTTTGTCCATGGCCTCTAATTTTTGGATCACAAGTCAGGTGAGATTTTCACTAACTAACGTAGGTCCAACGTTGCAATTTTTTGCTTTGTGAACACCCTTTCAGATCCTTTGTCCTGTTTTTCTATTTTCATGTTCAAATCTTACTCACTGAAACAGAATTTATATAGGAGTGATATACATTCCCTGGACTACCACGTCTGCAGCAGTGAATTTAACCTGTTGATTTCCCCCCCACCCCAATCTTTGTTAACTGGCGTTCCTTTGTACATAGCCATACACACTATTTAAAAATTTTTTAAAATTGTGCCAAAATACACATAACATAAAATTTACCATCTTAACCAGTTTTAAGCACACAGTTCAGTGGCATTAAGTTCATTCACATTGCTGTGCTACCATCACCACCATCCATCTCCAGAACTCTCTTCATCTTGCAAAACTGAAACTCTGTCCCCATTAAACACTAACTCCCCATTCTTTCCTTCCTCAACTCCTTGGAATCACCATCCTATTTTCTGTCTTTATGAATTTGATTATTCTAGGTACCTCATATAATTGGAATCATACAGGATTTGTCTTTTTTCAGCTGGCTTATTTCACTGAGCATAACGTCCTCAAGGTTCGTCCATGTTGCAGCCTGTGTCAGAATTTCTTTCCTTTTTAAGGCTGAATAATATTCCACCAAACAGATGGACCACATTTTGTTCATCTATTCATCCACTGATGGACACTTGGGTTGCTTCTACCTTTTGGCTACTGTGAATAATGCTGCTATGAACACAGGTGTACAAATATCTCTTTAAGACCCTGCTTTCAATTCTTTTGGGTGTATACCCAGCGGTGGAATTCTGGGATCATATGGTTATTCTGTCTGTAATTTTTTTTGAGGAATCTCCGTACTGTTTTCCATAGTGGCTGCACAGGTTTACATCTCCACCAACAGTGTGCAAGGGTTCCAATCTCTCCACTTCCTCCCCAATACTTGTCATGGTCGCTCAGTATCCGCGGGGCATTGGTTCCAGGACCTCCGCAGATACCAAACTCCAAGGATGCTAAAGTCCCCTACATTTGGCCCTCCGGTATCCATGGACTTAACCAACCGGGGATTGAATCCATCTGTGGTTGGTTAAATATGCAGATGCCGTACCTGCGGATACAGAGGGCCAGCTGTGTTTTCTGTATTTTTTAAAGAAATATATAGTAGTGTGTATGTCAGTCCCAATCTCCCAATTTATCCCTCCTCCCCCTTATGCCCTGGTAACCATAAGTTTGTTTTCTACATCTGTGACTACTTCTGTTTTGTAAATAAGTTCATTTTTACCCTTTTCTTAAGATTCCATATATAAGTGATATCGTATGATACTTGTCTTTCTGTGTCTGACTTACTTCACTCAGTATGACAATCTCTAGGTCTATTGATGTTGCTGCAAATGGAATTATTTTGTTCTTTTTATGGCTGAGTAGCACAGGGAACTCTACACAATACTCTGTAATGGCCTATATGGGAAAAGAATCTAAAAAAAAAAAAGAGTGGATATATGTATAACTGTTTCACTTTGCTGTACACCTGAAATGAATACAACATTGTAAATCAACTATACTCCAATAAAAATTAAAAAGAAAAGAAAGAGTTACCCTCCTAATGGGTATGAGGTGGCATCTCATTGTTTTTATGTGGTCAGATTTACGTATCTCTCTTCTTTCATACTTGTGTGCTTTTGTGACCGGTTAACAAGTCCTTCCCTGTCCATGATGATAAGAACATTTACACAGTCTCATGTGGAGCTGAAAAGAGGAGACCATTGGTGTACACTCTGCCCACATAGAGAAAACTCTGTTCTTCCACATGGTCCTGGCTGCAGTTGCTCATAGAGGAATCTGAGCCAGAATTAAACTGAAAAGACGGTTCATATGGGAGAGACGTTTCTCCCGGAAACCCAGGGCCCTTTGGACGGAGCTCTGAGAATGTCAGCATTCAGCCTGAGTGCCAGTTAAATCAACCCACCTCAGAATTTTCCCTGATTAATGAGCTAAATGCCAGACCGGAGTCCAAGCTCTGTATATATTGCCTTCTAACTCAGGAAGGGAACGGCTTTCTCGGAAACAGTAAAACGTAGCCAGTATTCTGGAGACATTCATTCCCAAACCATAAACATATTTAAGACTAGTTGTCTGTTCTGTAGATTACATCCCTGGAGCCAGTTACAAATGAGTTTCTCTCTACTTTCCTGGAGTTAAAAACATCTTGATTCTAATATTCTGATGGTTTCAATTCCTGTGCCCAGTGACTTTACTGGGACCTTGCGGGCATTGAGCACTTATGGCTTACTTCCAAAATTCGGTATTATGTTGAATTAACGTAAAAGATCAACAAGAATAATTATAGTGACTGGGATATAGATGTATACTACTCGCATATAATAAATGAGAAAATTCTTTACGATTTTGTAAACTTGCTTTTTGTGTATGTATTTGTAAATTCATCCACAGAAACATAGTGAAATGAACTCCTGTTCTTTCTTTCGTTCTCATTTTCTTTCTTTCTTTCTTTCCTTCTTTCTTTCTTCCTTTCTTCCTCCCTTCCTCCCTCCCTTTCTTTCTTTCTTTCATCTCTCTCTTTCTTTCCCTCCCTGCTTGTCTTCCTTCCTTCCTTTTATTTTTTTTAAACATTTTTATTGGAGTATAATTGCTTTACAATGGTGTGTTAGTTTCTGCTGTATAGCAAAGTGAATCAGCTCTACATATACATATATCCCCACATCCCTTCCCTCTTGTGTCTCCCTCCCTCCTTCCTTATCCCACCCCTTTAGGTGGTCACAAAGCACCGAGCTGATCTCCCTATGCTATGTGGCTGCTTCCCACTAGCTATCTATTTTACATTTGGTAGTGTATATATGTCCACGTCACTCTCTCACTTCATCCCCCAGCTTACCCTTCCCCCTCCCTGTGTCCTCAAGTCCATTCTCTATGTCTGCATCTTTATTCCTGTCCTGCCCCTAGGTTCTTCAGAACCATTTTTTTTTTTCAAGATTCCATACATATGTGTTAGCATATGGTATTTGTTTTTCTCTTTCTGACTTACTTTACTCTGTATGACAGACTCTAGGTCCATCTACCTCACTACAAATAACTCAATTTTGTTTCTTTTTATGGCTGAGTAATATTCCATTGTATATATGTGCCACATCTTCTTTATCCATTCGTCTGTCGATGGACACTTAGGTTGCTTCCATGACCTGGCTATTGTAAATAGAGCTGCAACGAACATTGTGGTACATGTGTCTTTTTGAATTATGGTTTTCTCAGGGTATATGTCCAGTAGTGGTATTGCTGGGTCATATGGTAGTTCTATTTTTAGTTTTTTAAGGAACCTCCATATTTCCTTTCTTTCTTTCTCCCTCTCTCTCTCTCCTCCTCCTCCTCCTTCTTGTAAAGGCATGCCCATTAGTGGAACAGCAGAGGATGCCTTCTAGATCATGGGAGCTCATTCCCAGAGGCAGCAGAAGCAGCAGTGAATTCCTGAGTCCGGGAGTGGCGGCATCTGTGTCCTCCCTGGGCCAGTCCTGAGGCCAGTCGTCTGAAGATGAGTCTGGCTCCAGAAACTCACCTAGGAATCTAAAGCCTCCCTGGCTTCTCTAAGATCTACCCGCTATCCCCTCAGCATCTCTCCGAACAGCTGGAGTCCATCACATAGTGGTTTCTATTGCTCACTGCCAAGAATGCTGGCTGTCAAACACCGGCATCTCTTTGATCTGCTGTCCCAAGTTCCTGGGAGGTTCGCCCGGATCTTGGTCTCTGTGGGAAGTAGCAAAAGATGCTGCTTCTCTGGGAGGGTACAGCCTTGTGCCACAAGGCACAGCTTGGATTCCAAACCTCTCACTTGTCCCCTTGTGCATTGAACAGCCTGCCCAGCCGTACGCTGAAGCCCTGTGGCCACACTTTCCAATCTTTAGCAAGGCAAGTAAAAGCTTCTGACTTGCCCTGCTGCAAACATCTAGCTTGCGTGTACTGAGCGCTTCCTGTATGCTAGCCATAAACTCGCACGTGAAATTTAGTCTCAGGTCCCTCTGGGAGTCAGGAGTTCCTGTTGCCTCTGTTTCTGTTATAACCTCTGTTCACATAGATCAATGATATTATCTATATTGATACTTACAGTGGCTCATTAATAAAACCCAATGGGCTTTCCATGGCTTCAAGGGCCCTCTTGACCAGATGAGGAAACGGAGGCTCCAGCGATGACACAGGGAGGACATGATGGGTGAGCACTAAGCAAATCTGAGTCCAGCGCCCCCATATTTGACCAGACGCCAGACGACCTCCTGTCTTCCTCTCTGAGCCTCAGGGACCTCATCTGTCAACTGGGAGGGGAAGTCCCACTCACCTTTGTGGAGTGCTAAGGGGAGTGAATGGAGGGCATACGGCAGGTGCCTAGCATAGCACAGCCAGCCAATCGGGTTAAGTATTTTGTTACCACTATTACCATCACGGTCACCACCTTTGGTCCCTTCCCAACTGTGGTACAGACAGCTCTACACGATGCACTTGTCCCGTCCCATCCCAAATCCATCCCTGATGCCTCTCTCTGTGACCATCTCCACGCCACAGTCTTTGTTTTTTGTTATTCTTTGGGGTTTTTTTTTGGGGTGTGCCCTGCAGCTTCCGGGATCTTCCCTGACCAGGGATCGAACCCAGGGCCCTGGAAGTGAGAGCGCTGAGTCCTAACCACTGGACCTCCAGGGAATTCCCTCCACACCGCCGTCTTGCTCTTGTCCTGTTCACCTCCAGGTGTCTGGCATCCAGTGCTGCGGCCACGCAGCACAGAACGGTCACCGCGTAAACGATCCGTCCTTCTGAGTTTCCTCTGTGCGTTCATCCGTGTGGTCCCCCTCCCTCCCAGGGGACCCTGAGCCATGCGGACGCCTCCATCTCTGCGTCATGGATGGACACCATGGATGCAAATAACACCGTCTATACCAAAACATACCGTCCAAAGCGCTTTCCATCTCTTGACATACCCACACTACTATATAGAAAATAGATAACTAATAAGGACCTACTTATTAGGCACAGGGAACTCTACTCAGTACTCTGTAATGACCTATATGGGAAAAGAATCTGAAAAAGAATGGATATATGTATATGTATAACTGACTCACTTTGCTGTACAGCAGAAACTAACACAACAGTGTAAATCAACTATACTCCAATAAAAATTTTTAAAAAATAGAGAAATAAGTTGAGATGAAGGATAGGTTTACTTAATTTCTTTTTTTTTTTTAATATTTATTTATTTATTTATTTATTTATGGCTGTGTTGGGTCTTCGTTTCTGTGCGAGGGCTTTCTCTAGTTGCGGCAAGCGGGGGCCACTCTTCATCGCGGTGCGCGGGCCTCTCACTGTCGCGGCCTCTCTTGTTGCGGAGCACAGGCTCCAGACACGCAGGCTCAGTAATTGTGGCTCACGGGCCTAGTTGCTCCGCGGCATGTGGGATCTTCCCAGACCGGGGCTCGAACCCGTGTCCCCTGCATTGGCAGGCAGACTCTCAACCACTGCGCCACCAGGGAAGCCCTACTTAATTTCTTATAAAATTTCCAGTACCAATTAAATTGTAAGAACATATGTATTAAGTTAATGTAAGTGGAATCAAAGTTTTATGAACGGACTTTCAAGAAGAAAAAAAGCAAAAAAACCCAAAGCGCTTTCCATCTCGACCTGAGCTTGCCCCACCCGTGTCTTCCTCTCTCGTGCTCTGTCCTCTCACACGGCTCAGGGGCTCCCGGATTCCCCTGCAAAGTCCCTGTAAGGCCTGCCTCCAGGCCCCTGCTCTAGCTGCTCTGCCCTCACACTTTGCCCGCTCCCTCCGCTTATACGTCTGCAACATGCCCACCCTCTCCTGGGTCCTCTTGCTAAAACAGCTGCCCCCAGTCACCCCCTATCCAACCACCCCTTTACTTCTTCTTCATGCTCTTGTCACAACGTGATCTTAAGTGCCCTACTCTTCACCGCTGGTAACCCAACTACAACAAAAGCTCCAAGAAAGATTTGTGGTTGTTGTTAATAGGCACTGAATGCATTTTTAATTTTATTTTTATTTTTGTAAATTAAATTTTATTGGAGTAGAGTTGCTTTACAATGTTGCGTTAGTGTCAGGTGTACAGCAAAGTGAGTCACTTATACGTATACATATATCCACTCTTTATTAGATTCTTTTCCCATATAGGTCATTACAGAGTATTGAGTAGAGTTCCCTGTGCTGTACAGTAGGTCCTTATTCATTATCTATTTTATGTATAGTGTGTATCTCTCAATCCCAAGGAAGAGATTTTTGACTGTTTCTGTTGCATCCACATCCCTGGTCTGTTACCCAGCACAGAGCGAGCCCTCGGTACCTATTTGTCAGATGATTAAATGCATGTGTCGGATGAATGGGTGCCTCAGACATTAGGGTCTTGGGCAGACACCGCTTGTTTTTTCCTACCATTGCATCCCCGGCTTCAGGGAAAGTGGCCGCCACAGTGGGCTTCGACCAATATGTTGAATGTTGAAAAGCTAAGAACAATATCCCCGGCGCTTGCAGGAGGTTTGTGAGTCATATAAGGACTGCAGAGACCCAAAGAACCAGCTTCCTTTTCTTCCGCCGTGACCCCCGTCTAAGGATGCGGGTAAATGTACACAAAAGACGGGCCTGACCCGGAGGCGAAGGGGAGGAGGGGCTGCAGGTGTCAGTCCTCCCCTGCCCCGTACCCCCCCTCTCCCAACCGGGGCTTCGTCTTTGTCATCTGTTTTCCCTCAAGAGCTGTCACCTGATGTGTGGGGCAGAGGCAGGCTCAGGCCGTTGCCATGGAAACTGTAGCCTGATCCGGCGGTGGAAGAGAGGGGAGGGGGCCGGGGAGACGCAGCTGGAAATTTCCAGTTCTGGAGTTAGGCGGTGTGGGGATCCAAAAGCCCGGCTAGCACGAGGCAGGTGCTTCTTTTTTCTTTTTCTTTTTTTAAAAATTTATATTGGAGTAGAGTTGATTTACATTGTTGTATTAGTGTCAGGTTACATCACAGAGGATTGAGCAGAGTTCCCTGTGCTAGACAGTAGGTCCTTGTTAGTTATCTGTTTTATATAGAGTAGTGTGTGTGTGTGTCATGCTTCTTCAAAGTCTGCTGTGGCAGTGATGGTCTCTGCACCCCCTCCCTAAGTCTATCAGAACCAGAATTTGCTCCTCGTTGCCCTGTGTTCTGAGCACAACCACACACGTGCGGCCCATCTTCCAAGAGGACTCCTGTCCTCAAAGTAACGCCCGCTAAAAGCGGCGAACAAAGAGAGAGGAGAGAAAACATTTTGGAGGATGTGAGGGCAGCAAAGAAGTGGAACAGGGAGGAGGAGAGACCGGGTGGGGGGGGGGGTCTTACATCAACGAATCATTCAGCCGCGTGTGCCCATTTTCTCTTGCTTGCTTTCCAACTGCTCATTATACTCGATGGGGTCAATGGACCTCAGTCAATGCGCCCATTCTCCTGCTGGTGGACATTTAGGTCGTATTTGTTTTTTCTTTTTCCCCCTTGCTATGACAAGCACCGCTGGAGGTCTCCAGGGCCCACAGCAGTGCCTGGCACGTGGTCTCTGCTCGATAAACGTTTGTGAGATGAGCGAGTGTCACAGTGAACTGGTCTCCTTCCACACGTGTGAGAGTTCTAGGGCACAGACCTCAAAGTGGATTTTCTGAGTGGTAGGAGAACGCACATCACCAGCTCTTCTAGATACTGTCAAACTGCTCTCCAAGATGGCCTTGGACTTATGTAGAAAAAAATTTTTTTAATTGAAGTATAGTTGATTTACAGTGTTGTGTTAGTTTCTGCTGTACAGCAAAGGGATTCAGTTATACATATATATACATTGTTTTTCATATTCTTTTCCATGATGGTTTATCCCAGGAAATTGACTATATAGTTCCCTGTGCTATACAGTAGGACCTTATTGTTTATTCATTCTATGTGTAATAGTTTGCACCAGCTAATCCCAGACTTTCCGACAATAGACACATTTTCCGCTGTCCATCATTCCCTTATGGAGTGTCTGGCACACCGCAGGTATTCAAGAGATGTTTCTAGGAAGTGACTATGTGGGCGAGTGGGTTATATTGGCTCACATTTAGATAATGATGCGTATACAGGTATTTAATCCAGCTCTTGTTTACGTAACATGGAATGGTAACATTCAATAGCCTTCAAAACACAGTTTCTTCATCACGCAAAAAATCTGTCTTTGGGCTCTTAAGATTCTGCTGCTATGGCACTTTTTACATGCCACACATACTATGACTTTTCCATCAGTCACTCCCCCAGCAAGACTGCTCTGAGCACCGTGTGGGTGTGTGTACTTTTGTGTCTGCAGGGGGAAGATTCCCAGGGGTGGATTTGCTGGGTCAAAGGGCATGCACATACTAAACCTGGATGCCTTCTGCCAAAAGAACTTGCCAGAAAGTTTATAACAAATTGCATTCTCCCCACTAGCCTGGGAAGGCATCCATTTTTCATGCAATCACCAACTCTCCTTGTCTATATTTTCATCTTCGTCCACCTTACAAACGGAAAAAGGACTTGCCAGTTTGGTTTTCATGTCCTTTTTTGGTTTTTTTTCTTGGAGTACAAAGATTGGAATGTCATTTTGTAATTTTTTTTTTTTAACATTTCAATTTTCTCCTTTAAAGCCTTTCTGTCCATTTTGAAGTCCTGTATTTTGAAGTTCATTTTCTCCCATGTTTTTAATTCATTTCTTGTAAATACAATTGACATGTGAAAGATGTAATTTCTTTGATTCTCATTGGGTTGCAAGTAGTTTTACCCACTTTGTCACTTTATTTTGGCTTATATTATTTTTGATTTCTTCTGTACCTACTTTTTCAGCTCGTAGGGAGTCAGATTAATTTATCTTTTTCTTTCTGTGGTTGTAAGCTCTAGCATTGTGTTTACCGAGCCTTTTCTCCACTCAAATTATAAAAAATATTCACTCAAGCTTTCTGCTGGTGAGCAGAAAATTGAAGGCCACCAGCTCTCTCCCTGCCCAAATGTTGCCCTCCTGCTTCCTACTCAGACAAATTCTAGGGTATTCAGCATCCAACCAACTGCCCCTCCATCCAAGAAAGTAAACTTAATGCTATGCCATCATGTTAAATGAATAAAGGCACCAGAATACAATTTTTGAGCTGAACAGAATCCATTCATTTGTTCATTTGTTCATATTCTAAAAATGTTTGAAGGTCCTGCTAAGTGCCAGGCATTCTGGGCAGGGATTTTGACGTTCTTTCTTTATGATGTATTCCCTACGCCTCCCATGACCCCTGCCTGGCATGCGGTGGTCCTTCCATAAACTTTTGCTAAATGAACCTAAAAAAGTCTTGTTTGAAGGAACGAATGTCGCTGGCAGCTCGGCTCTCAGACCAAAGAGCGTGCCTTTCCCAGTGTTCGTTTGTTTTTTGTTTTTTCTCATCCCACCAGCTCCCAGAACAGTTGATCCATATTTGTTGAATAAATGAATACATAAATGAGCAAAGAAGAAACGATAGCTGATGTCACTGGTGCTTAAACGACGTGTGTGATTTCTCACCAGGTCCACGGGCAGGCCCTCACAGGCAAATTGGTGATCTTTTTGCAAAGCTCCCATTCAAGGATGTATTTTAAGGGGCACAGAGGTCCTGCACAGGCCACTGCAGGAGGCCTGTGGGTTGAGCCTTCCCATCCCCCAAGCTGCCCCTTCCCTTCGAGAGCAATTACCTGTTGGAGAAGGAGGCAGGCTCAGGCTGTTGCCATGGAAACTGCAGCTGGAACAGGGGAAGGAGGGGGCTGGGGACCGCACCACCACTGAGACTGGAATTTTCCAGGGTTTGATGTCAGAGTGTGTGTGTGGTGGTGATGGTGGGGGTGTTCAAAATGCCAGGCGAGCATACCTTAGGTGCATAATAAATGTTTGTCAAAAGAATGAATGATGTGCCCCTCCTGCCCCTACCTGAACCCACAGATGTCTGGGGAAAGTTGTCTCCCCTCTGCAGGGTAGACATCTGTGTGTCTATATGTGATTGCCCTGTCATCTTTGTTCACTGAATGGATGGGAACTCAAAATGCTAACTCAAAGCTGTAAACCATTGAAGACTTCCCTGGTGGTCCAGTGGTTAAGACTCTGCTCTCCCCAATGCAGGGGGCATAGGTTCGAGCCCTGGTCAGGGAACTAGATCCCATAGGGTGTGGCCAAAAAAAAAAAAAAAAAAAAAAGCTGTAACCCCCCACCCCCACCCTCCGGGAAAGAAGGGCTTTGGGGCAGCTGTAGGATCAAACACATGTGGCTGGGAGGTGTGGCTGGCTGAAGGGTGGGCTGTCGGATTAGTGTAACTTGCTTTCACCAGCTGAGATGTATCAATATCTAGATGGATACACTACCTCATTCTTTAATCTGCTACATCGTATTCTGCTGTAGGGATGAACCACAATTTATTGATCCGCACTCCTATCGGTAGACATTTAATTTTCACTACAAAGACTATAAATAGACCCCTCCCTAGGACAGTGCTTGGTACACAAGTGGCATTGAATAAACATTGCAATGGGTACTCTTGTACTTGAGGTGGGGACAGGGGCAAGTTTCCCCCCCCCCCTGGAGCATCTATCCAGAAGCCGAATGGCTGGGCTATAGAGTGGCTTCCTCAACCTCAACACAGTTTACATTTTGGGCAAGTTACTCTTTCTTGCGGGGGGCGTGGGAGGCTATCCTGTGTATTGTAGGATGTTTAGCAGCAACCCTGGTCTCTATTCACTGTATACCATAGCACCCCTTCCCCCCGGTTGTGACAATCAAAAATGTCTCTAAGCCTTGCCGAATACCCCCTTGGGTGGAAGAGGCAAAAATCACCCCCCCCCCCCAACCAGAGAACAAATGGCTACAGAGAAAGCACATTTCCAGCTTTTCCAGACAGTGACAAATCGCTGTTCTACCTCTTTTGTACTTTTTTCTATCTGTTCTCCTACTTAACTGAAATTCTTTGTGGGAAGGGACCTTGCCTGGGTTTGTTCTGCTGGAGCAGACCCTGCTGGTGTATTCTTTTTCAGTTTTGATGAAGACCTAGTTCCCAGACGGGGAATTGCTCCATCAGAGGGCGTTTAAACATTTTTTAAAAATTTATATTATTGAAGGATAGTTGATTTACAATGTTGTGTTAACTTCTGCTGTACCGCAAAGTGACTCAGTTATACATACATACATATATATTCTTTTTCATATTCTTTTCCATTATGGTTTATCACAAGATATTGAATATAGGTCCCTGAGCTATACAGTAGGACCTTGTTGTTTATCAATTCTACATATAATAGTTTACATCTGCTAATCCCAAACTCCCAATCCTTCCCTCCTCCTCCCCACTCCCCCTTGGCAACCACAAGTCTGTTTTCTAAGTCTGTGCGTCCGTTTCTGTTTCATAGATAGGTTCATTTGTGTCATATTTTTAGATTCCACATATAAGTGATATCATATGGTATTTGTTTTTCTCTGTCTGACTTATTTCACTAAGCATAATATCCTCTAGGTCCATCCATGTTGCTGCAAATGGCATTATTTCATTCTTTATGGCTGAGTAATATTCCATTGCATATATGTATCATTTTTTTAAAAAACTTTATTTATTTATTTTTGGCTGCGTGGGGTCTTCGTTGTGGCGTGCAGGCTTCTCATTGCGGTGGCTTCTCTTGCTGCGGAACACGAGCTCTAGGTACGTGGGCTTCAGTAGTTGTGGCTCACGGGCTTAGTTGCTCTGCAGCATGTGGGATCTTCCTGGACCAGGGCTCAAACCCGTGTCCCCTGCATTGGCAGGAGGATTCTTAACCACTGCACCACCAGGGAAGTCCCACCACATCTTTATGCATTCCTCTGTTGATGAACATTTAGGTTGTTTCCACATCCTGGCTATTGTAAATAGTGCTGCAATGAACACTGGGGTGCGTGCATCTTTTCGAATTACAGTTTTCTCCGGATATATGAAAGTGCATTCAAACTTATTGCTAAAATATGGATCAGAAATGTAGCACCAACCTACACTTTCACACCAGCCTGTGAATGCACCCGTTTCCCCATGCCATGCCCTTACCCTCCCCACATACTAATTTTTTCCATCTGTTTCTGTCTGAATTGTGGAAAATGACATGTTTTGATTTTTTGTCAGATTTTTAAGTGGAATATCTTTTCACAGCTCTTCATAATCTGAATTTTCTCTTGTACTAAGCAGCTTCTTCCTAATCTTTTTTTTTTTTTGCTCCATGAGGCTTGTGGGATTTTAGTTCCCCAACCAGGGATCGAACCTGGGGCCTCAGCAGTGAGAGTACGGAGTCCTAACCATTGGACTGCCAGGGAATTCGACTCTTCCCAACCTCTTTTGGTCTTCATTTTTGTCTTCTGGACCTGTCTGTAGTCTTTGTATATTCATCGCATAATTTTTGACTATGTTGCATCTGTTTCTGGCAGCTTCTCTGTTCAATTTTTGTGTGTGTGTAGTATGTTCTCCCCAGTTGCCTATATGTTTGTTCAATATATACAGAGTCATATTTACCCATCTCTTCTTTTACGTATACTGGTTGTTGCCCTGTTCCTTAGGGAGCTGTTTCATGCCACACGCTTATTAAAATATTCTCTCTGTTTGCCTTGTGGTGAGCAGACAGTTCCGGGCTCTGGTGGCTGCAGAAGAGTTTGGGGCTCAACACGAATAGAAAAGAGGATTCAGGTGGTTAATGTTTAGCTGTTGTACAGGGTGTGGACCGAAAGCAGCCGAAGACTGTGCCTTGGGGCAGTTGGAAAACAGCAAATGAGTCTACATGTTTACAGATGGTGAGTCCTGACCCTGAGATGGGTCACGCTGAAATGTGTCTGGATGGGTAGGAACTGTCCAGCAGGATAAAACCCAAGTGTGTCCACACTCTAGGATGAGAAGATGCAGTGCCCACCAGGAGGAAAGGTCAACCCAGAGAGAACTGGGCTGAGAGCGAGTGGAGAATGTCACCTCCCCGTCATCTCTGAGCAACTGTCTTGGGAAGGAAGGCAAGTTCAGACAGGATTTCACTGCTCAAACAAGGGTCCAGGTACCAGTGCCACTGGGCCATTGCCATCACCGGTGAGGCGACCAAACACCCCGGTTTGCCTGGGGCCAGCGGGTTCCTTGGGATCCAGCCAAGACTGAGGGCCCCGGCCAACCAGTAAGGTTGAGCACTTTTTAATTTTTTTAAATGTTTTTTGTTTATTTGTTTATTTATTGGCTATGCCACGTGGCTTGTGGGATCATAGTTCCCCAACCAGGTGTCGAACCGGGGCTCTCCACAGTGAAAGTGCAGAGTCTTAACCACTGGACCCCAGGGAAGTCCCCAAGCACTTTTTTTTAAACTTAATTTTTTATTTTATATTGGAGTATAGTTGATGTACAATGTTGTGTTAGTTTCAGGTGTACAGCAAAGTGATTCAGTTATATATATATATATTCTTTTTCAGATTCTTTTCCCATATAGGTCATTAGAGAGCACTGAGTAGAGCTCCCTGTGCTATTTTCTATATAGTAGTGTGTGTATGTTCATCCCAAGCTCCTAATTTATCACTCCCACCCCACCCACGTTTCCCCTTTGGTAACCCTAAGTTTGTTTTCAAAGTAAGGTCAAGCACTCTTAACCCCCAGGAACTTGTTAGAAATGCATAATAGTGGGCACCCATCCAAGACTTACTCAATCAGCTCCCCCCCCCCCCCCCGGGGATTTGAATGCACCTTGAAATTTGAGAAGCTCTGCTTTGGGTTAGGCAGAGCTGAGAAGGAGAGAGGAGGCTAGTGGGACCAAGCCTCACCGGGCAGCATCCTGCCTCACCCTCAGCTCTGTCCGTCCCCGACCCCCCACCCTCACCACCCAGTAGGAGGACGGAGGGACCTGGGGCTGCCTCGGCCCTCTCCCAGGTGTACTAACCGTGCCTCTTCTTTCTACATTCTGATGCTTGGGCATCTTGGGGTCCTTCTGACCCCAAAGAGATGGCCTCTGTCAGGGCTGGCCAGTTCCTAGAGAGTGCAAACTACTGGCCTGGGAGTGCACCTTTTATATGCAAAGCGACCCACCCAGAGCCCTCACCCACCACCTCCTGTCAGGCTCACACACTCCAGCCACCATCCACCTGCCCCATCTCCCCAGGGCACGTACCCAACAACCAGGAGGAGCGCCTACGCTCCAGAACCCGCTGAAATGATGCAAACCAGTCCATCCGGAGTCATCTCACCCTGCCTTGTCCATTCCTCCCCATGAAGCCACACTCAAGGCTTTGCCCACCGTCGCCCCTCACTCCCTCTGCCTCCTGCTGGACACTGGTGCTTCCTGTGTGGCCCTGCGTCATGTGCGGGCTGTGCCCCCTCCTCTTGGGAATTGTAACAGATAATCTTATTTATTTATTTATTTTTTTGCCACACCGAGAGGCTTGCAGGATCTTAGTTCCCCAACCAGGGATTGAACCTGGGGCCACGGCAGTGAAAGCGCTGAGTCCTAACCACTAGACCACCAGGGAAGTCCCCAGTTATCTTTTCGATGGCAGTCATCTCCTGGTCTGCTGGCTTGGCCATACCTGAATAATAATAAATCTGTATTTTAAGACAGTGGGTCACCGCAGAGCTGGGCTGGCTCACTTATCCTGCAGGGTCTGGCATGGCTCAAGGACACCCAGGAAGCAAAAGATCAGCCTAAGTACAGATGAGGATGAGAAGCGTGGAGACTGGGAGAACAGTGGGGACGTGGGTCTTGTCCACAGAAGAGATGATGGGGGTGCTGATGAGGGTGGAAAGAAGACCACCTGGTGAGGGCAGTGGGAGGGAGGTGCTCAGGCCATATGCATCTTTTTTTCCTACTAACAGGTCCCTGCCCCTTCGTTTACATGTACTTGTAATTCTTATCTGACACGCAGGACCTGTGAGAACCATGAACACCTCTATCTATTCTGTCTCTCATTCTTCTTCTTTTTTTTAAATATTTATTTATTTGGCTGTGATGGGTCTTAGTTGTGGCTCTCGGGATCTTTGTTGCGGCATGCAGGATCTCGTTCCCTGACCAGGGATTGAACCCGTGCCCCCCGCATTGGGAGTGCGGAGTCTTAGCCACTGGACCACCAGGGACGTCCCCTGTCTCTCATTCGGAGCATGAGGCCTTGGGGGCCTCCTTCCCAGACATGGAAACCCCGTCAATCCCTATGTCTCGCCGTGTCTGCCTGCAGAACACTCCGTGTATCCTTGCCGACCATCTCTTTCTCGTCTCCTGTAATAACCTCCTTGTGGTCCTGCTTCCTTCCCCAAGTTAAAAACGGCCTGGCCCCTCTCTGAGTCGTGCTGCTGGTGCTTTTAGGATGAGCCCCCACCCCATAGCGAGGCCTAGAGCAAGTGAGAGCTTCAGAAGTTTCCTAGAGGAGGGGCCAGCGGGAGGCGGGCTTGCTGGGAGAAGGTTAGCAGGATTTCTCTCGCAGGCTCGTTCACAAAGAGTTCTAAACCCTAAAACGCCAGGCGCTGCCATGCCCATGAATGTGTGTGCGTGTGGAGATGTGGCGGTGCGTGTGCGCTGACATGTACGCTGTGTCAGGGCACAAATTAACAGACGGACACGCTTCACGTTGCTTGAGCGTGCTTGGCATGCACTGCAGAATCCAGGTAGTATTTATTTATTTATTGAGCATTTACTGTGCACCAGATCTGTGACAGCCCTTCAGGATAAAACACCCATATATTTACTTAGATTTGTGCATGTAGGATTATCAGCCTTTCCTACAAATTGAGAAAAACTTGGTAAACACAGGATTTAAGCCTGCTATCTCCCAAAGAGCTGGTTGATATATAACCTGTGTTTGCACAGAGGGACGTTGTTAATTTTGTTTAGTGGAGCTAATGGCATTGTATTTATACAAGAGATGGTTCCTGTTATCTGAGGGTGCATGCTGATGTGTCCAGGGATAAAGGGCCTGGAAGTCTGAAATTTACTTGAAAATAGATCTGTCTGCCCCAGCCCCCCCACAAATGAGACATAAACAGACAGGCAGACGAACATAACAAGTGAAGCAATTATTGAACGCATGGTGGATATCTTGCTCTTCATGGTAGTGTTCTTTCCTTTTCTCTATGATTAAAACTTTGGAACAGTTACAAGAGGAGTGATTATAAAAAAAAAAAACTATGTATGCTTTAGAAATGGATATCTCCAGAGTAGCGTCTACAGTGTGCTTCTTTGGGGAAAGAAATTCTCTCCTTCCTTATATAGATGAGAAAAAAATATATTTATGTCATGTGTATATTTATATATATTTTATATTTAAGATATATGTGTTTATATAGAAATATATATGTATAAGAGATATATGTTTATAAAGAAATAGAAATAGAGGACTTCCCTGGAGGTCCAGTGGTTAAGACTCTGCACTTCCACTGCAGGGGCCGTGGGTTCGATCCCTGGTCGGGGAACTAAGATCTCACATGCTGCGTGGCACGTCCAAAACCCCCCCCAAAAAACAAACAAAAAAACCCCCAAAAACCAAAACATAGAAATAGAAATAGAAATATATATATATATTTGGCACTACAGCCAGGAATTAATCTCACAGATCAGGGACCATTCCAAGATTGCTGTGTGAGGTTTCATCTGGTCCTTGGACACTCTAAAACCTTCTCCCCAGCGGTTAAGATTCCCATTTTCCATTCCCACTTTTTTTTGTTTTTTTGGCTGCATAGAGCGGCATGTGGGATCTTAGTTCCCCGACCAGGGATTGAAAGCGTGGAGTCTTAACCACTGGACCACCAGGGAAGTCCCTCCATTCTCGCTTTCCATGTCAGCCCCCTCTCTGCTCTCCTGAACACATCCCTGACACCATGCTGGCCCAAGCGTCCATGGCCAGACTCCTGGGTGGCTGTCACAGCCTCCCCCTCCTCCCTCCCGGGGTGAATCATGCAGCATTTCTCTGTTCCCCGGCCTCCACACTCCCTCCTCCACCGATCAGCCAGAGAGTGACCTTTCTGACAGACGGCTCGTCAATACTGTACACATCAAGGCCATAATATGTCTGCTTTGGTCTTCCCACTAATCCAGTTCAAAGGATTGATTCTTCATTACTGCAGCCCAAGTGCACAAAGATGTAGACAGAAGGGGATGGTCACAGCATGTTGGTGAGATGGAATAATTAGAAACAAGACCTTAACATACAAGAACGGCACATCAGATGAGAACTTAGCACTGTGGTGATCAAGAGAAAATAACGAATCCCTTTCCTTCTGAAAATGCCATCAAAATCCTGAAGAAATATTTTACATCATGGAGACATCCTCATCAGTGAAAAAAAACGGATGATAAACTGCAAAACTATAGATAGCCTCAATTTCTATTTTTTTTGGTCGTGCTGTGCGGGCTGCGGGACCTTAGTTCCCCGACCAGGGATCAAACCCGTGCCCCTTGCATTGGGAGCTCGGAGTCTTAACCACTGGACTGCCAGGGAAGTCCCAACAGCCTCAATTTCAAGCAAAATACTATGCCCGTCTGTGCATGGAAATGACCAAACAGAAACACAAAACAACAAATAAACAGGGATTATGGCTGAGCCATCCGGCTGGGAATAAAATTCAGGTACAAGCAAATCACGAGGACTTTGCATCCCCTTTGACCCAGTAACTGGACTTGCAGAAGTTCTTTCTAGGGAATTAATGAGGCACACAGAGACAGATCTGAATGGAGGTTGGGCATTCGGTTTTTTTTGAAAGAGTGAAATGTTAGAAAAACATTTTCCCATCGCAGAGGCAGACCAAGCTCTTTCCTCTTCCTAGGAGGTCTCTACCCTTTATACTTCCAAATCCTTCCCTTTCTCAGAGGGGGAGGCTGCCAGCCCAGTTCCCTAAAGCAGAAATGGTGTATATTCCGGTATCAGTCAGAGTTCTACCAGAGAAACAGAACCAGTGGTGTCCTGGGCTGAGCTGTGTCCCCCATCCCAATTCATACATTGAAGTCCTAACACCCAGGACCTCCGAAGGTGACTGTGTTTGGAGACGGGGCCTTCCAAGAGGTGATTAAAAGTTAAATGAAGTCATACGGTTGGGCCCTCATGCAATCTGACTGGTGTCCTTATAAGAGGAGCAGATTATGACACAGACACACACAGAGGGACGACCCTGTGAGGACACAGTGGGAAGATCATTATCTCCGAGCCAAGGAGAGAGGCCTCAGGAGGAACAGACCCTGCCCACACCTTCATCTTGAAACTCCAGCTTCCACAACTGGGAGAAAATACATTTCTGTGGTTTAAGCCTCCCAGCCTGCGGTACTTCATTATGGCAGCCCTAATAAAGGGCTACATAATACTACACCCTAATAAAGGGTGAACTAGTACTATATAAATAGATAGATAGATAGGTGAGACTGATAGCTACAGCTATCTATATCTATATTGATAGATAGGTAAATAGGTAGATAGATAAATGTGTACATATATGTATATACGTACACAGATTTATAGCTATAGCTATCTATATCTATATTGATAGAGAGATAGATAAATAGGTAGATATGTTTTGGAGGGTTTTTAAAATTAAATATTAGTATTCTCTTTTTTTAAAATTAATTTTTATTAGAGTATAGTTGCTTTACGACGTTGTGTTAGTTTCTTGTTTTGGAGTTTTTTAAGGGACTCATTTCAAGGAACTGGCTCCCATGATTTTGGGTTTGGCAAGTCTGGAGTTTGCAGGGCTGGCCAGCAGGCTGGAAATTCAGGCAGGAGCCGTTGTGGAAGACCTGAGACAGAATTTCTTCTTCCTCAAGGAAACGTCAGTGTTTGCTCTTCAGGCCTTTCAGCTGGGCAGAAAGGTCCCACCCATATTCTCGAGGAAAATCTCCTTATTTAAAGCCAACTGACTGTCGCCGCTACTCACAGCTACAAAACACCTTTAGAGCAAGGCTTTCATGGGAGTTTGACTGAATACTGGGGAGTGGAGGCTGGCCAAGCGGCCGCATAAACCGTCACAGTTCCTGGCCCCGGGCTCCCCACGCCCCACAGCCCATCGGTTACCGGGCCCTGTTAAATCCGCCTCCGCCCACCACCAGGTCAGACCCGTCTCCCACCTTCCCTCTACCCACCCCACCATCCAGGCCTCCATCCCCTTCCTCCTGTGACCTGTAATCAGTCTTCTCTTCGTGGGGGTCCTCCGTCTACCAATCCTTGGAGCCAACGTGGACTTTCTTAGAAGAAAAGACACCGGTGTCCACTTCTAGGGTTCAAACACATCGACGGATTCATGTTGCTCTTTAGATAAAGATCCAGCTCCTTACCATCATCTGCAAGCAATCTAAGTTCCAGGACGCCTACATGGGAGGGGGCTGGGGACACTCTGATTGGGGAAGCGTATTAATTTGCGAGGACTGCCACAGCAAAGTACCACAGATGGGGCAGCTTCAGCCACAGAAATGCATTGTCTCCCAGGTCTGGAGGGTCCATAACCGAAATCAAGCCAGCAGCAGGGTTGGTTTCTTGTGAGGACCATGAGAGAAGATTTGTTCCAAGCTTCTCTCCTTGTTTGTAAGCTGTCAAGGCGTCTTCCCCCTGTGTCTTCATGGGGTCTTCCCTCAGTACCAGGATGGAACCCGAGCCCCCTGCAGCGGAAGCGCAGTCTTAACCACTGGACTGCCAGGGAAGTCCCAATTTTCCTCTTCTTATAAGGACACTGGCCCTATTGGACTAGGACCCACCCTAATCACCTCATTTTAACATGATTCTCTCTGTAAAGATGCTCTGTCCAAGTAAGATTACATTCTGGGGTGCTGCAGCTGAAACTTCGACATATGAATTTGTGGGGAGACAATTCAGCCCATAACAGGAAGCAATGGGTCATTTGCTGTGAGGCTGTGTTTCCACAAAGTTACTATTATGCAAAATAGGCATCATAGTTAGACTAGAACGCATAATAGTTGTGTAAAAGGCAGACAAACCCTGGGAGAGAAGTATGTGTGTGTGAACTTAATTGACACATACACAGGGAGGTGAAGTAATAAAAGTAAGTTCTTATTGATCTGGTTTTGAATTGAACCAATTATTGAAATTTAGTTCCACGAGTGTATTCAGGATTACACTGGAATCGTAGCTGAACGTCATGGAACCAGAAAATAAGGAAGGGGGAAAAAGCTGCCCCCAAATGATTACTGACAGGACCAGGGGACACAATCTGTAAAATGACAGCCAGAGTGAAGTATTTTTACGGTTTGGAAACAGAGGTCTCCAAAACAGTGGCCAGGTCTGTGCTGTTTCTGAGGAAACCGTTCTGTTCCTGATTTTGGATGGCAACATCTCCATTGCTTGGATTCCAGCTGGGCATTTAGCTTATGAATCAAGGAGAAAATTCTACGGGGGTCATTGAACTGAAGTTTCACCTGGCAGTTGACGTTCTAACTGCATCTTCTCAGGGACTGCGGGCATCGAGTCAGAAATGTCATTCCCTTCTGACCCACTTTTCTATTCAGGTTTGGCCCAAATTCCTCCTGGAGCGCTGGGAGTCTGGAGTGTCCCTGGAGGGCTAGAGCTTCTATCTGAGCAGGGTAGGAGGGCAGTGCTGGGATGGAGAAGGGCCAGTGGTCTCCTTTCTCACGCATCACAAGACCGCATGGGGGAATATTTCTATAACCTTGGGGTGGATGGGGCAACACAACCTATAATGCTAAAACCAAAACCCGTAAACAAAAATGTTGATAAATGTGGCTCCAGAACAGTTGAAAATTTACACACGGAGTAGAGAAAAACGTAAACCAGTCAGAAGAAAATGGGGGAAATCGCTGCAATATACAAGACCGTCAAAGGCATCATATGCTACTTTACAATTTGTAATCACACATCAATGAGAAAAAGTCAAACGTCAAAATAGAAAAAATGGGTAAGGATCCGAACATAAAACAGAAAGTCCGATGCAAAGAACAGTGAAAGGTGGTCCATCTCATTCGTAATCCAAAAACCGGACAGCAAAATCAAAAGGAGAGATCGTTTTTCTCTCTATACAACTGGCAAGAATGAAAGAAAAGTACAGTATTTTAGGTTTGCAAATACCTGGGAGAAATCTTGAAATGCTGATAGAAAGGCTGCATGTTGACAGCAGCATTATTCATAATAGCCAAAAATTGGAAGCAACCTATCGATATCCATCAGCAGGAAAATAGATAAGTAAATTGTGGTATATCCATATCATGGAAAACTACTGGGCAATAAGAAGGAATAAAACATTAATTATTTAATAATTAACGTAACTAAACAAAACGTTCATCTATAACAGCATGGATGCCTCTCAAAAACATTATGCTGGGTAAAGAAAGTCAGAGTCCTAACCACTGGGCCGCCAAGGAAGTCCTTTAAATTCTCTGTCTTGATTGTGATGGCTGTTCCATGACTGGCTAACATCCCTAAGACACATCAAACTATACAGTAAAAGTGGGCAAATCGTCGTATATGTAAATCATACCTCAACAACCTGAAGGATTTTTTTTTTTAATTTCAGCTTCCCAAATATTTGTTTCATGACGAGAAGATCATTCTTACCGCACAGAATGTTGGGGGTGGAGGAGACAAAGAATCGTTCCCGCTACAAACATTGCTTAACTGCCTGCTGTACGCGAGGCTGGGATCTTAATTTTTTTTTTTATATAAATTTATTTTATTTTATTGATTTATTTTTGGCTGCGTTGGGTCTTCGTTGCTGCACGTGGGCTTTCTCTGGTTGCGGCGAGTGGGGGTTACTCTTCGTTGCGGTGTGGGGGCTTCTCGTTGCAGTGGCCTCTCTTGTTGTGGAGCACAGGCTCTAGGCGTGAGGGCTTCAGTAGTTGTGGCTCGTGGGCTCAGTAGTTGTGGCTCGCAGGCTCTAGAGCGCAGGCTCAGTATTTGTGGCGCACGGGCTTAGTTGCTCCGTGGCATGTGGGATCTTCTGGGACCTGGGCTCGAACCCGTGTCCTCTGCATTGGCAGGCAGATTCTTAACCACTTTGCCACCAGGGAAGCCCATGGCTGGGGTGTTAAACCCGCAGAGAGCTGACTCCAGAGCCCTAGCAAATGTCGTTCTCTGCAGCCTTGGTTTCCACAGCTATGGCTGGAGCTTGAACCTGCCAATCACAGCAGATTAAAGTTCTTGAAACGGATGGGGGAGGGGGCTCAAGCCTGCAGTGTTCTCCACCAGTGCTCACATCATGGTTTTTGTATACTTTAAAATATGTTCTTGGATGAGTTCTTTCTTCTTTTTTTTTTTGAAGATCATTTAAATGCGATTTCATAAAATGCACAAAGCTTAACAAAAATGAGAGACCCACATATAACTTATAATGAAATTTTTACAAATGAAAACTTAAAATCTTCAAAATTAAAAACACACCTGGGGGGACTTCCCTGGTGGCACAGTGGACGAGACTCCACACTCGCAATGCAGGGGTCCCGGGTTCGATCCCTGGTCAGGGAACTAGATCACACATGCCTGCCGCAACTAAGGAGCCTGCCTGCCGCAACTAAGACCTGGTGCAACCAAATTAATTAATTAATTTTTAAAAACCCCACACACCTGGGAAAATAACATGGTATCCTGTCAATAAGTCCCTCAGATGTTTCCGAAGGAAAAATACATAAATTTATCCATGATTTCTAAGTTGTCATCTACCATTGATGAAACAGCCTTATACTCACTGGATGAGTTCTTTAGAGAGGAGGTTGCCATAGGGCGTGTGTGTGTGTGTCTTACTTTTTGAGTAAGAATTCTTGCCTCAACAGGAATGAACTGTGTCTTGCCTCCACGGGAAAGGGAGGTCCTGAAAGGGTCCGGGTAGATCCCAGACTCTCAAGGAAAGCTAGAGACTGAGATGCATATCTCCAGGTTGAGTTTTCAGGACTTTGCGTTGGCTCTTGCGCTGGTTCTTTCTCCTCACTGCCATCTCCTCCTCTCCCCTGGTTACACCTAACAATTTGTTTCTCCACGATGCCCAGCCCAGTGACCCCACAGCCCAGACCTCCCTCTGGAGCTGCAGATAAATTGCAAATCAGATGAGGTTTGACATTTCCATCTCGGTCCGTTCACAATGGATCACGTGAGAAATGAGAAACCGAGTCCATCCGCATATCAGATCAAATCGCCCTCCAAAATGTATCTTCAGCCATTCCACTCACCCCTAAATAATTCCCCAATCCTCCTCATCCTCTCCTAAAACTCTGATGTTACCCTGGGCTCGCTCCACAGTGTGGTGCTTAGATCAGTGGTCTAAGACGTGGTCATGTGCAGAAATAAATGACTGGAACTCCCATTTTAATTTTATCTTATACTCTGGAAATTTTCTAAGTTTTATTTTGCACATAACATTTTTCTGTGTATACTCTTTACAAATAAATTCATATTATAAAAGTACTTTAGAAGAATTGACTACTTCCTTTATTTCCTGGCATGCAAGTGGCCCCGGCCAGCTCCCCTGGTATCTCCCTGCCCCCTTTTTTTCTCCTCCTCCCACCTCCTTCCCTGAGGCCAGAGTGACCTTTCAACATTGCAGCCTTAACTGGGAGCCTTTCCGAGCTCTATTGGTTTGGGAGGTTCAGCCTCAACAAAATTCAAAATTGACCTCATCTTGTACAACAAAACTCATCCATCAACAGATCCGGTTAAGGCAGTCTCTAAACAATTTCTCTGGTTACTGCCTAAATCATTCTTGTACCCTTTCTGTTTTCTCCAATTACACTGCAGCCACAGAAATTCAAAGTTTTAACCTGTCATGGGTAGACCAGTTGTTCCAAAACTGGATGGATGTAGGGTGACCAAGGAGCAAAGGTTCTCAACGGACATTTGTGCCAAGAAGTTATACAAATGGCCAATAAAGCACATGAAAAGATGTTCGATATCATTAGCCATCAAGGAAATTCAAATCACAACCACAATGAGTAAAATGGTGCAGCTGCTTTGGACAACAGTGGCAGTTCCTTGAAAGGTTAAGGACTGAATTACCATATGACCCAGGTTTTCCACTCCTGGATGTATACCTAAGAGAAATGAAAACATAATTCCCTACAAAAACCTGTACCTAAATGTTCACAGCAGCATTATCCCTAATAGCCAAAAAGTGAAAACAACTGAAATGTCCATCAACTTATGAGCAGATAAATAAAATATGGTCTATCCATACAATGGAATATATTTAGTCATGAAGAGGAATTAAGTGCTGATACATGTTACAACATGGATGAACTAAAAAAATATTAAGCTAAGTGAAAGCTATACACAAAAAGTCATATATTGTATGATTCAGAATAAGAAATCTATAGAGACAGAAAGCAGAATAGTGTGTTACCTAGGGCTAGGGGAAGTTGGGAGGAAATGGAGAGTGACCCCCAATGAGCCCAGGATTTCTTTTTGGAGTGAATGTTCTAAAATTCATTGTGATGGTGGTTGTACAACTCTGTGAATATTCCGGAAACCCTTTGAATAATACCATTTGAATGGGTGAATTGTAGAGCATGTGAAGGATATCTCAATAAAGCTGTTATGAAAACATTAAAAAAAAAGGGTATTCTTACATATTTAGTTTTGTTCTGAATGCATTACAGAGTTTTATTCAGTTGGGGGTAGGCTGGCATTTTGCACCACAAGGTAAAATATCCACACACAACCACTCTCTGCACACCAGGACCCCTGACAGACCCTCACAACGGGAACCCAGAAAATCAGAGGGCAGGATATTCACCCCCAGAAAATGAAAAGGGAGTTGGGGGAAGGAAACCAAGGAAGGATGAAAATCAGAGACACAGTCTGCGAAACAGATGGCTAGCATTTCATATTTTTATGGTTTGGAAATAGAGGTCTTCAGAACACTGGCTGGGTTGTGCTCTTTCCGAGAAAGCCAGTCCCTTCCTGAGTTGGATGGCAACATATATATTGCTTGGATTCCAGTCCAGCATTGAGGTCATTAATCAAGGAAAAACTCCACGGTGGGCTGTTGAACTGAGGTTTTATCTGGCAACTGGGTCAGATGTTGACATTCAAACGACTTCTCATGGACTAAGAGTCTCCACTCAGAAAGGCTTCTGCCATCGAAACCTCTCTTCTATTTATTTAGGTTGGGCACAAATCTTTCCTGTGGCAACAGACGCTGTCTTGAAGGACCCTAGAGCGATGCCATAGGATTGCGATTCGAGCTGCCTTGAAACTTTTAAGTTTTCTATTAGCCATTACCATTCACCATCTTTGTTTTCTATTCCCTGTTTAAAAATGGGTGGGATTGATTTTACTAATACATTGCATTTAGCCCAGTATATCAAAACATGCTATTGTTTCAACACGTAATGGATGTAAAAATTGTTGGTGAGATATTTTACATCCTTTTTTTCATACCAAGTCTTGAAACCCACCGTGTGGCATATATCTCAGTTCAGTCCAGCCACGTTTAAAATGCTTAGTAGGGACTTCCCTGGGGGTCCAGTGGTTAAGACTCCGCATTTCCACTGCTGTGGCCCGGAGTTCGATCCTTGGTCGGGGAACTAAGATCCCGCATGCCGTGTGTTGCGGCCAAAAAGAAAAACAAAATGATAATAAAATAAAATGCTTAATAGCCACAAGTGACGAGTGTCTATTCCCCTGAACAGTTCGGCCCTAGAGTTTTGTCTGACTTGGGCAAGCAGTGTTTGGGGCAGAGGAGAGGATTCATAGCTTCCATTTCATAGTCATGGCAAGGAAACAGAAGGGAATGTTTTTGAAACTATGGGATGAAGGAGGATTTACTAAACATGGCAAAAAGTCAATGAGCATACAATAACAACAATCCTATAAATCTGACTCCACGAGAATTGAAAACGTACGTATGAGGGGACCCTCCACCATAAATAAGACTGAAATGGTCATCCCAGGTCAAATATGTAGAGATAGAGATCACAGTCAAGGACTTTATTTCACTAACACATGAAGAGCCAAGTCAGAGGAAAAGCTGAACCCCAAAATAGAAAAACGGGCAAAGAATGTGAATCAACTATTTACAGGAGGAAATTTGCATGTGCAATAAACACAAAAAAGATATGCCATTACACTTTTAATATCAGAACAGACATCTGAATCAAAAAGTTTAGGGAAGGTGATATTTTGAAGTGACAAAGCTGAAAAAAGAATAATAAAGTTAGGAAGGTTGCAGGGAAATGGACATTCTCAAATGCTGGTGGCTGAGTACGTGTGTGGTGATAGGTACCACAGTCTGAAGAGTGTGTGTGCTTTGACCTAGCAAGTCTACTTCTGGGAATCTAATGTCCACGAACATTCACAAATATTCAGAAATCTACAGAGCGGTTATCAGCTTTGTCTTTGTCTGTGACAGCAAGAAGCTGTCAACAAGTGTATACGACGCATGCACAAAGATATTAATCTTCAATCATGATACAACACGTGATCATTGAAATGAAATAAACTCTTTCCTCCTAAAAGAGATCTTGTTTCTTGAGGAACATCTAAGGTCATGATAACATGTTCAATGAAATGGTAGGATAAATAGATGTCTAGACACTTCGATGCCAATTTTAAGGAAAATAATCCATTCATTTACTCACCCATATTTGAGATACACAAACTGAGGATTTACTTTGCACCAGTTGCTGGGGCTACTTTGAAGAACAAAAGCAAGGCAGGTCCTTGCTTATGGAGCTGCCAAGAGAAAACAAAGAAAATACCTCATTAGACAGGAATTTGGCACTATTTAAAAACAGAATTTGTGTTTTCCCTATGGCTCCACCCGTATCTACTTGACCGGGAGGAATTCTCCACCACTTTGGCAAGGCAACGATAAAAGTATATTCCTTGCAACATTCTTTCATTCAATATATGTTTGCATCAGGCACTGTGCAAGATATTAAGAATGACTGTGATTTGTGGATACTGCAAATAAAAAATTAAAAAAATCAGGATGGGGAGCAGCCCAAACACCCATCAAGAGGAGAATAAATAAATGAATGATGATGTAGTCACACGGTGATTACCACACTGCAGCAAACGTTACCTGAATCGACATGGATAAGTCTCAAGAATAGGATACTGATCAAGGGCAGCAAATTGTAGGATGTTGCCGTAGATCTCATGCCCATGACACCATTGGTATAACACCCCACAGGCCGTCAGGAGGCCGCCATAGACCTCACACCCATGACACTATTGGTATAACACCCCAAAGACGGTCACTGTTATGGCATGGCTTGGTTTAATTTCTTCATTGCTCTACCATCATCTGAGAGTACCATCTTTCCTTTCTCCTTCCCATTTCTTTGTTATCCACTCACTGAGTTGAAATAACCAGAACTAAATGAGCAGTTGCTTAGAATCCGATGCTTAACTGATGCCTGCTCTGGAATGAGAACTTTCTATTATGTACAGATAGACTTATGGTGGGGGGCCGGGTGGGATACACTTATCCGTCCTTCAAAAAGGCATAGATAATACCACAACTCTGTGCCCGGATGTTTTTTTTGATCCTGCAGGTATTTGTTTTTGCAGGGCTTGGAAAATTCCAGTGTCAGAAGCTCTTTCCTCAGCCCCCTAGCCCCACCTTGGAGCTGTGGTTTCCATGACAACAGCCTGAGCCTGCTTCTCTCACCTGCTGCAGGTAAAGGGGAAGAACAGAGCAGAGCTCTTGCCCATGAAATACTCCAGTGGGAAAAAGCTGAGGACTTCAGGGTGGGCTGGAACCCACTGTACCTCCAACAGGGGTGGGTGCCAAAATCCCTTGTTCAGAATCGACTTCATCTGAAACCATGTCTCTGCATCCTCATTTTCAGCTTCTCGATGGCTGGAAACACCATCCACAAGGAAAAAGTCATGACTTGGGGGAACTTGATTCTCTGAGGTTAAGGTGGGAAATGAAGGGCGGGGTTGAGAGATATGTGGCTTAAGTGTGCATCAGAATCACCTGGAGTTCCCAATGCAGTTAAATCTGGGTGGAGCCTGAGAATTTGCATTTCTAACAGGCTCTCAGAGGATGCTTCAAGTGGTCCGTATCTAACATTTCGAGAATGACCGATCTTAACCCTGACTACTTTACCTTATGGACCTTACTGCTCAGTTGTGGTCCACAGACCAGCAGCTTGGGCATCCCCTGGGGGCTTTGTAGAAATGCAGGGTCTCGGGTTCCTGCCCCAGACCTTCTGTTATGGACTGAGTTGTGTCCTCCAAAATTCATGTGTTGAAGGAGGTAATTAAGTTTAAATAAGGTCATAAGGGTGGGGCCCTAATCCAAAAGGATGGTGGCCTTATAAGAAGAGACCAGAGACCTCTCTCTTTCTCTCCCCCCAATGAAGCACACATAGAGGAAAGGCCATGAGGACACAGCAAGAAGACAACCTCTTTAAGCCAAGGAGAGAGTCTTCACCAGAAACCAAGCCTGCTGGCACCATGGTCTTGGACTTCCAGCCTCCAGAACTGGGAGAAAATAAGTCTGTTGTGTCAGCACCCCATCTGTGGTGTTTTGTTATAGCAGCCTGAGCTGACTAATACACACACTGAGTCAGAATCCGAATTTTTGCAAGGTCTCCCAGGTGACTGATGGGCACCATAAGGGTGGTGAAGCACTAACGTACTCCACTGGGGAACGACTCTGGGTTTATAATGTTCCCTGATCATGTCACACCTTCCTATTGGGTAGGGAAGATGTTCATGTTGAGTTCCACCAAACTTCGACCAAAGTCCTTGGCCCTTCCCTCTCTCTTTACTCTCACCGAACAAGGTCATCCTCTCCCCACCCCATATCTCTCTTCCCAACCCAGACCTCTCTCTTGAATTCCATCCACATTCCATACCACATGTGTGTTTGGACTTCCAGCTCCACAGATTTCAAAATCCATCTCTTTGTGGACAACAAAATGAGTCTTGTCTCTAGAACATATCTTATGTCACGGATGACTCTCTTTTACTTTCTTTTTCTATAATTTTTTCTTCCAGTTTTATTGAGATATAACTGACATCCAGCACTGTACAAGTTTAAGCTGGACCGCATCATGATTTGACTCACAAACATCATGGAGTGATTATCCCAATAAGTTTAGTGAACATCCATCATCTCATACAGACACAAAATAAAAGAAAAAGAAAAAATATATTTTCCTTGTGATAAGAACTCTTAGGATTTACTTTTCTTTTTTAAAAAATTTAATTTAATTAATTTTTTTTTTTGGCCACACCGCACGGCTTGCGGGACCTTAGTTCCCCGACCAGGGATTGAACCCACGTCCTCAGCAGTGAAAGCGCGGAGTCCTAACCACTGGACGGCCAGGGAATTCCCAGGATTTACTTTTCTTAACTTTCATATATAACATACAGCAGTGTTAATTATATTGATCATGTGTACACTACATCCCTAGTACTTATTTATCTTATAACTGGGACTTATACCTTTTGACCACCTTCATCCAATTCCTCCTCTGCACTCCCCACCTCCGATAACCACAAATCTGATCTCTTTTTCTGTGAAACTGTCCCTTACTTTCTTCTCCTCTGATTTTCTATCAATTGGATGTAACCAATGGGCTTTTCTTTCTGCACCTAGAATGCTTTTAGGCAAGTAGCATCCTTGGGAGAATTGAGAAATAGTGATTGAAATACCATTTTCAGAATTCTGTGGCTCACATGAGGAACCCAGTAGAGAAAGGCTATTGTCTAGACCAGCAGTTCTCAAACCTGAGGGCATCAGGACCCCCTAGAGGGGCTTGTTCATGCTCAGAGTGGTGGGTCCCACCCCAGAATTTCTGAATCAGTAAGTTGGGGTAAGGCCAATAGAACGTGCATTTCTAACGAGTTCCCAGGTGATACCCATGCAGCTGGCCTAAGGAACACACTTTGAGAACCACAACTTTAGAGTCACTGATGATAGAAAGAATCTAAAAGAAAATAGGTCATTGAGTAATAACTGTGAATCAGCCCTGAGGCAGACACTCAAGCTTATACCCTTTAGGAAATAGGCATAAGGGGAAAACTGGGTTAAAAAACCATGCCACACGCAAACACGCCCAACTGATTTTTTTTATAGACTTTATTTTTTATAGCAGTTTTAGGTTCACAGAAAAATTGAGCAGAAGATACAAAGATGCCCCACACCCCCTGTCTTCACGTACCCAAAAGCCCCCTCCAGTGTTCACATCCCCCACCAGAGGGTTACATTTGTTGCAATCAACGAACCTACAGGGACACCGTCATTATCACCTGAAGTCCATGGGTTACATTGTGGTTCATTCTTGGTGTTGTACTTTATATGGGTTTGGACAAATTCATAACAACTTGAATCCATCATTATAGTGTCATGCACAACAGTTTCACCTGTTCATCCCTCCCTCTCCCCAACCCCTGGCAACCACTGATTTGTTTATGGTCCCCATCGTTTGGCCTTTTCCAGAATATCAAGTAGTGGGAATCCTACAGCACGTAACCTTGTCCGATTGGCTTCTCTCATTAGGAATATGCATTTTTTTAAGGTTTCTCCATGTCTTTGCACGGCTGGATAGCTCATTTCTTTTTAGTGCTGAATAATATTCCATTGTCCAGATCCCAACTGATTTTTGACAAAGGCACAAGAATGATCCAGTACAAGAAGTGAAGTATTTTCAACAAATGGTGCAGAAGCAATTGGACATCCACAGGCAGAGAAATTAACTTTGACCCACATCTTACATGGGGCGGCAGATGTAGGAGACTGCGTGTATGATAAATCACATACACCTAAATACACACACACACACACACACACACACACAAGAAGTGGGAAAATATGAATTAGACAGCTGGATTGTATCTGTGTCAGTATTCTGGTTGTGATATTGCACTATGGCTTGGCAAGATGTCACCATTGGGAGAATCTGGGTAAAGTGTACATGGGCTTTTAAAACTGCTTGTGAATATAACTGCTGTATTTAAAACAGATAACCAACAAGGACCTACTGGACAGCACAGGGAACTCTACTAAATATTCTGTAATCACCTAAATGTGAAAAGAATTCAAACAAGAATAGATACCTGTATATGTATAACTGAATCACTTTGCTGTACACCTGAAACTAGCACAACATTGTTAATCAACTATGCTCCAATATAAAATAAAAATTTTTTAAAAACTGCTTGTGAATCTATGATCATCTCAAACTAAAAACTTTAAGTAAAAAGCCAGCATCCAGGCATGTCCTCTTCTAAATGATGGAGCAGAATATTACATGTGTTCATTTCATTCATTCATATAGGGCATGACTTAATTTCTTAGGTGGGAAAATGGTATTGGGGGTCATACAGGAGGCTGCTCTTATTCTCTGAAGTATTTAGGAGCGAGATGCTGCAATGTTTAGACAAAATGATGAACTTTGAAATAGACACGTATATATGGCTAAAACATATACGACTACAGGTTCACAGGTGTTGAAGCAAAGTGTTGAGCAGATAGGTAGGTGTTCACTGCACTCTTCTTGCTCCTGTATGATTCAATTTTTTCAAAATAAAAAGCTTTATTTTTTTGTATTTTATATATTTTTTAATTGAAGTATATTTACCATGTTATGCCAATCTCTGCTGTACAGCAAAGTGACTCAGTTATACATATATACACATTCTTTTTTTTAAAAAACATTTTTTTCCATTACGGTTTTCCCAGGAGATTGGATATAGCTCCCTGTGCTAGACGGTGGTACCTTGCTGTTTGTCCATTCTAAATGTAATAATTTGCATCTACCAATCCCAAACTACGAGTCCAGGGATGGACTCTTCAATTCCATGTCTGGGAATTTATCCTCAACGAAAACCCGCCCAAATGTACTGGCAGTGTCTATATAATGGAGATTTGAGCAGCCTTGTTTTTAAAAGACACAAGTGGCAGGTGGGTCTGTAAAATATCCCCACCAAGAGGGTAAATCCGATGACCAGGCAGCATTTTTCTAACCAGAAGCTGTCCATTTCAGTCAAGCAAGATGAATAAACTCTGGGCGTCTACTGTGCAACATTCTACCTGCAGTCAACAACACTGTATTGTGCACTTAAAAATGTGTGCAGAAGGCTGATCTCAAGTGTCCTAACCACAGTAAAATAAGGTAATGAAATTTCCAAGGGGGGAGAGGGAAGAAACAAAGAATCAAGCTCTTTTTCTCTCTCAAAATAAAGTCATATTTTCTCTGTTGTTTTTTGTTTCTTTGTTTATGGCTGTACTGCGCAGCTAGCTGGATCTTAGTTGCCAGACCAGGGACTGAACCCTGGCCCCAGCAGTGAAGGTGCCAAGTCCTAATCACTGGGCCGCCAGGGAATTCCCCTAAAGTCATACTTTAAAGTAGATTTCATGGCATGAGAAACTGCTCATGCGTTAAACAAGAGAGATGTTAGACTGAAAATAAAGAACCACGTCAATTTCATGTAAAACTTCATGTGGAGATGCGCGTAGAAAAAAGACTGGAAAATGCAGCAAAATATGACCAATGTTTTTCACTGGGCTGTCTTGTTTATGGAAGAAAATTTGGTCACTGAAGTCCAGAACCCTAAATATATTCATTCTCTTTGACCAGTTATTGGACACACACACACACACACACACACACACACACACACACGCATAAATATAAATGTTTCCTCTCCCTTTCCCACCCCAAGACATAACATGTCCCAAAGGAAAGTATGACTGTATCTCTGCTTAAATCACTGGTGGAATCCCTTTGCTCGGTAAGCAAACACTCAGCTCCCTACCACGATATGCAAGCAGCTGGCACTCCTCCAGAAATTCAGCAGAGCTGGAGAAGGGTCGGGGGAATGCACTCTCTCACAGGATGCTTTTAGGAAAAATGCAAGCGCTTTCTTTGAATATATGTGCATACATTTATGTGTGTGTACACAAAGGAACAGAAGTGAAATTCTTCTCATTGACCCAGCCATGACTGCCATGCATTGTGTAATTTGGTTTAACGGAGCATATCTGGAACCAGATGGCTATTGTGTATAAAAATCTGCAGTGTGTGCCCACAAGCACCAGGTGTGTTGGGGCCAGGACCCAACGAGGCCCCCAGTCCATCAGAAAATGAGGAGGCTGGGGTTTCACCCCAGAAAACTAAGGGAAAAGTGAAGAAAGAAGAACATGAAAGGATATGGTCTGGAAAGGAGATGGCTAGTGTTAAATATTTTCATGATTTGGAAACCCATGTCTTTAGAACAGAGGTCAGCGTTGAGTTGTTTCCAAGAAATCCAACCACTTCCTGCTAAGGACGCAATGTATGTATTTTTTGGTTTCTAGCCGATCACTGAGCTAATGAACCACGGTGAGTCTTTGAACTAAAACATAATGAGGATTGGGCCAGGGAGCAACATCCAAACTCCTTCTTTTCCGGAGTTTATTGGTAACTATAAGTTACCAATTAGACACGTGTCTCCCAACTGAATTCAGATCTGGCCCAAATCCCTCCTGTAACATTGAGATCCAGGATCCTTAATAAGGGCTAGAGTTTCTGGGTGTTGGGGGGGCAGGGAGAGGGTTCTTTTCTGAGCCCAACACAATACAGTACAGGAGAGGGACTTCCCTGGCGGTCCAGTGGTTAGGACTCCGAGCTTCCACTGTAGGGGTCATGGGTTCAATCCCTAGTCGGGCAAAAACAAAACAAACAACAAACAGGAGGATATTTTTTGGTAATCGTGGGGTGGGAGACAACTTATTCAAGAAAATCCAAACTTCAACAAACACAAAAAGAAAGTATTTAACCTGAATCCATAAACACCAAAAATGCAAGAACACGAAAACCCCTATCACAAATAAGGTTTAATGACTGATGAAATAAAAACTCACATTTTAAGTAAGGCAAGGCAAGAAAGATGTAAACATGAAGCTTTTTGTCTGACCTTTGGCCTCCTCCCTTCCCACTGAGGTGCATTGTGCATCTTCATTATGTGTTAACCCGACCTCCCCAAAGGCAGAAATACCTGCTCAACCATGAGGATCAATTTTTCTCCTCGTGGAGCCAGCCATGTGACTCCTTAGACGATAACATTCCTTTCTCAGCCCTCTGAGGGGTCAAGATGAGCCACCACTTGCCTTGTACGTGCAGACACTGGCGAACGTTATGTACAAGGCCAATATATCATTTCCCTTAAAGATAGCGATTGGTACAGAACAGACTGGTCAGACGACCTGGGGAGATACTGAGCCACATCTTACAGAAGATCTTAGCTCAAATGTGTGACTGAGCCTCTGATAAAATTAATGATGATTAGGCAACTTGAAACGATGGACCAAATATACAGTTCTGTAGGATCAAGGATTGTAATATATAGTAACTCTAGATATGGGAAGAAGCAACAAGAGGGAACCTGGATCAGATAAGACAGGTGGTCCAGAGGCTTTTGTCTACTGTTAACAGGGCCAAGTCCAGTAACAGCACATTGAGTGGCCTATCGTCGAAATCCTCTCTAGACCTGGGAATGAGCATTCCTACCACCGTGGGGACAAACTGGTCACAAAATGCCTTCTAAACCTTGGTTGAAATTAAGACCGAAAGGGAAGTGACTGTAAAATAAAGAATGATGCCCACCACTGAGTTCTAGAAAAATCAAGTCATGAGCCACGGCAGTCGCTGCCCTACAGCACACCCTGCAAGGAATCCAGGGTGAAGATCAGCATGAGGTACTTTGTGCTCCAAGAAAACTGACAGCACAGGCCCTCAGTTAGATGTTTTCAGGAGAAGATTTATGAACCCAAATTCTTGCATCTTCTCATAATACTTAGAAAAGCACTAAGATTGTTAGCTGAGATATCTGTTCCTCGTGACTAGCTGCAACCTTCTCCTGAGATGTGTGCTTGGTTGCACATACCCATTTTCCAAAATCCCATAAGCACTGGCCTCCCCCTATTACCTCTTTGGAACAGTTCTCAGAGCTTCCTGAGAGGCTGTCTCCTGGGTTATAATCATCAGGTTGGCTCGAGTAAAATTTTTCATTTCTTCCTTAGATTGACTACTGATTATTTTTTCATGAACATAGCCAACTGGGTGAAATCACTGCATCACATAAAATTGAAGGGATTCTACCGCTAATACCCAAAGAGTGCTAATGGGTCAAGATGGAAAAGTTGAACATCAAAATAGGAAAGCAGGAAAGGGACCTGAACGGGCAGCTCTTGAAAGAGAAGACGCAAACATTTCGAGAGAAACATGAAAAGGTGTTCCAATTTCCTTGTAATGCAAAACTGGGAGTCAGTATTTACAACAGCCAAAAAGGGCGAAGTAACCCAAGTGTCTATCAACGGATGAAGGGATAAACAAAATGTACTATATACGTGAAATATTATTTAGCCTTAAAAAAGGAAGGAAATTCTGACACATACCACATTGTACAGGACCTCTGGAGACATTATGCTCAGTGAAATAAGCCAGTCAAAAAAAAAAGACAAATACTGTAGCATTCCATTTATATGAGGTATCTAGAGTAGTTGAATTCACATAGAGACAGAAAGTAGAATGGTGGTTGCCAGGGGCTGGGGGAGGGGAGATGGGGAGTTATTGTTTAATAAGCACAGAGTTTCCGTTTAGCAAGATGAAGAGAGTTCTGGAGATGGATGGTGGTGATGGCAGCAGAGCAATGTGCATGTACTTAATGCCACCAAACTGTACACTTAAAAATGGTTAAGAGGGTAAATGTTACATTATGGTTATTCTACCACAATTAGTTATGTAATATCTTTGTATGGTGACAAAGGGTAACTAGGCTTGGCATGGTGATCATTTTGAAATATATAGAGTTATCGAATCACTATGTTGTGTAACAGGAACTAACATGGTGTTGTTGTAGGTCAGTTATGCTTCAAAAGCACACAAACAAACTCAAGAGAAAAAGAGATCAGATTTGTGGTTACCAGAGGTGAAGGGTGGGTGGAGGGGGAATTGGACACAGGTTGTCGAAAGGTACAGACTTCCAGTTATAAGATAAATAAGTACTAGGGATGTAATGTGCAACATAATAAATATAATTAACACTGCTGTGTGTTGTGTTTCTCATCACAAGGGAAAATTTTTTTTTTCGGCTGCTTTAATTTTGTATCTATATTGGATGATGGATGTTCACTAAATTTACTGTGGTCATCATTTCATGAGGTATGCTAGTTTAATCATTGTCCTGTACACCTTAAACTTATACAGTGCTGTATGTCAATTATATCTCAATAAAACGGGAAGAAATAAAAAAGTGAAAAAAAGTAAAAGAAAACTAGAAGTCAAAACCAAAATGAAATATCATTGCTCTGACAAAGATGAACAAAGCAATGACACCCAGACCTGGCAAGAGTGGAGGGTAAATGGACCCCTTTAGATCAGGCCAGTGGGAATAGGTGCTGGTGGGCACAGCCTTTGTGGGAGCATTTCAGCAACAGGTCTCAAAGCGTCAGGTGTTTGGGGATGCCCTTTGACTCAGCAATCCTGTTTCTGGGAATCTGGTCAACACGGAAATCGGGAAGGTCTGCCTGGCTATGCGGGGGCTATTACGACATTAGAAGCCGGTGCGTAGGATGAACCCAGAAGGGTGTCAACTGCCGCAACAATAGAGAGTTTTACAGTCGCGGGCAGGTGGCTCCTTTTTAAAAATATAAATGGTATTTTAATGTCAGGGTTGGAAAATTGTAATTAATTCCCACTTTAATTCACTACTGAAAATTATATCTATAAACTCTTCCACTAAGATATTTAATTACCTATTTAAGAAATAAATTGTTTGAGAAAGAAAGCAAGATGGAAAACAGTATATGATAATTCCAGTTTTGACCAAAGATATTTTATTCATTCATTCATTTACTTACATATACTCCAAAAGAGCTCTGTCCAATAGAAACATAACAGCCCCCAATTCAAGCCATATATGTAACTACATTTTCTACTGACCGCTTTCACCAAAAATAAAAAAAGATAAAATAGGTGAAATTGATCAATACAAAGTATTGAACAAGGTATTAAAAAAATTTTTTGCACTAATTTCTTGAAATCCATTGAGTGTTTTGCAATGACAGTACATCTCAATTTGGCCCAGACACATTTCTTTTTTTTAAAAAAAGAATTTTATTTGAGTATAGTTGATTTACAATGTTGTATTAGTTTCTGTTGTACAGCAAAGTGGATCTGTTATACATATATATATATCCACTCTTTTTTAGATTCTTTTCCCATATAGGTCATTACACAGTATTGAGTAGACTTCCCTGTGCTTTACAGTAGGTCCTTATTGGTTATCCATTTAAATATAGTAGTGTGTATATGTCAATCCCAATCTCCCAATTTATCCCTTCCCCCTTTTCCCCCCGGGTAACCATAAGTTTGCTTTTTACTTCTGTGACTCTATTTCTGTTTTGTAAATAATTTCATTTATACCGTTTTTTTAGATTCCACATGTAAGCGATATCATATGATATTTGGGACCAGACACATTTCGAGTGTCTGGTTAGCCGTGCAGATGGCTAGCGGCTACCATGGTGGACACCCCAGGTCTAGAGTGTGTGGAGACGTTTTTGAAGCCACATGTGTTCACCTTTAGAGCCCAGAAAATCCCAGACTCTGCGGCTCTATCTCCATTTCCCCAGCCCTGCTCCTCTGCCCACGCCCAGCTACAGTTTCCATGGCGACAGCTGGAGCCAGCCCTTGCGGCGACAGTGAGAAAGCTCTTGAGGGATGAACAGAGCAAAGCAACCAAAACAACATAGCCTGGCTGGGGGATGGGGTGACCGGGGGGGAAGGGTCCAGCAGACAGTCCCCCAGTGATGTCTCAGGCACAGCATATGTGTATGAAAAAAACTGCATCATCAGACAGGGTCTTTGCAAAAGGAAACAAAACTGGCTTCTGTGGGGTCTCGGCACACCCCGTTAGAGATCACAAACCTCCCACAAGTTCCAGTGATAACTAGCATCATCTAGCCTCACCTCCAGGACCTCAGAATGTGACCCTATTTGGAGAGGGGGGGGTCTTTGCAGAGGTAATCGAGTTAAAATAAGGTCATAGGGTGGACCCTAGTCCAATATGACTGGAGTCCTGATAAGAAGAGATTTGGAGACAGACAGGTACAGCAAAATTCCTGCCCCGACAAGGGAAAAAAACAGAGAGATATGAAGAGGAGATCTGCAGATAGACAGGTACAGAAAAAAGGCCGTGAAAAGACACAGGAAGATGACAGCCATCGATAAGCCAAGGGCAAAGCCCTGGAAGGAATCTTCCCTCAGGGCATCAGAAGGAACCAGCCCTGCCGACACCTTGATCTCAGACTTGCAGCCTCCAGAACCGGGAGATAAAACGTTTCTGGAGTTTAAGACACATGGTCTGTGGTGCTTTGTTAGGGCAGCTCTGGGAAACCTACACAATCACCATGAGAAGTGTTTAAATGGCTCACTAGGTAAAACTTTTCCCAGCAAGGCTGACAATCGAATCCCTAGCACTAATTGCTAGTTATATACATTTCAGTGACAGATCAATAAGAAACAGGTACTTTGTCTTAGTTTTGCAAGGCTGCCGTAACAAATGACCACCGACTGTGTTGCTTAAAATAACAGAAGTTGATCTCTCACAGCTCTGGAGGCCACAAGTCCAAAATCAAGGGACCAGCAGGACCACGCTCCCTCCAGAGGCTCCAGGGGAGAATCCTTCCAGCGTTCCTTGTCCTACACACATGTCTTTCCAATCTCTGCCCCCATCTTCATGCCATCTTCTCCTCTGGGTCTCGGTGTCTCCAAACCTCCTTCTCTTTTCTATCCTAAGGACCCTAGTCTCTGGATCCAGGGCCGATCATAAATCCAGGATTATTTCATCTCGAGACACTTAGTTAACGACATTTGCAAAAACCCTATTTCCAAATGAGGTCACGTTCCAAGGTTCTAGGTGGACGTGAATTTTGTGGAGGACACCATTTGACCCACTACAAACACCAAAACAGGCAAAAGGTGGGGCCATTTGAAATGTCTGTTCACAGTATGTAGATTTCCAATGAAGGTTAAGCTTCAAGCTTCCTCTTTTGCCCCTTCCAAAAGCCTAGCAAGGTGTTTCTGTAAAGGCGGCAGAAGTGAGATATTTTAACTGTAATTGGTTGAAATCACTATTTGTTTCTAGTTTGATGTCTCCTTCCTGAAAAGAACCCTCAGACTGGATGGAATTGAGGTGGTCCTGGGCATTTTTGAGTCTAAAGGCAAGTTGAGTGGGGGCAGATTTAGTGGAATATATGTATGTGCAGGGCTACAAGATTTAGCAAATAAAAATACAGGATATGCAGTTAAATTTGGATTTCAGATAAACAACGGATAACTTTTAGTACAAGTATGTCTCATGCAATATTGAGACATATAGTATAGTATACACTTATACTAAAAAAGGATTCATTGCTTATCTGAAATTCAAATTTTATCCAGCAACCCTATTTCTGTGTTATTTGTTGTTATAAGGTTATATATACACATACATATAAGGCTATAGATAAGATTATATCTGTATAACTGCATATGTTTATATATATCATATATAATAATATATAGTTATAGATAAATAACTATAGAGTTATTAGCTACCATCCTGGTGTAAGAATAGCTCCAGGAGAATTGCTAACCCTGCATCAGTTTGTGAAGATGTTTCTCATGCTACAAACGTGTCTTGTGGTGCAAGGCGCCAGAAATTTGAGAACTGTGGGGAAGAAATAAGGTTTGAAATGTATAAAGCGGAAGCCAGTCTGTGGAAAATTCTTCTAAACATGAGAAATGTAAATTTGTAAGTGGAGGATTCAGTTGTCACTAACGCCTAGCCAAGACAAAAATCATTCCCTGTCAGCAATTAACTCCTTAGGGCAGTGTTTATGGTGATAACATTTTGGGAAATTGTGACATAGATTTTAGCAGAATCCCTGTTTTCCTTGGGTCAAACCTGATGGACAGACAGCAAGTAAGACCGTTTGTGAAGATGTATAGATGTGTGTCTGACGCATCTGGTCCTGAGGAAACCTGGTGGTTCCAGCCAAAATATCACATAAAATTCCCTCCGATGCAGAGAAGTGAACTGAGGAAGGAAATGCTTCAATGACCCAGTTCCTGTACACATTCATTCATCAGTCCATCAATTACTCTAGTGAAAAAGTAATCTGATTGCACAGTTTTTCAGCACCACCCAATACAACATAATGGCAATTTAAAAAAGCATTTGAACTGCTCTTGGGTATGATTTAATTTCAGATCAAATTTGTGTATATATATATATATATATATATATATTTTTTTTTTTTTTTTCAGAATTATCAATCACATCAGAATTCAAATACACCAGAAAATGAAGTATGTTCATGGAAGCCAAGTTTCAGTCTGAAAGAAAGAAGTCTGGCAGGGGCTTCAAAATATGAAGATAACTAAAAACGCTGTTAGACAAAAATCATAGTGATAAGAAACAGAGTTATGACAGCCAAAAAGATAGAAGTAATGAAAACAACTGCAGAAGGCATTTTTTTCCTCATTACAAGAACCCAGGACTCTTCCAAACAGGAAATTAAAAGCAGAAGGAAAAATGGAAATAATAGCAAATAAAAAACCATAATTTGTGGGTCACCAAAAAATGGGCAAAGAGGTCGGCAGGATTTTCATTTCAATAAAATTTGCTGATTTTAATAAGGACCATGAGCTTTCATTATGACCTGCTGTAATGAGCGATATTCCGTTCAACATGGTTGAAAAACTGGTTTTGGGTGTTTTTCCCCCAAAGCATGATCTCAGTAATAGTTACAAAGAATCCACTGACTATGCAGTGACAATACATAGTCTATTATGAGATCCAGGCTAGCTTTTCTGAACACTAAAGTTTGCATATCGTTTTGTTTGTAAATGGTTTTCAACCAGAACAGCATTACTTGCATCAAACGGGTTTTCAAACGAGGTAAATACATCGCAAGCCCAGCAACGTGACAAAGACTTTACATAGAGCACAGAAGGCTGTGTTTACTCAGATGATACATTATTCAAACACAAATGCACTAGACCAGACAAGAAGGAATATTTCCTTTTCAAATAACTCTTTAAATGAATTTCATGGGAGTTATTATTATACTCATCTTGTGCACTTGGGAGGGGGGGTGGAAATCAAAGTGAGAAAACAAATGTGCCTTATTTAAACAGAACTCTATATAAAGAATTAATTTAAATAATGGGGAAAATGTTTACAAAACAAAGCGGCAAATCAAACGCTCCAGGCCGGATGCCAAATAACGACTATACTTTTACGATTCTGCACCGAATGTAGTGGGGACTGTTCAGACGTTGATGACTTGGATTTGTTATCACGGGGAGACCTATGAGACACTTTGGGGGGAGCGTTTCTGCCTGCTGCAAGCCATCTCTTTGAGACGTTATTCAACAAAGTCAAACAAGTTCTGAGCGGCTGTGATCCACCGCGAACAACATTCTTGGTCGGTATGTGACAGTTGCAGCTGTTCGGAAATTTGAAAGCAGAAAGCAGCAACTCCCTTTACAAACACTGATAAATCTGCAAATCTGCAGGAATGTATCTTATGCCACTCATTCCCTTTAATCTCCGCAGAGAAAGCTCTGCCTTTACAGGGTCTGAGGTTGCTGGCTGTCTCCATGTGTTGCAACTGTTATGTATTTTCTTTTTGGGGTTCATCCCACTTAAAAATTTTTTAAATTGTGGTAGAATACACATCACATAAGGTTAACCATTTTAGCCACTTTTTAGTGTACAGCTGTGCAGTGTTAAGGTACATTCACATTGTTGTGCAGCCAACCTCCAGAACTTTCTCATCTTGCAAAACAAAAACTCTGTATCCTTTAGACACCAACTCCCCATTCCCCCTTACTTCCACCCCTTAGTAACCACCATTCTTCTTCCTGTCTCTGAATTTGACGGCTCTAGGGACCTCATATAAGTGGGATCATACAGCCGCTGTCTCTTTTGTTTAACCACTCTAGAGCAAAATTATTTTCATAAGAATAGGTAATGGACAAGTATGTAGCCAAAACAAACAAACAAACAAAACACCTAGGAGAAAAGCCTTCCAGAAGTGTGTCAGGCAGTTAATTAATAAAATATTTTATGTCACTTTTGACTTTGTGACAACGTTATGGTATTTGAGCCATTTCGTTGCATGCTGAGTGGTTTTGTTGTTTCTATACTCATCCTGAGTACATTTTCACTTGTGTATCAAGTTTTTGTATTTGTCATTTTTGTATTCTCTTCCTCAAAGAGCCTCCCCACCCCCAAAATTGTCAAACTTCAGACCCCAGTAAGCCTGGATCTACTCCGGGTCGAATGTTCGATAACACCTCTCTTATGTCCCCAAATCCAGACGTTGAAACCAAAATGAGACATCATTTTCTTCCTTATCAGGCAGATAAAGATGAAAGGATTGATACCACCCAAGGATGACAGGAGAAGGAAGGAACGGACATCTTCACAGGGTGGCCTTGGGAGAGAGCAGGTTAGTTCATCCTTCCCAGCAGACATTCTGGCAAGAATTATACAAGTTTAAAATGCACATATCCCTTGATCCAGTAATTCCACTTGTGGGAATCTGTTCCTGCTCATCTAAATCCCCACAAAAGCACCCAGCCACATGGGGGTTATGACGGCATTGACTCCGAATGCAAAAAATTAAAAACAAGTACATATAACATATCCCCAAGGATGTCTGGAGTAAGCTCTTTAAAAACAACTTTTTCAAGAATATTTAATATCATGAGAGCATGTTACATGAAAAAAATTAAAACTCACATATCCCAATTTTGGGCAAAAAGTAATTCACACATTCATTATTTACATATTCACCATTTGTCTAGAAACTGTACTGAGTATTTACTATGTACCTGGTATTCTGAAAGATCACAGGAACATGATGGAGACCAAAGACCAAAAAGTCTCTGCACTCTTGGGGCTTCCTTTTAATGGGAGAAACAGAAAACAAACTACCCAACGGGACAGCAATTTGGTACTGTATAGATAGGTTGAAACGATGAATTTCCCATTAGTCACTAATTCCCTTCCCGGACAAACATCCTGGAGAAACTCTCCACATGTGAGTAATGAGAAAAATGACAGAATGAACATTGCAACAGTTGTTTACCTGACAAAGACTTGTGCCAAGAAAAGAATGGATATATAAAACAAAACAACGTGTATTCACATACTATACAGCCATTTGAATGAATGAACTGAAGCTCCAAGTTTCCACATGAATACACCTCAGGAACATGATTACTGCATAAGGAAAATAAGTCCCAAGACGATGCCATGATGCCACTGATGGCAGCTGTCAATCACCTTTCCCAATGACACTTTCCCCATTGCACTTGTTTGAAACAATCTTCTTTCTTTGTTTCCCCCCCTTTTCTTCTTTTTCTTTTTTAAATTGGAGTTGATTTACAATGTTGTGTTAGTTTCAGGTGTACAGCAAAGTGATTCAGTTATACATATATATGTGTGTGTATATATTTATATGTATATATATATATATATTCTTTTTTGATTCTTTTCCCTTATAGGTTATTACAAAATATTGAGTAAAGTTCTCTGTGCTATACAGTAGGACCTTGTTGATTATCTGTTTTATATATTAGGGTGTATATGTTAATCCCAACCTCCTAATTTATCCCTCTCACCCCCTTTCCCCTTTGGTAACCATCAGTTTGTTTTCTATGTCTGTGGGTCTATTTCTGTTTTGTAAATAAGTTCATTTGTATCATTTTATTGAGTCTACATATAAGCGATATCATATATTTCTCTTTCTCCATCTGGCTTACTTCACTCAGTATGATCATCTCTAGGTCCATCCATCGATCTTCTTTCTTTGAGTGTTTACAGCTCTTGGTTATTGTTTAGAGTTCTACCAGCCGTAATTCAATTAACAAGGGCAGCTTTAAGGAGCGAACGTCTGCTTCAACCTGATGTCCACTCCGGGGATTTCTAACCTTCCGTGGAGAGTTTTTTTCCACTAGCGTAATTAGATTTGTTGTTCCCTCTCTCAAGAAGCATATAGACGTGACAACTACATGCTGGCGTTTTTCTTAAACCCGTACATGTTTACCTCTAGAGCCTGGAAAATTCCAGCCTCGGAAGCTCTCTGCCTGTTCCTCCGCTCTCTCCCCTCCCAAACCAGCCGGCAGTTTCCATGGCAACCGATAAGCCTGCTGCTGTAATTGCAGGTACGCAGGGAGAACAAAGCAGAGCTCCGGCTAATGAATTGCCTGGTGGGGGGTGGGGAAGAGTTCCGGAGGCCTGATGCCCACCATCCCCCAAGCTGTGGATCCTCCCAGACTCCCTCTGCAGAACCGATTTCATTCGAGACCAAGCTTCTGGATTCCAGAGCAGCTTCTTTTTGTTTTTTTGACTTAAATTTTTTTTTTTTAATTTCCATTGAGATAGAATTGAAATGTAACACTGTGTAGGTTTAAGGCATGAAACATTTCGATTTGATACATTTATAGATTACAATAGGATCACCACTGTCCTGTTAACTAACACCTCTATCACATAGCATAATGATCATTTCTTTTTTCTTTTCAGAGCAGTTTCTTTTTTTTGCTTTTTTTGGGGGTTTTTTTTGGTTTTGTTTTTTGTTTTTTTGGGTGAGCCATGCGGCTTGCAGAATCTTAGTTCCCCGACCTGGGATCAAACCCTCGCCCCCTGCAGTGGAAGTGCTGAGTCCTGACCACTGGACCTCCAGGGAATTCCCTGAGAGCAGTTTCTTGTCGACTAAAAAATCCTAGCCACGTGAGAAAAGCATGATTTGGAGAATTTATTTCTCCTGGGGCAAAGGTGGGCGATGAATGGGGAGGATGGAGGAATAAATGGGGAGGATGAGTGAAATATGGGCCAACTGTCATCTGTCTATACAATGGAGCATAGCCCCCTGGGCCACCAGCAGCAGCAGCCTCTAGGAACTTGTTAGAAATCCAATTTGGGGGGCCCCTCCTCGGACTTTCATGGACCCACCAGTACGTCTGATGCTCCCTCAAGCTTGAGAACCACTGGTCTGTACTACTGATGGACACCTATCGGGGTTGGTAATATTTTCCCTGTTATTATCCCGTTATTAATGAAAGACCTTAACATGGAGTTCTCCGGTCTCTGGAATTCTGTCCACATTAAGCCCAGGGATATTCACTCTCTGCACTCTCCCTGGCACACTCACATCTGCTTACTGATGCCTCCAATTTCTTTCCATCCCAAACCTCCTGCTAAGCTCCTCGTGCACTCAAATGCCAGGGGCTGGGAGAAAGTGGGGGGGATGGGGAATGACTGCTTAGTGGGTTCAGGGTTTCCTTTTGGGGTAAATATCTTGGTTGTAGATAGAGGTGGTGGTTGTACAACATTGTGAAAGCACCAGATACCACTGAATGGTTCTCTTTAAAATAGTTAATTTCATGGTATGTGAATTCCACCTCCATACAATTATAAAACACAACTTCAAACTCCACACATTTCACACTTGGGCGCATCATTTACAAAAAACCCAGCGGATCAGAAAGTCAGGTCATGATTCTCCTTAGACCCGTGCTGTCTAATAGAAATATAATTCAAGCTGTGTATATAAGTTCAAATTTTCTAGTACCCATGTTTTTGAGGAAAAAAAAAAAGAAAGTTAAAATGAATGCTAGTAATATATTTTTTAATATAAATTTATTTATTTATTTATATTTTACTTTTGGCTGCGTTGGGTCTTCATTGCTGCACACGGGCTTTCTCTAGTTGCAGCGAGCGGGCACTACTCTTTGTTGCAGTGCGTGGGCTTCTCATTGCGGTGGCTTCTCTTGTTGCAGAACACATGCTCTAGGCACTCGGGCTTCAGTAGTTGTGGCTCGCAGTCTCTAGAGCGCAGGCTCAGTAGCTGTGGTGCATGGGCTTAGTTGCTCCGTGGCGTGTGGGATCTTCCCGGACCAGGGCTCAAACCCATGTCCCCTGCATTGGCAGGCAGATTCTTAACCACTGCACCACCAGGGAAGTCCTAGTAATATATTTTATTTCACCCACCATGCCTGAGAACTGTCCCTCATGTGTCCTCAGAAAAAACAGGAACATCAATGCTAACTTCCCCTCTTCACAGCCCTGAAGCCAAATGCTCCCCAAATCTTGCTGACTCTGCCTCAGAAATAGGGTTTTCACCAGCCCACCCTATTTATCTCTCCATTAAGCGACTGCAGAAACAACCCTAACTATTCTTCCTTCTCAAAGAAGATCTGGCCAAACCACCACCCGCTGGACCTTTCAGCTGATTCCTGTTGCTCTTAGGATAAACTCCACCCTCCTCAGAACAGTGTCCAAGCTATAGGGACCCCAGATACTCTCTTTAGAGGAATTTGGGGGTACTAGCTATGTGGGAAGGGGCTCTGTGGAATTTTCCTCAAAGCTGGGTCCACGCACAGTTCTGAATCATTAGACTCTACTCGTGGGCTGGGGCAACTTTTCCTGCAAAGTGTCACATAGTAAATAGTAAATATTTCAGGCTTTGGGGCCATATGGTCTCTGACTCAACTACCACTCACCTCTGCCACTGGGGCATGAAAGCAGGCGTGGATGATAGTTATAGATGGGTGTGGCCGTGTTCCAGTAGAACCTCACCATGGACACATCTTTCCATCTTCCCGATGGTCCCATCTCAGCCACACCTCCGTCCTCTCTCTCCTGCGTCCCCAGCCATCTCTTCATTGGTTTCCTGCATCCACCATCCCTGGTCTTCAGTTTATGTTCCTCACAAGCATCAGAGTAGATACATCAATGGACATTTAGCTTGCATCCATGTCCTGGCTATTGTAAATAGTGCAACAATGAACATTGGGGTGCGTGTATCCTTTCGGATTATGTTTTTCTCAGGATATATGCCCAGGAGTCAGACTGCTGGATTATATGGTAGTTCTAATTTTAGTTTTTTAAGGAACTTCCATACTGTTCTCCATAGTGGCTGTTACCAATTTACATTCCCACCAACAGTGTAGGAGGGTTCCTTTTTCTCCACACCCTCTCCAGCATTTATTGTTTGTAGATTTTTTTTTTTTATAATGAATAGCCCAGTTTGCTTTTTTTTTTTTTAAAGAAATTCACGTTCTTTTATTTATTTATTTATTTATTTATTTATTTATTTATTTATTTATTTATTTTTGGCTGTGTTGAGTCTTCGTTTCTATGCGAGGGCTTTCTCTAGTTGCGGCAAGTGGGGACCACTCTTCATCGCGGTGCGCGGGCCTCTCACCATCGCGGCCTCTCTTGTTGCAGAGCACAGGCTCCAGACGCACAGGCTCAGTAATTGTGGCTCACGGGCCCAGTTGCTCCGTGGCATGTGGGATCTTCCCAGACCAGGGCTCAAACCCGTGTCCCCTGCATTGGCAGGCTGACTCTCAACCACTGTGCCACCAGGGAAGCCCTGTAGATTTTTTTGATCATGGCCATTCTGACTGGTGTGAGGTGACATCTCGTTGTAGTTTTGATTTGCATTTCTCTAATAATTAGCGATGTGGAACATCTTTTCATGTGCCTCTTGGCCATCTGCACGTCTTCTTTGGAGAAGTTGGAGTTTGGGACTGACATGTATAGAGTACTATATTTAAAATAGATAACCAACAAGGGCCTACTGTATAGCACAGGGAACTCTGCTCAATATTCTGTAATAACCTAAATGGGAAAAGAATTTTAAAAATAATAGAAAAAAAAAACAGAGGTTCTTCAATGAGATTAAATTATATCATTAAATTATAATAAACTGGAGAATCAAATGTCAAAAAAAAAAGAGTAGATGTGTCAAAGGAAAATCGGATCATGTCCCCACATAAGAACACCTCAACAGATGCCATTGCTCTTCAGATGCACACCCAGCTCTTTACGAGGAACTACAAATAGAGGGAACTCTGGAATTTCCACACAGAAGGGGCTTAAGGGGGGCAAGATTGGAGGTTGGGGGCGCTCAGGGACCTGCCTTGCAGGGGTGTTTGCACAATGATGTTCGCTGTTACACAAGACGGTCCTTGGAAAGAAAGCAAACAACTCCTTTGAATGCATGTATTTAGGGATTTATAAAGTTAGGTGCAGAGGAATAGGAGTGAAAATGTACACACTGTTAGCGTTACTATCCCAATGTTTATGTACCTTAGCTCAACAAACACACCTGGAAGTAGATTGCCGTTATGTGCCAACATTTAAAACCATCATCCATAAGGAAAACAGTGGACCATGGGCCATCACGGGCATTTGGAAGAAACACTCAACTCATCTCAAAACAAGGACACGAGATTTTTCATCCCAGAAAGCCAGAGAAAACCCAGTTATGAACATGACCCAGGGATATAATCTATAAACAGATGGCTAATGTTAAGTATTTTTATGGTTTAGAAACGGACGTCTCCAGAATACTGGGCATTTGTGCTGTTTCTGGGAAAACGGTTCCTGTCCTGAGTTGGATGTCGATGTATATGGAGCTTGGACTTGAGCCTGGCATTTGTAGGTCATTAATCAGGGGAAATTCCATGGTGGGTGGCTGCCCTGGCGTTTTATTTGGCAACTGGGACCAAGCTGACATCCTAACGGCTAGTGTTCAGAGATGGTTTGCTTTTTCTGAGAAATCGTGACCTCCCACGGAACCCCCTTTTGTGTTCAGTTTTTAGTCCAGATCTTGGTTTTATTTATTTATTTATTTATTTATTTATTTATTTATTTATTTATTTATGGCTGTGTTGGGTCTTCATTGCCGCGTGCAGGCTTTCTCTAGTTGCGGCGAGCGGGGCTACTCTTCGTTGCGGTGCACAGTCTTCCCGTTGCAGTGGCTTTTCTTGTTGTGGAGCATGGGCTCTAAGGGTGAGGGCTTCAGTAGTTGCGGCACGCGGGCTCAGTAGTTGCGGGGCACGGGCTTCGTTGCTCTGTGGCATGTGGGATCTTCCTGGACCAGTGCTCGAACCCGTGTCCCCTGCATTGGTAGGCGGATTCCTAACCACTGCGCCACCAGGGAAGCCCCCAGATCTTGCTTTTAGCAACTGGTTCTTTTTTTTTTTTTTTTAAAGAATTTCTCTTTTATTTATTTATTTTTGGCTGTGTTGGGTCTTCGTTTCTGTGCAAAGGCTTTCTCTAGTTGCGGCAAGTGGGGGCCACTCTTCATCGCGGTGCGCGGGCGGTGCGCGGGCCTCTCACTATCGCGGCCTCTCTTGTTGTGGAGCACAGGCTCCAGACGTGCAGGCTCAGTAGTTGTGGCACACGGGCTTAGTTGCTCCGCAGCATGTGGGATCTTCCCAGACCAGGGCTCGAACCCATGTCCCCTGCATTGGCAGGCAGATTCTAAACCACTGCGCCACCAGGGAAGCCCTAGCAACTGGTTCTTGAAGGACATGGCATGTATGTCTATGCTGAGGATGGAAGGAAGTGTTTGGAGCAGGTAAAGAGCTCCTTTGCTCACCTCACCATGAGATAACGTAGGTGAATAGGTATTCTTATAATTGTGGGATGGGGGAACGTCCCATTAAACTTAACAAAGAAGCCAGCGAATATAAAAGAAAATATTAATAAGTCTGTCTCCCCGAACTGAAAAATTAGAAATGGGGAAACTCCATCATGAATAAGACTTAATGAACAACTGAGCAAAAATGTCACAAAATATATATTCAAAGCATATCTATACAGGCACAAGGAGCTCAGAGTGTGAAGAGGTCAAAAACGGGGGAAAAAGAACCTCAAAATAGAAGAAATGTAGGCAAAGGATATGAAGGGAGAGAAAGAGAAGAAGAAAGAGATGGAGAAGGAGAAGAAGGAAGAGAAGGAGAAGGAGAAGAAAGAGAAGGAAGAGAAGGAGATGGAGAAGAAAGAGAAGGAAGAGAAGGAGATGGAGAAGAAGGAGAAGGAGGAGAAGGAGAAGGAAGGAGGGAAGAAAAGTCAAATGTTGAAAAACACCTCCTTTCTTGGGACCCAAAACTGGACATCTAAACCAGAATGAGATGTTGTTTACTCCCATCAGACTGAGAAAGATGAAAAAAGCAGCAACATCCAGGGTTGCTGAGATGTGGAGAAACAGAAAAAGCCTTAGGCTACTGGTGGGTATGTGTGTGGTTGGCACAAGCCTTTCTGGAGAACATAGAACAATAAGTATCAGAGTTAAGGACAGGCATAACTGAACACATACAAGCCCACTTCTGGACTACAAGAATATTTACAATATGACATGTCTGTAGGGCACCGATGCAACACGAGGTCAAGAAAACTGGGGGCAAAAAGAATATATAACCATGCACAAGAACACTAAGTGTGAAGACGAGGTAGTGTTTTACTGTCAGAAAAAGTAAGTGCCTTCCTTTAAAAATAAACTTTGTTTTTGAAGAACATTTAGTATCATGATATATTTAATGGGAGAAAAATCAGGATATAAGCGTTTACACAGAGCAGTTTCTCAGCGTGCATGCTATTGACCTTGACTGCCAGATGATTCTTTGTCGGGGAGGGCTGTCCTGTGCATTATAGGCTGTTTAACAGCATCCCTGGTCTCACCCAGTAGATGCTAGTGGCACCCACCTCCCCAGTTGTGACAAGAAAAACGTCTCCAGACATGGCCAGGTGTCCTCTAGAGAAGCAAAGTCTCCCTTGCTTGAGAACCAGCAATACAGACCCTAATCCCAATTTCGAGTCAAAATCGTACATTCATCCATCCATTCTTTCTTTTATTCATTCGGTTATACATAATCTAGAGCTGTCCAATAGAAATGTAGAGCAAGCTACATACATAATTTAAATTCTTCTAGGCGTCACATTTAAAAATGTAAAAAGAAACAGGTAAAAATAAATTTAATGGTTTATTTCATTTAAACCAACCTATTCAAGGTATGGTCATTTTAACACGTGGCACTGGCCACATTTCCAGGGCTCACTGGCCACATGTGGCTGTTGGCTCCCATATTGGACAGCACAGGATTACAAGTATTATTGAGCAGCTCTGTGCACCAAGAACTCTGTGAAACAGACGAATACAGCGGGGGGTGGGGGTGGGAAGAAAGACAAGTTTCCTGTGTTCCAGAAACTTCCATTTTAGTGGGAGAAACAGGCACAAAGAAACTACCACTTGACAATGCACTTTGACAGTATCTAGAAAGGTGAAAGAGTGCATTCCTACACGCACCCCAGTGTTCACAGCAGCACTATTCACAATAGCCAGGACATGGAAGCGAACTAAGTGCCCATCAACAGAAGAATGGATAAAGAAGATGTGGTACATGTATACATGATAGAATACTACTCAGCCATAAAAAAGAATGAAATAACGCCATTTGCAGCAACATGGATGGATCTAGAGATTATCATGCTAAGTGAAGTAGGTCAGACGGAGACAAATATCATATGATATCACTTACACATGGAATCTAAAAAAATGATACAAATGAACTTACTTACAAAAGAGAAATAGACTCACAGACCTAGAAAACAAACTTACCATTACCAAAAGGGGAAAGGTGGAGGGGGGGAGGGATAAATTAGGAGTTTGGGATTAACAGATACACACTACTATATATAAAATAGATAATCCACAAGGACCTACTCTATATAGCACGTGGAACTATACTCAATATTTTGTAATAACCTATATGGGAAAAGAATCTGAAAAAGAATATATATATATTTATATATATATGTAAATAACTAAATCACTTTGCTGTATACCTGAAACTAACACAACATTGTAAATCAACTGTACTTGAATTAAAAAATAAAGACAACAATAAAAAAAAGAGTGCATTCCCAACCCCCATCAGCAATTCCACGCTGAGACCATTCCCTAGAGAAACTCCCCCCATTTGGGCAAGGTAACACGGAGAAGAGTGTTCGTTGCAACGTACCCGAATTTGGTAAATCTTATTTGAGTGTCACCTATGTGACAGGTGCAGCCTGGGGACGTGCATCCTCATTTGCAATACTGAAACCTAGAACCAATCTAAATGTCTTCATGAGGAAACTGGGCGTATATAAGAGGGTAAATCCATACACTGTCATGTTGTGATTCACCTTCAGTGAAGGGGTAAGAGCTACACAACATAACGTCATCTTAAAAATAAAAGGGGGTTTCCCTGGTGTCACAGTGGTTAAGAAACCGCCTGCCAATGCAGGGGACACGGGTTCGAGCCCTGTCTGGGAAGATCCCACATGCCGTGGATCAATGAAGCCCGTGCGCCACAACTACTGAGCCCGCATGCCTAGAGCCCGTGCTCCGCAACAAGAGAAGCCACTGCAATCCCGCGTACCGTAACAAAGAGTAGCCCCCACTCGCCGCAACTAGAGAAAGCCTGCGCACAGCAACGAAGACCCAACACAGCCCAAAATAAATAAATAAATAAATTTATTTAAAAAATAAAATAAAATAAAAGGGAAGAAATTGGGAGATTGGGATTGACATATACACACTACCGATACCATGTATAAAATAGATCACTAATGAGAACCTATTGTAGAGCACAGGGAATTCTACTCAGTGCTCTGTGGTGACCTAAATGAGAAGGAAATCCAAAAAAGAGGGGATATATGTATTCGTATATCTGATTCACTTGGCGGTACAGTAGAAACTAACACAATATTGTAAAGCAACTACACCCCAATAAAAAAAATTAAATAAAAAGGAAGAGCGTTAGGACCTAGCTGCAGAGCAAGGCCATGCACACAAGTGTGGGACATAGTAAATTACCATTTATCATTTTTAGCAACAATACTTATTTACGTAGGAAGGATCTAAAAGCATGCACAGGAACGGCAGTTTCCAAATATGGCTGGTGGAGGGAGGTGGGTAGATTTCCAGGGGAACTCAAGGACCCTCAACTACATTTGTGTCAAATTTCTTTTTTTTTTTGAAATTTTGTTTAATTAGTGAATTAGCAAGACCTCACTTCTTTTTATAGTAAGAACTTTTATTTATTTATTTATTTACTTAATTTGTGTTTTGGCCGCTCAGCATGCAGGATCTTAGTTCCCCAGCCAGGGATCGAACCCGCGCCCCCTGCAGCGGACTCGCGGAATGCTAACCGCTGGACAGCCGGGGGGAAGTCCCTGGGTCCAATTTCTCTTTTAAAAATATTCAGAAACAAAGATGGGGAAATGTAAAGTTTTGATAAATCTGGATGTTACATTCGTTATGTCATTCTCTGTATTTCTTCTGTGTGTTTGAGATAATAAGGGTAAATAATAGATAAAATGGTTTCAAGTTGTGGTGAGTATTATGCCAGAAACAGATCAGTATGTGAGAAAGATCATCTCAGGAAGTTAGAGGCCCGACCTTGGCGTTCAGGCAAAGCTGCTCTGATGGGATGAAAATCGGAGGAGGATGAGGGGCTGGTAGGCGTTCTGAGTGTTGGAGAAAAGCGCTCCAGGCAGAAGGGACAGGAGCAAAGGGCTGGAGGGGGCAAAGAGTACTGGGCATTTAAGGAAATGAAAAAGAGGACCCGTGTAGCTGTACTTCCGTTGAGAGAGGGAGAGAGCCAGAAGACATGAGGGTCACGACAGTCTGTGTTTGACAAAAATGTAAAACAATTTTTTGTTTTACAAAAAATAACACCACAATATCTCCCAGCCTACAGGATCCACTGCAGTGTGATCGTAACATTCTCCCCATCCAGATGTGTGGTCCACATGAAAAGATGCTCAACATCGCTAGTTATTAGAGAAATGCAAATCAAAACCTCACACCAGTCTGAATGGCCATCATGAAAAAATCCACAAACAACAAATGCTGGAGAGGGTGTGGAGAAAAGGGAACCCTCCTACACTGTTGGTGGGAATGTAAACTGGTACAGCCACTGTGGAGAACAGTATGGAGGTTTCTCAAAAAAACTAAAAACAGAGTTACCATATGATCCAGCAATCCCACTCCTGGGCATATATCCGGAGAAAAACACTGTCCAAAAGGATACATGCACCCCATTGTTCACTGCAGTGCTGTTTACAATAGCCAAGACATGGAAGCAACCTAAATGTCCATCGACAGAAGAATGGATAAAGAAGATGTGGTACATATATACAATGGAATATTACTCAGCCATAAAAGGAATGAAATAATGCCATTTGCAGCAACATGGATGGACCTAGAGATTGTCATACTGAGTGAAGTAAGTCAGACAGAGAAAGACAAATATCATGTATCGCTTATACAGGGAATCTAAAAAGAAATGCTACAAATGAACTTATTTACAAAAGAGAAACAGACTCATGGACTTAAGAGAACCAACTTATGACTACCACAGGAGAAAGGTAGGGGGAAGGGATAGTTAGGGAGTTTGGGACTGAAATGTACACACTTATATACTTAAAATGGATAACGAACAAGGACTCAGTACTCTGTGGTGACCTAAATGGGAAGGAAATCCAAAAAAGAGGGGATATATGTATATGTATAGCTGATTCACTTTGCTGTACAGTAGAAACTAACACAACATTGTAAAGCAACTATACTCCAATAAAAATTAATTAAAAAAAAAGAATTAATCATAAGTTCTTGACTGGAGAAACTGGGTTTATGGCAGAGAAATCAGATGCACTTTGATGTGGATGTGGGGTGGATTTGCAATTTTGGTTGGGGGGTGGTGAGGATGCAAGAGTTCCACTTTACGAGTGGTAGGTCTATGTATTAGCTACGCATTGCAGCAAAACTAATTCCCCAAAGCTTGGTGGTTTGGAACAATAATCATTTGTCGTCTTTTACAGTTTCTGTGGGTCGGTCAAAGATGTCTCGTGAGACTGCGGTTATCAGACGGCTTGACGGGCTGGGGGATCTGCTTCCAAGGTGGCTTGCCCCCTGGCAAGGTAGCGCTCACTCTGGGAGGGAAAGCTCCGCTCCTGTCCACCTGGGCTTCTTCCTGGATCTGCGTTTAAGTGTCCTCATGACATGGCGGCAGGCTTCCTCCAGAGCAAGTGCTCCAGGAAACCAAAGCAGATGTGGCCGAGCACTTTACGTCCCAGCCCCAGAAGTCATGCACCGTCGCTTTCACGGGATCCCACGGTCCCAAAGGTCAGGGAGGAGGAGACCACATGAGCACAGGAATGCAGAAGCCAAGGCTATTCGGGGACCACCTTGGAGGCTGGCCACTGCAGCTTCACTCACTTGACAGAAATCAGGATGGCAAGTCGGTGGGTGGATAGGTGAGATGGGGGAGCATGTAGGATGTCAAAATGGGGAGACGGGGCATATGGGTGGCACACAGAGCCGCAGGGCCAAATGAAATCCCATGAGGAGAGGATGTGGAGGGCCCAGGACACAGCCCTTCAGAGAGGTCAGGTCAAGCAGAAGGAACCAGCCCAGGTCCATGTGCAAGGAGGTCCAAGTGAAACGGAGCAGGACCCTATGGTCTTCCCACCCCCCCATGTCCTCAGCCTGCCTTTTGCATGTGAAAACACTTAAGCCAAAGAATAAGTTTAATCAGAGAAGTGAGAAAATGAAGAAACTAAGGAAAACAGACGGAGACCAAATAATAATAGTCATTAAGCAAAGTCAAGGACCTTTAGTTCCTCCTCAAGGGCTATAGACAATATTCTGAGCCATATCCTGTGAGCTGTCTTATAGATACTGAAACCCCACCAGGTAGAAGAAGTTAATTATATGATGACCAGACTGTAGCCATGACATAAGCTGCCATTCCGAGAATTCACCTCAAAGAAAATGGAAACAAACCGGCATCCAGAATAAAGCAAATTTCCTTTCCACCAACCTGGCCTCTTTATTGGCTTTTGAGCAGCGAGCAGCCTGACGCCACTTTAGGTTACACAAGGAGTTGGGAGGATGATGAGGAAGGGGTCACAGAGAAAAGATTGAAAGATGGAAAGAGTTCTCTAACCATGGCGGGTGGTGAGGTTTTTCCAACACTGAGAAGCTGAGTAGGACGAGGGCAGGGAACTTGTAGCTGGATTTGGCAACAGGGGGTGCTGGGGGGTGGGATAGCAAGCAGGAGGGAATGGGCGGGGCGGGGCGGGTGGTGGGAGAGCTTGCCCCGGGGAGTTGCCCATGAGTGGCTACAAGGGGGGCAGAGATGGGAAGGCAGAGCCAGAGGCCCCCCAGGGGCAAAGCTGTTTTCCAGGTGGGAGTCACAGCACCCCAAAGTAACACTCAGACCTGATCAGGGCCGTGCAGCGTGAGGTTCCAGCCGGCAGCTTTGGGGACCCCTGCTGCACTGAGACGGGCGGAACGCCGGGGTGCGGGTGGGGGCTGGGGAGGGTGGAGATGGCTGGTGGAGCAGGACGGCTGTGCCAGGCGAGGCTTGTTTTCACAGGCCTCCTCTCTCCTCCCCAGCTTAGCCCGCTCAGTGCCCCTGCCCCCCTCCCCGCCAGCCCAGAGAGGGAGGGGCAGCAGCTGGGGCGAGGACATAGCCTCAGGGAGCCCCGCTAAGCCCCTCCACAGCTCCACGCCCCGAAGGCACGAGGGCTCGGGGCCTGCCGCTCCCGTGTCCTCAGCTCACCGGGATCTGTCGGCTCCTCATCCTCGCAGACGCCAGCCTCTCTTCTCCTGAAGGTGACAGCAGCCCCTCTTCTGCCCTCCCCTGTACCCCAGCCATGGAGCAGCGGGCTTCTGAAGGGAAGCTGGACCAGGAGGTCCCCATTGCTTCTCACAGGGCTGAGAGCATCCTCTTCCCCGAGGCCTCCAGGGCCCTGCGTGACACACCTGCGAAGTGCTCTCCCCCAGAGCACACGCAGACACGGACATGCAGACACAACAGAGACACACACAGACACACACACACACACACACAGACACGGACACACAAACACACACAGGGACACACAAACACACACAGAGACACACACAGACACGGACATGCAGACACACACACACACACAGACACGGACATGCAGACACACACACACACAGACACGGACACACAAACACACACAGGGACACACAAACACACACAGAGACACACACAGACATGGACATGCAAACACACACAGAGACACACACACAAACACACACAGACATGGACATGCAGACGCAACAGAGGCGCACACACACACACACACACACACAGACAGGGACACGCAAACACACACAGAGACACAGACACACACACAGACACACACACAGACACGGACATGCAAACACACACAGAGACACACACAGACACGGACATGCAAACACACACAGACACACACACAGACACGGACATGCAGACGCAACAGAGATGCACACACACACACAAACACACACAGAGACACACACAGACACGGACATGCAGACGCAACAGAGACGCACACACACACACACACACAAACACACACAGACAGGGACACGCAAACACACACAGAGACACAGACACACACACAGACACGGACATGCAAACACACACAGAGACACACACAGACACGGACATGCAAACACACACAGAGACACACACACACAAACACACACAGACACGGACACACAGACACACACAGAGACACACAGACACACACACAGACACACACAGACATGGACATGCAAACACACACAGAGACACACACAGACACGGACACAAACACACACAGAGACACACAGAGATACACAGAGACACACACACACAAACACACAGAGACACGGACACAAACACACACAGAGACAGACACGGACATGCAAACACACACAGACACAGACACACAAACACACACAGACACAGACATGCAAACACACACAGAGACACACACACAAACACACACAGACAGGGACACACAAACACACACACAGACACACAGAGATACACAGAGACACACACAGACACACACAAACACACACAGACACAAACACACACAGAGACAGACATGGACACGGATATGCAAACACACACAGAGACACACACACAAACACACACAGACATGGACACACACACACAGACACAGACATGCAAACACACACAGAGACACACAGACACACACAGAGACACACACACAGAGACACACAGAAACACACACAGTGACACACAGACACACACACACATCCTTGCCTCCTTCTCAGCACTCAATCCTCACCCCAGAGGTCAGTCACAGCCCAGAGAGACCATCCCTGACCCCACCCCCATGCTCCCCCCCGCCCCCCCTCAGCCACTGTGCCATTTCCTTCACCGTTCTCATCAGTGTCTTAAATCACATTCCTCACGACTACCCCGTTATCCTTGACCTTCTCCATTGAAAGGTCTGCTTTGTGGGGCTGGGGCCCTTCTCTGTCTTGTTCACTGTTGTATCCACAGCCAGTACAAAGTAGGTACTCAGTTAGCAAATAAACTGGGGCACGCACGGGTATTACCTCTCAGAACCTAACCCAATTAATTTTCGGGTCCTAGTTTTCACAGACAAGGGGTGTGTGTGTGTTCCTCATTTCTCTCTCTCACTAAAAGGTAAACACCCAAAATAATTGAAAACGGGTGTTCAAACAAAAAATTGGTCCACGCACACTCGCGGCAGCATTATCCCCGGTAACCAAAAGGTGGAGACGACCCATATGTCCATCAACGGATGAATGCATGAACAACATGTGGTCTGTCCACACGATGGGATACTATTCAGCCATAAAAAGTAATGAAGCTCTGACACACGTTACAACGTGGATGAACCTCAAAAGCATCACACTAAGTCCGAAAAGAAGCCAGTCCCAAAGGATGCCATATTATATGAAACCATTTGTATGAAAGGTCCAGAACTGGCCAACCTACAGAGACAGAAAGTGGATTAGTGGCTGCCGAGGGCGGGAGGGTATAGAAGGATAAGGAGGGTATAGAAGGGTATAGAAGGTGACAGCTAAAGGTATGGAGTTTCTCTTTTTAGCAATGACAATGTTCTAAAATGCATTCTCGTGGGAGTTCCTTGCTGGTCCAGTGGTTAGGACTTGGCACTTTCACTGCCGAGGGCCCGGGTTCAGTCCCTGGTCTGGGAGCTAAGATTCCACAAGCCGCGTGGAGCGGCCAAAAATAAAAATTAAAAAATTTTTAAAAAACGGATTCTGGTGATGGCTGCACAGCTCTGTGAATCTACTAAAAACCACTGAATTGTTCTCCCACGGACATCAACTCTATCTCCCCCCCGGAAGTACTTCAAACCCATAAAACAGTAGGGAAAACAGTAGGAAACCTTACGTAGGCAAGAAGGCTGTGAACCTGGAGTTCTCACACACTGTGGTGAGTGTTACAAATTGGTGGGCTATTTCCTCTAACTTTTTAGAGAAAATCCCAATTCTATAGCGATATCCCCCCATAGCAAAAAACCCCCCCAAAACAAAAAAACTCCACAGGATTTTTTTTTTCTGAGGAGAAAAATGTAACAGAAGTCAGAAGTCAGAGCAGGGCTTTCCAAAAGAAATATAATGCCAACCCCACATCTAAATTTTAAATTTTCTAGTAGTTACATATTTTAAAAAAGTAAAAGTAGGGAATTCCCTTGTGGTCCAGTGGTTAAGACTCTGCACTTCCACCGCAGGGGGCATGGGTTCCATCCCTGTTCAGGGAACTAAGATCCCGCACGCCACGCGGTGCAGCCGAGAAAATATGTATGTATATAAAGGTAAACAGGTCAGATTAATTTAACGAATACATTTTATTTCACCCAACGTCTCCAAAGGAGTATCATTTCAATATGTCATCACTATAAAAGACATTTCTGAGGTACCTTACATTATTTTTGTCATGATACGTCTTTGGATCTAATGTGCATTTTGTACTTACGGTGGAGCCTATTTCAGGTCTGATAATCCACAGGTCAAGTGCCCAAGAACCACGCGGGGCACGTGGTTGCCGTGTTGGATGGTGCACCCCCAGAGTACTGAGAATACTGAGTGTCCAAAATCAGAGGGGCCTACGCTCTATAGTGTAGGGGAGGGAAAAATCCTTCTGCCACCCGCCTTAGGTTCCCACCTACAGCTGGGGCCTTGTAAATGAGACTGGCCAAAGGCAGGTTAACAAGAGGAAAACAAACAGACGTTTAAGAGCAGTGCATCTTGCACATACACATAGAAGCACCCGGGAATGGATGGGTAACCCAGAGGAGGGTTAGAACCTGGGTTTAAATAACAACAAAGGAAAAGAGTTTTGGGGCTTCTGGCGGGGGTCCCGGGGTGGGGCGGAACAAGTTATGGCCAAGGTGACCAGGGAAAGTATTGCAGACAAGGGTTGTTTAGTAAGGTTGTTACGTAGATTTTTTTCTTTAATTAATTTTTATTGGAGTATAGTTGATTTACAATATTGTGTTAGTTTCAGGTGTACAGCAAAGGGGATCAGTTATACATATATTCACTCTTTTTTAGATTCTTTTCCCATATGGACCATTACAGAGTATTGAGTAGAGTTCCCTGAGCTAGACAGTAGGTCCTTATTAGGTTATGTAGATTTAGGTTGAAGCCTCCTCTGTTGATAAGAGCTATCAGGAGGAAGACATCTTAGTATGAGATATGCAGAGGGAGGCAGGAAAACTCATGCCCTGATTTAGGAGCTTTTCCTGCATCTGCTGTTTCTCAAGGGCTTTAAACTCAGAATAATCCATATGCCAAAGAGGCATGTTTTGAGGTGGCGTATTCAGGTCCCCTCAATAGCCACGTAGCCATTGTGTTGATTAGATCTCATACCTAGCAGAGAGTAGTCCTGTAGTCAATACTTTTTTTTTTTGGCCTCACGACGCGGCTTGTGGGATCTTAGTTCCCCGACCAGGGATTGAACCCAGGCCCTCGGCAGGGAAAGCTCAAGAGTCCTAACCACTGGGCTGCCAGGGAATTCCCAATCAATACTTGTTTTCATGAAGCAATTAACGGAGTATTTAAAAAATGGAAACATGCTTATGAGGTATTATTAAGAAAAACAAAAGTCGAAACAAACTGAAACAGCACAGCCAAAACACTCCATTTTGTGTCCCTACAGGCAAACCAGGGCTTGAATCTCAACTCTGCTGTATTTTAGCTGTGTGACTGGGTTAAGTCATTTCGTGCCTCAGAATCTCAGCTTCTTCGTCTATGAAAGGAGAGTAAATTACCTCCAGCAATTTTTTTTTGGAAGAATAAATAAAAGAACGCCTGTTAGAGCTTAGCACGGTGCCTGCTTCATGATAATCACTCTGTAAATGTCAGCAGTTACTGTAACCATGTGAAGATACAAATTAAAACCTGGAAGGAAGCATTTAACATGGAAAACTTTTACGCTGGGCAGACAGTGATTATTTACCAAAAAAACAAAAAAAAAAACTTATTAGTTTTGATCCGTATAAGATTAGGTGTCGGCAAAGAACTGGAATAAAACTTATCATAAAATGAGGCTAGTGTGTGATTCTACAGGAAGAAAAAGGAAATGCAAAACATTTTTCATACTGTTACATCAGGGCATGGTGGTGGAGGGGGCAGGGATACAGCACGGTTTTCAGACACCTCTATTTTGTTGTTCTGTTACAACAAGCTCGCGTTTATTCCGAAATTAAAAGCGTAAGCACAAAAGTCTAGAATAAATGTATTTACACATAGAGCCAATTAATTGCCTTTGAATAAAAAAGGCTGAGTTACTTTCTTCTGGTGTTTTCTCCATACCTTCATTTGGAATTTGCTAGTACAATTCACAGGGAGCCCCATGGCACAGACATGGGGAGTCTTGAAAGTTCTTCCTGTTTCTAGATACGAAAAAATAGGTCCCCAAATATTTGAACGGTTTATAAAAGCCAAAAAATCAAGGGGATATATATATATATATATATATACACACACACTATCAGAAGTCCTAAACAGAAGAACACAACTGGAGTTATCAGATGGTTTTCTACTTATCAGATTTTAAGAATCAATAATCAAATTTTACCAACTCTTTTGTATTAGCTGTCTTTTTTTCAGGTGTCCATCCTGTAAGACGAAACACCTCCCTATTAAAGAATAAAATCAAATTCTGTTTAGAAAGTTCTTAACCTTTGTAACCAGATCCAGAAGAAACAAAACGTGATGCTTTTCCTTTTATGCAACACACAAGGGTCTATCAATTAATTTGAGAACGACTGTAGGTAGCCCATGAGTAAACAAAAACAAATACAAGTTTCTGTTTTAAAAAAAAGAAAAGGTTTTCAAAAATTACAAAGAAAAAAGCTGAAAGAAAAAAAAAAGGTTGCATGGCTAGTGTCGGCAAACCGGTGATGTATTAAGTCTGTTTGCTGCAGGGCAAAGGGGGACGCACAGGGCTGTGTGTTCAAGAACTTCATTCCTTTGCCTGACTTCGCTGCACTGTGTGTAATGTTGGAATGAAAACTTGCCTGTACCCTGGGGCAGGATTCCATGGCTGAGATAGCATCTGGTAAGGAGACTTTTTTTTTTTTTTTTAATTCTAAATCTCCTGTTTCGACGCCCACCAGCTTCTTCCCAAACAACTTGAATTCAAATCCCGTTTCCGTTCTTTATGAGCCATGGGAATTTCTTTCCTTATCTTACAGTGAAATACATCACACATAGAGAAGAATGTATGAGAAGATGCATCTGGACATTTTAAAGACAATTATAAAACTAAAGCCCAGCTATGGGACATGCTATTTTTACTCTACCAGATCTCACGTTTCAGACTGACTGAAAATCAGTTCTCCAAATGACCATTTTTGCTGCATGGCTAATTCCCTAAAATGGCCAAATTTATCAGCTTTATCTACTTAACGACAACAACAAAAAGTGTGTTTCTTTGAACTCTTTCTGACAGTACAGCAATCCCACTTGGAAGAGAGCTTCTGGGGATGGCTGTGACCTTTGAATGATTTGAGGTTTTAGTTTCGTTTTTAGGGTAGTGGAGTTTGAGTTCAGATTTACATTGGCTACAGCTGTTTCGCCGTGGCCAAATGAAAGTTTACTGTGTTCTGAGGATTTTTACATCTTAAAATAAGAATCTCTGTGATTCAACCAAGGGTATTCCGTGGGTCTGGGATGTCAAGGGTGTTATAAAGGAGAGAACAGATTTCTATCATCCAACTTATTTTTGTGACTGTCTTTGCCGTTTGAAATTCTCTTAATGTACAGATGTTTTTACCCAGCACGATCACATAACTTTTTGACATGTTTTAAACATTTGAGAGGGGTTCTGTGGCTCAAATGAGAATCACGCCCGCATCTGATGGGTGATTGAGCTGGATCTGCAGATCAGGCTACAAGGCTGAGATAAACCTTGCCCAAGTGAAACAAAAACTAGGGCAAAACCGAAATTAGTTTCGACCGAAGTGAAACCGAAACAGCAAAGGAAAAAAAAAAAATTACCCTTGAGGTTGACTCGTGCCGTGTGGTGCCGGTGTCATGTTCATAAATATTTAATAGAAATTAGTTGACAGTGAATGCATAATTCTGCAGATCACCGACTTAGCAAACTCCCTTTCCAGCTACCACCTCGCCCCACCCCCCCACCCCCCCAACCCTGCCTCCCCGAAATGTTGCATCCTTTGCTTGTCGCCTTTGCTTGGAGTCGTTGCTTCCACATCTTTTCTCTTCTGTATGGACCGTGCCCTGTCCTCCTCTGCACTAGGTCATTTCCACTAGCATGCAGACATGATGTGATAGCTCCCATCTTAAAAATCAAGTGCTCTCTAGACCCTGAATCCCTCTCTGGCTTCTGCCCCATCTCCCTGACCCCAAATCATCTTTCCACTCCTGCCTGCACATTCTCTCCTGAACCCACTGGTACGAGGCTCTTTCCTCCAGCCTACGTGACCCACTCTTGTCAAATTCACCAGGATCCTCCAGTTGCCCGAAACCAGTGTTGGTTCTCCGTCTTTATCCCACCCAATCCCATGGCCACGCGCGATGATGTGGAACCGTCCCCCTCCCTGGGTTCCCTACTCTGCCGTCTCCAGCTTTGCCCCGAGACCAGGAGCGCCTCTCTGCTGCTTGTCTTCTTCACCCGCCCTCATCCTGTTCATCCCCTCAACCTGTAGGGGTGTGTGGGCTTCATCCTCTACTCTCTTCTCTTTTCTACCTAGCCCCACTCACTGGGTGGTCTCCGCAGGCCAGTCATTTCCAGTATTAAGCCTGTGCCCGTTACTCACCGTACTGAGTTGAGTAGGGTCCACCCCCCGCCCCCAAACTCATGTCCAGCTTGAACCTCAGAACGTGACCTTATTTGGAAACAGGGTCTCTGCAGATGTGATTAGTTCAGATGAGGTCGTCCTGGAGTAGGGTGGGCCCCTATCTCCAATAACGGGTGTCCTTGTAAGAAAAGGGGACACACAGACCCAGGACACACAGAGATGAGTGCCTTGCGGTGACCGAGGCAGGGACTGGAGTGGTGCAGCTACAAGCCCACGGGTGGAACAGTGTGGGGGCAAACGCCAGAAGCTAAGAGAGAGGCACCAGGTGGAGCCTCCAGAAGGACCCAGCGCCCCTGCCGACACCTTGATCTGGCGCTTCTGGCCTCGGAATTCTGAGAAAATGCATTTCTGTTGTTTCAAGGCATCAAGTGTGAGGTAGCTTGTTGCCCTAGGAAACGAACATTCGCAAACTTGCCTCCTGATCCCAGCCCTCCGCTGAGGTCCACACTCTCACAACCACCTCATCATCACTTACAATGTCCACTTGGGTATCTCATAGACACCTCAACACGGATATAATCAAAACGGGGCTCTTGACCTCCTCCCAGCCCTGCGCTGTGGACTCAATGTTTGTGTGCCCCCCACCCCTCCCAAATTCGTCGGTTGAAGCCCTAAGCCCCTGTGTGGCAGTGTTGGGAGGTGTGGCCTCTGGGACGTAATTAGGGTTAGACGCGGTCGTGAGGCTGGGGTCCTCCCGATGGGATTACTGTCCTCACAAGAAGACAGAGAGGCGCCAGGGCTCGCTCGCTCGCTCTCTCTACCACGGGAGGACACAGCAAGCAGGCAGCCGTCTGCAAGCCAGGAAGAGAGGTCCCGGATGAACTGCATCTGCTGCCACCTTGATCTTGGCCTCCCAGCCTCCACGACTGTGAGAAATCAATGTCTGTGGTTTGAGCCCCCCAGCCTGGGGTATCTCGTTACCGCAGCCGAACTGACTAACCCACCCTGCTCTTCCCCCACCCCCCGATCTTCCCACCCTAGTAAATAGCAACCCCACTCATCCCGTTCTTGGGTCTCCTGCCCAGGAGTCATCGCTGACTTGTCTTCTTTCCTTCACACCCCCAAGGGCAACCGATAGCCCATCTTGTTGGCTTTTCCTTTCAAAACATCTGGGTTCCAACCAGCGTTCACCTCCTCCAAGGAGGAGCTGCCATCCCAGCCCAAGGGGGCACCACCTCTCCCCTGGGCCACTGCAGGAGCCTCACAACTGCTTGCACACTTGCATCCTCTCCCCGGCAAGTGACCCTCCGCACTGCAGCCAGAGCTGCCTTCTCAAAAGGCAAGTAAGGCATCCCCACCCTGAGTTACACCATCGGAAGGTTCTCACAGCGCTCAGACCAGGATCCGAGCTCTGCCTGCTCAGGGTACGATCCAGACCCCTCCCATGTGCCCCCAAGCCCCCAGGGGGTCTGGGGCTGCTCCCTGACCATCCACCTCGTTCACTCCACTCCCGCGGCACTGGACTCCCTCCCATCTCTCAGAAGTCTCCGTGTAGAGCCTCCGTACCTGCTGTTCCCTTTGCTCTTCTCGCGGCTGAACCACACCCAAAAGGTCTCAGCTCAGTTGCCGCCTGGCCACGTGCGTAAATGGTGCTGCACCTCACTCTCTACCCCTCAGCCTGCTTTACTTCTCTGGATATCTGGCGTATTACATCACACTGTTACATTATTATATACTATGTTATTGCATTGTATCGTATTACATTATTATATTACATATATCATATTACTTTATATTCTGCTACCTTATACATTGTATCAGTATATATTATAACATTACATAAAACATATTCCGTTGTAGCATATTATACTATACTATGAATTACATTATATTACATTATGCATTGAAGAATTATTATTTATTTATTTGTTTATATTTGGCTGCACGGCATGTGGGATCTTAGTTCCCCAACCAGGGATCAAACCCTCGGCCCCTGTATTGGAAGTGTGGAGTCTTAACCACTGGACCACCAGGGAAGTCCCCTGCATTGAATTATTATACACTATATTGTTACATATGACATTACATCATATATCATTATGTTATGCTACATCATCTGTTTTGTTACTTTATACTATTTATTGTCTGCCTTTCCCCACTACCTCACACTACATGTTTTCATGACCACCTAATGTAGTACCTACACCACTCATGTATTCCATATTTATGCATGCGCTTCTTGCCTGTTTCCTCTACTGGGCTGGGAGCTCCATAAGGACGGGAACGTCTGCTGTCTTACTATTTTAATCTCAACACTTAGAAATGCACCTGATAGTAAATGCCCACAAATATTTGTTAAGTGAGATTGATTCCAATAAGTGAAATGTTTCAGATTGGCTTGCTAAGAAAAACCCTGGGTTAAAACACCAAATTAGGATGTTTTAAAATTTTGATCGCTTGGAGAACAGGCTTTCAGCAAACAGGCATTCTGTAAGTTAATTCGGGGAGGCATTGCTTTCCCCAAAAGAAGGGTTTCATGAAAAGTTTTGGTTGGGGCACTGAGTTATAATAGACCTCAGATGCTGATGTGCGTTGTGATCCAGTCCCCCCCGTAGACATTTCCAAGTGGGTGAGTGAGGATGGAATGGATTCAGCGGGTCAGGATTGACACTCAGTGGATGTAATTGTCTGGAAATTTAGGAAGCACTGGCCTGGAACATAGTAGGCATGTAATAAGAACCGTCTGACTCACTTCACTTAGTATGATGCTCTATAGGTCCGTCCATGTCACTGCAAATGGCATTATTTCATTCTTCAGTAAAATAAATTTTAAAAAATTAAATTAAATTTTTAATTAAAAATTAAATTTTAAAAAATTAAATTAATTAATTTTTAAAAATTAAATTAATTTTAAAAACTTAAATTAAAAAAAAAAAGAATTGTCTGATAGCGTAAATGAAGAAGGTTAAAGGAAACCTGCCCATGGTTCCCTATGAAATGACACAGGCTCATAACAGCATGTAGGGACCTGCAAGGGGTGTGCAAAGCTAGAAATAGGCTTTGGAGCACTTTTAAGTAAATAATTAGAAAGGGAACCCTCTTGCACTGTTGGTGGGAATGTAAATTGATACAGCCACAATGGAAAACAGTATGGAGGTTCCTTAAAAAATTAAAAGTAGAACTACCATACGACCCAGCAATCCCACTACTGGGCATATACCCTGAGAAAACCATAATTCAAAATGAGTCATGTACCAAAATGTTTATTGCAGCTCTATTTACAATAGCCAGGACATAGAAGCAACCTAAGTGTCCATCAACAGATGAATGGATAAAGAAGATGTGGCACATATATACAATGGAATATTACTCAGCCATAAAAAGAAATGAAATTGAGTTATTTGTAGTGAGGTGGATGGACCTAGAGTCTGTCATACAGAGTGAAGTAAGTCAGAAAGAGAAAAACAAATATCGTGTGTTAACACATATACATGGAATCTAAAAAAAAAAAAAATGGTCATGAAGAACCTAGGGGCAGGACAGGAATAAAGATGCAGACCTACTAGAGAATGGACTTGAGGACACGGGGAGGGGGAAGGGTAAGCTGGGACAAAGTGAGAGAGTGGCATGTACATATATACAGTACCAAATGTAAAACCGATAGCCAGTGGGAAGCAGCCGCATAGCACAGGGAGATCAGCTCCGTGCTTTGTGACCACCTAGAGGGGTGGGATAGGAAGGGCGGGAGGGAGGGAGACGCAAGAGGGAAGAGATATGGGGATATATGTATATGTATAGCTGATTCACTTTGTTATAAAGTAGAAAGTAAAACACCATTGTAAAGCAATTATACTCCAATAAAGAGGAAAGAAAGAAAGAAAGAAAGAAAGAAAGAAAGAAAGAAAGAAAGAAAGAAAGAAAGAAAGAGAAAGAAAGAAAGAAAGAGAAAGAAAGAAAGAAAGAAAGAAAGAAAGAAAGAAAGAAAGAAAGAGAAAGAAAGAAAGAAAGAAAGAGAAAGAAAGAAAGGAAGGAAGGAAGGAAGGAAGGAAGGAAGGAAGGAAGGAAGGAAGGAAGGAAGGAAGAAAGACCACACCAGGCCAGGAGGCAGATGTAGAGGCAGAAAGAAAGAAAAACATACAGGAAGTCTCCTAACATTACCTTGGAACATTAAAGGGGAATTCATTTTCTTTATATGAAAAACACCTAAAACTTTTTTTTTTTTTGAAGTATAGTTGATTTACAATGTTGTGTTCATTTCGGCTGTACAGCAAAGTGATTCAGTTACACATATGTATACATTCTTTTTTGTATTTTTCTCCATTGTGATTTATCCCAGGATATTGAATACAATTGAATACAATTCCCTGTGCTATACAGTAGGACTTTGTTGTTTACCTAATACTTTTATAATTAAAAACAAAAACAATAAAAGAGCAACTTTTAAAAACATCAACATTTTGAGTTTTAGAAAGCCGCTTTGAACGGTATCCCAAGACTGAGCTAATGTATTCCATCTTCACTGGGAATTTGTTAGTACACACCCGAGAGTTCACAGTATGAATAAGAAGAGGCTTCTGACACCTCGCTATTTTCTGCCCCAAAGTGTCAAATCGTGGGCATAAACTACAAACTCCAACAACAGATACTGTAATAAATGCCCTCCCATAAGAATTTGTCCAAAGGGACTTTCTGCTGTCCCAAGAAGAGACGTAAATGGAATTGTCCAAAGTTCACAGACTTTTAAGACCACATTATCACATTTACCCATCTCCTACATATCAATTTTATTTCCCATGTCTATCTATCACAAAAATGACCTTAATTGGATATTTGCCCTTTAGTCTGTGGAACATGCTATGGGGAATGGGTAATTTTCACTTTTCAAGAAGAAAGTCTGTTATTTTAATTTAAAATAATATAATAAAATGATAGTAAATTGATATAATGTTAATATTTTTTAAAAATGACCTTCTCCCAGTTAGAGGACCAAACCAAATATTGATTCTGTAAATTCTTACTCATTGTGAATGATGACAAAACAAACAACCAGAAAGAAGGCTTGCCTTTTACTTTTATGGAACAAATGAAGGTATGTAAATTAAAAGAATCAAACCTGGCACATGAAAAAAATAAAAGCAAATACTGTTTTACATCATTTAAAAAAAAAAAAGAAAGAAAAAGAAAACAACATTGTCAGAACCTGAAAATTAGAGAAACTGACTAAAAACAGGTCCAGGGAAATAACTGCAAAACAGAGGGTGTATTTAAATCTGTTTACTGTCAGGAAGTGAATGTCTTCCTAACACTGACCACAGGGCGCTGAGGCTCCTAGAACGCAGTTCCCTTGCTTAATTACGTGGCAATGTATATATTTCTTGGAATCCAACCTGGCTTTTCAGCCTGGAGGAAAATCCCATGATAGGTTGATGAGCTGAACTTGCCTCTGGAAACTGGCCCATGTGTTAGAAATCAAACTGCGCTGTCTCGGTTTGCACCAACTTTCCAATCCACCCATCCTTTCCCTCTGCTCGGGAGGCATGTGACATGGAGGCTGACACCCCTTGGTATTCTCAGAGCCCTGGTCTTGTCGTCGGTGAGGTGCGGAAATGACCCACACAAAGGCAGTGAGAGACCAATGGGATGTTTGATACAAACCACCCAGGACCTTGTGCCTGGCAGTGGGTTCGCGATACCAAAGGCAGCCGGCCATCTGAGGGTCAAGCAACCTGGGTCCCACTCCCAGCACTGCAATTTACCAGCTGTGAGGTTTGCCCGTGGTACCACCCAGCTCTGTGCTAGATGCCAGGGGGCCACGGCGAGGCGGCACCACGCATGGCCCCTGTTCTCCTGGAGTCTAAATCCAAATGGCGGGATGGATAGCAAACAACGGCTCATTCAAGTAAATGTAAACGCCAACCGTCCACAGAAAAAGAATCACGAATGGCTCTTCTATGTGTGACAAGATGGTCAGCCTCAGCCACGGTAAAAGAAACCCAGAGTAAAACCTTCACGTACCATCTCCCACTCACCAGTTAGACCAAGAAAAAAAACTTGATCACATGCTGTGTTGGCCAGAGTGTGCGGAAGTCAGCCGCTCTCATAGGTGGCGCTAAACAGACTGCTAAAAAGACACCTGTTTACAGCACGAAAGCTGAAACAAGAAGGCAGAACCTCATGAGGAGTTGCTTAAATTTTTTCGCCACTTGGCATAAGTCCGTGAAACCTCGGTGAGCGTTGATTTGGGGTTATAATACATTTTAGGGAGCAGGCGAATTTGCAAACAATAGGATCTGTGAATTACAAAGATGGACCGTGATTGTTGACAGTGGTTGTCTCTAGGGAAGAGGACCAGGTAGGTGAGACCCAGGGATGGGAAGGAAAATTCACTCTTGAAAGGGTAGTCTTTTCTCCTTTTTGGATCTTTGTATCAAGTATGTTTACTACGTAACCAAATAAATAAGTGAAAGGTTTCAAGAAATTGTAACCGGAATTCCCTGGCTGTCTCCGCGTTTCCACTGCAGGGGGCATGGGTTCCATCCCTGGTCGGGGAACTAAGATCCCGCATGCTGCATGGCCAAAAAAAAAAAAAAATTATAAAAAGAAATTGTAACAAGGACAAGAATTGGTTAACTCTGGTAAGACTTCATTCTGTCATCGGTAAAAAGGGGGTGAGGATGTCGACATCAGTGGCTAGTGGTGAGGGTTTAAGAAGAGCAGTTAGGAAAAGGGCTTGGTACAGTGTCTGAACCGTAATAATCATTTGATAAAGAAGAGCGGTATTTTAATGAATTCCCTTCTCCACTCTTCTCCAGATCTTGACGCCTAAGGTGAAAAAGTCACCTGCTCCTAAATATTCTCCTGGCTTCTGTGACCCTGTTCATACCCATCTCTTTTCTATATTCTCTCCCCACTTAATCACTGACTATGCCAGGCACTCTGGTTGCCTACTCCACACCCATTTTGCTCTTTTTTAAGAAAATTAAATCTCTGATTTTGCTCAGCATGGCAATGTGTTCAGTTACAAATACCCACCTCCCCAGAAATCCCTTGCACATGCATGAACAGATGAGCCAGTTCTGGCCAATGAGACAAGGACAAAAATCCTCTTGGCATTCCTTCTCCAATAAAAGGCAGAGCTTCATGAGGAGGAGGCATTTGGCCTTCCCTTTGACTTTCTGCCTGGAACATGGGTGTGATGCCTGGAAGTGCAGCAGCCATCTTGTGACCTTGAGGAAGACAGCCTTCCACTATGAAAGGTGAGGAAGAAAGAGAATAGGAAACTCGGTCTTTGGTGAAGTTATTGAGCCATAACAGTCCATCCTGAGTTGGGGAAGAAAAATAAAGCCCTGACTCATTTAGGTCATTGTGGTAGGTTTTTCTCATGTGTGCAGTTGAGATAGGGCTGAACTGACATTGCTCCCAACAGAACTCAAGCACAGAGGATGTGAAGGGTCTTCATCCACCTTCCTCACTAACCTTTCTCCACAGATAACTCAGCTCAGGCCACAGTCCAGCCACCGGCAGTGTATTCCAACTTCAGCCCAGATCTCCCTCCTCAGACCCAGCTCCCAAATGCCACCGCCTGAGGCTCTCAGACCTCTTACACTCAGGTCACTGCCTGCATCCCTCCACCCACAAATAGACTTCTCGTCTTGATCCCTATTTGGGGTCCTGGTTACCACCCACTCCATAAAACAGGACCAGCCTCACATCCAACTTTGATCTGCCCTTAACAGCTCTGAGCTTCAAATCCTGCATCTCTAACCCGAAATGATTACAGGACTTGTTTCACATGGGGTGTGGTGAGGGTTACGTAACATCATCAGGCTTCTAGCTGCTTTCCCGGGAACAGAATGTGCTGACTGAGTAAATGCATAGATCCAGGGGGGCTTAGCAGTTAACCATGTCCTTGGACGCAGCTGCCTGGATACATGTGTGTGCACATGATTTTGGCAGATTTCGGTTGTTCTTAGTTTAAAACTACCGGCAGGGTCTGTGGGCTTTGGTGAAGCAAAAGGAAGATGGGTTGAGATGGATTCAGCATGGTATTTGCATGTGGACTGCGTGCCAGATGCTATTCTGAGTACTGGGGATAAAATAGTGGACGAGCAGTCAAGAGCCCTAACTTTGTGTTGCTGATGCTGTCACTGGGGAGACGGATAGTGAGCAAACCAATTCATTTGGTTGTTGGATGTACAGGGCCAGGCTGTGAGGAGGGCATGAAACAAAACCCACGGGATAAGATGCTACAGGAGGGTGCAGGGGCTGCCATCTGAGTGCAGGGTGGGAAAGCAGTCAGTGAAGAACTCTTGGGGGAGATGACCAGGGTTGGAGCAGAGACCTCCAAGAAGTGAGAGAGGGACGGAATTGCCAGATGGAGAAGATAAAAATGGAGGATACCAGTTCAATTTGAATTTCAGATAAACAACAAATGCATGCATTATTTGGGACATACCTATCCTAAAAAATGATTCAGTACATTGCCACCCAAACTGAATCAGGGTCCCATGAACCATAAAAAAGGACATAAACATACCACATAAGCCAGCTGTCCCACTCCCAGATACTTAGTCAAGAGAAAATGACACTTATGTTCATACAAAGACTTGTACGTGAATGTTCATAGTAGCTTTGTCTGTAGTAGCCACACACCAGCAGCAACACAAACGTCCATCAACAGGTAAATGGATACACAAATTGTGGTGCAGCCACACAGTGGAATACCACACAGCAATGAAGAGAAATGAATTATTCAGTGGGGAGAGGGAAGGAGGAGGGGTAACATGGGGGTAGGGGATTAAGAGGTACAAACTATTAGGTATAAAATAAGCTACAAGAGGGACTTCCCTGGCGGTCCAGTGGTTAAGACTCTGCACTTCCACTGCAAGGGGTACGGGTTTGATCCCTGGTTGGGGAACTAAGATCCCGCATGTCTTGGGGCTTGGCCAAAAAAATAAATACATAAGCTACAAGGACCTAGAGATTATCATAGTAAGTGAAGTAAGTCAGACAGAGAAAGACAAATATCTTATGATATCACTTACATGTGGAACCTAAAAAAAATGATACAAGTGAACTTATTTATAAAACAGAAATAGGCATAGACATAGAAAACAAACTTATGGTTACCAAAGGGGATGGCGGGGGAGAGGGAGAGATAAATTAGTAGTTTGGGATTAGCATATACACACTACTATATATAAAATAAACAACAAGGTCCTACTGTATAGCACAGGGAACTATATTCAATATCTTGTAACAACCTATAATGGAAAAGAATCTGAAAAATATATATACATATATATAACTGAATCACTTTGCTGTACACCTGAAACTAACACAACAGTGCAAATTAACTATATTTCAATTTTTAAAAATGGTTAAGAAAAAATAAAATGAGCTACAAGGATACACTGTACAACACAGGGAATCTAGCCAACATTTTATAATAACTATAAGTGGAGTATCAACTTTAAAAATTGTGAATCTCTATATTGCACACCTGTAACTATATAATATTGTATACCAACTGTACTTCAATAAAAAGATTTAAAAATAAAATATTACTAAAAAAGAAATGAATTACTGATACCTGCATCAATGTATAATTACCTCAAAATAATTACATTGAGTTTAAAAGGCCGGACAAGAAAAAAGTACATGCTATATGCTTTGATGTCGGTAAAACTGAAGAGGCAAACTAAATATAGTGGCACAAAGTATACTTTGGTGGTTTCTTAGGCAGGAGGGGTGGGGACACACAAGGGGAGACTGCAAAGGGGAAAAAAGGTAATTTGAGGTTGACAGGTGTGTTCCGTCTTGACTTTGGTGAAGGTTTTGTATACCTATATGTAGAGAGACGTACATGTCAAAACGTACTAAATTATACACATTCACTATGCACAGTCTACTGTATGTCCATTTTATCGCATAAATCTGTCTTTACAAAATGAGGAGGGTTCATGGTCACACACCCTGGAGTGGTCTATCCAGTGGAAATCCCCACTGCCTCTTCTCCAACCCTCGGGCCCCTGGGATCACCTCAGAGACAGCTGCTGGCCTTGCATGCCCTCAAGTTTTTAGTTCCTACGCGGAGTATTCTCAGCGTTCTTCTCCTTGTGCTCTGCTGTTCCCCATCACAAGACACAATCAAATAACCCCCAACCTCCACTCATGGCCAGACTGCCTTCCTCTTTTTTTTTTTCTTCTTTAATTTTAATTGTGGTAAAATACACATAACACACAATTTACCATCTTCAAAAAACAAAACAGGGCTTCCCTGGTGGCGCAGTGGTTGAGAATCTGCCTGCTAATGCAGGGGACACGGGTTCGAGCCCTGGTCTGGGAAGATCCCACATGCCGCGGAGCAACTGGGCCCGTGAGCCACAACTACTGAGCCTGCGCATCTGGAGCCTGTGCTCCGCAACAAGAGAGGCCACGATAGTGAGAGGCCCGCGCATTGCGTTGAAGAGTGGCCCCTGCTTGCCACAACTACAGAAAGCCCTCGCACAGAAACGAAGACCCAACATAGCAATCAGTCACTCAATCAATAAAATAAATAAATCTTTAAAAAAAAAACAAAACAAACAAACCAAACAAAACCAAACCCAAACCCAAACCAAACAGAATTTACCATCTTAACCACTTCTAAGTGTACAGTTCTGAGGCATTCAGAACATTCACACTGTTGTGCAGCCATCACCAGAGCTCTTTTCATCTTGCGAAACCGAACCTCCAAAACTTGCTGAACACTAACTCCCGTTCCCCCGCTCTGTCCAGCCCCTGGCACCCAACACTCTATTTGCTGCCTCTGTATCTGATTACTCTAGACATCTCATAGAAATGGAATCCTACAGGGACTTCCCTGGTGGCACAGTGGGTAAGACTCCGTGCTCCCAATGCAGGGGGCCCAGATTTGATCCCTGGTCAGGGAACTAGATCCCACATGCATGCCGCAGCTAAGGTGCCCACCTGCCGCAACACAGATGCAACCAACTAAATAAATAAATATTAAACAAAAAAATGAGAAATGGAATTCTACAGCTTTAGTCTTTTGCGAGTGGCTTCCTTTACTAGACAGAATGTCCTCGAGGGTCACCCATGTTGTACTGTGTCAGAATTTTTTCCTTTTAAAGGCTGAATAATAGATAACTAATGAGAACCTACTGTAGAGCACAGGGAACTCTACTTAAGCACTGTGGTGACCTAAATGGGAAGGAAATCCAAAAAAGAGGGGTTATATGTATAGCTGATTCATTTTGCTGTACAGTAGAAACTAATGCAACATTGTAAAGCAATTATACCCCAATAAAATTAATTTAAAAAAAATAAAGGCTGCGTAATATTCCATTGTATGCACACACCGCATTCCGTGTATCCATTCACCCCTCCATGGACACTTGGGTGGCTTCCACATTTTGCCTACTGCAAATAATGCTGCTTTGAGCAGAGGTGCACGGATTTTTCATTGAATTCCTGTTTCCCCTTCTTTTTTTGTTTGTTTGTTTGTTTGTTCTGGTTTGGTTTTGTTTTGGGTTTTTTTTTTTCAGTTTTATTGAGAAATAATTGTCTACATCACTGTATAAGTTTGAGGCATACAGCATGATGATTTGATTACATATACCACCGTAGAACGATTATCTCAATAGGTTCAGCTAACATCCATCATCTCCTGTAGATACAATATAAATAAGTAAAAAGAAAAAAATTAAAGAATTTTTCTCCTTGTGATGAGAACTCTTAAGATATACCCTCTTAACAAGGTTCTATCTGTTATACAGCTGTGTTTCCCATTCTTTTCGGTGTATCCCCAAGTGGAACTTTGGGGATCACATGTTAATTCTATGTCTGAGTTTCTGAGGACCCGCCATACTGTTTCCTTCTCAACTGCTGGCTTGGTTGCCCAAGTATTGTACTTGGCAGACACCAGACCAACATCAGCCCTCCCTCCCTCCGTCCCCACCCAGGGGGCAGCCTCTCCCATGTTTCTGTCAATCACAGGCTCATCCCAGGCCCCTCCCTCCCCCTCCCCCCTCCCCCCTCATCCAGTCCCTTTGCTTCTGGCTTGAAATGTCCCTCTCCCCCTGCCCCCATTCAGCTCGTCCTCTTCAGGGCTGTGTCCTCACTTGAAGTCTGCATCTATCTTGGATCTATCCACGTCTCCCCACCCTCGCTGCCCGCGGCCCACACTAACCCACACACCCCTGGTTCCTGGGTAGCTGCATCAGCCAATAGCTCCCCAAAGCCTTCCTGGACCTCCACTTCCCATCATCAACCCACTCTCCTATCTGGTACTCACGGCAGCCCATCCACAGAGAGCCTGGCACATAGTGAGCCTTCAAAAATATTCACTTTTCTTTCTTTCTTTTTTTTTCCTTTTTATTGGAGTAGAGTTGATTTACAATGTTGGGTTAGTTTCAGCTGTACAGCAAATCAGTTATACACATACATATATTCACTCTTTTTTAGATTCTTTTCCCATACAGGTTTTGACAGAGTATTGAGTAGAATTCCCTGTGCTAGACAGTAGGTCCTTATTAGTTATCCATTTAAATATAGTAGTGTGTATATGTCAATCCCAATGTCCCAATTTATCCCTTCCCCCTTTTCCCCCTGGTAACCATAAGTTTGTTTTCTGCATCTGTACCTCTACTTCTGTTTTGTAAATAAGTTCCTTTGTACCATTTTTAAAACTTCCACATATAAGCGATATCATGTGATATTTGTCTTTGTCTGAGAAAGACACTTCACTCAGTATGACAATCTATAGGTCCAATATTAATATTTTATATATCTACCTCCATCTCTCCAACATTATACACATGTGTATCTCTATCAGACTTTATATGTGTATATATATGGAGATATGTATATTATGTATATACACACATATAATATAGAAATTTTAATATATAACAATTTATATATTTATTAATTATGTATTTATCATATATAAATTCTTATATATATCATAGGTGTGTGTGTATGTGTGTGTGTGTAGAGGGGGAAAGAGATTCATGTAGAAAATTGCTAAAAAATACTTATGTTGGGGTGGAATGATTATGACAGTTTCTTAAAGGTATTTTTAAAGATTTTTTAAAAATTAAAAATATAATATGCAATCTTTGAGAAACCTCAAACTATATCAGAAATGTAGAAAGAAAAATTGTAAAAATCCCTTCCACTTCCACAGGGCCAATAACTACTGACGTTTTCTTGTTTTTTCCCTCTTGAAATTCTTTGGTACAAAAGATGCATATGTACCTGTGTATGTGTGTGCACACGTGTACACACATACACACAGTTTCGTTTCTATGGGAATGGGATCATATTCTACACTTTGTGCGGCAACTTGCCCTTCTTGGTTTTTTGAACCAACAGTCTGTCCTGGACAGTCTTTACCCCACAGTCGTAACCACTATTAATGTTTTGTTTTTCCTTCCAGAGGTTTCTTTGTGCGTACAAAAATATAAATACATATAGAAAAATATACACACATTTTTCAATAGGATCAAGTTCAGACTCTATGTACTGTTACTGACCTGATGGTCTTTCCTCTTTGTGACCCCTCAGCATGTCCCAGGCGACTTTCTACCCCCAGACGTCCCACTGCATCAACCTCTGGACAGTAGCTTACGACTCCACAGAATGGACGCGAGACCACCGGTTTTACCCTTCCTGTATTGATGGACAGAGTATCTACAATATTTTCCAATAGAATGTGCACTTCTGTGAGTCATTCTGTAGGGTTAGTTACTGGAAGTACGTTTTCTGTGTCTGGGTGATGCCTATTCAAAACGAGGAGTTTTGCCTCCTACAAAATCGCCCTCCAAGAGGTCATGCCCTCGAAACCCTCGCCCGCCAGCCAGCCGAGTGTGAGAGTACAAACTCACTCTCGCCCTCCCCAACCCTGGCCTTTGCCGATATTCTCGTGTTTTGGTGAGTCTGCAAGTTAAACCCAGTGTTGCATTATTTCGACTTGCAGTCCCTCATCACCCAAGAAGTGGTGACTCTTCTCCAAACCTTCCTGACCTTTTCTCTATTAATAATTTTCTTCCCATGGCTTCATCTTAACACTTAGGTGTTGTCCCTAACTGTGTCCATTTCCCTTCAGTCTTCCCTCCAATTTCCCTTCTACGCAAACCAGCTTGTAAAGGATTAAACATTCAACATCAGAGACAGAATGGGACAAAATGGCCGCGCTGGAACATCGGGGTAAAAATTAGCCAAAACGGGATCTCAGGAGTGAGATGCGTCAAACAGCCGTGAAGCTGGGGGATGGAAGTCTCTCTTCCATCGGGAACTTGACATCGACGGAACAGCGAGCGCATTGTGAGTCTCCCAGAAGGAGCACCGCGTTGCCTGGCTACCCGGCAGCTGGCCTGGCTTTGCAGCTCGGAGGAGAATTTCAGGGTGGGATGCAAGCTGAGGTTCCAACAACAAATCGGCTGAAGGGTTTAACCCCTTCTTCTTGGGGAGCTCGAGCTGAGGGTCATCCCGGGCCCAGGTAGCCCCGGCCGGGTGATGGGACTTCCAGGACCTTTGGTTTCCTTCGTTGCAAAATGGGCTCAGCGGGACCCGACATGATCGACGGCTACGTAGAATCCTTGAGATTTGTAACCCACCGGGCACTTCCTGGACCTGGTTTCCAGATGAGGGTCTTTCTACTCAGATGTAGGGCTTAGGGATGCTGGTTTAACTCCTCCAACAGAGGGGTCTTGTCAGCAAAATGAGGGCAATAACACCAGTCTTGGTTGGGTTGTGTTGAACTGCATGAGAACGGCCTCAAAAGAGTGGGAAGGTAGTGTCGAAATTCCCTGTTTCTCTTCCTTCAGTCACATCTCTTCAAAACACTTACAGTGGGTCTGCCCTCCTTGGTGACACTGTGCCCCACTGAACCTGCTTATGACTTTGCCATGGCTCCCCGGAAAGTGTTCAACAAGGAATTTACCCAACCCACGGGGTCCGGCCTCCCAGGTCCCCTCTGCTCACCACACTCTGGCCTCCCTGGTTTTCCTTCTGCTCCTTGATCATTCCAACATAATTCCCACCTCCAAGCCTCCCCTGCCCCCGTCAGGGCTGGCTCCTGCTCACTTCATGGGGCTCGGGTTAAATAGCATTTCCTCGAAGAGGCTTCCCCCAACTGCTCCATCTAAAATAGCAGCTAGATGGCCAACAAACACATGAAAAGGTGCTCAACATCACTAATTATTAGAGAAATGCAAATCAAGTCTACAATGAGGTATCGCCTCACACCAGTCAGAATGACCATCCTCGAAAAATCTACAAACAATAAATGCTGGAGAGGGTGTGGAGAAAATGAACCCTCCTACACTGTTGGTGGGAAGGTGGGAATGTAAACTGGTGCAGCCACTATGGAGAACAGTATGGAGGTTCCTTAAAAAACTAAAAATAGAATTACCCTATGACCCAGGAATCCCACTCCTCGACATATACCCAGAGAAAACCATAATTCAAAAAGAAACATGCACCCCAGTGTTCATTGCAGAACTATTTACAATAGCCAGGACATGGAATCAATCTAAATGTCATCAAGAGAGGTATGGATAAAGAAGATGTGGTACATATACACAGTGGAATACTATTCAGCCACAAAAAGGAATGAAACTGTGTCATCTGCAGAGACATGGATGGACCTAGAGACTGTCACAAAGAGTAAAGTAAGTCAGAAAGAGAAAAACAAATATTGTATAATATTGCTTATATGTGGAACCTAGAAAGATGGTATAGATGATCTTATTTGCAAAGCAGAAATAGAGACACAGACATAGGGAAAATATGTATAGATACCAAAAGGGAAGGGTTGGGGGGTGGTGAGATCAGTTGGGAGATTGGGATTGACATATACACATTACTATGTATAAAATAGATAACTAATGAGTACCTACCGTATAGCACAGGGACCTCTACTTAATACTCTGTGGTGACCTAAATGGGAAGGGAATCTAAAAAAGAAGAGATATATGTGTACGTATAACTAGATTCACTTCGCTGTACAGCAGAACTTGACACAGCAGTTTAAAGGAACTACACTCCAATAAATAAATAAATAAATAATAAAATAGCTGCTAAATCCAGGCTTCCTAACCCTAACCCTCTGCCCCAGACCCTCCATGCCACTGGGCTTCCTGAACCCTCCACACACATTCTGTAGATCCCAGAATAAAAACCACCACCACCGCCATCACCACAGCTGTGTTACTCAGAAGACCATTTCATACTCATCAAGGTGGGCACCTGTTGGTTCCCCCAGCCGACGTCCACTCCCCCTTCATTCTGATCATAATGCTTTGCCTGGGGAGCCAGACCATCCCCGCTCTCCGCCCTTGCAGTCTGAGTGGAGATGACATCATTTCCTGAACCGGGAATGGACGGATGTATGTCCCAGGTCTGGCCAGTCAGCATCTTAGGGATTGACTCAGGGATGGGCCTGGAACTTTAGCAGAACTAACAGGATAGAGGCACTGATTCACTGGGGATGTTCAGCTGGTAGGGCCCATGCCTGGAGCTGCTGATACCCATCCTTGCCACCTTGGAGGGAGGGCCTATGTCAGAAGGAAGCTGGATCAGGGAAGAGCAGACCCCATGGACCAAGACATAAAGACTGCATCTTGATGACATCGTTTGAAATGCTGGCTCCAACTGTACCTGAAAGCACCTTGGGCTTCACAGATGTTTAGCCAATACATCCCCACTTATTTCGTTTAAGCCAATTTGAGTTCATTTTCCCTTCACTTACATCTGAAATCCGTGAGACAGGTAACCCTTATCCCAAGCCCTTGTCACCACTCGGTTTCAAAACATTAAAGTCAACCCCGACTCTTCCCTCTTCTCCATCCCCCATATTCAGAGTTGCCATGTCCCATGGAGGCCACCCCATAACCGTGTCTCCCATCTGTCTCATACTTTCCATTCTTCTGCATCCATTTCCCATCTCTCACACTGATACACCTCCTGAGTTACAGAACCCTAGTCCACCCCACCACTAATTCTTCACTGCTTGCTCCTTCCATCCACTCCCCCATCTCAAGAAGGACATCCCAGGACTTCCCTGGTGGTCCAGTGGCTAAGACTTCGCCTTCCAATGCAGGGGGTGCAGGTTCCATCCCTGGTTGGGGAGCTGAGATCCCACATGCCTCATGGACAAAAAACCAAATCATAAAACAGGAGCAATATTGCAACAAGTTCAATAAAGACTTTAAAAATGGTCCAAGGGACATCCCTGGTGGCACAGTGGTTAAGAATCTGCCTGCCAGTGCAGGGGCACGGGTTCAAGCCCTGGTCGGGGAAGATCCCACATGCCGTGGAGCAACTAAGCCTGTGCACCACAACTACTGAGCCTGTGCTCTAGAGCCCGCGAGCCACAACTACTGAGCCTGCGCTCTAGAGCCCGTGCTCCGCAACAAGAGAAGCCACCGCAATGAGAAGCCCGCGCACCGCAACGAAGAGTAGCCCCCGCTCACCACAACTAGAGAAAGCCCGCACACAGCAACGAAGACCCAATGCAGCCAAAAATAAATTAATTAAAATAAAAATTTGAAAAATTGTCCTCTGTTTAAAAAAAAAAAAATCCACATCAAAAAAAAAAATCTTAAAAAAAAAAAGAAGGACATCCTCCTGAAACACAAATGTAACTCCGCTACTCTCCTGCTTAGAAACGTTTCTTCAGTGACAGGAGACAGAAATGCTGTTAACGCAAAGACAAAGGAATGAAAATAAGAGTTGTTTACTGAAGAGCCCAGGAGTAGCTGGCTTCATGCCTAGGCGGACCCAGGTCCTCAAAAACATTCGTCAGAAAAAAAAAAAAAAAAAAAACGTTCGTCAGAGATCCATCTCCCCCCCATCTCTAGGCTCTGATTTCCCCAGCAGGAATCATCCCCAGCCCTTCCACAGAAATCCTAGGGCTGTGTCTCCTTGCCCAGGTGGAGTCACGTGAGCATCCTGGGGACAATTCCAGTGGTTTCTGTTGACCAGGTAGAGGCCACAGGTGTGGAGGAGAGAAGCCAGCCCCACATAAGTCCCGTACGCTGAAGGGGCTGGAGAGAAGGCTTCCTAAAGGAAGAGGGCTTTATTGGTAAAAGAGTGAGTACTGGCTGAGCAAACCTTATACTCACTGCACCCATGCCGAGCACACCAGCATCTCTGAGGTCAAGTTCAGGCCCCATGAGGCTCTCCTGCAGTCTCCTCTGCAGTCATGCTTCACCTTGCCCACCACTGCCACTGCCACACCCTAGTTAGAATAAACGGCCCTACTTCCCTCGAATTCCCTCTCATCCCTAGACTTCTGCACTCTCAACCCTGATACCCGAGCAGGACCCTGTGGGGCCCCCGGACACAAAAGCCTTTCTGTGTCCCCCATTTCTTGATTACAGGAAATGGGCTTCATTCAGCCTCCATGACCTTCCCTGAGTTCCAACAAGCAGGTTCAAACAGTTGCTAATAAGGGAAGGGAGGGGATGTGAGACAAGGGAGGAGCAGCCTTGGGGGCAAGGTCCTGGTTCCCCCTCAAGGGACACACCTAACAATATCTTTGAGCTGTGTTGCAGATACTGAAACCCCCTCCAGGTGGGAGAAGTTAAACGATTAATGATGGTATGCTGCCCACAAGCACGGAGACCCCAGAGCAGTTGGAACCTGTAGGTTGATGACGCTGACTGCCACTTACCTCCCCACCAACCAATCAGAAGAAGGTCCACGAGCCGATCACGCCCTCCTTGAACCATTGCTATAAGACTCCTCACTACCCCCTCCAGGTCAGGACACACAGTTTTGAGGGCATGAGCCCGCCCGCATTTTGCCCGCTTTGCCTGGCAAAGCAATAAAGCTATTGTTTTCTACTTCACCCAAAACTCTGTCTCCGAGAATCAATTTGGTGTCAGGGTACAGAGGCCGGATTCGGCTTCAACCCCGACGCTCATTCCCCTGTTCCCCTCTTTTCAACAAGTTCCTCTCAGCTTTGAATCCTCATCACATACGTTACCCCTCCAGGAAGGTGGTCCTGAGACCCCCACAAATGAGATTCGGTGTCCGAAGTGGGTATGAATGGGTTGACCTATGTAGCACTCCCTGCCTCATTGGGGGTTCTAACCCTGTTTCTTATTCTGGGGACTGCTTTTCCTCTACCCACCAAAGGAGGCCTATTGCAGTGTTCTGTGTGCCCCGGACACAGGGTGAGCGTGTGGCCCAAGCCTTGGGAGGGTTAAAAACTTTCTTCTGGGGACCAGGGAAGCAAGGCTGGTCCTCGCAGATGGATGACCAAGGCGTAGCACCGTTGTGACCTCATGGGGAAGCCTTGCATGACAGCACGCAGACTCAAGTGGTAGAGAGACAGCTGCTGGCTGCTTTCCATCACCCCGAGGACAGCTGCACCCCTACCTTCCCTCCCCGGGATATGGTTACTGGAGCCAAGAAATTCACCCCCTTTGCCTAAACTAGTTTGAGTTGGGCAGAGGTCTGGTGGGGCTGGTTCAGTGCTGCCTCTTGACTCCGTCGAGAAGGAAGGAGTGATAAACTGTCAGGTGCTTATGGGAGGTGAGACTCAACGGTTGGGTCTGTGAACATGGAGATTGCTGGAGGCCTTTCGGTAGGACAGTAGAGATGAAGGATCGGAATGGGGTGAAGGCGGAGAGGGGGATTTGGAGGCGGAGAGGGACTGCGGAGCTAGCTCAAAGGGAGGGCAGAGCAACAGCGCAGCAGCTGAACAGGGGTGTGGGGTCAAGGTGGGCTTTGTGGGCTGGGGTCTACTATTACAGCGTGTCTGTGGGCTGACGGGAATGGTCCAGGAGAGGAGGAAGTCTCAGTGATGCAGGAGAGGGGGAGAGTGCGAGAAGGATGCCCTTGAACAGAGAGGAGGCTGGGGTCCACGGGGACATGGTGGCCCTGGAGAGGAGCACAGCACCAGTGGAAGGAGGGCTGCCGGGGCCCAGACGCGGGTACGAAGGCGGTGTTGGAAGAGTGTGCAGTCCCCTCTTGACTCAAACAGTGGGTGAGGCGCCATTGCCACACCTTCAGTGCTGGACTTCCAGGAACAAGGAAGCAAGCACTGTGCAGGGGCCGGGAACCAGGGCTCTCCCTCCCAGACCACCCGGCCCTGCTGTGTACAAGCTAGTGGACAAACTACCCCCTCCCTTCAGGACTCACTTTCCCTACATGGAAAAAAGGGATCTCTGAAGGCATCCCTCCCAAGGATTATTGTGAGAACACATTGTGAGAATGCTTAACTTTGGTACTTATCGTTTTTATTTTTATTTTAAAAAACATCTTTTTTTCTAGTTTATTTTTTGGCCACGCTGCATGGCATGTGGGACCTTAGTTCCCCTACCAGGGATTGAACCTGTGCCCCCTGCAGGGGACGCGTGGAGTCCTAACCACTGGACCGCCAGGGAAGCCCCCTTTGGTACCTATTTTTGGTGAATGTTACTTATTGCTAGAATGAAACAGTATTCAATGAAATTCAGGAAGAGAGGTATCGGCAAAGTGCAGGGCTTACAAAAGGAGTATGTCCCTCACCTATTGTATGGTATTATTATTATAATAATCTTATATATAACGTAGAATTAAATATATAATACAATGTTATACGTAATAATCATATACATGACCTTACACTGACCTTAACATATAATTATGTTATGACCTTAACATATAAATATAATTATGTAATAATCAACACTAATAATACATGATGAGCTTATTGTAGACTGCCCATCACCTGTTGTAGAATCCACAACGAGGTCCTCATTTCAGCTGACCCTGTGGAATAGTGCTTGGTAGGAATAAACTGGCAGGGAAATGATTAACAGGGTCTTGGATGTTTATTTGGAATCTGGGAGATGGGGCTACAATATGCAATCATCTTCCAGCAAAAGCTAACAGAAGCCTTTCTCCTAGACGTCCGGGAAAATGGAAGACGCTGCGTTATTTCCAATATATGCCTTTGGCTTGGTGCATTAACCTTAATTCTGGCATTTTTACTCCCTCCTGCCTTAAACAGTATTTCTACTGGTCTCTTGGCCTGGGGATCCCGAGGGTTTTCTTAAGCCCCAGGACAAAGCGCCTCGGAGAGATTGGGATGGGGAGCCTTTTATTTGCAAAGTGGTAGAAGAGGCACGGTGAAAGAACCCTGGGGCGCCTCTCTGGGAAACCGCTTCTCTCTTTTTTTTTTTTAATTAATCTTTTATTGGAGTATGGTTGCTTTACAATGTTGTGTTAGCCTCCACTGCACAACAAGATGAATTAGCCACACACACAGATATCCCCTCCCTTTTGGACTTCCCTCCCATTCAGAAAGAGAAAAGCAAATATCATACAATATCGTTTATATGTGGAATCTAGAAAAGTGGTATAGATGATCTTACTTGCAAAGCAGACATAGAGACACAGACATAGAGGACAAATGTATGGATACCAAGGGGGAAAGGGGTGGGGTGGGAGGAAATGGGAGACTGGGATTGACACATATACACTACTGATACTATGTATAAAATAGACAACTGATGGGAACATACTGTATAGCACAGGGAGCTCTAACTAATTCACTGTGGAAACCGCTTCTCTTCAACAATCCACCTCTCTTCAGCCTTTCTTCTCCGCTTGGAGGGCGTGCATGCCTCTGGGGTTACAAGTGACCTAATTTGAAGGCCACGGCTCTACTGACCTTAAGGTCCCCAATTCCTCTGGGAGCCTCCAGCCCTGGGCCCCCTCCGTCTTTCCCGGGACACTCCCAGGCAGCTGCGCCAGACCGCGGGGCGCCAGAAGCCTCCTCTCCTTAATCCCTCTGGCTGGGTCTGGAGGCCCTTGGAGGGGCCAGAAGGCTTGTTGTCTTGTCTTTTCCCTCTGCAGAGGGGCGCTGCCTGAGCCCCCAGCCCAACACCTGAGGTACAGACTTTCTTTTTTTCAGATTTCAATTTTTAAAAAAATTTTTATTGGAGTATAGTTGCTTTACAATGTTGTGTTAGTTTCTACTGTACAGCAAAGTGAATCAGTTATACGTACACATATATCCCCTCTTTTTTGGATTTCCTTCCCATTTAGGTCACCACAGAGCATCGAGTAGAATTCCCTCTGCTATACAGTAGGCTCTCATTAGTTATCTATTTTACACATAGTATGAATAGTGTTTATATGTCGATCCCAATCTCCCAGTTCATCCCACACCCCACTTCCCCCCTTGCTGTCCATATGTTTGTTCTCTATGTCTGTGTCTCTATTTCTGCTTTGCAAATAGGTTCATCTGCACCATTTTTCCAGATTCCACATATATGCGTGAATGTACAATGTTTGTTTTTCTCTTTCTGACTTACTTCATTCTGTATGACAGTCTCTAGGTTGCATATATACAATGCAAATGCATATATACAATGGAATATTACTCAGCCATAAAAAGGGACAGAATTTCTATACCAGTGAGGTCAAGGGAATGCAATCTGGCAAGGAAGGGAAAGAAAGTGTTACTCCTTCCATATCCAGGAGTGGAGGGTGCCTTGACCCTATTAATGTTTCCATATTCAGGAAGGGGGGGAGCACAGGCCCTGTAAATGTTTCCATGACCAGGAATGGTAGACAGAGCCGCTGCCTCTACTCCCATCCCCTTCTGGGGCAGGTGACCCAATAAAGCTTGACTCCAGAGACCATTAGAAGGAGTCAGGCAACAACGGAAGCTTCGGCCATCCTCCCTCCCTTGCAGCCCCACTCAGCTTCAGCCTTCCCTAAGCCCCCACGAGGCCTCGGGTTCCTGCAAACCAGAGGAGGGGAGTTGGGGGTGGGGGCAGGAGGCTCTCACCCCATTCACCCTGCAAACCAAAGGGCAAGAAGGCTCCCAGTTTCCAGCCCTGGTGCAGAGCCCTCTGGGGCCCCAGGAGCTAGGGTCCGTCCCTTAGATGCCAGATATCAGGACAGTGACAGGTGGGTCCCCTCTGGAAGCCCCTGTTCTCCCTCCGTGGTGCCAAGCAGAGGAATTCTGAGACCTTGCCTGCGACAGTCAGATGTGAACTATAAATAAAATTCTATCAAACACCAACAATGGAGCATTCACTCATCCAACAAGTATTCTGCATGCCTAAGTCCCAGGCACTGTGCTAAATTCTGGGGAGTCACAGGAGCTCAGGAAGATGTTCCTTTTCCCCTGGAGGGGGTGGAGTAGGGAGTGGGGGCTCTGACAAAGTCAAGGTAATTTTTTAAATGAATGGAGATGGGTGACAATTTCTTGGACACGACGCCAAAACCACAGGCAACAAAGGCAAAAAGTAGACAAAGTAGGGCTATAGGTAACTTAAAAACTTTTGTGCATCACAGGAAACCATCAACAAAGGGAAAGGGCAGCCTATGGAATGGGAGAAAATATTTGCAAATTATATATAAGGGGCTAATATTCAAAACATATAAAGAACTCCTAAACTCGACAACAAAAAACAAATAAGCGTGATTTAAAAATGGGCAAAGGAAAAGAAAAACACTTTTTATGGCGCACACAGCTTAAAAGTAGCTGTCACTCAAACATGCGCTCACAACTGAGCTGCTTTTGTTTTATTCTAAATAAATCGTTGCTTTTGAGGAACAAAAAAATGGGGGCAAAGGACTTCCATAGACATTTCTCCAAAGATGATAAACAAATGGCCAAAAAGTACATAAAAAGATGCTCAACATCATTAATCATCAGAGAAATGCAACTCAAAACCACAATGAGATACCATTTCACACTCATTAGGATGGCTATTACCAAAGAGAAAGAAAGAAAGAAAGAAAGAAAGAAAGAAAGAAAGAAAGAAAGAAAGGGAAAATAACGAATATTGCCAAGGATGTGGAGAAATTGGAACGCTTATACGCTGTTGGTGGAATTATAAAATCGTGCCACTGCTGTGGAAAACAGTATGGAGATTCCTCAAAAAATTAAAAATAGAACTCCCATATGATCCAGTAATCCCACTTCTGGGTTTATCCAAAAGAATTGAAAGCTGGGTCTCAAAGAGATATTTGCACACCAATGTTCATAGCAGCACTATTCACAGTAGCCGAGAGGTGGAAGCAACCTAAGTGTCCATCAATGTAGAATGGATAAACAACAAAAACAGATATGGTCTATCCACACAGTGGGGTATTATTCAGCCTTTCTATCCCTTCAACATTGTTCTCTCCGGGGTCTTCACACTTGCACTTCCTCTTCTGGGTACATTATTCCCACAGGTCTTCACCTGACTTCTCACTGAGGCTTGAGCTTCAATGTCACCTCTTTAGAGGGGCCTTTTCCAAGAATTCCAGCTAGAAGAGCCCCTTACACCCTCCAAGGTTGTCTGTTACCCCATAGGTGGCCCCACCACCACAATTAACACCCATTCTTTGATGGGATGACTGATGTCTTCTCTAGGTTATTTATAAAATGATCCACAAACCTGCTTCAAGATCCCTCTTCCCCACCCGTCGGAAGCCTGTCCTATGCAGAAATTCCCAAGGAACCAGACGGTTACCCTGTTCTATGATCTCCATTCATTTTGTGTTATTGCAGTGAAAAAAAACAGCACCCAACATAAAACTTAACCATCTTCACCATTTTGTAACATTAAAAAAAATGGAAGTATAGTTGATTTACAATGATTTACAAAGATCTTCTCTTTTAGAGAAGATCTTGACCATTGATCTTAACCATTTTTAAGTGTACAATTCCATAGGGTTAAGTATATTCACATTGTGAAACAGATCTCAGGAACTTTTTTAAAATTTTTATTTTATATTGGAGCACAGTTGATTAACAATATTGTGTTAGTCTCAGGTGTACAGCAAAGTGATTAAATTATACACAGACATGTATCTATTCTTTTTCAAGTTCTTTTCACACTTAGGTTATTACAGAGTACTGAGCAGAGTTCCCTGTGCTATACAGTAGGTCCTTGCTGGTTATCCATTTTAAATATAGCAGTGTGTACCTGTCAATCCCAAACTCCCAGGCTATCCCCCACCCCAACCCTTCAGAACTATTTCATCTTGAAAATCTGAAATTCTACACCAATTAAACAATAACTCTCATTCCCCCTTCCCCCAGCTCCTGTTAACCACTGTTCTACTTTCTGTCGCTATTCCAGGCACCTCATATAAGTGGAATCGTACAGTCCTTTGTGACTGCCGTATTTCACTTAGCGTCATGTCCTCAAGGTTCATCCGTGTTGCAGCAGGTGTCCGAATTTCCTTCCTTTTTAAGGCTGAATCATTCCTTTGTATGGATGGACCATATTTTGTTTATCTAGTCATTCATCAGGGGACATTTGGGTTGCTTCTATCTCCTGGTTATTGTGAATAACGCTTCTAGGAACGTGACTGCACAAATATCTCTTTGAGGGATATCTCTTCCCTGGTGGTGCAGTGGTAAAGAATCTGCTTTCCAATGCAGGGGACGCGGGTTCGACCCCTGGTCGGGGAACCAAGATCCCACATGCTGCCGGGGAATGAAGCCCGCGTGCCACAACTGTTGAGTTCGTGTGCCTCAACGAGAGAGGCCACATGCCTCAACAGAAAGATCCCGCGTGCTGCAACAAACACCCGACACAGCCAAGAAAATAAGGAAAATAAATAAAAATTTTAAAAAATAAATAAATATTTTAAAAAACCATCTCTTTGAGATCCTGCTTTCAGTTCTTTGGGGTGCAGACCCAGAGGCGGGAATGCTAGATAGACACTCAGTCTGTTTTGCACATTCCTCTTGCCCCGGCACAGTGTCTGGCACTCAGGAAGGTCTTCGGAGGTAATAGCTGTGCCTAGAAAGGGTCTTGGAAAGAGTCCTGCTTCCTTGGCTCTCCCTGTGTACCCAGCATCTGCCAAGAACTCCCAATATATGATCTCTTTTGAGGTAGGAACTGTTATGACACCCATTCCACAGGGGCCCAGAGCGGTGAAACCCCTTGGCTGGGAAGAGCTGCAAGAAAAGCAAGGTTGGTGGGGCAGAGGCTGGGTCTACGGGAACTTCCAACAAACGCTAAGGGGTGCGGTCGTCATCCTAAGGGGCGCCAGCTGGTTTTTAGCAGGGGGGGTGCTGCAGTTAGGTTTTTCTCTGGCAAAGACCCCTCTGACTGCAAGCCCGGAGTGCATCCGAAGCCATCAGAGCGGGGAAGATGGGTTCGGAGCTCTTTGCAAAATCCAGGGAGACACAGGGAGACCCAGGCCAAAGATGTGGCCAGGGACTCAGGAGGAAGAGGGATGGCTCGAAAGGCATCTAGATGGACCGCTGGACGCGACTTAACGCGCAAGGCATGGGGCTGGAGAAGCCGTTGAAGGCACCCAGGTTCCCGCCTGGCACACCGTGTGGCTGACCGGTAGCTCCCCTCCCTAAAAATGGGAGCACGCTTAGGTCGAAAAGGATAGCAGGTGCTGGGCAGGGATCTCCCCAGGGAGGGCCGGCCGCGTGTTTCCCCAATTGCTGGGCCTGCAGGTGTGTCCGTGGATCAGATGACGGCTGTGGGGGTGGAGAGGGCTGAAGGCAGGAAGGGGCAGGGAGAGCTGGGGCCGCGGAGCCCAGACTTCATCGGACACAGCTGTCTGGCGGTGGAAGGGATCGGTCGTCTGGGCTGGCCTGTCCCCTGGTTCTCCCTTTTAGAGAAGATTGTTTTGTTCTTCTCGCGTCGAAAGGGATATCGTGGCTACTTAAGAAATTACATACTCAATACCTTCCAATAATCTATAAGGGAAAGGAATCTGAAAAAGAATATGTATGTATATGTATTTGTATACGTATTACTGAATCACTTTGCTGTACACCTGAAACTAACACAACATTGTAAAGCAACTCTACTTCAGTTAAAAAAGAGAGAGAGAGAGAAAAGACTAATAAAATAAAAATGCAAAGAAAAGAAATTATAGAAAAAATATATTAAAGGGAAAAAAATGAAAATCACCTACAAGCAGACTGACGAGAGATGAGCCCCAGAAACATTTTATTGTTTTTACAGATTTTTTTTTTTGGATGTGGATCATTTTTTTAAAGTCTTTTTTGAATGTGTTACAATATTGCTTCTGTTTTATGTTTTGGTTTTTCGGCTGCGAGGCATGCGGTATCTTAGCTCCCCGACCAGTGATCGAACCTGCATCCCCTGCATTGGAAGGCAAAGTCTTAACCACTGGACCGCTAGGGAAGTCCCTGTAAACATTTTAGAGTATTTTCACCCATTTTTTTCAATGCAGATATACTCGTGAAAACTACTTTTAATGAAATTGTGACGTACCATTCATTCACCCATCCAACAGTTTTTAGCTGAGTGCCTATTACGTGCAAAACATCGTTGTAGGTGCCAGGGATACAAAAGCGAAAAAAACAGACGAAATTCCCTGCTTTTGTGGTGTTTACGTTCTGCTTTTTTTCACCTAAGATTATCTCACAAGCCCTGTCCCTCCTCTCAGTAAACATTTTTTAGAGACATGACTTGTAATGACAGCTTACATCTTCATCCTATGCATATATTAAAATGCATTTGCCATTCAGAAATAATTGGACTTTCCAGCTCATTTCCATTTTTTCATAAATGTAAAAAAAAAAAAAAGGAACGAAAATCCTTGTACATGCATTGTTTTGTGCCCTGCCACTTCCTTTCTTACAGAGAATCCCCAGGAGTAGAATTATAATATTTGGTCAATGGGAAAATAGTTGAAGATTCTTGACAGAAGTTAAAAAAATTCTCCATCATCAGGCAACACAGAGATAATAATGACTCTTAAGGTTTGGGGATATTTATTCCATTAGTTTTTCTATGCATACCTATCTATGTGTCTGTCTGTCTATCTGCCTATCTATCTGCCTATTTATCTACCTACCTATGTAGACTTTGCCGTCATCGGAAACTGCATGTCTGAAATCTCGATATTAACTCATCTTTGCTCTCATCGCTGGCCCCAGTCCCTGTAGGTCTTCCCTTCTCCCACCCCCCACACAATTCTGTGACTTATGGCACATTCAGTTCACTACAGCCGACTTCAGCCCCTCCTGGTCTAATTTAAATTCCACGGTCCATTCTGACAATAACTGTTAGTGTTTTATTGCTCTGTAACAAACTACCGCAAACCTGGTGGCTGGAGAAGGTGCCCATTTATCACCTAACCATTCTGTAGGTCAGAAGTCCAATCAGGCTCAACTGGGTCTCTGTTTAGGGTCTCACGAGGCTGAAATAAAGCTGTAAGCTGGGCTGAGCTCTCCTCTGGAGGCTCTGGGGAAGAATCCACTTCTACACTCTTCCTTCACTGTTACTGGTCGTGGTAAGCCAGCCTCCACCCTGGAAGTGGCTCTCCCCTAGTCAAGCCTTCAGATGACTGAAGCCTTGCCTGACATCTTTTTTTTTTTTCCTTTAAAAAATTGGGACTTCCCTGGCGGTCCAGTGGTTAGGATTCTGCACTTTCACTGCTGAAGGCGCGGGTTCAATCCCTAATCGGGGAACTAAGATCCTGCAAGCTGCGCAGCACAGCCAAAAAAGAAGAAAATTGTAGCAAAATACACATAACGTAAAACTAACCATGTTAATCATTTTTAAGCATACAGTTCAGCGGTATTGAATACACTCATAACGTTGTGCAACCATCACTACCATCCATCTCCAGAGCTGTTTTCATCTTGCAAAACTGAAACTCTGTCCCCATTAAACACTAACTCCCCATCCTCCTCTCCCCCAGCCCCTGGCAATCCCCATTCTACTTTGTCTCCAAGAATTTGACGACTCTAAGGACCTAATATAAGTGGAATCGTGCAGTATCTGTACCCTCTACAAGGGTTCCAATTTCCCCACATCCTTGTCCACATTTGTTATTGCCTTTTCTTTTTCTTTTTTTCTTTTTCGGAGGGTAGCCATCTCGATGGTGTGAGGTGCTTGGGGCGGTAGTTTGCCGAGGAAGGGTTTTAAGCTAGGAGAGACACGACTTGTGTTTTCACGTTTGTCTGATGGCTGTTCGGAGAACGGTCGTGTGGGGGTGAGAGAGGATGCCATGATAGAAATTTACTGCCCTCGTCAAGAGACAGATGGCAACCGGCTCCAGAGCAGTACGATGGGGATAGACAGAAGTGGAGAGATTTGGGATAGATTTTGGTGGTGGGGATAGAAAAAAGACGGCAATGAGGAGGGAAATTTACGCCTGGAAATCTCACTACAACACTCACACAAGGCCCAGTGTCCAGGTGAAAATTTCAGGCCAACAGCTTTGCATGGAATTTCCCCTGATTCGTGAGCTGAAAGCCCACCTAGAGTCCAAGCTACGAAGTTAGCCTAGGTACCCCACTAACACAATTGGCTCTATAGTACTGTACTGTAATAGGTTTATAATACTTTTCACGCAAATAATACATAAAAAACAAACACAGGACTTCCCTGGTGGCACAGTGGTTAAGAATCCACCTGCCAATGTAGGGGACACAGGTTCAAGCCCTGGTCTGGGAAGATCCCACATGCCGCGGAGCAACTAAGCCCGTGCGCCACAACTACTGAGCCTGTGCTCTAGAGCCTGCGAGCCACAACTACTGAGCCCACGTGCCACAACTACTGAAGCCCACGCACCTAGAGCCTGTGCTCCACAACAAGAGAAGCCACCATGCACCACAATGAAGAGTAGCCCCTGCTCACTGCAACTAGAGAAAGCCCACGCGCAGCAACAAAGACCCAATGCAGCTAAAAATAAATTTAAAAATTTTTTTAAAAACACAAAAAATAAACATTTTTAATGTACAGTGCCTTGAAAAGTACAGTAGTCCAGTACAACAGCTGGCACACAGGGACTGGCATCAAGTGAACAGGCAAGAAGAGTTACTGACTGGATGAGGGAGAGGAGGTGGGAGATGGCAGAGCTGAAGGATCGTCAGCAATAGGAGACAGAGGGCAAGCTGCAATTTCACTCATGCCTGACGTTGATGGCACAGGTTCTGGTTCCTTGCTGGGTTCAGTTCTATCTACCCTCTTGAAAAAACGATCCAGTGATGTCTAGGTAGTAGTTCTTTTTTTCTTGTCATAGATGACATGGAAGCACTGGATTGCATTCTGAACAGCTGCTGCAACCTTCGTGTCCTGTTCTACATTTGGGTCCTGTGCCTCAAAAACTAACATTGCCTCCTCAAATAAAGAAAACCCCCTTGCCATTTCCTGCGTTGTGAATCTCTTCTTAGCAGTACCAGCTACATCACCACTGCTTGCTTCGAACAACCTGGGCTTGAAATAAAGATACTGTACTACTGTACTCTATACAGTACTGTACAGTAAAGTACACAAGACCACAACCACTTGTAGAGGATGCATGCACATGACAATGTACGCCAGACACGTGAACTAACTTACGTGATTGGACACGCGAACGCACGTTCGCATCTTTGAAGGTTCGCAACTTGAAGGTTCGTATGCAGGGGACTTACTGTATATGGAGACTGTGGCCGGGAGAGGCTTGTGTTGACATCCATGCTTCTGCCTGTGATAGGTATTTCCCTTCCCCAAGAGATGTGTCGGTGGGGCTTGGATTCCCAGAGACTTTGGAGGTTAATGACCAGCCAAAGGCCTTGCTCCCTGAGAACGAGAGATCAATTCCTTCCAGGGGAGGAATGCCAGCTTGTCTAGGATAAGTCTGGGAGCAGCACGGGGGGCATTTCTGCTTCTCTCATTCTCCTAAGCTCCCCTCTTGAAAAAGGATTGGGGCCCCAGGAGGCAGATTTGGGCAGAAGATCGGAAATGGGCAAGAACAAATCTCTCCTGTAAGTGTGGGCTGGGCTGCCGCCCCGTTTGCTGGGTCACAGAGAGGCCAGGGTTCCTGCTGCTGCCCTACCCGGGCCTGAAATGCCTGGGAATCCCAGCGTGAATCGTTCATCATGGATTGTTTTGCAATCTAAAAAACATTGTATTAAAATATTGTATATCTTTAAAAAATTTTTTTTAATTTTTATTGGAGTATATAGTTGCTTTACAAGGTTGTGTTAGTTTCTGCTGTACAGCAAAGTGAATCAGTTATACGTGTACATATATCCCCTCCTTTTTAGGTTTCCTTCCCATTTAGGTCACCACAGAGCATTGAGTGGAGTTCCCTGTGCTATACAGCAGGTTCTCATTAGTTATCAATTTTATATATGTCATATTTTATGACATACATATAAAATATATGACATATTTTATATATGTCAATCCCAATCTCCCAGTTTGTCCCATCCACCCCCTCCCCTTGGATACTTGGTATCCATAATTTTGTTCTCTACATCTGTGAGTCTATAATATTGCTTATATGTGGAATCTAAAATATTATACATGTTGATTACTGAGGTTTTTTTTGGTGCCTCCTTAAACTTCGGGAGACTCGCCTAACCCCAGCCTGGGCCCTTAACTGGTGCGAAGTGCAGGGTGCTGGTTCCAGCCCTGTGGAATTCGCCGCATGGGTCTTTACTTTCCAACTGGGAGGACAGGACACGTAGGGAGAAGTGACCCCAACCCTCTGGGGCTAATTAACACCTAGAGGCAGGGGCTAGAGTGTGATGGATCGATACCTTCACTATTCTCCACTCTACTTTTGCTCAAGGAACATTAGATTCCCCAAGCTGAAGCTGACCCAGGCGGGAGGGGCAGGCAGGCAACCAGTGCGCATTCCAGGAGAGAGAGAGAATTTATGGGAAACGCATTTTGGCTCCTATGGAGAACTCATGGCATGCCTCCAAAAACCAGGGATAAGAAGGACTTCGTATCTCCCACTGGAGGAAAGAAGCATGTCCCCGGAAAGCACAGAGAGCTTAGAAATGCAGAAATCACCTGTTACCATGTATGTAGTTGTGCGTTTACTCTGTCCAAATACAATGAGACTACGACTCTGTTATGGGCTGAATTCTAATCCCCCCAAATTCATGCACTGAAGTTCTAACCCCCATCACCTCAGAAGGTAACTGAATTTGGATTTAGGGCCTTTAAAGAGATAGTTAAGGTAAAATTAGGTCATTAGGGTGGGCCCTAATCCGTTGATCAATGTCCTTATAAGAAGAGTGAATAGGGACGCACAGGGGGAAGACCGTGTGAGGACACAGGGAGAAGGCGGCTGTCTACACGCCAAGGAGAGAGGCCTCAGGAGAAACCAACCCTGCTGACACCTTGATCTCGGACTTCCAGTCTCCAGAATCATGAGACAATGCACTTCTGTTGTTTAAGCCCCCCTAGTCTGTGCTGCTTTGTTACAGCAGCCCTAGCAGACTAATACGACTTAACATCTGAAATGAAAGGACAGTGCTGAGTTTATTTTTCACCATAATAAGGGAGAGCTGTGATAGTCAGGCAGTCTCTCTGCACAGAATGGGCTGATTTCATGCAGGGTTTGGCTTTCGGAGGTTGGCGGGCCTTTGGAGGCATAAACAGCTTCACGTTGTCTGTAGGACTGTGGTCTCTCAAGTGAGACCCATGTTGATTGGTTGGCACCCAGAGGCGTGTTTATCAGAGTGAGTCCGTCCTTGATAGGCTCTTTCCCTGGCTGACTTTCCAGAGCACAGTGGTGACACGTATTGTTTGGCTCGCAAAAGCACGTTCGCTGAGGCAAGTTGCCATGGATCAGTCGAATGGGTTTAAAACGGATTCTGATGGCGGCTTGCTCTTCCCTGGCTGGGGAACCAGTCTGTCTTTTTTTGAAGCTTGTGGGAACTTTCTTACACGCTGCTTGCTTGCTGGATGATGGTGGCCCACAAGGCCATCAGCTCCCTGAAAACAGGAATGTGATCTGAATTGCTTATCTAAACGCATGCCGGTGACTGGCAAAGAGTAGGCACTCAGTACATGTTGGAAATTATGATCATTCCCTGGTCAGTGTGTCTTCCGGTGTGCATCTAGGCTCCTTGAGTGAGAGCGGCCTGGTGAAGACGTGCACATCTTGGGAATTCCCTGGCGGTCCAGTGGTTCAATCCCCCGTCGGGGAACTAAGATCCCACAAGCCGAGAGGTGTGGCCAAAAAAAAAAAAAAAAAAGTGCACATCTTCTGTTTCTATACCTAAAAGCAGAAGAGGAGGAGCTTGAAGGAGAAGGCAGGGCCAGGAAGCCAGGAGAACAGAGGTTCAAAGAAGGCAAGGGAAGAAAGTGTTTTTAAGGAGGAGGAAGAGGCCGACGGTGTTGACGGCTGTGATGAAGCCACATAGCCGAGGACAGACAGTGACAGCTGGATCTGACTACAATGGTGGATTTTGAGCAGAGCAGTTGCAGGGGCGTGGGGGTGGGTGGAAGCCTGTTTAGAAGGAACTGGTGAGAGAGTGTGTCCTAAAATATGGTGTATTAATAGAAAATCTGAGGTATGTGAAGGCCAACGGGTCAGAAGATGACTTGTCATTAATGAGAACCTACTGTAGAGCACAGGGAACTCTACTCGGTGCTCTGTGGTGACCTAAATGGGAAGGAAATCCAAAAAAGAGGGGATATGTGTATACATATAGCTGATTCACTTTGTTGTACAGCAGAAACTAACACAAGATTGTAAAGCAACTATACCCCAATAAAAATTAATTAAAAAAAAAAAGATAGTTTGTCAGAAACAGACTCACAGAAATAGAAAACAAACGTATGGTTACCAAAGGGGAAAGGGCAGGGGGAGGGATAAATTAGGAGTTTGGGATTAACAGGTACACACTACTATGTATAAAACAGATAAACAACAAAGTCCTACTGTATAGCAAAGGGGACTATATTCAATACCTTGTAATAAACTATAATGGAAAAGAATCTATAAAAGAATATATCTATATGTATATCTGAATCACTTTGCTGTACACCAGAAACTAACACAACATTGTAAATCAACTATACTTCAATTACAAAAAAAAAAAAAAAAAAGATAGTTTGTGACTCACAGATCCCAAGAGGAGGGGGCACACCGGGCCATGGCAGGCCACACAGGGAAGCACCGAGGTCGCCCAGGAGGCGGAGGGAGCGAGGGGAGACCATGAGCAAGAGCCCTTGCTGTGGTTTCCGAGGGCGGGCGGGGGTGGGGGGGAGCAGGCGACTAGAGGAAGCCAGCTTAGGAGTGGCTAGTTGGAATGACTTCAGCGGGTTCTGAGCCCCAGGGGACGTCCCCAGTCCTCTGGTACCTGGCTCTGGGGTGATGAGAGCAGAGGGAGGTGGCCCAGGGTGTGAGAGGCGGACAAGGGAGCAGTGAGAGGCGGACAAGGGAGCAGTTAGGGGTGTGTGGACCCTGGATTGAGCGGATTGTATTTGAAGAGCATGCCCCCAGGGAGAGGACTTCTCCTGGGGAGGGCGAGGGGGTGCAACGAAAGAGGGAGGAGCCCAGCAAGGGGACCCAGGCATATCGCTGGGTCGCCCAGAGCAGCGTGTCTCACCGGTTCTCCTTGGATCCTACTTTTCACCAGTTTTATTCCCATTTTCAGGGGCTGATGGTCTTTTCCCTTCATGTTCTAATAAAACAGCTCAGTGTCCTGAAGCTCTCTGACCGTGACCAGCACAGAGGAAGGGCCTGGTTATTGCCGTTTGGAACTAAATTCCAAAATATATCCTGAATGTAACCATAAGAGAATGGGAATATTTCCAGTGTTATTGTTTGTCAGCTCACTGAGTCTATACTCTCTCTCTCTCTGTGTCACACACGCATGCACACACACACACACACACACACACCCCAAAACGTAAGTACGTATTGATGAACATTGTCTATTTTTTGGAATGGTAATAAGATGTAGTCATTCATAAGGGGATGCAAGTGTAGCTTCCAGTAGCATTCAGGCACACCCTGTGTTCACCTATTTTTAAGCCAGTTGCCACCCCATGGATCTTCCAAACAGAACTTGGAGTCTCTGCTCCATGCAAGCCTTGGTGAGGAGTTGAGTTTTCAGTTCAAGAACTATAGGAATCTTTTGGAGGATTTTAGGTAGAAGAAAACACAGTCAGATTTTCATTTTAAAAAGGCTATGGAGAACCTAGGCAAAACATTCTCTGACATAAATTGTAACAATATTTTCTTAGATCAGTCTCCCAAGGCAAAAGAAATAAAAGCAAAAATAAGCAAATGGGACCTAATCAAACTTATAAGCTTTTGCACAGCAAAGGAAACCATAAACAAAACAAAAAATAACCTACAAACTGGGAGAAAATATTCGCAAATGATGCCACTGACAAGGGCTTACTTTCCAAAATATACAATATCAAAAAACAAAAAACCCAATCGAAAAATGGGTGGAAGACTTAAATAGACATTTCTCCAAAGAAGACATACAGATTTCTCCAAAGAACACGTAACAAAAAGCACATGAAAAGATGTTCAACATCACTAATTATTAGAGAAACGCAAATCAAAACTACAGTGAGGTATCACCTCACACCAGTCAGAATGGCCATCATCAAAAAGTCTACAAATAATAAATGCTGGCGAGGATGTGGAGAAAAGGGCCCTCTCCTACACTGATGGTGGGAATGTAAATCGGTGTAGCCACTATGGAGAACAGTATGGAGGTTCCTTAAAAAACTAAAAATAGAGTTACCATATGATCCTGCAATCCCACTTCTGGGCATATATCTGGACAAAACTCTAATTCAAAAAGATACATGCACCCCAATGTTCACTGCAGCACTGTTTCCAAGACATGGAAGCAACCTAAATGCCCATCGACAGAGGAGTGGATAAAGAAGATGTGGTACATATATACAATGGAATACTACTCAACCATAAAAAAGAACAAAATAATGCCATTTGCAGCAACATGGGTGAACCTAGAGATTACTATACTGAGTGAAGTAAGTCAGAAAAGACAAATATTATATAACTTATATGTGGAATCTAAACAACAATACAAATGAATTTATTTACAAAACAGAAACAGTCTCACAGACATAGAAAACAAACATATGGTTACCAAAAGGGAAAGGGGAGGGGTAAATGAGGAGTATGGGATTAACAGACACAAACTACTATATATTAGTATAAAATAGATAAGCAACAAGGACCTACTATATAGCACAGGGAACTATATTCAATATCTTGTAATAACCTATAATGGAAAAGGACCTGAAAAAAATATAACTGAATCACTTTGCTGTATACCTGAAACTAACAGAATATTATAAATCAACTATACTTCGATTTGTTTAAAAAGGCTATGGAGAATGGATTCTAGGGGGTAAAATGCCAGGGAGATAGGATGTGATTTCAGGGACCCAAGCTAATGCAGTGGTGGCCTTTACTGTATTGGAAACAATGAGATCAGGTCTGAGGAAAGAGCTATTTCAGGAGGCAGAACTGGCGGGGCTGTCGGGTGATGGTATATGCCAGGTGTGGAGGGGAGACTGACAAGGACATCACCCACATTCCTGGCTTGGCCCCTGAGGAGAACTGCCGTACAGTGTCTGTGGAGGGCGGGTCCCCTGTAGGACCAAGATCGTGTCTAAATGTGCCTTTCTGGGCAGAGAAATTCTAGAAGGAGGTAGAGCCAATTGTGTCCACCCTCTGGGAGGAAAGAGGTTACCTCCTGAAAGCAGGGCTGGCTACACAGTTCGTGGGACCCAGTGTAAAATGAAAATTGTCCAAAAAGCATGAAAAAATATGCATTGAGGGTATTAAAATATAATGTTTCCTTCCTTCCTTTCATGATCTCGCTCATGACCCGTTCTGCTATTTTCCCTTTGCTAATTGATGCCCTGCCCCCTTGGGTACAGGGATAGTTGTGGGGTGAGTGCAGACCCTCCCAGGCAGCTGGGAGCCCTCTCCGTGATTCAGATATGTGTGCAGAGCCCACCAGCTACTACGTTCCTCTTCCCATCTGAGCCAGAGTGAAGCATCGCGCCCTGGTCAGGGCAGGGAAGCCAACCAAGTATTTCCCCTTCTCATCCATAACTGGATGGATGGACCATTTCCAAAGGTCTGAATCAGGGGAGGGTAAGAGTCTTGCCCCCATCTGATTGCCCACTGAGGGTACCCTTCCTCCTCCTCCCCATCGCTTCCCCTTCTGTCTATCTCATCTCTCTCTGTCTCACTCTCATAAGGACCTTTGCCTTTGGATTTAGGGTCCACTCAGGCAATCCAGAATGACCTCGTGTCAACATCTTTAACTTAATTACATCAGCAATGACCCTTTTTCCACAGAAGGTTAACATTCACAAGTTCCGGGGATTTGGACGAGGATGTATCTTTGGGGGGTAACCACTGGACTCTCTACACTGGCCATGCCTGAGAGAGAAAGTGTTGGGGGTACGTGGGGGCCATATCCTCCCCCCTTCCCCTGCGCCCCCCTCTCAAAGGAGAACTGGGTCCTTGAGAAGGAAGAGGGAGGGGAGGAGAAAGGAGACACGTAAGAATAAGACTCCAGCAGGCTCCTTTTTATAAAGTTGCTGCATTTTATAAAGTTCATTCTTGCCCAGGTTGGGGAATGAATGGAAGGAAGGGAGACCAGCAGAGGGGCTGGTACATTGGCTGTTATGGGTTGAATTATGTGCCCCCCACTGCCAATTCCTATGTTGAAGTCCTAACCCCCAGCACCTCAAAATAGGACCTTATTGAAAATAGGGTTGTTGCAGATGTAATAAGTTAAGATGAGTCACACTGGAGGAGAGCGGGCCCCTAATCCAATATGACTGATGTCCTTATAAAAAGGAGAAATTTGGACACAGAGACACCCGCACACAGAGAGAATGCCTTGTGAACATGAAGACAGAGATCTGGGTGACACACGTACAAGCACGCATTGGTGTTCTACAGGGGATGCCAAGAATTTCCAGCAAAGGACCAGAAGTTAGGAGACTGGCACGAACAGTCTCCTTCACAGCCCTCAGAGGAAACCAAATGCCAACATCCTGGTCTCAGACTCCTGGCCTCCAGAACGGAGAGAGAATAAATTTCTTTTGTTTAAGCCACTCAGTTTAGGACACATTTTTTAATGGCAGCCCTGGAGAACTAAGACACGTGCCTACACAAGAGAAATGAGGAATCGACCAGGGAGGTGGGAGTGGATGAAACAGAAGTGGCAGGAATCAAGGGTGATTTAGGAAGGAGGAGGGGAAGCTGAAGGTGCATGTTGGAGACAGGACGGATGGATTTGATGCTGGAGTTGAGGGAGAGAGGAGAGTCAAGGACACCATCCAGATTCCTGATCTTTACAGCTGGTGGCACCATTTTGTGAGCTTGAGAAAATTGGAAAAAGTGGATTTGGGGAGGGGTGCAGTAGGCGGGATGGGCTTGATGAGATCAATTTTGAATTTTTCTTGAGTCTGAGATATCAGATCCACCTGGGAAGAATGCCCAGGTCATAAGCGGATATACAGTTTAGGAGCCCAGAAGAGAGTCTGTGGGTGAGGATAGAGATGTGAAAGGCAGGTGGCCCTTGAAGCCCTATGGGTACGTAAGATTTCCCAGGGAACTAGTGTGGATGGAGAAGAGCCGGTCCAGGATGGAGCTGTGATGAACTCAACATTAAGGTTTTTACCATCTAGTTGGGAGGAGGAATCTCAATGAACAAAACATTATAGAAACCACAGAAGTTATCTAACATCCTGAGACAAAGGTCCTTCTTGAGTCATTCATTATTTCATTGTTTTCTCCTTCACTCTTGCCCAGTAATAGTACCTTTTTTTTTTTTTATTCTGCACCACATGGCATGCGGGATCTTAGTTCCCCGACCAGGGATCTAACCCGTGCCCCCTGCAGTGGGAGCACAGAGTCATAACCACTGGACCGCCAGAGAATTCCCTAATAGTACATTCTTCAGGTCATGAATTTCTCAGGCTGGTGATGCAGACATTCAGCAAGGGGGCACATCCAGAAGGCAGAAACCAACCCAGTAAGACATAAGACTGTGTGTGCTCAAAACTGAGTATTTATAATACTCAGTTTATACACAATGTCTGTCCATCCGTCCATTTATCCCTCCATACAGGAAATACCAGATACTTCATGAAGGGAGTGGTGAACCCAGAAAGGCAAGAGAAATTTGCAACAACGTAATTAATTGATGATTTATTTGTCTGTTAACTGTGTTTCCCATGAGGCCAGCAGGTAGCAAACTAATGGCCTATGGGTCAAATCCAGCCCACTGCCTGTTTTTGTATGGCCCATGAGTGGCGAATGGTTTTAATATTTTTAAATGGTTGAGAACAAATCAAAAGAAGAATATTTTGTGACATGGGAAAATCATGTGGAATTGAAATTTCAGTGTCCCTAATAAAATGGAAAGCAGTCACATTCATTTACATACACATTGTCTGTGGTAGATTTTGCACAAAATGTCAGAGTTGTATAGTTAAAACAGAGACTGTATGGTCCACAAAGCCTAAAATATTTATCTGGGTTTTTTGTATTTGTATTTTTTTTCGCTGAAAGTTTGCTGACCACTAGATTATAGGTTCCAATAAGAAAAAGACATCAAGTTAGTTCAAAACAAAATCTCCAGCACCTAGCACAATGCCCGGCATATTACATACGGTAAAAAATATTTCTTATGTAAATAAATGTGCAGATGGGGCTTGCCCCATCTTCCTCCAGCCTTATAAATGGAGGCTGTTGTAGAAGCTCAGAGGACCTGCATTGTTACTGGTTCTTGCCTTCTCTGCTACCCTATTCAGTGTAAAATCTTTAATGGCTGGGATCAAGTCTTATGTATCTTTTCTTCTGTAGAATCTTATCCAGGGAAGACGTCTGCTATGGATTGAATGTTTGTCTCCCACAAAATTCGTATGTTGAAACCCTAACCCCCAAGGTGATGGTATTAGAAGGGACCTTTTGGAGGTGATAGGTCATGAGAGTCAGAGCCCTCATAAATGGGATTAGTGCCCTTACAAAAGAGGCCCCACAGAGATCCCTTAACCCTTTGGCCATGTGAGGAAACAGCTAAAAGATGGGCCCTCAGTAGACACCAAATCTGCTTGCACCGTGATCTTAGACTTCCCAGCCTCCAGAACTGTGAGAAATAAGTGTTTGTTGTTTATAAGCCATCCAGTTTGCGGTATTTTTGTTATAGCAGCCTTGATGGACTAAGACAGTATCAGTCAAAGTTTGAATGGGTTGGTCCAAGCATTTCGCTTCCAGGCACCTGTGCTCTGCAGTGAATCCTGGACGGCTCATAAAACCTCGTCATGGCCTGGAGGAAATATTCCTCTGTACAGTACCTCTACATTTGTTTCATTCTACGCTCTCCAAGAAACCTCCTGATTTACTTTATTTCGAGGTGGTCAACAAACCCACAATCTTCCAGTCCCTACAGAGAATTTCTTCTCATGCTCCCTTTGTAACTCACTCACAACACTGGCTGACATTTATTGAGAGCTTACTTTGCACTAAGTCCATTACAGACATTATCTCCTCTAAGCATCAGAAGAGAGAGTTGGGGGGGGGGAACCCTAACTCTCTTGCTTTTTTCCCTAATAGGCAGACAAGACCAGTTTAGCACCGCAGCAAAGAGAATGTCATTCATTATAGCCCTCAGGGAAAAGTTCCAGGTGAGTCTCTGAATGGTTCACCTGGAGTCATGTGCTCATCCCTGAGCCAATCACAGTGGTCACAGCAATAGAATAGAGTGACCAGGCCTGGGTCAAACAATAACCAGTTCTCCGTAGAAACAGAGGGCTTCTGTGGCAAGAAGCTGGGGGAGGGAGTATTGGGCAAAAGAAGCATAGAATCTGCAATGATATAAATTATGTTCCTAAATAGATGACACCACCTATACCTCTGGCATTGTCATTTAATTAGGCCAATAAATTCTCCTTTTTATTTAAGTCAATTTGAGTTGAATATCCTGTATGTTGTAACTGAAAGAAAAAGAACACCACTTGATTCATTTACATACATTTCCCTCTTCCTACCATAATGTAAACTCCATGAGAACAGATACCAAGTCTATTTTGTTCATTGCTATAGTCACTTTGCCTAAAACAGTGCCTGGCACCATAGTAGGTACTTAGTAAATATTTGCCATGTTTGTGATTATCTGTTTAATACCTGACCTCAATCCTAACAGGTTTGTTTCCATGCAGCACAGCATCTTGTTTTGCTTTTTAAATTCACTCTGTATCCCCCAGACTCTAATATGTCTCACCCATAATGGGCTCTCAGAATATAGTGATGAATGAACAAATAATAAAATAACAAAAGAAACAAATAAATAACAAAAGAACACAAATAACAAAGGTTGGCAAGGATATGGGAAAAAGGGAACCCTGTATACTGTTGGTGGAAATGTAAATTGGTACAGCTACTGTGGAAAACAGTACAGAGTTTTCTCAAAAAACTAAAAGTAGAACTACCATTTGACCCAGGAATTCCACTCCTCAGGTGTACATATCTGAAAAAAATGAAAACACTAATTTGAAAAGATACATGTATCCCAATGTCCACAGCAGCACTATTTAGAATAACCAAGATATGGAAACAACCTAAGTGTCCATCAACAAATGAATGGATAAAGAAGATGTGGTACATACATACAATAGGATACTCTCAGCCATAAAAAAGAATGAAATTTTGCCATTTGCAACAACATGGATGGAATTGCAGGGTATTATGCTAAGTGAAATAAATCAGACAGAGAAAGACAAATACTGTATAATATCACTTATATGTGGTATCTAAAAAATATAACAAACTAGTGAATAGAGCAAATAAGAAGCAGACTCATAGACAACAAACTAGTGGTTACCAGAGGGGACAGGGAAGGGGGAAGGGGCAAATATAGGGGTAGAGGATTAAGAGGTACAGACTATTACACATAAACTAAGCTACCAGGATATACTGTACAACACAGGGAATATAGCCAATGCTTTATAATAACTATAAATGGAGTATAACCTTTTAAAATTGTGAATAACTATATTGTACACTTGTAACATATAATATTGTACATCAACTATACTTCAATTTTTTTTTTTTATCACAAGGGCCAAAATTACTATGTGGCCTTATTCTTTTTTTTTTTTTTAATTTTATTTTTTTTGGCTGCATTGTGTCTTCGTTGCTGCGCGCGGGCTTTCTCTAGTTGCATTGTGAGGGCTTCTCATTGCGGTGGCTTCTCTTGTTGTGGAGCTCGGGCTCTAGACACGTGGGTTTCAGTAGCTGTGGCGTGTGGGCTCAGTAGTCGTGGCACACAGGCTTAGTTGCTCTGCGGCATGTGGGATCTTCCCGGGCCAGGGCTCGAACCCGTGTCCCCTGCATTGGCAGACAGATTCTCAACCACTGCGCCACCAGGGAAGCCCGTAAGTGTTTTGATAGCAATTGTATCTTCAGGATCTAGCACTGTTTGACACATAGAAAACCAAGTCCCTTCTGATCATTATTGGTTGATCAGACTAAATGATCAACCAATAGACTAAATGAACTAATAAGTGTTAAACATGCTAAATGTTAATCTCCCTGTTGCTTGCAGCAGCTTCTGAACTGAAAACCTATGACTCTGTGGAGTCTGCAGAGGTTCGCATAGCCAACTTTTTGTTTTTCTGCAGAGACCCCATCCAAGGACAGATTTTAACACATACATACATATTTCATAAACCACTGAAGGAGGCGGCTTTAGGGCTTCAGGAAGTCCTCCGCAACCCCCAGCCAGGTTAGGTTGACGTCAGTGGTTCCGGCTTGTTCCCCTTCAAGAGCTCTCATCTCCAGTTAGCTATAGAGGCAGGTTCAGTCTGTTACCATGGAAACTGCAGCTGGAGTGGGGAAGCGGGGGAGCCTAAGGAGCGAGCAGAGACCGAAATTTTCAAAGACTGTGTGTGGAATAAAAATACCAGACCAGCACACAAAAATATTCTCAATAACTATTTTTGGGGTGACTGAATGAAAATGTGGGAACTTGGACAAGCAATCTCTTTCTTCATTTGTAAAATAAAAATAATAATTATCCTACTGCATGGGACATTTCAATTAAGATAATGTAAATATAATCTTTAGCACAGGGCTAGGCACTTTTATATCAAAGTTTCTCAAGCACGGTCTTCAGTCGTGCTTCATAATTGTAGGCATTTGTTTATAAATTCCAGATGCGCTTTTTTCCCCCTTCTCCAGTTCTCTAAGAGGAATGAAATCATCTTCTCTCCCCACCTTAACACGTTGCCTTCTCGCTAGGGTGCCAGATAAAATATAGGAAATCCAGTATGGGACATACTAAGGCTAAAAAATTATATGTTGCTTATCTGAAATTCAAATTTAACTGGGTTAACCTGTACTTTTATTTGCTAAATCAAGCAACCCTACTTCTCACACTAGGCTGCTTTGTGACGAATGAAAACGTGGTTTTATCAGCCGATCTAGCGGATGGCTCACTTACCCGGAACTCTTAACTTTCGGTGCAGCACGCCCTTTTAAAGACTTGTGTGATCTGAGAACTATTCACTGAGCATCCATTCTGTCCCAGGCACCGTTTAGGTGCAGTGGATACTCGTACTGACAAGTGCCTGCCCTCTCAGTTTTCATTCTATCATGCAATTTCTCTTTTCCCCAGAACATAATGAAACTATTCAAAATATGATCTCATGGAATTCTAAAATTGAAATTTATTTTTAAAAGATTAATCCACTGCCTAGATCAAGATATGAAAGTAATGTGTCTGAAGACACATCTCACCGAGCTCTATAACAGACGCTTGAGTATAGCTAACGGATACCCTACATTCGCCCGTTGCTTTTTATCTGCTTCCGCTTCCTCCGTGAGCTCCTTGAGGGCAAGACTCGTCTCGTTTTACTGACGGTTTCCCAGGCGCCCTTGCGTAGGGGGCCCGAACGGCGCGTCTGCGCACAAAGTTCGTACTCATTGACCAAGAAAACGCCCGTTCCTGGGTCCTAGCCCGGTCCTCATCCGTGAGCAGGGCTCGACTTAGAGACCTGCGACTCTAAGACAGTAGTGGCTGGCGGTCCTAGTTCTACCGACCGTTCTCTAGCGAGGGACTGGGCAACTAGTCCACAGCCATAGGAGAACCCCGGAAACTCCGACGCTCTGGCGTGGGCCCAACAGAAAGGCCGGCCCAGGGCGCAGGCGCAGAGGGCCTCGGGCCCTCGGCACCATCTCGAGCCGCCGTGGGAAGTGATAGGGCCCCGTCCTGGGCGTTCGGGCCTGCGAAGTCGGTGAGCTCGCGTCGTGGGGCCTCTCGGGACGTGGGCTTCCCCTCTTTTGCGGCAACTTTCCTGGCGTCCCCGTCAGGCCTCGAGCTGGACTCAGGCCGTCAGAAATGCGCTCCCCGGTGACCGCACGACCTCGGTTCCGTCACCCTCTCCGTTCTGCGGGGCTGCTTCTCGGCTGGGCCCAACGAAGACCTCCAGCCTCGCCCCCGGGTCTTTTAAACAGCGAGAAACCGTCCACGAGCAGCTGCTGAAGTCCGGGGCCCGCCTCCCTAAGTCTGTTACACCGCAGTATTTTCTCTGAATTTGGGATTTCCAGTGGTTACCATTGACTTGAATAAGAGGAAGCTTGTGAGACGCGTAGCACTGAGTCTAGGAAATGGCCTTCGATAAGAATCGGTTGTTACATAATATTGAGCATAGTTTCCTGTGGTATACAGTAGGTCCTTGTTGGTTATCCATTTTAAATACAGTAGTGTGTATATGTTAATCCCAAACTCCGTAACAATTCTTCCCTCCCCACCGTAAATTCGTTCTCTAAGTTGGTGAGTCTGTTTCTGTTTTGTAGATAAGTTTGTATCTTTTTTTTTTTTTTTAAGATTCCATTATACATATTTGTCTTTCTCTGACTTACTTCACTCAGTATGACAATCTCTAGGTCCATCCATGTTGCTGCAAATGGCATTTTATTTTTTAATGGCTGAGTAATATTCTATTGTGTATATGTACCACATCTTCTTTATCCATTCCTCTGTTGATGGACACTCAGGTTGCTTCCATGTCCTGGCTATTGTAAGTAGTGCCGCAGTGAACATTGGGGAGCATGTATACTTTCGGGCCATGTTTTTCTCCTGATATATGCCCAGAAGTGGGGTTGTAGGATCATACGGTAGCTCTATTTTTAGTTTTTTAAGGAACCTCCATACGTTCTCCACAGCGGCTGTACCAATTTACATTCCCACCAACAGTGTAAGAGGGCTCCCTTCTCTCCACACCCTCAGATCAATTTGTGGCACATAATTATTTGCTCCCTGGGAGTTGGTAGGAAGTTTATATATACCCCCCCCAATGGTATTTTGATAGTTTTGGTACTTTATATTTTCTCAGGAAATTGTGCATTTCCTCAATATTTGCAGATTTATTAGGTTAAAATTAAGTGGTGTCTTGTTAAGAGTGTAGTCTCTGAAGGCAGAAGCCAGGGTTAGAGGCCTGAGCTCTTATCAGCTTTAGTTCCTTGGGCAATGTGCTTAACCTCCTGAGGCTCCAGTTCATCCACAGAATTGGATAACAATGGCACCCTACCTTCCCTGGTTGTTGGAGGATTAAATGGAAATCTTTTATTTAGTACAGCACCTGGAATCGTAGGGATAGTTCTATAACTATCAGCTGTTGTTATTTTCATTATGCAAAGTTCTTTCCAATTAAAACAGCTTAGGGATTGTAAACCTCTGTGAACCAGTTAATTCAAAGGAACTGGGAAGCCCTCCACTGTTTTTTAGGCCTTGGAACACGTTATGGAACAGAGAAATTTGTTCCTTGAAAGTTGGAAGTTTCCAATCCTACTCCAGTCACCCTTTAAAGCCATGCTTTTTCTTCCTTTTGGGGAGTACTTTTTACATACTCCCCCTCCATTTCACTAAGAGTTTTAAATTTAATACTAAAGAATGGGTGTCCGTAAACCTTTTCTGTAAAGGGCCAAACAGTAAATACTTAGGCTTTGTGAGATATGTGGTATTTTTCAGAATTACTTAGCGGAGCCACTGTAGCGTGAAAGCAGCCGTAGACAGTATGTAAACACGGATGTGGCTGTGTCCAATAAAACTGTATTTATGGACGTTGAAATTTGGATTTCATATAATTTTCATGTGTCACAAAGTATTATTTTGATTTTTTTCCCATCACTTAACCACTTTTTAATTCAACTATTTTGTGTGTGGACTGTACAGAAACAGCGGGGCCAGATCTGGCCTGAAGGCTGTAGTCTCCTGGCCCCACAGAATTTCATGACACAGTGACTAGTGGTATGATACGGAGTGAGAAAGACTTGGTTCTGATATGTATTAATTGGTTGTGTTTGGGCAAGTTAACCGGCATTCTAAGCCTCGTGTTCCTCATCTTGCAGACAGGTATTATGCTAACATACCTACCTCCTCAGGTTGTTAAGTTGATACAATACATGTGAAAGGCCTTGCGTAATGTTGGGTGTCTAGTGAATCAAATATTAGCTATCTCACATTCGTTTTTGAGAATCAGTCAAATAGAATAAGTGCTAGAGGGTGGAGCTAGATGACTTGGGTTTAAATCCTGGCCATTTATTAGCCATGTGACTTTGGGCTGGTCACCCAACCTCTATGCCTCCCTTAACTCATCCCTAAAATAGGGATTATAATAGTACCTACTTCACACAATTGTCTTGAAGATTAAGTAAGCTAACACTTCATAAACTGCTTAGAAAAATTTCTGGCACATATAAATTTTCAATTAATATTAGCTGTCACTATTTCACAATAAGACATATTTGGGGTTAAAACTCCTGTGCTATGTTGTTAAAATGAAAGACTTTTGTCTCTCTTCCCTGGAGTGGTACAATTTATAAAACATAGGATTTGTTTCTTGGAAATGAAAAGAAAGTTGCCGGTAAATGGCAAGGGCTTAGAGCACTTTTTAAAGAAAGCACTCCCTTGATATTTGCCAAGTTTTTATTATCTGCCTTTCTCTCAAGAATGATCCATTTCATTATGGCTTTCAAATTTAATAGCCTAGAAATGTATCCAGTGGTAGTGAGAGCTCAGGCGTCTAACAGATTTGGGTTTGATTCCTGACTCTACCAACTACTAGCATGTAACCTGGGACAAGATACTAACCTCCCAATGCTCACTTCTGATCTATGAGACTTGGATAATAATAGTATCTACCTCATAGAGTTGTTACAAAGATTAAACATACTAACGCACATAAAGTGCCTGGTGCCAGGCCTTGCCCATTGTAAAAGTTTAATAAATGATAGCTATTACTTTTACTGTCCTCCAGGGCACTCTTAAAGTAAAATCCATTTGAGATGGAAAACCATTTGCCAGGTTTTTAAATGGGCAGCCTTCTCTCACTGTAGGTTTGGAATGCTTAATAATATAGGAATTTTTTTTGTTCTTAGGAGATTGCCCTTGTGAACCTGTTAGCCATCAGTTTATGTCTTCACAAAAAAGGGGGCCATTTTTTGAAGATTTTCACTGTATTTGCATTAGGATTGTGTTGGGAATAGTAGGCATTGTAGACAGAAAGACCTAGGTGTGAATCTTGGCTTTCTCAACCAGTTAGATTACGACCTTGAGTAAATGACATCCTCTCCGAGATGCAGATTTCTCATCCATAAAACAAGTATATTAGTTCTAGTTTCATTAAGATTATTGGGAGAATTTACCCAGATGCATAATTTTAAATAACAATTTTATCTAGGTGTAATTAATTCACATACCATACAATTCACCCTTTTGAAGTGTATAATTCAGTGGTGTTTAATATATTCACAGAGTTGTGCAACCATAACCACAATCAATTTTTAAACATTTTCATTACTCTAAAAAGAAACCCTCACTCTCCATTCCCTTCTGCCCCAGTCCTAGGCAACTATTAATCTACTTTGTCATTGCCTATTCTGGACATTTCACATAAATGGAATCACACAATATTGTGGGCTTTTATTACTGGCTCCTTTCACTTAGCGTAATGTTTTCAAAGTTCATCAGTGCTGTAGCATGTATCAGTACTTCATTCTTTTTTATTGCCAAATTATCTGTTGTATGGATATACTACATTTTATTTATCCATTTATCAAACAATGGGTCCATCAAATGATGGGCATTTGAGTTGTTTCCACTTTTTGGCTCTTATGATAATGCTGCTGTGAACATTCACGTACAAGTTGTTATGTGGACATACGTTTTCATTTCACCCAGAAAAGGAATTTCTGGGTCTTGTGGTAACTGTTTAACCTTTTAAGGAACCGCCAGACTGTTTTCCAGGCAGCACCCGGATCATTTTTAAAGAACTTAACCCAAAGCCTGACATAGAGCAAATGCCTCATACAAGAGAGCTATTTCACTGTAAGAACTTTGTTCTTGAAGGCCACTCCTAATTTAGTTGAATAAACTGGCAAGCCTTCTGTCTTTTTAAATGCTCTGGAACAATCTGTACAGACTAAGAATAATTTGCTCCTTGGGCATCTGAAGGACATTTCCAGTCAAACTGAGATTTCAAGTAATTTCTGCTTCCCTAGAAAGTGATACGTTTCTTTAAGGTTTTTCCAATTTGTTGGCATAAAATTATGTTAGCACAGTGGTTGAAGAGCCTGACTCTGGAGTCGTTTGCTAGGTATGCAGGTTTGAGTGAGACTCCAGGACCTTCAGTTTCCTTACATGTAAAACAGGTCATGAGGTCACGTATCTCAGAGGTATTTTATGAGGAGCTGCAAATACATATAATGCTTGATGCTGTATCTTGCATACAGGAAGTGCTCAGTAAATATTAGTTTTTACTCTCATAGAGCCTGTGGGGTTGAAAATCCCTGTGCTAGGCTATTAAAATGTTCTAGAGAGTCTTAGTACATAGGAATTCTTTGTAAGGTTTTTCCTACTTTTTTTTTTTCCTATTCCTTTGCTAGTCGGTTTTGGTAATTTTTATTTTCCTTGACAGTGTTCATTTTCATTAAAATCTTCATATGCGTTAGTCTAGAACCTTGACTAATATTAATCAAGTTAATATTAATGTGTTTGCTTTAACTTTTAATAGGTAATTTATTTGTGTGGCTCAAAATTCAAAAAGGAGAAAAGGGTATACACTGAAAATTTGCTTCCCATATCCCTTCTCTCAGCCACCAGTTTCCCTCCCTGCAGATAACCAGCATCACTAATTTTGTGAATTATCTTTCCAAAGGTATTTCACGCATATGGAAGCAAATATGTATATATTGCGTTTGCCTTTTTGTTTAACAAATGAAGCATACTGTGTTCAAGGTTCAGCACCTTGGCTTTCACTTAACAATGTATCTTGGAAATCATTCCATAAGATATTTCTCATTCTTTTTTATGGCTATTGAATATATATGTATTCTACATATATGTATATATATGTATAATTTATAAAATATGTATCTCTTATCTCCAGCTCTTTTTCTGCTTTCTGATTCATGTTTTACTTTAATCTCAATGATTGTCTTTTTTCCTGTTCTCTTTAGATTTATATTTGAGGGGCCTTTGGCAAAACGAACCAGATAAGAGTTCATGTTCTCTCCTGGCCTGATGATCTGCATTGTGGAAGCCAGATCACCTCTCCATAACATTCTAATCACGTTCTGAGGTGTTGACATGTGAGTATGTGTGGAAATCATGCCACTTTTCAGGAGACATGTGTGAGATTTGAGTGCTGGCTGGTCACCCCTGCGGGGAATTCCTGTGGCATGCCAAAGGTTGTGATTGTCAGGGATCTCCAGTCCTTAAATGGCCTACAGGGCTTTGCAAGGTCTGACTTCTTGCTCCATCCTTTGTCTTAAGCCAGTCTGTATTCTAGCTGCATGGTTCTCCATACTCCTCTCTGCCTCCTAACCTTTGTACGTACTGTTAATTAGGCGTGGAATGTCCTTCTTCAGCACCTGGTCCAGATCAGATTCCCTCATTATACATGCTTATAGCACAGTGTATCTTCATCACATTTACTGCTTGTCACTCATTTGTGTGGCTATTTATAATTGTTTGGTGTCATCCATGAACCATATACCCCATGAAAGCAGCGACTGCATCTCCTTTATCATTTTATCCCTAGTGTCTGGATGTATTTGATAATACCTGTTTATTGAATGGTTGAATAAATGAGTGTCTGCCATTTTGCCAGCTCAGGATTAGAGCTTTCTGGTTGGCAAACCAACGTGAGAAAAAAGTGTGTGAATAACCCTGTATTTTTTAAATAAGTATTTTGATTAGCATGTGATAACTTGACTTCTGAGTGATTTTGCTTCCTATGAGAGAAGGTGCCTAGTGTCCTCTTGGACAGGGACATGTGAGCAGAATTTTGTGTAGATGAGCCTTCCTGGCATACAGGAACTCTTGTAGTTCTGCACCTTAACCCCATCTGCCAGACTTGACATAGCATTTTTCTTTTCTAACATCAGACTTGTGACAGGGTTCTCCTTTGCCTATCTTTAGTCTTATGTGTAATTAACTGTTTGTTTAATATTTGAATTTAGAAGCAGTTTTTGTGAAATAGTTGGTTGCCTTTAATGTGAATGTTTGGTTTTCTGTTATCTTGAAATTCCTTGAGAGGGTTAACAAATAAAAGTAAGTTTACTCTTAAAAAAATTGGTTAGATTTGCATTACTGAGGAACTGTACAAATTTGTATACTAAGATAATTACCTATCCAGCACTGAATGTGTACGCGAGAGTACTAAATACTGAAGAACTGATTTTTTAATTTATTTTGTAAAGTAGTGTTTATCTTAACCTGACTATTCATGCAACAAAGCAGCTCTGTGCGGAAAACTTCCAGAGTTAGAGCTCTAGCAGACCTCTCCCGAATACCCACTCAACATCTTCACTTGCTTGAACATAAGCATTTCAAATATAACATATCCAAAAGAGAGCTCTGGGTTTTCTGCTCTTCCCCTGCCCAAACCTGAGACTCAGAGACTCACTAAATAACACTTGCATCTACCCAGTCACTCAACCAGAAATGTAGGAATCATTTGCGATACTTTTTTCCTTTGCCACACATACACAAGTTATCAGCAGTTTTTGTCTCTCTTGTGTCTTGTATTTGTTCACTTCTCCTTGTCTCCACTGCCACCGTGCTAGCTCAGAGCACTGCCATCCTGCCTGGACAGCTGCCTCCTGACTGGTCCTCCTGCTTCCTCTCTTTCCTATCTCTAGTCCTCTAGTTTTCCACACAGCTAAGTGAATCATCTCTCAGTGGATTATGTCAGACCTTATTTAAAAGTCTTTAATGGCTCCTTATCCCATTTAGGATTAAATTCAAGATCTTTATCTTGGCCTACAGTTCCTAAAGAACTGGTTTTTGCATACCTGTAAAACCTCATTTTATGCCCTTCTACCCCATTCTTGCTATCCTCCAGCCATTCTGGTGTCTTTTCCATTTTTTTCCTTTATGGTCTTTGTATATTGCTATTTTATCTGTCTAGAATGTTCTTCCCCTTGCTCTTCCCAGGGCTGGCTCTTTCTCACAATTTAGTTTTAGCTTCTTGTCCTCAGAGAAGCCTTCCCTGACTGCTCTATCTAACCACCATATATCACCCTCCCCCTCCCCACCTCATTTCAGCATCCTGGTTTTTTCTTCAAAGTCCACACCGCAATTTTTAAAGGTGTATTTTGTCAACTTAATGTATGTATCTTCCCAGCTAGACTGAAGCTCAAAGACATATATATCAAATAAATGAATTAGGGCAAGGGCTATTTCAATTTTATTTGCAATGAGCCAAGAACCTGGCCTAGCACTGGTCCTTATATGTAGTAGGTAGTCAAATATTTGTTGAAAGAATGGATGAATAAGCATTCACTGAGAGACTTACATGTATTAAGCTCTGTGCTAATCCATGGGATCATACCACCCAGATAGTAGCCCAATCTATTACAGATTTATTGTAGACCAGAGGTTCTCAAACTTTTTTGTCTCAAGACCCATTTATACTCTTGAAAATGATTGAGGACTCCAAAGAACTTTTGTTTATGTGGATTATACCTATCAATATACATAGTTTTAGAAATTAAAACAGAATTTAAAATGTATATTAATTAATTTAAAAGTAGGTAGTCCATTACATGTTAATAGAAGCAACATTTTTTAAATTAAAAAAAGACATAATTCCCCAAACAAAAGATTACTGAGAAGAGTGGCATAGTTTTACATCTTTGCAAATCTCTTTAACATCTGGCTTAAATGAAAACAGCTAGATTCTCAACTGCTTCAGCATTCACTCTGTCATGATACCACATGTCATATAGCCCCAGGAAAACTCCATTGTACACTTGGGAAAGAAGTGAGAACTACTGCTATAGACAATTTAGAAGATAATATTTTTGATTGAGATGGTGCTGTGAGTTCTGCATTCACACTTCAAACCACCCTCTTTTAAATATAAACTTGTAATGATCTAGATATATCCAACATCTGTATGGATCAAAAACTGAACAGAAAAACAAGGATTTGTGGGGTTAAAGACATGAACCTGCTGGACTTCTGATCTTTAAATAGGCAGAGGTAGTTAACAGTTTGACTGCTGTGGATTAATGAGGTCCAGAAGCACCCTGTGCATATTGAGGTCCCAGGCTCATTGTGTCAAACGGGCTGGGGTGATATTCTCCTGACATGAAATGAGACTGCAAAAAGCCAGTAATAGTTACTCAGGGCTCCAGCTTATATTATGAGCAGTGGCAGGAGATAAAAACATGGCCATGCAGAGTGGACCCAGTCTAAGCTTAAATTTTGCTCAGTGACTAATATTACCCCTTTATCACATGGCACAGAGCCCCCAGTTGATGATATAAGACTTGTCTCACGACTAAGTTTCTCAGGGGCAAAGCAGACACTACCAAAAAAAAAAAAAAAAGGCTAGATATGGAGGGAAGAGATGGGTGGGGTGGGGGGGAGATATCCCATAGGAGAAACACTTAGAAATTAAAATTGCAAAGCACTCAGTTAAACATAGGAAAACTTATAATAAATAAGACAACAAAGTCAGTCAGTCAAATTCATTCCTGACAAAATGCCATTCTAACAGTTTTAGTTTGACTTTAAGATTCTTGAAAGATAAAGAACAGTATTCATAAAATGTTCATCCATTTGAGAAAGGTGGATATAAAAAAGTACTGATTAAAAATCTTAGACATGAAAAAAAAATAGCCATTGTAAAACACATCAAGGGAAACAGTACATTGGATGCAGTTAGAAAGAGGAGTTACTCAGAAAACAACCCAGAAAAGAATATGAAAAATAGAGAAGATAAATGGAGGATAGATTAAGAAGGGCCAATATACTCTAATAGGTTGAGAAGAATAGAATGGAGTTGGAATGACAGAATATATTGGCCAAGAATTCTCCAGAATGGAAGAAAGACCTTCATTGGTCACACAACTCCTGAGCAGGATAAACAAAAATAAATCCATATGTAACACCTTTTGAAAAGCTACAGAGGGAATAACCAATGTTAGGAACATTTAGATTATAGCACACCTCATCAGCAATGTTAAATGTTGAAGACAATAGAATAATATCTTCAAAATAAGGAGAGAAGATAAGGGTCACTTTAGAATTCCATACCTAGGTAAACCGTCATTCAAAAAATATCTTTTAAAGCCATCGTTAGAAATACAAATAGACTGCCTGAAAGGCTTATTTAAGGATTTATTACAATGAGAAAAAAAAGAACTTAGAGGGAAGGAGTAAAATTCAAGAAACAAGAATAAATTATCAAAATATCAATAAATATAATTAATCATTGACTGTAAAAATTGTGCTTTTAGTTGTTTTAAAAATGTATAGCTAAAATTCTAGACAATAACCAGGAAAGTGGGAATAGGAAATTCAATGAATTGCTAAGATATGCCAGGATCCTTTATTATTTTATACTCTGTTAAAAAATATGTACTTGTATATACATTAGGAATTTAAAGATAGACAATAAAACAACTGAAATATAATTCAAAGCTTGCAAATTAGCAAAGGGAAAAAAGAGAAGTAAAGAAAACTTGATCAATTTAGTAGAAGGCAGGAAAGGAGAAAATAAGAAGCAAAGGAAAAGGCACATTTAACAAGCAAATATATCAGAAATTTTAAATGTGATCGATTAACTCCCCTATTAAAGGCAGACTTCTAGATTAATTTCTTTGATATCTGATTTAGAGGAAATCATGGACTTGTTCCTACCTAAAAACATGGCCTTGAAATATATAAAGCAAAAGCTAAAAGAATTACCAGGAGCAATGGATGAAACCATAGGCATAAAGGGAGATTTTATTATAATTATTTAGAACTGATACATCAAGTAGACAGAAGATTAATAAGAATACTGAAAATGTAAACACAAAGAAAGCTTGCTCCTATGAACATAAATAGAAATTGGTACCTGATAGTTAGAGAATGCTTATTCTTTTCTAATACACTGAATAATTAAAAATTGATTACATCCTAAGATCACAAAGGAAATTTTAACAAATATCCAGTAATAACATATAGGCCATTTCATTTGGCTATAATGCAGTTAAGTTAGAAATCTATAATCAAAAGATTTTTAAAGAACTTGAAAACCTAAACATATTCCTTAATGTGACTAAGAGGAGATCTAATTGAAACAATGGAATATAGTACCAAACAACAATGAAATACATGGAATGCAGTTCAAGTGGTACTTGAAGGGAATGTTACAGCCTTAAATGTACCTGTTAAAAATTAAGAAAGGTTAAAGGTAAATGAGTTAAATATGCAACTTAAGTTGCTAGGAAAAGAAACTCAAATAGGTGGAAGGAAATAATAAAATAACAGAAATTAATTAAATGGAAAAGAAGAAAGAATATGGTCAAAAGACCAAAAGCACTTTGAAAGACATAAAATTGTCAAATCCTTAGTGAAACTTGATGATAAAAACAAGAATAGATTAAATGATATTAGTAACAGAAAAGAGGACAAATTATTAATTACCAATGAGGACTAGATTAAAAATCAAAAGAATACTGTGAATAATTATGTGCTAGTAAGTTTAAGTGAGGTGGACAATTTTCTTGGAAAATATAAATGACTAAAATTGACTCAAGACAAAGCAGAAATATAAGTACAAAGCTAAGGAAACTAAGTCAAAAACATTCCATGCAAAAAGACATCAGATTTAGACAACTTTATAGTGAGTTATATTAAACTTTCAAAAATCAGAGAATCTCTATTTTTTATGAACTGTTGTAGAGAATATAAGCAGCAAGGTAATAATCCAAATAATTTTATAAGGCTAGTGTAACCTTGATACCAAAACGAAACAAGTATAATAAAGTAAGAACTTAGGTGCAAAAACAAAAGTAAAATATAACCCAGTAGTATCCTCCTGTATGTGTATATAAATCAGACCCTCATAATCATGATTAAGTAGGGATTAGGAACGCAACATGTTTCAACATCAGAAAATTTACCTTAATTCTCCACATTAACAGATTATATAAAATAAAGTATAATCTTCCCAATAGATAATAAAGTCATTCTATAAAAATTAAACTTATTCATGATAAAATTTTTAGAAAACTAGAACTAAAGGGAATTTCCTTAACCCCCAACAAAGAGGCTCTACAAAAAAGCTTATTGTGAACATTTTTACTTGATACTGAAAGAAAAGTATCCCCTTTCAAGTCTAGAACAAGACTTATTCCATATCACCCCAGAACGCATTATGATAGAAATGAGATATAATTGTAAATAAAAATTAAAAATTGTCATTAATAAATAGTTTAACATTTAAAAAAAATCCAGGAAAATCTGAGAGAAACTATTAGAACTAACAAGGAGAGGTCAGCAAATTCACTGGATTAAAAAAATCAGCATATAAAAGGCAAGAGCAGATAATTCTTCTCAGAAACTCATAACCCAAGACAAATCATGAGAAAATATTAGACAAACTCAAATTGAGAGATTTCGTACAAAAACCTGACTAGTACTCCTCAAAACTGCTAAAGTTATGAAAAACAAGGAAATACTGAGGAGCTGTCACAGCCTGGAGTTGTCTAAGGAGACATAACAACTAAATGTAATGTGGCGTTCTAGATGGGATCCTGGGACAGAAGGAAGACATTTATGGAAAGTTTGTAGTTTAGTTACTAGCTTTGTACTAATGGTAATTTCTTCATTTTGACAACGTACCAAAGTTAGGTAAGATGTTAACATCAGGAGAAACTGGGTAAGGAATGTTTACACTATCTTTGCACCTTTTCTGTAAGTAAGTTATTTTTAAAAAGCTATACTACTGTTGTAACCCCAAAATAACCAGTTAGGTAAGTAATAGGAAGAAAGACCTCCTAAAGTCAAATAAGATCTTAAAGGGAAAAAAATTACAATGTACTGTTGATGGCTCTAGATGACATGAATAAATGGGTAGCACAGACCATAGGCAAAGATGGGAGGTCTTGATAAAACGTTTTCGGTTCTCTTTAAATTTCTCTATGGATTTAGTAAAATGTCAGTCGAGGGCTAAGAATAGCCAAAGACACTTTTGAAAAACAAGCTAGGGCAATTGTCCTTCCAGATATTAAGATACTGTAAAGCTTCAATAATTAATATGATGTGTAAATGCATACAGATAAACAGATGGGCCAGTGGGACAGACTGGAGAGTTTAGGAACAGGTCCACTTATACAGAAACATGACATTATGTCAGGAGAAAAATTAGATCCATACCACAGAACATACATAAAACTAAACCTAAAAACTAAAACTTAAGGCTATTATAATATCTTTATGACTTCAATGTGGAGAGGGATTTCTTAAGGTATAAAAAGCAGAAATCTGAAGGAAAAGATTATTAAATTTTACAGCACAAATATTTAACATTCCTCCATGACAAAAGATATTGACGCCTTTTAACCTTATATGGATTTTAGACTTATATTGAAGTGTGACTGGGGTAGGGAACAGGAGGTAATTCAAGCTGCAGCTCGATGTCTTATTCTCAGTTAAAGAAGATTACCCTGGATGCTGTCTAGAGAATGTTGGAGGGAAGGGTTTGGAATGGAAGCAGGTAGTCAAATGAGTGGGCTAATATCTAAGGGAAATCATGGTAATTAGGACTATGATGCAGAGGAAAAACGGGACAAATTTGGGATGTATCTTGGATGTAGAGTCAGCAGGACTTGCTGACGAATTGGATGTTGATGGTAAGGGAAAGGGGAATCGAGAACAATTGCGAGATTTTTGGCTACTGCAACTGGTGCTGTTTATGGAAACGGGGAAAAGGGAAATTACTATTTGTTTTCAATGTTTTGAGTTGCCTATTAGGCATCCTGGTAGAACAGTCGGCTGTTAAGCAGATAGTTGGATATATGAGACTGGGCTTCTGTGGAGAGTTCCGGGGCAGAGGGAGCTGTTGGCATGCAGGTGCTATTTAAACCATACAGCTAGCTAGGTGAGACTGCTACCTAGGGAGTAGACGTTGATGGAGAAGGCTAGTGACTGAGTTCTGAGCCTTGGGAGGTTGAACAAAGCAGAAGCCAGCTAAGAGGACATGGGGGGAAAACCAGGGCAGTATAGTGTCTCTGAAAATAAGATAGTTTTTGTTATCATTGTTTGTTTTAATGAGGATGTTGAGTGTTACTGAAAGATCAAGTGAGATTAAGAACAAGTTTCCTAGCCACATGGAGAACTGCTGAAATTGCCAAGCAGTTTCGGGGGTGTGGAAAGGATGGAAGCCCGTGTGGCATGCCAGGGGGAGAGAATGTGCGGTAAGGCTGTTGAGTCGGTGACAGAAGACCACTCTGTCAAGAGGGCTTTTTTGGTGGGCAGAGGGAGGGAGTGCTGAGAAAAGGGGTAGTAGCTGGAGAAGCTCTGAGAGCATGTGGTATCTGATGGGAATGAACGACCTGGGATCCAGAGAAAAATCTGTGTTGCAGATAGAGGTCTTTGAGAAGGAGAGAGGGGATGGGGTCCCTAGATTGCATTCAAATCACCTCCTAAACCATAACCAGACTTTAGGATCCCCTGAGGAGCTCCAAAACAAACACCTTTCTGGGACCCTGGGCACCTGCAATGTTTGACAGCTCCCCCAGGGGATCCTAATGTGTGGCCAGATTTGAAAACCTCTGACCTAAGGGTAGTACCACATTCACTTCTAGTGGTGCCTCTAGAATTTCTATAGAAGCTCCTGGGGAATACTTTTCAAAGGTACAGAGCAAACACAATGTTTTCATTCAGATTTTATGTTTATGTGGCACTGCTGGGTGAGAAGAGGCTGCTGAAGACTTGGGGAGTTTCAAACATCCCCCACCCCAAAAGCCAGTAGTTCTTAATGTACCCAGCAACCACTGATTTATAAATATTTATACTTATTAAGTATAAAATTTTAATTTGGGTATCATGTTCTTTGTGCTTAGGTAACCTGCTTTTTGTAAATAACTGTATCTTATGAATCTTTTCCTTTAAAATTAAAATCTTACATTTTAATTGGCCACATAAAATTGCAGTGTATGGCTTTGCCAGAATACAATTTAATTCTTCCACAGAGTACATTTTTCTAATAAAAAATGATGCTACGTGAATATGCCTGCATATAATCTTTCGTACCTCTTAGCTTAGTTCGTTTCCCTTAGCTCCTGGAGAGTGGAATGGTTGGATCAAAGGGTGCATCAGTGAGCTTTCTGTAATTCATTGATTCTACTACTGGGAAAGAAATGCATATTTCTGGCCGGGAGATTCCAACAGCATGGACTGGAGACGGGAAAAATCCCTCCTCCATCTTCCTTCCCCTCATCCCTTTTCCCTAGAGGTAACCGGCTAACAGTGTCTTGTACGCTTTCCCAGAGGTTTTACCTGCGTGTGTGTTCATCCTTAACGAACAAATGAAAACACTTACCGGGTCGTGTCTACAAACTTCGGCCACTTGAGTGCTTGACTAACTCTGTTGAGTCCTCGGCCCTCGTTCGTCCCGAGCGGCGCTACCTCGTCGTTTCCCGCCGCACACGGGTTTCCTCACGCGTCTGTGTGCCCCGCACGGCCGACGGTCTGGGTGGACCACGGGGGGAACTGACCCAGCCTGTCCCAGGCGGCGGCGCGCGAGGCCGCCTCAGGAGAGCGTCCGCTAAACCGTGCTGGTCCGGGCTCTCGCTTTTACGTTTCTTTGGGAGTCAGGTCGTGAGTTTTGTCCCGTAGGTCTGTCAGCCATTTGTATTTTCTTGTGAATTGCCAGTTTCCTCCCTTTTTGCCCATTTTTCTGGCTTGGTTTGGTCTTTACCGTATTGGCTTCCAAGAGGTCTTCGTTTATTAGGGAGTTAGCCCCGTGTCTTTCATGTGTCCCAGGCGGAAAAGTCTCGTCTCCCACTTTCTCGTTTGTCTTTAACTTCAACATACATATTTTTGTCCGCCGGATTTTCATTTTCTTAGACAAATGTATGGGTTTTTTTTTTTTCTTTTTCTTCAGAGGTTCTGCGTTTGGGAGTCGTTAGCGGGCCTTTCTCCGCGTCACCCCCCTTCTTTGTTTGGGGGTCGCACACCCACTCCCCCTCCCCCTTTTCCAGACCCTTCCTCAGGGCCCCTAGCGTTGGCTCCGTTGACGTCAGCCTCCTGCCTTCGCGCCAAGCCGTCGCCACGGCAACCGCGGCCTGATTGGCAGGGCTTGGGGGCGTGGCGAGGGGGGCCCAGGGCGCGTAGCGCTGCCGCTGATTTGCCCGCGCCGGGGCCCCGCCTCTGCGGAGAGCCTGACAAGGAGTCGCGGGCCGGGGCTCGGTGCAGACGCCGGGAGCCACGGGAGGACGAGGCTGGAGCGGAAGAGTGGACATGTCCACCGTGGGCTGGTGGCGCCGCCGGGTGCCCGGGGCCGTGTGGGGGCACTAGACTGTGCGCGGGCTGCGCCGTGGCCGACCTGTTGGCCTGGGGCGGGGCGGTGCCTTGAGGTGCGGTGTGGCGAGGTGAGTCCGGCCGCCTCAGCCCGCACCTCCGCATCTGGACGGTGCGCGGGGATGGGACGCCGCAGGTTCGGGACCCTGATCAGCGGGCGGGGGCTGCCGCGCTTGCCGCAGCAGCGCCATTTTGCGCTGTCGGCCGGAGTCTGCGGTGGGGGCTCCCGTGCCACCTTTCCTGGGCGTAGTGGGGGACAGGGATGGCTGGCCGTCCTGGGCAGGGGGCGGGAAGGCCGCGGGCTCCTGTCAGCGCAGTCCGCTGGGGTGGGTGCCGGAGAAGTGGCAAGCCATCCCTAACGAGCGAGGGAAGGCTCAGCGCGCCGCGCCCCCCGCGCCCCGCCCTCCCGTTTCCTCGGCTTGGTCGGGGGGCTGCAGAGGACACCCCATCGTACGGGGTCCCAGATTGGCCAGGTCCCCTCCGGCCGCCCCTGCATCCTTGCCGGTCTTTGGGGGCGGGGCTTGCTTGCCGCAGTGGCGGTGGGAGGAGCTGAGGGGCGGGGCCGAGGGCCGTCGTGCCTGCGGGATGTTTTTCTCTGGGCGGTGACAGACTGCGGGCCCGCCCACCCTGGCGTCACTTTTGATTGTCGGATAAGAGTGGCTGCGCAGGCGTTGTCCTGATTGGTTGGTGTGGGCTGGGGTGGGGCCAAGGGCTGTCTTGACTGCAGGTCTCAGAAGAGATCGACTGGTCGAGCCCCGCCTACCTCGGCGCCATCTTTGATGGGGGCGGCTGAGGCTCGCTGCGCATGCGCGGCCTGGTCTCGGCTGGCTGGCCGCAGGGGCGGGGCTGAGGGCAGCGGTGCCTCTGTTCTTTGCCGTGATTGAAGGCTGTGGGGGTCAAGCTACCTCACACTTTCTTTGCTGGTCACGGGCCTGGCTGCCGACGCTTGCCGCGGACGCTTGCCGCGGACGCTTGCCGCGACGTGCCACCCTGACTAGCGTAGGTTTTGAGGTCTGACGAGATTGGGCGACGGCTGGTGACTGGGGGGCTGTTTCATCGGCTGGGTCCATGTGGCCCAGAGTTTGCCGACACTGTTGTTGCTGGAGAGCTGTCTGTCCTGAGGGACAGGGCTACGGGCTGTCATTGTGCCCGCTGTTTCTCTTTGGTTGGTTTGGGGGTTGCAGAGCATCACCCCTTCCCCTGTCATTGCCTTCCTGGAGTGCTTTCACCTTGGGATGTTTCGGGCTGCATCTTTTGGCTGGGGGGGTGGGCTGGAGCGGGGGGTGCCGCGCAGCCGTGTTTCGCAGGTGCCCTGTCAACTGGGCTGAGGGGGTGGGGCCGCGGGCCGTCTTTGGGGACTGACAGCGCTGCAGAGCCCTGCCCACTCTGATCCTGTGCTTGTTGGCCGACAGGTGGCGCCGAGGCTTATTGTGCAGGCGCTGTAATGAATGAGGGCGGAGCTGCAGGGGGCGGGCCGGGGGAGGGGCTGCAGAGCCCTGCCCACTCTAGCGCTGTTTGTTGGCCGTCAGGTGGCACCAAGGTTTACTGCGCAGGCGCCATCTTGAACGACTGTGGGGCTGCAGGGGGCGGGCCGAGGGTGGGCTGCAGAGCCCTGTCCGCTCTAGTGCTGTTTGTTGACTGACAGGTGGCGAGCGAGGCTTACTGTGGAGGCGCCGTCTTGAATGACAGCGGGGCTGTTTGCTGGGGTGGGCCCAAGGGAGGGCCTTTTATGCTTTGTGTGACTAACGGGGGACTGCAGACCATTTCCCATGTAGCGCTGTGTACTTTGGCCTAGGGGTGGTAGCTGAAGCTTACTGTGCAGGCGCCATCTTGAATGACGGTGGTACTACAGGGGCAGCCCGAGGGAGGGGCTGCAGACCCTTGCCCACCTAGTGCTCTGCCTGCCGACAGGTGGTGGCCGAGGCCTACTGCGCAGGCGCCATCTTGACTGACACTGGGCCGGCTACAGGGGGCGGGCCTGAGGCCGGGGCTGCGGAGCCCTGCGTCCTTTGCTTGCTGCGCATGCACCCTATTGAGTGCCAGTAGGACTGCGGGGCAGGCTGCGTATGGCGTCCTGGGAGACGGAACCCACCCCGCCGTCTCTGCTGCACAGGCTCCAGGTGGACCGCTGCTTGCCGCTGCGGCACATCTTGGTGGCCGCGCGACGGCACCGTGTTCCTTGGAGGGCGTGCAGAGCCTTGTCCCTGGAACTGTGGGATGGGTTTTAACTGCGCATGGCCGGGGGGTCACATAGGAAAGTGGGAATTTTAATAGATTTGGGGAAGGGGGGGAATCTAAGTGAGAAGGTGGAGGAGAGGGTGGCAGGCTGTGAGGGCGGTGGGAGGTGACGTGAAGGAAAAGGCCCCAAGCCCGTAGACAGCCTGGAGAATGCGGAGCGCAGATGGTTATGAGGGAGGCGTGGCGTGAGAAATGATGGGACGGAGGAGGGTCTGGCAGGTGTGACGGGGCTGGGAGGGGTGGCCCCAACGGGGAGGGGCGGGGCGAGAGGGAGCAGCCCTGGATTCCTTGTTTGTGGGCGGGACCTAGTTATATATCCGCTCATGACTGATAGCGTTAAGATAAACCAGAGCCATAGTCTTGAAGGTGCGTCCCCTAGGGGCCTCTGATTGATTGAACGTATGCTTTGAGGCACAGTGGGACTTGAAACATGTAGTGTCGTCCACGGGGATCATGTTGACAACCTCAACTATTGTGTAAGGTTAAATAATGATACCATTATCTACTGGTAATGTTGATGATAATAGCATTGAGATTGTAATATAAGCTAGTTTTTCATGCTACTTAGGGGTACAGCACAGTAAAATTTCTGGCATTTCATCACTGGCTATCGCATGGCAGAACTGGAGTTTTACTCACCTTTCTAAGGGGTGCCTATATCATTATTCCACAAGGTTTCCATGAAAAATGTCTGTAGATGTACTGTTTTCCAAAATGACGTTAGTTGATCTGTAATTGCCATGAGTTCTGAGGTTGAGTTCTCTGAGCCTCTGCTTTTTTGTGTGTGAAATAAGTAGAAAATAATGTTGTGGTGGGAATTAACAGAGATGCTAAAAGTAAGGTGCTAATAAGCACTGTATGAGGCACGTAATTAGCAGTAAATAATACTACCTTCTTAGCCATTTTTTCCCTCCAATTTGTACTTGCAGTGTGTGTCCCTTGCCTTTAGAGGGATGGCCAGTGCAGCATAGCTAATAAGTGGGAGATTGGGGTCTTAAATAGGATTTCTCAATCCCAAGTCTTTACTGTTTTGCTCTGCTTATTAGAGAAGTTTCTAAGACACTCAGAGATTGGCTTGCACACGACTGACATAACCTCACTGGAAAACAGCTATGATTATAGCCAGGGTACAACATACACCCCAGTGAGCAATGCCAATGGTCCTTCCACCCTGGGAGGAAAAGCTGTTCTTCTTGGTCTCATTTTACCTCTACCACTGTAGGAGGTGAAGATGCAGCTGTGTGGGGTCATTTCCAGCCTGGGAAATTCAGTAATTGGGAAGTAAGTTCAGTGTCTCACATTTTCTTTTCCTTCCCCAGCTTTACCCTCCTCTGAGACGACTTGCAAGAGGAAGAGGGACTAGATCCAAAGGCTAGGTGGCGGTGTCCAGGTGAGCTGAATCCCCTCCTCACAGTGCCACACCCGTCCTTGGAGTGAGCACATCCTTCCTCAACCTGACGCTTTCCTACTGTCCACGTGTTCCGTATGGCCACACGAGCACCCTGTGCCCTGAGAATGCACAGGCTCTTCTGGTAGGTCGTGTGTTCACCACTTTCTCCTTGGTCTTCGCAACATTCAGCTACTCCTTCAGGCGTGCCCTTTCTTTCTTATTGGGTGAATAAAGAAACATGAGAAATTCATTGATTCGTCTGTCAAACATGGCCCCAAGTGGAAAAGGAAGTGTTTTCCTGGAGCTCATAGTCTTTTGGGTAATGAAAGACATTGAAAAAATAATTGTGTGATTCATGCCTTTGAAAGAGAACGTTCACTTCAGGCAGTTAACTAAATCTGGGAGAGGCCATGTAGGGTCTCCCTGAGAAAGCGAGGGACATTAAGGCTGAGCCCTGAAGCGTGGTGGATGGTAGTATGTCGTGAGAAGAGCAGTCTTAAGGGAGCTAGGAGTCCAGGATCTAGTCTAGGCTAGAAGCCTAGAACAAAGGAAAGAAAAGAGTGGTGTTTGAGGTGAGAAAAAGGTAAAGTGGGGCTGCACTGTGAAAGGCTTTGCAATCCATGGTAGGTAACTGGGCTTGATCTGAAGCACCATGGGAAGCCACGGAGGTACCTAACCATGGCAGCACCATGATAATCAGATTTGTGTTTTAAAAATATCATCTGGTTGCAGGGTTCAGAAGGGGAGGGTAGAAACAGTGGGTCCAGGAAGACCACCTCGGATCTGGGTGAGAGATGGTGGCTTGGGTTAGGGTCACAGAAGAGGGATAAATGAATTGGATGGATCTGAGAGAGGTACTGAAGAAAGGGACTCAGTAGGGCTTGTACTCTTTGTTCACGGTTTGCCGACTGATTCAGACCATACTCAGTGAATCATATCATGGGGGGAAGTGAGCAAAATAGCCAAATATTGCTCATTCCGTCAGCAAGCATTGATACTGTGCCTAATCTGGGACATGATCATGCTGGACTTCGGGTCTCCGAAAGTGAGTGACATAATCCCTGGTCTCAGTGTCTATTGAATGAGAACTCCAATTAAGTGGAGAGTAGGAAAACATGCTTACCAAGATTGGTGGCCATGCTGATGGCATATTACCACCCAGGGAAAGACTAACATGCTGTCCCAATGAGCCCCCGGGGGTGGGTTGGTTTTTTCTGGCCTTGGTGAATGCTCCAGACAGCGGTCCAGTGTCTGGCGCTCAAGCCTTTGGAGACTCAGAGGCCCTACTTCATCTGAGGACTCACCTTACATCAGTAGATCAGCGTTAACGAAGCTTAAGCCATAATGAATTATTGGTTTATGTCGGAAAATAGTGTGACCAAATACGACGTTCCTGTGTTCTCAATTTTGGTAATAGATTTATGGTGGGAGAGCACTGCCTCCGGAACCCAGATATTCAAAAGTACGCATGACCAGCACATTCTCTCCCTGTAGGCAGACCTACATGGGAAAGGAAGCCATAGTGAGAGCTCACTTGGTGAGTATAGAATCAGAATGAGAGGATGTGGAAAAGCTCTGGGAGCCCTGGCCTGTGAGGTCGCCTGGGGATACCATCTGGTTGCAGTGAAGCTCTTGCTAGGGTCACCAGGACACCAGAAGCCCCTTTTCTGCAGCCCCCGCCCTCCCCAGTCTCCATTCACATTAGGTCTGACCAGAGTAGCATGCGCTCTCCTATAGATGGTTAAATGAACCATGCTTTGTGGTCTGCCTTTTCATGCCCTCACCCCTTTAAAAAAAAAATCTGATCAGCCAGTTACTGATGTAAATATTGGTCGGATATGTCCTACTGGCACAGAAGAGGTTTTATCTCTTTAAAGTAACTCTTTTTCTTGAATCATTTGGGGGCTGACCATAAAACTAAACTCTTAGTTACTGTTTCCTCTTCTTTGAAATTTTTGGGGAAATTCCTCCAGAATGGACAGCAATAAGGAACTTTTGCTGCAGAGTGGTAAGTGCTCAGTTTATATAATGGAGGCAAGCCCAGGGCGGCGTGGCGATTGTCTGCGAGGAGCCACCTGGGAGTCCCGAGGGTGGAGTCACGGCTGGTATGGTAGGGGTAGTGGTGGTTTACTTCATGCTCACCTCCCCCTGTGAAATTGTTACCCAAACAGCCTCTGTTGTCCACATGTACCTGTTCATGGTTGACTGGACCAGACTGGACGCATCAGCCTAGAGCAGTGGTTCTCAAAGTACGGCTCCTGGCGTGCTTCCTGGATGGCTGTTTCCTGGGGAGCCACAGACCTCCTAAATACCCACCCCGGAAAGGCTGGTGCATTTCTCCCAGGCACCCCAGGCTTGAGAACCACACCCTAGAAGGCATCGAGCTGTAGTGTGCACTCGTAATGTCGGCGTGGGGGGTGAGCAGAGGCACGGGCTGGCCCAGCTGCCAGTGTTGGGTACCTGAGCCGGGAGGTGAGGCGGGCCCAGGCTGGGACAGCACTTTCCTCCACATGGTGCTGAAGGAGAGAATGTCGGTCTGCAGAAAGAGGCAGGAGAAAGGAGCAAACAAGAGCAGAGAAGAGACCGCACACCCTGCTGTCCCTGAGAAGCGAAGAAAGTAACTTCCTCGGTTCGTGACTTTAAAGTTCTCAATTCCAGCCCCCTTTAATGAGGTAGGTAGAATGAGAGAGGGGCTGAATCTAGGTGCACCGTGATGAGGCACCAAATTAAGTAAGTAGAAACGGGCTTGGAGAAGAGACCGTGAGCTTCTCTCACTCCTGGTGGGATCTGGGGAACCTGAGGTCACACAGGGGGCCACAGAGTTTCTTTACCTCTCCTCACACATCCAGCCACATTTCCAGCCACCACTAGTTGAGTTCCTCCCAGTTCAGTTGAACACTTGACCCACTGATCCTTCGATTGAGGCCAAAGACCCCCCCCCAACTTGTGGCAGGGGTGCCTGATGACTTCCATCTTTGTTTCAGATGAATTAATTGTGAGACCGTGCTTTTGTTTTCTATGCGTTTTTATGAAATAGAAGTAAAGGGCTGTAAAATACTCAGAATGGCACGAACACCTCCACACGGACCACAGTGGCAGCACTCGTCCAGCAGGCGGGACCACTGCCCTGTGGTTGGAGGCCAGCTCTTGCCCGAAACTAGCTGCACGCAGTGCTTACGACGCACACGTTTCATGCTTAGACGTCCCGTGTGTTTAAGAACAGGTCTTTGGAGGTTGAAGAACAGCTGGAACCCCGTAAGCCCCTCTGCTGGGTGTGGAGGGTGAGACCTTTTTCTGACCAGCTGTCCTTGTTTGTCTCCTCTCCTTCCCTCTCCTTGGAGTTGGTGGCCTCCCTTGGCCCCTATGACCAGAGTCAGGCTGGGTCCCTGTGCGTCCCCATCCTCTGAATGTGGTCAGACCTTTGGCTTTTAAAATCCTGCCCTTGGCTACTACTTGACTCACGCTGGGACTCGTGCTGCAGAGACAGTGTGGAGGGAGATGTGGGAGCTTCAGTAACTAGGGTGTGTGAGAGCCCACCGCCAGGCCCAGACACAAAGCTGATGGGTTTGCCACGTGGCCAGAATTGCGCGTGAACAGTGAGACCGAGAGGACAGCTGGCAGTGAGGTCGGGGTCTAGGTGTGGCGCCCCTGCAGTGGTGCTCTGGCCCAAAGGGTGTGTGGGGAGTGGAGGACTCCACGGGAGCACTGTGAGTGGTCGGAGAGGGGGAGCCACGCAGGGGCGGGGGTGCAGATGCGCAGTGACTGGCGCAGAGAAGAGGACGGACAGACAGCAGCTGAACTTCCAAATTTATATTCAGTTTTTTTTTTTTCTGATGGTGAACTTAAAATGACATTCTAAGTTGAAATGCAAAATGAAGTATCTTTTATTAATCATTTATTTTTTCGGTTTTCCCCGCTTTACGCATGGTCTTCATACAAGTTTTTATGGAAGTTTTCTTCCAGTTTGGTTTTGTATGTACTTCCATTCGTTTAAGTACCTATGTAGTTTTTTGTTTTTTGTGTGTTTTTTTTTACGTAAATGAGATCATGCCCAATTCACTAATACTTCAAACTCAGGCTACCAGAGTGAAGTATGTGGGGTGTTAGGCAGTAATATTTGGTTGTGGGGGAGTGCGTGGTGTGCCATCTGGCGAGCTCATATCACGTGCCCATCACGTTTACAGTCTCCATTATATGCGTGTTTCTGTGTGTGTGAACGTAATACTGTGCAGCTATTTAACAACATCTACAATAACTTCTGTATAAATACATCTCCATCTGCAGCTTTGCTTTCTAAAACTTCATTTTATTCCGTTGTGTGGACTTCCTCATTGTTTTCTGTGTACATATAAATGAGTATATTTGCAGTAAGAATGCCACATATGCTGTATAATTTTATGCCCTTGTATTTTCATTTAATGCTTTAAACATTTTTTACATTGGTCATTTCCATCAAGTGTAAATAAACTGGTATATCCGTAGAATGGAAGACTGTGGCCTTTAGAAAGAATGATATAAATCTATATGTACTGGTTGGAAAGATGTCTATCAAAAATTACTGGGTTTAAAAATACACACAGAACTCCTGGTATGATCTCATTTTGGTAAAAAGATGTTATATGTACAGACTTTAAAAGGTTTAGTATAGGAACAAATGTGATCAATGGATGTGGCTTGCAGTTTCTACGTTGGATAATCTGTAATGTTTGAATGTTGTACTGTCTTGTATGTTTGTAATCAGAAAATAAAGCTACAAAGTTTCTTGGCAACATGACTTAATGTTACATGACATTTTCTTAAAGATTTTATCTGTTTTCATTTCTTCTTGCATGATGAAATTTTGGAGGAATGCTGTCTTTTGAGGGCAATGATTTATTTTTCTGAGAACAAAGTATGTTTGTCATTGGCCTTAGTGGCCTTTGCCTTCTAGAGATGAAATACCGAATTTCTTGGAGGAGAGGCCAGACACCGGCACTGATGTTATTGGTCTTTCCTAATGTCAGACAGAGGCCTGCTCCAACCTTCTTAGAAATCCGTACTCAAATAGCTGGTCAGAAATGGAAGTGTTGGCTGTCTCTTCTTGCCACTTTCCTTAAAATGACCCTTTATCATTTACTCCTAAGGAAGTTCCTAGTTAGTATTTAAACAGTTAATAACTTTTCTTGATTTAAAAGTCTTCCTTTACTATAAACTAAATTCCCACATGTGTATATACTTTCACACAAGTCAGATTCTGGAGTGTATTATGTTCCATCAGTGTATTTGTCATTGCACCCCCATCCTTGTGTTGGAAAGAATACTTTATGTTCTCATATGTTTGGGTCACTTTACAGACAATCCCCCACCCTTGCTGCACACATACCTTCTTGTTCAGAATTGTCTTGATATTTCTGTACATTTAGTCTTCTGGCGAAACTGGATTCTCAGTTTGTCAAAGCTCCCACATTTTGTTGGATTTTAACTTATACTCAAGGGAGAATTGACAACAATTTTCATGATCCTGTGCAAAAACATATGTCTTCATTTATTTAGGACCTGCTCTGTGTCCTTCTGTACATTAAAAAAATTTTATTTGGAGTTGCAAATACTTCACTGAATTTATTAATGAGAATTGGTTTATTTATTCCTGGAATTTTTTTTCTTGCTGTATTAACTGACAAGGTTTTGAATTCAAAATAATGGTTTTTCCACATCTGTACCTTTCACTTCTTTTTTAATCAGTTGCATTAGCTAGGACTTCCAAAATAGTACTGAATGGTGGGTATGGTGGAGGGCTTCCCTACCTTTGGTGTTTAATGCTTGCTTGCACTTGAGATAAGTCTTTATTGTGTTTGGATGGTCTCCTAGTCTTACTCTTTGCGAGGGACATACAAGGAAAGGTTGAGGTTTGCAGATGCTTTGTAACGTGCAACAGTGCTCGAGGAATCCCCTCCCCCTCTAATCCCTTATATAACAGCCTACCCTATTGGGATATCATCCTTGTATTCCTGGAATAGCCTTTCATGGTCAAGGGCTACTATTTAGACTTTTCTAGATTGGATTTAAATGTTTTTGCATCTAAGTAGAAAAAAACCCAAACACACAGTTTATTGGAACACCCTCTACGTGCCAGTCCTGTGAAGGTAACAATACAGTGATGAGAAAGGCGGCGTAGTCCTTGCCTCAGGGACTTTGCGGCCTGGCGTAAGTACAGGTGCTCCCTTTCTCTGTTGGGCTGTGCGTCCCCCAGCACATCTTGATTCTGTGATGGCCTTTCTGGGCCGTCCTTGGACAGGCGTCCCCCCTCAGCCTCAACACTGCCTTTGGTCGTGCCAGGCAAGCCCGTGGATGACTCTTCCCTGATGCTTTCTTCCTCTCGGCCACCCCCGACACATATCTTCTGTCCTCTTCAGTGGTAGGCATGGCTGTTGCCATGGAGGCAGAAGCTGGACTGGGGAAGTGGGGGCGAAGTGGGCAGAGCAGTTATGCTTTCGATTGGCCAGAGTCGCTGTCACAGGAGTTCCCCTGGGTCTTCCCAAGGGTGAGGTGAGTATGGGGCCCTGGCAGGTGCTAACTCAGCACCTGGCTTCACTCCTGGGTGCCCTTTGGGCTGCCAGCGGAGGACAGGGTGAGTCGGGGCTGAGGGCTGGGTCACTCGGCTCCTCCTGAGGGGCCACCTGCAGTCAGGTAACCCTTTAGGAGAATGTTGACCAGTGTTTCCTTTCCCTGCTTTGCCTCTGGTTGCTGTGCAGGGATCTGCCCTGTGTTAGGACCGCCATTGCATAATAGCACGTTCCCAGATGTGCTCCTTGGGTGACGTGATGTCACCTGCCATCACTCTTGCAACATATTTGAGAGTAGATGTACGTACAAGGACTTAGTGGTGGTGGGCAGTTGACTTTGTAGCTTTTTTTTTTTTTAACTTATATTTTTATCTACTTGACTGTCTTTGTCCTTAAGTGGAGACTTGCTGTTTCAAAAGGAATAGGCATTGTTAATGTTTTTTAGATATATGCCAAAATGATATCCAGAAATAGGATTCACACTTGTACCAGCCGGCTTCCCACCAACACTGATCTTTATTTTGAAATAGTTTCCCATTTGGTAAGCGTAAAAAGTGTTCACTATGATATTTTACATTTCTTTGATTTCTGATGTAGATATTGGCTTTTATCACTAATTTTATGAACTGTGTATTAATGTTCTTTATTTTCATGTTGAGCCACTTACTTTTTTCTCACTGCTTTCTAAGACCTATTAACTGTCATCTATGTTGCAAAATATTTTTCCCCCTCCTTTTCTGGTTTGCTTTTATTTTGATTGGTTTTTATAGTGTGGGAAATGTGTACCGGTTTTATTTTCGCCTCTGTTGCGTAGCAGTCAGTGGGCTCTGCCATTGAATCTGCTCGAGCATTCTGCCTGTCCCTGTTCTTTACTGTTGTAAGCAGTGCTTCTCTGAACACCCTTGTGAACTGTGTCTCTCTGCTCATGGGCACATAGGTCTGTCAGTTCCAGTTCAGAAGTGGAATCGCCAGGATAGGGAATGGCATTGCATTTATGTACTAATAGTTGCTAGAGTTGTGAGGGCTATTTCAGCTTGGAGCTGCAGTTTCCCTAAGTACTTCTTGGGTCTGAGGAGTTTCAAAGTTGATTCTTTAGGGTTTTCTAAATTGGCTATCACATCGTCTGCAAACGGCCAGTTTAGGGTGTGACCTTGGACTCAGACCAGGGTGGGGGTGGGGTGGGGCGGGGTGGTGGGCAGGGAGCGAGGGAGACCCCTCAGCGTTAAGGTGGTCGTGCTGCCAGCACCCACTCAGTGGGCAGCACAGTCTCGAAAGGCCTCCACTAGTGCTTTTGTTTATTGTTTTGTTTTAACTGTGAATTTATTTTTTTGACTAGGTAATACATGTCATGATAAAAATAAATAAATAAAAACAAAAAACAAAAGAGGAATATACAATGAAAAAGTTAAGTCGCCCTTCCTTCCCTGGCCCCCAGTTCCCTTCCCCAGGGGCAATCACTATTAATCACTATTAATAGTCTCTTCTGTGTCCTTCCAGAAATCGTCTAACTAAATGACATCTGTTTTTATAGTTCCTTAGAATGCTATGCACATTGGTGTGTCCCATTTTGCACTTAACTACCTTAGAGGTCGTCTCATACCCATTTATTTACAATTGCCTCATTATTTTAAAAGGTTTCATAATATAAACATACCATATTTTGTCCATTGTCATAACAGTACTTCAATGAATATATTCTTGCACATATGTCATTACATATCTCTGGGATAGATTCATAGAAGTAGAATTAATAGGACAGGATATTACATTTTTTAATTTTGATAAGTAACCGATTTGCCGTTTATAAAATTTGCAGGATATGTATATGCCAGTTTTTTCTTCACACGACATATATGTTATCTATCTTTATGATTATTCTGTTCCCAAGGCCCTTTCTTACTCTCAAATGAATTTCCTCTGCCATTGTGGGAAGGAGTAGGTAAGGTCCAACTGTTTTTCAGGTTTTTCTATTAAAAATCTTTTCTTTTTCAACGCCCTTGATGACCAAGGGCTGTTTCGTTGGCCTGGTCAGAAAATCTTGAGCACGTTTAACAAAGATCACATTTGTTGACTCTAGTCCTGAATTTCTTGAGAAAAGGAATAGGTGAATTTTCGGCATAGAAGTTGGCATCTGCCTTGTGACAGGATATTTATGGGTGTTCACATGGTCGTATTATCAATGAGCAGGAAGTCCTCCATCTCTTTTCTGTGCTCTGAAAGGGTTTTTTTTTTTTTTTTTTTTAAAGATGTTCTGTATAGCAATTTTTTTTTTTTTTTAAAGATTTATTGATTGATTGATTGCTATGTTGGGTCTTCGTTTCTGTGCTAGGGCTTTCTCTAGTTGCGGCAAGTGGGGGCCACTCTTCATCGCGGTGCGCGGGCCTCTCACCGTCGCGGCCTCTCTTGTTGCGCAGCACAGGCTCCAGACGCACAGGCTCAGTAGTTGTGGCTCACGGGCCCAGTTGCTCCGCGGCATGTGGGATCTTCCCAGACCAGGGCACGAACCCGTGTCCCCTGCATTAGCAGGCAGATTTCTCAACCACTGCGCCACCAGGGAAGCCCTGAAAGGGTTTTTATAACATGGTAAATACTTCGCTCATGGGAATTTTATGGGAAGTTGCTCCTCTGATCATTTCATCTTTTTAAATTTCTTCCCTAGATTTTCCTCTGCTTCCTGAGTCAGGTTTGCCAAATATTTATATTTTCTTAGCAAAATTGTTGCTTCCTTATCAAACTTTTTAAGCCTAGAGTTCTTAAGTATAGTTTTTACCTACTGGTGCTTTATGCTTCAAACACATGCCTAGTGGGAAGAAAAATTAATGTGATTAGAGAAGTATGTATACAAAGTCAAAGTTGTCCCTGTTTTCCAATTTTATTGTCAGGTTAGAAGATCCCGTCCCTGCTACAGAATTATAAAAATTAATCTTTTATTTATTTTATTTTGATTTTAGTTTTAGCATTTTCATATATGTTATGACCTTTTTCCGCAAGTGAATGATTGGCTAGATCTCCTATTACCGTTATTATTTATTGAAGTAATCTATATACATTCCTTACTATTTTTTAGTGCCACTTTCATAGAGTTCTACATACTCAGTTGTGTACATACAGTAAACTTATATTACAATTCTTAAGTGAATCCGTCTTTTTGTCTTTTTTGGTGTTTTATTAGGTGGTTAAATTATTGCTTTGGCTTTGGTGGTATAGACAGGAACATCATTTGTTACTTTTATGTCATCTTTCTGCCTTTAGTCATCATACTAGAAAAGAACTTTCTTAACCCTGAGATTATATTAAGATACTTCTTTTTTGTGTGTGGTTTGTTGGCCTTTTGATGTATGAACTTTCAAAATATCGATCCAAGTGAAATTCTTCCAGGTCAACTTTAGAACCATTGTCAAGTTCCCCAACATTTATATTCTTTGAAATTCCACTAGGTAGTATAGGTTAATTTGGGGGGGTATTTAGAGCTTTCATATGCTAGATCCATGTATCTCCCATGATTATCCTGTGTCTCTCTGGTTATTGCCTTTTCTGTTGCTATATCATGTATAAGTTTGTTCCTATGGGTGCTGTCTTCTTCTATTAAATCTTTTGTATTTTTACAATGGAGTTCTTCCCATTTTCTCAAGTTGGTTATTGTCGGTACATATTTAGGGAGTCTGGTATAAATGGGTTTCTTACTAAATTATTATTCCTATTATAAGGTCTGTTTCCACTGATTTGCAGTATTTGAGTTGGATGGTCTTACATAACAGAGTGATAATTTTATATCTTTGTTCATGCCTCAGATTTTCTTGTAATTGGCTGAAACTCTGTAGAATGATGTTCGTTAGTCATAGTGTTGAGACTGTTAATGTCTGCTTTTGTAAGTGAGTTTGGTCTGCAGTTTGCTAGTGCTCTCTGTGTCTTAGATGTTTTAATTATTCTGGTTTCATAAAGAAAATTTGAAAGCTTTCTGCTTCCTGTCTCTGGTTGGTTTATATGACATGGGAATGGGCCTTTTCTTGAATATGGTATATAAGGCCTCACCCCCAATGCTCTCTCAGTCCACAGCCGTTTGGAGAGTGAATTCTCTGACACTCTTTACATTTCTTCCACGTTTATTTGTCCATGTATTTCTTTAAAATGTCTGCAGGTCCCTGGCATTTTGACTCTGTTCCTGTGGATAAGAACACTTGTTCTGAAGTTCCAGAAAGGATCCTATTCCCAAACAGGTGATTTACATACCCAAGGGTGTCGTGTGGCCTCTGAGAGGTGGGGCTGCTGTCACCTAGGGGACCGGAGTTCTCTCTGGAAGTGGATGCCACAGAGCAGGCTTGGGCTCCCTGCCCGCCCCTCTGTCCCGCACAGGCCTGCTGGCTTTTGAGGGCCCTGCTCTTGTCACGGCAGTCCCTCTTCGCCAGTTGCTGGGTGAACTCGACTGTGTTCTCTCGTCCCAGCTGTCACACCAGCTCTCCAGAGCCCGGACGCTTGCCCTTTCTTTCCCCTGCCCAGCAGGGTGTTATCTAGTGTCCTGTCTGTCATCGAGGAGGGCAGGGCAGGCAGGGCGGGAGTGGCAGGGTCTCCAGGGTCTCCGAATGGAGGTGCATCTGTGTGGTTGGTTCTGAAGCTCCAGAGGACGCTGCAGAGAGAGTGGGAGGGCAGTTTCCACGGGGCGGAGCGGAGCCCACCATTGCCTGGAGAGAGTCCCCTGCATTGAATCATGCCCAAATGATGAAGGCTACTTTGAGACTGAATAATTGAAACAACTTTTGTTTTCTCTTTAGACATTAAAAAAAAAAATTTTTTTTAACTTATTGGTTTTTCCTTTTAAAACAAAAAAGAATTTTTGCTGCATGTGGTTTTGTTCTTCTCTGGAAGTAAAGCCAGAAGTACAAAACTGTCAGGTAAGTTAATTCACCCAAACCTAAATTTCCTTCCTGTATTGCCTACTTTCTTGCTCCAGTTGTGGCTGACCACTAATAACAAGGCTACCTAATAGGAACCACATGCAGCTAAAACGGTTCAGGTGAAGGGAAATGTATAGCCTTAGTTGGTCACGTGAGAACAAAAGGAAGATGGAAAATCAGCTTTTATACTTGGCCTAAAAAGTTTTCTTAAGAAGGGAGGGGGCGGATTCTAAAATACAGACAAGTAAGGAAATAAATGATACAGAGGATTATCAGAGTAGAAAGCTGGTTCTGTGGAGGCAAGCTAGATACTTGACAAGATTGATCAAAGCAGGAGGGTGTGCAGGGGTGTGAAGAAGCCTGATGGTCGCTTGATCACATTCTCGCCATTGGTGTGAATCCTAGGTGTTCATCACCTGTGTAGGGTTTCTGTGGACTCACGGGTACTTCATTTAACCATCCCCCTCTGTGCTAGGCAGCCCTGTAAGAGAGCTCCGCAGATACCTCCCAGCGCTCCCCATGCCTGTTTGTCGGGAATACCGGGAAGGGGCTGGTAGAAGAGTGGGCAGGTGAGGGTAAGTGACATGCCAGGGTGTTCTTTTGGAAACAGTGCCGCAGAGCTTAACCCAGAAACTGCACTGTGCGTCTGCAGGCCTGTAATAAGAATGCATGCCTGTGGCTAAAACCAATTTTAAAATGGGTTTGCGTACATTATCTTCAACCTGCTCTATCAGTGTCGATACCTGACTTTTCCAGTGATGGAAAAGTTCGTCTCTCACCCCTTTACCAGAGTTTACAGTGGGGGCATAGGCAAGTGAGCTCAAATATTTAAGACTAAATGCAGCAAGTGCTTGGAACACTAGTAGAGGAAGTGAGTCTCGGGAAGGCTCCCAGAGGCAGTGGTGTTAGCACGAGCCCAGGGCTGGGCTGTGGGGCAGACACTCCTCAGAAGGGTGGGCACTGCTGCCGCAGGAGTCCTGAGCTTTCCTGCAAACTCAGACGCTGTCCAGCCACTCTGGCCAATAGAACTTTCCCCCACGAGGGAGATGTTCCGTGTTGTGCCGTAGGGTAGCCACTGGCGCTTGGAATGTAGCTGGTGTGACAGAGGAGCTGAACTTTTAATTTCATTGAATTTTAACTTAACAGCAGCGCGGGTTCGGAGAAATTATTTTTTTTTTTTTTTTTTTTTAAGATCTTTTTTTTTTTTTTTTAATTTATTTATTTATTTATGGCTGTGTTGGGTCTTCGTTTCTGTGCGAGGGCCCTCTTCCAGTTGTGGCAAGTGGGGGCCACTCCTCACCACGGTGCGCGGGCCTCCCACTCTCGCGGCCCCTCCCGTTGCGGAGCACAGGCTCCAGACGCGCAGGCTCAGCAATTGTGGCTCACGGGCCCAGCCGCTCCGCGGCACGCGGGATCCTCCCAGACCAGGGCTCGAACCCGTGTGCCCTGCATTGGCAGGCAGATTCTCAACCACTGCGCCACCAGGGAAGCCCCGGAGAAATTATTAAGAGCACTTGCATTCGCATTACCCAGAGCTGAGCACTTTTAACATTTTTATGTGGTCTTCTACCTTTCACGTGTTGTATGCTGTTTTAACAGCCATGTTAGGGGAAGAAATGCTCAGAAATGGCAGGATTGAGCCCCTCACGACCCCCTTTCCGTTTTTGCTAAGAAAAAATATCGACCTCCCTTTTTAGTAATGGCCAGCACCTTGGGCATCCCCACGTGCCGTGTGCTGGGTGCTTAGGCCTTTTAGGGGTATTGGCTTCTTAAAGCCTCACAGTTGTAGAAGGGGGGTGTAGGTCTGTTGGTCCCATTTTGGAGATAAGGGGACAGACTGCAGGACAGGGACCGAGTGGCCTGGGGTCAGAGCCAGTTAGTAGCAGAGCTCACGCCTCACACGGGTGTGCGTGGTGCTTGGAACGCCTGCCTGTGCATGTGTCTGTGTGTTGGGGTTTGGCGCCTCTCTTCTGCCCTTGGCCTGTTCACAAAGCATTGTTGGTGCCCTTGTCGGGCAGCCCCACACTGCTGCCTGGTCCTCGACTTCTGGGACATGTGTATGTCTCCTTACGATCCGCAGGTCCCTGAGTACTGACTGTCCCAGGCTGCCGCGTCTTTCCTGTTGACTCATGTTGGGTTCCTCCAGTGAAAATTTTCCTTAGAGAGATGCTGCCTCCAAAGTACTTGTCTGCCACCAAACCCAAGAGGTCTTGGGCCCCAAATCTGTGTGAGCTAGACAGTGACTTGTCTCAGGAGCCGGATGCCGCCATAGGAGAAGCCGCCACTGACTCTGAATTCTTTCATCAGAGGTTTCGGAACTTCCTCTATGTGGAATTTGTCGGGCCTCGGAAGACCCTGCTCAAACTCCGAAACCTCTGCCTCGATTGGTTGCAGCCGGAGACTCGCACCAAGGAGGAGATTATCGAGCTCTTGGTCCTCGAGCAGTACCTGACCATCCTTCCAGAAAAGATCAAGCCTTGGGTGCGTGCAAAAAAGCCGGAGAACTGCGAGAAGCTCGTTACTCTGCTGGAAGATTACAAGGAGATGTACGAACCGGAAGGTGAGCGGAAGAGGAAGGCGGAGCTCCCTGGGGTGCCCCGCACAGCGCCCCTGATGTTCCAGGCCGATCGTCCTCTTCGCGGGGGGTGGGGGACTGCCCTGCCATAGGACGTAGGTGGCCTCCCGGCCTTGCTGCCCACGACGTGCCAGTTGGACCTCCCTCCCCAGCTGTGACAGCCTAATGAGGGCCGGTGCCCCGTGTCCCCGGGGAGCAGACTCCCTCCTGGTTAGGATGCAAGAGGGAAGGAGACCGTGGGCCTCCGATAGGAAGGGAGCCTGCACACACCGCGACCCGGCCCAGGCTCCCCTCTGTGGAACCGGGGCGGGGGCAGGGGGCACCCCAGCAGGTTGTACTTGGCGCTGCCATCGGGAGGGTCACAGCCTCGTTCCTGCCCAGCAGGGGCGGAAGGGAGGGGCGAGAGGGTCTGACCGCTGCAGCAAGGGGCGGGGGCCACCTGGGGGGGCTACTTAGAGGGGACCGGCGAGCACGGCTGAGACCTTAAGTCACGTGTGGTGCCCTCTCAGACGACAGCAGCAGTGACGCCCACAGCGAAGGCAGCATGAGCCGGAAGGCAGCAGAGTCCCCGCCGCCCCACGCCGCCTGCTGCGGTGAGTAGCCCGGTCGCCGCGCCGTCCAGGCCGCGCAGGACTGCCCTGGGGCAGGGCTGCTGCTCAGAGGTCAGAGGGGGAAGGAACTCAAGTGAGGATGGAAGGAGTCGTTCTTACGTCAAAGCAGACACGTGTGTGGAGTGAAATACAACTGTTTCTCTTAATGATGAGAGAAAACGTTTAAAGCTGTGTGAAATTTGCAGTAGGCTGTTTCAGGTTGTGTCCACAGCCTCCCAGGAGGGGCAGAGTTCATCACCCCTTTGCCTCCAAAGCTGTTTTATTTGTTAAAGGTTCTCCGGTGAACTTTTTGAAGGAGCGTTGCTTTTGGGGCAGGTGGGCGTTTCATTTCTTTGGGGTAAAGTTACGTGCACGTTAAGACTGACCGGGGTAAGCGAGGCGGTGGAGGGCCTGCAGTCCGTTCTCCCGAACGTGGACCTGACCACGTGGGAGCTGGGAGACCAGGAGAGCCTGAAGGGGGAGCCAGCCCCTCAGCTCAGCGTTGGCCCTGACTGAGACCAGGCCCACCTAGGCGAGGCCCCCAGACACAGTGGTCCGGGGCCCGGGTGTCGGGTTGCACTTGGGACCCCAGTTTGGGATCCGTCTCCTAGCATCCCTTCCAAAGGCGTGCGAGCGCACACGTGTCCGGGCGCGTGGTCAGCTCCTGAAATGTCTGCTTCCTCAGGTGGCCGGGACTGGGCCCAGGACTGGGACGGAGACTGGGAGCGAGCCCGGGAGCGGGAGCAGCGCAGGGGCAGAAGCAGGGACCTGGAGTCCCGCGCCCGCTGGCCGTACGCCCGGAGCCCCAGGAGCAGTAGGTCCTCCTCCGACTGCTCCCCCGTGCGCGTGGCGGGTTGACGGTGCCTTGTTCCGGCATGACGCCTCTTGTCTTGCAGGGTTTCAGCAGCGGGATCTTTCCCTTCCTCTGATGGAGAAAGTGGCTTTTGCAAAGGAAAGAGAGCACAAACGTCGGGGCTCTGTGATGGATTACGAGACGAGATCGCAGGTAGGCTGAGGTCTCCTCTCATTCTGGGAAGGCTGTCTTCATTTCATGGCAGAGAGGCCTTTCTTTCCCGAGAGGCTGAGTTATCTGCCCACTAGAATCCTGCCTGGGTTGGGGAGAGCCCCAGCGACTCCCCAGGAGCCTGGCCTGTTCCCAGGGGTGACTGGTGGCTGGGGAACTGCTGCCTGTTTTCTCGTTCATCCACGGGGTCAGAGGAGCGCTTCTCCGCGCAGCGTTGGTGCCATGTGGTGGGCCGGCCGCAGCGGCTGCTCCTCCTGGGCCAGGGAAGCCCATCGACCCGGCAGGGGTTTCTGGTCCTCAGTAGGGAGCCAGGAAGGTTGCACCTCCACGGAGCAGACTAGGGGGGAGAGCAGAGGGCCCCGGGGCCGGGAAGAGCTGGGTCTGGAGCCCGGCTCTGTCACCTGCTAGCTGTGCAGCCTCAGACCATTAGCGAAGCCAAGCCTTGGTTTCCTCGTCTGTGAAGTGGGCGGGCTGTTGCGAGGAATGGGTGAGAGTCACATGTAGGTACAGAGTGCGCAGTGCGATGCCTGGCACGAGGGAGGCGCTGTGGGCATCAATGGCTGTGGGTGCAGGGAAGACAGGCCTTGAGAGAGAGGGTCACGTGTGACATGGCAGCGTGGAGGAGGGTGCGGGGCCCGCGGCCCTGGGCGCGCGGTGGTGACCAGGCGGGGCCCGTCCTGGGAGCCTCCTGTCTCGTAACAGGAGGGTGTTCAGCAAGCATGCGGGGAGTCTCTGTAGAGAGAGGTGCTGTGCCTGACGCTGGCATCCAGCTCGCTCTTAAGGAGGAGCCAGGGTAGCGGACTGTCACAGGGACAGGAGCAGCTGGCCAGGTGCCGCCTGGGGCGGGGGATCCCAGGTGTTCAGGAGAGCCCGGCGCAAGCCCCGAAGCGGCACCAGATGAAAGCCAGAGTGTGTGGAATGCAAGGGCAGAGGTGCAGTCTCTCCCCAGTGCCCCAAGATGCGGTAACGGTGCTCCCTGTGGTGGGGTTTGAAAGGTGGGGTCAGGTGACAGAGGGCTCTGAATTCTACCCCGAAAACCCTTGTCATTTGTCCTGTGTCCTGGAGGCAAGCCAGAATGCGCAGGTGTGCGAGAAGGAGAGGGATGGCATCCCGTTACTGAAAGCAGAGCTTCTGTGGCAGCAGTGCCGACGGGGGAGGGGATGTGGAGGGTGGGCAGGGTCGGAGGTGACCCGGTGCTACAGATGTGCCTTATGACCTTGTCCCAGGGAGAGGCCCCTGTGTGTGGGACACACTTAGTTTGTCACTAATTTTGGTTTCTTACTTGGAGAAACCAAATTGACCGAATTTTAGGAATCCAGATAAAAACATTAAATTGTAGAAACTTTGAAGAAGAAAACTTTTTAGTGTGCATTTGCCCCCACGAAGTGATGAACGTCAGTGGTTTCCAGTTAACTGCTCTGTGAGCCTGGGACCAAGCGTTCACTCATCTTCAGGGAAAACAGGAACTGCGGGTGTCCTTATTTGGGGGTGTTAAATTACTCTTATGAAATGAAGGTGATAGCAGATTATTGGCAGTGGGATTGTCTTATTTTGCTTTTCAAATGCCCGTCCTCGCTACTGGAAAGCGTTGGTCCCCTGTGTGTGGTCCAGAGGTCTGGGAGCCACTGGTTCCTCCTACCTTGGTGTCATAGAAATAACAAACAACGTTCTCATCTTCCTTCAGCATGCATTGTTCGTGTGTGTAGGTCATGTGAGGATGCGGCAGTGTGGGTGCTGTTCTCCGGACAGCATCTGTCACGGGGAGCGTGGCGGCGGCTTGTGCCACCTTAGATCCGTGGTTGATCACAGATGCAAAGAAAACAACTGCTTAGGGGTACCCACTTGAATAGGTCAACTTAATTTAAGTCAAAGCAGCATTTTTCTTTCCTAGCGACAACGTAGTCCAAAATTTAACATACATTACATTTATGTTACTCAGATTAGGCACACGGAGAGAAAGATATGAAAAATGCCCCTTCCCTTTTGCCATTGCCCTTTGGGGTCTGTTAGCACCAGGGATGGTGTCCTTCTGGCACCCACAGTCCCCCAGGTTCTTGACCTCATCTGCTCTCTGGCAGCCCCCAAGTTAGGAGTTCTGGTTCCCTCCCTCTCCCACCGCAAATACATCTGTGCTCCCAGCGGGCTTTTCCTGCGTTGCAATAATCCAGGGCTGAGGCCTTAGGATGGAGGCACTGTCGCCCCCGAGCACAGCGGGGTGCCCGCTCTGGGGAGCCGCCCTCTGACGGGAGGAGACTGACGGGAGGAGATGGGCTCCCACCAGAAAGGGTGCAGTCTAGCTTTCTGGCCGGTGGTGGGACCAGGCGGTTTTGCAGTGAGTGCTTCCTGATCTTTTGTAGTGTGTTGTCCTAAAAATCCTCAGCCCTGGCCTTGTAAGAGTTTTCATTTTTGAAGTTCTGCTTAGTTTTGGTGGTGGTTTTTTGCTTTCTAATCACTGCACATTGGCAGTTGTATTACAAATGAGGCTTTCCTCTTAAACCCCAGTGCCTGTGCCTGTTTATCTTTTTCAGTAGGCGATGCACCTGATTGTCTTTTTTTTTTTTCTTTTTTGCTGCATTTGCGCATGGCTGTGATATCTGTGCCACTTCCCAGAACTGTAGCAAATTTAATATCAAAGTATCTTTACATAATAGTTCAGTAGTGACAACAATTTACATTTCCTTTACACCATTTTTCTCCATGCTTAAACAACAAATCACATCGCAGGACATCCACTCCCACAGTGCTACAGGGCAGGCTGATGCCCTTCTCTCCGTTTCATAGATGAAGGACCTGAGGTTTGGAAAGACGTCTGCTCCCAGGGTTGCTCGGTCGTAAACGGTGCATAAGCTCCTTTGACCCTGGAATCTTCTCTGGCCCCACAGCCTGAGGGCTTCCCACGGCTCCACCTTGCTCCTTGAGTCTGTCTCCAGGCTCCCTGGGACCACGACTCCCCAAAACTAGTGACGTTCTAGTGCGGCAGTGAGAAGAGGTCCTGTGAGGTCCTGTGCGGGAGGCTCTCCCGCGTGATGTGGGGACTCCTAAGATGCTTTGCAGGGGAGTGTGCATCGAAGCAGAGGAGGCAGCTGGGAGAGGAAGGTGCTCCGTGCTTAAGGTCACCCCCGGGTTCTTCGGAACTTGTCCATACCTAGAAGGGCCCACGGAGTAGCCACAGTGTACGGCGGAGGTGGACACAGGACACAGCGGGCCTGGGGATGGAGGCTGGTCACTCTGCTGACCAGGTGTCTGGAAACGCTGTGTGCGGTTGACACTGAGCCTGTTGAAGCTTCCCCCACCCCCCCACCCCCATCCGTGCTGGAGTCCCACCACCACTTAGCACCCCACCCACGGCCTCTGCGGTCTTTGCTCACCGTCCCAGCCCACCCTGAGCTGTCCCCCTGCTAAAGCCGCTTAGCACTGACTCTCTGCACCCCACTTTATTGTTTACTGTTCTCTGATTGTTTCTCTCCAAACAAATGATAAGCTGCACGAGGGCAAGGAATATGTGTCCTCCGTCTTTGGGAGCTTCCTCAGAGTGTAGCACCAAGGTAGGTGCCAAGTAGGTCCCTGGTAGAACCTGACTTGGGTCATTCGGAACCCCGAGTGGTGTGGGCACTTGCTGCACACCGTGTGCGCGTGCGTGTGTGGCTGCCATGCCGCCAGCATCGTCCTGTCCTTGTCGCCCACGGGGGTGAGCTCCCCTGAGGAGAGGTGTGCATTTGCTGTTGCAGGATGCAGTGTCGTACCAGGATGTGGTGGCCCTCACTGAGGACCGGAAGCCCCAGAACCCAGTTCAGGACAACATGGAGAACTACCGGAAGCTGCTCTCGCTGGGTGAGCGCTGCGCCCCCGGCCCGGCCCCGCAGGCTGCCGCAGGGAGTCGGGGTCCGCAGCGTGTGTGGACTCGGGGGGTCGGAGGCCCTTGAGCGGCTCCCAGCAGAGGCGTAAACCATGAGGCTGTGTTTTACCAATCCTCTGGCTTTGGGGGAAGAGTGTATGGTGTGGGGTCAGGGAGCCCAGGAGACGACTCTTGCCCCCAAGGGTGCTGACCCTGGAAACTTAAATATTTCGAATGGGGTCCCAAGTTCCAGTTTGGATTCCCCTGGAAGACATCTGGCTCAGGTCCTAGTAGGCGGTTGGCTCTGCAGGAGTGTTGTGTGGGCAGTGGAGCCTTGAGGAGCTCCCGTGTTTGGAGAACAGGTGGGGAAAACAGGCACGAGTAGGAGGAGAGCCAGGAAGCCCAGTGAAAGGATGTCAGGACTGAGGAGGTGGTTACGAGAAGGGGAAGACTGAAAAGAACGCACTGAATTTAGAAGGCACTCGGAGGTCTTTGTACAAACTTCTAGGTGGAGTCAGGAGAATTAACTAAAATTCAGACCAGCAGAGGCTAAGGAATGAATACTAAGGAAATGAGACTGCAAGTAGAAGACATGATAGGGCTTGGATATGGGCCCCTTCACACTTCGTGGCTGAGAGAAAGACAGACATCATTGATAGTGATGAGTCTTGGTCCCCAACTCGAGTGTGAGATGTTGTGTTCTTCGTCTGGACAGGGGTTCAGCTTGCCGAGGACGACGGCCACTCGCACATGACCCAGGGCCACTCGTCAAGGTCCAAGAGAAGTGCCTACCCGAGCACCAGTCGAGGTGAGCGCGCGAGGCCCTGCGGAGTGGCGCTTGCACCAGTGAGATGGGAGCCGTCCGTACACACTGTTACATGATGATACACAATTGATGCACAGAAATACAAGCATTTTACAGTTTATCTTCACACCACCATCACGGAGGTCCCAGTGTTACTTTGCACAAGTACAGGGACGAGGGAGCACTTACATTTGGGATTTCTTTTCAGGTCTGAAAACTATGCCTGAAACCAAAAAGTCAGCCCATCGGCGGGGGATCTGTGAAGATGAATCTTCCCACGGGGTGATAATGGAAAAGTTCATCAAGGACGTTTCGCGCAACTCCAAATCGGGAAGGGCAAGGGAACCTAGCGATCGGCTGCAGAGGTTCCCCAGGAGGCCAGACAGTGCCTGGAAGGAAGTTCCATTCAACAAGAGGGAGTCGGTGATTCAGGAGAGGGGCCACGAAGGGAATGCCTTTGGGGGAGGAGGCTTTAATCTGAACTCAAACCTTGTTTCCAGAAAGAGAGTTCTTGAGAGAAAAAGGCGCTATCATTTTGACACAGACGGGAAGGGCTCCGCGCACGGTCGGAGAGGTGGTGCAAGGAAGCGGCCCTTTGAGCGCAGTGAGGTGAGGAAGGCCGCGAGTGGGAGCAGCCTTAGCGTGCCGCCCGTCCCCCAGTCGCAGCCCTTCGACTTCGGGGCGACGCCCTATGTGTGTGATGAGTGCGGGAGGTCCTTCAGCGTGATTTCAGGGTTTGTGGAGCATCAGATCACGCACACCAGGGAGAACCTGTACGAGTACGGCGAGTCCTTTCTTCATAGTGTGGCCGTCAGTGAGGTTCAGAAAAGGCAGACCGGAGGGAAACGCTTTGAATGTAAGGAGTGTGGGGAACCCTTCAGTAAGAGCGCCGCCCTGGCCGAGCATCGGAAAGCTCACGCTAGAGATTGCCTTGCGAGGTGTAAGGACGAGGAGTGCGAGGAGCCCTTCATGCCCAGCCCAACCTTCAGTGAGCTCCAGAAGATATACGGAAAAGATAAATTCTACGAGTGCAAGGTGTGCAAGGAGACCTTCCTTCATAGTTCCGCTCTGATTGAGCACCAGAAAACCCATGGCCGAGATGACAAAGATAACGAGCGTGGGGAAGCCTTCAGACCCAGCCCAACGCTTAATGACTTTCAGAAGATGTATGGGAGAGAGAAAATGTACGAGTGCAAGGTGTGCGGGGAGACCTTCCATCACAGCGCATCCCTGAAAGAGCACCACAAAGTCCACACCCGAGGAAACCCATTTGAAAACAAGGGCAAAGTGTGTGAGGAAACCTTCATTCCTGGTCAGTCCCTTAAAAGACGCCAGAAAACCTACCCAGCAGAGAAGCCCTACGACTTCAAAGATGGTGGGGATGCCTTTAGGCAAAATTCAGACCTCATCGAGCATCAGAAAATTCATTCTCGGAAGAACCTCTTTGAAGGCCGGGGGTACGAGAAGTCTGTCATTCACAGTGTGTCCTTCCCCGAATCTCAGAAGAGTCACACTATAACAAGGCCACCGGAGGACGAGGAGGACGAGAAGGCATTCACTGTCAGCTCCAATCCTGATGACAGCCGGGAAGCCCTGTCCTGTGAGAGGAACCCCTATGAGAGGCCTTTCATTCACAGCTCAGCCTTCCCTGGGGCTCAGAAAAGTCACAGCAAACCGAGAGTGATCGCAGAGGCGACCGTACAGAGCTCGGGTGCCACCGAACATCGGAAAGTCCACGCTGGGGAGAGTAGCTCTGAAAGAAAGGGGTATGAGAGGTCCGTCATCCACAGCCTAGCCGCTTTCAAGCCTCCCCGTGGTCGCGGTGGAAGTGAGCTCCTTGGCTGTGACGAGCAGCGGGAGTGCTCCGCTTACCGCTCAGACCCTCGTGGCCAGCCGCAGAAGACCCCCGCCCGAGAGAGCCCCTGCACAGGGGGCAAGAACAACGCCTTCAAGGGCTCTGTTGTCCACAGCGCGCCCCCCACCGTGCCTCAGGACAGTCTCGCTGGGGAGGGCCCCAGTGGATGGAAGAAGGGTGGTGAACCGTGTGTGCCCAAGTCCGATGTGCGCGAGCATCAGAAGGCCCGTGCTAAGAAGAAGAACATCGAGCACGGGGTTTACGAGACCTCTGTGATCCACGCCCTGCGTTTTGGGGAACCTCAAACGTTTCGCCCGAGAGAGAAGTTTTACAAGTGTCCGGAGTGTGGAGAGTCCTTTGTTCATAGCTCCGACCTCACTGAGCATCAGAAGATTCATGATAGAAAGACGCCCTCTGGAAGTGAAAGCTACATGCGATCTGTCATTCGCAGCTTAGCCTCCACGGATCCTCAGACCAGTTACGCGGGCCAGTCCGCACAGATGAGTCGCGCTGAAGAGCCAGCTCAGAGCAGTTACACGGACCAGTCAGTGCAGACAGTTTATGCAGGACCACCAGCTGAGACCAGTTACCCTGAACCACCAGCTCAGACCAGTTACGCTGAACCACCAGCTCAGACCAGTAACCCTGAACCACCAGCTCAGACCAGTTACGCTGAAGCACCAGCTCAGACCAGTTGCCCTGAAGCACCAGCTCAGACCAGTTACGCTGAAGCACCAGCTCAGACCAGTTACGCTGAACCACCAGCTCAGACCAGTTACCCTGAAGCACCAGCTCAGACCAGTTACGCTGAAGCACCAGCTCAGACCAGTTACGCTGAACCACCAGCTCAGACCAGTTACCCTGAAGCACCAGCTCAGACCAGTTACGCTGAACCACCAGCTCAGACCAGTTACGCTGAACCACCAGCTCAGACCAGTTACGCTGAAGCACCAGCTCAGACCAGTTACCCTGAAGCACCAGCTCAGACCAGTTACGCTGAAACACCAGCTCAGACCAGTTACACTGAGCAGCCAATCCGCAGTGAATGTAAGGAGTGTGGGGAGTGTTTTGCCACTGTTGAAGGCCTTGGCATACATCAGAAAATCTATGCCCGACAGAAATTCCATGGTGGGGAGCTGTTTGGAGACTCTGTGATTCAGGGTGTGGGCCTTGATGGACCTCGACAGGAAGAGCCTCGGCAGGAAGGGCTAGACGAGCCGGATGAGCCTGAAGACGCCATCTATGGGTGTAAGGACTGCGGGCTGGGCTTCGTGGATCGCGCAGACCTCAAGGACCACCAGAAGGTTCACGGCAGAGAGTACCTCATCGACAGCCGCGAGTACGCGCATTCTGTGATGCACACCCATTCTGTCAGTGAGTATCAGAAAGATTACATTGGAGAGCAGCTTTATGAGTGCCCGGCATGTGGGGAATCTTTCGTTCATAGCTCGTTCCTTTTCGAGCATCAGAAAATCCATGAGCAAGACCAGTTTTACGGCCACAGGAGGTATGATGAGCCCTTTATGCAGCCCTTGGTCATTAGCCCACAGCGGCCTCGGGCCCCACAGAAGAGTCCTCCTGCTGGGACGGCCCTGCAATGCCAAGTGTGCGGACGAGACTTCATCCACGGCTCTGTCCTTAACGAACACATGAGAGTCCACGCTGGAGACGACCTGCTAGAGCAGGGCCAGGGAAGCACAGATGCGGTCGGCCCAGGCTCGGCCCCCACAGACCTTCAGAGAGACCAGGCCAAGGACAAGCACTACGAGTGTCAGACCTGTGGAGAATCCTTCCTCAGCCAGGCAGACCTCCGGGAGCACGCGAGAATTCACGAGAAGGGTGAGCCCTATGACTATGGGGCCACCTTCGTGCACACCTCGTTCCTCACCGAGCCCCCCAAGAGGGGTTCACCCTTCTATGAGTGCAAGGACTGTGGGGGGTCCTTCATCCACAACACAGTCCTCACGGAGCATCAGAAGCTGCACCTCGAGGAAGAGGAAGCAGCAGCAGCCGCCCAGGAAGTTGAAGCCAACGTCCTCGTTCCGCGGGAAGTTCTGCGGATCCAGGGATCAAACGTGGAGGCCGCAGAGCCAGAGGTGGAGGCCGCCGAGCCCAACGTGGAGGCCGCCGAGCCCAACGTGGAGGCCGCCGAGCCCAGCGGGGAGGCCGAGGGGCCGGAGGGGGAGGCGGCCGAGCCCAGTGGGGAAGCCGAGCAGCCCAGCGGGGAGGCTGATGAACCGGATGGGGCGGGGATCGAAGACCCAGAGGAAAGAGCCGAAGAGCCAGAGGGAGACGCGGATGAGCCGGACGGGGCGGGGGTCGAGGACCCAGAAGAGGAAGGTGACGACCAGGAGATCCAAGTGGAAGAGCCCTACTACGACTGCAGGGAGTGCGGAGAGACCTTCACCTCCAACTCGGCCTACGGTGAGCACCTGAAAACGCACGCCAGGGTGATAATATTCGAGGCCGGAAGCGTCTACGGGGAGAGCTCCCGCTACACCGAGCACGCCAGCACCAGCAGCAGTGACAGCGGCAGGGCTGATGACAAGTACTTCAAGTGTGACGTCTGTGGGCAGGTCTTCACCGACCGCCTGTCCCTGGCCAGGCACCAGAACACCCACACCGGCTGAGGACTCGGGTGTCAAGGTTGGAAAACCTTCACTAGGACTGGACCCTTACTAAACCACAGAGAATTGGAACCAACCCACGATGATGTCGGAAGGAGGCTTCCCTTGGCGTGTACACACCTGACTTTGAACATCAGACAGCTCAGCCTGGAAAGAAACTGAAGGTGGAGACTCCTTCGGACGTAGCTCTTCCCCATCAGACATCAGCGTATGCATGTGGGAAAGCCATAGCGCACATCTTACCTTCCACCCGAGTAATTGCGTTGACGGAAAACTGGAGGGGCTTTCAAGGCTACAGAAGTCGCCTCCATCTGTAAATGACACTCCTGGAACCTATATATAATGAGTGTTTCCTGAGATGTATGTAAAATAGCGAATCATAGCAAACAGTGTTCATATTTGGACTTAATACGGTATCCAGTTACAGTACACTTGCAGCGGTACCTTCCTGACCTGGTACTCTTTGATTTTTTTTTTTTTTTTTTTTTTTGGAGGAGGAAGAGAGCAACAAAATTAGAATATATTTGTAAGCATCTTAGATCCTTAGAAAGATTTATTGTGCGTTATTTGAATCCCATCCATATTTTTTTGAGTAATTGACTGTGTTGTTCCTTACTCTTAAATATTCCTGTAAAGGTGTAGGCATGAAAGATAAAATGTCTTTTCTGCTTTGCTGTTTGAAAGGGGAAGTACTTGGAGCTTCCTTTTCAGCCATTTCGTCTACACTAACACTTTGGAACCTAATGCTGTGTAAGCCTTTACGATACGTGGATTGGCCTTTTGTAACCCCAAATTGATTGGTTGCCACCTTGTACTTTGCAGTGGTTCTCATGCAAAAAATAGTTACAAGTTTTGTTATTTGTTCGTAAACCAACTTGATGTCTGTTGGATAGCGAATTCACAAAAGCTGAGGCTTCTCCCTGTGCATCTTGCATCTTTGCCTTTCAAGAGTGGTTGCAGCCATGCCTAGATCGCGCGCGTGCCTGATGAGGTTGAGAACCGCGGGGGCTCTCATGTAAGTTAGGACAGGGCTGCCGCCTCATCACTCCCTTTGCGCGCTCCCTGCCTTAAGCGACAAGTAGCAACGGGGCTTCGTCCGTGTGTGCCGCTACAACTCAGTTTTTGCACCCTGGGCGCCCAGGGGCGAGTATCCTTAGAGCTTTCTAGCGTGAAACTTAATTCTCGTCTTTACCTGTCTGACCCTCAACCCCGTGTCTAACTTGCATTTTAAAAAAAAAGCTTTCTTTACAGTCAACTCAAGCTTAACATGGACTCAGGTTCCCCAGCAGCCTTAATTTGTTTCGTTGCCATCTGTCCCTTCCTCTTAAAGAGTGGCCCCCTAAATAAGCAGTTGTCACCTATCCTTCAGAGTGTCATGTCTGTCTAGTCGCCTCGGTTTCCCGTGTGATCACAAGTCGACCTCACAGCTCGAGGTTTCCTGTGTCCTGTTCTGTGGACCACCTGTGCTCCCTTTGCTTCCCTGCCCCTCGCATAATGACTATTAAGAAATCTTTCTGGCTTTGAGTTGGCTGGAAAAAAAAAAAAATTTAAAATTTAAAAAAAATGTTTAAAAGAGGATCTGGTAGATTAAGGGAGCAGAAGATAAGAGCTAGATTATTTGGGCGAGCAAAGTTAAAGTACCTGCTGGGGAAATGTGTCTAAATCTCCCTCTCCTAGGTCCGCACGGTTAGGGCTCGGGGAGAGCGTATCGCAGCTGGAAGGAATTCCAAAGTCGAAGGAGGTTGGTAGGGTGAGAGCAGGAAGCAGAAAGGAGTAAGCCAAAGAAGGGAGTCCTGATACCGTCACCAGACCTAGGAGGGTGAGGAAGCAGACGGAAGCAACATCAGGAGCAGGGATGGGAAGGCCAGGATGGGCAGAACGAATGAGCAGGATATCCTGGGCCTCTGAGAAGAAGGGGCCGTTTCGACGGCATGGTGTAGGCGAGGGCCAGCTGCATAAGAAGGCCCGAGGTTGGACACCTGGGAGAGCTGAGGGACAGTGGGGCACGGCCTCAGAGGAGGACCCCTGAGGTGGGGGCCGGCATCAGCGTGGGTGGGGTGAACCCGCGTTCATCACTGTTGGCAGTATTAACTGGTAGAACCCTTCAGAAAGCGACTTGCCAAATGTCAGGGTGTCCGTGCTGGCCTTTGGTTAGTAAAACATTAGGAACAACTTAATGCCAAAAATAGGAGGACAATTAAGGGAACTTGTCGGTGGACTCCTAATGCAGCTGTTTAAAGATGATAATCATGGAGAGTTATGTAGCAACATGGAAATATATTTACGGGATACTAAGTGGAAAAAACAGGACACAGAATTATATTTATACTACAGTTATAACTGTTTAAAAATGTATGCTTATAGTCAAAAGCTGTCGTGGTGGTGGTGGTGTAAGCTTATAGTCGAGCATTATTTTCTTAAATTCCTTGAATGTTCTTCATCGTAGTGTTACTAAAAAGTTTATAATCACGTTTCCATTGTGAACATAATTTGAACTCATTATCAGGCACTTGGAAAATACAGAAAAGTGGAGGAAAAAAAAAAATCCATATACCCCCCATCCAAAGACAGATATACTCCTCACTATATTGTTTATCCTTGTTTCTGTGCACAGGTTTATGATTATAACTGTGTCAAAATGTGTACTCAGAATAACTGTTACCTTTGTGGAATTATGGTTAAACACTTTCATCTTAATGTTTTCAGATGTTCCCTATAGTAGTGTCCTGATAACAAAGTTTATTATGTTTGTTTCCATTACAAGCATAATACGTACCCAGAGGAATAATTGGAAAATACAAAATAAATTAGAAAAGTCGCCCATATCCCCATATCTATTTTCTCCATCTCATGTCAGTGCACAAGCTTGTGATCATGACAGTGTTGAGTATGTGTGCATAAAGTCTAAAATGAAAAAAATATGGAAAATAATTAAGAGTGTTGTCGTTGTGGGATTATGGTTAAACATTTTGTCTCAAATTCCTTGAATGATCTTTGGTGTTTTGGTACTAAATCTTACGTATGTATTTTTCCATTACATATATAGTACATACTCATGGCAGACTTCGGGGAGATTCAGCAAAGCAAAAGAAAAGAAATTCACCCATATTCCCGACACCCAACAACCATTGCTGTTGACACCTTGACCTGTGCACAGTCTGATGACTGCGGTGTTTGTGATGAGTATGCAGAGGGTCAAAGATGGGAAGAGACACACAAAGCAGTGAGGAAATGGTGTGTGGTCATTGTGGGATTACAGTTAAGTATTTTGTCTCGGTTTCCTGGGACAGGCTTTCTCACAGTGTTTTGGGAACCTACCTTTATTACGTGTATGTCCATTATAAACACGGTGTGTGTTCATTACAGAGACTTGGAAGTTACAGAAGTGTAGAAGAGAAACTCGCCCATATTATCATCATCCAAAGACTGTGGTTAACATCTTCATATATTTTCTTCATCTTGTTTCTGTGCACAGGTTTTTGGTTTGTTAATATGGTTGTGGTCGTTCTATCTATCTGTAATAGTGTCAACAATAAAAATAAAAGTTAAAAATAAGATACTTCTCAGTCTCTTCTTTTGTCCATTTTGAGTGTTTGGGGTGGTTAAAAATCCAAAAACTTAGCTTCTCCTTAGGCCTTTAGGGTTAGTTTACAAATCTTATTCCAGTTTTAATTATTGCATATTTCAAGAGTTACTTCTAAGGGATCTTTTAGTACTACACGATCCCACATTTTTAACTGCACGAATAAAATTAAAACGTATATTCCAATAGTGTTTTAAACTTGATAATAACCGCAACAAGTATGTTTCAGTTACTTGAGTCTGCATTTAAAATGTTAATCTCATTTAAATATAATATTCTCTCAAACACAAACAAGAATGATCCCGTAACATAGAAAACATGTTGCTGTTACGGTTTGGAGTCTCTTTAAAGTGTCCGTCCCTCACTCTTCCGTGAGGTTAGATGGTTACCCCTGGTGGTGCCTGACTGACTCAAGGGTGGTCAGTGTCGGTGATCCTTCTACGGTAAGGGGCACCAGCGTCGGTCAGGGTGCGAGGGTCAATTCTCTTTTAAGACTACTAAAGGAAGTCTAGGAAGGGAAGGAAGTGAGGGTCGTTGGGGTTGCTTGACGGGCACTTAGGGAATTCTTTTCTCCACCCGCACCTCACTTTGCAGGGGTAACTATGCCCCTGCCATGTTTATTCCCTGAGGTTTGACCCTTCCCTGGCCTCAGCTGATTGGTGCCCATGGGTTCCCCGTATCCAGTCAGACTTGGACTGAGGGCCACCTGGGTGGTCACACAGGCTGGGGCTGGGTGTGCTGGTGAACAAGGCCACGTGCCAGAGGGAAGCTTGGTTCCTGGTGCTTCACCCACCCCAGTGCCTTGGGGATCCTGGCTGAACTGCCTACCTTTGGGTTCCCTAAGAACTCCTGCCTCATTACAATAATCCTCCTTGCGCTTGAGCTGGCTTTGTTATTGGTGTAGTGTTCTGCTGTTTTCAGCAGCCCCAAATCCTTTCCCCTTTCTGGGAACCACCGAGTGTTGTGGGAATGCCACAGTGCCCTGCCCCTTCCCTGTTCAAAGGCTGAGCCCTGTGCCAATCAGGCTCTCTGAGCAGAAGTGCACACACAAGTCATCCCAATGGCAGCCCTGACCATGCATGAGTTCCTCCTACAGAGATAGCCAAGAGCTGTCCTGGTAACTGTCCTTCCTGAGGCCTGATTGTTTAGTTCTTCCCTTGATTCTCTGAGTACCCATTATCCTTCCAGGCTATTCCTTACTTGCTTTACTTGGCCATAGTTAGTTATTTATAACCCAAAAGAGTCCTAACTGATACAGAAATGGATACAGAGAATGGGTTGGAGATAATAAACCCTGAGGGAAATTGGGATACTTGGAAACATTCAGTATTGGGCCTTGGAATGGGAAACTCAAAGACCAAGGCATGTGGCAGTAAAATATTTAAGTACTGCCCATGGTCGGTCATCTGGAGTCATCTGCTTCCTGGGGTGAAGGGCTTGATAGCAGCTGTCACAGACAAATCCAAAGACTATGAAGGATGTCGTCAGGGAGCTCAGCTCTGTGCTCTGTGGTGACCTAGAGAGGTGGGATTGGGGGGTGGTTAGGGTGGTGGGAGGCTCAAGACAGAGAGGATATATGTATACATATAGCTGATTCACTTTGTTCTACAGCAGAAACTAACAATACTGTAAAGCAATTTTACTCCAATTAAAAAAAAAGAAGACTATGAAGAGTGTCGAGATCAGAGGTACAGGTGGGTTTCTACAAACACTTTTAACCTGCAGGGCTCTGACTTTGGTCAGTTAAACCCATAGCCTTGCCCTATCCCCAATGTGAAAAGGTGGGGCAGCCCTAGGGAAACACGATCCTGGCAATCGGAATGGTGGGTCTAGGAGACTCGGAAACAGTGAGACCACCCTGAAGCTCCAAACCCTTGAAAACACTCCTCATTCACCACTTCTATCCCACACAGAGGAAGTCGAGGGGGCTGCCCGAGGGAGGGGCAGCCGTTGAAATGCTCTCTGATGTTCTTGGCAATGGGAAGAACCTGAGTATTGAAAAGGGGGCCACTTCTCAGGGGAAGCATGGCTGGTGTAATCAGATCTTGGGGGGGATGGGAGTCCTGACACAGATTCATGGATGTGATGCCCCTGCAAAGGATTTATATAACAAAATAAGCCAAAGTCTAAGTCCAAAAGAGGCTGACTAGGGCCACCATACTGGAGTTACAACGTCCTTGAGTCTGTTTATAGACAGACACTGTCACTAGAGTCCAGGGACCCTTGAGGAAGGACTCTGTTAAACATAACACCTGTGCCTTACGGAGATAATCCATTCGTTGATAAACAAACCTTCCAAGGACCAGTGGATGTTGCATCTAAACAAACACTCATCCTTGGGGTTGGGAGCATTGCAAGGTGAACAGCAATTAAGATGTGACGTGCTGTCTGCAGGCAAGCCAGCTCCTGAGAACTGGGCTCTGCATCTCCTAGTTGTACCTTCCTAATTCTTCACTTGGTTTAACTCACTCCTCTCCTGGGAAGGCATGAGTGAGGATGAAGCCAGGAATGGTACTATGTCCACCCTCCAAGCAGCCAGACATCTGGGGGGTAGGTTGACCACATCAAGCCCCTTTCATTGCAGAGAGGGCAATGTTTTATCCTCATTGGAACAGTGATGTGTTCTGGATTTAGATTTTCCTTTACGTCCCCACCAGCCTCTTCTCAACATTTGTGGGCTTACTGTGTGTTTATTACACCGCTTAGGTACCATATGTAGCAGTCATCCATCAGAATGATGCTCAGAACAAGCAACCACAAAACCTCGATGACACACAATAAATGTTTATTTCTCACACATCTAGGATCAGCTCAGGGTCGGTGAGATGGCTCTGCTTACCTTGGCTGGGCTTGTTCACGTGCCTGGGGATCGGCTGGCTGTCAGCTGACGTCGGCTAGTTATAGCTGGGGTTGGGAGGCTCAAACAACTCCCATCCTCCTGAGACTAGTGGACCACCTCGTTATGGTGGTGGCAAAATGCAAGAGAACAGGTGAAAATACCCAAGGCCTCTTGAAGCCTAGACTTGGAACTAGTATACTGTCACTTTCACCTCATTCTGTTGGCCAAAGCAAGTCACTTGGGGTGGGGAATATACTCCACCTTTAGGAAAGGAATTAAAGCCACATGACAGGAGTGAAGAATCGGAGACATTAATGGAACCTCAATACCTTGCTGTTAACCAAGGAATTCTCTTCCCATGATTTATATCCCACACACCTGTATAATCCCTAAAAAACATCCTAGGTATATCCTAAGGAAAACTAAGCCATGGTCTTCGATGAGAGAAACCACCATCTGACTTTGGAAAGCTGTTTTGCCAAATGTGATATATGCCCCAAACCTACTGTCTGTAGTTGGAAGACAAAAGTCCAGGAACAAAGAATTGAAAACAGAGGTGTACTTCCTTCCATTGAATCTCATTACCCACTCTCCAAATTCTTGTTTCAGGGAGTCTGTTGATTTAGAACTCTTACTACCCAAGGGAACTTGTACAGCTGGAGACACAGTAGTTCCATATAACTGGAGCTAGACTGTCCCCTAGCCTTCTGGGGTTCCCTCTCTGACCACTAGACAAATAGGCAAAAAGAAGATTATGATGATAACTGAGGTTGGCCCTAATTAACAAGTAGAAATATGGTCAGTCACTGCTTATATTGATTATCTCTTGTCATGTAACAATTCCAAAACTTAGTGACTTAAAATAACAACCAACAATCATACATTTGCTCACAGTTCTGCAGACTGGATTGGACCCAGCTAGGATCTTCTGCTGTCTTGTCTACGGTCACTCATGCATTATAGTCATATATCTGGAGACTCAACTAGGGCTCCCTGAAGGGTTGGCTTCTCTCTTGCCTCAAGTTGAGAATTGCTAGCTGGTGAAGATCTCTCTAAGTCAAATCCAGCCCATAAAGACTGAGAGAGGTAGCTGCTTGTTCAAATGTACAGAACAAAGCAAACCTACAAGGAACATGAATAATCAAGGAAACACAGCACAATCAAAGTAAGAAAACAAATCTCCAGTAGCCAACATGGTAGAAATGGAAATCTGTGAACTGTCTTACAAAGAATTAAAAATAATCATCTTTAAAAAGCTCAGTGAGTTACCAGAGAACGTGGGTAGACAACCAAATGAAACCAAGGAAATTATACGTGAACATAATGAGAATATCAACAAAGAGAAACAAACGAGCAAAAGAACCAAGTAGAAACACTGGAGCTGAAGAATACAATAACTGAACTGAAAAATTAATTAGTGGGGTTCAAAAGCAGACTTAATCAAGGAGAAGAAAGAATTAGCATACTTAGGGGCAAGTGATTCAAAATTTTCATTAAACAAAGCTACAGTAATCAAAACAGCATGGTACTGGCACAGAAACAGACAAAGAGATCAATGGAACAGAACAGAGAATCCAGAAATAAACCCACACACTATGGTCAATTAAACAATGATAAAGGAGGCAAGAATATACAATGGAGCATCAATAAATGCTGCTGGGAAAACGGGACAGCTACATGTAAAAGAATGAAATTAGAACATTCTCTAACACCATATACAAAAATCAACTCAAAGTGGATTAAAGACCTAAATGTAAAACTGGAAACCATAAAACTCCTAGAAGAAAACATAAGAAGAACACTCTTTGACATAAATCATGGCAATATTTTTTTGGATCTGTCTCCTAAAGCAAAGTAAACAAAAGCAAAAATAAACAAATGAGACCTAATTAAACTTCAAATACTTTGCACAGCAAAGAAAACCATTGACAAAATGAAAAGACAACCTACTGAATGGGAGAAAATATTTGCAAACAATATGACTGATAAGAGGTTAATATCCAATGTATATAAACAGCTCATACAACTCAACATCAAACAAAAACAAAAACAAAAAACAAAGAACCCAATTTAAGAATGGGCAAAATACCTGAATAGACATTTTTCCAAAGAAGACATACATACAGATGGCCAACAGGCACATGAAAAAATCCTCAACGTCACTAATCATCAAAGAAATGCAAATCAAAGCCACAAAGAGATATCACCTCACAATTGTCAAAATGGCTATCATCACAAATGTTGGTGAGGATGTGAAGAAAAGGAAACCCTAGTACACTGTTGGTGGGATTGTAAATTGGTGCAGCCACTATGGAAAACAGTATGGAGACTCCTCAAAAAATCAAAAATAGAACAACCATTTGATCCAGAAATTCCACTCCTGGGTATACATCTGGAAAAACACGAAGACTCTAATTCAAAAAGATACATGCACCCCAATGTTCATAGTAGCATTATTTACAATAACCAAGATATGGAAGTGACCTGAGTACCCATCAACGGATGAATGGACAAAGAAGATGTGATATATATATATACAGTGGAATACCACTTAACCATAAAAAAAGAATGAAATTCTGCCATTTGCAACAATGTGGATGAACCTAGAGAGTATTATGTTTAGTGAAATAAGTCAGACAGAAAAAGACAGATACTCTATGTTATCACTTACATGTGGAATCTTAAAAATAAAACAAATGAACATATATAACAAAAGAAACAGATTCACAGATATAGAGAACAAACTAGTGGTTACCAGTGGGGAGCGGGATGGGGGAGGGGGTGAGATGTGGGTATGGGATTAAGAGATAAAAACTACTATGTATAAACTAAGCAATAAGGATATATTGTACAGCATGGGGAAATATAGCCATTATTTTCTTTTTTTATATATAAATTTATTTATTTATTTATTTATTTATTTTTGGCTGTGTTGGGTCTTCGTTACTGAGTTTGGACTTTCTCTAATTGTGGCAAGCCGGGGCTACTCTTCATTGTGGTGCACGGACTTCTCATTGTGGTGGCTTCTCTAGTTGTGGAGTACGGGCCCTAGGCTATTGGTAGGTATTGTGTGGGCTTCAGTAGTTGTGGCACACGAGCTTATTAGTTGTGGCTCATGGGCTTAGTTGCTCCACAGCATGTGGGATCTTCTGGGACCAGCATTGGAGCCAGTGTCCCCTGCGTTAGCAGGCGGATTCTTAACCACTGCACCACTAGGGAAGTCCCAGCCATTATTTTCTAATGTCTTTAAGTGGAGTATAATCTATAAAAACATTGAATAACTATGTTGTACACCTGAAGCTAATATAATACTGTAAATCAACTATACTTCAGTTTTTAAAAATTATCCAGTCAGAGAAGCAGAAAGAATGAAAAAGAATGAAGAAATCGTAAAGGACTTATAGGACTTCATAAAGCAAAGAAATATACACATTATGGGAGTCTCAGAAGGAGAAGAGAGAGAGAGAGAGAGAGAGAGAGAAGAAAGCCTATTTAAAGAAATAATGGCTGAAAATTTCCCAATTCTGGCAAAACAAATGAACATCCAGATTCATGGAGTCAAAGAATCCCAAATAGGTTGATTTTTTAAAGTTCTACATCAAGACACAAAATAATCAAATTCTCAAAAGTCAAAGACAAAGAGAATTTTGAAAGCAGCAAGACTGACCACAAACAAGATAGCCCTGGTAAGACTGTCAGCAGCTTTCTTTGCAGAAACTTTGCAGGCCAGGAGATAATGGGATGATATATTCAAAAGTGCTGAAAGAGGAAAACTGCCAACCAAGAATACTATACCTGGCAAAGTTTTCCTTCAGAAATGAAGGAGGATAAAGGCTTTCCCAGACAAACAAGAGCTGAGAGTTCATCACCACTAGACCTACCTTACAAAAAATGCCAAAAAGAGCTCTTCACGCTGAAATGAAAAGACACTAATTAGCAGCATGAAAGCATATGAAAATAAAACTCACTGGTAAAGGTGAGTATATAGTTAAATACAGAATACTCTAATACTGTTATGATAGTGCACAAATAACTTTCAATTCTTGTATAAAAGTTTAAAGACAAAGCATTAAAAATAACTATAACTACAATAAATTATTAATGGATACACAATATAAAAAGATGTAAATGGTATATCAATAACAAAGTGTGTGGGGGTGGTGGAGGAAGTGTAAGTATAAAGTTTTTGTGTTCAATTGAAGTTATCCATTTAAAATAGATTGTCAAAGCTATAGGATTTCTATGTGAGCCTCAGGATAAACACAAATAAAATTAGTAGATACACAAAATACAAAGAAAAAGGAAATCAAAACAGACCATTCCAAAAAATCATCAAATCACAAAGGAAGACAGCAAGAGAAAAACAAAGAAACTACTGAAAAAACATTTACCAAAATGGCAATAATATGTCCTAATTTATCAATAATTACTTTAAATGTAAATGGATTAAATTCCTCATTCAAAAGACATAGAGTGACTGAATGGGTAGAAAACAAAACAAAACATGATCCAAATACATATTGCCTACAGGAGACTCATTTTAGCTTTAAGGACACATATATGCTGAGAGTGAAGGATTGGAAAATGATATTTCATGTAAATGAAATGGTAACCAAAAGAGAACAGCGGTGGCTATTCCTATATCAGACAAAGTAGACTTTAAGTCAAAAACTGTCACAAGAAAGTCATTATATAATGATAAAGGGGTCAAATCGTACAGAGGATATAATAATTATATATGTACCCAACATCAGAGTCCCTAAATACACAAAACAAATATTAACAGAGCTGAAGGGAGAAATGGGTAGCAATACAATAATAGTAGGGGACTTCAATACCCCATTTTCAATAATGGAGAGATCATCCAGATAGAAAATAAACAGCAGATTGGATCAACACTATCCAAATAGGCCTAGAGACATACAGAACATCCCATCCAGCAGTGGCAAAATACACCTTCTTCTCAAGCACACACAAAACATTCTCCAGGATAGATCATATGTTAGGCCACAAAACAGGCTTAACAAATTTAGGAAGATGGAAACCATATCAAGTATCTTTTCCAAACACAATACACAACAATAGAAAAGATCAATGAAACTAAGAGCTTTTTTTTTTAAGATTTTTAAAAGCTGACAAACCTTTAGCTAGACTAAGAATAAAGAGAAAACTCAAATAAATAAAATTATAAATAAAATAGGTGACATTACAACTGATACCACAGAAATGCAAAAAACATATGTATCATAAAACCCACCATGGAACAATTATATGCTAGCAAATTGGACAACCTAGAAAAAACAAATACCTTCAGGGGAACATACAACCTTCCAAGACTGAATTACAATGAAACAGAAAACCTGAAATGGCCAATAATGAATAAGGAGATCAAATCAATAATAAAAAACCTTCCAACAAAGAAAAGCCCAGGATCAGATGGCTTCACTGGTGAATTCTATGAAACATTTAGCAAGGAATTAACATCAATCTTCAAACTCTCCCAAAAATTATAACTGGAAAGAACACTTCCAAACTCATTTTATAAGGTCAGCATTAACCTAATACCAAAGTCAGACAAGGACACTATAAGAAAACTACATGCCAATACCCCTGATGAATATAGATACAAAAATTCTCAACAAAACACTAGCACACTGAATTCAATAGCACATTAAAAGGATCATACAGGGAATTCCCTGACCATCCAGTGGTTGAGACTTGGCATTTTCACTGCTGGGGCCCAGGTTCAGTCCCTGGTCTGGGAGCTGAAATCCTGCAAACCACGTGGCACAGCCAAAAAAAAAAAGGATCATTCACCGTGATCAGGTGGGATTTATTCCTAGGTTGCAAGGATAGTTCAATCTCAACATAATAAAGGCCGAATATGACAAGTCAACAATTAACACCATACTCAACAGTGAAAAGCTGAAAGCTTTTGCTTTAAAATCAGGAACAAGACAAGGATTCCCACTTTCACCACTCTATTCAACATCCTACTGGAAGTCCTAGATAGAGCAATCAGGCAAGAAAAAGAAATAAAGGAATCCAAATTGGAAAGAAGTAAAAGTCCTTTTTGCCATGGAAGGTAACATATTCACAAATTCTGGGGATTAGGATATGGACCTCTTTGGGGAGCTATTATTCTACCTAACCACTCCCTTTCCTTAATTTGGAAAGAGGTAAGGGACAGGATGTTGCCTGCTTTGTTTTCTGGAGTGAAAAGGGGTGGAGGTCTCCTTCTGGATGGGTCTCCTAAGGGCAAATATCACCTAGACCAGGGGTGAAGAGCACCCACACTTGAGCCAAGCTGAGTCTGGGTTCATATCCCAGCTTCTTATTTTCTAGCTGCTCCTTACCAGCTCTGTACTTTCATTTCCAGCAAAACAGAAATAATAATAATATCTATCCTGGACCAGCTGCATAATTTGGGGGACCCACTACCAAATTAAAACATGGAATCTCATGTTCAGAAATTATGAAGAATTTCAGACATACACAGCAGAGCATTAAACCTACCTGGGGACACATCTCCAATCCCATCCCCCACACCCAGAAAGGGGGTTTTCTGGGCATGGTGGGGGTTAGGGCTGGTGACACAGTGAGCCCAGGTTTTCCTTTCTGTTCACCCTCTCAAACAAACAGGGTCAAGGAGTCCCAGTGGCCTGCGACTACCATCCAATCGACCCCTGAGAGAGGAAACAGGAATCGCTCCCCACCCCTACTCTGGGCAGAGTCCTCCTGGGTGAGTGGCACAGACCTCTCTGGGTCTGAGTGACTGTAGCCTGGACCTGAAGGGTTGCCCACCTCCACTGAGCCTGCCAGATCTGGAGAAGTGGTGGAGGAGCCCTCTCAGACCAAACCCCCAAAAGACTTCCTAGGGTCAAATGTTTTCTGCCCTGGGTTCCAGCCACTGTCCTCCTTGCTATTCTTAGACACATTACTCATGTCGTCATCTCATCTCTTTGCACTGACTGTTCCCTCTGCCTGGAACACGTCTCCTCCAGATATCAATAAGTCTTGTTTCTTGGGGTCCTTCAGAGTTTTGCTCAAATGTCATCTTTGGGGGATACCTTCCTTGGCCATCCTGAAATTTCAGCACTTCTCAAACACACCCCCTGTTTGATTTTTCTCCATAGCACTATTTTCCACTATCTGATTCACCACCTACCCTACTTATTTTTCATTGTCTCTCTTTTCCATTAGGAAGGAAATGCCACAAGGTCAGAGATTTATGTCTATTTGATTCGCTGTTTCCTCAGCGCCTAGACTGGTGCCTAGCATAGTATGTACTCAATAAATGTCAGTTAAATGAGCAGTCAGCTACTTAGGCTCTGGCTCTAGATTTCCTGGGATCAGATCCCAGCTTTGCCCACTGGCCAAATGTTGCCTTGGGCACATATTTTATACATCCTGACCTCAGTTTTCTCATTTGTAAAATGAGGTTGTTTTCATGATTCAAATGAGAAATGCATTACCCTGGTTACTCTTCTATAAATGACAGTTATTTTTGCTATTATTACCACAGCTACATCCCCAGATACCCACTGAATTAGTTTCTTTTGTTTGTTTGTTTTTATTTTTTCCAGCTTAATAGAGACAATTGACAAATAAACATTGTATATATTTAAGGTTTACAATATGATGTTTTGATAGCCATATACATTGTGAAATGATTATCACAATCAAGATAAATAATATATCCTTCACCACACATGGTTATCCCCCCTTTTTCTTGGTAAGAGATCTACTCTCTTAGCAAATTTCAAGTATATAATACAGTGTTATTAACTAAAGTCACCAAGCTGTACATTAGCACTCCAGAACTTATTCATCCTGCATAACTAAAACTTTATACCGTTTGGCCAACATCCCTTCATTTTCCACACCTCCCAGACACTGCAACCACTATTCTACTCTCTGTTTCTAAGAGTTTGACTTTCTTAGATTCCACATATAAGTGAGATCATGTAGTATTTATCCCCATAATATTTTCCATAGTAGCTGTATCAATTTGCATTCCCACCAACAGAATAAGAGTTCCTTTTTCTCACATCCTCACCAGCACTAGTTATCTTTTGTCTTTTTGATAATAGCCATCCTAACAGGTATGCAGTGCTGTCTTATTTTTGTTTTGATTTGCATTTACCTGATATTTAATGATGTTGAGCACTGTTTGATATATCTGTTGGCTATTTGTATGTCTTCTTTGCAGAATGTATATTCAGATCCTCTGCTCATTTTTTAATTCGGTTGTTTATTTTTTGCCATTGAGCTGTATGAGTTCCTTATACACTTTTGATATTAACCCCTTATCAGATGTATAGTTTGCAAATATTTTCTCCCATTCCACTCATTCCAAGAGTGAGTTCTCTTCACTCTCCTGATTGTTTCCTTTGCTATACAGCTTTTTAGTTTGATGCAATCCCATTTGTCTACTTTTGCTTTTGTTGCCTGTGCTTTTGGTGTCATATCCAATAAAACAATTGCCAAGACCAATGTCAAGGAGCTTTCCTGATATGTTTTCCTCTAGTAATTTCATGGTTTCAGGTCTAATGTTTAAGTGTTTAATCCATTTTGAATTGGTTTTTGTATATGGTGTGAAATAAAGGTTCAATTTCATTCTTTTGCATTTGGGTATGCAATTATATCCAAAACTGAGTATTCCAGCACAATTAATTGAAGAGAGTATCTATGCCCCATTGTGTGTTCTTAGCACCTTGGTTGAAAATCAGTTGACTGAAGATGCATGCATTTATTTCTGGCTCTGTATCCTGTTCCATTGCTCTATGTCTGTTCTTATTCCAGTACCATACTGGTTTTATTGCTGTAGATTTGTAATGTATTTTTTAAATCAAGAAATGTGATGCTTCCAGCATTGTTTTTCTTGCTCAAGATTGTACGGGCTAGTCAGGTCTTTTGTAGTTCCATCTGAATTTTAGGATTATTTTTTTCTATTTCTTTTAAAATGCCATGGAATTTTGATAGGGATTGCATTGAATCTGAAGATTGCTTTGGGTAGAATAGAAATGTAAACAATATTAATTCTTCCAATCCATGAACATTGTATATCTTCTCATTTATTTGTGTCTTTGATTCCTTTCATGAATGTTTTATATTTTTCAGTGTACAGATCTTTCACCTCTTTGGTTAAATTTATTTATTAGTATTTTATTCTTTTTGATGGTATTAGAAAAAGAATTGTTTCATAATTTGTTTTTCAGATAGTTTGCTGTTAGTATATGAAAATGCTATTGATTTTTGAGTGTTGATTTTGTATCCTGCAACTTTGTTGAATTTGTGTATTAGTTCTAACTGTTTTTTGGTGGAGTCTTTTGGTGGGGGTGGAGTCTTTAGGATTTTTGTTTGAATATCATCTACAAACAGAGACAATTTTACTTCTTCCTTTCTGATTTGAATGCCTTTTATTTCTTTTTCTAGTCTAATTGCTCTGGCTAGTGCTTCTAGTACTTTGTAGAATAGGACTGATGAGAGTGAGCATCCATGTCTTGTTCCTGATCTTAGAGGAAAAGCTTCCAACCTTTCACCATTGATATGATGTTAGCTGTGGGCTTATCATATATGGCCTGTATTAAGTTGAGGTACATTCCTTCTATAGCCAATTTGTTGGGAATTTTTATTTATCCATCATGAAAGGATGTCGAACTTTGTCCAATGGTTTTTCTGCATCTATTGAGATGATAATGTGGTTTTTATCTTGTCTATTAGTGTCGTATCATTTATTGATTTGCATATGTTAAACCATCCTTGAATCCCAGTACATATCCACCAAAGATAATGACTCTTTAAAAAAACTAGTCCCAATACCACTATTACCCTTAAAATAATTTCTTAATATCTCCAAATACCCCATGTTCAAATTTCTCCATCAGAAACGACAATCTATTTTAAAAGTACTATTTTAAATCTATTTTTAAATTACTCATATAAAAGGAGCATAAACTTGTGATCTTGTTGAATGCAGTTTTTTTGTTTTTTGCTTTTCATTGGATGCACATAGCTCTTGGCTGCACAAGGCTGCCGAGGGGTGCTGGAAGTTTTGAGGCAGGGTCTCCAGGGACCTCTATGCTATTTAATACTTTGCCTCCTGGTAAGGGGATGAGGTGCAGAGCGTGAAGCCCCCCTACCCCCCATGCTCCCTCCATCTGCAGGAACCCAGGGCTGGGATGAAAGGAGTGAGGCATACCACCTCTTGCTCCCACCTCCGCCACTCTGGCGTCCCTGGACCGCCCCCTTCGGTCTCGGGACTACATTTCCCAGAGGTCCTCGAACGCCACCCTGGCTCGAGCTCCTTAGTCGACACGGAGCGGCTAGCGCGGCGAGGCGCGATGCCTTCTGGGACAGGTAGTTCGGTGGGCGGCTCTCGGAGCGCTTTGGTCCAGGTTTGAATTCCGCCCACCCGCATTCGGCTCGGAGGAAAGGCAGAGAGTGAGCCGAGCGGTGAGTTTTCGGCAGGAGAGGATGGGAGGTGGCTTGGGAGAGGGACAGTGTGTGTGTGTGTGTGTGTGTGTGTGTGTGTGTGTGTGTGTGTGTGTGTGTGTGTGTGTGTTGGGGGGAGGGCTCTGTATCTGCCAGTGGAGGAAGCGGGGGTGGCTCGCCTGCGCGCTAATGGGGGTGACAGCGGGCGGGTCCTCGGCCGCCCCTTCCTGACCTGTTGTGTCTCCGAGGGTGAAGGGTCTGGGCGTGGGTGTGAGTGAGTGACTGGCTCGCCAGCAGGTGACTGTGTCAGGGTGGGAGTGTGGCTCTGCGGGGGTCCGGGGAGTGTGTGGCCTTGTCTGTCCGTCCCAGGGCGGGAGATTTTAATGGGATTCCACACAGCACGAATTCTGACTTTGTGAGGCGTCTGTGTGAGTCTGCGTCTGACTCTGCGGAGTTGTGCCCAAGGGTGTGCATTTTTGTCTGACAGGTGGAGTCGATGGGTACTTAGGTGTGTGTGTGTCTCTGTGTGGGTGTGTGATTGCAGCAGAGTCTGATTGTGTATCTGAATTTGGGGAGCTCATGTCTTCACTATGTGAGGGGCATGCTAATCTGATGGCGGTGGCAGGCGGTTATTCAGGGGCCTCCAGGACCCTGGAGGGGTCAGTTGGGAGTTAAGGGAGCCAGTTGCGAACTTGGCCGTCTGGGGGCATGGATGAATGATTTGGAGGGAATACCTGAAGCCGTTTGGGGGGCGTTGGAGCTGCGGAAAGAGGGTTCTCGGAGGACGCGAATGAAGTTTTGGGAATGAGAAGGGCTTTTGGAAAACGGCTTTTGAGCCAACAGTGGTTATGCGCGTAAGTGCCCGGCTGTCGGGGGGCGCTGGGAGCATGACTGGCCCGCACGTGTGAAAGGGGGCAGCTTCTGGGCAACGGGACCTGAGTCTGTCCTGGGTGGCAGCCAGAGGGAATCATGTGTCTGGAGGGTGATTTTGAGTTTCGAGATGTGGCCGCAGGTGTGTTTGTGTCTTTATGCCCCAGTGTCCAATGTGTTTATTTGAAAACTGTGTGTGTGTCTGTGTGGGTGTGTCTGCGTGGGTCACCTGTGGTTTGAAGTTGTGTGGATCTGAATCTGCACATTTGTAAGTGGGGAGCAAGTGGGTTTTATTGTTTTTAAAAGGCTTGCAAGGCTGAGGGGGTGACTCCGATTTTCCAGGTGTGTGTGTGTGTGTGTGTCTGTGTGTCTGCATGCCTGTATTTCTGTGGATGGATTTCTGCATATTTGTCTGTCTGATCAGCTAGTAGGTCTCAATGTTTTCAAGCTTACAAGGCTGAAGGAGTGATTCTGAGGTTTAATGTGAGCCATTATGAGTAGGAGCTGGGGGGTGTCCAAAGCAGAGTGATAGGCGGCATCTGAGAGGGGGAGACCTCTGGGGGGATGGGTCCCCAGGTGAGAGCAGAGTGATAGGGGGCATCTGAGAGGGGGAGGCCTCTGGAGGGATGGGTCCCCAGGTGAGACTGAGGGTGGACCCTGGGGTGTCAGGCAGAGGTGGTCTGAGTATCCCATAGGGTGCCCTTTGAGCTTTAAGTGTGCAGATGTGTGTGTCCTGCCGTGTGTATGTGCCTGGTGTGCCCAGTATTTGAAGCTGTGTGTATCTGCACATTTGTGTGTGTGTGTGTGTGTGTGTGTGTGTGTGTGAATGCACATGCCTGAGTGTTACTGAACCTCAGGATGTGTTACTGCCCATTTGTGTGTATTTGAGGATCTACAAGTGGGTCTTAAATTGTACAAGTAGGACACTGAGGCCAAAGTGGTGTCTCTGAGATTCTGAAAGTATCCCACTGTGAGTAAGTAGGGGTGTGAGTCCTGGGCAGGAGGTCACCTCGTGGGAGGGATTCATTGTGTACCTGATGATCCTGCAGGACCCACCCTGCCCCCAATCACCCCCAAGGGGTCCCCAGGCCCCAGTGCCTCTGAAGCATGAGCCTCTGTGCCTTTCCTAAGAAGGCCTGGCCTGGGCAGTGGAGGAGGAGCGCTGGGGGAGGGGACGGATTCTGAGGCCCAGTAGGAACCCCTCAGTAACAAGGATAGTGATGCTGGCAGGCTGGGGGGCCTTCGTGGAGGAAGAGGCCCCCTGACCCTCCCCCCTAAAAATACAATTGCAGCCAACACTCTGACGCCTGTGCTGGTGTCGGAGAGTGTTTTAACCACCTGACTTGTGTTCGGGGGCGGGGGTTGGGGGTTTATGTGTGTCGCTGAGCAACTCATTCCCATTCATTCGCGCAAGTTTATCCACCGCCTCCTCGGGCATCTCTGGAACCAGCGCTGCTCGGGCGCCAAGGACAAGCACTGAGCAAGCCCGCCCGCTCCTGCCCAGCGGCCCAGCCAGAACCGAGGTCGGGAGGTCAGTCCCAAGGCCACAGCTCTGAAGGGTCCCTGTCATCAGGGCGGGGACAGTTTGGGGCCAGGGCGGCGCGGGATCGCGCTGCAGAGTCTCCTCGGGGATGTGCGGGTGCGTTCGCGGCAATGGGGCGCAGGAGCTGCTGCCTAGGAGCCCCTGAGACCCGACGGTGCGCGCGGTGGGGCCCCTTGAGGAACGCGAGTCTCCCCTGAGGGCGGTCGGGACGCTCAGGTCCTCGTGAGCCACGGGGCGACTCCAGGTCCGAGGATTTCTCTGGCCACTGGGAGGAGGGAAGAGTGGAGGGGACAGAGGAGGCTGGGGTGTCAGTAGTAGGGGTGGCGGGGACTCCGTCCAGGACAGGTGGGGGAGGCGCCCGGGTCCTGGTCCTGAGATGTTAGGGGGCAGGAGGGGCCGACGGGGGACTTTGTAGTTGGATGGAGGAGGCCGGGGTATGGGGGGAGGGGATACTTTGGGAGAGGTCTTTTTGGGATCAGGGGGCCAGGTACAGAATTGGCCTAAAAGAACATCCAGAGGGCCATTCGGGGGGCGTGGAGCCCCTCCTGGAGGCTTTGGGGGGCGCCTGAGGAAGCTTATGAAGATTTACTTAAGAGACGGACACTTGGCAAAGGGCTGTGCAGGCTCCAGTGATTCTGCGCCTGCACTTGCTTGGCTGCGGGTGGGGGCTGGGAGCTTGCCAGGGGCGTGCATCATAGAGGGGCAGCCTCTGGGGGATGGGCCATGGGTGAGACTGGGGGTCGGCCCTTGGTGCCAGCCAGAGGGGAATTGTGTTGGAGAGGGTGACTTGTATTTTCAGGTTGTGCATCTGCCTTTGTGTGTATCCCAAGCGTGTGTGTGTGTGTGTGTGTGTGTGTGTGTGTGTGTGTGTATCTACTGGTGGGTCTCAATTTTTACAAATAGGTCTGTGGGCTCAAAGGGCGTCTCAGAGGTTTTCAAAGAACATCACGGGGTGCTGGAGTGTGCGTGTGAGTCCCTGATGGGGGATCACCAAGTTCCTGGGGGGTCATCGTGTGTCTGATGGTCCTGCCGGGCCAGCCCCAACTCCCCAGCCACACTTGAATGGGCAGCCAGGCCCTTGTGCCTCAGCTGCTCTGAAGCAAGAAGCTCTGTGACCTGGGGATCTTCTTCCACGAGGTTCTGTCTTCCCTGGAAGACCTGGCCCAGAACCGGGGCCTGCACGGGTGGTGGGGGGGCGCTGCGGGAGATCAGAGGTCAGAGGCCAGGTTGGAAGGTCCTGGCAGCAGGGACAGTGAGGCAGGGAAGGTGGGGGCGGCAGAGGAGGCGGAGGGAGAGGCCTCCTAACCGCCCGCCCCCCCACCAATAACAAGAGAGTTGGATCCAACACATAAACTGCCTGACTCTGTGTCAGGCTGTGTTCTCAATACCTGACATGTGTTTAATCATATTCAACCCTCATGTTTAATCATTCATTGCCCTTATTTTTATGGAGGGGAAACCTGACAGCACAAGACGTTAAATACCCGCTGAATCGGGGCTTGTTAGGTAAAATACAGGGCGCATACTTAAATTTGAATTTCAGACAAACAAAGAATTACCTTTCAGTGTAACTATGTCCCAGATATTTCTTGCCTATACTTAAACATAACTTGGCAAAATAAATAAAGGGTGATTTTTTATGTAGACACGTCCCATGCAGTGTTTGGGAGCTACTTATCCTAAACAATGATTTGTGTATCTGAAATTCAAATCTCAGTTTGCTGTATATTTCTTGTAATCTTGTTGTTGTTAAATCTGGCGAGCTTGATCCTTGAGATCTCTCAGCTAGTGACCGGCAGGCTGGAACCCCTCAGTGCACCCTCCAGACACACTGGCCCAAGTCCTGCCCAGGGTAAAGCTGGGGTGCAGGCGGGGTCCCAGGACCCCACAGCTGAGCCTGCTGCTAGGCACCGTTGCTGCAGTGCTGGCCGCTCCCCAGGGGCTGTGGTGAGGGGTCTGTGGACCGGCCCCCTCGTCTTCACAGCAGTCCTGAGGGGCAGTCACTTGAGCATCCTGTACCAGAAGAAGCGCCCGAGGACAGGGAAGAGAGGTCCTGGTCTGAACCATTTGGTCAAGCTGCAACGTAGCCTTAGGACCGGGCTGAAATACAGCACTGGGAATGCTGGCCATGAGTGTGCTTATTTAGTGCCTGCTGTATGTCAGACACAACAGGCCCTTTTGATATAAAGTTAACTGAGCTACACCTTCAGACCCCAGCACTTTGTGCCATAATATTTCTATTCTTTTCTTAAAGGGACATGAGACCCAGGCATCATTAGCCGTGGTCTTGTCCTTGGCAGGTGCCGTGCCAAATGCTCTCCCCACATCACACACTGGGCCTTGGAAGCCACTCTAGGAGGGAGGCATTGCCAACACTTCCCCTTGGATGTTGCGGACCTGGAGACTTGGGGAGGGGATGGAGCTGTCTGAGTCCACCTGACATCTGAGAGCAGTGCTAGGGTTCACACCCGGGCCATCTGGGTCCCTAGCCCAGGCACTGACTGCTCTGGTCTCCTGTCCATAGGGAGCAGCTGTGGTGTCACGATGCTACCTCTCAGCACCATCGAGGGCCAGGAAACGGAGGAGGTGCAGACCAAGCCGCCGGAGAAAGGAGGTGAGACACACACGGAGTGGAAAACTGTGGGCAGGTGGCAGTGGGGAGGGTCTCCAGGGCACGGCTGATGGGGAAGTATTGACGCTGAAGACTGATCCCAACCCCAAATATCTCCCACTGGCTCTTCCTGGGGAGGGAGGGCCCTGAGGGGCACCCAGGATGGAACCTCCCTGACATCCCCTCATGTCAGTGCGTCCTGTCTCTCCCCTGTTCAGAGCCTACAGCGGTGTCTCCTGGGAGCCGAATGAATTGGAGCTTCTTTTTGTGGCCTGGACACCCCTGTTGTCTTACCCCAGCCCCTTCACTCACTGACATTCCCAGTCTGTTCCCTGTGGGTCTTCAGGATGCAATTTAATGCCTGTCTGCAGGCACTGCTGTGCAACCTCCCTAACCTTTCTGTGCCTCAGTTTCCTCATCTGTAAAATGAGATGATAATAGTAGTTTTTTTCAGGGAGTTATAATGAACAACCAAACAAGCTAATACTTGTAAAATGCTTAAAATCGTGCCTGGCACATAGCAAGTACTCCGCACATATTAGCTCTTGTCAAGGGTTCATGATGAAGATTTTATTGTTATTGTTATTCTCAAGCCTCAGAGGGCAAGATGGCCTCATGCCTCTTTCCTCCTCCCTCAGCCCTGCCTTCTGAGAACCCTGATGATCTGCTGAACAAGCCCTCCAAAAAGGAGGGAAGGACGTCAGCCAAACTCCTGCCGCTCTGTCCCTTGGTAAGCCTGCTTGTTTCCTCGCTTGACCACAGTCCCCTGGGTTCTGAGAGGAAAGGCACATCCACCACCCCCTCTACCCAGCAGAGACCCTTGGGTGGCTCGGTGCCCCTTGTACCCTTGAGGATGTAGCCCCAGCTCTGGGGGATGGTTTTCTTGGAGATGCTGCCCTCTTTCCTGCCTTCTTTTCTTTCCTAATTCCTGCCTCTGCTCCAATGTCACCTCCTCCATGAAGCCTCCCTTGCTCACTTTTGCCTCATTTCTCCCTAACCCCTTGCTTTGCTCAATTTCTTCAGCGTTATTATTGCTACCTGAGAGCATACCTGTATCTGTGTGTTCATCATCTGTGTTCCCTACTAGAGCGGTTCTTGGGGAGCAGCAACCTCCTCTGTTGTTCAATGGCATATCCCCCTGCCTAGAACAGATGTAACCAGCGTTAGGCACTGTATACACATGGGCTGATTAAGTGAGGGAATGAATTACGTAAGGGTCTCTCCTGCGTAGGCAGCTGTGGCTTTGTCCACCTGGATACCATTCCTCCTTCTCCTACTAACACCCTTGGTTTTTCTTGGGGGACCACCTGTCTCCGTGTCCTTCGGATGGATCTGATCCCATCCTCAGACCAGCTCCAGGTATGCCCCTGACCAATCAGAGCCAGCAATGCCAAGGTTCCCCGTGATTGTTCCAGGCTGGGCAGGTGACTCAACCTTAGCCAATGAGGCGTCTGCTCTATCTCTGGGATTCTTAACAGGCAGGAGCGGCGCTTGGGGCGGCCCTGATGGGGAACCAGGAGTGCCGCGGGGAGAGGTCAGGGGAGGCACAGGGTCAGGATGCTCGCAAGAACACCCTTCCTATTAGTGCCTGCAGCAGTGCCAGGGAGGACTCTCTAGAAATGTTATTAGAAAAGAATGTAAGAGTCACAGATTTTGCAAAGCAGTACAAAGATCATCCAAATTCACCAATTGTTAATATTTTTTATTTTCATGTTCTCTCTAATATATATATTTATATATACGTTCCGCAGTCTATCACCTTAGATATAGAATATACTCTTACATAAGTGTGGGACTGTTGTAACATTCAGGCTTTTACCCTTATGCACACTTTCATCGAATCTATGTCCATATTCCTGTTTTGTGAATTAGCTACATACTACCTTTTTTTTTTTCGTTCTTTTCCCCACAGCACAAGGTCCATTCTGGTCCAGGTATTGTGCTTAGTAATGTATCTTTAGTCCTCTTTAATCTGGAAAATCTCCTCAACCTTTCTTTGCCTATGACAACTTTGAAGACCAGAGTCACCCCACCCCATATTGCTTTATTTATTTATTTGTTTGTTTATTTATTTAGTTTTTAACCATTTCCCCGTGAATGAGATTCAGGGTAGCTATGATCTCTGGAATACCACCTAAGTGATGCCCTGTCCTTTTCTAGACATCACATCTAGATGCACACGAGGTCTGTCTGCCATCATTGCTGATGTACTCGGAAGAAATGCTTGTCCGATTTCTCTACTGAATACTTTCTGATTTTGTTTTCTCCATGCAGCTAGCTAATAAGAGATCAGTTGGGACACATTTTTCATGAAGCAAAAATCTTAGAAGTGGAGAGCATTCTGTTTGGCCCATTTTGGGTACTTTGCCCACCACTGAACCAATCATCCGCTGAGGGGATGCAGGACCCTAATTGCCCCAGCCTGGGTCACGTGACCATGGGAGCATATGGGGTAGAAGGTCCTTACCTTTCCCCAAACTCAGAGAACAGAAGTATGGATGAGGAAGTGATTCTCAACCAGAGGCGATTTGTCCCCCTGCAGACACCTTCAATGTCTGGAAACATCTTTAGTTGTCACAGCTGAAGGGGCGATGCTGCTGGTGTACAGCAGGTAGAGGCCAGGGATGCCTCTCGACATCCTGCAATGCACAGCACGTGCTGCAAAGGAAGATCCCGCCCTGAAATGTCCTCAGCGTGGATGTTGGGAAACCCACACTAAGGACATTCTGGGGAAGAGCTGTTTTGCAAAGATGAGGGCACTGAGTAGAAGAAAAACCCTCTCACTAAGCAGCAAACATTGCTAAAGATCCTTTTCTTGGATTATCCTGTTCAATCCTCACACCCCCCCCCCTTTGAGAAAGCACTTATTTATACTTCATTATACAGAAGTGTAAACTGAGGCCAGGGAAGGTCAGGTCGCTTGCCCCAGGATCCCCAGCTGTTTGTAGCCAAGTTGGAATTCAGCCCCAAGTGGGCTGCCCCTGAGTGCACGTGCTCAGCCCTCACACCTGGGAGAGCGGACGCTAGCCAGGGCACTAACGTTCTCCTCTTTCTTCTGTGTTCTCGTTCCTTTAAGCCAACTGTTTGCTTCGCCTATTACTTGGAAACGGATGACTCTGACTCTGATTCCCAATTTCCTCCTGAACCTTCGAAACCTGGCTCGAACTGCACCTCCCCTTCCAAGCCTGGTGCAGAGTACGAGGAGATCCAGGCATGGGAGTGTCCCCTGTGCTGCCTCAGCATCCTCTGCCTTTCCTAATACCCGAGGACCCTCTGCTTCCCGCTCTAGACCCCGCGCTCCCAAGACATGCATGCTGGGCTACTGTGATGTAAAATTCCAAAATACAGCTGCTTAAATATGCCGAAATTGATTTGTCCTCCATGTTGGTGGTCTGTGTGTTAACCTCTCGGGGCAAAGGTGTAGACACTCCTTGTATTTGGGCAGCCAGGGTCCTTTGACTTTGGTGCTCTGTGCCACGTGGCTGGAGAGGGCTCACCCCCCACATCCCATCCACATTGTGGCTCAGGGGAAGGGGAGGAGGATGAGGGAAGGGGAAGACACACTTTAGTCCTTCAAAGGGCAACTCCTACAAGATGCCCAGATCACTTTTCCTCAAACCTCATTGGCCAGAGCATAGTCACATGACCACATCTAGCTGCAAGAGATGCTGGGAAGTGCAGTCCTTAGCTGGGCAATCCTGTGCTCACCTAATTGCTTCTATTATTATAGCAAAGAATGGCTATTGTGTCCCTACTGACTGGGTCTGTTAAGTTAATTTATCCTCAGCACGAGGCTGTAATGAATACATGAGTGAGTAAGTGTATTCTTCAGTTCTGTATCTCTTTCCCATTGACTAGGATCTCCTCCATTTTTACACAAATATTTAGAATAAGGAATGTTTCGGGACTTCCCTGATTAAAACTCCAAGCTCCCAACATAGATGCAATGGGTTTGACCCCTGGTCAGGGAACTAAGATCCCCCATGCCGCATGGCATGGCCAAAAAAAAAAAAAAAGGAATGTTTCTTGAGCACTGACCATGTGGTAAGCACTGAGCTAATTTCTTTACACTTTTTGATTCCCTTAATCCTCACAACCACGTGACAGGTTCTGTTATCTCTCTTTCCAAGACAAGAGAACAGAGGCACAGAGAGTTCATGTCACTTGCTTCAGGTCACACAGATCATAAGTAGCCAAGCCAAGATTCAAACCCAGGCAGGCTGGCTCCAGAGTCTATGCCCTTAGTCATCATGGTAATAACCTCACACATGTGGACAGTGGGACTTTCCCAGATGGTCACACAACTGTGAGTGGAAGAGCACCTTCCAACATTCATACCTTCCAAGATTCATAGCATCCATTCACTTACCTCTTCAGATATTGCATAAATACTTGGAATATGCATGTAACACTTATCTTTAGACACAGTAATGCCACTTAACTACAACAACAAAATCCACAGAAATTGTCGACTGAAGTGAAAATGTACAATGTGAGGGCTGTGAGTTTCCATTTTGTTTGGGGTTTACCGAGGACTATAGCCCAGGAGACAGCCTCTCAGAGAGCTCTGAGGAACTGATCCAAAAGGTAGGTAGGAAGTCAGGTTCTATGTGATTTTGGAGAACGTGTATGTGCAATGAAGCACACAGCTTGGTAGAAGGGTACTGTTAGTCACAAGGAACACATACGTCACTTATGATTTTAGCGCTTGTCTAAGTATGAGAAGATACAAGAATAGTGGTTTTTAAAATTTTCTCCTGAAAATATCTAACTATCTGAAAGCCTTTCTGCCGGTTTTCCCAGAGCATAGAGTACCTCAGCCTGATCTTCACTCTTAATTACTTTCCGGATGTATTGTTGGTATCAAGTGCAGTGGCTAATGACTTCATTTTTGTAGAAGTGGGTGGTGGGGAACCTTCTTTCGTTGGCAGTGCCCTCCTCTTGGTCATAAATTCAACCAAGGTTTGGGAGGCATTTTATAGCCAATTTCTCCCTCGGCGCTAGTAAGGTTTGTTGCTAGCTCAGGCGAGTATCTAACTGATAGGCCATTCAATGTGTTATTGCTGGACCATGCCCTGTTAATTGTAGCCTTACATGTCTCTGGACCACCTATCTTACTAATCCCTCATGGTCCAGGAAATGGTTCCCTCTTGTTGCTTCTTCCCATATCTAGAATTACACTATTACGATCACTGATCTCACGTAGAACTATATATTTGATCAGTTGTTTCAAGTCGCCTAGGCGTCATTATATTTATTGGAGGCTCAGTCACACAATTCTTTTTTATTTTTTTAAATATTTATTTATTTATTTTGGCTGCCTCAGGTCTTAGCTGTGGCACATGGGATCTTTGTTGCAGCATGCAGGCTTCTTAGTTGCAGCATGCGTGCGGGATCTAGTTCCCTGACGAGGGATCAAACCCGGGCCCCCTGCATTGGGAGCGTGGAGTCTTACCCACTGGACCACCAGGGAAGTCCCAGTCACACAATTCTTAATGCAAGAGATAACAATATTGTAAATAGGCAGAATACAAGCAATATAGCTAGTAGCGTCATAAGTAAATGTTTAAGACAAGAAATTTCATTAGGTGCAGCCCAGTATATCCCAGGTCATTTGTCCCTGTCTGTTACATACCAATCACTAACTTTAAGAGAAATGATATATTAGCATTGTTCATAAAGCACCCAGCCCAATTCCCTGTAGTCATTAGGCTGATTATCCTTAGTATGATTTAATTTTCCTCCACATAAGGGAAACCCTTAAATTTCAATGACCATACCCTGATATTTGCAATATAAATTCATCCTGTAACTGAGGGACAGTCCCTCCTAAAAACCAGAAAGTTATATTCTTTGACTGAAATTTCCCTCATTGCTCTGATTGAGCTTGAGTAACTTTTAAAGATGATTCATTTAAAAAATTTATTTTATTAAAGTATAGTTGATTTACAATGTTGTGTTAATTTCTGCTGTACAGCAAAGTGATTCAGTTACACATATATACACACACTTTTTCATATTCTTTTCCATTATGGTTTATCAGAGGATATTTTTATTTATTTATTTATTTTTGGCTGCGTTGGGTCCTCATTGCTGCAGGCGGGCTTTCTTTACTTGTGGTGAGGGGGGCTACTCTTCACTGCAGTGCACGACCTTCTCATTTCAGTGGCTTCTCTTGTTGCGGAGCACGGGCTCTAGGTGTGCGGGCTTCAGTAGTTGAGGCATGTGGGCTTAGTTGCTCCATGGCATGTGGGATCTTCCCCGACCAGGACTCGAACCAATGTCCCCTGCACTGGCAGGAGGATTCTTAACCACTGCACCACCAGGGAAGCCCTATCAGAGGATATTGAATATAGTTCCCTGTGCTATACAGTAGGATCTTGTTGTTTATTCATCCTATATATAATAACTTGCATCTGCTAATCCAAATCTCCCAATCCATCCCTCCCCCAACCCCCCACCTTTGGCAACCACAAGTCTGTTCTCTATGTCTGTGAGTCTGTTTCATAGATAAGTTCATTTGTGTCATATTTTAGACTCCACATATAAGTGATATCATATGGTATTTGTCTTTCTCTTTCTGACTTACTTCACTTACTTTGATAATCTCTAGGTCCACCCATGTTGCTGCAAATGGCATTATGTCGTTCGTTTTCATGGCTGAGTAGTACTCCATTGCATACAAGTACCACATCTTCTTTATCCATTCATCTGTTGATGGACATTTAGATTGTTTCCATGTCTTGGCTATTGTGAATAGTGCTGCTATGAACATTGGGGTGCGTGTATCGTTTTGAATTATAGTTTTGTCCAGCTATATGCGCAGGAGTGGGATTGCAGGATCATATGACAACTCTATTTTTAGTTTTTTGAGGAGCCTCCATACTGTTCTCCATAGTGGCTGCACCAATTTACATTCCCACCAACAGTGTAGGAGGGTTCCCTTTTCTCCACACCCTCTCCAGCATTTGTTATTTGTAGACTTTTTAATGATGGTCATTCTGACCAGTTAGAGGTGGTACCTCATTGTAGTTTTTATTTGCATTTCTTTACTAATTAGCGACGTTTAGCATCTTTTCATGTGCCTGTTGGCCATCTGTATGAAATATGATTCATTTTTATGGCTATGGTCAGAGCAAGTAGTTTGATTGGCTAAGTGAGGGGTGTAATATGTAATATGAGTAGTGGCCCAAATAAAGCAAAGACACTACAAAAAAGAAAATTACAGACCAATGAATAAAGGTGTAAAAATCCTCAACAAAATATTAGCAAATTGAATATGATAATATATAAAAAGTATCATACACCAGGATCAAGTGGGTTTTATTCCAGGGATTCAAGGATAGTTCAATATCTGAAAATCAATCAATGTGATACACCACATTAACAAAAGGAAGTCTAAAAGTCACATGATCATCTAATAGACACCGAAAAAGCATTTGGCAAAGTTCAACCTCCGTTCATGATGAAAACTCTGATGAAAGCGGGTATAGAGGGAACATACCTCAACTGAAAAAAGGACATTTATGACAAACCCACAGGGAACATCATACTAGACGGTGAAAGCTGAAAGCATTTCCTGTAAAATCAGGAAGAAGACAAGGATGCCCACCCTCACCACTGCTATTTTACATAGTATTGGAAGTCCTAACCACAGCAGTCAGACAAGAGGAGGAAATAAAAGGCATCCAAATTAGAAGGGAAGAAGTAAAGCTGTCACCATTTGCAGATGATGTGATACTATATACAGAAAACACTAAAGTCTCCACCAAAGCTATTAGAATTACAACAAGGTCCTACTCTATAGCACAGGGAACTATATTCAATATCCTGGGGTAAACCATAATGGAAAAGAATTTAAAAAGAACATATATATATGTGTGTATAACTGAGTCACTTTACAGCAAAAATTAACACAACATTGTAAATCAACTATACTTCAATAAAAAATGAATTAAAAAAGCTATTAGAACTAATAAATGAATTCAGTGAAGTTGAAGGTTACAAGATTAATATACAAAAATCTGTTGATTTTTATACAATAGTAATGAACTATCACAAAGAGAAACAAGAAAGCAATCCTGTTCAAAATGGCATTAAAAAGAATAAAATACCTTGGAATAAAATTAACCAAGGAGCTTAAAAACCTATACTCTGAAAACTATAAAACATCGATAAAGGAATTGAAGATGATAAAAAGAAATGGGGCTTCCCTGGTGGCACAGTGGTTGAGAATCTGCCTGCCAATGCAGGGGACACGGGATCGAGCCCTGGTCTGGGAAGATCCCACATGCCGCGGAGCAACTAGGCCCGTGAGCCACAATTACTGAGCCTGCGCGTCTGGGGCCTGTGCTCCGCAACAAGAGAGGCCACAATAGTGAGAGGCCTGCGCACCGCGATGAAGAGTGGCCCCCACTTGCTGCAACTAGAGAAAGCCCTCGCACAGAAAGGAAGACCCAACACAGCCATAAATAAATAAGTAAAATTAAAAAAAAAAAAGAAATGGAAAGATACCCCATGTTCATCATTGGAAGTATTAATATTGTTAAATGTCCATACTAAACAAAGCAAACTAGAGATTCAATGCAATCCCTATCAAAATACCAAGGACGTTTTTTCACAGAACTAAAACAAATACTAAAATTCATATGGAACCACAAAAGATCTGAATTGCCAAGCAAGCTTAAGGGAAAAGAATAGAGCTGGAGTAATAATGCTCACTGACTTTAGACTATACTACAAAGCTACAGTAATCAAAACAGCATAATACTGGCACAAAAGCATACACATAGATCAATGGAACAGAACAAAGAGCCCACAGATAAACCCGCACACGTATGGTCAATTAATCTATGACCATAAAAGGGCAAGAATATGCAATGGGGGGCTTCCCTGGTGGCACAGTAGTTGGGAGTCTGCCTGCCAATGCAGGGGACACGGGTTCGAGCCCTGGTCTGGGAAGATCCCACATGCCATGGAGCAACTAGGCCCGTGAGCTGTCCCCAAATTTGAAATGCACATATGCTCTGATGCAATTCTTTCAGTTCTAAAACCTGTCCTGAGAAGCTTCCAATTGTGTGCAATGACACATTTTCAAGGAAGGTCATTCCAGTAATGTTAGTAGTAAGAAAAAAACAGAAGTCACCCAACTATCCAGTCTTAGGAGACTTGGTTAAACAAATCATGGTAAAGTCATTCAGGAGAATAGTCTACCACCATCAAAAAGAATGAGGCAGGGCTTCCCTGGTGGCGCAGTGGTTGAGAGTCTGCCTACCGATGCAGGGGACACCGGTTCGAGCCCTGGTCTGGGAGGATCCCACATGCCGCGGAGCAACTAGGCCCGTGAGCCACAACTACTGAGCCTGCGCGTCTGGAGCCTGCGCTCCACAACAAGAGAGGCCGCGATAGTGAGAGGCCTGCGCACCGCGATGAAGAGTGGCCCCCGCTTGCCACAACTAGAGAAAGCCCTCGTGCGGAAACGAAGACCCAACACAGCCATAAATAAATAAAAATAAATAAATTTTAAAAAAGTGATTTGGGGTGCTCAATAATTTAAAAAAAAAAAAAAGAATGAGGCAGTTCTGTATGGACTGATATGGCAAGATTTCCAAAATATATTCGTTAGCTAAAAAAAGAAAACAAAAGTAAGAGTGTGTATAGTAGGATGTCGTTTATGTAAAAAAAGAAACAGGTGGCTAGTGGCAGATGAAATATATTTGTTTATATACACACATGCATATAGATGTATAATTAAACCTATAAATTAACATATAATTAAGCATACAAATAAATGAATAAATATTTATCTCTGAAAGCATAGATAAGAAATCCATTAATGCCAGTGGGGATTAGTCTAAGGAGGGAACACGGTGGGGAGAGCTGGAGGGGAAGGAGACATACTCTTTTCCATATATTTTATCCTGTTGGAAGTTTTCACCACCCTTGCAGAAACCAAAGTTCCCCTACATCCATTTTCCCTTTCTTCCAGGACATTAGAACCCTGAATCTCAGCTGGGATATTGCTACCTGAACGAAGGACAGCATTTCTCACCTATTGTGCTGGTATTCTGTTCGATTAAGGCCTGGCCAGTGAGGCATAAGGGTAAGGACCATCCTTACCAGACAGCCCAGGTGGGCTGTGTTTCTGCACCTGTGTGCCCATCCGCAAATGGGTCTCAATTGTTACCAGCAGGCCTGGGAGGCTGAGGCGATATCTCGGGGGTTTTGAAGGTATGCCATTGTGAGTAGCAGTGAGTGTGTGGGCGTCTGGGAGAGGGGTCACCGCTTGCCTGGGGGTCACTGTGCTTCTGATGGTTCTGCAGGACCAGCCCCCAGCCCCCAGTAACCTCTTCCCCTGACCCAAGCATCCAGGCCCTTGCGTCTCTGCTGCTCAGAAGCATAACTTGCGGCTCTTCCCTGTCAACCCGCACCTCCCTTCTCCTGGAAGACCTGGTCCAGGACAGAGGGCTAGACTCGTGGGGGAGGGGCGCTGGGGGGAGGACGGCTATCTGAGGCCCAATTGGAAAGCCCAGCAACAGAGACAGTGATGGAGGGAAGCTGGGGTCAGAGAGGAGGTGCAGGACCGGGATTTCCAGTCCTTAAACACTGACAACATGATACTTTGTTTCAGGCACTGTTTCAGTCACTGGACCTGAGTATCTATGTGGACAGGAGAGGGGCGGTGGTCGTGAGCGGCTCCTTTCGCGCTTTTGTCTTGCGCGTCCCCGGGCACGTTTTCTGGACCCCCTGCAGGATGCCAGGGACCAGCACTGAGCTAGCCCGCCCCGCCCCTGCCCCCCGGGAAGCCCGCGCCAAGTCACAACCCGGGAGGGGAGGGCAGTCCCGCCGCCGCAGCTCTGAAGGGTCTGCGCCATCAGTGCGAGTGCGCAGTAGGGGGCGGGGGGCGGCGGGCGGCGGGATGGCGCTGCGGGGTCTCCGCGGGGAGGGCGGGGGCGCCCAGCCAGGATGCGCGGGTGCGTTCTGGGCAATGGGGCGCAGGAGCTGCTGCCTAGGAGCCCCTGAGACCAGATGGTGTGCGCGCTGTGGAGCCCCTTGAGGAACCCGCGTCTCCCCTGAGGGCGGCCAGAGTCCTCAGACCCTTCTGAGCCTCGGGGCGACTCCTGGTCCGAGGATTTCTCGGGCCACTGAGAGGAGAGAAGACTGGAGGGGACCGAGGAAGACTGGGCTGTCCGGGTCAGGGGATGGCTGGGTCTCCTTCCAGGTCAGGTGGAGGAGGAACGGGGTCCCGATCCCGAGATTTTAGGAGGTAGGAGGATCAGATCTGGGGACTTCGTAGTTTGATGGAGGAGGCGGCAGGTATGGGGGTGGGACACTAGAGAGATCAGCTGGGGGTCGGGGGCTAGTTACCGAATAGAACGTAGGAAAATGACTTGGGTGGGGGGAGTCCAGAGGGCACTTGGGGAGTGGGGAGGGTCGTGAAGCCCCTCCGGAGGCTTTTGGGGGAGCCAGAGGAAGCTTGTGAGAAGGGCGCTTGGAAAAGGGTTTTCGAGCCTCCAGCGATTCTGCGCGCCCGTGCCTGCCTGAGGGTGGTGGCCGGGAGCTTGCCGGGGGCGTGCATCTTGGAGGGGCAGCCTCTGGGGGATGGGCCCTGGGTGAGACCTAGGCTCGGTCCTGGGTGTCAGCCAGAGGGGATCATGTGTCTGGAGGGTGATTTTGAGTTTTGAGATGTGTCTGCAGATGTGTTTGTGTCTTTATGCCCTGCTTTCCAAAGTATTTGTTTGAAAATATGTGTTTCTACAAGTTAGTGTGTGTGTGTGTGTCTGTGTGTCTGTATGTCTATGTCTGCCTGGGGTGTCTGCTGTCTCGAGCTCTGTGAATCTGAATCTGCACGTTTGTGTGTGTGGATCTGTGAGTGGGTCGTAGTTTCTAAAAGGCCTGCAAGCTGAGCGGGTGTCTCTGATTTTCTAGGAATGTCTGTGACTGCAGTGTGGGTGTGTGTCTGCAGTGTGTGTGTGTGTGTGTCTGTGTGTGTGCACGACTGGGTGTTGCTGAGCTTTTGGATGGATTTCCGCATATTTGTCTGTCTGATCTGCTAGTAGGTCTCAATGTTTTCAAGCTTACAAGGCTGAAGGAGTGATTCTGAGGTTTAATGTGAGCCATTGTGAGTAGGAGCTGGGGGGGCGTCCAAAGTGGAGTGATAGGCGGCATCTGAGAGGGGGAGGCCTCTGGGGGGATGGGTCCCCAGGTGAGAGCAGAGTGATAGGGGGCATCTGAGAGGGGGAGGTCTCTGGGGGGATGGGTCCCCAGGTGAGACTGAGGGTGGACCCTGGGGTGTCAGGCAGAGGTGGTCTGAGTATCCCATAGGGTGCCCTTTGAGTTTTAAGTGTGCCGATGTGGGTGTCCTGCGTGTGTGTGTGCCTGGTGTGCCCAGTATTTGAAGCTGTGTGTATCTGCACATTTGTGTGTGTGTGTGTGCGTGCACATGCCTGAGTGTTACTGAACCTCAGGATGTGTTACTGCCCATTTGTGTGCATTTGAGGATCTACAAGTGGGTCTTAAATTGTACAAGCAGGACACTGAGGCCAAAGTGGTGTCTCTGAGATTCTGAAAGTATCCCACTGTGAGCAGGAATGTGAGTCCTGGGCAGGAGGTCACCTCGTGGGAGGGATTCATTGTGTACCTGATGATCCTGCAGGACCCACCCTGCCCCCCAATCACCCCCAAGGGGTCCCCAGGCCCCAGTGCCTCTGAAGCATGAGCCTCTGTGCCTTTCCTAGGAAGGCCTGGGCTGGGCAGTGGGGGAGGAGCGCTGGGGGAGGGGACGGATTCTGAGGCCCAGTAGGAACCCCTCAGTAACAAGGATAGTGATGCTGGCAGGCTGGGGGGCCTTCGTGGAGGAAGAGGCCCCCTGACCCTCCCCCCTAAAAATACAATTGCAGCCAACACTCTGACGCCTGTGCTGGTGTCGGAGACTGTTTTAATCACCTGACTTGTGTTCGGGGGCGGGGGTTGGGGGTTTGTGTGTGTTGCTGAGCAACTCGGCCCCGTTCATTCACGTGAGTTTGTCCACAGATTCCCCGGGCATCTCCGGAGCCAGCCCTGCTCGGGCGCCAAGGACAAGCACTGAGCAAGCCCTCCCGCTCCTGCCAAGGGGCGCAGATAGACCCGGGTCCGGAGGTCAGTCCCACGGCCGCAGCTCTGAAGGGTCGGCGCCATCAGGGCGGGGGCGCAGCGAGGGGCGGGGTGCGGGGCGGGGTGTGGCGGCCGGATGGCGCTGCGGGGTCTCCGCGGGGAGGGCGGGGCCCCAGGCCAGGATGCGCGGGTGCGTTCAGGGCAATGGGGCGCAGGAGCTGCTTTCTAGGAGCCCCTGAGGCCCGGTGGTGCCCACGGTGGGGCCCCTTCAGGAACCGGCGTCTCCCCTGAGGGCAACCCGAGTCCTCACCCCCTTTGAGCCTCGGGGGAAGTCAGGGTCCTATGATTTCTCTGGCCACTAGCTGGAGAGGAGACTGGAGGGGACAGAGGAGGCTGGGGTGTCCGAGGTAGGGGATGGCGGGGACTCGTCCAGGACAGGTGGAGGAGGCGCCCGGGTCCTGGTCCTGAGGTATTAGGAGGCAGGAGGGGCGGACGGGGGACTTCGCAGTTGGATGAAGGAGGCGGGAGGTATGGGGGGGGTGCTGTAAGGACACTGGAAAGGTCGGGGGGGTCAGGGGGGCCAGGTACAGAATTGGCCGAAGAGAACATAGGAAAATTATCTGGGGGGAATCCAGAGGGGAGTTTTGGGGACAGCTTAGGGCAGGGAGCATTGTGGAGGCGTTTGGGGGTCCGCTGAGGACACATGATGATTCGCTGATGAATAAGGTGATTGCAGAAGGGTTTTTGAGCCTCCAGTGATTCTGGGGGCTCATGTCTGGCTGCAGGTGGGAGCTGGGAGCGTCCTGGTGGCTTAGAGGGGCATCTGCGTGAGAGTAGCGTGGGCCCAGGGTGTCAGCCAGAGGGGAACTGTGTTGGAGAGGGTGACTTGTATTTTCAGGTTGTGCATCTGCCTTTTTGTGTGTCCCAAGCATGTGTGTGTGTGTGTGTGTGTATCTACTGGTGGGTCTCAATTTTTACAAATAGATCTGTGGGCTCAAAGGGCGTCTCAGAGGTATTCAAAGAACATCACGGGGTGCTGGAGTGTGCGTGTGAGTCCCTGATGGGGGATCACCAAGTTCCTGGGGGGTCATCGTGTGTCTGATGGTCCTGCCGGGCCAGCCCTAACTCCCCAGCCACACTTGAACGGGCAGCCAGGCCCTTGTGCCTCAGCTGCTCTGAAGCAAGAAGCTCTGTGACCTGGGGATCTTCTTCCACGAGGTTCTGTCTTCCCTGGAAGACCTGGCCCAGAACCGGGGCCTGCACGGGTGGGGGGCGGGGGCGCTGCAGGAGATCAGAGGTCAGAGGCCAGGTTGGAAGGTCCTGGCAGCAGGGACAGTGAGGCAGGGAAGGTGGGGGCGGCAGAGGAGGCGGAGGAAGAGGCCTCCTAACCGCCCTCCCCCCCACCAATAACAAGAGAGTTGGATCCAACACATAAACTGCCTGACTCTGTGTCAGGCTGTGTTCTCAATACCTGACATGTGTTTAATCATATTCAACCCTCATGTTTAATCATTCATTGCCCTTATTTTTATGGAGGGGAAACCTGACAGCACAAGAGGTTAAATACCCGCTGAATCGGGGCTTGTTAGGTAAAATACAGGGCGCATACTTAAATTTGAATTTCAGACAAACAAAGAATTACCTTTCAGTGTGACTATGTCCCAGATATTTCTTGCCTATACTTAAACATAACTTGGCAAAATAAATAAAGGGTGATTTTTTTATGCAGACATGTCCCATGCAGTATTTGGGAGCTACTTATCCTAAACAATGATTTGTGTATCTGGAATTCAAATCTCAGTTTGCTGTGTATTTCTTGTAATCTTGTTGTTGTTAAATCTGGCGAGCTTGATCCTTGAGATCTCTCGGCTAGTGACCGGCAGGCTGGAACCCCTCAGTGCACCCTCCAGACACACTGGCCCAAGTCCTGCCCAGGGTAAAGCTGGGGTGGAGGCGGGGCCCCAGGACCCCACAGCTGAGCCTGCTGCTAGGCACCGTTGCAGCAGTGCTGGCCCCTCCCTGGGGGCTGTGGTGAGGGGTCTGTGGACCGGCCCCCTCGTCTTCACAGCAGTCCTGACGGGCAGTCACTTAAGCATCCTGTACCAGAAGAGGCCCCTGAGGACAGGGAAGAGAGGTCCTGGTATGTACTACTTGGTCAAGCTATCTTGTAGCCTTAGGACAGGGCTGAAATACGGCACTGAGAATGCTGACCATGAACGCACTTATTTAGTGCCTACTGTATGCCAGACTCCAGAGGCCCTTTTGATACTCAGTTAACTGACATTCACCTCCAGGGTCCCAGCACTTCGTGTCATAATTTTTCTATTCTTAAAGGGGCATAAACCCCACGACCATGATCCCTGCCCTTGCCCTTGCCAGGTGCCATGCCAAATGCTCTCCCCAGATCACACACTGGGCCTTGGAAGCCACTCTAGGAGGGAGGCATTGCCAACACTTCCCCTTGGATGTTGGGGACCTGGAGACTTGGGGAGGGGATGGAGCTGCCTGAGTCCATTCGACACCTGAGAGCGGTGCTGGGGTTCACACCCGGGCCATCTGGGTCCCCAGCCCAGACACTAACTGCTCTGGTCTCCTGTCCATAGGGAGCAGCTGTGGTGTCACGATGCTACCCCTCAGCACCATCGAGGGCCAGGAAACGGAGGAGGTGCAGACCAAGCCGCCGGAGAAAGGAGGTGAGACACACATGGGGTGGAAAACTGTGTGCAGGTGGCAGTGGGGGGGGTCTCCAGGGCATGGCTGATGGGGAAGTATTGACGCTGAAGACTGATCCCAACCCCAAATATCTCCCACTGGCTCCTCTTGGGGAGGGAGGGTCCTGAACTGCCCCCAGTAGTTCTATCTTACATGATGATAGTACAACATCAAAACTAGCCCATGGATATTGGCACAATCCATGTGTATTTTTCCATGTATTTTTTCACATGTGTAGTGGCCTGTAACAATCATACAGGAGACAGAAAATACCTATTTCCTGCAGAGGCATCCCCACAGCCAGCTGTATATCAGCTGTCCCTTCCTCCTGGACACGGGCTCCCCAGGGTGCCACTATCTCCAGAGCCCCCTGTTGTCTTACCCCAGCCCCTTCACTTGCTGACATGCCCTCTCTGTTCCCTGTGGGCCTTCGGGATGCAATTTAATGCATGTCTGCAGGCACTGCTGTGCAACCTCCAGCAAGTGTCCTAACCTCTCTGTGCCTTCGTTTCCTCTCTAATGTTGGATTAATATAGTACCCATCTCAGAGACTTATTATGAAGAACCAAATAAGATAATCCGTGTAAAATACTTAAAAGCATCCTTCACACATAGCGAGTACGCCACACATATTAGCTCTTGTCAATGGTTTCATGACAAAGATCTTATTATTACTGCATTTCTCAAGCCACAGAGGGCAAGATGGCCTCATGAGTCTTTCCTCCTCCCTCAGCCCTGCCTTCTGAGAACCCTGGTGAGGCGCCAAGGAAGCCCCCCAGAAAGAATGCAAGAGTGTCAGCCAGACGGGTGCCTATCTGTCCCATGGTAAGCCTGCTTGTTTCCTCCCTTTGACCAGAGGCCCTTGGGTCTGAGCTCAGGCACATCTGCCACCCTCTCTGCCCAGCAGAAACCCTTGGATGGCTCAGTGCCCCTTGTACCCTTGAGGATGTAGCCCCAGCTCTGGGGGATGGTTTTCTTGGAGATGCTGCCCTCTTTCCTGCCTTCTTTTCTTTCCTACTTCCTGCCTCTGCTCCAATGTCACCTCCTCCATGAAGCCTCCCTTGCTCACTTTTGCCTCATTTCTCTCTAACCCCTTGCTTTGCTCAATTTCTGCAGCGTTATTATTGCTACCTGAGAGCATACCTGTATCTGTGTGTTCATCATCTGTATTCCCTACTAGAGTGGTTCTTGGGGGCAGGAACCTCCTCTGTTGTGCAATGGCTTATCCCCCTGCCTAGAGCAGATGTAACCAGCCTTAGACACTGTATACACATGGGCTGATTAAGTGAGGGAATGAATTACGTAAGGGTCCCTCCTGCGTAGGCAGCTGTGGCTTTGTCCACCTGGATACCATTCCTCCTTCTCCTACTAACACCCTTGATTTTTCTTGGGGGACCACCTGTCTCCGTGCCCTTTGGATGGATCTGATCCCATCCTCAGACCAGCTCCAGGTATGCCCCTGACCAATCAGAGCCGGCAATGCCAAGGTTCCCCGTGATGGGTTCCGGGCTGGGCACGTGACTCAACCTTGGCCAATGAGGCGGCTGCTCTGTCTCTGGGATTCTTAACAGGCAGGAGCGGAGCTTGGAGTGGCCCTGATGGGGAACCAGGGGGGCCACGGGGAGAGGTCAGGGGAGGCACAGGGTCAGGATGCTCGCAAGAACATGTTTCCTATTAGTGCCTGCAACAGTCCCAGGGAGGACTCTCTAGAAATGTTATTAGAAAAGAATGTAAGAGTCACAGATTTTGCAAAGCAGTACAAAGATCATCCAAATTCACCAATTTTTAGCACTTTTTCTATTTTCTATTTTCGCGCATTCAACCCTGATACACACTTTCATCTTATCCCTGTGCATATTCCAGTTTTGATAATTTGCTACATGCTGTCTGCTTGGTGTTCTTTTTCCTCCTACACAAGGTCTGGTCTAGGGCCAGGTATTGTGCTTAGTAATGTATCTTCACTTCTCTTTAAGCTAGAAAATCTCCTCAGCCTTTCTTTGTCTCTTATGACACTGAAGATTTTGAAGTCCAGAGTCACACCCCGCTCCATATTCATGGTTTATTGGGTTTATTTTTTACCATTTCCCCATGAATGAGATTCAGGGTAGCTATGATCTCTGGAATAACACCTAAGTGATGCCGCGTCATTCTCATGACATCACATCTAGATGCACCCTAGGTCTGTCTGCCATCACTGGTGATATGAATTTTGATCCATTCAGCCAAGATGCTTGTCCCATTTCTCCACTGAATAATTTCTGATTTTCTTATTTCTCCATGTAACTAACTAATAAGAAATCATTGGAGAGACACTTGTAGATGAACCAAATAACCTAGAAGCAGAGACCATTCTGATTGGTCCTTTCGGGTCCTGTGCTCACCACTGAACCAAGCATCAGCTGAGGAGATGCAGGACCCCAATTGCCCCAGCCTGGGTCACATGCCCATGGGAGTGTGAGGGGTAGAAGGTCCCTACCTTTCGCCAACCCCGAGAACAGAAGTATGGGATGCAGCAGTGATTCTCAACCAGAGGCAATGTGTTCCCCAGGGGACACCTTCAGTGTCTGGAAACATTTTTGTTTGTCACAATTTGAAGGGGTGATGCTGATGGCATCTAGTGGGTAGAGACCAGGGATAGTGCTCAACATCCTGCAATGTCCAGGACGTCCCCCCCCCGACCCCTGCAAGAAGGATCTGGACCCATAGCGTCACTAGTATGGAGGGTAGGTAACCCGGAAATAGGGGGAAGGACGATTCTGCACAGGTGAGGACGCTGAGTGGAGGGAAAGCCTTCCTGTGCACCCGAAGCCTCCCAGCTGGGAATGCCAGCCTGGTGAAGCTGAGAGCCCAGACTCCAGAGTCTCAGTGCTGGGTTCAAATCCGGCCTCAGCCACTACCAGCTGTGGGACCCGGGACCAGTTCCTGAACTTCTCTGAGCCTCGGTTTCCTCATCTGTGAAATAGGGCAGCAGGAACACCCCCCTCACAGGGTTACTACGAGGATTAAGTGAGTTCACATTTGTGCTGTGCGTACAACAGTGCCTGGGATATAAGTATCTGTCACATAAATGATGGGAGATTTCTGTCCCCTGAGGAGGTTATATACTCACTTCTAATCCTGACTGCCTCATATCCCCCACCTCTATGTCTGATCATAAAGAGTGAGAAAACTTACTGGTCCCTCCCCACCTCCGTTACCTCATCTGTAGGATGGAGAAATAAGAACAGAAGCCACCTCATGAGGTTTAAATGGGACCTGACATATCATTCATGCAGCAGAGTAAATACTCAATAACCACTGGGTAGAAATAATAGTCCTCTCAGAAATTACTGCAGCTACATACTGCCAGCACCGTGGGAGATGCTTTATATTGAAAGGAAGTGTTTAATTTTTTTAGCAAAGCAGATGGTTTTAAGAAAGCAGCAAAGCAAACGTTGTCACAGCTAACGGGTTTCCAGCTCTCAGTAAGTGGCAAACATTGTTAAATTTAAAGATCCTTTTCTAGGATTACCTTGTTCATACCTCACACTCCCCTATGAGAGAGCAGTTATTTATATTCCATTATACAGAAATGTAAACTGAGGCCAGGGAAGGTCAGGATGCTTGCCCCAGGATCCCCGGCTGTACGTGGCCAAGTAGGAATTCAACCCCAGGTGGGCTGCCCCTGAGTGCACGTGCTCAGCCCCCAAACTAAAGGTGACTGGACACTACCTAGGCACTAACATTCTCTTCCTTCGTCTCTGTTCTCTGTCCTTCCAGCCAAGTGTTTGCTTCACCTTTTACATGGAATCGAATGACTCTGACTTTGAATCCCAATCTTCTCCTGAAACTTCGAAACCTGGCTCAAAGTGCACCTCCCCTTCGAAGCCTCGTGCAAAGTATCAGGAGATCCAGGCATGGGAATGTCCCCTGTGCTGCCTCAGCATTCTCTACCTTTCCTAATACCTGAGGTCCCTCTGCTTCCCGCCCTAGACCCTGTGCTCCCAAAACACACTTCCTGGGCTACTCTGGTGTAAAACTCCAAAATACAGCTGCTTAAATATGCCAAAGTTGATTTCTCTCTGTTGGTGATCGTGTGTAAACTTCCAGGGGGAAGTGTTACAAACTGGTGGATTTGGGCAGCCAGGGTCCTTTGACTTTGGTGCTCTGTGCCACCTGGCTGGAGAAGGCTCACCCCCCACACCCAGGCCACATTCTGGCTCAGGGGAAGGGGGAAGGGGAGAGGGAAGGGGAAGACACACTTTAGTCCTTCAAAGGGCAACTCCTACAAGATGCCCAGATCACTTTTCCTCAAACCTCATTGGCCAGAGCATAGTCACATGACCACATCTAGCTGCAAGAGATGCTGGGAAGTGCAGTCCTTAGCTGGGCAATCCTGTGCTCACCTAATAGCTTCTAGTATTATAGCAAAGGGGAATGGCTATTGTGTCCCCACTGACCAGGTCTGTTATGTTAATTTAGCCCCAGAATCAGGCTGTAATGAATACATGAGTGAATAAATGTATTCTTCAATTCTGTATCTCTCTCCCATTGACTAGGATCGCCTCCATTTTTACACAAATATTTAGAATGATGAACATTTCTTGAGCACTGACCATGTGGTAGGCACTGAGCTAATGTCTTTACACATTTTGATCCACTTAATTCTCACAACCATATGGCTGGTTCTGTTATTATCCATCTTTCCAAGATAAGAGAACAGAGGCACAGAGAGTTCATGTCATTTGCTTCAGGTCACACAGATCATAAGTAGCCAAGCCAAGATTCAAACCCAGGCAGACTGGCTCCAGAGTCTATGCCCTTAATCATCATGGTAATAACCTCACACATGTGGACACTGGGACTTTCCCAGATGGTCACACAAGTGTGAGTGGAAGAGTATCTTCCAACATTCATACCTTCCAAGATTCATAGCATCCATTCACTTACCTCTTCAGATATTGCGTAAATACTTGGAATATGCATGTAACACTTATCTTTAGACACAGTAATGCCACTTAACTACAACAACAACAAAATCCACAGAAATTGTCGATTGAAGTGAAAATGCACAATGTGAGAGCTGTGAGTTTCAGTACTGGGGGACTTACTAAGGACTATAGCCCAGGAGAGAGCCTCTCAGAGAGCTCTGAGGAACTGCTCCAAACAGTAGGTAGGAGGTCTGTTTCTGTGTGATTTTGGAGAAGGGGTCCATGCAGTCAAGCACACACCTCAGCACAAGGTTCCTGTTGGTCATGAAGAAGAGATGTCTCAGTCAATGATTTTAGAGCTTTTCTAAGTATGGGAAGATGCAAGAATCTTGGTTCATAGTATTTTTTTTTCTGAAAATATCTAATTATCTGAGGGCCATTTCTGCCACTTTCCCCAGAGCATAGAGTGCCTCACCCGGGTCTTAACCCTGAATTCCTTTCAGGGTGAACTGTAGGTGGTACGGAATGGTGGGCAACATCCTTTAGTTGGCAAACTTCAGGAGCAACAGCCACAAGGGGTCGTGGAGGTGGCTCTGCTGAGGTTTCTGGGCTCCTCCAGATGCCTGGTGGATGCTGGTCTTCAGCTCACCTAGGCTGGCTTCTCTTGGGGCACTGGGGAGACCTGGCCCTACTTCAAGTATCTTTCATCCTCCAGCAGGCTTGCTTGGTCATGTTCATCCTCATGGCAGGGGTAAAGACACAAGAGAGAAACAAATGCCAGTTTCATAAGCACTTTTCAAGCTTCTGGTTAAATCACATTTTACCAGCATCCCTTTGGCCAAAGCAAGTTCCATGGCCAAATACAGATTCAGAAGAAGAGGGCACTGCACACTTAGGACAAAGGGTATGGACATGGGGGAGGGTGGAAAACTGGGGACATGTTTGCAACCTACCACAAGGCAGGATTGTGATCATATCCCCAACATGCATCGACTCCCACCTGTCAGAACACAAGAGGATTCACCAGCCAGGCACCTGGGAGGGAAGCCAGGAATGTGGGAGAGCTTCCACCTGCCAGGTGGCCCTTCTCAAGCGTCAGAAAAGTCTCTGGGAGGATATGCTATCAGTGTGAGGGATGAGGAAAGACCTCCTGTGTAAGTCAAGTGCTCAGAGACATCAGAGCATGCTTCCCAGATAGAAACCCTACAGGTGTCCTGAGTGTGGGAAAGCTTTCACCGAAGGCCCAACTGTTAATAATCACGGGAAATTCCACACTGCAGGGAAGCCGTGTGCATGCACCAAAGGTGGGGTCCTTCGGGCAGGTCTCCTCCCTGACGCACCACCAGAAAATTCATGTTGGAAAAGACTGTAAACTCTTCCAGTGTGAAAGGGCCTTTAGCTGGAATGCACGCAAAATCCCCCAGTGCAGGTAAAATGAGGGAACCTATGTGGGTGGAGATTTCCTTCAGTTCTGCTCAGAAGTTTTCTGGTAGACCAGACGTTCTCATTTGGGGTGCTACTCCACCGCCCCTCCTGGAACTTCTCCACAATGTAGGGATATTATGGTTGGTCCAACTTGGTGGTGCTACTAGGCTCTAATGGGCAGGGGCCAAGGATCCTCTACACCTCCTCCAATGCACAGGCACACCCCCTGCACAAGGAATGTTCTGGCCCCAAATGTCAATAGCGATACTATGGGAAACTGCATTTGAGAAGGAATTCAGTTTAATTTTCTTGCCCCCAGCAAAGTAACCATGAACTTCATATGGCTACTTCAACATAAAGGAGTCAAACATAAATAAAATTCAGAACAGTTTCGCAGCTGCTCCAGGCAAGTTTCAGTGGCCAAATGTGGCCAGGGGCTACCATACTGGATACTGCAGATACAGAACATTTCCATGGGCACAGAAGGGTCTGTCTCAGGACTGCTTTAGATCTCGTAGGCTATCAGAATTATCACAAAGTGTATCCCCCAGAAAGTGAGGATGTGGGCTTGGTGCTGTGAGAGACTGAAGAAGCACAGCCAGATGGAACATCTTATCAATGGCTCTTGGAGACTCTTGGCTCCGTGCACTGTCCTCTGGGCAGTTTGAGTCTCAGGGTGGCCAGTGCCCTGCCCGCAGGACAACCCCTCTGCCTGGGGCAGATTAACCAGTCGGTTACTGATAATGTAGATAAATGCTAACATTTCCTGGGCACTTTCCACCTGTCAGGTATGGAGCTGAGCACTTTACATAGATGATCTCACTTACTCTTCACCAGAGTCCTAGGAAATAAGAACTAATATGATCCTCATTTTATAGGAGATAAAAGCGAGGCTCTCATGAGCTTTTTCAAAGCACTATCATTTAAAATTTTCTACCAAATTCAAGACTATGTGCCTATTTATATACTATGCTCTTTCAATCCACAGGATTCAATATTTTTTCAATATTATTTTCATAAAATATTTCTTTTCTTTAAAGACATGCCCGTTCAGTTTTCTGCCCAAACTGCTCTTTTGCCAGAGAGCAGCTTGGCTTTATCTACTGCAGGGTCTGGTACAGAAAATTCTCTAGGTCAGGGGTGGGCAGACTCTGGTCATCCAGCTCACAGCCTGTTGTGTAAATAAGGGCTCATTGCCACAAGTACACCCATTCCTTACCTAACGTCCGGGCTGCTTTCATGCAAAGCGGAGTAGCTGCTACACAGACCCGATGGCCCAGAATTCTAAAGTATTTGCCATGACATCCTTGACAAGAAAGGTGACTGACCTTGCTTCGAATAGATGCCAAACTGAAATCAATACGGGAGAAGGTGTGAGAATGGTTAGAAAAAGGAGGGAAAATCGTGAACTATTGCACCTGTGATGCACCGTGTAAAAGACATTTTGTGTCTGACTCCAGGGCACATGCTACATACCTGTGTTCCTCCGTGTGTGGCGTGTGTTTGCTCATATTCGAAGAACAAGTTTAGAAATACTACGTACTCTTATTACCTGCACAAGTAATTCTCAACCACTGAAAACCTGCCCAGGGCGACCTCCTAAATTGCTTTCCCTAACGAACGAGGCGAAGAGGCCCCCGACCCTCCCCACTGACAACGGAATCGCAGCGAACACTCTGACGCCTGTGCTGGTGTCAGAGACAGTTTTAACCACCTGACTTGTGTTTGCGGGCGGGGGTTGGGGGGTGTGCGTGTCGCCGAGCAGCTCAGCCCTGTTCATTCGCGCGAGTTTGTCCACCGCGTCCCCGGGCATCTCCGGAGCCAGCGCTGCGCGGGCGCCAAGGACAAGCACTGAGCAAGCCCGCCCGCTCCTGCCCAGCGGCGCAGCCGGAACCCGGGTCCGGAGGTCAGTCCCGCGGCCGCAGCTCCGAAGGGTGTGCGCCATGGGGCGGGGGCGCAGCGCGGGGCGGGGGGCGGCGGGACGGCGCTGCGGGGTCTCCGCGGGGAGGGCGGCGCGCCCAGGGAGGACGCGCGGGTGAATTCTGGGGAGTGGGGCGCAGGAGCTGCTGCCTAGGAGCCCCTGAGACCCGACGGTGCGCGCGGTGGGGCCCCTTGAGGAGCCCGCGTCTCCCCTGAGGGCGGTCGGGACGCTCAGGTCCTCGTGAGCCGCGGGGCGACTCCAGGTCCGAGGATTTCTCTGGCCACTGGGAGGAGGGAAGAGTGGAGGGGACAGAGGAGGCTGGGGTGTCAGTAGTAGGGGTGGCGGGGACCCCGTCCAGGACAGGTGGGGGAGGCGCCCGGGTCCTGGTCCTGAGGTGTTAGGGGGCAGGAGGGGCGGACGGGGGACTTTGTAGTTGGATGGAGGAGGCGGGCGGAACAGGTTTGCTCTGCACACCAGAGAGGCCGCTCGGGTATCTATCGGGGGGTCAGGTAGCGAACCGGCCAAGTAGAGAATCGGAAAATGATACTGCGGGGGGTCCCGAGGGTAGTTTGAGGGATGAGGAGCGGGGGGAGCCCCTCCGGTTGTGTTGGGGGGTTCGCTGAGACGCATAAGAGGTTTGCAGATGAGAAGGGCCTTTGGAAAACAGCTTTTGAGCCTCCAGCGCTTCTGTGCGCCTGCGTGCTGCGGGTGGGGGCAGGGAGCCTGTTTGGGGCGCGCATCTTTGAGGGGCAGCCTCGGGGGGATGGACCCTGGGTGAAACTGGGGGTGGGCCCTGGGTGTCAGCCAGAGGGAAACTGTGTTGGAGAGGGTGACGTGTATTTTCAGCTTCTGCGTCTGCAGTTGTGTGTGCCCCGAGTGTGTGTGTGTGTGTGTGTGTGTGTGTGTGCATGTCCAGGACTGCCTGTGAGGAGGGCATTCAGTACTGACAAGCACGCCTGCCCACGGGGGAGGCGGGGGTCTCTGAGTTTCCCTGGAGTGTGTCTGCAGATGTGTTTGTGTCATTATGCCCTGGTTTCCCCAGTGTTCATCTGAAAATGTGTGTCTCTTACAATTGTGTGTGTGTCTATCTGACCAAGTGTTCCCGCCCTTTGACGCACCTTGTATTTGCACGATTATGTGTGAGAGTCTGTGATGGGTCTTATTCTTTAAAAAGGCTTAGAGGGAGAGGTTTGACTCTAAGTTACCAGACAGTGTGTTCTGAGTGTGGCTGTGTATTTAATCATATTTAATCCTCAGGTTTAGTATTTATAGTCCTCATTTTCATGAGGGGAAAGCTGACAGAGCAAGAGGTTAAATAACCCCTGAATCAGGGATTGCAGGTAAAATACAGGACACCTGCTTAAATTTGAATTTCAGATAAATAATGAATTACCTTTTAGTATAAGTATGTCCTGAATATTTCATGGGACTTACCTATACTTAAACATAATTTATCAAAATAAATAAAAAATGATTTTTATGTAGACATGACCCATGCAGTGTTTGAACATACTTATGCTAAAAAATGATTTGTGTATCTGAAATTCAAATCTCAGTTTGCTGTGTATTTCTTGTAATCTTGTTGTTGTTAAATCTGGCGAGCTTGATCCTTGAGATCTCTCGGCTAGTGACCGGCAGGCTGGAACCCCTCAGTGCACCCTCCAGACACACTGGCCCAAGTCCTGCCCAGGGTAAAGCTGGGGTGGAGGCGGGGCCCCAGGACCCCACAGCTGAGCCTGCTGCTAGGCACCCTTGCTGCAGTGCTGGCCCCTCCCCAGGGGCTGTGGTGAGGGGTCTGTGGACCGGCCCCCTCGTCTTCACAGCAGTCCTAAGAGTCAGTCTTAAGACTTAAGACTTAAGACTTAAGCATCTTGTACCAGAATGGGGCCCCTGAGGCCAGGGAAGCAAGGTCCTGGTCTGAACCATTTGGTCAAGCTGCCTTGTAGCCTTAGGACAGGGCTGAAATATCGCACTAGGAATGATGGCCATGAGGTGCACCTATTGAGTGTCTGCTGTATGCCAGACACCAGAGGCCCTTTTGATACTCAGTTAACTGACATTCACCTTCAGGGTCCCAGCTTTTTGTGGCATAATATTTCTTCAGTTTTACTTATCTACAAAACAGAAACAGATTCACAGACTTAGAGAACGAACTTATGGTTACCAGTGGGGAAGGGATAGTTGGTGGGTTTGGAATTGACATGTACACACTGCCATATTTAAAATGGATAACCAACAAAGACCTACTGTATAGCACAGGGAACTCTGCTCAATGTTATATGGCAGCCTGGATGGGAGGGGAGTTTGGGGGAGAATGGATACCTGTATATGTATGGCTGAGTCCCTTTGCCGTGCACCTGAAACTATCGCATTGTTAATCAGCTATACTCCAATATAAAATAAAAAGTTTTTTTAAAAAAGGTAGTATTTCTTCACTGTTTAAATGGTCATAAACCCCAGACCCATGACCCCTGCCCTTGCCCTTGCCAGGTGCCATGGCACTCGCTCTCCCCAAATCACGCACTGGGCCTTGGAAGCCACTCTAGGAGGCAGGCATTGCCAACACTCCCCTTGGATGTTGGGGGCCTGGAGACTTGGGGAGGAGATAGAGCTGTCTGAGTCCATCCGACACCTGAGAGCAGTGCTGGGGTTCACACCCCGGCCATCTGGGTCCCCAGCCCAGGCACTGACTGCTCTGGTCTCCTGTCCATAGGGAGCAGCTGTGGTGTCACGATGCTACCTCTCAGCACCATCGAGGGCCAGGAAACGGAGGAGGTGCAGACCAAGCCGCCGGAGAAAGGAGGTGAGACACACATGGGGTGGAAAACCGTGGGCAGTTGGGAGTGGGGAGGGTCTCCAGGGTAAGGCTAATGGGGAAGTATTGACCCTGAAGACTGATCCCAACCCCAAGTATCTCCCACTGGGTCTTCCTGGGAAGGGAGTGCCCTGAAGGGCTCCCAGGATGGAACCCCGAGACATCACCTCATGTCAGTAGGTCCTGTCACTGCCCTGCTCAGACCCGTCAGAGATCTCCTGAGAGCTGAATGAATTTAGGCTCCTTTCTGTGGCCTGGACACCCCTGTTGTCTTACCCCAGCCCCTTCACTCACTGACATTCCCAGTCTGTTCCCTGTGGGTCTTCAGGATGCAATTTAAGGCATGTCTGCAGGTGCTGCTGTGCAACCTCCAGCAAGTGTTCTAACCTCTCTGTGCCTTGGTTTCCTCATCTCTAAAGTAGGATGATGAGAGTAGCCGCTTCAGAGAGTTATTATGAAGAACCAAGAAAGATAATACGTGTAAAATACTTAAATGCATCCCTGGCACAAAGCAAGTACTCCACATATATTAGCTCTTGTCAATGGTTTCATGATGAAGATTTTATTATTATTGAGTTTCTCAAGCCTCAGAGGGCAAGATGGCCTCATGCCTCTTTCCTCCTCCCTCAGTCCTGCTTTCTGAGAACCCTGATGATCCACCAAAGAAGCCCATCAGAATGAAGGGAACAATGTTATTCAGGGTCCTGCCGTTCTGTCCTGTGGTAAGTCTGCTTGTTTCCTCCCTTTGGCCAGAGGCCCCTGGGTTCTGAGAAGTCAGGTACATCCACCACCATCTCTGCCCAGCAGAGACCCTTGGGTGGCTGGGTGCCCCTTTGTCCATCTCTCATCCCGGATGTGGTCCCATCTTGTGGGGGATAGTTTTCCTTGAAGATGCTGCCCTCTTTCCTGCCTTCTTTTCTTTCCTACTTCCTGCCTCTGCTCCAATGTCACCTCCTCCATGAAGCTTCCCTTGCTCACTTTTTCTCCATTTCTCTCCAACCCCCTTGCCTTGCTGAAGTTTTTCCAGAGTAATTATTGCTACCTGAGAGCGTACCTGTATCTGTGTGTTCATCATCTGTCTCCCCTACTAGAGTAGTTCTTGGGGGCAGGAAACTCCTCTGTTCTTCAATGACATACCCCTGTGTGTAGAACAGATGTAACCAGCGGTAAGCACTGTATACACACGAGCTGATTAAATGGAGGAATGAATTAGGGAACGGTCCCTGCTGAGGCAGGCAGCTGTGGCTTTGTCCACCTGGATACCATTCCTCCTTCTCCTACTAACACCCTTGATTTTTGGGGGAACCACCTGTCTCCATGCACTATGGATGGATCTGATCCCATCCTCAGACCAGCTCCAGGTATGCCCCTGACCAATCAGAGGCAGCAATGCCAAGGTTCCCTATGATTGGTTCCAGGCTGGGCAGGTGACTCAACCTTAGCCACTGAGGCATCTGCTCTGTCTCTGGGATTCTTAACAGGTGGGAGGGGAGTTTTTGGAGCGGCCCTGATGGGGAACCAGGAGTGCCGCGGGGAGAGGTCAGGGGAGGCACAGGGTCAGGATGCTCTCAAGAACGTCTTTCCTATTAGAGCCTGCAGCAGTGCCAGGGAGGACTCTCTAGAAATCTTATTAGAAAAAAAATTTAAGAGTCACAGATTTTACAAAGCAGTACAAAGATCATCCAAATTCACCAGTTGTTAACACTTTTTCTATTTGCATGTTTTCTCATATATATATAATATACATTATATATAATATACATATGTATTCCTCAGTATGCATGGCCTTAGAAATAGAATATTCTCTTTGGTAAGTGTGAGACTGCTGTAACCTTTGGGCTTTTAACTCTTACATGCACTTTCATCTAATCTAATGTCCATATTCCTGGTTTGTTAGTTTAATACCTAATGTCTTTTTGACGTTCTTTTTCCTCTTAACACAAGGTCTCCTCTAGGTTTCTTAGTAATGTCTTTAGTCTCTTTAAGCTGGAAAATCCCCTCAGCCCTTCTTTGCCTCTTACAACACTGACGATTTTGAAGACCAGAGTCACACCCTGCCCCATATTGATGGCTTTTTACTTTGTTGTTTCTGTTGTTGTTTTGACGCTTTCCCCCTAATGAGATTCAGGGTAAGCTATGATGTCTTCAATACCACCTAAGTGATGCCCTGTCCTTCTCAGGACATCACATCTAGATGCACATGAGGTTTTGCATGTGAGAAGGAATTCAGGTATAATTTTCTTGCTCTGCAACACAGTAATCACTAACTAACTGCATGAGGCTACTTCAATGTAAATGAATCAATCTTAAAAAAAATTCAAAACACGTTTCTCAGCCGCTCAGGGCAGGTTTAAGTGGCCAGATGTGGCCAGTGCCTACCTCACTGGACAGTGCAGATACAGAATATTTCCATGGTCACAGAAGGGTCTGTCTCAGGACTGGGTTAGATCTCTTAAGTTATCAGAATTATCACAGAGCATAGCCCCCAGAAAGTGAGGTTGTGGGCTTGGTGCTGTGAGACACTGAAGAAGCACAGCCAGAGCATCTTGTCAATGGCTCTTGGAGACCCTTGGCTCCATGCACGGTCCTCTGGGCAGTTTGAGTCTCAGGGTGGCCAGTGCCCTGCCCGCAGAAAAACCCCTCTGCCTGGGGCAGATTAACCAGTCGGTTACTGATAATGTTAGATAAATGCTAACATTTCCTGGGCACTTTGCACCTGTCAGGTATGGAGCTGAACACTTTATATAGATGATCTCGTGTAACATTCACCAGAGTCCAAGAAATAGGAACTAATATGATCCCCAATGTATAGGAGAGAAACCCAAGGCTCATGAGAGCTTTTTTAAGGTTGTTATTTCAAATTTTGTACATAATCAAGACTCAATGGCTATTTTTATATTACACTCTTTCAACTCTCAGGATCCATATCTTCATAAAGTATTTCTTTTTTAAAAGAAAAACAACAAAGTGTATCTGTTCACATTTCTGCCCAAACTGCCCTTTTGCCAGAGAGCAGCTTGGCTTCATCTGCTGCAGGAGCTGGCACAGAAAATTCTCTGGGTCAGGAGTGGGCAGACTCTGGCCATGCAGCCCACAGCCTGCAGTGTAAATAAGGGCTCATTAGCACAGCCACGTCCATCCTTAGGTAGAGTCTGGGCTGCTTTCCTGCAAAGTCCAGTAGCTGTGACACAGCCTGTATGGTCCAGATAGGGTAAACTATTCGCCATGACATCCTTGACAACAAAGGTGACTGATCTTGCTTTGAATAGATGCCAGACTGAAATCAATACGGGTGAAAGTGTGAGAATGTTTAGAAAAAGGAGGGAAACTCTTGAACTACTGTGAGTGTGATACAGTATATAAAAGACATTTTGTGTTTGGGTCCAGTGTACATGCTACATACATGTCTTTCTAGGTGTGTGAGGCATATATTTCCTCATATTCAAATAAGAAGTTTAGAAACAGTACTTACCCTTATTACCTGCATAACTGATTCTCATTCTGTTAAAACCTGCCCGTGGCAACCTCCTAAATTGGTTCCTCTAACGAATGAGGCCCCCAACCGTCCCCCCTAAAACTAAAATTACAGCCAACACTCAGATACCTGTGCTGGTGTCAGAGACTGTTTTAACCACCTGACTTGTGTTTGGGGCCGGGGATGGGGGGGTGTGCGTGACGCTGAGCGACTCAGCTCTGTTCATTCGCGCGAGTTTGTCCACAGATTCCCTGGACATCTTCGGAGCCAGCGCTACCCGGGCGCCAAGGACAAGCACTGAGCAAGCCCGCCCGCTCCTGCCCAGCGGCCCAGCCAGAACCCGGGTCCGGAGGTCAGTCCCGCGGACGCAGCTCCGAAGGGTGTGCGCCATGGGGCGGGGGCGCAGCGCGGGGCGGGGGGCGGCGGGACGGCGCTGCGGGGTCCCTGCGGGGAGGGCGGGACCGCCTGGCCAGGATGCGCGGGTGCGTTCGGGGCAAAAGGGCGCAGGAGCTGCTGCCTAGGAGCCCCTGAGACCCGATTGTGCGCGCGGTGGGGCCCCTTGAGGAACCCGCGTCTCCCCCGAGGGTGGTCGGGACGCTCAGGTCCTCGTGAGCCGCGGGGCGACTCCAGGTCCGAGGATTTCTCTGGCCACTGGGAGGAGGGAAGAGTGGAGGGGACAGAGGAGGCTGGGGTGTCAGTAGTAGGGGTGGCGGGGACTCCGTCCAGGACAGGTGGGGGAGGCGCCCGGGTCCTGGTCTCGAGATTTTAGGAAGTAGGAGGGGCAGACGGGGGACTCTGTAGTTGGATGGAGGAGGCGGGAGGTATGGGGGTTGGTCTGCACACCTGAGAGGCCAGTTAGGTGTCAGGGGTTCGGTTATCTCACTGGCCGAATAAAAACATAGGAACATGGCTTTGGGGGGAGTCCATAGAGCATGCCTTTTAGGGGTGAGGAGGAGCGTGGAGCCCCTCCGGAAAGGTTTGGGGGTTCACTAAGAACGAATAAGAAGATTTGCAGATGAGAAGGGCGCTTGGAGAACAGCTTTTGAGCCTCCAGCGCCTCTGTGCGCCTGCGTGCTGCGGGTGGGGGCAGGAAACCTGTTTGGGGCGCGCATCTTTGAGGGGCAGCCTCGGGGGGTTGGGCCTTGATTGTCAGCCAGAGGGAAATTGCGTGGGAGGGTGATGTGTAATTTCAGCTGGTGCATCTGCAGTTTTGTGTCTCCCGAGTGTGTGTGTGTGTGTGTGTGTGCATGTGCAGGATTGCCTGTGAATGGGGCGTTCAGTACTGACGAGCAGGTCTGCCTGCTTGAGTAGTGAGGGTCTCAGATTTCCCTGGATGTGTCTGCAGATGTCGGTGTGTCGTTATGCCCTGGTTTCCTCAGTGTTCATCTGAAAATGTGCGTTTCTGTGTGTGTGTACCTGGCCGGCTGGTCCCACTATATGATGCACCTTATATTTGCACGATTATGGGTGACAGTCTGTGATGGTTCTTAAGCATCTTAAAAAGGCTTCGAAGAAGAGGTTTGACTCTAAGTTACCAGATAGTGTGTCCTGAGTGTGTGTGTGTGTATTTAATCATATTTAATCCTCATGTTTAATCATTTATTTTCCTCATTTTCATGGACGGGAAAGCTGACAGCACACGAGGTTAAAAAACCCCTGAATCGGGGCTTGCCAGGTAAAATACAGGATGCTTACTTCAATTTGAATTTAAGACAAATAATGAATTACCTTTTAGTATAAGTATGTTCCAAATATTTCATGGGACCTGCCTATACTTAAACATAATTTAGAAAACTAAGTAAAAAATGACTTTTTATGTAGACATGCCCCAGGCAGTGTTCGGATATGCTTATACTAAAAAATGATTTGTGTATCTGAAATTCAAATCTCAGTTTGCTGTGTATTTGTTGTAATGTCGTTTTGTTAAATCTGGCAAACTTAATCCTTGAAATCTCTTGACTAGTGACTGGCAGCCTGGAACCCCCCGCAGCCCACCCCTTCCAGACACACTGGTCCAAGTCCTGCCCAGGGTAAAGCTGGGGTGCAGGCGGGGTCCCAGGACCCCACAGCTGAGCCTGCTGCTAGGCACCGTTGCAGCAGTGCTGGCCGCTCCCCGGGGGCTGTGGTGAGGGGTCTGTGGACCGGCCCCCTCATCTTCACAGCAGTCCTGAGAGGCAATCACTTAAGCATCCTGTACCAGAATGGGTCCCAAGGCCAGGGAAGTGAGGTCCTGGTCTGAACCACTTGGTCAAGCTGCAATGTAGCCTTAGGACAGCCCTGAAATACAGCACTGGGAATGCTAACCATGAGCGCACTTATTTAGTGCCTGCTGTATATGCCAGACACCACAGGCCCTTTTGATATCCAGTTAACTGACATTCACCTTCAGGGTCCCAGCTTTTTGTGTCAAGATATTTCTTCTTTTTCTTAAAGGGGCATAAACACCAGACCCATGATCCCTGCCCTTGCCCTTGCCAGGTGCCATGCCAAATGCTCTCCCCACATCACACACTGGGCCTTGGAAAAACACTAGAGGGAGGCATTGCCAACACTCCCCTTGGATGTTGGGGATCTCAAGACTTGGGGAGCCGTCTGAGTCCCTCCGACACCTGAGAGAAGTGCTGGGGTTCACACCCGGGCCATCTGGGTCCCCAGCCCAGGCACTGACTGCTCTGGTCTCCTGTCCATAGGGAGCAGCTGTGGTGTCACGATGCTACCTCTCAGCACCATCGAGGGCCAGGAAACGGAGGAGGTGCAGACCAAGCCGCCCGAGAAAGGAGGTGAGACACACACGGAGTGGAAAACTGTGGGCAGGTGGCAATGGGGAGGGCCCCCCGGGGAGACCTGATGAGGAAGGGTTGACCCTGAAGACTGATCCCAGCCCCAAATATATCCCACTGGCTCTTCCTGGGGAGGGAGGGCCCTGAGGGGCACCCAGGATGGAACCTCTCCGACATTCCTTCATGTCAGTGGGTCCTGTCTCTCCCCTGCTCAGAGCCTGCAGGGGTGTCTCCTGGGTCTCCTGGGAGCTGGAATCAATCTGGGCTCCTCTCTGTGATCTGGTCACCTGCCTGGACTGGCCCTGCATCCAGTTGCCAGGTCTAGGGGCTACGAGGTCATTTGTTTGGGATATGATGGAGGCCTGACCCAAGGATTTAGCTGAGGGGATGGGCAGGAGTGGGGTAGGTTGTGGAGCCTGCTGGTGGCTTGGCCTCATGAGTGAGGGATGCTGGGTCTGTTGCCATGTTTCCTTTCTGAAACATCTTACTTTGCAATAATTTTATATTCACAAGAAGTTGCCATAATAGTACATAGAAGTTCCATGGACACTTCATCCCATTTCCCCCAGTATTTTTATTTTATATGATGATAGTACAACATCAAAACTAGCCCATGGATATTGGCACAATCCATGTGTGTTTTTACTTGTATTTCATCACATCTATAGCTGTGTGTAACCATCATACAAAACAAGATACAGGCCACTTTTTTAGCTAGCTACTCCCTTACGAGAGGTGGCTACTTTCCAGCTTCTTGTCCAATCTTCCAGAATGTTCTATGCCCACGCATACAGACAAGGATGTGTATGTATCTGTTACTATGTATTTATGTCTGATGTACTGTGTGTACTGTATATGCCACTGCCAGTTCCCATTTTGTCTTGTTTCATTTAATTCTGACCTGGCACTTAGTATCTTCCAGTCACCGTCCCAATGCTTTCCAAGCACCCAATCACTGGTGCTTCACAACTCTGTGAGGTAAGGAGAGTGATTACCCCATTCTGCAGATGGGAAATCTGAGGGGTGACAAGGATGAATGATTAGCTCATGCTGGGACTTGAAGCGTCTGGCCTCGGGGTCTTTGACCTTAAGCCCTGTGTCTCCTGTCCATCTTGGAGACTCTTCCCCACAAGATGACAAGTTTGTGTTCCAGCTGCCTGGCATTCCATGGTCTGTCTGTCCTGTACTGTAGTTTATTTAACCTGGTTCCTGCAGGTGGCCGTTCGGGTTATTCCCAGTCTTTGAGGAAAACAATAAATGCAAGTAGAAATAAGATTATAGTTGGGTCATATTGCACACAGGGGAGTATATCCAGGACAATATGTCTAAAAGGGGGAATGGCTGCATCAGAGGAGGATGTGCATTTGTAATTTGGTGACTTTGACTGAATGGTCCTCCATAGAGAGACCGATTTCCATTCCCAGCAGGAGTGTAGGAGTTTCTAAGAAAATATCTGGATTTGTTGGTAGCTTTGAAATATCAGGAGATTTCACTCTAAATCAAGATATCTGTGTTCTGTGGGGAAACCTGACAATTTTCTGGAGAGGCAGCCCCACAGGCAGCTGCATATCAGCTGTCCCTTCCTCCTGGACACGGGCTCCCCAGGCTGCCACCATCTCCAGAGCCCCCTGTTGTCTTACCCCAGCCCCTTCACTCACTGACATTCCCTCTCTGTTCCCTGTGGGCCTTCGGGACGCAATTTAATGCATGTCTGCAGGCGCTGCTGTGCAACCTCCAGCAAGTGTCCTAACCTCTCTGTGCCTTGGTTTCCTCATCTCTAAAATGGGATGATGATAGTAGCCATCTCAGAGAGTTATTATGAACAATCAATTAAGCTATGATGTGTAAAATACTTAAAAGAGTGCCTGACACATAGCAAGTACTCAACACATGTTAGTTCTTCTCAATGATTTTATGATGAAGATCTTATTATTATTGAGTTTCTCAAGCCTCAGAGGGCAAAATGGCCTCATGAGTCTTTCCTCCTCTCTCAGCCCTGCTTTCTGAGAACCCTGATGAGCCACGAAAGAAGTCCACTGGAATGAAGGGAAGACTGTCATTCAGAGTCCTGCCGATCTGTCCCATGGTAAGCCTTCCTGTTTCCTCCCTTCAACCAGAAGCCCCTGGATTCTGAGAGCTCAGGCACATCTGCCAGCCTCTCTGCCCAGCAGAGATGCTTGGGTGGCTGGGTGCCCCTGTTCCCCCAAGGATGTGGCCCCATCCTCTGGGGGATGGTTTTCCTTGAGGATGCTGCCCTCTTTCCTGCCTCCTTCTCTTTCCTAATCCCTGCCTCTGCTCCAATGTCACCTCCTCCATGAAGCCTCCCTTGGACACTTCCTCCCCATCTGGATCTAACACCCTGCCTTGCTGAATTTTTTTCAGAGTAATTATTGCTACCTGAGAGCATACCTTATATCTGTGTGTTCATCATCTGTCTTCCCTACTACAGTAGTTCTGTGGGGGGGGGGCGGGGGCAGGAACCTGTTCTGTTGTTCAAGGACATATCCCTGTGCATAGAACAGATGTAACCAGCGGTAGGCACTGTACACAGGTGGGCTGATTAAATGGAGGAATGAATTAGGGGACGGTCCCTGCTGAGGCAGGCAGCTATGGATTTGTCCACCTGGATACCATTCCTCCTTCTCCTACTAACACCCTTGGTTTTTCTTGGGGGACCACCTGTCTCCATGCACTATGGATGGATCTGATCCCATCCTCAGACCAGCTCCAGGTATGCCCCTGACCAATCAGAGCCAGCAATGCCAAGGTTCCCCATGATTGGTTCCTGGCTGGGCACGTTGACTCAACCTTGGCCAATAAGGCATGTGCTCTGTCTCTGGGATTCTTAACAGGCAGGAGCGGAGCTTGGAGCGGCCCTGATGGGGAACCAGCGGGGCCATGGGGAGAGGTCAGGGGAGGCACAGGGTCAGGATGCTCGCAAGAACGCCTTTCCTATTAGAGCCTGCAGCAGTGCCAGGGAGGACTCTTTAAAAAAACTTCTTATTAGAAAATAATATGACAATCAAAGATTTTTTTAAAAAAAACAGTACAAAGATCATCCAAATTCACCGATTATTATCATGTTTTCTATTTTCATGTTTTCTCATATTATATATATTCATATATATTCCTATAGGAATATATATATATATGTAACTATTCTCCCCTGTGTATCACCTTAGAAATAGAATATTCTCTTATCCAACTGTTGGCATGTTTTCACCTCTGGGCTTTTAACCCTGATACACACTTTCGTCACATCTGCTGTCCATATTCCAGGCTTGTTAATTTACTACATACTGTGTGCTTGGTGTTCTTTTTCCTCCTACACAAGGTCCTGTGTAAGGACAGGTATAGTGCTTAGTAATGTATCTTTAGTCTCTTTAAGCTGGAAAATCCCCTCCGTCTTTCTTTGCCTCTTATGATACTGATGAGTCTGAAGATCAGAGTCACACCTCGTACAATGTTGATTGCTTTTTTGGTTCTGTTTCATTTCATTTCTTTGCTTGTTTGTTTTTTACGCTGTCCCCCTAATGACATTCAGGATAAGCTATGATCTCTGGAATATCACCTAAGTGATGCCCTGCCCTTCTCAGGACATCACACCTAGGTCAGTCTGCCATCGTTGGTGATACGAATTTTGATCCACTCAGCTGAGATGCTTGTCCCTTTTCTCCACTGAATACTTTCTGATTTTTGTTTTCCCCATGCAACTAACTAATGAGATATCAGTGGGGAGACACTGTAGATGAACCAAATAATCTAGAAACAGAGAGCATTCTGATTGGTTCATTTCGGGTCCTGTGCTCACCAATGAACCAATCATCAGCTTAGGAGATGAGAACCCTAAAACTCTCAACCTGGGCCACATGCCCATGGGTGGTAGAAGTTCCCTACCTGTCCCCAACCACAAGAACAGAAGTATGGGGTGAGGCAGCTATTCTCAACCACAGGCAGTTTATCCCCCAGGGGACACCTTCAGTGTCTGGAAAATTTTTCTTTGTTACAGCTAAAGGGATGGTGCTGCTGGCACCTGGTGGGTAGAGGCCAGAGAAGATGCTTAACATCCTGCAATGTACAGGATGCCCCCCTTCCCCAAAAGAATGATCTGACCCCAAAATGTCACTAGTGTGACACTAACGTTCTCTTCTTTCTTCTCTGTTCTCTGTCCTTCCAGCCAAGTGTTTGCTTCACCTATTACTTGGAACCGGATGACTCTGACTCTGATTCCCAGTTTCCTCCTGAACCTTCGAAACCTGACCCAAATTGCACCTTTGTGCCTCTGCCTGTGTTAGAGTTTCGTGAAATCAAGGTGTGTGAATGTCCCCTGTGCTGTCTCAGCTTTGTCACTGCTTCCTAATACCTGAGGTCCCTCTGCTTCCTGCTCTTGCCTCAGCACCCTGGAATCATGCATGCTGGTCTACTGTGATGTAAAATCCCCAAATACAGCTGCTTAAATAAACCAAACTTGATGTCTCTCTCATAGCTGTGGTCTGTGTGTAAAACTCCACCGGCCGGGGTGTTGCATTCCCGTTGAGTTGGGCAGCCAAGGTCCTTTGACCTTGGTGCTCTGTGTCACGTGGCTGGAGAGGGCTCACCCCCCACATCCCGTCCACATTGTGGCTCAGGGGAAGGGGAGGAGGATGAGGGAAGGGGAAGACACACTTTAGGGCTTCAAAGGGCAACTCCTACAAGATGCCCAGATCACTTTTCCTTAAACCTCATTGGCCAGAACATAGTCACATGACCACATCTAGCTGCAAGAGATGCTGGAAAGTGCAGTCCTGTGCTCACCTAATAGCTTCTATTATTACAGCAAAGGAGAATGGATATTGTGTCCACCACTGACCAGGTCTGTTATGTTAATTTAGCCCTGGCACCAGGCTATGAATACATGAGTGAATAAATGTATTCTTCAATTCTGTATCTCTCTCCCATTGACTAGGATCTCCTCCATTTTTACACAAATATTTAGAATGATGAACCTTCGAGCACTGACCATGTGGTAGGCACTGAGCTAATGTCTTTACACATTTTGATCCACTTAATTCTCACAACCATATGGCTGGTTCTGTTATTATCCATCTTTCCAAGATAAGAGAACAGAGGCACAGAGAGTTCATGTCACTTGCTTCAGGTCACACAGATCATAAGTAGCCAAGCCAAGATTCAAACCCAGGCAGGCTGGCACCAGAGTCTATGCCCTTATCCATCATGGTAATAACCTCACACATGTGGTCACTGGGACTTTCTCAGATGGTCACACAAGTGTGAGTGGAAGAGTATCTTCCAACATTCATACCTTCCAAGATGCATAGCATCCATTCACTTACCTCTTCAGATATTGCGTAAATACTTGGAATATGCATGTAACACTTATCTTTAGACACAGTAATGCCACTTAACTACAACAACAACAAAATCCACAGAAATTGTCGATTGAAGTAAAAATGCACAATGTGAGAGCTGTGAGTTTCAGTTTATTTGGGGACTTACTGAGGACTATAGCCCAGGAAGCAGCCTCTCAGAGAGCTCTGAGGAACTGCTCCAAACGGTAGGTAGGAGGTCAGTTTCTGTGTGATTTTGGAGAAGGGGTCCTTGCAGTCAAGTACACACCTCATTACACGGCTACTGTTGGTTGGGACGAACGGACATATCAGTTAATGTGTTTAGTGCTTTTCTAAGTATGGGAGAATCAAAGAATCTTGGGTTATATTATTTTCTCCTGAACATATCTAATGTCTGAGGTGTAACCAAACCCAGGTTTGGCCACTTGCCGCTCATAAGCTAATAATTAAAGAGGCAAGTGTCAATAGAAAGGAAAGGTGCTTTAATCAGGAAAGCTGACAATCTGGGGAGATGGTGGACTCATGTCCACGGACCAACCCCAAAGATTCTGTTCAGCCTTGACAGTTTTAAAAGGAAAAAATGGAGGAATCTCAGTGAATCATCGAGGCAGGAGGTTGGGTTCTGCATCATTCTCCATTGCATGCAGAACTGGCTGAGTCTCTCTTCAGATGTTATCTTGCCCACGTGATCTGCCTGCAGGATTGCTTAGGGGCGCTACTTGGGGTAGAGAGCTAGTCATACTTCTTTTTATCTAGGAAAAGAATCGACAGGTTAGACAAGGCATGATGTGCATTCAGGAGAGCATAAGTCAGGAGTTGGTTTCAATTGCTTAGTGATCTCATTCCTATAATTAGGTTCTTTTAAGGTTAGAGGGGAACAGAAATGGACAAACAGGAAAGGGCCAAAAAAGCTGCATTCAGAGGGCCATTTCTGCCACTTTCCTCAGAGCATAGAGTGCCTCACCCGGGTCTTAACCCTGAATTCCTTTCAGGGTGAACTGTAGGTGGTACGGAACGGTGGGCAACATCCTTTAGTTGGCAAACTTCAGGAGCAACAGCCACAAGGGGTCGTGGAGGTGGCTCTGCTGAGGTTTCTGGGCTCCTCCAGATGCCTGGTGGACACTGGTCCTCAGCTCACCTAGGCTGGCTTCTCTTGGGGCACTGGGGAGACCTGGCCCTACTCCAGGTATCTTTCATCCTCCAGCAGGCTTGCCTGGGCATGTTCATCTTCATGGCAGTGGTAGAGGCACAAGAGAGAAACAAATACCAGTTTCACAAATACTTTTCAAGCTTCTGCTTGAATCACATTTTGCCACATCCCTTTGGCCAAAGCAATTTCATGGCCAAGTGCAAATTCAGAAGAGGAGGGCACTACACACTTAGGGGGCAACAGGTTTGGACATGGGGGAGGGTAAAAAACTGGGGCCATGTTTGCAACCTAACACAAGGCAGGATTGTGATCATATCCCCAACATGCATCGACTCCCACCTGTCAGAACACAAGAGGATTCACCAGCCAGGCACCTGGGAAGGAAGCCAGGAATGTGGGAGAGCCTCCACCTGCCAGGTAGCCCTCCTCAAGAGTCAGAAAAGTCTCTGGGAGGATATGTTATCAGTGTGAGGGATGAGGAAAGACTTCCTGTGTAAGTCAAGTGTTCAGAGACATCAGAGCATGCTTCCCAGATAGAAACCCTACAGGTGTCCTGAGTGTGGGAAAGCTTTCACCGATGACCCGACTCTTAATAATCACAGGAAATTCCACACTGCAGGGAAGCCGTGTGCATGCACCAAAGGTGGGGTCCTTCGGGCAGGTCTCCTCCCTGACGCCCCACCAGAAAATTCATGTTGGAAAAGACTGTAAACTCTCCCGGTGTGAAAAGACCTTTAGCTGGAATGCACGCACAACCCCCAGTGCAGGTAAAATGAGGGAACCTATGTGGGTGGAGGTTTCCTTCAGTTCTGCTCAGAAGTTTTCTGGTAGACCAGACGTTCTCATTTGGGGTGATACTCCACCGCCCCCTCCTGGAATTTCCCTGCAAGTTTGGGGCTATTTCTGGTTGTCCAAAATTGGTGTTGCTACTAGGTTGTAATCGATAGAGACCAAGGATCCTCTAAACATGGTGCAATGCACCAGGAAACCCCCTGCACAGAGAATGTTCCGGCCCCAAATGTCAATGTCAATAGTATCATTACAGAGAATTGCATTTGAGAAGGAATTCAGGTATAATTTTCTTGCTCTCCAACACAGTAATCACTAACTAGCTGCATGAGGCCACTTCAGTGTAAACGAATCAATCTTGTATAACATTCAAAACAGAGTTTCTCGGCTGCTCCATGAACGCTTCCGTGGCCAAACGTGGCCAGTGGCTACTGCACTGGACAGTGCAGATACAGAAAATTTCCAAAGTCACAGAATGGTCTGTCTCAGGACTGCTTTAAATCTTGTAGGCTAACAGAATTATCACAAAGTGTAGCCCCCAGAAAGTGAGGATGTGGGCTTGGTGCTGTGAGAGACTGAAGAAGCACAGCCAGATGGAACATCTTGTCAATGGCTCTTGGAGACTCTTGGCTCCATGCACGGTCCTCTGGGCAGTTTGAGTCTCAGCGTGGCCAGTGCCCTGCCCGCAGGACAACCCCTCTGCCTGGGGCAGATTAACCAGTCGGTTACTGATAATGTTGGATAAGTGCTAACATTTCCTGGGCACTTTCCACCTGTCAGGTATGGTGCTGAGCATAGAAGATCTTATGTAACCTTCACCAGAGTCCTGTGAAATAGGAACAAATATGATCCCCAATTTGTAGAAGAGAAACCCGAGGCTTATGAGAGGTGTTTTTAAAGGTTGCTATTTCAAATTTTGCACATATATCAAGAATCTATTCTTATTTTTATATTACACTCTTTCAAGTCACAGGATTCAAATTTTCATAAAATATTTCTTTTTTTTTTAAAGTATATGTGTTCACATTTCTGTCCAAACAACACTTTTTACAGGAACTTCTTGGCTTTATTTACTCCAGGGTCTGGAACAAAACATTCTCTAGGTCAGGGGTGGGCAGACTCTGGTCATCCAGCTCCCAGTCTGTTGTGTAAATAAGGGCTCGTTGCCACAAGTACACCCATTCCTTACCTAACGTCCGGGCTGCTTTCATGCAAAGCGGAGTAGCTGCTACACAGACCCGATGGCCCAGAATTCTAAAGTATTTGCCATGACATCCTTGACAAGAAAGGTGACTGACCTTGCTTCGAATAGATGCCAAACTGAAATCAATACGGGAGAAGGTGTGAGAATGGTTAGAAAAAGGAGGGAAAATCGTGAACTATTGCACCTGTGATGCACCGTGTAAAAGACATTTTGTGTCTGACTCCAGGGCACATGCTACATACCTGTGTTCCTCCGTGTGTGGCGTGTGTTTGCTCATATTCGAAGAACAAGTTTAGAAATACTACGTACTCTTATTACCTGCACAAGTAATTCTCAACCACTGAAAACCTGCCCAGGGCGACCTCCTAAATTGCTTTCCCTAACGAACGAGGCGAAGAGGCCCCCGACCCTCCCCACTAACAACGGAATCGCAGCGAACACTCTGACGCCTGTGCTGGTGTCAGAGACAGTTTTAACCACCTGACTTGTGTTTGCGGGCGGGGGTTGGGGGGTGTGCGTGTCGCCGAGCAGCTCAGCCCTGTTCATTCGCGCGAGTTTGTCCACCGCGTCCCCGGGCATCTCCGGAGCCAGCGCTGCGCGGGCGCCAAGGACAAGCACTGAGCAAGCCCGCCCGCTCCTGCCCAGCGGCGCAGCCGGAACCCGGGTCCGGAGGTCAGTCCCGCGGCCGCAGCTCCGAAGGGTGTGCGCCATGGGGCGGGGGCGCAGCGCGGGGCGGGGGGCGGCGGGACGGCGCTGCGGGGTCTCCGCGGGGAGGGCGGCGCGCCCAGGGAGGACGCGCGGGTGAATTCTGGGGAGTGGGGCGCAGGAGCTGCTGCCTAGGAGCCCCTGAGACCCGACGGTGCGCGCGGTGGGGCCCCTTGAGGAGCCCGCGTCTCCCCTGAGGGCGGTCGGGACGCTCAGGTCCTCGTGAGCCGCGGGGCGACTCCAGGTCCGAGGATTTCTCTGGCCACTGGGAGGAGGGAAGAGTGGAGGGGACAGAGGAGGCTGGGGTGTCAGTAGTAGGGGTGGCGGGGACCCCGTCCAGGACAGGTGGGGGAGGCGCCCGGGTCCTGGTCCTGAGGTTTAGGGGGCAGGAGGGGCGGACGGGGGACTTTGTAGTTGGATGGAGGAGGCGGGCGGAACAGGTTTGCTCTGCACACCAGAGAGGCCGCTCGGGTATCTATCGGGGGGTCAGGTAGCGAACCGGCCAAGTAGAGAATCGGAAAATGATACTGCGGGGGGTCCCGAGGGTAGTTTGAGGGATGAGGAGCGGGGGGAGCCCCTCCGGTTGTGTTGGGGGGTTCGCTGAGACGCATAAGAGGTTTGCAGATGAGAAGGGCCTTTGGAAAACAGCTTTTGAGCCTCCAGCGCTTCTGTGCGCCTGCGTGCTGCGGGTGGGGGCAGGGAGCCTGTTTGGGGCGCGCATCTTTGAGGGGCAGCCTCGGGGGGATGGACCCTGGGTGAAACTGGGGGTGGGCCCTGGGTGTCAGCCAGAGGGAAACTGTGTTGGAGAGGGTGACGTGTATTTTCAGCTTCTGCGTCTGCAGTTGTGTGTGCCCCGAGTGTGTGTGTGTGTGTGTGTGTGTGTGTGTGTGTGTGTGTGTATGTCCAGGACTGCCTGTGAGGAGGGCATTCAGTATTGACAAGCACGCCTGTCCACGGGGTAGGCGGGGGTCTCTGAGTTTCCCTGGAGCCTGTCTGCAGGTGTGCTTGCGTGGTCATGCCCTGGTTTCCCCAGTGTTCATCTGAAAATGTGTGTTTCCAACAATTGTGTGTGTGTTTATCTGGCCAGGTGTTCCCGCTCTTTGATGCACCTTGTATTTGCACGATTATGTGTGAGGGTCTGTGATGGGTCTCATGCTTCTTAAAAAGGCTTAGAGGGAGAGGTGTTGACTCTAAGTTACCAGATAATATGTTCTGAGTGTATGTGCGTATTTAATCATATTTAATCCTCATGTTTAATCATTTATAGTCTTCATTTTCATGGAGGGGAAAACTGACAGCACAAGAGGTTAAATAACCCCAGAATCGGGGCTTGCCAGGTAAAATACAGGATGGTTTCTTAAATTTAAACTTTAGACAAATAATGAATTACCTTTGGGTATAAGCATGTCCCAAATATTTCATGGGACTTGCCTATACTTAAACATAATTTAGAAAATTAAATAAAAAATGATTTTTATGTAGACATGCCCCAGGCAGTGTTTGAACATACTTATACTAAAAAATGATTTGTGTATCTGAAATTCAAATCTCAGTTTGCTGTGTATTTCTTGTAATCTTGTTGTTGTTAAATCTGGCGAGCTTGATCCTTGAGATCTCTCGGCTAGTGACCGGCAGGCTGGAACCCCTCAGTGCACCCTCCAGACACACTGGCCCAAGTCCTGCCCAGGGTTAAGCTGGGGTGGAGGCGGGGCCCCAGGACCCCACAGCTGAGCCTGCTGCTAGGCACCGTTGCAGCAGTGCTGGCCGCTCCCCAGGGACTGTGGTGAGGGGTCTGTGGACCGGCCCCCTCGTCTTCACAGCAGTCCTGAGAGGCAGTCACTTAAGCATCCTGTACCAGAAGAGGCCTCCAAGGACAGGGAAGAGAGGTCCTGGTCTGAACCATTTGGTCAAGCTGCAGTGTAGCCTTAGGACCAGGCTGAAATACAGCACTGGGAATGCTGGCCATGAGTGTGCTTATTTAGTGCCTACTGTATGCCAGACACCAGAAGCCCAGTGCTTGCTGTATATGCCAGACACCAGAGGCCCTTTTGATATCCAGTTAACTGACATTCACCTTCAGGGTCCCAGCACTTCGTGTCATAATATTTCTTGTTTTTCTTAAAGGATTAGAAACCCCAGACCCGTGGTCTCTGCCCTTGCCCTTGCTAGGCACCGTGGCAATCACTCTCCCCACATCACACACTGGGCCTTGGAAGAACACTAGAGGGAGGCATTGCCAACACTCCCCTTGGATGTTGGGGATCTCAAGACTTGGGGAGCCGTCTGAGTCCCTCTGACACCTGAGAGAAGTGCTGGGGTTCACACCCGGGCCATCTGGGTCCCCAGCCCAGGCACTGACTGCTCTGGTCTCCTGTCCATAGGGAGCAGCTGTGGTGTCACGATGCTACCTCTCAGCACCATCGAGGGCCAGGAAACAGAGGAGGTGCAGACCAAGCCGCCGGAGAAAGGAGGTGAGACACACATGGGGTGGAAAATCGTGGGCAGTTGGGAGAGGGGAGGGTCTGCATGGTAAGGTTGATGGGGAAGTGTTGACCCTGAAGACTGATCCCAACCCCAAATATCCCCCGCAGGCTCTTCCTGGGGAGGGAGGGCCCTGAGGGGCTCCCAGGATGGAACCCCCAGACATCACCTGATATCAGTGCATCCTGTCACTGCCCTACTCAGAGGCTGCAGGGATCTCCTGGGAGCTGAATGAATTTGGGCTCCTTTTTGTGGCCTGGATGCCCCTGTTGTCTTCCCCCAGCCCCTTCACTCACTGGCATTCCCTGTCTTTTCCCTGTGGACCTTTGGCTGAAATTTAATGCATGTCTGCAGGCACTGCTGTGCAACCTCCAGCAAGTGTCCTAACTTATCTGTGCTTTGGTTTCCTCATCTCTAAAGTGGGATGATGAGAGTAGCCATCTCAGAGAGATATTATGAACAACCAAATAAGCTATGATGTGTAAAATACTTAAATGCGTGCCTGGCACAAGGAAACTACTCCACACATATTAGCTCTTGACAATGGTTTCATAATGAAGATTTTATTATTATTGAGTTTCTCAAGCCTCAGAGGGCAAGATGGCCTCATGCCTCTTTCCTCCTCCCTCAGTCCTGCTTTCTGAGAACCCTGATGCTCCACCAAAGAAGCCCATCAGAATGAAGGGAACAATGTTATTCAGGGTCCTGCCGTTCTGTCCTGTGGTAAGTCTGCTTGTTTCCTCCCTTTCACCAGACTCCTGAGTTCTGAGAGACCAGGAACTTGCTTTGCCCAGCAGAGACCCTTGGGTGGCTGTGTGCCCCTTGTCCCTCCCTCATCCCAAATGTGGCCCCATCCTGTGGGGGACAGTTTTCCTTGAAGATGCTGCCTGCTTTCCTGCCTTCTTTTCTTTCCTAATTCCTGCCTCTGCTCCAATGTCACCTCCTCCATGAAGCCTCCCTTGCTCACTTTTGCCTCATTTCTCTCTAACCCCTTGCTTTGCTCAATTTCTTCAGCATTATTATTGCTACCTGAGAGCATACCTGTATCTGTGTGTTCATCATCTGTGTTCCCTACTAAAGTGGTTCTTGGGAGCAGGAACCTCCTCTGTTGTTCAATGGCATATCCCCTTGCCTAGAACAGATGTAACCAGCCTTACGCACTGTATACACATGGGCTGATTAAGTGAGGGAGTGAATTACGTAAGGGTCCCTCCTGCGTAGGCAGCTGTGGCTTTGTCCACCTGGACACCATTCCTCCTTCTCCTACTAACACCCTTGGTTTTTCTTGGGGGACCACCTGTCTCCATGCCCTTCGGATGGATCTGATCCCATCCTCAGACCAGCTCCAGGTATGCCCCTGACCAATCAGAGCCAGCAATGCCAAGGTTCCCTGTGATTGTTCCAGGCTGGGCAGGTGACTCAACCTTGACCAATGAGGCGGCTGCTCTGTCTCTGGGATTCTTAACAGGTGGGAGGGGAGTTTTTGGAGCAGCCCTGATGCAGAACCAGGGGGGCCACGGGGAGAGGTCAGGGGAGGCACAGGGTCAGGATACTCTCAAGAACACCTTTCCTATTAGTGCCTGCAGCAGTGCCAGGGAGGACTCTCTAGAAATGTTATTAGAAAAGAATGTAAGAGTCACAGATTTTGCAAAGCAGTACAAAGATCATCCAAATTCACCAATTGTTAATATTTTTCTGTTGGTATGTTTTCTCTTGTAAATATAATATGTATGTTATATATATATATATATATATATATATATATATATATATATATATATATATATATACCTCAGTGTGTATCACCTTAGAAATAGAATATTCTCTTATATAGTGTGGTTTTGAAGTCCAGAGTCACATCCTGCCACATACTAATGTTTTTTGTTGTTGTTGTATGTGGTTGTTTTTTATCTTTTCCCCCAGTGAGGTTCAGGGTAGCTATGATCTCTGGAATACCATCTAATTGATGCCGTGTCTTGCATTTGAGCAGGAATTCAGGTATAATTTTCTTGCTCTGCAACACAGTAATCACTAACTAACTGCATGAGGCTACTTCAATGTCAATGAATCAATCTTGAAAAAAATTCAAAACACGGTTTCTTGGCCGCTCAGGGCAGGTTTCAGTGGCCAAATGTGGCCAGTGGCTACCATACTGGACACTGCAGATACAGAACATTGCCATGGTCACAGAAGGTTCTGTCTCAGGACTGGGTTAGATATCTTATATTATCAGAATTATCACACAGTGTAGCCACCAGAAAGTGAGGATATGGGCTTGGTGAGAGCTTTTTTATTTTAAGGTTGTTATTTCAAATTTTGTACATAATCAAGACTCAATGGCTATTTTTAGATTACACTCTTTTGGTTCTCAGGATCCATATCTTCATAAAGTATTTCTTTTTTAAAAGAAAAGCAACAAAGTGTATCTGTTCACATTTCTGCCCAAACTGCTCTTTTGCCAGAGAGCAGCTTGGCTTCATCTGCTGCAGGAGCTGGCACAGAAGATTCTCTAGGTCAGGAGTGGGCAGACTCTGGCCATGCAGCCCACAGCCTGTAGTGTGAATAAGGGCTCATTAGCACAGCCACGTCCATCCTTAGGTAGAGTCTGGGCTGCTTTCCTGCAAAGTCCAGTAGCTGTGACACAGACCTGATGGTGCACAAAGGCTAAACTATTCGCCACGACATCCTTGACAACAAAGGTGACTGATCTTGCTTTGAATAGATGCCAGACTGAAATCAATACGGGTGAAAGTGTGAGAATAGTTGGAAGAAGGAGGGAAACAAACTGCTGTGACTGTGATGCCGTGTAAAAGGTATTTTGTGTTTGGGCCCAGCACACATGCTACATACATGTGTGTTTATGTGTGTGGCGTGTGTTTCTTCATATTCCAGTAAGAAGTTTAAGAAACACTACTTACCCTTATTAGCTGAACAACTGATTCTCTTCCACCTAAAACGTGCCATTGGCGACCTTTTATATCGGTTTCTCTAACCAACGAGGATGAGGAGGCCCCCGACCTCCCCCAATAATGAAATTGAAGGGAACACTCTGAAACCTGTGCTGGTGTCAGAGACTGTTTTAACCACCTGACTTGTGTTTGGGGCCGGGGATGGCGGGGGGTGCTTTGCGTGACGCTCAGCGACTCAGCTCTGTTCATTCCTCCGAGTTTGTCCACAGATTCCCTGGACATCTTCGGAGCCAGCGCTGCGCGGGCGCCAAGGACAAGCACTGAGCAAGCCCGCCCGCTCCTGCCCAGCGGCGCAGCCGGAACCCGGGTCCGGAGGTCAGTCCCGCGGCCGCAGCTCCGAAGGGTGTGCGCCATGGGGCGGGGGGCGCAGCGCGGGGCGGGGGGCGGCGGGACGGCGCTGCGGGGTCTCCGCGGGGAGGGCGGCGCGCCCAGGGAGGACGCGCGGGTGAATTCTGGGGAGTGGGGCGCAGGAGCTGCTGCCTAGGAGCCCCTGAGACCCGATGGTGCGCGCGGTGGGGCCCCTTGAGGAGCCCGCGTCTCCCCTGAGGGCGGTCGGGACGCTCAGGTCCTCAGTCGCCGCGGGGCGACTCCAAGATTTCTCTGGCCTCTGGGAGGAGGGAAGAGTGGAGGGGACAGAGGAGGCTGGGGTGTCAGTAGTAGGGGTGGCGGGGACTCCGTCCAGGACAGGTGGGGGAGGCGCCCGGGTCCTGGTCCTGAGGTTTAGGGGGCAGGAGGGGCGGACGGGGGACTTTGTAGTTGGATGGAGGAGGCGGGCGGAACAGGTTTGCTCTGCACACCACAAAGGTCAGTTGGGTATCAGGGGGTCAGGTAACGAATTCGCTTAATGGAACATAGGAAAATGATTTGGGGGACAATCCAGAGGGTAGTTTGGGCGGTCGGGAGGGGCGGGGAGTCCCTCCAGATGGGTTGGGGGTTCACTAAGGACGCATAAGCAGGTTAGCAGATGAAAAGGGCGCTTGGAAAACAGGTTTTGAGCCTCCAGCGCTTCTGTGCGCCTGCGTGCTGCGGGTGGGGGCCGGGGGTGTGCTGGGCGCGCTTATCGTAGAGCGGCGGCCACTGCGGATGGGCCCTGGGGGAGAATGAGCGTGGGCCCCGGGTGTAGGCAGAGGGAAATTATGTTGGAGAGGGTGATGTGTAGTTTCAGCCTGTGAGTCTGCGTTTGTGGGTGGCCGGAGGGTGTGTGTGTGTGCGTGTGTGTGTGTGTCTGTGTGTGTCTGTGTTTGCGCGCGCGCGCACGTACGTCCAGGACTTTGTGTGAGCAGGGCGTTCAGTACTAACTAGCTGGCCTGCCCGCCTGAGTGGCGGGGGTCTCAGAGTTTCCCTGGAGCCTGTCTGCAGGTGTGCTTGCATGGTCATGCCCTGGTTTCCTCAGTGTTCATCTGAAAATGTGTGTTTCCAACAATTGTGTGTGTGCCTGTCTGGCTGGGTGTTCCCACAAATTGATGCATCTTGTATTTGCATGATTACGAGTGAGAGTCTGTGATTGCATCTTATGCTTCTTAAAAAGGTTTACAGGAAGAGGTGTTGACTCTAATTTTCCAGATAGTGTGTTGTCAGTGTGTATGTATGTGTGTGTGTTTAATCATATTTAATCCTCATGTTTAATAATTAAGTTTACTCATTTTTCTGGAGAGGAAAGCTGACAGCACAAGAGGTTAAAGAACCTCTGAAATGGGGCTTGCCAGGTAAAATACAGGATGCTTACTTAAATTTGAATTTCAGACAAATAATGAATTACCTTTGGGTATAATTATGTCCCAAATATTTCATGACACTTGGGTATTCTTAAACATAACTTCATATATTAAATAAATGATTTTTATGTAGACATTTACCATGAGGTGTTTGGGACCTATCATGCTAAAATATGATTTGCCTGTCTCAAATTCAAATCTCAGTTTGCTGTGTATTTGTTGTAATATTGTTGTTAAATCTGGCAAACTTGATCCTTGAGATCTCTCAGCTAGTGACTGGCAGGTTGGAATACCCCCAGTGCACCCTCCAGACACACAGGCTGAAGTTCTGCCGAGGGTAAAGCGAGGGTGGGGCGGGTCCCAGGACCCCACAGCTGAGTCTGCTGCTAGGCACACTTGCTGCAGTGCTGGCCCCTCCCCGGGGGCTGTGGTGAGGGGTCTGTGGACCGGCTCCCTCATCTTCACAGCAGTCCTGAGAGGCAGTCACTTAAGCATCCTGTACCAGAAGGGGCCCCCGAGGTCAGGGAAGTGATGTTCTGGTCTGAATCACTTGGTTAAGCTGCCAAGTTAATCACTTATAGCCTTAGGACATCCCTGAAATACAGCACTGGGAATGCTGACCATGAGGTGCACTTATTGAGAGCCTGCTGTATGCCAGACTCCAGAGGCCCTTTTGATACCCAGTTAACTGACCTTCACCTATGATTCCCAGCACTCTGTGTCATAATATTTCTTCTTTTCCTTAAAGGGGCACCATGGCAATCGCTCTCCCCAAACCACACACTGGGCCTTGGAAGCAGCTCTAGGAGGCAGGCATTGCCAACACTCCCCTTGGATGTTGGGGACCTGGAGACTTGGGGAGGGGATGGAGCTGTCTGAGTCCATCCGACATCTGAGAGTGGTGCTGGGGTTCACACCCGGGCCATCTGGGTCCCCAGCCCAGGCATTGACTGCTCTGGTCTCCTGTCCGTAGGGAGCAGCTGTGGTGTCACGATGCTACCTCTCAGCACCATCGAGGGCCAGGAAACGGAGGAGGTGCAGACCAAGCCGCCCGAGAAAGGAGGTGAGACACACATGGGGTGGAAACCTGTGGGCAGGTGGGAATGGGGAGAGCCTCCAGAGTAAGGCTGATGAGGAAAGGTTGACCCTGAAGACTGATCCCAACCCCAAATATCTCCTAGTTGCTCTTCCTGGGAAGGGAGGGCCCTGAGCGGCTCCCAGGATGGAACCTCCCTGACATCCCCTCATGTCAGTGGGTCCTGTCTCTCCCCTGCTCAGAGCCTGCAGGGGTGTCTCGTGGGAGCTGGAATTAATCTGGGCTCCATTTTGTGGCCCAGATACCTGCCTGGACTGGCCCTGCATCTAGTCGCCAAGTCAGGAACTGCAGGGTCATTCAGGCGGAAGATGAAGGAGGCCTGACCCAAGGAGTTGGCAGAGAGGGTTGGCAGGAGTGGGGTGATTCCTGTGAAGCCTGTGGATCCTGCGGGTAGCTTGGACACGTGAATGAGGGCTGTTGGTTTTGTTGTGATGCTTCCTTTCTAAAACATCTTACTTTGCAATAATTTTATATTCACAAGAAGTTGCCATAATAGTACATAGAAGTTCCATGGACACTTCAACCCATTTCCCCCAGTATTTTTATTTTATATGATGATAGTACAACATCAAAACTAGCCCATGGATATTGGCACAATCCATGTGTGTTTTTACTTGTATTTCATCACATCTATAGCTGTGTGTAACCATCATACAAAACAAGATACAGGCCACTTTTTTAGCTAGCTACTCCCTTACCAGAGGTGGCTACTTTCCAGCTTCTTGTCCAATCTTCCAGAATGTTCTATGCTCACTCATACAGACAAGGATGTGTATGTACCTGTTACTATGTATTTATGTCTGATGTACTGTGTGTACTGTATATGCCACTGCCAGTTCCCATTTTGTCTTGTTTCATTTAATTCTGACCTGGCACTTAGTATCTTCCAGTCACCGTCCCAATGCTTTCCAAGCACCCAATCACTCGTGCTTCACAACTCTGTGAGGTAAGGAGAGTGATTACCCCATTTTGCAGATGGGAAATCTGAGGGGTGACAAGGATGAATGATTAGCTCATGCTGGGACTTGAAGCGTCTGGCCTCGGGGTCTTTGACCTTAAGCACTGTGTCCCCTGTCCATCTTGGGGACCCTTCTCCACAACATGCCCAGTTTGCGTTCCAGCTGCCTGGCATTCCATGGTCTGTCTGTCCTGTGTTCTAATTTATTTAACCTGGTTCGTACAGGTGGCCATTTGGGTTATTCCCAGTCTTTGAGGATGACAATATATGCAAGTAGAGGTAGGATTATAGTTGGGCCATATGGCACACGGAGGAGTATAACCATGATAATGTGTTTAAAAATTGAAATGGATGCATCAAAGGGGTGTATTTTGTAATTTTGACAGGTTGACTGAATGGTCCTCCATAGAGAGACCGATTTCCATTCCCAGCAGGAGTGTAGGAGTTTCTAAGAGAATATCTGGATTTGTTGGTAGCTTTGAAATATCAGGAGATTTCACTCTAAATCAAGACATCTGTCTTCTGTGGGGAAACCTGACAATTTTCTGCAGAGGCAGCCCCACAGACAGCTGCATATCAGCTGTCCCTTCCTCCTGGACACGGGCTCCCCAGGCTGCCACCATCTCCAGAGCCCCCTGTTGTCTTACCCCAGCCCCTTCACTTGCTGACATGCCCTCTCTGTTCCCTGTGGGCCTTCGGGATGCAATTTAATGCATGTCTGCAGGCACTGTGTGCAACCTCCAGCAAGTGTCCTAACCTCTGTGCCTTGGTTTCCTCATCTCTAAAGTGGGATGATGATAGCAGCCATCTCAATTTAGCTATGATGTGCAAAATACTTAAATGCGTACCTGGCACATAGCAAGTACTCAACACATGTTAGTTCTTGTCAATGGTTTCATGATGAAGATCTTATTATTATTGAGTTTCTCAAGCCTCAGAGGGCAAGGTGGTTTCATGCCTCTTTCCTCCTCTCTCAGCCCTGCTTCCTGAGAACCCTGGTGAGCCGCGGAAGAAGTCCACTGGAATGAAGGGAAGACTGTCATTCAAAGTCCTGCCATTCTGTCCCATGGTAAGCCTGCTTGTTTCCTCCCTTTGACCAGAGGCTCCTGGGTTCTGAGAGGTCAGGTACTTCCACCACCCTCTCTGCCCAGCAGAGACCCTTGGGTGGCTGGGTGCCCCTTGTCCCCCCCGAGGATGTGGCCCCAACCTGTGAGGGATGGTTTTCCTTGAAGATACTGCCCTCTTTCCTGCTTCCTTCTCTTTCCTAATTCCTGCCTCTGCTCCAATGTCACCTCCTCCATGAAGCCTCCCTTGTTCAGTTTTGCCCCAACCCCCAGCTTTGTTGAATATTTGTCAGATAATTATTGCTAACCGAGAGCATACCTTGTATTTGCTTGTTCATTCTGAAGGGGTAGGAACATGTTCTGTTGTTCAATGACATATCCCCCCCTGGCTAGAACAGATGTAACCAGCGGTAGGCACTGTACACATGTGGGCTGATTAAATGAAGGAATGAATTAGGGAACGGTCCCTGCTGAGGCAGGCAGCTGTGGCTTTGTCCACCTGGATACCATTCCTCGTTCTTTTGCTAAAACACTTGATTTTTGGGGGGACCATCTGCCTCCATGCACTTTGGATGTGTCTGATCCCATCCTCAGACCAGCTCCAGGTATGCCCCTGACCAATCAGAGCCGGCAATGCCAGGGTTCCCTGTGATTGGTTCCGGGCTGGGCACGTGACTCAACCTTAGCCAATGAGGAGTCTGCTCCGTCTCTGGGATTCTTAACAGGTTGGAGGGGAGTTTGGAGTGGCCCTGATAGGGAATCAGGGGGGCCGCGAGTAGAGGTCAGGGGAGGCACAGGGTCAGGATGCTCGCAAGAACACCTTTCCTGTTAGTGCCTGCAGCAGTGCCAGGGAGGACTTTTGAAGAGGTTTTCTTATTAGGAAATGTGAGAATCAAAGACATTATAAAAACAGTACAAAGGTCATCCAAATCCACCGATTGTTAACACATTTTCTATTTGCATGTTTTCTCTAATATGAATATATATAATATATGATGTTGCTGGTGCTCAACATCCTGCAATGTACAGGATGCCCCCCTGACTACAAAGAATGATCTGACCCCAAAATGTCACTAGTGTGACACTAACGTTCTCTTCTTTCTTCTCTGTTCTCTGTCCTTCCAGCCAAGTGTTTGCTTCACCTATTACTTGGAACCGGATGACTCTGACTCTGATTCCCAGTTTCCTCCTGAACCTTCGAAACCTGACCCAAATTGCACCTTTGTGCCTCTGCCTGTGTTAGAGTTTCGTGAAATCAAGGTGTGTGAATGTCCCCTGTGCTGTCTCAGCTTTGTCACTGCTTCCTAATACCTGAGGTCCCTCTGCTTCCTGCTCTTGCCTCAGCACCCTGGAATCATGCATGCTGGTCTACTGTGATGTAAAATCCCCAAATACAGCTGCTTAAATAAACCAAACTTGATGTCTCTCTCATGATTGTGGTCTGTGTGTAAAACTCCCAGGGCTGGGGTGTTGCATCCCCGTGGAGTTGGGTAGCCAAGGTCCTTTGACCTTAGTGCTCTGTGCCACGTGGCTGGAGAGGGCTCACCCCCACATCCCGTCCACATTGTGGCTCAGGGGAAGGGGAGGAGGATGAGGGAAGGGGAAGAAACACTTTAGTCCTTCAAAGGGCAACTCCTACAAGATGCCCAGATCACTTTTCCTCAAACCTCATTGGCCAGAACATAGTCACGTGACCACATCTAGCTGCAAGAGATGCTGGGAAGTGCAGTCCTGTGCTCACCTAATAGCTTCTATTATTACAGCAGAGGAGAATGGATAATATGTCCACCACTGACCAGGTCTGTTATGTTAATTTAGCCGTGGCGCCAGGCTGTGATGAATACATGAGTGAATAAATGTATTCTTCAATTCTGTATCTCTCTCCCATTGACTGGGATCACCTCCATTTTTACACAAATATTTAGAATGATGAACCTTCGAGCACTGACCATGTGGTAGGCACTGAGCTAATGTCTTTACACATTTTGATCCACTTAATTCTCACAACCATATGGCTGGTTCTGTTATTATCCATCTTTCCAAGATAAGAGAACAGAGGCACAGAGAGTTCATGTCACTTGCTTCAGGTCACACAGATCATAAGTAGCCAAGCCAAGATTCAAACCCAGGCAGGCTGGCTCCAGAGTCTATGCCAACAACCACAAAGTCGAAGTTGTCGACTGAAGTAAAAATGCACAACATGAGAGGGGTGGATTTCAATTTTATTTGGGGACTTACTGAGGATTAGAACCAGGAGAGAGCCTCTCAGAGAGCTCTGAGGAACTGTTCCAAATGGTAGGTAGGAGGTCAGTTTCTGTGTGATTTTGGAGAAGGGGTCCATGCAGTCAAGCACACACCTCAGCACAAGGTTCCTGTGGGTCATGAAGAACAGACATCTCAGTCAATGATTTTAGTGCTTTTCTAAGTATGGGAGGATGCAAGAATCTTGGTTCATAATATTTTCTCCTGAAAATATCTAACTATCTGAGGGCCATTTCCGCCCCTTTTCCCAGAGCATAGAATGCCTCACCCGGATCTTCACTCTGAATTCCTTTCAGAATGAACTGTAGGCAGGACTGGAGAGTGGGGAGCATCCTTTAGTTGGTAAATTTTAGAAGCAACAGCCACAAGGGGTCGTGGAGGTGGCTCTGCTGAGGTTTCTGGGCTCCTCCAGATGCCCGGTGGGTGCTGGTCCTCAGCTCGCCTAGGATGGCTTCTCTTGGGGGACTGGGGAGACCTGGCCCTGCTCTAGGTATCTTTCATCCTCCAGCAGGCTTGCCTAGGCATGTTCGTCCCCACGCAGTGTTCAGGGCACGAGAGAGAAACCAATAACAGTTTCTCAAGCACTTTTCAAACTCCTCCTTAAGTCACATTTTGCCAGGATCCCATTGGCCAAAGCAATTTTCATGGCCAAGCACAGATTCAGAACAGGAGAGCACTGCACACTTAAATGTCAAATGGTATGGACATGGGGCAGGGTGGAAAACTCTGGCCATTTTTGCAATCTACCACAATGCAATTCTGAACACATTCCCAACTTCCAGTGGATTTCCATGTCCTCTCCTGGGCCGCGTGGGGGACCAGTCCCTTGGTGAACAAGGATGCTGTCTGGCGGTATAGGAACCAGTGATCTTCAAGGACGTGGCCATGTCCTTCACCCAGGTCCTGCTGGAGCTGGCTCAGAAGGACCTGTACAAGGACGTGTTACTTGACAACTGTGGGAACCTGAGCTCCCTGGGTAAGGACGGCCTCCCCCAGTTCAGACAGGGCTCGCGAGAGCTTGGTGGTCTGGTAATTCCAAAAGGCTATAAAGTTTCCAGAAGACACGGATGAGCTCCAGCCCAGGACTGGCCTCTAGCACTGGGGTTTTGATGGTGTTGGCTCTGCTCCTGGTCTCAAGACAGCTTCCAGGAGCCCCAAGAGCACCAGTGTTCTAATTCACTTGCAACAGGAATGGTAGACTATTTTGGTGCTTGTATTCCCCCCAGGAGTCTGACCTGATCTGATTGGACCTGGCTTCATCACATGACCACAGCTAACCAGTTACAGTGGCCAAAGAGATGAGGTATGAGCTGATTGGCTGATGTACTCAATGGGGTGGGCTCTGCTGCCTGGGAACTACTTGGATCTCCATCCTTAGAAATTTGAGCTGGTGGGGTGGAAGGTGGGGGTAGGTCAAGGTGGATGTGGAGGCTGGGGAGGGAGTTTCCCCACGTTCTCTCTGCAGGTCCTTTTTTTATCACATGGTTGGTCTTTCTATGCAAACATTTGGTCTGGGTTGCATGCTGGGAGGCATCTCACCCTTCTTTCCTTCTTTGGAGCAGGGCATCAGGTTTTCAAACCAAAGTTGACCACCAGGTTGGAGCAAGGAGATGATCCTGGTGTCAGGGAGAGAGATGTCCCTGGAGCCCCCCAGCGAGGTGATGTGGAATCAACGTGAGACACACCTCCACATGTGAGTCGGAGAGATAGCACCGCAATCTCCGTGGGAAACCCTCCCTATACGCCCCTGGGGAGGTGGGACTAGTCTGCAGGACAAGTTTCCTTCCAGAAATGCTTTTCCATTCCTCCAGCCCGAGAGATTCTTCCACTCTCACGTTCTCATCCCCACCCTTCTTCCTTGTCCTGCATCCTCTGTATCAGACTCCTTGGGTGGCAAGCGACAGAAACCCTGACTCAGGGCCTTGGCACTGGCTGTTTCCTCCATCTGCAGTGCCCCTCCTCCAGGGTTTTTCTGTTGCTGCTTCAGCCAGCATCTTTTCGTTTTCCTCCTTGTATGCATGTATTGGTGCCTTCATAGTTTAAAAGATATTTATGGCAGTTCTTTCGTGCTGGCTGGTTTTAAGATTATCACCAGTTTACAGCCCTCTGTTACTTAGGAAAGCATCCACCCATTTCTGAGTAGTAAAATTATCACCCTTCAGCTTCTTCACCTCAAGAATATAGGAGGACATATAGAGAGTTTTCTCTTTCAGATAATACACACATTTCATAAGAATCCCAAATAGTAACAAGGTGTATTCATTATAAAAACAAACAAACAAACAACCTCTTTCTCACTCCATCTTCTACTTCTAAAGTTCTAATTTTGTTGATATTTATAACCTATCCAGCTTGAGAAATTTCTTTAAATTAAAGTTTTGCTTTCCAAAACCAGATTGCAGTGGTACAAGTACACATCCATCAGAATGACTAGAGGAAAAATATGAGAGTTGGTGCGGCTGTGGAACCCCCGGAACTCTCATGCATTGTTGTGAAGGGTAAATTGGTGCAGCTCTTCAGAAGAGAAAACTGGTGGCTGGCATCTAGGAGAACTGCACCTATACATGCTCCGATCCCAATAACTCCACAGTGTGGCTGGGGGTCACTGTGTGTCTGATGATTCTGCAGCCCCCTACCGGCCCCCCCCCGCCCCCCCGTGACCCGGGCATCCAGGCTGTTGTGTCTCTGCTGCTCGGAAGCATAACCTGCGGCTCTTCTCTGTCAACTCGCACTTCCGTTCTCCTGGAAGACCTGGTCCAGGGCAGGGTCCAGGTGGGGCGAGGGGGAGGGGCGCTCTGGGGAGGATGGCTATTTGAGGCCCAGCTGGAATGCCCAGAAACAGAGACAGTGAGTCAGGGACGCTGGGGTCAAAGAGGAGGTGCAGGACCAAGATTTCCAAACCCTAGTAACAATAAGTTGTAGCCAGCATGACAACTTTGTATACTTTGTTTCATGCACTGTTTCAGTCACTCGACCTGAGTATCTATGTGGACAGGGGAGGGGCAGTGGTCGTGAGGGGCTCCTTTCGCGCCTTTGTCCTGCGCGGTCCCCAGGCACATTTTCTGGACCCCCTGCAGGATGCCAGGGACCAGCACTGAGCTAGCCCGCCCCGCCCCTGCCCCCCGGGAAGCCCGCGCCAAGTCACAACCCGGGAGGGGAGGGCAGTCCCGCCGCTGCAGCTCTGAAGGGTCTGCGTGTGCTCGGGGCTGGAGGGCTGATGGGGGTCGGGGCGGCGGGGGGATTGCGCTGAGGGGCTGCAGAGGGAAGGGGAGGCGGCTCCCTGAGAGCGCGCGCCAAGTGCGTTCAGGGTCTGGGGGCGCTCAAGGGGCGCTGCCTAGGAACCCGGGACCCGTGTGGCGGGCGCGCCGGCTAGTCACGTTGAGGACCAGGGAGTCACCCCAGGACGGCCAGCAGTTCTTGGTCCAGTTGAGCGCACAGGCGACTCTGATTCCCGTGGATTCCTCCTGCCACCTAGAGGAGAGAAGACCGGAGGGACAAGGCAGGACGCAGGGTCCAGCAGGGAGGGGACAGCGAGGGCTCTGTCTTCCTGACTGGTGAGGAGCACGGGTCCAGGGGGTATGGGGACAGCGACAGCGACAGTGATGCAGGGAATCTGAAGCCCCGGCGAGGAGGTGAAGGAAGCCGTCTCCTGATACTCACCCCCTAATAACAATAAAATTGTAGCCAACCCATAAATTGCCTGTACAGGTCTCATACACTATTTCAATCACTTGACATGTGATCTGGTTCAGGATACCCTACCCCCAAATGTGGCACCTGGCATATTGAAGCCGAAGGGGTTTGAGAAAACAGCCAAAGCAGGAAATTAACTCTCAGCTCGCCTTTCCCCTTCTTCCCTGAAACAGGTCATAAATCCCTCATGGGAGACGTTCCCTCCCTATACCAGGAGGAAAGGAGTATCCTTACCTCCAAAGAAAAAGGAACGCTTCCAAGAAGAATCCTAACACACAGGCCTTGCTAAGTTTCCACCACGTTATTACACTGACCTCCTATTCCTTAACCTATTATAGTCTTCCACAACTGTCCACGCCCTATCAAACCTAGCATAATATACTCAGGTCTGTTTCTTTGGGTCTTCATTTCCTTAGGAAGGCTCTTGTGTCATGTAAAAGTTATATTAAAACAACTTGTAAGCTTTTCTCCTGTTAATCGTCTTTGTTAGTTAATTTTCAGACCCACCCAGGGACCATAAGAGGGTAGAGGAAAAAATTTTCCTCCACTACGCATGTATTTAATCATATTTGATTCTTATATTTAATAAGTTACTGTCCTTTCACTCTGGAGAGACAAACTGAGGCTCAGAGAGTTTAAATGACCTCTGAATTGTAGATTTCCAGATAAAATACACAGGAGGGCACTTCTGGGGAATCCCCCCACCAGGAGTTTGTGTGTTCCGACTTTGTGAGACTAGGCTTGACTCTGCAAGAGTCTGCACGTGTATACCTAAAAAGTCATCGCCAAATCTCAGGTCATAGGTTTTTCTCTTATGTTTTCTTCCAGGAGTTTTCAAGTTTTGGTTTTACGTTTAGGTGTGTGATCCATTTTGAGTTCATTTTTGTGATGGGTACAAGGTCTGTGTCAAGAAATATTAACCATTATGTCATCATTATCATCACTACCATGAACATCATTATGCATAAAATAATTATTGCACGTTTCAGTATGCTTTTCCCACATACCCTGAGCCCCCGCCCGATAAATATTCTTTAGTTAAATACAAATGGCTCCTAAACACAGGAAAACATGTTCTACCTTGCTCATGAAAAAAGAAACATAAACTAGAACTGCCTTGGGTTTCTCAACCTTGGTTTTGGAAAATATGAAAAAGCATCGTATAACACTGAGAATGCAGGCTTGCTCACACAGGCTGGTGGGGGGTCTAAGCTGCAACAGTGTCTATGGAACGCAATTTAGAAATCTCTATCAAAATGACACACACATGTGCACTTTGCCTCAGCGATTCCACTCCAGGGGATTTATCTTCCTAGCAGATTTACACACCGCGGAATCGCTGAAGGTCAAAGTTATGCACTGAATACTGGTAGCAAAGGGCTGAAAACAACTCAACCACCCAGTAGTCAGGAATGGGTTAAATAAATCAAGTCACAACTATACAACAGAATCTAAACAGCTGTTCAAGAACAGTGAGCAAATTCTCTTTGTACTGATATGAAAAGCTCTCCAAGGTATACTGGTAAGTAAAAAATGAAGGCACAGAATAGTGTGCAAAGTCTGCCACCTTTTGTATAAAAAAGGGAGGAAATAAGACCATGAGTATTTTTGCAAACATAAAAATATATGTATTATTTTTGGACAAATATATAATTATACGTAATAGTGAATCTATGTATCATAATGATAGATGTATTATATATTACTTAAGTACACATTTTATGTTACAGTATATATCATATTGTGCAAGTGTCATATTATACATTGTATTATATCTTTACATTTTAAATTTATTTATAAGATATATATTATATTTATATTTTAAAAATATTTTATATTTTAAAATATATTTATTTGTATTACAGATATATATGTACAGAACCTATATTATAGTACAGATACACGTTTATAATATATATCAATGATAACCAGACGCATCTGTGTGTATAATGCACAAATACATACACATATATATCTACTTATATATACATAAAGAAATTGTGGAAGGACGCTGAAAACATGCATGCTTTCATAATTATTCAATATAATTATTCATAAATATTTAAATAATTGCACTGGTTATCTGGGTGTATGTGGTTTATGGCATTAAAGATTTGGTGGGTGAACACCACACACAAAAATAAACTCAAAATGGATTAAAGACCTAAATGTAAAAGCCAGACACTATAAAACTCTTAGAGGAAAACATAGGCAGAACACTCTATGAGAGTAATGGAAATAAAAACAAAAATAAACAAATGGGACCTAATGAAACTTAAAAGCTTTTGCACAGCAAAGGAAACCATAAATAAGACGAAAAGACAACCCTCAGAATGGGAGAAAACATTTGCAAATGAAGCAACTGACAAAGGATTAATCTCCAAAATTTACAAGCAGCTCAATATCAAAACAACAAACAACTCAATCCAAAAATGGGCAGAATACCTAAACAGACATTTCTCCAAAGAAGCTATACAGATTGCCAGCAAACACATGAAAGAATGCTCAACATCACTAATCATTAGAGAAATGCAAATCAAAACTACAATGAGGTATCACCTCACACCAGTCAGAATGGCTATCATGAAAAAATCTACAAACAATAAATGCTGGAGAGGGTGTGGAGAAAAGGGAACACTCTTGCACTGTTGGTGGGAATGTAAATTGATACAGCCACTATGGAGAACAGCATGGAGGTTCCTTAAAAAACTAACAATAGAACTACCATAGACCCAGCAATCCCACTACTTGGCATATACCCTGAGAAAACCATAATTCAAAAAGAGTCATGTACTGCAATGTTCATTGAAGGTCTATTTACCACAGCCAGGACATGGAAGCAACCTAAGTGTCCATTGACAGATGAATGGATAAAGAAGATGTGGCACATATAGACAATGGACTATTACTCAGCCATAAAAAGAAACGAAATTGAGTTATTTGCAGTGAGGTGGACGGACCTAGAGTCTGTCCTACATAGTGAAGTAAGTCAGAAAGAGAAAAACAAATACCGTATGCTAACACATATATATGGAATCTAAAAAAAAAAAAAAAAAAGGTTCTGAAGAACCTAGGGGCAGGACAGGAATAAAGATGCAGACATAGAGAATGGACTTGAGGACACGGGGAGGGGGAAGGGTAAGCTGGGATGAAGTGAGAGAGTGGCACGGACTTATATACAGTACCACATGTAAAAGAGATAGCCAGTGGGAAGCAGCCACATAGTACCGGGAGATCAGCTCGGTGCTTTGTGACCACCTAGAGGGGTGGGATAGGGAGGGTGGGAGGAAGACGCAAGAGGGAGGAGATATGGGGATATATGTATATGCATAGCTGATTCACTATGTTATACAGCAGAAACTAACACACCATTGTAAAGCAATTATACTCCAATAAAGATGTTAAAAAAAAAATTGGTGGGTGGCACGCGCACACACACACACACACACAAACGGTGAGCAAACTTTCCACTGCATACTGCTTATTTAATTAAAAAAAATTTAAACCATGTGTTAAGTATTGAAAACATTACTAAAGCATTTATAGGAAGTAGGTCTTCCGTCCCCTCCAATCCAGCCTGGTTCTCGCGCGCCCCCCAGCGGAGCCTGCCGGAAGCGGCCTGCGTTTCCCGCGCAGCTCTCCGGCCGCCCCACAGGGCGCACGCGCAGACCGCACGCAGCGCATGCGCCACGGGTTTGGGCGCCAAGTCCGAGGCGGAGCGATTCAGTTAGGCGGCGGCGGCGTCGCGCGAGTACGGTGAGCGCGTGGTGTCCCGGGCCCGGACACGGCGGGAGGCACGTGGGGGCGCGGAGAGGGCTCGCGGGCAATGGAGGCGCGGGCCTATCTGAGGCGACGCTGGGGCGGCTGGGCCCCTTCACTGGGAAGTCGACGGGAAAGGAGGCGCTAAATAGCGGCCCTGAGGGGAAGAGGCGGGAGGCCGCGCGGGCGGTTGTCGGCTCTGAGGAGGACGCGGCGGCCTCCCTGCCCCTCATACCTCGGCCTCCTGCTAACGCCCTCCTCAGCCAGAAGGCTTTCCGGGCAGGACGGATCCGCCCGCCCCCGCCCTCCCCCACCAAACACCCTCCTTTTCCCCCTGAGGATCTTCGCGCATCCCCTCCAGGGCACCCCTCCCCTTCGAGGACCCCCCCCTTCCCCTCAGAACACGCTCCTTCCCCCTTGAGGACCCCCGCCCTCCTCCTCAAGGACGCCACCCCGAGTCTCCCCCCCAGAACACCCTCCTTCCCCCTTGAGGACCCTCCCCCGCCCTCCCCCCAGAACCCCTCCTTCCCTCTTGAGGACCCCCACCCTCCCCTTCGAGTACCCCCCAGCCCTCCCCCTCCAGGACCCCTGCCTTCCTCCTCAAGGACCCCACCCCGGCCCTTCCCTGGCCAGAACACCCTCCTTCCCCTTGAGGAACCCCCTCCTCAAGGACCGCCTTCCTTTTTGAGGACCCCCCCAGTCACTTTCCCTCCCCCCCGTAGGCCCCCTCCGCTCCTCATCGAGACCCCACGCCCCCTTAAGCCCCCACCTCTCCCCTCAAGGCCCAGCTCTCGTACTTGGCCGTGCCTTGGTCCCGCCCCTCTGCCCTGTCCCTGACTGTCTCCCAGCTCCGCCCGCTTTCTCTACCGCAGCTCAGCTCCTTCATTCTGCGCCCCCCCACTCTGTCCCGCCCTTCCTCTCTGCGTTTCTCCCCCGTGCCCTGGTTCCACCTCTCCTCTCCCAGTCCCTTACCTTCCCTCTGCCTCAGCACTGCCCCACTCCTGCGGCTCTGCCTCAGTCCCACTCTGCGTCTGTCCCCTCTGCCTTGGCCCCTGCCCCCCCCATCTCAGTCCCACCCCTCCTGTCTGGGTTCCTTCCCCTTGCCCCATGTCTCCGTCTCCCTCAACCCTGTTCCCCCTTCTCCTCCACTTCTGTCCCAACCCTCCTCTCCGTATCCTTCCCCTCTGTGCTGGCTCTCCGCAGTCCTGCCTCTCTTCTCTGCTGCTCCTTTACCTGAGTCCTGCCCCTTCTTTCTGTGCGCCTGGCCCCTGCCTCGGCACACCCCTCCTTTCCCAGACTGGCAGCCCTCTTCTGTGCTTCCTCCTTAGCCTGCCCCACTCCTGCTCTGCTCTGCCCCTGCGCTCTGCCGTGCCTTGCTTTGCTCCCTTTCTCTTGCCTCTCACCTCTCTTCTGTTTGCTCCCTTCAGCCCCTGCTTCCTCCTCGCACCACAGCCTCTGCCCACCTGGGATCTCTCGGTCTCCGCCCCCTTCTCCCGACACTCTCATCCCCGTTTCTCTGGAAGTTCTTCCCTACTCAGAAATCAAACAACCTACCATCTCTCATACATTTTTTTTAGGAACTCTTGAGCTTTTTTTTTTAGTGTTTAACGTATTAGCTACTTTTGTCACTACTGTCTAGCATGCTTCCCTGGAGAACGGGGTGGGGGGGCGGGGGTGAGATAGAAGGGGCTAATTGGGTAGAAAGGATAGAAAGTATAAATATTACCTTTCTCCTTTAAGGAAATTTACTTGCTGCCCTGTTTCGTTTCAAAATTCATAATATTTTTGCGTTAAATTACATAGTACATCTATTTTCGTCTTACTATAAAACATGTTTCTTCATAGTAGACTTAAAAATTGATTCTTCAGGATGGTATGCCTCGTGATTATCAGCTCCCACCTTATTTAAACCTTAACAGCAACATGAGAAAAAAGGTCTTTCTTCTTTTTCCTTATTTTCACAGATGAGAGAAGCTAAATTTATTTATTTAGTTATTTATTTAATTAATTAATTTTTGGCTGCGTTGGGTCTTTTTTGCTGCACGTGGGCTTTCTCTAGTTGTGGCGAGCAGGGGCTACTCTTGGTTGCGGTGTGCGGGCTTCTCATTGCGGTGGCTTCTCTTGTTGCGGAGCACGGGCTCTAGGTGCGCGGGCTTCAGCAGTTGTGGCACACAGGCTCAGCAGTTGTGGCTCGTTGGCTCTAGAGCGCAGCCTCAGTAGTTGTGGCGCACAGGCTTAGTTGCTCCGCAGCATGTGGGATCTTCCCGGACCAGGGCTGGAATCCATGTCCCTTGTATTGTCAGGTGGATTTTTAACCACTGCACCACCAGGGAAGTCCCGAGAAAAGCTAAATTTAGAAAGGTACTACTAATTACCCACGTTTCCACATCATTTTGTGTAGATGGCTAATGTTCCAAAATAAAGAAACCATTTACTTCCCATATGTCAAGTAAATATTTAATAATGAATGTTTAAAGTGGAAATGAAATTATATTCTTCTAAGGAACTTGCTGGTGAATGGAGAAATCAGAAGTGCAATTATGAATTATTTTAAAAATAATTGAAATAGGAGTGGTGACATCCCCTAAATTTTGATATATAACCAAAATTAACAGCTTTCAGTAGTCAAGAAAGAATGAAATAAATTAGGCATTTGTTTCAGGAGATTCCCAAAGTCCCACAAACAAACTGATAAAACTCTAAAGGAACCAGGAGTGAGAAAATAATAAAGATAAGTGAAACTAATACATGAGAAAACAAAAATAATGGCATTGGAACTAGCAGCTGGTACTTGGGATGAGTGGCAATAATGAAAAAAACAATAGCAGTAATTAACAAAAAAGACAAACTAAGAATAAAGCAACATTGATTAGAGACAGGATAAAGTTGTGTACTTAGGAGATTTCATATTCTCAATCATGTGTTAATATATTTCAACTTCAAGAAAATGGATGATTTTCCAGGAAAAGTATTTTTTAAAAATTGGATTCAAGAAATAGAAAACCTGAGCAGACCAATGAGCATTACAAAGCACCGAACAAAGTCATTAATTGGTTGACATCAGAGAGCCTTTTGCCCAGATGGTTTTAGTGGTATCAAGAGTTAAAAAATAAAGTTTGAGTAAAAAATTGTTAGGAAGAAAAACAATGTGCCAAGAACTACTGAGGTATGTGGTTAAAAGTTGGATGATAAGGGATGTAGGATTAGGATAAGACTGAGCTCCAAAAGATAAATATTTAAGGGAAGCAGAATCAAGAATTTATGTAAAAGAGAGAAAAGGATGGATGCTGAGGGTGCCCTCTGAGGAGACAGAGCCATGAGCCTGGAGGGCCTTGACTGTTCAAGGTCTTGCTTTCTCTCTTTGGGCCAGGAGAAAGAATTGTGACTCTGTTCTAGCTTTGGACCTGGCTAGTCTTGGGAGGCAGGCTGGCAGGATTTCACAGTCATTTCCACTACTCCTTTCTCAGGATCCTTCCCTGGAAGCTGCAGACCTAGAAATTCAATGCAGGGGGGCCTCACACATCCCAAGAAGGAAGCGATAGCAAATTTAATAATTGGTGGTAGGTGGGAAAGTTTTTAGAAAAAATTATACTCTTCTCATACCTTATCCCAGACTAAATTCCAGCTAAAGAATTAAAATGAAATGTTTAAATAAAGAAATAAGAAAATATATTTAAATATTTAACTGATCTCTGAATGGGTAGTTATAAATTGGACTTTGAAATATTAAAGTTCTATGAAGACTAAAGAGAAAGTGTGGCATGGTTGGAATTTTTTTTTAAGCAAATAGGTCAAAGAGTGAATATCCTTTATTTATATGGAGCCTTTACCAATCAGCAATAGGAACACCCTGGTGGAAAAAGGGCAAAGGGTAGGAGCAATGTATAATTGGCCAATAAATCTGAAAAAAGTAGTAAGCTCTATTATTAATCAAAGGAAATGCAAAATTAAAGGATAAAATATATCTTTCATTTGTCTTATTGGCAACAGATTTTGAGAAATGATAATGTTCTTGGCTGGCAGAACTAGTTACATAATTTGCAGGGTGGAGTGCAAAATGAAAAAGTGGGGCCCCTTGTTTAAAATATGGAAAGTCTCAAGACAGCAACAAGAGAGCATTAAATTAAGCTTGAGCCCTTCTGAGACTCTGTGTGACTGCACTGGTTACATGCCCATGAAGCTGGCCTATTGACTTGCAAGGTGGGTATGTAATCTTATATATGGAGATTGGAAGAAGAAATTGGTGGAAGCCTTTGGGAGGAAAATTTGGCAGATTGTGTTAAGAACTTTTTAAAAAGTTCATACCCTTTGTCCAGGTAATTTTGCTTTTAGGAATCTGTCCTAGACGGGAAATATCAGAGATGTGGACAAATACTTAGTTTCAGTGGTGTTCATGCATTATGATTTATAATAATGAAAAACAAAAATGTCTTCAAACAGAAAAACTGCTTGTCATATAAATCACAGATGCATGTTTTTTAGTGGAGAGGAGAAAAGAAAAAAGGAAATGTTTCCCCCAAGTGACAGTTTTGTTCGTGATTTCATAGAGTGCAAATTTTATAGAAGAAAAGTATTTTTTATTTTCCTGATCATAGAAGATAGAAGGTTCATTGTAGGACATTTGAGATTAGGAAGTAGTTTTGAGGGAGAAAGTATAATATCACCAGTAAAAATAATTTGTAGTCTCACTGCTCATAGATAACCCCCTTGGTGTGGTATTTTGGTTTACTTTCCAGTTTTTTTTCCTGTGCTTTATATGGTTGAGTATACATTCTATATTCAAGTTTGTTTCCTGCTTTTTCACTTAATATTACAACCTAGATATTTCCCCACAACTATAACAAAGCTAAAAATTTTTTAGTCAAATATAATACAGAAAAAGGCACAAACCATTAGTATATAGCTCAGTTTTCACAAAACGAACACACTGTGTCCATGTCATGAGCTCCTGGATTAAGAAAATAGAACATTACCAGCTTTCCGGAAACCTCTTATGTTGTCCCCTCCCAGTCATTACCACTGCCCCCCGAATCTCAGTCCCAACTTTTACCACCGTTCTGACTTCTAACACCTTAGATTTGTTTTGCTTCTTCTTGACCTGTGTACAAATGGACTCATATAATGTGGACCTTTTTTTGAGCCTGGTTTCTTTTACTCAACAGCAAGATGCCTCCATATTCTCAATTCTGTTTAGAATTCCACTGTTATGAATATACCATTCTACTGTGGCTCTGTCTCCTCTCGAACACTTAACTATCATCTGATTTTTTCATTTTGAATATTCTGGAGGGTGTGTAGTGATATCTCATCGTGGTTTTAATTCAAATTTCTCTGATAACTAATGAAGTTGAGCCCTGTTTCGTATATTTACGGCCATTTAGCTGTCTTCTTTTATGCAGTACCTGCTCAGATCTTTTAACTTTTTTGCTCTTGTTTTGTTTGCCTTTTTCTTACTGATTTGTATGATTTCTTTATATATGTTGCATATGAATCCAGTTCTTTGTAGGACATATGTTTTGTAAGGATCTTTCCTCATTCTGTATTAACTCATTTAAATTCACTTTTTTAAGTGACATTCTTCTGTGATTCATCAGTTAGTTCAGTTCATTGTGGTTTGGGGTTCAAGCCTCTTTTCCCTTCACTGCCATTTCTGAAATTTTACTAGCCTGTGCCTGTGGATCTTCTAGACCTGGTACTGTGACTGAGGCAGCATCCTGTCTATAGATGTGCAAATCTATGTGAATGTTCATTTAGACATTTGTGTGAAAAGAGCTAACTTCCTTTGCTTCAAATAACCTTTACTGTCCAGTCCTAACTGTGGAAGCCATTTGTGAGTCTCTCTATGTAATTTCTGCAGGTCCTGAGGTTTCTGAATCCTTTCTTCATCTGGTACAACTCTGCACACCATCTTCCACAGCAGTGTCTTCTGAAGCAGCCTGCCTTTTAGAGTATTTTCATCCTTTGAAGGGCCAAGCTGTAAAGATGCTGCATATGACAGAGGTTTTGGATATCTTGAGGAATCCCCAGCTCATTCATCTACGTGATCAAGAAAAAAATCCAGAAACCATCTGCATAAGAAACCCAGGGGCTCTGAAAGTTTCTCACCAAAAGTTTAGGCATTCTCAATACCTGTCAGTGACTGAGCCTCACCAAGCTGTGAGCCAGATCCAGGAGCTCTGCTGGCAATGGCTGCAGCCAGAGACCCGCACCAAGGAGCAGGTGATGGAGCAACTGGTGCTGGAGCAGTTTCTGAATGCTCTGCCAGAGGAGGTTCAGACATGGGTGAGATCAAAACAGCCCAAGAGCAGCAAGGAAGCAGGAAACCTGGTGGCAAACTTGATCCAAGCGTGTGAGGAGAGAGGTGAGAGAGGAAAGATGCAACTGGCTGTTTGTATTTATTGAACATTTGCTGTATGCCTGGCATGTAATAGGGAGCTTAATAAAGATTTGTTGAATGACTGAACAAATGAATTTTATAATCCAGTCTCATCTGCCTAATCTTGTGTGAAATGGAAGAAATTAGGAGTTTGGCTTTTGCTTATTTATTATTTCTCTAGGAGTACCCCTTCTCTCCAGCTTTGTTCCCCCTTCCTTCCACATTTCTTATTAAGCCTAAACTTTAGTATCAACACAAAAGACCACACAACCAAAAAAAAAGGCATAAAATGTGGGAGATATGAGGCCTGGAAATTTAACTTCTGTTAAAATTTGACTTGTCGCTTAGCAACTCAAGTTATTAGATTGGAACTAAGGGCATTTCAATAATGAGAGAAGAAAGCTGTTCACTCCTAATAGTCCTTTGAATAAAACTGATACTAAAAACAAAGTATTGTTTGGGTGTATATAGAGAGAGACAAGGAGAGAAAGGCAAGGGAACAAGACTTGGGTGTGGACCAGTGGGATGGGTTAATTACATTTAAAAGTATAAACAAATAAATCTGAAATAAACATGAGGGTCATGCATGGCTGAATACTGATGTGTCATGAATTAAGGATTCTGATCAGTCCTGTGCACCTGAATTCCTTAAAAGAATTTTGAAGATGTTAATAGTGAACATGTTGGACACTTAAAATGTACTACATTCTAGGTATTTTATAATATTCACTTACTTCTCTTAATAGCCCTTGAAAGAGGTTTTACCCTCCTTCCATAAATGAGGAGACAGAGGCACAAAAACGTTGAATGACTGGCCCCTGGTCCCACGGTTAGTAATTGGCAGTCAGGATTCAGCTGGGAGGCTGGCACCAGCGTCTGTGCTCTTAATCATGGTGTTACACTGCCTCCAGTGGACATGGGGGATATTGTCCCACGTTGGTTTTAAACTTGACCAAAGGCACAGCCTTTGATGGAGCTGGAATTCAGGGGAAAGGAAAGTGCTCTCTAGGATATGAGAAAGAAATTACAGATTAATGAAAGGTACACTTAGAGACTGCAGGCAAGGAAGGCCTTCAAGGTTCAAGTTTCTTTAGGGAAGGTGGTGGTTGTATTCTAGATCAGTGAGTGAAAAAGATGTAGGGAAAGCTTAGTAATAAGAGTTGCCATTTTTAAAAAATGCATGCTGTGTGCTTTACATATGTAACGTTTAATCCTTACAGGAGCCCTTAGAAGTAGAGGTCTTATCATTTGCATGTTACAACTGGGAAACTGAGGTTCCCTGGTGACTGAATGGACGATGAGGCTAGGACCACTGATATAAATAAAGAGGAACTTCTGCTTTATTTGGAAGGCACTGAGAAGCAATGGAAGGGTTTAGAGGTGGGAGATAACCAGAACTCTTTTCTGGAACTTGCCATATTGAGCTGAGAAATGACTTCTGTGGTCTTTTTCTTGTCATAGGAAGTCCAGGACTGCTGCTCCCTCCCTTGGCAGGACAGGGTGGCGTGGGGGTGGCAGGCTACTCTCTGCACCTGTGGGTGCTGCCAGACTGGACTCAAGCCCATGGTCATTTCTGCTCCCTTCTAGGTTTCCCTGCTCGGGACTCTGTCCTTACAGAAAAGAGAAACACCGAAGAACACCAAAAGAAGGACACAACGATGTTTGACAGTATGCCATCTGCTAGATCTCAGGTGAGTCGAGCTTTCTTCTGATTTAGTTCTCCAATATGGGGACCTCACCTTCCTGATTTCCAGACCTTCCCCGTCTAATTAAACCACATCCTCATTTCCTCAAAGTCTTTATATAAACATTACCTAACTGAGCCTTTGCCTGGCTTTTGTATAAAAAATGTTCTTCTGACTCTTCGTATTCCCCTTCCCTGCTTTATTTTTCTGTGTCACACTTATCACCACCCCACATACTATATCTTCAACGTTGTCACTCTTTTCCTGTCTTTTGAATTAATTTTTCGTTGTTTCGTATTCCATTTTATCTCCACTTTTGGCTTAGTCAAAACCACCCTCATGTGGTTTGTACTATTATTATGCTCCTTTTTATATATGAAATAAATGGCAGCTATTACAGGGACATGATACTGTTGTGAGGTGTTTTTTTTTTTAATTTGCTCCTTAATGTTCTTTTTAAATCACATTTTGAAACCTAGAAGAAATTAATATGCTGCACTTCCTTTAGAAACAGAAAAAAATTCATGGGAGGGGGTGACGATCAGGAAAAAAATTGTCTAAAAATGCTCCTTGAGGGAGAGATGGGGGGAAAAAGTTGAGAAACACTGTCCTAGATGATCTGTTCCTGAGAGTAGCCCTCTGTCCTTACAGTGTCCGTGTCAAGGATCCCAAGTGAAGATGCCCACAGGGACTACTGAGGTAATATAAACGAATACCATATGTAAGTGGGTGGATTATGACAAACTGGGGGGGCACCTGCCCCACCTAAGGGGCAGCTATGACTCAGCTTCAGCTGATGGCACCGTGTGAGAATGTGGGTCCAGATCCCCAGATCTTCTGATTTTTTTTAAAGAGAAGCCAAAAATCCAGTTAATAATTTGAAATATACAAATTTTTTGGTGTTGGCAGCTAATATGAATTTTGAAGAAAAAATTTAAAAAAACACATGTGAGCCAAATAAATCCCTCTGTAGGAGCTGGGCAGCCAGTATATGCCCTCTAGTTTAAGTCATATGTTCATTGATCTGCATAATGTTTCCATAAAAACACAAAAGATGTATATTAGTAAAATGGGTATCATAGTCTTATGTAGTCTTCTAATATCTGCTTTTTAAATTTGCCCTTTGGTTACCAAAATTGTTGCATGTAACTGTAGTTAATTAGTTTGTATTGCTGGAATACTATTCCATGGTATGACTATACCATAATATATTTATTTCTTCTACTATAAATGAATGTTTGGGTCTTTTCCATATTTTGGATGTTATAAGACAGATGTTATGAATATATCTATCTCCAAGTACACATGAGCAAATATACCTAGGAACAGAATTTCTGAGTCCAAAGTGGTTTACTAATTTACATTTCCCTTAGCATCTTATAAGAGGCCCCAAGGGTCCACATTTTAGACAATATTTCGTATTGTCAGACTTCTTAATTTTTGTCAGTTGAATGGGAATAAAATCATACTTTGTCATTTTGAAATGTATTTTCTTATTTATTAATAAGATCGAATATGTCTTCATATTTATGAGCTCTTTGTGTTTTATGGATGAGTCACTGAGGCTTAACCTATCCATTCTCATAAAGCTTGTTAGAAAGAACCAGACCCAGAACCTAAACCCAACTGTCTCTGCTTCCTGAGGTTGAGGTATACTGCTTAGCTTTTAATTATTTGCATTTTTTCTTTCTTTATAAAGTGACTTAAAAGGATTTTTCTCCTGCAACCCAAATCTTTCAAAATTAGCAGCAGGAACTATCTCAGAAATGTTCTCACTTCTCTCAGACTATAAGACAAAAAAAGGTATCTTTCTAAGTCCCTAGAAATAATCTAAGTGGATTAGAACACTTGGATTAGAAGCTTTCTGCTGGTCTGAACATCTGCTTCATGGTCAGTCCCCCTCTCATCAGGCACCTTTCCCCCTCCTTGGGATAATTCCTGGATTTCGATCATTTAGGAGTGTGTCTGGTATTTTAGGAGCTGGTGACTTTCAAGGATGTGGCTGTGGACTTCAGTCCAGAGGAATTAACCTACCTTAGTGCTGCTCAGAGGAAACTCTACCGGGAAGTGATGCTGGAAAATTATAGGAACCTGGTCTCCCTAGGTAAGCTGTGATGACCAAAATTGTCTCCAGACATTGCCATATGTCCCTGGTGGCAAAATCATTGGAAACAGCCTTTATTTTTCTTCTGTTTAAATTTGCATCTTCCTTATTATCTCACCGTCTTTATAACCCAGGCTAGGAGTTCCTGTGGGTACAGGACAGAACCCCCAAGTTATGAGTCTCCTTCTTCAACAGGGTACCAGTTCCCTAAACCTGACATTATCTCAGGGCTGGAAGCAGAGGAGTCACGTGCAGTGGAGGAAGACAGCAGTACAATGATATGTCAAGGTGAGTAGTGAGACAGGAATCGTGGGAAGACAACCCTGGTCAGCCAGGAGGGGCCTGGGAGCTGTTCCCCAAAGCCCTCTCAGCTCAGGGAGAAGGTTGGTAAGTGCTCTCACCTCAGGGGTTCATGCCGCTTCCCCACATCACGTGCACTCGGTACTTCTTTCATCTCCTCTCTGAAGCTCATCTCTTCCTGCAGCATGAGTTCCTCTCCTGCGCAGCTCCAGGGAGGCCAGTTTCCCTTTTCTCTGGTGTTCCAACTCCTGCATTCATTCATGCCTTTCCCCTGGCAGCTAGAAATCAGAGGTCTTTCCTCTTTAACTGAGACAAGCAAAAAACTTTGGCGTGATACCACTCCTCTTTCCAGCCCCACTCAGAGTGTTGCCTTTATAAAGCACAGACTTTTGACCAGCTTCTTACCACCCTCAAAAGAAAATCGAAACTTTTAGCAAAACATTTAAATCCGTCCCACTCTGGCCTAAAATTCACATCCCAGCCTCATCTCTCACAGATATTCCAAGTAGAAACCTGTGTTGCTGGCTCCCCAGGACTGTGTACTTTCACAGTTCAGTGTCTTTGCTCAGGATGTTTCATAAGCTTGCCACCCCCTTCACTGCTTACTGAACCCTGATGCCATCCCCTCCGTTGAGTTTTTCCTGTTCCTAAATGGAATCAACCCCCACCCCCATCTCTTCTCCTGTAGTCATTTATTGCCTGATTGGGGTCCTTTTTACAGACTTATTATGACCATCTGGTTGGATAATGCTTTGCTCAAAATAGGCATTTAATAAATGGTGAATTGAAGGGAATGGGGTAAGATTAGAGATTGGGAGCCAAGAAAAAAGTTAGAATCCTTTTGCTTTATTCTGAGCAAGAGGTTGTTGACCTGTTTACTCCAGCGTTTCCCTAATGGTCCTGTAGAACTATGGTAATAGGCGTTCTTTAAAAAAAAAAAAAAGAAAGTGTTCCATGATGAGATCAGTTAGAGAAATGCTGCCTACTATATTTCCCCTCTTTGGAATTTGAGATGCTGATTAAAGGTTCTGAAGAGTCCTACAGGATTGAAAGCTGCTTGACTTGCATCCTATGGTATCTCCCAAATTGACTTGACAGTGGAATCCCTTTATTGCCACAGCTATTAGTTTCTCGGAATAGTAGTAATTTGCCAAGCATGGTCTGGATGCAGACAAACCCCAGTCCCAGCTCTTTCTCTGGTTTCCTCCTTGTTCTCCTGTCTGTGTCTCTGGCATCTTTGTCAACATTCCGTCCTCCTGGATGGTCTCTTTTCTGCCTCATCCTCACCCTTCCTTGCTTACTGTCCTTTGCATCCTCCCATTCTCTCCTTAGGTTCCCAGAAAACTCTCAAACCTCTTTAAGAACTGTTCTGCTATGTTTGGTCTCTTTCTTCTCTTTCTACTGTAATGATGTGTCTCTCTGAGTAAAAATAGTAGAGGAACTTTTACATTGCTTTTAGATTGGGAGAAAAAACCTGAAACCAAAGATCTAACTCCAGAGCAAAGCCTGCCTATAGAAAAATCATCCTCAGGGGCAGGAAGACAGGATCTGGAGGTAGGTAACTTCTGGTGTGTCTATGTAAGAGAGTCTTCTCCTGATGATGCATTGGGTTTGCACCAGGTCAACCAGGAGAAACTTTTGAGTCCGGTAAAAATGAATGACCCCAAGACCCTTGCTAAGGAAAGAAGCCATGACAGTGATCAATTTGAGAGACGCTCAGATCTTACTAAACAGTCAGAGGGTCTTCTAGGGAAGGATCCCCAGGAACGCACTCCTCCTGGAATTTGCACCAGTCCCCAGCCGGTGGACAGCAGGCCTTTCGTCCAAGAGAACAAACACAACAGAAGTGAATTTTGTGAAAGAAGCTTTAGTACCCAGTTGGCCCGTGAGAGACACAAGCAGATCCATACAGGGAAGAAACGCTTTGAATGTAAACAGTGTGGAGAAGCCTTCTTCTTCATGCCACACCTTACCAGATATCAGAAGACTCATTCATGTGAGAAGTCCCCTGGATGCAATGAAGGTGGAAAGTCTTCCACTCAGCGTGCAAATATCAACGGCTGCGTAAGAATTCATAGTCAGGAGGACTACTATGAATGTTTCCAGTGTGGCAAAGCTTTTATCCAGGATGTGCATCTTTTTCAACATCTCAAGGCCCATGAGGCAGCAAAAGCCCTTCCACCCGCGTTGCCCCGAAACAAGACACATTTAATTCGATATCAGCGGAAACATGACTATGTCGGAGAGAGAGCCTGTCAGTGTTGTGACTGTGGCAGAGTCTTCATTCATACTTCACATCTCATTCAGCACTACAGAATTCATGCTCAAGAGAGGCCTTACCAGTGTCAGCTGTGTGGGAAGTGTTTCAGCCGACCCTCCTACCTCACTCAACATTATCAACTCCATTCTCAAGAGAAACCGGTTGAGCGCAGTTACTGTTGAAAAACCTTCACTCAGAACATTCTCAACACTTTTGACTTTCCCCTGGAGAGAGACCCTTTGAGTGCTCTGAATATGAGAAGGCCTTCGACCAGCCCTCACACCTTGTTAATGACTTGAAAATTCATCGTGGTGTGGTCAGAAAACAGAATGGTTGCAAGAGGTTAGAACAATCTTTTTGCAAAGGAAGAGTCAGCACATGTGTCAGTCACCCAGGCAAAAAGCCTTACAAAGAATATTTTTGTTGCATACGAAAGAAGCTAATAGATTTTGCCCTTCTTTGGTGTTATCCATAGAATGGAGAACCTTGATTTTGACATCCTGACAAAAAACTTGCGACTGGCAGTTGGGCTCCAGACAGGAACTCTGTTGCCTAAATTTCTACAGAAGTGTTTACATACAGTATCTTTACCACATGGGCTGTATCAGCAGAGGGCATGGTAAAAAGATTTTTGAGGTGTACCTATGTTGATTCATCCACAAAGCTGAAGTAATTGGTAATATGCTTACACAGTACTTGGTAATTTACAAAACATTGCCAAATGTATTATTTGATCTTTTAAGGAATGCTGCATTGTACCTAGTATGAGGATATTTATTTCATTTTTACAGGTATAGCAAACTTGAAACTCCAAGTTGTCATTTGATTTGACCTGGGTTGTAAGTGATGGGGCAAGAACTGAACCCCAGTGTGGTTTGGTTAAGTTTGGCTTTTGAGATTCCATGAGATATTTATTTTATATCTTGATGCTCAACCCAGGTTTGTTTTATTCTTGCCATATCCCCTCTGAAGAAAAGGTACAGTACTATACTGACTGCAGCCGTCTTCCTTTTTAGTAATCCCAACACTATTTCACATTAAATCAGATGGGGACACTTGTAGTATAAGGGGTTCAGAAAGCTTTTTTAAGGTGAAGTTCTGATAGCCATTTCTCTTACAATTTAGGGTTAGATGAATTTTTGAGACACTGATCAAGGAAGGATATTTTTGCTAACCACTTTCTTATAATTGGTCTTGGAGATCGTAAATCTGCTACTAATTAAGTAGAATTTTTGTAGTTTTCTGTAGTTGTTTGAAGGTTTGAGGTTTCGTATTTTTCTTTTTTTCCCCTCTCCTTCCTTTTAAAAAATCCTGTTTGAAAACAGTATTTCTGCTTTTCTTGGGCACTGGCATCATCAGCACGACCAGCTTCACCTAAAATCCTAATTCTTTGCTGGGCACACTTCACTGTTTAAAAGTATGAGCCCTGAATTTCACTAAAAATTTCTTTTATACCGTATTGCTATAATGTAAAAGTTTTCCATCACTGATTTGGATGGTGGTCAGATACAAAGACACATGAGAACCAGTTGGATCCGCTGTCTCAGAACTTGACTCCTTGCCTGGAAGGGTGGGTTGCTGCTATTGTCATTCACTGCCCTGCTTTTTCTCATCCTGCCATTTTTGAGGTTGATCTATGATGTGTGGCTCCAAAGTCATGAAATTAAAAACAAACATGAACCTATACCAGCCAAATGAGTGCGAGCTACACATCCCCTCTTCTTCATTTCCCAAGTTCTTGACGAAACAGTCCTCACTGGCTGGTCCTGTTTTCTCACCACAGTCCACCCTCCAACCCACTATAAATTGGTTTCCGATTCTGCCACCACTACTGCAAAGGGACATAATGTCAAGATGTCTTATTGTTGACGATGTTAATTAACCTTTATTTGTTTCTCTTTGTAATTAATAAATATCTTGCAGGAGAAGCTTTGAGATCATGCAAGTATCTAGTTTCTCCTCACACTTTTATCTATTAAATTCTAGCATCTAGCAAGTGGATGTTACCTACAGCCATTTTTACTGTGTAGTATTGTAATGGTGATTTTTAATTTTCCTCATTCCTTCTACATTTAGTAATTAGAATTCTCCTTTGAGGAAGAATTGTCCTCCCTATTTATTTATTCAGTAATTTATATATATCAGTATGGATTCATGGGTGTTTATTTTACTCTATGGGCTGTAATTCAACACTACCATTACTTATTTTGTTCAGATTGTTCCAGCTCTGGCCACTGGGAGTCCTTTCAAGTTGGCTCCTCTCATCCTTTTCTGAACACTTCTTTTGCGCCCTGCTTAATTTCTCTCCCTTCACCTCCAGGAAAACGCCATGCCTTTATGATAGCTTCTACCTCATCACTGTCTTGTGAAATCTGCTGCTTTCCCTGGAGTCATAGGTTTACTCACACCCTTCTCAATATGTCATTTCATTTCTTCCTTCACCATTTTTGCTAAATCTGTATTCTACCTGGTTTGTTATTCGCTTAACACTTTCTTTCAATGGTGTCATCTCTATTTTTTTAAAAAACTTCAATACATCTACTTAAAAAGGAAAATTTTAAATCAACTCAAAGGATTTTACCCAGACCATAATCAGATTTTCCCAATCATTTTCAAGATGTCCTTTAACAGTTGGCTTGTTTGAATCTGGATCCAAACATGCATTTGGTTGTCTGACCTCTTGATTCTCTCTCAATCTAAAGCAATCTCCTCTCACTTTTTTAATGCCTTGTGTGACCCCAAGAATAATGTAGAAATGTATTTCCCTCCTCTCTCCACCCAATTCCTAATATATCTAACAGTCTTGGTACTCCTTATATTCAGGTTTAATTTTTTTTTTAATTTAGGAGCACTCATTTTTAAATTCTTAAATTTTTAATTGTGGTAAGAAACACATAACATAAAATTAACCATCTCAAACATTTTAAAGTGTCCAGTTCAGTACTGTTGAGTCACATTGTTGTGCAATAGATCCCCAGGACTTTTTCATCTTGCAAAACTCAAACTCTGTATCCATTAAACAGTAACTCCCCCTTTCCCCCTCCTTACAGCCCTGGCAACCATCATTCTAGCACTCTTGTTTTTTTTCCTTTAAAGCATTGTGTGATTATGCAAGTAATACTGGAAGAAACTGGGTCGGTTGTCCTGTGGAATGTCCCCCCTTCTAAATGTGTCTGTTTGCTTCCTGTAGTATCCTTAAGCTTGTTCCTCTCTCTATATTTTCTGTAAATGGAAGTTAGCTCTAAACTCTGGAGGCTTAATTAGATTCATCTTCAACTTCTTTGGCAAGAACACCTCATAGGTGGTTTTGTGTACTTTATATCATATCCCATCAGGCTTTTGGCTCTTCCCAAAGGTCCAGCCTTTTAAAGTCATTCTCCAAGCCACTGCACCATTCACACGCAATGAGGTTTCAAAGTTTTCACCATCACTCATGGTCCAGCTGCTTTAGTTCCTTCTTCATTACCTCTTCTAGACTTTTCTCAATGTGCCTCCCTCCATTACTCCACCCTGGTCTTTAGGTACTTGAATTAAGAGGTGGTGGAGACTCCTTGAGGGGTCTGGTGTGGGCCATTTGTTGAGGACCCTGGGCCAGGGATTCTTTTTTTTTTTTTTTGATATTTATTCATTCATTCATTTATTCATTTATTTAGCTGCACCAGGTCTTAGTTGCAGCATGCGGGATCTAGTTCAACCAGGGATGGAACCTGGGCCCCCTGCATTGGGAGCGAGGAGTCAACCACTGGACCACCAGGGAAGTCCCTGAGCCAGGGATTCTCAAGAAAGTCAGGGAACATCAGACTTGACTTTGTTCTAATGCTTCTTTCATACCACAAAGGGCAGTGGTGACAATATGGAGAGCTAACTCTGCCTGTCACCCCTGGAGTATTTGGAACATATAGAATATGCACAAGCCACTGCCTCCACATTTTACAAGCTAAACTTGAGCTGACTGCAATGGCAGGTGTCTCAGCCTGTTACTTTGACTTTCACCTTGCTGCTTTTCTTGATGCTGTCCTAGTGGGCCCCCAAGGATAATGCTTTTCTTCTTCCCTGCTTTTCCCAACCAATTTGCAATATATCAGACAATTTGGGCACTGCTCTTATATTCAGGTTAATTTTTTTTAATTAAAAACACTCATGTTTTAAGCTTTGATGATTATGCAAGTAGTACATATCTGTTAAAGAAAATTAGAAAATACGTCTCTGGGGGTTTTTTGTTGTTGTTGTTGGAATATTTGTATTTCTGTGTCTCAGCTCAAATAAACTTGCTGCTAAAAGGGGTAGACATTGTCCAGATGTTTTTTCCTATGTATAGGTTTATATAGATTTTTAAATAAAATATATTTTTATGAAATAGAGTCATACCATTAACATTGTTTTTTTTTCACTTGCTTAAGTAATTTTATTCAAATGATTTTATTTTTAACATCTTTATTGGAGTATAATTGCTTTACAATGGTGTGTTAGTTTCTGCTGTATAAAAAGGTGAATCAGTTATACATATACATATATCCCCATATCTCTTCCCTCTTGCGTCTCCCTCCCTAACATTGTTTTAAAGGCTGCAGTTTTCATACTAATATATCATGAACATCTGCCCATATTCATAAATATATCTCTCAGTTTCATCTTTTAGGACTGCCTGGTACTTGGTTGCATAGATGTGGCCTAATTGATTTCACTAGACTTCTAGGGTTGGAAACGGGGGTTACGGTAATTTACCTCTTTTTTTATTCCATTGAAAACCTTTTTAAAATTTATTTATTTTTATTTAGTTATAATTAACATACTATATTATATGAGGAGATGGGGGGACAGACCAAATAGGTGAAGGGAATTAAGAGGTACAAATTTCCAGCTATAAAATAAGTAAGTCAGCATCTTTATTCCTGTCCTGACTTACTTATTTTATAGCTGGAAGTTTGTACCTCTTAATCTCTTTCACCTATTTGGTCTGTGCCCCCATCGCCTCATATAATAAAGACGCAGACGTAGAGAATGGATTTGAGGACACGGAGAGGGGGAAGGGTAAGCTGGGACGAAGTGAGAGAGTGGCACTGACATATATACACTACCAAATATAAAACAGATAGCTAGTGGGAAGCAGCCGCATGGCACAGGGAGATCAGCTTTGTGACCACCTAGAGGGATGGGATAGGGAGGGTGGGAGAGAGATGCAAGAGGGAGGAGATATGGGGATATATGTATACATATACCTGATTCACTTTGTTATACAGCAGAAACTAACACAACATTGTAAAGCAATTATACTCCAATAAAGATGTTTTAAAAAAACAAAAAAAATAAGTCAGAGGATTGTAATGTACGAATAGGGAATATAGTCAGTAATATAATGACAACTTTGTATGGTGGCAGATGGTAACTGGGTGTATTGTGATCACTTCATAATGTATAAGAATATTGAATCACTATGTTGTACACCTGTAATTTATCTCTTATGCGTGCATTGCTGCTGTAGTTACACTTCCCCTTTATCTCTTGGGTCTTGGAATTTCCCTTAGCAATTTGCTCTGATGTCTTTGCATATGGTTTTGTTTCCCAAGGGGAAATTCCCAGCAGTAGAATTTCTAGGCCAAAAGGTATGTGTATCTTGAAGGCTTTGGAAACACTCCTGGCCTCTCCTCCCCTGAAGGTCTAAAAGTTGTGCTGATTTTTTTCTCTTGGGAACAATTAAACTATTCGACTCTCCCCTACACTCGCTTTCTCCATGAAGAATTTGCACTCTGAACCCATCTTAGGGAATAACAGGACTGACATCAGGCCTGGAAAGAGCCACAGATGAAATAGTTTGTTCAAACCCTCATTTTAACAGTTCTATTAGGTTTATTTTCCTCATTAAATAAGCAGTATTAAGCATATTAAATAAAATTTCAGAAAGCAAAGAAGGCTAATAAACTTCCCACGGATGCTCTCAATCACTACAAGCCCAGGATTATAGTTGTGTTCACTGGTAGAAGAGCCCCTTGGCAGGGAAGGGAGAGTGTGGGCTTTGGAGCCAGGCTGACCTGAAGCCAAATCCAACCCCTTCCTTAGAAGCTGATTAAACCTCATTTTCTTAGTAACTGAGGTAACAGTGCCTCCCCCTGGAACTGTTGAAAGTCTGGGAGCTCACCCGTGTAACAGCCTAACACTGCCTGGTACATAGGAGGCACTCAGCAACCATTGCCTGTTCTAAGAGTTTTCTTAGTGACAATTAGTAAACTACAGGATTGTAAACCACAGCTGCACATCAGACACAACCACATTTTATCATGTTTCAGTAGTCTCTGTACTTACAAGCTTTTCTGTAAGGTTTTTCATATAATTGCAAATTTGAAGTTCTTTTTTTCTCACCTATTTTGTAATGACAATTTTTAAATGACAATTATATAAAGGTTTGATTAACAGAGCATAAAGCATTGTATTTATAGTTGCTTTCTTAAGATAGATTTCCAAAAAGTGATATCACTAGATGAGACGTAAAAAACATCTCTGTGGTTCTCGAAAGATGGTGCTGAATTTGTTTGTGGAGGGGCATTCGCATCCCCCAGCTAGGGGGGGCCCAGGGGTGTGGCAAACGTCTCCCTCCTAAGTCAGTGACAGGTGTTGCTAATCAATCACGCTCTCTCTGGGTCCACTGAACCTGAAGACAGGCTTGTAATGGTTCTCAGCATACCACCCAGGTAAAACAAACTGAGCAGTTTGTACATGCAAAGAAATGTCTTTGCTACGCCTGGTATAAATAAGCATTTGAACAATTTTACCAGCATTGGATATTTATTACTTAAAACAAACCAATGAAAAAGTTTGCCTATTTGATAAGCCAAAAAAGTGCTTCTTGCTTACTAATGAATTCTTCCCCCATATTTTTTTTAATGTAGATTTATTTATCTATTTATATTTTATTTTGGCCGTGTTGGGTCTTCGTTGCTGCACGCGGGCTTTCTCTAGTTGCGGCGAGCAGGGGCTGCTCTTCATTGCGGTGCGTGGGCTTCTCATTGCAGTGGCTTCTCTTGTTGCAGAGCACGGGCTCTAGGCATGTGGGCTTCAGCAGTTGTGGCACATGGGCTCAGTAGATGTGGGTCGCGGGCTCTAGAGCGCAGCCTCAGTAGTTGTGGCGCACAGGCTTAGTTGCACCGCAGCATGTGGGACCTTCCCAGACCAGGGCTCAAACCCGTGTCCCCTGCCTTGGCAGGCGGATTGTTAACCACTGCGCCACCAGGGAAGCCCCCCCCCCCCGCCCATATGCTTTTAAAGTTCCTTGTGTGTAATCTAGGCCTTTTGCCCATTTTAGCTATTGTGTCTTTGTGCTTGTTCTTTCTGATTTGCCTGAACTCTCTCCTTTTCTTAAAGTACGCATTTCTGAAAGATTCATGTTTTTCATTTTAAAGCAATACTTAGCTCATTAAAAACAATTTCTATTTTACAGAAAGGTAGATCTCCTACTCCTTCTGCCTTGCTGCCACTCGTGCCCCCAATACACCATGAACACCATTAATGTTTTGGTTTGTTTTCTTATAATTTAAAAATAATTGCCAGGTTTATGAAAGTGCTTGCCTCTAGGGAGTGGTGGGGAAGAGGTCTAGTTCTCACGGTACCTCTGTTCTTTTTCACCTATTTATGCATGTGGCTGTAAGGTGTTCATAGTTTTCAAATAGATGTGATCATTCCATGTGTGCAGTAGCATATTTTTTCCACCCTGTTGTACACCTTACAGACTGCTCTATCACCCTCTTGTCAGTCGTTTTCACTTTGTTAATAGCTGCACAGTATACCCAGAGCTTTATCTGTGTGGCCCTCCCTCTTGCGAGGGTCCAGCCACCGCAGGGGGTCTTCCAGGTCCCGACAGAGAGGGGTAAGGGACTGAATAGCACCGCTAGTATGGGGTCAGAAGGACCAAGACAACTGATGGTTGCAAGGCGCTTTATTTAGAATCTACTGAATCTTATATAGACAGAAGAGGAACTCATTATTAGACAATGAACCCATAGAATTGCTTATCATCTCAGTTCAGTCACCACCATGGACGTCAACAAGTTTACAAAGACCATCCTTGAACATTATCTTCCCTTAACCAGGCTCACACACAGCCCTGAGCCATAAGGAACAACCAGGACTCTCAGCTCCCTGAGGTCTCCTGGCCTGAGATAGCTTTGCTAATCTCTTTTACATTCCTGAGGCCTGGGACAAAGAGTGCGTTCCAAGTCAAGGGTAAGGGCTTTGCTTTTTGTGGGAGACATACTGTCTCCTCCAGGAGTTACCTCCGGCTAAGACTGCATGCCTCCCACACCCTCTGTTGTTTGAATGTTTAATTTAGTTCTGATTTTCCATAATTGTAAATGATACTGTAATGAACATTTTGGTACTTAAAATATTTTTTCTAAATTTAGGATTCTTTAAGATTTCGCCAATGGGGGATTACTGTGTCAGAAGGGGAATCATTGTTTTAAGGTTCCTGATACACACATCTAAGTTTTCCTCTGAAAGGGCACCAGTTTGCACTGCTGCAATTAACACATGATGGATGGTGTGTGTTCCACACATTCTCGCTAACATTGTGTATTAAGATCACTTTTCACTTTTGCTAATTGAATAAGGGAAAGGGCATCTAATTTTAATTGCATTTATTTAGTTTTTAAGGACGTTGAACATTTTCCTCTAAGCTTGTTAAGCAATTATATTTCTTCTCTTTGCATTGTCTATGTGGCTTTAATATCTTCCTATCAATTTGAAGTCTCTTTATGTAATAAAGATATTATTTGTCTTCATTTTGGCCATAAATGTTTTCCCCAGTTTGGCCTTTTCTTTGAATTATTTTTTTGACAAGGTTTCAATTTTTATATAGCTCAATTCTGATATCTTTTTTAAACCTAAAAAATCTAACCTTCTCTAAACATTAGTATTTTTTTCTGCAGTTTTTATTATTTGTAAAATATACTTTAACTATTATTGAATTTACTTTGATGTATTATGTGAAGATAAAAATTATCCCCCATTGTTAATTGCCCCAACATCAATTTTAGTAAATGATACATAGTCATAATTTATTTTATAATACAGTTCTGTATCTGGATCATCCACTTTGTTTCATTGTTTTGTCACCCTATTATATCATAGATCTGTATTCTTTTTAACTTTTATAGCCTCATATGAGTTTTCTATCACTGTGCCTTTAAGAAGTTTATTTATGTGTGTGATATTTATATGAGAAAAATGAATTTTGTTACTCTTCCAGATGAAAATTTGTTTAACAATTAAAAACAGCCTTTTGATGATTATTGAAGTGAATTTATAAATGAATTAGGAAGAATTAACATTGTTGCATTTAAACTTAGCATCCGGGAATATGATATTGTTCTTTTATGTACTCAAGCGTTTTTATCAGCCAGCAAAGTAAGTTCCCCTTAGTTATTCCTACATACTGTTGCAGTTGTAGGTTTCTTTGTGTAGGGTTTTTCTTTTTTGTTATAATTCTCAAAAAGCCAGCATCCCAGAAATGGGGTTACTTCAATGTTGCCCCACTACATGCATTCAAGCTAGCCAAACCCTACACTTCCAGCAGTTGGGGGCCGCAGATGCTCTTGAAGGAAAATGCAGAGAAGCATAGCAGTAAGTATGTGCATGCACACACACACACACACTTATGAATACCACCACCTCAGAAGGGTCAGCCAAATGCCCACCTGGGCCCCAGCTTTGAATCTCCTACCACTCTGGGTCTAGGGCTGGTGCCCAGACCATCTGATAGTCAGGTCTCCTCCAGGTGGGACCCTGAAGGAGGGATGAAGTACAGGTACATTGCCATGGTACCCAACCCACTTCACCCTTTCAGGTGAAGAGACCCATTTGGATTCATTGACTATAGGTGTGTGGGTTTTGTTTTTTTGTGTTTTGTTTTGGTTTGCATATTTTTTGTTGGTTTTTTGTGGGGTTTTTTTTTTGGTTGTTGTTTGTTTTTTGGCTGCACCACGCAGCTTACAGGATCTTAGTTCCCCGACTAGGGATCAAATCCACTCCCCCTGAAGGACTGCCAGGAAAGTTCCCCCCCCAACCCCGACCCATAATTTCTTTTTTTTTTTTTTTAACATCTTTATTGGAGTATAATTGCTTTACAATGGTGTGTTAGTTTCTGCTTTATAACAAAGTGAATCAGTTATACATATACATTCTCTTTTTAATATGGTATAAGATGTGTGTTTAATAAACCCAAAATCTTTAGTGTTTCTCTAAAGACGACAAAGTAGGTAAATTTAGACACGTTTAGCAATGAATGTTTCAGTATTTTTATCTTAACTGGAAATGATCTGGATATTCAGTGAATTCCCATCATTTAATTTAATTTAGGAAAACTCTAAAGTTTCAAGTTATCAAACATCTGGAGAAATTAATTTTAGGTAGACATACCATAAAACAATCATTTTTAAAGAATTCATGTAAAAATTTTAATCCCATTGATCTCTATTTCAATACCTATGAAAATATCATCATACCAAGTTAATTTTCTTGCTGACAAATTTTGTAACAAAGATAACATGAACTTACTGACTTTTAGTAAACCTAGGAACAATTAAAGTATTAATGCTGATGACCCTAAAGACATGTCTGTATTAATCAAAGCAACAACTTAAGCTTGTTTTCATTTATTAAAGAGTAATTCTGTATCACATGATCCTTTAAACATTTGGATTACTTTTTTGTTACATTTAAAAATACCTAATTCGTAAGTGCTTACTTTTAAGTCAGTAGAGCTCTTCTACAAATTCATGTTGATAATATCATCTGTAGGTAGAAACAGATCACGTTTATAACATACACAAACATACATACATCCAGATAGACACAGAGATCTCATAGTTTTCCTGCTTGAGTTTTAAAAGTCCATTTTTTTTAAGGTTTTAGTTTCTACTAATTGAGCCAAGGCTGTAGTCTCAGGCAGCAGTGGGCTGTGTTTGCATTTCAAGGACATGATAAGAGTTACAACTTCAAGCCTTCTCCTAGGAGTACTTTTCTCTCTGAGGGTCAGAATTTTGAAAAGATGTTTTATCAAGCGAGCTGTGTTTAACTGTGCATGCAAAAATCAGTTTTGGAATGTCAAAAAAAATTTCATCTTGGCCAATTTAGGGTTAGGTAAGTATCTAAGTATTGGCTCCATACCAGTTGTAGAAGCCAGCCGGAGCTCCAGTGGGTGGCTGCCTGTGCAGGAGCTGGGAGGCTTTAGAAGGACAATCTCCTGCTTTCTTTTAGTTTCATTTTACTATAAGGTGCACATCTAAATTTAAATTTCCAATTTTAAGCCACATTTTAAAAGTCAGCCAACCCATTTCACTCCAAAATTCCTTCCAGGCCTTCCTGCCTGGAACTTCCCCCAGGTCCTCTGCCTAGGAAACGTACCGGCACCCTCTTAAGACTCCAAGTCTTAAGATAACAGCTCAAATAAAAGTCGTGGACCATCACTTAATAATAAGGAGATCCAGGTATCAGGAAAAACTCACCAAATCACCTGAAGGGTGCTGTGAAGCCAGAGGGGCTCAAGGGGCCCATACTTGTTACAAGCGTGGTCTAAAGTAGACTCCAGGTGACCTCAGGTGGGTTCTTCTGATATCCTGCTGACTACGCCAAAGCAATGTTAATGAAAATAAAAATCTATAAAAGAATAGAAAAGTTTTATTTATTATAGAAAAGAGTTATTTTTATAAGCCAAACTGAGGGCTAACCTGAAAGCCATCTTCCCAGATTACTCTTGAGAAGCTGCTCCAGTTTTCAGCACAGTTTTATATATTGTCAGAACAAAGAACATTAAACAAGTCAGGGTTATATTTCTTCAATGTTTCAGGAAAAAAAAAACAGATCAGCACATACACCGAGTCAGTATGGCCTTGGCACCTGGGAAGGGAGTCTTTTATCATCAAAGGAGGACAAGGAAGAGAGGCACTTAATCTTTATTTTTAACATGGACATTCTTTACTTCTGGTCAGTGTGCCCTTAAATAATTAAAGCAGATGTACAACGTATATATGACAGGCCACAAACAGGCTATTAACGTATATATGACAGGCCACAAACGGGCTATTTTAAGTAGCATAACATTCAAGTTAACTCAGGTATAAGCCTGAATGACTTCCCTGTATCTCAATGTGTGAACATTTCTTTTATCAAGAGCCACCACAGGGCCCCGCATACTAGTGGACAGCCACCCCGGGATTTCCCCTGCAACATTCAGGATCACCCTGGAACCTTTGGGCCCCACATGCGAGCGTACAGCCCCCACAACTTTCCATTTCCCACCCTGTATTTCCCGACATCTTGGTGCTCACAGGAATTTCCTCGGTCTGCTGGCTGGCTCTGCCAGTTGTTGGGCTGCACCCCACAGGCCTACAAGGCCTGGACTTGCCCGGCCTCAAGCCCGAAGAAAGCCCGAAGTCAGCAACAGAGACATCAATGGTTTAATGGGTTGGGGCGCTTACACGTCTGAAGCAACACCCCACCGTCTGTGGCAGACCGCAGGCAGGATATGGCATCTTCACTCCCTGGCGAGGAAGGGGAGATTGCCAGTTATGGGGGAATTAACATCAGGTGGGCTCATTGGTTACCAGGGAAACCAGCAGAGCCGCACACCCCTCACAGCCCCTTTGATAAGAACAATCACCAGCTGGGGCTTGGGGCAAGTGTAGGAAAGTCAGTCATGTGTGTGAGTGTAGGTGATGCAGGCACTGGTCCAGCAGGGATGTAGAGAGAGCAAGAAAACAGCCACCTTGAGTGGCCTGACCATACAGTATGCCTTCTAGGATTCTGTCCTGATTCATGGATGACAATGCCACTAAGTGGGGTGAAAACTGGGGGAGATGCAGGTGTGGAGGATTAACGAAGAGCTCTGTGTAGATGTGTGAAGTCTGAAGTACTTGCTACACGTCCATTCAATGTGATTCAACGACGGTCTACCCATTCACTTACCAATTGTTTATTGAGCTTCTATTATGTACAGGGAGAATCTGGTCTGGGTCAACTGTGTGCTGGAGCATGCTAGTACCAGCTCACAAGAGCTAATTGTTAAACATTCAAGAATGTTGCAAATCAGTCATTAAGCTATCAGTAGCTTGGCATTAGCTGTGGTGAGATTGTTTACACCGTGGAAATTGGCAAATGCTATTTTTATTTTCCAGAGAGTTGATTTATCAGCACCACAGTAAACAAGCCAAAGTAATATCTACCTTCATGCAGCTTTCATTCTAGTGTCGGGGACAAATTTTAAACAAATGATTACACAATAATTAAAATTGCAATGCATATTTTGAAGAAATGAGAGTATAGAAGGAAAAATGGTCTAAGTTGGCCAGCAGGGGGTGATAAGGAAGTGATGCTTGAACTGTGATCTGAAGGCTGAACACGTTTTAGCACAGGAAATCAGGATGTGTTCTATTGATGAGCTGTCATGGTTTGATTGGCAGTATCTTTTTCTTCCTTAGTGGAACATAAAATAATGGAGTATCTTTCAATGAATGGTGGTTTAGATTCACTAGCAGGTATTAATCTGATTCAGGAAGGGGTGTCTGAACTGGGTTTGTGGAGCCCAAAGATTCCAGGCTGGTGCTGCAGAAATGACCATGGAGATAGGAAACCACCAAGGCTCAGGAATCCCAGCCCCCGGACCCCAGCTCACACCAGAGAAGCTCTGATTTTTGTGTTTTGCTGTTCTGCTTCATATTCGTTCAGAAAAATACACATTGAACACCTAGTGTGTGCCAGACACTACGACACACAGGGGATACAGTACTGAGGAGACCAGAGCGCTGCCCTCATGGGGATTATATCTGAAGAAAGGGGATGGGGATTCGGGGCAGAACAAACAAACTGAATAACTTAGGTAATTTCAGAAGGATGATAAATGCAATGGAGGTAACAAAACAGGATGCAGGCATGGTGAGTCACCCAGAGGGGATCTGCTTTGGATGGCAGGGCCACAGAAGGTCGTTCGGATGAGGTGACCTTGGAGCTGATAGGGAGTTGGCCACTCAAGGGTCTGGGGGTTACACCAAGCGCCTAGATGTTTTTTCTGCCTCAGACAGTATATCTCAGGTAATCGTGGGAGTGACACCCATCACCTTTGCTGTATTCTATTTGCTAACGTTAAATCACAGTTTCCTCCCACACAAGGGGAAGGGGTTATACCAGGATGGGACTCACTGGTGTGTGCCTGCCAACCCCAGGAATCACCAAAGACTTGCCTGATGTGGCTGGCTGGTCACATGCCAATTTATGTCTCTCCCAGGGATTATGCATTTGATCAAGAGGTTGATGTTCTCAAGTAAAGGAGAGCTCTTCAACCCTCAAGGATATGTTGGTAGCACTGCAACCCTCTCCTAAAAACTCCCAAAGAAATGTCTCAACAAGGTAAGATTTTTTAAAGTCCTAGAGAAATACAATCCAATCTCTATCATTAAAAAGCAGAACCCCCCCCCAAAAAAGTAGAACCCCAAATGGTTCTGGAGCAAAATATTGGATCCTTTCTCAACCCTCTGAACTTTGGGTAGGTTGCCTATCCTATCTGAATTTCATCTTCCACGTGTAAAATGAAGAGAATTTTATAAAGAGTGATAGAGATAATGTATAAAAGTGACTAGTACAGGTGGCCTGGGAAAAAGGGAAGAATTGGAAGCATGACAATAGGTGGAATAAAAAATAGCAGCTTGGGGACTTCCCTGGTGGTGCAGTGGTTAAGAATCCGCCTGCCAATGCAGGGGACAGGGTTCGAGCCCTGGTCCGGGAAGATCCCACATGCCACGGAGCAACTAAGCCCGTGTGCCACAATGACTGAGCCTGCGCTCTAGAGCCTGTGAGCCACACCTACTGAAGCCCGTGCACCTAGAGCCCATGCTCCGCAACAAGCGAGGCCACCGGAATGAGAAGCCTGCGCACAGCAACGAAGAGCAGCCCCCGCTCGCTGCAACGAAGACCCAATGCAGCCAAAAATAAAATAAACAAATTTATTTTTTTAAATGGTGGCTCATCAAGAGATCAGATGTGGAGGAGTGATTAAAAAATAGTAAATATTGTTCTCTCCATTTTTTTCTGGAGCTTTATCTGAGCACATGGCAACCCAGCTGGAGACAACATTTCCCAGCGTCCCTTGCAGGTCAGAGTGGCCATGTGACTAAGCAGTGGCCAATGGGAAGTCAGCAGAAGTGATGGGTGCAACTTCCAGGTCACATCTGAAAAGCACTCTCCTTGCCCTCTGCTTCCTCTGTCTTCCTTCCTGCAGCTGGACTGTGGATGAGTTGCTAGTGAGCCTTCTCCTACCACATGGATAAGGAGACTGTATGGGATGGTACAGCAATGAGACGGGAGGAACCTGGTCTCAGGATGACTTTGTGGTGTAGAGACACCCATGTTTACAGGAAAGAGAAAAAAAAACCTTCTGTATTATTTAAGCCACTGTTGTTTGGTCTGTTAAAGCAGCTGAACCCAAAACCCAACCAATACAGTGCTATCAGTTAAACATTACAGAAAGAAAAAAGTATCCCTGATGTTCTCTTAGGAAAGAGCCACATGAAGACCATGTCTCTGCAAGTACAATATGGACTATTTTTCTTCCAGAATAGTTGCTTCTTCTGATGAACTCACTGACTTGCATTTCAGACAAATATTAGATGGAAAATGTGTACCACTAAGCATTAGAATCATTTTGAGCAGGCCAAGGTGTGGTCACTTGTGGGAGGTCCATGGAAATGGATGAGCTGAGCAGAAAGTCCCCTAGTGGACTCATAACTCCAGGATACAGGGTCATTGGTGGGCTTTGGGATGAAATGACCCCTCACTACAGTTGTCGTTCAGTACCCACCAGGATACCAGAATGGATGCTCAAGTCCCATAGTCCACCCTCCATACCCACAGGTTCTGCATTCATGGGTTCGACCAACCAGGGATTGTAAACAGAGTACATGATCCACGGTTGGTTGAATTCGCAAATGTGGAACCCGTGAATACCGAAAGTCAACTGTATTTTAAATTATTCTCTCCCTCTTTCTACCTTCCCCTGTGTATGTACAGTACCATTTGCCTAAATTAAATGCACCTTGGACACGTCTCCATTTTATCCAGCTGCCTATTGGGGCTTCCTGCATGAATCGTCATCAACGTTGTTGTCAACTTTTTGGGCCACCCAGTGTGTTCCTGGTGGTCTCTGGAGACATTAACACCTCCACTATGACCACAAGGAAAATCCTGTGAGGCTGGATTTCTGGGTCACTCCATGTCCTAAGGTGGCACCTGAAGATACAGCTTCCGCAGGGACCCCTTCATGTCCTTGTTCCTCAGGCTGTAGATAAGCAGATTTAGGGTGGGCATGAGGATGCAGCAGAAGACGGCAGCCAGGCGCCCTTGCCATGGGGAATAGCGCACAGTGGGCTGCATGTAGGCAGAGCTGCCAGTACCGTAAAACAGGAGGACGGTGGCCAGGTGGGAGGAACACATGGAGAAGGCCTTCCAGGGGCTGGCTGCTGAGCGGATCTGAACCACCGTGGCCAAGATGCGCACATAGGACAGGACACTGAGGCTGAAGCAGCTGATGATGACGCAACCGCTGGCTGCAAATCCCGCAATGTTGTGGACACCTGTGTTGGCACAAGCTAGGCTCATGAGTGGCGGAATGTCACAGAAGTGGTCAATCACGTTGGGGCCACAGAAGAGCAGGGAGAAGGTGTTGGTTAGGGGAAGGCAGAGAAGAGGAGCCCGCTGCCCCAGGCCGCTGCCACGGAGACGCAGGTCCGGGGCCTCATGGCTGCCCCATACACCAGGGGCCTGTAGGTGGCCAGACAATGGTCATAAGCCATGGAGGTGATGAGAAAACACTCTGTGGACTCCAGGCAGACAAAGGCAAAGAGTTGGGACGTGCACACATGGAGGGAAATCTGCCCCGAGCCCAGCAGGGTGGCCACCAGGGCCTGGGGCAGGGTGGTGGACACGGATCAGATATCCACCAAGGAGAGGTGTTTGAGGAAGAAGTACATGGGCGTGTGCAGGCGGGCGTCCATCGTCACGGCTGCCACCATGGAGATGTTCCCCAGAAACGCGGCCAGGTAAACCAGAAGGAAGGCAGCAGCGCTGAGCATCTGTATCTCAGGCACCGCTGAGAAACCCGGAGGAAGAAAACAGGCACTGCCTTGAGATTGGTCATGTTGTGTCTTCGGAAAAGCTCGTGAATGGCAGGGGATGCTCAAAAAGCAGTGCATGGGGCTTCCCTGGTGGCGCAGTGGTTAAGAATCAGCCTGCCAATGCAGGGGACACGGGTTTGAGCCCTGGTCCGGGAAGATCCCACATGCTGCAGAGCAGTGAAGCCCGTGCTCCACAACTACTGAGCCCATGCGCCACAACTACTGAAGCCCACGCACCTACAGCCGGTGCTCCACAACAAGAGAAGCCACCGCAAAGAGAAACCACCGCAAAGAGAAGCCCATGCACCGCAACGAAGACCCAACACAGCCTAAAATAAATAAATTTATTTTTTAAAAAAAGTAAAGGAATACTCATGACTCTCTTTATAAAGCACTTTCTCGTCTGTTGCCATCTTTAATATCCATAAGGACTAAGGACCTCCTGGGGATAGATTTCACCTCCATTTTACAGATAAGATAATGGAGGCTTATAAAGGTTGAGTATCTTGTCAATGATCAGAGATGTAGTAAGTAGTGTTAAATTTTCCGTTTCCAGTTTTGCAATTTCCCAATTGCTCCTTGCTGGCGCTCAGAACAAGAGTCAACCTACAGCAAAGTAGCATTGGCTCTAGGGGCCCTAACTGTATATTCTCTCCCCCTTTGATCAATTTATTTCTGCATGGATCATGGTATCTACAAACCTGTTTCTTTCTTACATAGATGGAGAGGTCTCTGGACTAGGGCAATATGTCCAGAGTGCAAAAGTTTATCCTGCTGGGTTCACCTGCCAGGCAAGTCATAAGCATTGTGCTGTTTGCCATCTTCCTGACTCTCTACCTGTTGACTCTCCTGGAGAACACGCTCATCATTTCCCTTGTCTGCAGTCCTGGTGAGCTCTGAAAGCCCATGTACTTCTTCCTGGGCAACCTGAGCTGCCTGGAGACGTGCTACATGTCAGTGACCATGCCCAGCTTGCTCGTGGGGCTGAGGTCCAGTGCATGCCATGTGCCCTTCACAGCCTGCATAATTCAGCTTTTTTTTTTTTAATTGACCCTTTTATTTATTTATTTATTTTTAATTAATTTATTTATTTATTTAATTTTGGCTGTGTTGGGTCTTCGTTTCTATGCGAGGGCTTTCTCTAGTTGCGGCAAGTGGGGGCCACTCTTCATCGCGGTACGCGGGCCTCTCACTATCGCGGCCTCTCTTGTTGCGGAGCACAGGCTCCAGACGCTCAGGCTCAGTAGTTGTGGCTCACGGGCCTAGTTGCTCCGCGGCAGGTGGGATCTTCCCAGACCAGGGCTCGAACCCGTGTCCCCTGCATTGGCAGGCAGATTCTCAACCACTGCGCCACCAGGGAAGCCCAATTCAGCTTTTTTTATTCATCTCTCTCACTGGCACCAAGTGCACCCTCCTGGCCTCCATGACCTACGACCACTATGTGGCCGTCTGCCACCCACACACTACCTGCTGCTCCTGAGGCCCCAGATCTGCCTGGGTTTAGCTTTGTCCTCATGGCTTGGTGGGCTGCTGGTCTCGGTGGTCAAGATATCATGCGTCGCCAGCCTGTCCTACTGTGGCCCCAATGTCCTCAACCAATTTTTCTGTGATGTCTCCCCTCTGCTCAACCTGTCCTGCACCCACGTGACCCTGACGGAGCTGGTCGACTTCATCTCTGCCATGTCATCTGCGGGACCCTGCTAGTTGCTCTGGCCTCGTATGCGGCCATCAGGAGGGCTGTGCTCCAAATGCCTTCGGCTGCTGCCGGCAGCAAAACCCTCCACCTGCGCCTCCCACCTGATTGTGGTGGACATCTTCTGCTCAGTGCTTCTCTTCACGTATTCCCGCCCCAGCCGTGTTGAACCCACTGACCTCAACAAGTTGCTGTCCGTCATCTACACGGTGGCCACGCCCATGTGCTGCCTGATCTAGTCTACTGCCTTCGGAACAAGGAGGTCCGCGCAGCGCTGCGGAAAACCCTCCCCCAGCGCCGAGTCTCTTCAGCGAGAACTGACATTTCCTGCTCCTGATTTTTAACACTTTCGTGGCCAAAACACGTGCACAGCTTTCAAAGGCAAATAGAAATCCGGAGGAAAATATTTGCAACATAACGTATAAAGACTTCTTTAAATAAAGGAGAAAAATATGAAGACCTCCACCGAGAGAAAAACCAAAAGGAAAATGGTCATGAACAGGAAGGCTATTGAAGGAAACATGTAAGTGGCTGATAACCTACAAAAAAGATGTGCACGCCCTCTAGTAATACAAGAAATGGAAATTTACTCCTTGCCCACTGTAAAAAAAAATGTATAATACAAAATTTAAGTACAAGAATTTTTATTGCAACACTGTGAGATTTGGAATAAACATTATTTTATTGGAAATTTTTGCAAATAACTCAAATGTCCACCAAATTATTTAAATATGTTATATTATATACATAGTGTGAAATAACAGGCATTCATTAAAGACATTAAACCAGACTTGCAGATGCTGCCATGGGGAGACGGTAGGTTGTTTAGTTAAAAATGAAAGAAGCAGTATAAGAGTATGTCAAAGATTTGTAAAACAATAATAATAGACTAATTGCAGTAGTTATTTATGTTAATAACTAATAACCTAGAAAGGAATCTGAAAAGATATATATCAAAGAGTTATTAGCTATGTTTTTAGGCATGAGACCACAGGGGACTCATACTTTCTATTTTATACATTTGAATATTTTGCAATAAGCTTGTATTACCTTTATAATTGAATAAATATGCATTTTATAAGAGAAAACAAATTCAAAGAAAGACCTTCTATAGAATGACTTACTACCATACTAGCATATTTTTCATTTTTATTTTAAATAATAAAAATTCATGTTGGGGGACTTCCCTGGCGGTTCAGTGGTTAAGACTCCGTGCTTCCGCTACCAATGGCCACATAGGAGCGACTCATAGAAATGACCTGCATAGGAATGCAGGTCAGAGCAGGCAAGCTTGAGCAGGGCCAGGAGCTCACACAAGAAGTGGTTGATTACCTGGCAAGCACAGAACTCCAAGGGCATGGTTATCACAGGGACTACAGTCAACAGGAAGCCTGAAGTCCATGAGGTCCCAGCCAACAGGCTACGAAGTCGGGGCCCCATGCATACTGAGTAGTGCAGGGGGTCACCAATGGCCACACAGCGATCATAGGCCATGGCAGCCAGCAGGAGACACTCCACAACACCCAGGTACTGTCCTGCAGCCATCTGGGCCAAGCACTGTCCTAGCAAGATGATAGGGATGGTCGCCAAGCAGTTGACCAGCATCTGGGGCACACTAGATGTGGTGTAACACATGTCCAGGAAGGACAGTTTACTGAGGAAGAAGTACATGGGCATGGAGAGCTGAGGATCGTAGTAGCAGGATAAGGCTGTTCCCAAGAAGGGTGACGACATAGGACATGAGGAGCAGGCAGAAGAACATGGTCTGAACCCGTGGGTACTGGGACAGCCCAAGCAGAATGAAGTAAATCTTCTTTGTGCTATTCTGGATGTCCATGCTCCTTCTGAAACTTAGCTGGGTGGGAAAATATGGGTCATCTTGAGTTAGTTGTTCAGAAACTGACAGCTTCATATAAGTACGGTTTGACTCTTTCAAGGCACAAACTCTAGTGGGTTCCTTGGCACTGCTGCTCAGATCACTGCTCCTTTACCCTGCATTGCTATGTCCCTTGGTGGGAATGTTGCTTAATATAATCCACCATTCAGCATCCCTCATTGACTCATCCTATCATATAATCATTCATTGATTCATGGATTGCTGGATTGTTGGATGGATTGGGTCAATCATTCATTGACTCTTTTACATGTTGGCTAGTGGATTATTTCATTCATGCATTTCTACTTGAGTCATTTATTCGTAAATCCATTTATGGTTTGATTCATTCATCGTTTCTTTTTTAAAAAAAAAATACAGGTAATTTTTTTTTTTTAATGTGAACCATTTTTTTTAAAGTCGTTATTGAATTTGTTACAGTATTGCTTCTGTTTTACGTTTTGGTTTTTTGGCCGCAAGGCATATGGGATCTTAGCTTCCCGACCAGGGATGGAACCAGTGCCCCCTGCATTGGAAGGCGAAGTCTTAACCACTGGACTGCCAGGAAGTCCCCATTCATCCTTCCTTTAGTAGATTCATTCACTCATTCAACAAATATTTTTGAGCAGCTACTAACTCAGTCCAGACTCTATCCCAGGCAATGGAACTACAATAGTGAGCAAGGAGAATAGGCTCTGCTCTCAAGGAATTGGCAGCCTAAAGACAAATTTGAAGAGTAGCACTAGTATGTTCAGTCTGGCTCTCATCTATGCTTTAATTGGATCACTTCTTAGATGTGAAAACATTTAAAATCATGTAGAGATTGGGATGTGGACCTGCCCTCTTCGGATGAGGATTCTCTCTAGCTCACCACAGTCTCCAGGACAGCTGCCATTTATCATCTTCCTAAAGCTGTAGAACTTTTCCTTCCGGACTGATTCACCTATGGATAGATCTCCCTGGAGTCCATATTGGAATTTATGAGTCATCATCTAACAGCAAGTGTGGGATATAGAGATGGCTTTCTTCCCTCCTACTTCACTCATTTAATTCCTTAAATGAACCAACTAAAATTTTTTAGGTTTCAAATTAATATACATAAAACGGATATTCTTGGTCTACACTTCTATGTGTTTTAACATATTTAGATTCCTGTAACCACAACCAGAATGGAGATAGTGTTGTATAAGACCTCGGCTGTCACTATAGCCCAGGTTTAAATCCTAGCTCTGTCCTTTAGTAGCTGTGCAAACTTGGAAAAGCTCACTCAGAATACTGAGATCATCTGTAAAATGGGAATCATTAAAGAATCTCCCTCACAGCAATGTTGGAACGATTACAAGCAATTATGGTTAAGAAGTAACAAGCACAGCCACCAGAAAACTACTAGAGCTAATCAATGAATTTGGTAAAGTTGCAGGATACAAAATTAATGCACAGAAATCTCTTGCATTCCTATACACTAACAACGAAAGATCAGAAAGAGAAATTAAGCAAAAAGTCCCATTCACCATTGCAACAAAAAGAGTAAAATACCTAGGAATAAACCTACCTAAGGAGGTAAAAGACCTGTACTCAGAAAACTATAAGACACTGATGAAAGAAATCAAAGATGATATAAACAGATGGAGAGATATACCATGTTCTTGGATTGGAAGAATCAATATTGTGAAAATGACTATACTACCCAAAGCAATCTACAGATTCAATGCAGTCCCTATCAAATTACCAGTGACATTTTTTACAGAACTAGAACAAAAAATCTTAAATTTTGTATGGAGACACAAAAGACCCTGAATAGCCAAAGCAGTCTTGAGGGAAAAAAACAGAGCCGGAGGAATCAGACTCCCTGACTTCATACGATACTACAAAGCTACAGTAATCAAGACAATATGGTACTGGCACAGAAACAGAAATATAGATCAATGGAACAGGACAGAAAGTCCAGAGATAAACCCACACACCTATGGTCAACTAATCTGTGACAAAGGAAGCAAGGATATACAATGGAGAAAAGACGGCCTCTTCAATAAGTGGTGCTGGGAAAACTGGACAGCTACATGTAAAAGAATGAAATTAGAACACTCTCTAACACCATATACAAAAATAAACTCAAAATGATTAAAGACCTAAATGTAAGACCAGATACTATAAAACTCTTAGAGGAAAACATAGGAAGAACACTCTTTGACATAAATCACAGCAAGATCTTTTTTGATCCACCTCCTAGAGTAATGGAAATAAAAATAAACAAATGGGACCTAATGAAACTTAAAAGCGTTTGCAAAGCAAAGGAAACTACAAGCAAGATGAAAAGACAACCCTAAGAATGGGAGAAAATATTTGCAAACGGATCAACGGACAAAGGATTAATCTCCAAAATATATAAACAGCTCATGCAGCTCAATATTATAAAAACAAACAGCCCAATCCAAAAATGGGCAGAAGACCTAAATAGACATTTGTCCAAAGAAGACATACAGATGGCCAAGAAGCACATGAAAAGCTGCTCAACATCACTAATTATTAGAGAAATGCAAATCAAAACTACAATGAGGTATCACCTCACACCAGTTAGAATGGCCATCATCAGAAAATCTACAAACAACAAATGCTGGAGAGGGTGTGGAGAAATGGGAACCCTCTTGCACTGTTGGTGGGAATGTAAATTGATACAGCCGCTATGGAGAAGAGTGTGGAGGTTCCTTAAAAAACTAAAAATAGAACTACCATATGACCCAGCAATCCCACTACTGGGCATATACCCAGAGAAAACCATAATTCAAAAAGACACATGCACCCGAATGTTCATTGCAGCACCATTTACAATAGCCAGGTCAGGGAAGCAACCTAAATGCCCATCGACAGACGAATGGATAAAGAAGATGTGGCACATATATACAATGGAATATAACTCAGACATAAAAAGGAACAAAATTGGGTCATTTGTAGAGACGTGGATGGATCTAGAGACTCACATACAGAGTGAAGTAAGTCAGAAAGAGAAAAATATTGTATATTAACACATATATGTGGAACCTAGAAAAATGGTATGGATGAACCGGTTTGCAGGGCAGAAATAGAGACACAGATGTAGAGAACAAACGTATGGACACCAAGGGGGGAAAGTGGGAGGGGGGTGGTGGTGGGATGAATTGGGAGATTGGGATTGACATATATACACTAATATGTATAAAATAGATAACTAATAAGAACCTGCTGTATAAAAAAAATAAATAAAATTCAAAAATTAAAAAAAAAAAAGGAAACAAGCACAGAGGCTGAAACATTGTAGATGCAAAATGAAGGCAAATCTGGGCTTCCCTGGTGGCGCAGTGGTTGAGAGTCTGCCTGCCAATGCAAGGGACACCGGTTCAAGCCCTGGTCCGGGAAGATCCCACATGCCTCGGAGCAACTAAGCCCGTGTGCCACAACTACTGAAGCCCTCGTGCCTAGAGCCCGTGCTCCGCAACAGGAGAAGCCACGGCAATGAGAAGCCCGTGCACCGCAACGAAGTGTAGCCCCTGCTCTCCGCAACCAGAGAAAAGCCTGCGCGCAGCGACAAAGACCCAACGCGGCCAAAAATAAATAAATAAATAAATAAATAAATTTAAATTTAAAAAAAGAGAGAGAGAATGTGAAAGTTTTTCAAGCTCAAACTCTTCTTAAAACCATGTGCCCTCTAAAATATACATATATCGAAACTAACACAACGTTGTAAATCAACTATACTCCAGTAAAATTTTTTTAAAAAGATAAAAGACCAAAAAAAAAACATATTATGTTCTAAAGGAAGAAGGAAAAGTAAATTCAAAATCAATAAAACTCTTAGAAGATGGTAGAAGACACATTGCTTTGGGGTCTGTTTAGACTTGGAAACAAGCGCAACTGGTTTAATTATATGAAAACTAAGCACTCTATCACACACACACAGTGAAAGGACTGAAAAGTCAAGCTATAGTGTGGGAAATTCTTTGTAACACATATATTTGAAAAAGAGCGCATATCTTGAACACAGAAATAACGTCTATAAAGCAAAAAGAGGGAATTCCCTGGTTGTCCAGTGGTTAGGAGTCTGTGCTTCCACTGCTGGGAGCCCAGGTTCGATCCCTGTTCGGGGAACTAAGATCCCACAAGCTGCGGGGCGAAGCAAAAAAAAAAAAAAAAAAGCAAAAAGAGGGGAAAATACTTCAGAAGAAAACAGTGGGGAAGAAACTTAAACTAGCCCATCAGAAAGAAGAATATTGAACTGCCATTCAATAGATGAAAAAATACACAAACTCATTAGCAATCAGGAAAATGCAAAAGAAAAACATAATGAGATACAACTACAAACCTCATATACAGCTAACACCAAACCGTGCTTACTGCCAAGTTTTGGAATGGGAAATAGACGGAAATACTCATTCACTACTGCTGGGGGTGTAAATCGGTCAACTGTGGCAATAAACTTGGCAGTATCTACTAAAGGTTAACACACACAAATTTATGACAAAGCAGTTCCACTCCTACATGTGTATTTAGGGGTAATGCATGGACTTGAGCACCCAGACACGTACGAGAATATTTATAGCAGCATCAAACCAGAAACCACACAAATGTCCATTAACACCAAAATATGAGAAAAATTTAACCAAAAACAAACGCAATGAGAAAAAAAAGAAAAGAAAAAATAAAATAAATTAAAAATGTCACATTCTTGAGATAAAATTTCATTGTAAAAAGATGGACCTAAATGATGGGGGGGAAAAAAGCAATGAAAATGACCAAATGACACCTACCTGCAACAACATAGTTAAATCTCACAAATGTGTTGAACGAGATATCCAGAAACATATAGTGTACGAAGCCACGTATATAAAGTTCAACAGCAGCTAAAACAAATTATACTGTTAGACACCAGTATTGTACTCATGTCTGGGGGGAAGCAAGAGGGTAGTGAGGAAAGGAATCAAGAAAAAGTCTTTGAACATAAGAAAATGTATGATTTTACTAGACAGGGGTACGGTTATATGTTAAATATTATTCGTTGCATTGTAAAATCTTGTCCTGTGTACTTTTTCTACATGCGTTATTTTTCACACACACAAACATTTTTTTAATTAAAAAAAAAAAAAAAGCCTGTTTACTTTCCTACGATTCAATGGCGCCATCTAGCGACCTCACAGGCACTTCATGAACTCAAAAGCATTCCCTAAAATTGAAACAGAAAATAACCGAGATACTTTTGTTGCTTCGTATTTTTAAGGGTTTTTTGTTTAATATGACTTTCCCCCCAAATTATGATAATCATGCACACGGCCTTGGAAGTCTGTAGAGCTTTGGATATACAGCACAATATTCTGTGGGATTCCTGCAGCCCTGGCGTGGACGTGGCTTGGGGATGGAGTTAGGCTGGGTTTCACATCCCCACATCTCCTCGGACGGTGCCTACCGGCAGCGTGAAATATGCACACCGTGCCCAGCAGTCCTGACTGTCAGCGAGGTCCTCGGAGCATCTGCCCCCGACAGATGAGAACGCTGGGCTCAGAGACGGGAGGGTTCCCGGCTGTCTGGTCCTGAGCCCCTGTTCCCCGCGTCAGCCCCCCATCCTGCCCCCGAACATCCAAGGAAAGGTAAACTGGGCCACCTCCAGTAATACCTGCTACACACCTGCTTTTTCTGTCCTCAGACATCGACCCTCTCATCTTCATTGTCACTGGATTCCTGTTTCCCTGATAAAAGTAGCAACAAGAAGAGAATATTTTAATAATTTCATAGGAAATCAGGAACAGTTGTTATCTTTTCTCTTTGGATCTTTTCAATTCCCAGTGAGAAATATGCACCATCAGAAACCCAGAAACTTAGCTCCATTCTTTGTGCCATCGTCCTAAGAGTTTACATTCCGATGGGGGAACATGCAGTAATGAAATAAGCAGACAAGAGAAGCATCAGGTTTGTGATGGAAACAAGGCAGAGGTGTGCACGGAGGGCCTCTGGGGATGGTAGTCAGGGTGGACTTCCCTGAGGAGGTGACCTCTGGCCAGAACCCTGAATGGAGACAGGAAAGAACCACATAAGGACTCAGGGGAGGAGGGACGGGAGGAACAGCGGGTGCAGAGATCCTGAGGTTGGTTCTTTGAAGAGGCAGAGAAGCCGGTGTGGCTGGAGCCCAGTGACCAAGGGGGAGATAAAGTCAGCAGGGCCTGGCTGGCCACAGAAGAATTTGAGTTTTATTCTGAGCAAAGAAAGAAGCCCCTGTGGGGTTTAATCTGACTTGTACCTTAACTTCATTTCCTCTGAACATTTCTTTTGTCTGCTGAGTGGAGACTTGAATGGGACTGAAGGGGATTGGAGCGGACAGGAGACAAGGGAAGGGGGTCTTGGGGATTCAGGTGAGACACCTGAATGAGACACCTGGATGAGGTAATGGGGAAGGTGGAAAACACCAAGAACATTGGCCGCTTCTAATCCTGCCTCAGACGTCTGTGCAGGGAGATTACAGATAGTGTAAAGAGAGCTTGGTCTGTGGGACCTCGGGCAGCAGCAGCCACCCCTGGAATCATGGAGTTGGGGTCCCTGGGGAGATGTCTGCTGGGAAGTTCACCTCAAACCTCTCACCCCAGCTGCGGGGGAAGGGTTAGGAATTCCTAACATGAGCTGCAGGGGAGGGGATGGACCTAACTGCCCCCCCCCCCAACAAATCACTGTGTATGTTCTTTCTCTCAATTCCTGAATTCCTTTCTCTAAGTCAAGCTTCCTCCTGCAGATTACCACGGCCACCAGGACATTCCATCCTCTTCAAGATGTCTTTGATACACGTGTACGATATTCTGGGAGATGTGAAATTATAGAGATGACAACCATATTGGTTGTTGACAGGGGTTAGGGGAAGAGACAGGAAGTGACTATAAAAAGGGGAAATGAGGGGGGATTTGGAGGTGGTGGAGTCATTCTGCATCCTGATTGTGGTGGTGCTGGCAGTATTGAATCTATGCATGTGTTAATACTCATAGAACAATACAGCAAATAAAGTCAACATTTTTAGAAAGTGTTGTTTCAATACTGGCAGCCATTAAAAAAATATGTTGCAGAAAAAGTCTTAATGACAAAAAAAAATAGTTCCTGGTATGTGTAGTTAAGTGAAAAAAAACCGAGATTACCAAATGCTATACACTGTATAATCTCTTTTTTTTTTTAACATCTTTATTGGAGTATAATTGCTTTACAATGGTGTGTTAGTTTCTGCTTTATAACAAAGTGAATCAGCTATACATATACATATACCCCCATATCTCCTCCCACTTGCGTCTCCTTCCCACCCTCCCTATCCCACCCCTCTAGGTGGTCACAAAGCACTGAGCTGATCTCCCTGTGCTATGCAGCTGCTTCCCACTAGCTATCTATTTTACATTTGGTAGTGTATATATGTCCATGCCACTCTCTCACTTCGTCCCAGCTTACCCTTCCCCCTCCCCGTGTCCTCAAGTCCATTCTCTATGCCTGCGTCTTTATTCCTGTCCTGCCCCTAGGTTCTTCATAACCATTTTTTTCTTTTTAGATTCCATATATATATGTTAGCATATGGTATTTGTTTTTCTCTTTCTGACTTACTTCACTATGCATGACAGACTCTAGGTCCATCCACCTCACTACAAAAAAACTCAATTTCATTTCTTTTTATGGCTTAGTAATATTCCATTGTATATATGTGCCACATCTTCTTTATCCATTCATCTGTCGATGGACACTTGGGTTGCTTCCATGTCCTGGCTATTGTAAATAGAGCTGCAATGAACATTGTGGTATATGACTCTTTTTGAATTATGGTTTTCTCATGGTATATGGCCAGTAGTGGGATTGCTGGGTCGTATGGTAGTTCTATTTTTAGTTTTTTAAGGAACCTCCATACTGTTCTCCATAGTGGCTGTATCAATTTACATTCCCACCAACAGTGCAAGAGGATTCCCTTTTCTCCACACCCTCTCCAGCATTTATTGTTTGTAGATTTTTTGATGATGGCCATTCTGACCGGTGTGAGGTGACACCTCATTTTAGTTTTGATTTGCATTTCTCTAATGATTAGTGATGTTGAGCATCCTTTCATGTATTTGTTGGCAATCTTTATATCTTCTTTGGAGAAATGTCTATTTAGGTCTTCTGCCCATTTTTGTATTGAGTTGTTTGTTTTTTTGATATTGAGCTGCATGAGCTGCTTGTATATTTTGGAGGTTAATCCTTTGTCAGTTGCTTCATTTACAAATATTTTCTACCATTCTGAGGGTTGTCTTTTCATCTTGTTAATGGTTTCCTTTGCTGTGCAAAAGCTTTTAAGTTTCATTAGGTCCCATTTGTTTATTTTTGTTTTTATTTCCATTTCTCTAGGAGGTGGGTCAAAAAGGATGTTGCTGTGATTTATGTCATAGAGGGTTCTGCCTATGTTTTCCTCTAAGAGTTTGATAATGTCTGGCCTTACATTTAGGTCTTTAAACCATTTTGAGTTTACTTTTGTGTATGGTGTTAGGAAGTGTTCTAATTTCATTCTTTTACATGTAGCTGTCCAGTTTTCCCAGCACCACTTATTGAAGAGGCTGTCTTTTCTCCATTGTATATTCTTGCCTCCTTTTTCAAAAATAAGGTGACCATATGTGCATAGGTTTATCTCTGGGCTTTCTATCCTGTTCCATTGATCTCTGTTTCTGTTTTTGTGCCAGTACCATACTTTCTTGATTACTGTAGCTTTGTAGTATAGTCTGAAGTCCAGGAGCCTTATTTCTCCAGCTCCATTTTTCTTTCTCAAGATTGCTTTGGCTATTCGGGGTCTTTTGTGTTTCCATACAAATTGTGAAATTTTTTGTTCTAGTTCTGTGAAAAATGCCAGTGGTTGTTTGATAGGGATTTCACTGAATCTGTAGATTGCTTTGGGTAGTATAGTCATTTTCACAATGTTGATTCTTCCAGTCCAAGAACATGGTATATCTCTCCATCTGTTTATATCATCTTTAATTTCTTTCATCAGTGTCTTATAGTTTTCTGCATACAGGTCTTTTGTCTCCTTAGGTAGGTTTATTCCTAGGTATTTTATTCTTTTTGTTGCAGTGGTAAATGAGAGTGTTTCCTTTATTTCTCTTTCAGATTTTTCATCATTAGTGTATAGGAATGCAAGAGATTTCTGTGAATTAATTTTGTATCATGCTACTTTACCAAGTTCGTTGTTTAGCTCTAGTAGTTTTCTGGTAGCATCTTTAGGATTCTCTATGTATAGTATCATGTCATCTGCAAACAGTGACATCTTTACTTCTTCTTTTCCAATTTGGATTCCTTTTATTTCTTTTTCTTCTCTGATTGCTGTGGCTAAAACTTCCAAAACTATGTTGGATAATAGTGGTGAGAGTGGACAACCTTGTCTTTTTCCTGATCTTAGTGGAAATGGTTTCAGTTTTTCACCATTGAGAACGATGTTGGCTGTGGGTTTGTCATATATGGCCTTTATTATGCTGAGGTAACTTCCCTCTATGCCTACTTTCTAGAGGGTTTTTTTATCATAAATGGGTGTTGAATTTTGTTGAAAGCTTTTTCTGCATCTATTGAGATGATCATATGGTTTTTATTCCTTAATTTGTTAATATGGTGTATCACATTGATTGATCTGCATATATTGAAGAATTCTTGCATTCCTGGGATAAACTCCACTTGATCATGGTGTATGATCCTTTTAATGTGCTGTTGGATTCTGTTTGCTAGTATTTTGTTGAGGATTTTTGCATCTATGTTCATCAGTGATATTAGCCTGTAATATTCTTTCTTTGTGATATCTTTTTCTGGTTTTGGTATCAGGGTGATAGTGGCCTTGTAGAATGAGTTTGGGAATGTTCCTCCCTCTGCTATATTTTGGAAGAGTTTGAGAAGGATAGGTGTTAGCTCTTCTCTAAATGTTTGATAGAATTCGCCTGTGAAGCCATCTGGTCCTGGGCTTTTTTTGCTGGAAGATTTTTAATGACAGTCTCAATTTCAGTGCTTGTGATTGATCTGTTTATATTTTTTATTTCTTCCTGGTTGAGTCTCAGAAGGTTGTGCTTTTCTAACAATTTGTCCATTTCTTCCAGGTTGTCCATTTTATTGGCTTATAGTTGCTTGTAGTAATCTCTCATGATCCTTTGTATTTCTGCAGTGTCAGTTGTTACTTCTCCTTTTTCAGTTCTAATTCTGTTGATTTGAGTCTTCTCCCTTTTTTCTTGATGAATCTGGCTAATGGTTTATCAATTTTGTTTATCTTCTCAAAGAACCAGCCTTTAGTTTTATTCATCTTTACTATTGTTTTCTTCATTTCTTATTCATTTATTTCTGATCTGATCTTTATGATTTCTTTCCTTCTGCTAACTTTGGGGGTTTTTTGTTCTTCTTTCTCTAATTGCTTTAGGTGTAAGGTTAGGTTGTTTATTTGAGATGTTTCTTGTTTCTTGAGGTAGGATTATATTGCTATAAACTTCCCTCTTAGAACTGCTTTTGCTGCATCCCATAGTATCACCTATTTTTAAAACTGAGAAAAACCAGATGTTGACAGCAACATCCTTCATCCCAGAGAGAATGTGGAAATCACATAAATGGTCTTCAGTTGAGGATTCGCTAAATAAATGTAAGGTGTAATTTAGGTACTTGCCAACTTTGGACTTCTTTAACCAATAAGGGATAGAGAGTTTCAAGCCATACCTGGGAATACATTTTAGCATGGTAATAATTATGCGTGAACGGGGTTGACCCTGAAAGAAGAGGTCTGGAAACAACGTCACTTGAGGAGTAGTTGAAAGATCTTTGCATCTATTTTTTATAGAGGAGTGTGTGCAATTCCACTAGTGTGTGTGACCCCAGACTATATCCGATTCCTTATATTTATGTGTGTGTGTAATAAATTACCCAAAAAGTGAAGCTAATTTTCCACCCTTTCTTGCATCCACCTGTCTTGCAACATTTCCATTTTCCCACTCCTTGAATCTGGACTGTACCTGTAGTTTGCTTTGGCCAATAGAATGCTGTGAACATGGAAATGCATCCACGTGGAGCCTGGGACTCAAGTGGTTTTGCAGATTCTGCTCACACTCTTGGAACCCCACCCAGCTGCCATGTGGACAGGCTTGGGCTAGCCTGTTGGAGCAGAAATGAGCTGTCGCAGGTAAGGCCACCTCAAATGAGCCAGTCCCCAGTCAGCCCGCGGCTGACCAGTGATGCATGAGTGGGCCCAGAAAGACCAGAAGAACTGCTCAGCTGAACCCAGCCCACGGCTAACGAACTAAACCACAGCTGTTGTTTATAGCCTCTGTATTAGTTGCTAGGGCTGCCGTAACAAAGTACCATGGACCAGGGGGGCTTAGGAAAGAGAAATGTATTGCCTCACAGTTTTGGAGGCTGGAATTCTGAAACCAAGATATCAGCAATGTTGGTTCTTTCTGAGGGTCTTGAAGGAAGATCAGTTCCAGGCTTTTCTCCTTCCCTTGTGGATGGCCTGTGTCGCTTTACGTCATCTTCCTTCTATGCCTGCCTGGTTCTGTATCCAAATTTCGCCTTTTTATAAGGACACCAGTCCTATGGGATTAGGACCCACCCTAATGACCTAATTTTAACTTGATTTCCTCTGTAAAGCCCCTACCCCCAAATAACATTCTGAGATACTGAGGGTTAGGACTTCAAAATATCATTGGCGGTAGGGGATGGGAGGGAGACACAATTCAGCTCATAACAGGTTAATATAACTTTATAAAGAAAACTATTTTAAAACTCACATTTATCACTTATATGTGGAATCTTTAAAAAAAAAAAAATGACACAAATGGGAATTTTCCAGCGGTCCAGTGGTTAGGACTCAGCACTTTCACTGCTGGGGCCCAGGTTCAATCCCTGGTCAGGGAACTAAGATCCCACAAGCCGCATGGTGGCACGGCCAAAAAAACCCAAAAAAACAAAAACCACAAATGAACTTATTTACAAAACAGAAACAGACTCACAGACATAGAAAACAAACTTATGGTTACCAAAGGGGAAAGGGGAGGAAGGGATAAATTAGGAATTTGGGATTAGCAGATACAAACTACTATGTATAAAATAGACATACAACAAGGTCCTACTGTATGGCACAGGGAACTGTATTCAATACATTGTAATAAACTATAATGGAAAAGAATCTGAAAAAGAATATATATATTCAGTTTTATATATACATATGCAAATATATTTATATATAAATATATGTATATATAACTGAATCACACCAGAGACTAACACAAACTTGTAAATCAACTATACTTCAATAAAAAATAAAAACAAAAATATTTAAAGGAAAAGAACTTTGAGCTGTTTCCATTGTCCATTCTTTGAGAAAAATGTCCCCTCTCGTGATTTCAGCAAAGGGCGGACAAGTATCCATAAACCCTTAAGAGTGAAGATAATATTGGGTTGGCCAAAAAGTTGGTTCGGTTTTAAGTAAAAATAAGACACATTTTTCATTTTTCCCAGGAACTTTACTGAAAAAAATATTCATTAACTGAACAAACTTTTTGGCCAACCCAATTTATATCACTGTAGTAAAATCACCACTATTTTTCATTCAAGAAAAAATATTTTTTCTTGGTATAAATTGAACTATTTCTGCTTTTCTTTGGCAAAATCATACTTGGTGTTGTTGTCTCTCCAAAATGAGGCTAATTTTAGTTAAAAACCACCATGGACTTCTGCTTCTGGCCAAGTTGGAGTAACAGGGACCAGATTTTCCCTCCCTTATGAAACAACCATAAAAGGGGCAAAACATAGAACATAGTGCTTTTTAAGACAGTGCACATCAGGCTACGAAGGACAGTGGGACATGGGAAATGAATGAAGGGAGCCCTACAATTTCCCTGGCTTACTATCTTAAGAGCATTTCTAGGTCACGGTGCAGGGGGAGGAATCCAGGCAGAGCCCTGGGGACCCCCTGAGTTGAAGAGATGGAGCTGAGAATCCAGGAAAACCAACATGGCCTGGGTTCCTAGGAAAGGGTACTGAAGCGAATAGGGCCGCCCAGAGAACCCAGAGATCTGCAGAGGGTCCCCCTTGAGCGCTTAGCAGAACCATGGTCCAAGGCCAGGGAAAGAACTTCCCAAAAGGGTTAAGGAAACAGTGTTCAGTACTCACACCAGGCAGGCACACATAGTATCATAAATGCAGACTATTCCAGCTTTCTTTTTTTTTTTTTTTTTGCCGCGCTGCATGGCATGCGGGATCTTAGTCCCACCACCAAGGATCAAACCCCGGGGCCCCAGCAGTGAAAGCGCTGAGTCCTAACCACTGGACCACCGGAAATTCCCTCTTCCAGCTTTAAAAGATAAAAAGTGCAGCAGTGATTGCCTCGCATATTCAGGAAGTGTTCTTAGCATGGCCCACAAGAACCTGAATTACCCGGCCTACACTTCAGCCTCATCTCTGGACCCTGCCTCTGTCTCAGTCAGTTTATTGCCAATAAACTGCTATGTAACAAATCGCCCCTCCACTCAGTGGCTTGCTCCTGGCTTACTCCTGTTGAAGCCTGGAACCACTGTATGAGAAGTTCTACTACTCTGGGTCCACTGTGCTGTGAGGAGGCCCAAGCGAGCCACATGGAGGTGTCTGGCCAGTCCCAACACCCACTGCATGGAGAAGAGCCAGGCCCCAGATGTATGGACCAACTGAGCCATCCCAGCCATCCCCAGCTCGTCACGCCACCCCGATAAAGTCCCACTGTGGGGCAGAGATGGAGCCCTCCCTCTGTGCCCTGCTTGAACTGCTACTAATAGAACGTTTTTTCCTAATAACCACAGAATAATGAAATGAGCATAATAAAATGTTTTTCTTCATAATACTTCCATATCATATACTTCAATAGAAAGGTCCTTTCCTGTATTTGAGTAATCCCTGCCTTTTTTTTAACAGGGGGAAAAAAAAAAAAGCTTTTTAGTAAAAAAAAAAAAAAACAAACCTTCAGCCTTCTGAGCTCCCTACATGGTTTATGAGGAAAGTGTAAGAGGTGTTTTTTATTTTTATTTATTTTAATTAATTAATTAATTAATTAAGTTTTGGCTGCACTGGGTCTTCGTTGCTGTGCGCGGGCTTTCTCTAGTTGTGGTGAGTGGGGACTGCTCTTCATTGCAGTGCATGGGCTTCATTGCGGTGGCTTCTCTTGTTGCACAGCCTGGACTCTAGGCGTGTGGGCTTCAGTAGTTATGGCACGTGGGCTCAGTAGTTGTGGCTCACGGGCTCTAGAGCACAGGCTCAGTAGTTGTGACGCATGGGCTTAGTTGCTCCATGGCATGTGGGATCTTCCCAGACCAGGGCTCAAACCTGTGTCCACTGCATTGGCAGGCGGATTCTTAACCACTGTGCCACCAGGGAAGTTCCCTGATGTTTTTTAAATATTCAAATGTAAAACTAAACCAGAAAAAAAATTAAAAACCTTGGTGGCTTAAAACAACAATCCTTTCTTCTCATGCTTACAGGTCTGTGGATTGGCTGGGAGGCTCTGCTCCATGAGTCCCAGGCTTGGAGGGGCAATGGGCGTGTTCTTACTATGCAAGGCCAGAAGCTTCCAGAAGGATGAGGGGAAACCCACAATGCCTCTGGACATCTACACATAAAACAAAAACTTGAAAGGTAAAGAAAGCATGTGTCCAGTGGAGTGAGGGAAAGGGGGAGGGGTAAAATAGGGGTATAGGATTAAGAGATACAAGTTACTATGTATAAAATAAATAAGCTACAAAGACATATTTTACAACATAGGGAATATAACCAGTATTTTATAATAACTATAAATGGAGTATAACCTTTAAAAATTTGAATCACTATGCTGTACACCTGAAACTCATATAATATTGTACATCAACTATACCTCAATTAAAAACAATAGCTGGGTGAGGGGTGGGAAAAAAGAAGAAAAAATAAAATAAAAAGCAGGTGTCATGGTTTAACGGGCAGCCTTGGGAGTACATAAAATAATATGGTATCTCACAATCTGTAGTATGTTGATTCTGGTGACATACATACCTCTTCCCATTGTATATTCATTCACACGTTTCTCTGCTTTCCCAACTGTCTAAAAATGAGCTTGTGCCCATTTCTCTAATGGCCGAAGGAATGATTTATGAAGGCTAATCCTATGAAGGGAATAATTTAGGAAGCCTAACTCTATGCAGAAGCACTTTACAAAAACAGCAGGCCAGTAGTGACTCTTATGTCGAGTTCTGTACTATAATCATTTGCCCACGTCAATGGATTTGTCACCTTTTTTGCTCTGGTCTAGAATTACAACACATCTCTGAGACAAATGACTTCCATGGCTTAAGGGTGAACTGTGGGTTGCAAACTCCAGCTCAAGCCCTTTCTGTGCTGTGTGGCCTGGGGTGACTCACTTAGCCTCTCTGATCCTAAGGGTCTTTTTTACCCTCACTTGTGGACTCCGCCCCCTCCTTGAGGAAGAAGAGTCCCGCCCCCAAATTACTGACCCCGCCCACCAGGGCGCTGAGGTCGTGGTGAGCGGAGCTCGGGTAGACACGCCCAAGCCCCGCCCCCAGCCGCCCTGCCCTCCTCGGGCTCCCGGAGCCGCTGAGATTCGTTGTCCCACTGTGTGCCGACGCACGGCCTTCTGGGAGTTGTAGTTTCCGTGACATCGGCGCTGCGGGCCCGAGTCGCTGTGCAGGCGCAGCGCGGCGCCTTCTGGGAGTTGTAGTTCTTGAGGGACCCGAGCGAGCCGCAACTCTCCCAGTGCGCACGCGCAGTCCGGGCCGGCCTGGAGCTTGGGCAAGTTTGTGGCGGCTGCTACCTTGACCTGTGTGGCCCGCACGTCCGCGCCACCGCGGGACAAGGGGGTCACCGGGGCTCCGCGTGGGCTGTATAGGGCCAGAGACCGTGGAGAAACTGACCCAAACCCGCCAGACTCGGCGGGAGCCGCCCAAGGCCTTCAGAGCTGGTCCCATAGGCGAGGGCGCCGCGGTGCGCATGTTCGAGTGCGTGTACGCTTGTTCCCTGAGTGTCTGTGTGTGCCGGTACGATCCCGACTCCAGCGGCGTGTTCCTGTGCGTGTGAGGCCTGCCCTGCGTGCCGCTCCAGAACTTTTTGCCGGTGCGGGCGTGTAGCTGTGTGTGTCACTGTGCGTGTAGGCCCGCCTGTCCCATCTGTGCATGAGACTTCATGTGAGTCCGTCCCCAAGTGTCACCATATGTTTGCACGTGCCTGACCCTAGCGGCCTGTGCCCGTGAATTTGAGCATTTCGGGACCTCTGCCTATCTGTGATTTTGGGCATGTGTGGAACTTGTTCTCCTAGGTGGGTGTGAGGTGTATAATTCCACAATTCCTGGCTGTGCAACTGCGTAGGGTGGCTGGGTGGGTGTGCCTGCCAGCATGGAGCTGGATGGTCAGGGTGTGCCTGAGTGGAGGGCTGTGCACAGGATGTTGATGAGAGACACTGCAAGGGTGGGGGTGCTGCGTGTGTGTGTGTGTGTGTGTGTGCATCTGCGCGTGGGGGAGACCCTGCAAACCTGCGGCTCTGGACACGTGCGGAGCTCTGCCCACCGCATGACTCTGCGTGTGACTAGGGGTGCCACTGTGGGTGGTGTCCCAGGCCAGGCCTGCCCGTTGAGCAGGGCGGCATGTGTGACTTTGTTGCGTGTGTACCCACGTGTGCATGGGCAGGCGTGACCGCAGACGCGCTTGGAGTTGTGTGGGTGTGCGAGACTGCCTGCCTCCTTGTGTATGGGAAGGACTGTGCCACAGCATATGGGTGACTGTGTAAGGGCATCTGAGGGCCAAGGCAAGGGGTGGTATAACTGCCCCCCTGACGTGTGGTTGCATGCAATTCCGTGTGTGTGTCTGTGTGTGATGTGACACGTGTGTCTGCTTCTGAGCATGTCTTTGTCTCCCTTTTGGTTGCTTGCTTGTGTACCTGACTGGCCCAGGTGTACCCTGCCCTGAATCCACTTACCTTCCCCACGTGCACACAGAGGAAACACCCTGCGTTCTTGCTCCACCCACCCACCTGCGCCTGCCCAAGCATCTTCCTTCAGGGGTCCTTGTTTCTTTCTCTCATAGATGCCGACTGGACCCACTGAGGCATGTGTGGCCACGGCAGGGGCCACAGCCTGAGTGACATGGACAGGACCCGATGCTCCCAAACCTACGAGGTGGGTACCACTGCCTGCTCTGGGGATCCAGTCAGGCCCCACTCAAGCCTGAGGGCTGCCTGTGGGGGTGGCACCAGAACTGAGACTGGCCCCATTTGGCTCCCACCGGCAAAGTTCTCACCTCTGCACAAAGACCCTGCATGATCTGGCCCTCACCCTGCCATATCTAATCTCCCCTGCTCTCCGCCTAAGTCACTCTTCTCCAGCGCCCCCCAACCCTGCCCAGCCACTTAACTGTTCCTCCATCACCTCCATCATGGTCCTGCCTTAGGACCTTTGCACTTGCTGGGCTCATGGCCCGGAATGCTCGTTCCGTAACTTCCTCCAAGTCTCGGCTCATTGATCCCTGCACTGGGGGACAAGCCTTCCAGGCAGATGGAACGGCCAGTGCAAAGGCCCTGTGGCAGGAGCATGCCTGGAGTGTTTGTGGAACAGGGAGGACGCCTCTGGCTGGGGCAGGGCAAGCCCAGAGCAGGTAGAGGGTGTTGTAGAGGCTGAGGTCAGGGAGATGCTGTGCAGGCCATGGAGAGGAGTGTGGCATTGACGGAGCCATTAGTGATTTTTTTAAAAGTATTTATTTATTTGGCTGCACAGGGTCCTAGTTGCGACGTGCTGGATCTTTAGTTGCGGCATGTGGGATCTTAGTTCCCCAACCAGGGATCGAACCCGGGCCCCCTGCATTGGGATCTCGGTGTCTTAACCACTGGACCACCAGGGACCTCCTGCCATTAGTGATTTTAATTGGGAGAGAGAGGAAGAGGAAAAGCTCTGGAGCTGGACAGCCTAGGTGTGGGTCCTGCCTGGTATTGCCACTTCTGGGAGCCTCACTGAAGAATAAAAGAGCTTAAAGGGTGCTGGGCATATAAGTCTGTGTTCAACGGGTGCTGGTTATTTTGGCCACTATAATAATACACCCGAGTTGGCTTCAGAGTGGCCGGGACCAGCGCCTCTTAGATGTTCCTGTGCCCACAAACCACCCGGGGCTCTTATCAGACGGCAGATTCCAAGTTACCAGGCCTGGGGGGGGCCTGAGCTCTGCGCTTGTCCTCGGCAATGCTGATGCTGCTGGGCCTTGGGCCAGGGTGGAGCGGTGTTGATTTCAGAGTGGAAATCAGGATCTCTGTGTTGACGTCTGTCGCACTCTGTGTGCTAGTTAAGATGAAATGTCTCCTCCTGGTCCGGACGTGCGGCCCGCCCACCCGTGAAAACTTTCACTGGCTTCCTGTACCTGCTCTGCGTGTTCCGTGCGCCACACATACCTGCGCGTCGCCACCTCCAGCTCGTCTCTGCTGGGGTTGGGGTGGGGAGTACCAGGGGGATGAGGGGAGCTCAGAGCTGAGAGAGGCTCAGGCTCAGCCTGTGAGTGTGACTTTGCACACAGCAGGGAGCAAGCTGGAAGCTGGTTGCTGCCGGTGGGAGGCAGACACAGGGCCTTCTGGACCCACGTGAGCAGGGTCTTTCAGGGAGGGATGTGCTGCTGGTGATACCAGGAGAAACTCGTCACCCCTAGGATGGCCCCCACTTGGCCCACCCACCCCAGGGGGCTGAACCCAAAGCAGGTCACTGACTGCTCTCCACACGTGCACGTGGTCACAGGCACCAGGGATTAGGACTTCAGTACATCTTTTGCATGGACGCAACTGAACCCATAACATCAGGGTTTAGAAACATTTTTGGTTGTCACACCTGGGGGCATCCGGTGAGCAGAGGCCAGGGACGCTGCTCAACATCCTGCAATGCACAGGATGGTCCCGCAACAAAGCATGATCTGACCCAGACTGTCGGTAGAAAGACGCTGCTCTGATCCTTTTCCAGCCCGGGACAGGGGACAAACCTGTTTGGCTTTTTGTTGTCTTTCTTTCTTTTTTTCTTTCTTTCCTTCTTTCCTCCTCTTCCTTCCCTCCCTTCCCTCCTTCCCTCTTTCCCTCCCTCCCTCTCTTTCTTTCTCATCCGGTAACGAAGATGTGAAATCAAGGCAGCAGCTCGCAAAGCCGGGATGGAAGGACTCTTGACGGTTGCCGTCCAGCAAGACTCTGAGTTGGGAGAAACCCCGAAACATGAAGGTCATTTCAGGGATGGCCGGAAGAACCAGGAAAGTTGTTTGAAGCAGGAGGTCCACGAGGAAGACCCCACTGAGGACTGCGTCCCCGAGCATGATGAATGCACCAGAACCCTCAGGACCAGATCGAGCCCCCCAGCTACCCAGGCTGACCGCAGGCCCCAGAGGCGCGGCGCACCAAGAAAGAGCCCGAACCAGAAGAACGCAGACGCCAGCGTGGAGGAGGAGGAGGAACGAGGTGGTGGCACCAGAAAGCCGTGGAAGTGTCAGGACTGCGGAAAGGCCTTCAGCTACTGCTCGGCCTTCACCCTGCACCAAAGAACCCACACGGGGGAGAAGCCATTCTCCTGCCCCGACTGCGGCAAGGCCTTTAGCCAGAGCGTGCACCTGATGCTGCACCGGCGGACGCACACGGGCGAGCGGCCCTACGCGTGTTGCGAGTGCGGCAAGGCCTTCAGCCAGGGCTCCTACTTGGCGGCACACCGGCACACGCACACGGGCCAGCGACCACACAGCTGTGCAGACTGCGGCAAGGCTTTCATGCGCCCCACGCACCTGGCGCAGCACCGGCGTGTGCACACGGGCGAGCGGCCCTTTGTGTGTGGCCAGTGCTCCAAGGCCTTTCGCAACCGCTCCTCCCTGCTGGAGCACCAGCGCATCCACACAGGCGAGAAGCCGTTCGTGTGTGCACAGTGCAACAAGGCCTTCCGCTTCTCCTCGGCACTTATCCGCCACCAGCGAACGCACACTGCCGAGCGGCCCTACGCCTGTGGCCAGTGTGCCAAGGCCTTCACGCAGATCACGCACTTGGCACAGCACCGTCGCGTGCACACGGGCGAGAAGCCCTATACGTGCCCCGAGTGTGGCGCGCCCTTCAGCCAGAGCGCCTCGCTGGCCGAGCACCGGCGCATCCACACGGGCGAGAAGCCGTACGCATGCACGCAGTGCGGCAAGGCCTTCACGCAGGTGTCGCACCTGAGCCAGCACCGGCGCGTGCACACTGGCGAGCGGCCCTACACCTGCCGGGACTGTGGCCGCGCCTTCAGCAATCGCTCGCACCTGGTGCAGCACCACCTCGTGCACACGGGGGCGCGGCCCTACAAGTGCCTGGAGTGCGGCACCGCCTTCAGCCACGTGTCCTCCGTAATCGAGCACCAGAAGGTCCACACCGGAGAGAAGCCCTACCGGTGCGGGGACTGTGGCCGCGCCTTCAGCCAGGGCTCGTCGCTGACACTGCACCGGCGCACGCACACCGGCGAGCGGCCCTACGCATGCCCCGAATGCGGCAAGGCCTTCAGCAACCGCTCCTACCTGATCCAGCACCACATCGTGCACACCGGGGAGAAGCCGTACGAGTGCAGTGGCTGCGGCAAGGCCTTCGGCTTCTCCTCCGCCCTCATTCGACACCAGAGGATGCACGCCGACGAGAAGGTGGGGGACACCTTTGCCCAGCTGCTGCACCTGACTCAACACCTGAGCTCCGACCGGGAGAAGGAGCCTGTTGACGGCGGTCCTGCAGAAACCGTGGTGGACCAGCCCAAGAATGAGGGCTGAGGGCTGCCAGGGCCTCCTATAGGCAGACACCCCGCTGAGCCTTTTATACCTCATGCTCAGGCTCTCAGCACTAGTGGGTAGATACCGTACCATCCCCATGTTGCCGATGAGGAAACCAAGGCTCTGGGAGGCTCCGTGGGGTGCCCGAGATCACACAGGAAGGATGTCACAGGGTCAGGACTGGACCTCGCATCTACCAGACTCACCTCCACCACCTCCCTGGTTCAAAATTATAATTGTGACCCATGGAAGTAGACCCGAAGATATATCTGTGGGTCTCTGGCTGGCCTTTTGATTGTTCATTTTATGACTGAGTAGACATTTGGTCCACACATTTAAATAAATAAAAGGTTCAGTTCCTTTGGTGCAGTTGGCATGGTAACAGGGAGCAGGGTCTTAAGAATAAATGTGGGGACTTCCCTGGTGGTGCAGTGGTTAAGAATCCGCCTGCCAATGTAGGGGACATGGGTTCGAGCCCTGGTCCAGGAAGACCCCACATGCTGCAGAGCAACTAAGCCCATGCACCACAGCTACTAAGCCTGCACTCTAGAGCCCACGTGCCACAACTACTGAAGCCTGTGCACCTAGAGCCTGTGCTCCGCAACAAGAGAAGCCACCCCAACGAGAAGCCCGTGCACCACAACGAAGAGTAGCCCCTGCTCGCCACAACTAGAGAAAGCCTGCACGCAGCAATGAAGACCCCACGCAGCCATAGGTAAATAAATAAATAAACTTATAAAAGAATAAATGTGGATCCCTAGGACTGAAACAGTGCTTCCAAATTAGAGAAAAATGAGCAGAGAACTCCAGGGCAGGGAAAGTTGTCTTAGAAGGAAGCACCTCTCCCCTGACAGACCTGTGGAGGGTAAATTTTAGAGTGGACCCCAGTCTTTTTTTCAGTACGAGGAAACACCTCCCCTTTACAGATGTTTTCCCCCAACTCAAAGTCCTGACTTTCATGGTTGTGTCTGTTAGCTCTTGCCAAGTAACAAATCACCCAGAATGTCCGTTTAGTGTTTCCCATGCAGGGTGGTTCTGGAGGTCTGGACCAGGTTCATTCGATGTTGGGAAGGGGAGGGCCTGCCATACCAGCCTCTTTCTCGGACCTCTGGGAGTGTGGGCGCGCGTAAGCACCAGCGATTGGCCACAGAGTGGAGGCGGGACTGAAATCAGAGCTGATCCCCAGCGGCTGTCCACTCCTTGGATTTACGTTACTGCCACCGCCTTTGTAAACTCAGTGCCTGCAGGACAGCCAAGTGGACTGCAGGTATTTCCACAGTTGGGATAGTCTGGCCTTAGCAGCTGTGTGGCTGGCCTGGAGTCTGGGCTGCTTCCACTGCAGTCCTGATACCTGATTTTAGTGGATCAGTGGCTACAAATCTGTGCTTGTAGTTTTGTGAACACAGCACCTGAGGGACATCTGGGCTGATATCTTGCCTTCCCACAGTGGAGGTAGGGCCGAGGGCAGTGCCAACAACAGTGTACTTTGTGAGCCCACGTGACAGGTGACAAGTGACACCACAGCGCGCTGCCTGATGGGCAGCTCCAATTGAGGAATACTCACTGACTCCTCTCCCATCCCACCCACCTCACACCACAGCTTAGAAATGGGTCTGGGGGCCTCTACTCCAACAGCTAGGGAGCATGCCCTTACCCCAACAGGGCAGTGAAAACCACAGAGCAAAGAGGAGGCCCCACTCACTATCCAGGGCAGGCTCTGGTCACCGCAACATCAGTCACACCCCCTATCAAGCAGATAATGGCCAGCACACACTGAGGAAAGACGCAGTAGGCATCCATACTAAAAGCAGCCCTCGCACCAAAAGTGTTAAAACCACGCAGGCTACACAGGGACATTCCATATAAAAATAGCCCTCGGGAGTTCCCTGGTGGTCTAGTGGTTAGGATTCGGTGCTTTCATTGCCATGGCCCAGGTTCAGTCCCTGGTCAGAGAACTGAGATCCCACAAGACACACAGCGTGTTTAGCCAACATAAAAAAAGCCCTCTAAGACCACAGTAGATAACTGTTTCTCCTAAACCCATAGGGTAAGAGAAATATAAGTAAAATGAAGAAGCAGAGGCATCACTCCCAAATAAAAGATCAAGAGAATTCCCCTGAAAGAACAAACAATGAAACAGACCTCCTCAGTCTAATAGACACTGAATTTAAAAAAGGAGATAATGAAAATACTGAAGGAATTAAGAAGAGCTATTGATAGAAATGCAGATTACTGTAAAAAGAAACTAGAAGCTATAAAAGGAACCAAGAAAAATTTTAAAACTCATTTGGTGAGATGAAAGATGAGCTAAAGACAATAAATAGCAGATTGAATATGTAAAAGAATAAGTGATCTGGAAGATAGAATAATGGAAATCTCCCAATCAGAACAGCAGACAGAAAGCCAAATGAAGAAAAAAAAGAAGAAAGCTATATGAGACCTATGGGATAATATAAAGCATGCCAATATATGTAAAATAGGGATACTGGAAGGAGAAGAAAGAGAAAAGGGGATTGAAAATGTATTTGAAGAAATTATGGCTGAAATTTTCCCAAACCTAAAGAAGGAAACAGATATCCAGGTACAGGAAGCACAGAGGGTCCCAAACAAGATGAACCCAAACAGACCTACACCAAGACATATTATAATTAAAATGGCAAAAGTTAAAGAGGGGATTCTAAAGGCAGCAACAGAAAAACAAAGTTAATTACAAGGGAACCCCCATAAGGCTATCAGGTAATTTCTCTACAGAAATGTTGCAGGTTAGAAGGGGTTGGCAAGATACATTCAAAGTTCTGAAAGGGAAAAATCTGCAACCTAGGATACTCTACCCAGCAAGATTATTTAGAAGAAGAATAGAATAGAAGAAGAGATAAAGAAATTCTCAGACAAGCAAAATGTAAAAGAATACAGCAATACTAAACTTAGCCCAAAGGAAATATTGAAAGGCCTTCTCTAAATAGAAAAGCAGCAAGACTCTATAGGAAAGAGAAAATCACAACTGGAAAGTAAATCACTTAAATAAGCCAGTGCACAGATTTTTTAAAAATCAAAAAAAACTTCTGCAAAATTTTCTGTGAAAGCGCTGATAACCACAATGAATGGCAGAAGGATAAACATGAAGATGTAAAAGAGGACATCAAAATCATAAAATGCGGGGGAGGAGAGTAAGAAAATGTAGTGGGGTTTTTTTTTTCAGAATGTGTTTCAGCTTATATGACTACCATTCCAAGCAAGTAGCTAAAGGAAGGGGTTAACATACTTGACAAACAGGGTGACCACAAATCAAAAAACATACAATAGATTCACAAAAACCAAAAAGAAGAGAACACAAGCATAATACAAAAGAAAATCATCAAACCACAAAAGGGAAAACAAAAATAAAGGAACAAGAAGAAATACAAAATCAATGGGAAAACAAGGTTTAAAATGGCAATAAGTACATATGTATCAATAATTACCTTAAATGGCAATGGACTAAATGCTCCAATCAAAATACATGGAGTGGCAGGTTGGATTAAAAAAAAAAAAGCCTACAATATACTGCCTACAAGAGACCCACTTTGGGGCAAAGGACACACATAGATTGAAAGTGAGGGGATGGAAAAAGATATTTCATGCAAATGGAAATGACAAGAAAGCAGGGGTCACAATACTCATATCAAACAAAACAGAGGCTATAAACAGAGGAAAGATAAAGAAGGACACTATATAATGATAAAAGAAGAGGATATCACACTCGTCAACATATATGCACCAATATAGGAGCACCCAAATGCATAAAATAAATACTAACAGACATAAAGGGGGAAATCAGTCGGACTACAACACCCCGCTCACATCAACGGACAGATCTTCCAGACAGAAAATCAGTAAGGCAACAGAGATCCTAAATGATACAATAGAAGAGTTAGACTTAATTGATATTTTCAGGACATTACATCCCAAAAAAAAAAAAAAAAAACCAGATTACACATTCTTTTCAAGTGCACATGGAAAATTCTCTATGATTGATTACATACTAGGGCATAAAACAAGCCTCAACAAATTTAAGAGTATAGAAATTATTTCAAGCATCTTTTCTGACCACAAGAGCATGAAACTAGAAATCAACCACAGGAAAAAAAAATGAGAAAAAAAAAACAATTACATGGAGAATAAACAACATGCTACTAAAAAACCAATGGGTCAAGGAGGAGATCGAAGAGGAAATTAAAAAATACCTTGAGACAAATGACAATGAAAACACAATCATACAAAATCTATGGGAAGCGGCAAAAGCAGTTCTTAGAGGGAAGTTCATAGCGATACAGGCCTTCTTCAAGAAATGAGAAAAATCTCAAACAACCTAACCTACCACCTAACAGAATTAGAAAAAGAAGAATAAACAAAATCTAAAGTCAGCAGAAGGAATGAAATAATAAAGATCAGAGAGGAAATAAAATAGAGATTTTTAAAAGCAATAGAAAAAAATCAATAAAAAAGAGCTGGTTCTTTGAAAGGGTAAACAAAATTGACAAACCTTTGGCCAGGCTCACCAAGAAGAAAAGAGAGAGGACCCAAATAAACAAAACAAGAAATGAAAGAGGAGAAATAGCAACTGATAACACAGAAATGCAATTTAAAAAATGAGAATACTATGAACAATTATATGCCAACAAATTGGACAACCTAGAAGAAATGGACAAGTTTTTAGAAACATACAGTGCACCAAAACTGAATCAAAAAGAAATAGATAATTTGAACAGACCAATCACTAGAAATAAAATAGAATCTGTAATTAAAAAAAAAAAAAAGACTTCCTACAAACAAAAGTTCAGGACCAGATGGCTTCACAGGTGAATTCTACCAAACATACAAAGAAGAACTTATATACCAATCCTTCTCAAACTCTTCCAAAAGATTGAAGAGGAGGGAACACTCCCAAAGACATTCTATGAAGCCACGATCACCCTGATACCAAAACCAGACAAAGACACCACCAAAAAAGAAAATTACAGTCCAATATCTTTGATGAATGTAGATGGGAAAATTCTCAACAAAATATTAGCAAACCAAATCCAACAACACATAAAAAAGATTGTACACCACAACCAAGTTGGATTCATCCCAGGTTCACAAGGATGGTTCAACATACACAAATCAATCAATGTGATACACCACATCAACAAAAGAAAAGAAAAAAACCACATGATCATCTCGATAGATGCAGAAAAGGTATTTGATAAAATTCAACATCCAGTCATGATAAAAACTCTTATGAAAGTGGGTATAGAGGGAACATATCTCAACGTAATAAAAGCTGTTTATGACAAACCCACAGGCAAGATAATCTCAATGATGAAAAGCTGAAAGCCTTCCTACTAAAATCTGGAATCTAACACAACATTGTAAATCAAGTATACTTCAATAAAATAAATTAAAAAAAAAAAAAAAACCTCTGAACGACTCTGATAAGACCAGCCCTAAACATGTAAATGAATAAAAGCATCAGCTAACTCAGATAATGATGAACGTTATGGAGGGGATTTTAAAAGGTATGGGGAAGTCATTCTGCATTTTACATGAGTTAATTTGAATTTTATGCTAACTAAAATAGCTTGTTTGTGGCCTGTCAAACATGCATTGTACCTCTGCTTTAATTATTAAAGAAAAGGGCACACTGACCAGAAGTAAAGAACGTCTGTGTTAAAAAGAAAGGTTAAATGCCTCCCTTCCTGGGATGCCAATGCTGGTCCTCCCTCAATAAGACTCCCTTCCCAGGTGCCAAGGCCATACTGACTCTGTATACTCGCTGTATATGTGCTGGTCTGTTTTTGTTTGGTTTGGTTTTGGTTTTGAAACCTTGAAGAAATGTACCTCTGACTTATTTAATGTTCTTTGTTCTGACAGTATATAACACTGTGCTGAAAACCATGCTTCTCTGGAGAAATTTCTCAGAATAATCTGGGAGGCTGTCTTCTGGACTGTAGTCCTCAGTTGGCTCAAATAAAACTCTTTCCTATTTTTATTATATATTTATTGATTATTTTCATTGACAAGGGGTTGGTGGCACTTGTGGGGCTGGGCAGCTCTCTCCCAGGAGATGAGAGGCTAATGACAAAACGGAGCCAGCCCAGGGGAAAGTTTGGGGGAAGACTGCTCATTCCTGCTGGTCCCTGAAGCCTGGCATTTGGAGGATGGGTGTGGGAGGTGGGGGAGGCCCCTGTATCAGCAGAGGGGACCCACCTGAGGTGAAAGGTGGGATGCAGACCGGACACACGAAGGCACGCTGTGCTCACACATACCCCATCACAATCACATTCTGGACCCTGCCCTTCCCCCACCGCACATCCCCCAGTTCTGTTGGCTGACACCCGGGAGAAACGAACTCCAAGGACTACACTACCTGCCCCGCCCAGAGACATCATCAACATCCCCCGCGGTCCCGCCCCTCGCCATAAGCCCCGCCCCGGCTTGCAACTGCTCCTGCGCGCTCCAAGCCGGGAGCGACTCCCAGAAGCCCTTGGGGCGCTGTTCTGTCTAGTGGTGCGGCCTGTACTTCCGGCCAGACTCGGTTCCTGTGTGGACAACCACCTGGGCAGCCGCGGTCCGGAAGGGCCAGGAGCCGCTGACTTGGGGCCGAGTCGACGGACGCTGTGTAAGCCCAAACGGGCCCTCTCCTCCCCGCCCGCGCTCCTCTTGGCGCCGCCGGGACGCCGGCCGGGACTCCGTTTCCCAGAGGGCGCCGCGGCTGACGGACACGCCCACTTCCGGCGGCGGCCCGCCACCTGGGTTCCAGCTGGCCAGGCAGGGTGGCGGGCTCGGCGGCCGGCCGGGCGGGGCCCGCTGGGTGCCCGGCGTGCCCGGGCGGGCTGGGTGTGTTTGCGCGACCCCGGGGGCGTGTGCGCGCACGGTGGTGACATGCGGGGGGCGGCGAGCGCGCGGGCCCGCGGCCTGGGATCGCCGCCGCGGCAAGGCGTCCCCCGCACAAAGCCCGGAGCGGGCCGCGGCCGGAGCGCGGGGACCCCGGTCGCTTTCCCTTGCCCTGTCCGGGGAAGGCCGCACGCAAGGAGTGGCCTCACATCCAGGGGCCAGCGGGGAGCGTCGACCACGGGGCCTGAGAACAGAGGTGAGTGTGACAGGTGGCCCGGCGGGTGGACGGGGACGAATTCATCGTCTCAGGGTGAGGGGAGGGTGGGGTCTGGGACAGGAGGCCTCTCGGGGCCCAAGTGCTGGTGAATGGCGTCCCTGGGCTCCGGGGCTGTTGGACAGGGGCATCCAAAGGCTTGGAAATTCAACGCGAAAGCATCAGTCCGCGGTACAGGATCACTGTAACCGGACACCTCCCTGCTTCAGGGCTCCCAGAGGGAAGAAACGCCCCCTCCCTATCCGTGACAGCCCCTAGTAGAGTAGCGACCACATCCCAGGTGACCCTTCAAAACTGGTCCCATCCTACACATGCTCGAGCATTTGACGCTCCACTTGTTGAATCCGTTTCTGATTTACAGCTGTCGTTTAAGACTCAGTAGGAAGGGAGCGTGGTGTAGATCTTGCCTGTAGCTACTTCTCTCTCTTCCTCCAGCTCTGCCTTCCAGGGACACGGCCATCGTGCAGGTGAGGAGACACAAGCAGGAGGCGGCAGGGACAGGAATTGAACGGCAAGCCACCTCCCAGGTGAGTTGGCATTTCCTCTCTCCTCTCTGAAATACAAGCTTGCTTTTCAGGACTTAATGTTTATTTTCTTTTAAAAGTTTTCAACCTAAGAGACCTGTCAGGGGAGCTGGTTCCCATTTCCTCACATTCTGGTGAGTGAGGGGCGACAGGGACAGCCCAGGGCCTCCCTCTCTGCTTCCTCTTCATCCCACTCAGAGTTCGTTCTTCACTGAAGAAACGATTCAGCCCCTCCTTGTGCAGCTTTTCTCAGAGGAACTCTGACGGAGCAGAAAGGTACTCTTTAGCGCAAACAGGACAGCCCCTTGTGTTGTACCTGGTGTGTTTGGTATTCTCTTTGTGCCAGGCCCTGGAGAGACAGATGGCTAAGCCCCAGGCCCTGCTCCCAAGGAGCTCACAGCCTGTGGGTGGAAAGTCATGGAAGCATACAAGGTTCTGAGTGTGAGTTTTAGGACCAGGTACTGTGAGAGCAGGCGGGAGGAACTCTTGGCTCGTAGCTGCCTGTCGGGGAAGAGTAAGGAGGTGATTTCTGAGCCCCATGTTTTGAAGGGAGAGGAGAGGTTTGGCAGACAGAAGAGGAAAGGGCAGCCCTGGTGCAATATGGAAGGCTGTCTTTTCCTCGCTTGATTGCATTGCTTCTTAGAATGCTAATAAATTTTTTGTTTCTGTCAGCTGTGTCTCCTAAATATGTGATCACCAGCTCATAAATGTATGAGCTGGGTTCCAGTTGCCCAGACTGCATAGATTACCAGTGATCTCCATCCGCATTACCAAAGGCAGTGCTCAGTTCTTCGTCTTCCTTGATTATCTTTGGCACTTGACGACCGTTGGCGTTTGAAATAGTTCAGGGGTTGACAGGCTTTCACTGTAAAGGGCAAGGTAGTAAATATTTTAGGCTCTGCAGGCTGTGAGGTCTCTGCTGCAGCTACTTCCCTCTGCCTTCTAGAGCTAAAGCAGCCACAGACAATATGTGATTGGGTGGGGTTGCATTCCAATAAAATTTTACTTACAAAAACAGGTAACTGCCACCCCCTGAAAGAGCTCGCCCTGGCCCGCCCACCTTCCTGACTTCTCAGCTTTCACTGCTGGTTCCTCCTCATCCTCCTGACCTACAGCTGTCGCTGTGCCTCTGGGCTCTGTACTTGGCTCTCTCCTCTTGTCTGTCTGCAGCACTTCCCTTGGGGAGGTCAGCCCGTTGTTGTCTGCACAGACCAGCCAAGCACTGGCTTCTCCCAATCCGCCTTTCCAGCCCAAAGCTCTCCTCTGAGCTCCAGGCCTCTGTGTCCAACTGGACTCCTCCGCGTGAATGTCGAATAGGTAACGCAAACCTAACACGTCCAGACCCAGGTTCCTGGGGTTCCCCCCGACAGTTGTCTCTGTCTCTGTGGCAGTTTCATGCTCTGAGTTACGCAGGCCAAAAGCTCTGCTGTCATTCTTGTCTCCTCTCTTGCCCTCACCTCCCACGTTTGGTCCATTTGCAAATCCTGTCAGCACTGTTTTCATGTTGTGCCCAGAATCTGACGGTTATCACCACTGCCGCCACCGCCTCGGTCCTCGTTATCTTACCGTTGGCCCCTTCTACTCATGCTCCCCGTGGTCGCTTCCCAGGGCAGCAGCCAGAGGAGTCTCTTCTGTCACTCTCTGCTCAGACGCCCCGACGGCTTTCCCAAGTGAAGGCCAGATCCTTAATGTGACTGACAGGGCCCCGGGTGACCCGGCCCCCGGACCTCTGACACGTGCTACCACACTCCCCCATCACTCACTCTGCTTTCTCAGAAGTTGCCTTCTCGTTTTCCTGATCACTGTGTCTAAAATTTCAGAGCCTCCCACCCAAATTCCTCACACCCCTCTTCCTTGCTTTACTTTTTAAGACTCTTAGCACTTTTCAACATACTATATACTTAGTTTATCTGGTTTTCTCTTGTCTGATTCTATTGTACCACAAAGTACATTTGACACAGGCAGGGATTTTGGATACTTTTGCCCCAACGCCTGATACGGAAAATATGGGGTGGATGAATGTGTGAATGTAGTCTTAGAGTTCTCTTGGAGCCAATGTTTCACTATTTCATATAGCATTACAATGATACTTTTTATACCTGAAAATGTGCATTATCTCTGATTACTTTCTATGAGTATATTCCCAGAAGTTTTTCTTTCCTTGTGGATTAAAGTTTACCAAACTTACATGAAAACAAAATACTTTAAAAATTATATGTGGATGGAACAGCAGTAGGGCCTCAAAAGCTAGAATTCTAGATTTTACTTTTTTACTTTAAAAAAAAGTAGACTTTACCCCCCTCAAAAAAAATTATTACAGACTTTTCATTTGTGTATTTTAAAAATTAACTGAATTGAATTGAACCAAAAAAAATGCATTGATGCATTTTTTTTTTCCTGTAAAATACTTTTTTTTTTTTTTTGAACTGTAGTTTGTTTGTTTTAATTTTTATTCATTTGTTGGACTGCACCGGGTCTTAGTTGCAGTGTGTGTGATCTTTAGTTGCGGCACGTGGGATCTAGTTCCCCAACCAGGGATCGAGCCCAGGCCCCCTGCTTTGGGAACATGGAGTGCTAACCGCTGGACCACCAGAGAAGTCCCTCCTGTAAAGTACTTTTTACTCGTTTTTTCCTGTAAAATGTTAACACAAAGTATTTTTCTGTAAGGATAAGGTTGCTTTTTGGTTTTTATTTGTTTTTAAAGTTTTAAAGTTTATTTGTGTTTTAAAGTTTTAAAGTTTATCTCGTCTTTATTATGATTGAGAGTTAAAGCACCAGATCAATTTCATATTATCTGTACCTGTATGTTTCCTCTGTGGTGTAGTATGACCCTGTGAAACCCACTTGAAAGTCTACACGCCTGTATGATGGCAACAGGAATAAGACCAGGACCTGCACATTCTCGCTGTGTCCTCACATGGTGGAAGGGGCTGGGGAGGTCTCTGGGGCCTCATCTGTAAGGACACTAATCCCATTCATGAGGGTGGGCCTCCCAGAGGCCCCCACCTCCAAATACCATCGCACAGGGCGTTAGGATGTCAACATAGGAAGTTTAGGGGGACACAAACATTCAGACAAAGAGCTAACAAAAGTCATTGATTCTGTATATAAGGAGCAATCTGTATAAACAGGGAAAATGTCTTAAAAGGATATGCACATACTGTTACTTTGGGGTCCCTCTGGAACATGGGATTGGAGAGATGGGGAAGGGGATGTTTCTTATTAAGAAGAAAAATCAAACCCCAAAAAACCCAGTTGCCAAGTATAAGAAAATATTTGAACTTGTATTCTTCTCTTTAAGGGCCCCCAAATTCCAGTTTTACCAATAACAAAGTAGTAACAAATGCTAGAAATATAGGCAACATTTTCTCTGACTCCAACAGACTTATAAAGTTACTGTAAAGATCCTGTGAAGATATTTTAAAAGATAGTGTAATTTGTATACAATTTATATACTACATGTACTGTATATATTTTGTTTCATTTAGTAAGGAATATCTGAAAGCTATTTAAATATCTGAAAAAAATAAGTGCAAGACTTCCCAGCCAAGGAGCAGGCAGTTAGAATTGTAAGATTGGAATCTGCAAAAACCCATCATTCATTCATTCATTCATTCATTCATTCATTCTTTGCCAGGTCTCAGTTGTCGCACATGGGATCTTTGTTGCGGCATGCGAACTCTTAGTTGTGGCATGCATGTGGAATTGAACCCGGGCCCCTGCGTTGGGAGCACGGAGTCTTACCCACTGGATCACCAGGGAAGTCCCCAAAACCCATCTTTTAGAATTGCGTCAGAAAAGTAGCCTCTGTCTCAGCACCTATGTCTTTGAATGCAATTGAGAATGTTTGCCAAAAAAAAAAAAATCTGCATTGAAATGTTTTGTTTGTTTTTAAACCACTTTGTTGAGGCAAGATTGACACATAGAAAGCTGCACATTTTTAATACGTACAACTCGCTGAGTTTGAGGATAAATATATACTCATGAAACCAGCACCCCCATCAAGACCATAGACTTATCTATCAGTCCCCAAAGTTTCCTCCCTTCCCTCTTTAGTATTCTTACTTTTTTGGCAGTGAAAGCACTTAGCATAAGACCTACCTTCTTGTCCGACTTTAAGAATGCAGTGCAGGGAATTCCCTGCCGGTCCAGTGGTTAGGACTCCGCGCTTTCACTGCTGAGGGCCTGGGTTCAATCCCTGGTTGGGGAAGTAAGATCCCACAAGCCGTGGGGTGTGGCCAAAAAAAGAAAAGAATACAGTGCAGTTTTTTTAGCTATAGGCACCGTGCTGTACATTAGAACTCCAGAACTTACTCATCCTGCATTACTGAAACTTTGTACTCTTTGATCATCACCTCCCCATTTCCCCCTCCACTGGCCCCTGGAAGCCACCATTCTACTCTCTATTTCTAAGAGTTGGGACTATTTTAGATTCCACATATAGGTGAGATGGATCATGCAGTGTTTGTCCTTCTCTCCGGCTTATGTCACTTAGCATATGCTTCGAAATGTTTGGGTTTTCATATACCTGAAGATTTCCACTGCTGAGTCTTGCGCAATTTTCAAAACTTGAAGGCATTTAAGGAACCGCTGGTGCAAAATGCAGGTCAATAACAGATCAGGGTGAACAACCTGGGGAACAAGAGCCGAGCCTGCTTAGCGAGGTAAGCGCTCCTGCCAGTCACTCAGCCAGCAAATCCGTTCCTCTGCCTTCGAGGCTGGGTGCGCTCACTTGAGGACTTGCTGCTGTGAGCCGGCCTGCATTTGAGTCTTTGCTCAAGGCTGACTAAGCAGTTCCCGGCTGTTTCCCGCAAGTATTACCAGGTGTTTTCCGTGTTTTATGGGGCCTTGGCGTCTCCCGCTTAGGAGAGCCCTGCGTCGGGACTTCACCATCTCCACACAAAGCAAAATACCACTCACAGAACCCTTTACACAGTTCAGTTAAAAATCTTCAAAGTTGGTGCAAGTTAAAGAACGTGTGATAGTATTATATATTATTCAACAGATACCAAATCTCCAAGGGGCTTTTGTTGCTGGTAGAATTTAAATGGAAAGGTTGAGCCGTGGGTCAGCGTCAGCACAGCGAACGTTCATTTGGCGTTTACAAGGCACCTCACATTCTGAGCGCCGTCCTTGTGCCATCCTTTTTAACCCACGTCACGGTCTGTGAGGTTGGTTTTGTTGATGTTTCCCTTTTAAACATGGGCAACTGAGACATAGAGGGGTTAAGTAACTAGCCGAGGTTTCAGAGCCGGTGAGTGGACGGAGTCCTGAATTCAGCCTTCGGGGTAGTTGGACTTTTTTGCTTCCTGATTTGAGTCTATGCTTTGAAAATCCCAAGGCTGCCAGATATTTAAATATACCTTCTGTTAGCCTCAGATTCTGGGGGTCAGAGTTTGAATTGAATAAATGTTCAAAATACATTAGGTTGTATCAGCATTGTACACTGAAATCATAAAAATATGCTACATAAAATTCCACCAGCAGTGCATGAGCAGCAGACCCAGTCGTAAGCGGGCTTGCAATGCCTCCTCGATATTTGCCCGCTTCTCTGAGATGGCACCTTGATTCTCTTTTTGTAATTGTGGTGTAGTTGACAACATAGTGATTCACAATTTTTAAAGGTTATACTCCACTTATAACTATTGTAAAATGTTGGCTGTATTCCCTGTGGTGTACAATACCCCTTGATTCTCAAAGGCATCTTATTAATGAAAAGCCTTATCATAGTTTTCATTCTAATTATACACTCATCTTCATTTCAGAAAAAAAGAATTCGGTTAGTTTGTTTTAAGTGAACATTCAACATGTAGTGAACACTAAAAGCAAATAGAAATCCTTAGAACACACTTTGGGGTTTAGTCATGTGATGTTCACCTCCAGGTTTATTTCCCCATTCTTTTTGTTTTTTTTTTCCCTGGGAGAAAGAAGGATTTATCATTACTTGCGGGAAGTGATGCGAACACTGGGGATCCTTCCCAAAGCAGTGTCTCCTATTTCCCCATTCTTGTGCTGAGCCAGGGCACTTGACTATCCTCGTGGTAAAAAATGCTCTGGTACCTATTGTGCGTGGAACAGTTTAGCCTCCGTTATTTTTTTTTTTTTTTTTTTTTTTTTTTTTTTAGCCTCCGTTATTTATTGTTTCTAATTGATGTCACATATTTCTCTTGTGTGTACCTCCTGTCACCGGCACAAAATTGCCAGTTCTCCAAGGGTAGAGGCTCTCTATTTTTCTCTTTTCTCTGAAGTTTACGATGTAATGAGGCCCGCTGTCCAGTAATTAACTAGATTTCCACATCACTGGGTATTTTCCCTTACATATAATCTCCTACCTAAAATGAAGAGGGGGTAACCCTTAGACCCCTATATTAACTTGCAAGGACTGCCATAAGGAGAACACCACAGGCTGGGCAGCTAAAACAACAAACAGTATACCGTTCTGGAGGACAGAAGTTTAAGACCAAGGGGTGAGTGGAGTTGGTTTCCCCTGAGGCCTCTCTCGTTGACTTGCAGACAGTCGCCCTCTCGCTCTGTTGTCACATGGTCCTCCCTCTGTGCTCACCCATCCCTGATTTCTTCCTCCTCTTACAGGAATACCAGTCAGATCGGATCAGGGCCCAACCGTGTGACTTCATTGAACTTTTAGTCACCTCTTTGAAGGCCCCGTCTCCAAAAACATTCACCTTCTGGGTACGGGGGGTTAGGGCTTCGACGTGTGCATTTGGGGGGCAGGGCCTGAGCACTGGTCCAGCAAGAATGTGGTTTTGTCGTTGCAGAGCTTGGTGACGTTTGGGGATGTGGCTGTAGAGTTCTCCCCGGAAGAGTGGGCGTGGCTGGACTCTGCTCAGAGGAGTCTGTACCGGAGTGTGATGCTGGAAAACTACAGGAGCCTGGTCTCGCTGGGTAAAGGCCCCTCCCTCCCTCCTCATCACCGCGCCCTGCGCCGTCCTCTTCCTTCAAGCCAAGGACAGACCCACAGCATGACCACGTCCCGTTTCTTCTTACATATTTAGGACTTTGTGTTTCTAAGCCCAAAATGATCTCCTCATTGGAACAGAGGAAGGAGCCCTGGGCGGCGAAGAGAACGTTGACAAGAGGTGGGTGTCCAGGTGAGCGTGGGAGACCCAGGTGGGGTGAGGCCGTGGCGGTCGCAGCTCCGCGCCCTCAGACACCTGGGATCATCAGCGGACTTGAGCCTCTGGCCTGGAGGGAAAATCAAAGCCTGGGCTTTGCAAATTCTCCTTCTCTCCATCTCTTCTCTCCATCTCTGCTTCCCCCCCACCAAGTGTAACTTTTTTGTTTGTTTGTTTGTTTTTGTGGCCACGCCACACAGCCTCTGGGATCTTAGTTCCCCAACCAGGGATCGAACCTGCGCCCCCCTGCAGTGGAAGGCAGGGTCCTAACCCCTGGACCACCAGGGAAGTCGTGTTACAACTCTTGTAACTCTTGTCCTCTCCTCTGGATCTCATGTTTTCCCAGCACCCGTCTTACCCTTTTGCCTTTCACACTTACACAGTCGTCACTTTTTTTAAAAATCTTCGGCTGATTCTGATGTAGTTTTTACTATCTTATTTCTCTTTGATGAAATGACTTTCATTTATAGACTTTTTTTAACTGATTGTTACTGCGCATCAGCTTTCAGTGAGCCCACCAGGTGGTGGCTGGGAAGATGAGCCTAAGCCATTAGAAAACTAACCATCCTGTAGGGACGATAAGACATTTCTGTACACATAAGTGCAGTAGAAAGTGCTGTCCTACATATGATTAGTGTAAATAGGTACCTAAGAGGAAGAAAAAAGTCATTGCCGGTTTCAAGCCAGGGAAACAAGGCACAAGAGTAGAGCCTTGAGCAGAAAGGTGAGAACAAGAAGAAAGAGATTGGTAGTTCAGGAGAGGATTTGTTTTGGGCCGTGATCTGCCTGGGGTCCAGGCGGACTTCCCCCGTGCAAACAGGCTGCACACAGGTGGACGATTGGCTCTCAGAAGGAAAGGACGCTGATTCTGATTTGATGGAATGTTCGTGCAGATGTTGTGATGCAGATATCATCATATTTATACCACTTGGGCGTACAGAGATTTCAACCACAACACTATTTCTGGAATAGCAAGTTAACCAAGTAAGACAAAGAATCAGAATTACAGATTTCTTTTGGAGGTTCCTGTAATAGGAAATGACTACCGTTTCTAAAGAATTGAGAATCTTGTAAGACCTCTTTGTTCAAACCGTACTTCGGCAGAAAAGTTTGTGTCGACAGGACAGTTTACAAACTGTGACAACTCACATGGGTCATCGTATGACCCAGGAGAACTGGAATGGCGTTCTGGGGGAAAGTTTGCCATTTATCATGGTACTAAATCACATTCTCTGAGCTAGTTTTCTGAGACAGAACTGTTTTTTCCACTTCTGTTGACCCTTCCTCTCTTGCTGAGACTGTAGTTGATTTTGAAGACTTGTACTTTTAAGGCCAGGATCTGAACATTGGTTAGTTAGCATTGTAATCAAAAAAAAAAAAAAGAGCTAGAGAAGAAATTTTTGCTAAATAAAATGGAGAAAGAGTCAAAGTGAGACTTCCATAATAGCACTGAGATAAGGATCATATAGCGTTTCCTTCAATAGGCTCTGCCCCCTCTTTGTCTATTTTGGCCACATTTTATCTTAGATTTAAATCTCTATGAGCTCTCTCACCTCCTGCACTTCGATCTCTTTCTCCAGTCTCCTGCTAAAACTATAACATGCACTACTTGGTCAACATTTAGGTGTGAAAACTCACATTGTGTCCTTTAGGATTAAAGCTACGCAGATTTGTGAATGGAATGCCAATTGGTCATATAAAACAGCTTTCGAAACAGTATACTTTTTTTGAGGATTTTTTCCTGTCTGATTACATTTTGGAAGATTTCTTCATACTAGTATGTAATCGAAGAGATATTTACCTTCTTAAAAATATCTTTTAGACTCACGGGCTCTGCCAGAGACCAAGGAGTTATCTTCAAAGAAGAACTTCTGTGAAGAAAAGTCATCCCAGGCGGTGCTAATGGAGAGGCCCACAACCTGCAGTCTGGAGTGCTCCGTTCTAGGGGAAGACTGGGGTTACAGTGCTGTGTTGGAGAGGCATCTGGTGAGTCAGGGTGTAAATGGAGGGGGAGACGTGCTTACAGATAAGTTGCACGAGGTAGACTTGGCGAGATTCCTAGTAAGGCACTTACAGAGGCAACGCTGATGACTCCCAGGAGCTTCCTTGTGTCCTTCACAAAGAAACCCTTCCTTAGGAAAGCGATCTTGTCTGCAGGAAGTGTGGGAGAAGTTTCCATTGGAATCCAGGGCTGCTTACCGACAGTGTCCCCCCAGAAGAGAGAGTACCTGCAGTCTTGATACACACAAGGGGGGACACTGGGTCACAGCAAGTCGTAAACAAGTCTGTTTAAATCAGAAATGTTCGACTTGTAATGGATGTGAGAAAACTTTGAATAGGATCTCAACCCTTCCTTTTCATCAGAGATTTCATACGAGAGAAAAACCCTCTGCAGACTTGATTGAACAACGTGTGTTGAATGTCAGGAAGCCTCCAGTGAACTTGAGAAAATCCATACCCTCTGTACCTTCATTCTCCTCCAAGAAATTATAGATTCTCCATGGCACAAACAGTTTCCCCTATTTTTCTTTTCTTTCCCCCTAAATATATACGACATAACTAACTCAGTCAGCATGTGACCGGGATCACTCAGAACCTAGTGAGAATTCTTGGTACGGAGTGCCTCTCACAGCATGTGGATGCAGCCCACCCCGCAGAGCCATCGTGGGTTCACAAGCACGGTTTGATGAAAAACGTGTTTGTACCATTTCAGGGCTTGGTGACCATCACGAACATGGCTGTAGACGTCTCCCAGCAGCCAGGCCCAACTCGGAAGAGTTTCCGTAAGAACGTCGTGTGGGAGGACCACAGTATGGGGGCAGTAGGTAAGGACGTTCCTCTCCCAAATCTGAATCTTCAGGAGCCCCCATTTTCGTTCTTCAGTTTTGAATTGTGTGTGTGTTTGGGAGGGAGTGGTGTGGCAGGGTTGTCTTCCAAAGCATTGGGTTGAATTTTTACTCGCAATTCTTAAGAGTGTGACGTTTGTAGAGTTGAAAGTTAATATCTTTGTCATACTTGAAGCATCATCTTCAATATCCTTCAAATACTCTTCACTTTTCTTCCTGGTCCTTCCTGTAATAAAGCACTCTTCCTTCAAAGCCAAGGAATTGGTTGTCCATTTAAGAATGCCAAGGGTGTGACCGAAACCCCTGTCTTTTCCCATGTGCAGGACGTTGTGTGTCTGAGCCAGACTTGGTCTCTTTGCTGGACCTTGGGAAGGAACCCTGGGTGGTGAAAGGAGAGCTGGCAAGAGGCCCGTCCCCAGGTGAGCGCGGGAGGCCTGGGGTGGAAACGCCACTGCAGGCCAGAGTGTAGTTCTCACCAAAGAGGCCAGGTGCTCCCTAACGTACAGAGAAAACCCACCACGTCCTCGGGTCTGGAAAGAAGATTGAGATCCGAGCTTTCAAAATTACACTGTTCTCTCCTCCTCCTCCCCTCCCCCTCCTCCCCCTCTTCTCCCCCTCCTCCGCCTTCCTCCCCTCCTCCTTGCCCCCCACCCCACCTTCTCTTGGTGGATAACTCCTCCCTGTAGCTCTGCTCCTGTCCTTGGCCACTCAGACATGGATCAACCACTTGGTTCCTTAAATGATCTCTTCCAGACCCCGAGGGTTTCTGGAGCTGTCTTCCAAAGGTCTGATGTTCGTGGTCAGATGGCCACTCACTTCGTGATGCATCCATTCCTGTAAGAACCACAAATTGAAGGAGGGAGCCACTCGGCTTGACATTGGCAGGCGATTGGAGAACGAGGGAATTTACACCTCTGTCCTCAGCCATCAAATATTTACTCCCATGGAGGGGATGACATGTGCATGGATGACTTGCATAAACCAGAGCTTTTGAAGTTCCCATCATGGCCTTACAGAGGCAAAGGAGAGGGTTCCCCCCAGAGAATCCTTGTCTGGGTTGGAGAGGGTGGGCAGACGGATTGCAAGAAGACGTGGGCGGAGGGCCATTTCTTCGATACACAAGGAAGGAAAAGAAACTTCTTTTGAAAATAATGGTTTTCAGAAAGTGTAATCCTGTCACCTGTCTGGGAAAGGAATAGAAAATCATAACCCGTAATCACAATATGTTAACAAGACAACTTTAGGCCCTTCAAGCCCTGATGAACACATATGTTGTTTTACGTGGTAGAAATAGAGTTTGCATTCCGTCCTGCATACTGATGTTTTCACGTGAGTTCCATGTTCTGTGTGCCACTGCTCAATTAGGTTGCATCACATTTCTTGGTGTTAAAAATATACTTATAATAGGCACCTTTATGTTAGTGAAGACTGTACATTTTGGGGATGCCTGTATCCCTGGAAGTGAAAATCTGCTGGGCTCTGAGAATTTTCTGTTCTAGTGACTAGCAATGAACAGATGACTAGATGTATGGGTTTAATTGCATCATCATAGCATTGGGTAATTTGGTGAAAATGTTTAGCTTATTATTTGGTGAAAGATTATAGCCTAAAGTTATTTTTATATTATGAAAATGAGTTGAATACTTTCCCCAAATTTTGTTATTGTCTTTATCCTTTTGTAAAATGTCCCTCATTTATATCCATTTCTCTATTTGTGTCTTAAATTTTTTTTGTTTTTGATTTTTTTTTTTTTAATATTTGGCTGTGTCCGGTCTTAGTTGTGGCATGCAGGATCTTTCATTGCGGCGTGCAGGCTTCTCTCTAGTTGTGGCGTCTGGGTTTTCTCTCTCTAACTGTGGTGCACGGGCTCCAGAGCGTGTGGGCTCTGCAGTTTGCAGCACACAGGCTCTCTAGTTGAGGTGCACAGGCCCAGTAGTTATGACCACGCAGCATGTGGGATCTTAGTTCCCTGACCAGGGTTCAAACCCACATGCCCTGCATTGGAAGGCAGATTCTTTACTACTGGACCACCAGGGAAGTCCCTATTTTTCTGTTTTTTGGGTTTTTTTTTTTTTTTTTTGGCTGTGCTGCACAGCATGTGGCATCTTAGTTCCCATACCAGGGATCAAACCTGTGCCCCCTGCAGTGGAAGTGCAGAGTCTTAACCACTGCACTGCCAGTCCAGTCCCAGTGGGTTTTTTCTTAATGTAAACATTAATTTTTTAATGTAGTATCTCAAACTATCTTTCACATATGGTAATTATTTTTCTTTTCACTAGAATTTTTTAAATTGTACATAAAATATAAAAAAAAATTTTATAGTCTAATATATTACTACTTTTATGATTTCTGCTTCTATTTGTATCCTTAGAAAGTAGACAGAAACTTCATCTAAGTGGCTGTCTAGTATTACAATATATGGAAATACCATAATTTACTTAACTAATTTACTGTTGAGGATATTTGAACCTTTAGGTTTTTTCCGGTTTTCACCTGTAATAAACGGTGGTCCAGTTTGTTCATATCTCTTTGCATGATCAAAGTATACATGTTTTTTAAGTTTCATGAACATAATAACAGGCTATAATACCATTGGTAAACAATATATGAGAATACCTGTTTCCATACATCTTCACTAATAGTATTTCAGGGTTTTTTTTATATTTTCCAAGCTGTGGGGTGAAAATTGAGTTTTGTTTAATTTTTATTTTGCAGACACTTGTGAGGTTGGGAATACATGTGTTTAAATCCATTCAGGGTTTATACTCTGTTAGTGATGTCTTCATGCCCATTGCCCACATTTCTGCTGGGTCATATTTCCTTGCCTGTATATAGCATGAATGTAAATCCTGTTTTATAAATGTGATATTTTTTCCCCCAATTTCCTGTGGCTTGAAAGGTTGCATGTGGTGTTTCTTGCTATCCAGTATTTTAGATTGTGTGGTAGCTTCATTTATAGAAGCTTTAGCTTTGATTTTTGTTTCATTCATGGTTTTTTGTTTTTGTTAATAGATATATTACTCCCATTTGTACTGTACGACAAATTTGTTTGGTCTCGTTTCTGTTGCTTATTTAATTCTTCCTTGTTTCTCTCCATGAATACATTATTAAGTCTTCCTGTCCATGAACACAGGATGTCTTTCCATTTATCTAGCTCTTAATTTTATTAAGCAATGTTTGTAGTTTTCAGTGTACAGTCTTGCACCCTTTAAGGTAACCTTATTCCTCAATAATTTATTCCTTCACTGCTATTTTTCATGGAATTATTTTCATAATTTCCTTTTCAGATTGTTCATTCCTAGTGTATGGAAATACAGCTGATTTTTGTGTGTTGATCTTGTATACTGCAGTTTTGATGACTTGATGTATTAGCTCTAATACCTTTCTTGTGGATTGTTTAGGGTTTTCTATATATGGGATGATATCATCAGCAAGTACAGTTTTTTTGTTCCTTTCTAATTTGGATGCCTTTTATTTCTATTTCTAATTGCTCTGGCTGGAACTTCCCAGGTATCTTTGTCTTGTTATTGACCTAAGAAGGAAAGCTTTCAGTGTTTAGATGCCATTTAAAAAAAAATACTTTATTTTCCTTTTTTAAAGATCATCTTTTCCCAAACATCTGACTCTCTGCATCATCTCTCTCCCCAACACCACTTTCATCTCTGTACATTTATTGTGATATAGCTCTACTTGCACAAGTTTTTGGTACATGCTAAGTGATTTAGCAAAGGAATTTCAGACATAATCATTCCTCCCTGCAAGCTTGTAGTCTGAGGTAAGCTATATACCTGATCAGTGGTTGTATGATGTAATTAAATATAATATCAGCACTCACTATTTTTACAAAAACAGTCTCTCCAGAATGAGAAATTCCATTACTAAATGGCCAGAGAAGAAGTGAGGATTTTGTCAGGCTTGCAGAAGCAAGCAGGTCAGTGTAAAAATGATTTCTATGTGACCGCTGAACTTTAGCCATCAGTTGGCGCCATAGGTTCTGTTGAAATCAGTCAAATAAGATACGGTTGACAGAAACACCGTTTCTGGTTGTAGGGGAGTGATTGGGCTTTCAGGCCTCTTAATGAATGTTATAGAATACACTGTCCTTTTGTGTTTGGTGTGCTTCTTGGAACAACTTTGGTGACATGATGACTGCCCTGGCATCAAAGCTGCATGGCCAGGGGTGAGAAAGGGTGAAGAGAATGAGTGTCATAGACTGTATTTTTAGGTGATGTGATTGCAGAACATTTTTCCGACTCCTGACGCTTCTGATGAGTGACTGATTCCACATACATTTAACTTTTTTTCTATTCACCTCTCTTGGGTTCCCATATGAACCCAGTCTGGGGTCGTCTTACATACATTGTAGACTGCATTTTCACATGTTTTAGAGGTGCACAATTTATGTGGTTTAATTAGGGTTTAATTCACCAATTAGTGAGTTTCTTCACAGTTTTCCTTTTAGTAGATTCCTTTTTTCCCAGCCTATAATAAAAGAAATGTTTGTTTCTTGTTTATTTTCTTGATATCTTTCAGGCCAGCAGTCTATACATGAAACCCAGGAGTTATTTCCAAAGCAGGATTCATTTGCTGAAGTGGTAACGGACAGAACTTCAAACAGTAACCTAGAGAGTTCCACTTTCAGAGGAAGCTGGGATTCTGAGGGTCTGTTTGAAAGGAAGCTGGCAGGTCAGAAAACACAATTCAGGCAGGAGGCAGTCACTCACAACAAAACCCTCTCTAAGGAAAGAGAGTGTCCATATAACAAATCTGGAAGATGGTTCCACTTGGACATTTCAGAAGAGAGAGTTCACCGCTGTGATTCAGTTAAGAAAACTTTCCCCCCAAGTTCAGTGGTAATAAAACATGCAGGAATCTATGCAGGAAAAAAACTTTTCAAATGTAATGAATGTAAGAAAACCTTTACCCAGAGCTCATCCCTCACCGTGCATCAGAGAATTCATACTGGAGAGAAGCCCTATAAATGTAGGGAATGTGGAAAGGCCTTCAGTGACGGCTCATCCTTTGCCCGACATCAGAGATGTCACACCGGCAAGAAGCCCTACGAATGTATGGAATGTGGGAAAGCCTTCATACAGAACACATCCCTTATCCGTCACTGGAGGTATTATCACACTGGGGAGAAACCCTTTGACTGCATCGACTGTGGGAAAGCCTTCAGTGATCACATTGGACTCAATCAGCACAGGAGAATTCATACTGGAGAGAAGCCCTACAAATGTGATGTGTGTGACAAAGCCTTTAGGTACGGCTCATCCCTGACTGTCCATCAGAGAATTCACACAGGAGAGAAACCATACGAATGTGACGTGTGTAGAAAAGCCTTTAGCCATCATGCCTCGCTCACTCAGCACCAAAGGGTGCATTCTGGAGAGAAGCCTTTTAAATGTAAAGAATGTGGGAAAGCCTTTAGGCAGAATATACACCTTGCTAGCCATCTGAGGATTCATACTGGCGAGAAGCCCTTCGAATGTGGGGAATGTGGTAAGTCCTTCAGCATCAGTTCCCAGCTGGCCACCCATCAGAGAATTCATACCGGAGAGAAGCCATACGCTTGTAAGGTCTGCAGCAAAGCTTTCACCCAGAAGGCTCACCTGGCGCAGCATCAGAAAACTCACACAGGAGAGAAACCCTACGAGTGTAAGGAATGTGGGAAGGCCTTCAGCCAGACTACACACCTTATTCAACACCAGCGAGTTCACACGGGAGAGAAACCCTATAAGTGCATGGAATGTGGGAAGGCCTTTGGCGACAACTCCTCCTGCACTCAGCACCAGAGGCTTCACACTGGCCAAAGGCCCTATGAATGTATTGAATGTGGGAAGGCCTTCAAGACAAAGTCGTCCCTCATCTGTCATCGCAGAAGTCACACTGGGGAGAAACCTTACGAATGTAGCGCGTGTGGCAAAGCCTTCAGCCATCGGCAGTCCCTTAGCGTCCATCAGAGGATTCACTCTGGAAAGAAACCGTATGAATGCAAGGAATGCAGGAAAACCTTCATCCAAATCGGACACCTCAATCAGCACAAAAGAGTGCACACGGGAGAGAGACCCCACAACCATAAGAGAAGCAGAAAGGTCTTCAGGCAGAGCACACACTTTGCACATCAGAGAATCCACACTGGAGAGTCACCTGCACGCCCCTCTTTACCTGCTACATCAAATCCTGTGGATCTGTTACCCAAGTTTCTCTGGAATCCATCCTCACTCCCATCACTCTAGTCCGGAGACATTGTGACTCAGATAGACCTCTCCAGCAGTTTAAAACCTGTTCTCTCTCTTCTTTCTGTCTATTCTGTTCTTGTCCTGTACACGTTTGTTTTTCATGTTGTTGCAGTTAGAACGTGAAGATTTTTGTTTTAAGTGAAAATAGAATTCATTTACTCCTCATGTAAACACTTATGTTGAGATCTTTCATATTGGTTAATGCATAAGATGTGTGTGGCACAATGGCTGGTCCATACTAAGCGTTCAGTAATGTTAGCTCTTTTAAAAACATTGTTTTCAGACATTGAAAAGTTACCATAGGCAACTCTGACTGAAAATGATGCACAGAGTGAAGCTAAGAGAAGCCGGATATTAGATCAGGAACAGGCGTTTCAAGATAATCAGTGAGGCTTTGCCTGTTCTGGTTTAAAACTTGATTCTATAACGTTGAGTTAGTATTATGGCTTCTCATTTATCTGCATAAAGTGTAAGGTGCTGTGACCTTGGTGAGAAAATTACATCTGACAACAGTCTTAGAAAATGTGTAGAGAACATGGGTGAGGAGGCCACCTGGAAGAAAAGAACTGAAACAATCAGAGGAAAAGACAAGGTTCACCTGCGTACAGTTAAACCTTCTGACATGTTACTCAAGAATTAGAAAATTTGGCAAGATTTGATCATTTGAAGTCACCTGGCCTTATGCGTGAATTCCATTAAACTTTCAAAGAACCACTAACCTTGAGACAGACTGAACTTGACTATGACTCATGGCCAGAGCCTCACGTGACTGTTTTGTATGGCCCATGATCTGATTTTTAAAAATTATTTTAGGGCTTCCCTTGTGGCGCAGTGGTTGAGAGTCAGCCTGCCAATGCAGGGGACACGGGTTCGAGCCCTGGTCTGGGAAGATCCCACATGCCGCGGAGCAACTAGGCCCGTGAGCCACAATTACTGAGCCTGCGCGTCTGGAGCCTGTGCTCCACAGCAAGAGAGGCTGCGATAGTGAGAGGCCCGCGCACGCGATGAAGAGTGGCCCCCACTTGCCGCAACTAGAGAAAGCCCTCGCACAGAAACGAAGACCCAACACAGCCATAAATAAATAAATTCATTAAAATAAAATTATTTTAATGGAGGAACAAGTGAAAAGAGTAATAGCTTAAGACAACATGAAAACTATATGAAATTTAAATTTCGGTGTCCATAAATAAAGTCTTATTGGCTCACAGCCATGCTCATTTGTTTACATACTGCCTAGGGCTGCTTTCACTCTACAATAGCAGACCTGAGTAGCTGCAGCAGAGACAGTATTGCCTGCAAAACTTCAAATATTTACTATCTCTCCTTGTGCAGAGAAAGTTTGCTGACTCCTGCTCCAGTGCAGAGAAAAATACACAAAAGTTTCTAATTATTTCTATGAGGATAATACAACTCTTCCATCAAAAACAAGAAAAACTGTAAAGCAACTTATGAATAGAAGTGAAAGAATGTTATTAAACTGTTGAACAATAGGAAATGTCAATAAAAAGAGAAATACTATGTTTTTCTAGATGAAGTAATACTGTTAAAATGTTTGTAAATTGTCACTCCCAACAGAGTCCCCAGTAGGATGTGTTTGCTCTGACAGTTTTAGTTGAAAACCACACAAGGAAGGATGATTTGTCAAACATAGCAGGACATTTAAAAAATGTTTTGGTGGGACTTTCCTGGCGGTCCAGTGGTTAGGATTCTGTGCTTCCACTGCAGGGGGTGTGGGTTCGATCCCTGGTGGGGGAGCTAACATCCCCCATGCTGCGTGGTGAGGCCAAAAAAAAAAAAAAGAATCGTTGAAAAAATGTTTTGGTACGTAATAAGATTAGTGTTTCATTATTGGGGAAATGATGTTGTAACAATTGATTATCCACTCTCCAAAAAGCGAAGCATACCTAGACCTTACAGAGAGATATAATACAGTTGTATTTATTGGCTCTAATTATGAAATAATATGTTAGAGGCAAACACAGAAAGGAGGAAGGCTTTACTGAGTAGGACATGGAGCCCTGGAAGACATGAAGAGAGTAAGCTGGCCTGTACAAAGATTTAAATAAACTTCGATATGGTGAAAGGTGTCAAAAAAGATGTAAGAGACAACTGGCAGAAAATACACAACACATATGAAAAAATATGTCGTTTAAGAACAGAGTGCAATGACACAAAGCAGTCGGGGAACTAGGCAGTGCTTACCAACAGGGGTGTCACAGTGGAAGAACTCGAATAAAGAAAATTTGTTAGGTTCTTAACCTCGTTGCTCAGAAAATTACAGATTTAAAACGGCTCTTCTTGACTCGCAGATGGATTAAAATCTAAACTGCAGTTAATTTCCCATACTAGTTATCATTGTGGGAAAACAGGAGGTTGTTCATCATTACCAGTGTAGATTTGTCTCCTCCTGTTTGGGGTGGCAATATGGCATGACCTCTCCACACTATAAATATGCATTCCTTTTGAAACAGTAATTCTAGATCTAGGAGTTTCATCCCAATGGAATAAATATATAGATATAAATAATGTTTATTGCAAAATCTTTTTAATTACAACAAATAGGATTTCAGTATCCTGCCAAGCAGATTGATTAAATTGTGATTATTCAATACAGTATTGTTCAGTTAGCAGAGATTAAGCTCTACATATGCTCCTATGGAGTATTGTCTGTCCACAATATATTAAATGCAATATGTGATTTGCAGAACTTTATGTGTAAAATAATCTTGTAGTCATAGAGTCAAAATTAATATTGAATATATATGTGTGCGTGTATGTGTATATATATATTTTTTTCAGTATATATGTTGAAATCTGTTTTTGTCTTTAACACATGCGTTTCCTAGCTCTTTGTTGGCACTTTGCCTTCATTCTGTATTGTTCTGTTGGACTGCCAGTCACACATGGCACTAATTAAGCCAGTCAGGTTTTTCATTCTTTGTATTTTGACCGGAGACACGGGGCAAATATTAGGCTTTATGTATGGGCCATAAGGGATGTTTTCTTTTAGTCAGTATTCATTTTGATTGGTTGGGCCACTTGTTGTAACAGCTATTATAAAGATACGGAACATCACTCCTGGACCGCAAATAGGTGGAATTGAGTCAACCTTTGGCAGCAACCTAAAGATTTCTGCATCTCTACCTGTCTGATCCATTAAAGTGATTCCTGCATCCTCACATCCTAGTTTTGTTTGGTTCTTTAAATCTTCAAGGTATCTGGTATCCTTTCAATATTTAACTTCTAAGTTGGAGTCATCTTTTATTCTCATATAGAAATTGGTACTAGAGGATGATTCTCAGACTACAGAGAAGCAGAATATTAAGGGCTGATTGAAAGAGATAGGTTAAAAGACAGAGAAACTTGTAATCCTGTGTTGTGTTAGGAAAGGATACTCATGATGCAGCAGGGTCCAGCCCACTGCACACGAGGGGCTGGATAGCTCTTACCAAAAACTAAAGGCAGCAATGCTAGCTCCAAAAGTAAGTGTGATGCTTGTTTACAATGAAATTAGATAATTAAAAGTGAAAGGCCACTTGAAATTCTGACCTTAAGAAGGGCATTGAAGTCAGATCTTTCGGTGATTGTGTTGGGAGTCTTCTTAGCTGCTTCTAACCGCGGGGCTGGCAAATCTGAAAGCCAAGTGCAACAGTAGATCCAGGTGTTTGCTGAGCTACGATACTTACTGAATTCCCAACCTCGCCACTTCTCTTAAATGAAAGTGAAGTGTTGGGAAAGATTTGAATCCATGTAACTGGAATGGGGCTATCACGAAAGATTCAAGCATCTTAGAAAACTTTGACTTTCTCAAACCTTAAGAAACCTCCCTACTCATTCTCTTTGCCATAAATCTGTGACAAAACTCTTGAGTCTGCTTTTCTAGTCCCACCATTATTGCTTTCTTGGATTTAAAATGACCTATAGTTTGAAATGCAGACAGGGAGGAGATTCACGTCATCCAGAAATATTTAATATCCTTTATTATACTATCAAAAATCTAGGACACATTTTTGGAAATGTCATTTTGAGGGTTAGAATTTACATTGCATAATATGTAAGGACTTGAAAGAATTCAAGAGTTTATAGTGCTGGAGTGGATCATTTATGTCCCTACCCCCGACTTATCTTTTGCAAGTTCCCCTGTCAGGGTCCAGTAGCTTTTCTATGTTCTTTTGACATGAAGTACCAGCATATTAAAAATCTGTCTCCTTTAGGTACTGGGATTTCTCATGACAGTGATTACATTTGGAAAGTGTACTGAACTAGGGCATGTGCAGTAGCTGGAGTATAGGGCAACGGTTAATCATGAGAATAAAATGAAATGGTCACAACACAGAAATCCTAAGAATGTTCTGATATCTGATACTTTTACCTTATTTCATCATTGATCCCCAGGGTTGAAACTGCACTAGGGTTTTATTTTAGTTAGAAGCACTCCATGGCATGGCATCCAAGTCCCACATCGACTTGAGTCAACAGAAAGGAGACTGAGTACTCTTGAAAGATTGTAATCTAAGTCTCTGAATATTTCCACTGGAATTCCTGAATGACGTATTTGTGCAGAGTGAGGGCTCCTGGGGGGATTCTTATCTAGTGTAGCTTGTAGCAGGTACAATGACCACAAACCCATATGGTTATTTTCCAAGGTCCTGGGTATGTAGCATTTGTTAATGATACCTATGATATGATTAGACAACTGTCCAAAGTTTGTGCTTCCCTTTCTGTTGCCTGAAAATGGATTCCAGAATGTGACTGCCGAGGCACATCCTGCATTACTCAGCCACTATTGCTTCCAGTTCTGGCTGTGGTTTGAATAGGAAAAATGTGTGTCACTCAGGGCTCGGTTATAAAGAAGAGGATGTACCACCCAGCTGGAAGAAGAAGAATCTCAATTGTATGGAATGGCAAAACTGCAAGATGGAAGAACTCTGGGCCCCTAAACCGCTATTTGGAAGAAAGCCATCAGTCACTCAGGAGCAACAGCAGTGGATTATTATGTTCAGTGAAAAACAAACATATGTGCAGGTAATGACACTTGTGTTTTAATTGTGATAGCAGCTGCTGTAGTTCTATCAATGTGGTATCTTTGACTACTAATAGAATCCCTATTTTAACTCACTGAATCACAGAGTAAGGGCTGTGATAGTATGTTCATTAGCTGTTGTGTAACAAACTACGCTAAAGCTTAGTGGCTTAAAACAAACATACATTTGTCATCTTACAACTTCTTTGGGTAAGGAATCCAGGCATGGCTCAGCTGGGTGCCTCTGGCTCCTGGGGTCTTTCAACAAGACAGCAGTCATCTGAAGGCTTTATGGGAGGAGAATCATCTTCCAAACTCACTCATTAAAACTGTTGGCTGGCCTCGGGTCCTTGCTGGCCTTTGGCTGGACACATTAATTCCTTTCCACATGGGCAGTTCACAACATGGCAGCTGGCTTCCTTGTAAGTGAGCAGGCAAGAGAAGGGTACCCAAGGTGGAAGCCGAAGCCCTTATGTAACCTAATATTACAAGTTGCATCCTCTCATCTTTGTACTTGGTTAATTAAAAGTGGGTCACTAGGTCCAGCTCACTTCCAAGGGGAGAGGATTACATGAGGTTATGAATAGCAGGAGGCGGGGATCATTTGGGAGCCACCTTAATGGATGCCTACCACAGTCTGCCCTCCGGCCCCTGGTGATTCATTTCCCTTCGGCATACAAAACAATCACCGACTTCCAAGGCCCCCTCCCCAAATCGCATCTCATTATAGCATCAGCTCAAAGTCAAGAATCTTGTCGTGTAAATTAAGTCCAGATGCTGATGAGGCTCATAAGACGTCGTTTCTTAAGTACAGTTCCTCTTGATCTGTAGACCTTTGGAAATAAATTATCTACCTCCCCTAGACCCCAGCGCGCGCGCGCGCGCGCACACACACACACACACACACACACACCCCGCAGCGCACACACCACACACACACCCGCAAGTGCACAAACCACCAGGCAAAATCCAAATCTCCGCTCTTCTATCCCGAAGGCTCCGCCCCTAGACCCGCCTCTCCTAAGCTCCGCTCACTTCCCTGGCTTTTCCCCTTGCTCAAGGCGCCTGCGCGCTCCACGTTCTTGCGACCCCGCCCACCTTCGGCGGAGGCGCGGGTGAGCGGCTACTCGGGTCTCGGCTTTCAGTGCCTGACAGCTGCGCCTGCGTACTCCGAGCCCGGCGAAGGCTCCTAGAAGTCCCCGGGACTCGGCTCATTTCATGGAGGCCGCCAATACTTCTCGGACCCAGAAGCTAAAAGGCTTCTAGGTAGCTCTATTCCGGACCAGGAGGCACCAATAGGGGACAGACGGCAGTGATCACCAGGCCGGGGAGAGGAACCCTGCCTAGCAGCCTAGTCCTCAGATTTCAGAAAGCCGCCGCCACCCTTGTCTGCACTACGTTTCCCAAAGGCCCTTGCGCTGGGAGGACACGCCCACTTCCGACGAGGACTTGAAACCCGGACGTGAGCGAGTCTGGCCGGTTCTGAGGAGAAAGTCTGAGTGGGGTGGCGGCGGCGGCAGCGGCTGAGCCGGGCGCGGGGAGGCGCCGAGAGGGCAGCGTCCCGGTCTGCATGCGGGGGCGGGGGGGTCGTGAGCGTGCGCGCGTGACTTGGCTACTGTGACCGTCAGCGCGTGGTGTGTGTGTGTGACCGGGAGGAGGAGGCAGGTACGTGTGTGAATGGGGGGGAGAGTGTGTGCGGGTGTGAGATGTGACTGGTGGGGCGCAGAGGAGGCAAGTGTGTGACTGGGGCCCGTGTTTCTGCGCGTGTCTTTTGTGCACCTGGCACGTCCCAGCAGCATGTGAGCGACGGCGTGTATTGGGACGAATGAAGGATTTTACGTGGCTGAGAGCTGGAAACGCCTACGGAGGAGACCACCCCCCGACACACACCCCAGCCCCCCACACACCCTGACTCCACCACCAAGAACCCAGTGTGGCCCAAAGCCCTGGAGTCCTGGGAAGGCGCCTGGTTGGGCTGGTGCGGCTGAAGCATTTCTTGCCTGCCCCGCCTGGAGGGTGTGGAAATCGGGACACTACACACGTCCACGGGACTAAGTATGGAGGTAAGAGTGGCAGACGGCCTCGGTACGGCTGCAAGAGTGAAAATTAAGGTTTGGGGGTGCTGTTCCTGGGCCCAAGTGCTGGAGGAGGATGTCCCTGGCCGCAGAGTCTGGTGGACCCAGAAGTCCAAAGATTTGGATGGTTACCTCAGGCCGGAGGGTGGAGCTGAATTCAGGGAGGGGTCTTGACTTGCCCAGAGTCTCCTAACCAGACACTCCCCTTCCAGGTCTGTCTGCGTATCTCCAAGGACCCAGGGGAGAGAGCATTCCCCATTAGAACATTACCTCTGAATGCTGTGCTGCTCTTCAAGGAGGACCTCAGTATTTAATATTTTTATTTTTTAATCTGTTAAGAGTCCTGTCCCATATTATCACGGTGGGATGCGACTTGGGAGGAAGGTGAGATTCACAGCTTCATCTGGAAGTGCTGAGGGATCCCAGCCTTTCCATGGCTTAGTCACCTTTTAGTAGATGAACAGAAATACTCCCCCATTTCTATCTCACACTTCTCTGTCTCCCGCTAACCCCCCCCCCCGCCCCGCCCCTAGCCAGAGTGAGTAAAGAGAGAGAGAGAGGGGAAAGAAGCACTGCTCATAGCCTTATTGTTCTTTGCTTGTTTTACTGCGTGCAGTAACAATAGGTAATGTTTACTGAGCGCTTACTGTGGCCCAGACATGGTTCTAAGATCTTTTGGGGATGGTAACACCAAACCTCACAACATTATGAGGTGGAAACTATCTTATCTCCTTTTTATAGATGAGGACACTGACGCGTAGAGAGGACAAGTAATCACTAGTAAGTGGAGGAGCCAGGATTCACATCCAGGACAGGCTGACTCCAGAGTCCCCTTCTGTACTGGCCCTCAGGTAATCCCCTCAACAACTGCTTGAGGTGGGTATTCTTAACCACTTTTGACAGTTGAAGAAGCTGACCCTAAGAGTTCAGATCCCAAAACCTCCACCGAGCAAGTTTTTTTTCTTAAACTTTCTGACCCAGTTTCTGTTATGTAAAATGAAGATGATATTCTGTACCTCATAGGACTGTTACGAGGATTAAGTGAGCTCATACCTGTAAAGCACTTCGTGTAGTCTCTGTCACATAGTAACTAGTGCTCCGTAAGCGTTCATTCTTACATTCATCATTATAATAATGCTTTGAAAAAGCAGTGGAGTTTAGTGGAAAGAAACCAGAATTAAGTCAGATATTTTTATCCTCTTCCTGATTGAATAAGCTTGGCTGGAGGCCTGGGGGTGGGGTGAGGTGGCCAGGGACTTCTTCAGAACTATAGTTTGTCAGAAAGCAAAAGGAGAACTTGGGTCTCCTGACAGTTTTTTGGTTCAGCTATCTGTAAGCCACATGGACTCTATTGTAACAAAGGTAATACCTCTTTCTGGGGAAGATGGCTTTCTTTAAGTCTCGTAGACTCTTCATAAGTCCTGAGTAGTTAGTTGCACATGGGGTGTTTTTTTTGTTATATTCTGGCGTCTGCTTGAGCATATAGCTTGGGTGGTAGAGTCACGCAGACCTAGGTTGATGAGTGGGCTGCATTATTTACAGGCTGTGTGACTTGTGCAAAAGACTTCATCTCCCAGAGCTTTCACATGTGAAACAGTGACAGTATTCCCTATTTTCATTGAAGGTCGTGAAGGTCACATCAGAGTGTGAATATATGCAGCACGCCTAATACATCTCTGTTGTTAATGAATGGGTGGCTTTGAGCAAGAGAGAGATTGTCCTCAGCCTGAAAATCCAGAGCAGAGCAGAACCCCAGCTGTAAATTATAGGTTTCCCAGGGAGTGCCTGGGCTGTGAGAGGAGGGTGGAGTAGGAATAGGGGAGTGAGAACAGAGGGAGCTGAAGGGAAAAGTTTCTAGGTTTTGATTATTCGAGCTACTCACCGTTCTTAGAGTCTCTCACTAGAGTCTGTCACCGTTCCTTTCTCTTCCTCCCAGCTGTGCCCTCTCAGGGTGAAGCCCTTCTCCATGTGAGGAGCCAGGAAAAGGAGAAGGTGATGGGAATTGAACTTCTTAAAGCCATGTCCCTGGTTAGTATTCCCTTGCTTTTCAGGATTTGGTAATGTTTGTTTCCTTCTGAAAATTGTCCCACTTTGAGGCCTGGCTCCTATTTCCTCTCTTTCTGACGAGTAATGGGGCTATAGGTAGCTTCAAACAGCCCAATACACTCTTACAGAGCTTCCACTTTTTCCTGTTCAGTGTTTATTCTTCACTCAAGAAATGACCCACTGTGAGCCCTTCCCTTGTACTCATTTTTTTCATAAGTATCTGACAATACAGAAATACAGTCCTTAGAGGAGATTTGAGAGCCACGATCTGCCTAGTCCCTAAATCCCTATCCTTGCTCTCAGAGAGCTTACTATCTGTTGGAGAAATGAAAAGGTAACAAACATTTATTTTTACAGTGTGATCAGTGCTGCAGGTGGAGAGTGGACTTCCTGTGGAGTGGAGGGGAAAGGCCATTAATAGCCCGAATGAGTGCCTTTGGGTGAATTACAAGAAGGTGCCCCTTCATCTGTACTGATGAAGCTCTGTGATAGGCCACAATCTGGCAGGAGGAAATCTGCTTATTTTAGCTCCTTTTTGCCACCTTGGTGAGAAATCCTGCACAATCTTACTCACTGTTGGAAGGAGGAGGCATTGGGAGGGCTTGAGTCACAGAGGAAGGGATTTCTGAGTTGCATATTGAAGGAAGTGGAGGAGATCTGCAGGCGCAGGTGAGATGGGTGACGCAGGTGAGATGGGTGACGTTTTTGCCACAGTAAACAAAGATTTCCCCTCCCTACTTGACTGGAGCCATAAGTGTCTTAAAATGCCAGGGAATGTACTACATCCTTTTTTCTTTCTAGGATGAATACCATAATCTATTTAATCAGCCCTTTGTTGTTCCATAGTTAAATTGTTGCCAATATTTTACTATTTAATAGAGAGCGTTGCAGTTATCATCTTTGTATTTGAATTTTTGCCCTCATCTCTGATTTCTTTGGACTAAGTTCCTAATTTTTCATTTCTTGCAGATGAGAGTTTCTCACACTTACTCTACTCCAGAATGTTTTTAATATTAATATCTTATTGACCAATAATAGAACCTTAAGAACTATAACTCATGTTCTGATTAAACTGCTGAACAAGTGTCACCAGCAAATTAATTATTATAAAACTATAAAAATTGGTACATAAATTTTAAAATCTAATCAAATGAAAACAACGTAGAATATTAAAAGTGTTTTATTTTACATCAAAGACACAATAAGCAACTTAAAGCAAAATACCTTTTTTTTAAAAAAAAAAAAACAGATTTAATGCCACAGAACATGTACTACCAATGGAACTTGTTTCCTAGAGCATATATACATTTTAAACAAAAGCATTATTGTTATTTGTCAGAAGAAAATATTTTAAGAGTGCCAGAGTATGGTATAAAGGTTAGTAACAAGGACTCTGGAACCAAACTGCCTGGGTACAAATTCTAGCTCCACCATATACTAGATATATCACCTTAATTTCAGTTCCCTCAACCGTAAAATGGGAATAATAATAGTACCTAATTTATAGGACTGTTGTGAGTATTAATGAGTCAATATATTTTAAGTGTTTAGAAAAGTACTTGGCACATAATAAACACTAGCTATATGTGCTACTGAAGAACTACAATATGATGTTTAATGCACAAGAAGCCCTGAACATCTGGAGTGTTTATATTTCCAATGGAATATTAGTTTTAAAAATAATAACATTTTGCACTGAATTTGGGAGAGTCCTGGTTCTGGGTAATGGACTAAGCAAGCTCCACCTGTCTTTCCCACTGAAAGCTGGGATGCATGCATGCATGAAGCATGCATGCTCCAGAATGCATGAAGAAGCAATTTGAAGTCTCTAAAAAGTACATAACAGGCAGATTGGGAAAGAAGCCCAAAATGTGAAGTCCCACCAAACCTGCAGTGTGATTACCTTTTTTTTTTCCTCCCAGTATCTCTTAACATGGATTCAACAAGCACAGAACTCAGAAGTAGGCATTGGCATGGATAGAAAGAACTGCAGGAGAAACTTTCTAGTTTAGACTCAAGAAGTGGCAAAGGGATCTAATGCTCAGAATGAGGGGGAGGGGAGCAGAAATCCCCCTTTTAAAGTGGTAAGTGCACAATGGAATGGAATAAATAAGGCCCAGTTATCTGGCCAGAGAACGAAAAAGGGGAGCCCCCTGGGAAACAAAGTACTGGAGAGATCCCAGAGAGGGAGAAAGTCACCCACATCAAGTTGTTTATGATCTCATAAGCAGCTCACTCTGAGCTGCTCATGTATGTATCTGACCCTGAAGAGCATACCATAGTCTATGAGCATGAACTAAGGTCTCAGGCTGGTCTTAGACCAGGCTGACCACTGACTGGTGCATAAGTAGGACAAAGGTGAATATCACTGCACAGAGTTGAAAATGGAACTGCTGTTGAAACCACCACCCACAGAAAGCTGGTTAGAACTTGCAGCCTGAACAAAATATCAGCCAACATTCTCCATAGAATTTAAACAAGATGTAGAGTCTCATAATATCCAGAATGTCAGGAATATAATCCAAAATTACTCAGCTAATGAAAGGCTAGGAAAATTTCAATTCGTAGGGAAAAAGGCCACCACTGGATACTAACGTTGATGTGACACCGATGTTGGAATTATCTGATAAAGACTTTAAAGCAGCTGTTATAAAAGTGCTCCAACAAGAAAAGTTGAACATTCTTGAAATGAGTGGAAAGATAGTCTCAGCAAAGAAATAGAAAATATGAACAAGAAATGAAAAATACAGTAACCAAAATAAGCTCACTGGATGGACTAGTGGCACAATGGAGATGACAGAGGAGAGAGTTAGTGAACTTGAGGATAAACAGAAACTATCTAATCTGAATAACAGAAAAAAGATTGAACAAAGCCTCAGGGTCCTATAAGACAATACCAAAATGTTTAACATTTCTATCATTGAAGTCCCCCAAAAAGGAGGAGAAAGTGAAGTGTAGAAAAATTTGAAGAAATAATGGCTGAAAAATTACCAACTTTAGTGAAAGACATAAACATGTGTGTCTGTAAAGCTCATCAAACTCCAATATGATGAACCCAGAGAAATCCCTACCCAGAAATGTCATAATCAGACTGCTGAAACTAAAGACAAGGGGAAAAAAACTTCAAAAGCAGCCAGAGAAAAACTGTGCTTAACATACAGGACAACAGTGATATGGATAACTGTGGGTTTCTCATCAGAAACCATGGAAGTCAGAAGAGTAGAACAACTTTTTTAAAGTGCTCGAAGAAAAGAACTGTCAACCCAGAATTCTATGTCCAGTAAAAATAGCCTTCAAGAAGGTGAAATAGTTTCTCATGTGAATGAACACTAAGAAAATTCATAGACAGATTTTTAAAAGAATTGTAAAAGGAAGTTCTTCCAGTAGATATTATATCAGAAGGGAATTTGGAACATTAGGAATGAAGGAAGTGCAACAAAAATGGTGACTATTTATATGTAAATGCAATAGACTGTTCTTTTGAAGTATTTAAAATATCTTCAACAGTTGAAACCAAAACTAATAGCTTAGGTTTGCTGAGCAGGACAGGATTTGAACATAGGTGATCTGGCTTCAGAGACCATGTTCTTAACTACTATAGCATACTGAAATTACTAAAATAAAATATAGGTAAAACGTTTATTGAAATACTAAACCAAATGTTTCACCTCTTCCTGGCCTCCTGCTCTTCTTTCTTTCCCATCTCTCCTTCATAATTATCATAGGTAAAAATTCTTGAGTACTTAGCCAGGTACTGTGCCTGTTACTTCATTTAATTCTCACAGTGCTGCCATGAGGTAGGTACTAAAATTATTACCATTTTTTTAGGAGGGAAATCTTGAAGCACACAGAAGTTAATTGGCTTGGCAAAGATCACCCAGCTAGAAAGTGACAGGGTCTGAATTCTTTGGAATAATAATCTAACCTTTTTCTCTGGTTTTATTTAAAACTCATTCGTAGATGTTGGTATAAGTGAAATCACAAAAAAAAAAAAAAGAAAGAAATGAAAAATCTGCCATCAACCATAGAACTGGCCTCACTTCCTGGTTGGTTAGAAATTCAGCCCTTGTAACAAAACACAGGTTACCTGTCATGTGCTTACCTCATATCATCTCTTGATACTTCTCTGCAGATTATCAAAAAATAACTTGCCAAATGAGTTCTTTCCTAATCTAAATATATTTGTTTTTCAAAACAAAATAATAGTGCTGGGCATTTTTTTCTTTCATTCTTTTTAGGCATACCCCTTAATATCTCGAGAACACTAAGATTTCTTAGAATATATTGTGGAGATTGAAGTCATACTGATCAGGTCAGCATCATTCCTTGAAACTTTCTGTTGCAGTCCCAGAGCTCTTTAGTTTTTCCATGTAGAAAGTGAGCTAACTCCTAACATAGATAAAATAATTTAGTGCTTGATGCTCTTCTGTTTTGAATGCAGTCAACACTTTTTTATTTGAGAATGTCTTCTCACACCATAAAATGCTTCAAGAACAGAGAGTTATCGCTCATATTTTTTCTTTTTCTTAATATATATAAATATAGCTCTTTAGTTTTTCCATGTAGAAAGTGAGCTAACTCCTAACATAGATAAAATAATTTAATGCTTGATGCTTTTCTGTTTTGAATGCAGTCAACACTTTTTTATTTGAGAACGTCTTCTCACACCATAAAATGCTTCAAGAACAGAGAGTTATTGCTCATATTTTTTCTTTTTCTTAATATATATAAATATAGGCAGAAAAGTTTTTCAGTAAATAACTACATGACCTTGATCATTTAGATCCCCCCAGGGCAGTTACTCACAGTTTTTTTTTCCCAAATGTGAACAACATAACTCTTTACCCTAAGGCCAGCTAAGTCAGGGCATGAACACTGATTGAGCAAGATTATATTTGTGTTGTTTCAGGATTCAGTGTCTTTCATGGATATAGCCATAGACTTCTCCCAAGATGAGTGGGAATGGCTGAATCTTGCTCAAAGGACTTTGTATAAGAAGGTGATGTTAGAGAACTATAGGAACCTGGCTTCATTGGGTAAGAGTATATTCCTCCTTCCACCTCCCCCTAGGAGTCTTTCCACTTCAGTAGTCTTTCATGACTTTATCAGCATTTTCCTACAATGTTTCTCTTCTCTCAGTACCATTTAGACTGTGTCATAGCTCTGGAATATCCACAGCATAGCTAATTTTCTTATTTCCTCTTATATGCAGGTCTTTGCATTTCTAAACCAGATGTGATCTCCTTATTGGAGCAGGATAAAGAGCCCTGGATGATGAAAGGAGAGATAACAAGAGGCCTGCACCCAGGTAAATGCAGGATAACTAGAGCTGGGAAAACTATCCTAAAGGTGTTTCTTCCCTCTGATATTTGCTGGAAAATACCTCTCAAAGTCCCTCCCAAATTGAAACTTCTTGTTCTAACACTATTTTTTTTAAAGATTTTATTTATCATTTATTTATTTATTTATTTTGGGCTGCATCAGGTCTTAGTTGCAGCACGCAGGATCTTTGTTGAGGCATGCAGGATATTTCCTCGTGGCTCACGGGCTTCTGTCTAGTTGTGGCGTGCGGGTTTTCTCTCTCTAGTTGTAGCGCGCAGGCTCCAGGGCACGTGGGCTCTGCAGTTTGCGGCACGCAGGCTCTTCTAGCACGTGGGATCTTCGTTGAGGCATGCGGGATCTTTTGTTTTGGCATGCGGGCTTCTCTCTAGTTGTGTGTGGGTTTTCTCTCTCTAGTTGTGGCGCGCAGGCTCCAGGGTGTGTGGCCTCTGTAGTTGTGGCGCACAGGCTCCAGAGCATATGGGCTCTGTAGTTTGTGGCACGCAGGCTCTCTAGTTGAGGTGCATGAGCTCAGTAGTTGTGGCGTGTGGGCTTCGTTGCCCTGTGGCATGTGGGATCTTAGTTCCCTGACCAGGGATCGAACCCGCGTCCCCTGCGTTGTAAGGCGGATTCTTTAACACTGGACCACGACGGAAGTCCCTCTAACACTATTTTTTAAGTGTATCTTTTCTTCCCCACTGGTGTGACATACACCTTTACCTTTAGTGATTTCCTATAAATACCACAGTCTGTTTCTGAACTCTGTTATGTTCCATTGCTGTTTACCTAGTTCTGCTCAAGTACTGTATTGTTGTAATCATCCCTGACTTTCAACATTTCTGGGTTCTTCAGACAGATTTGTGTTTAGTCTTTCAAACTTGTTTAAGTATTTTCCTTTCTTTAAAATGTGACTTATCAAGTTAACAAGTATTATAGCTATGTTCTTCTCTCTGCTTTTAATTATTTTTCTCTTTGGTGTTTCTTTTTTATTGTTGTTGTTTCTTTTTGTTTTGTTGTTTATGTCTTTTTTCCCCCTTCAGTTGGAAAGGTTTTAGTTCTACAGTTTGTTAACTTTATGACTTCATCTATTTTTAAATTTGTACTTTAAAATTCATCCACTTGAGATTCAAAACATTGTCTTTTGATACCGATATGAAAGATGAAGAAATTAGCCCACTAATGTTACCTCCTCTCTCTTTGTCCATCATCTTCCCACTTTTACTGTACCTATTGGGATTTTTGACTCAGGTTATTTTCTTCAGTTTATTAATTTTTTTCCCTGTCATGCTTGAAAGCTGTTTTTCTGGTTTAGAAAGCCAGATAATAGGCTATAGACATATATTGCAGGGAAATGATCTTCAAGTGAGGAGGTTAGTTTATTCTGTGGCCTGTAGTGTGGCCTTTTACTGCTTTCAGTTCTCAAAGTTTTAAGAAGTGGATGTTGGTATGTCACTTATAGCCCTAATGATGTACATTAATAAATAATAAAAAAAAATGAATTAAGCATCCAATTCAAGATATTAGAAAAAGAACAAAATGAATCTCAGGGAGACTGAAATAAGTTATATATAGTGATTTATATTGCTAGAGATAAAAATAGGTATAAATGAATCAGAAAACAGTAGATCTAATGAAAATAAATCCAACATAGGCTTCTTTAGAAAACCAATAAAATATATAAAGTATCCAGACAAATGAAAGAAAATACAAGAAAAGAAATAATGGTAAATGACCACTGATGCCTGAGTACGTAAGAGAATCATATGGATCTATTTTTGGAATGCAAGTCTCTGCAAATAATTTGAAAACCTGGATGAAATGGATGATACTTTACGAAAATATAATAACCACAACTGACACCAGAGATAGAAAATTTAAACAGACTGGTTACCATTGAAGAAATGTTGAAAGTCATCTAAGAACTGCCTCCCCCAAGAAAATAAGCCACAACCCCAAATTGTTTTACAAATAAATTCTATAAAGCCTGTAAGGAACACTATCAACATTGTTTAAAGTGTTCTATGACAGAGAATAAAAAGGAGAACTATAAAAAATGTATTTATGAAGACAGCATAACATTTGATACCAAAACATTACCAAAACAGCACCCAAAAAAAGGAAATTACAGACAAATCAATTATGAATATTGGTGCAATATCTTAAATAAAAAGTCATGTTGAAATAATATACCAGAGCCAAGGAGGGTTTATTTGAGAAACGCAAGGGTGGTCACAGTGCCTAACTTTAAGAACTGTCAAAAACGTTTACCTTTGTGGGCTTCAGCAACTGTTTTGATTCACATGGTTTCATTTGGAAGTTTCCGTTGTTTTGGCATTAAATAAAGGAGACGTTTGCTTTCTTAATATCTTTCAGACTTGGAGTTTGTGTGGATGAGAAAGGAATTATCTCCAAACCAGGACATCTATGAGGAAAAATTGTCCCAGGCAGTGATAATGGAAAGACTTACAAGCTGTGACCTCGAATGTTCCACATTAAGGGAAAACTGGAAATGTGAAGACCTGTTTGAGAGGGAGCTGGTAAGTCAGAAGACACATTTTAGGCAAGGGACAATCAGTCATATAGGTACCCTTATTGAGAAAGGAGACCACTCTAACAAATCTGGGACAGTTTTTTATCTGAATACATTATCTTATATAAAACAGGTATTTCCTATCGAAGAGAGAATATATAATTTTGACACAGATAAGAAAAGCTTAAAAGCACATTCCTTTGTGAAAAAACGCAAGCAAGTCTATGGAGAAAAGAAACTTTTGCAATGTAATGACTGTGAGAAAACTTTCAGCAAAATCTCAACTCTTACTCTTCATCAAAGAATTCATACTGGAGAGAAACCCTATGAATGTATCGAATGTGGAAAGGCCTTTAGCCAGAGTGCCCACCTTGCTCAACATCAGAGAATCCACACAGGAGAAAAACCCTTTGAATGTACTGAATGTGGGAAAGCCTTCAGCCAGAATGCTCATCTCATTCAACATCAGAGAGTTCATACTGGAGAGAAACCTTATCAATGTAAGCAGTGTCATAAAGCCTTCAGCCAGCTTGCACATCTTGCTCAACACCAGAGGGTTCATACTGGAGAGAAACCCTATGAATGTATCGAATGTGGGAAAGCTTTTAGTGATTGTTCATCTCTAGCTCATCATCGAAGGATTCACACTGGGAAAAGACCCTATGAATGCATTGACTGTGGGAAAGCTTTCAGGCAGAACGCTTCTCTTATACGTCATCGGAGGTATTGTCACACTGGAGAGAAACCCTTTGATTGTATTGATTGTGGGAAGGCTTTCACTGATCATATAGGACTTATTCAGCATAAGAGAATTCATACTGGAGAGAGACCTTACAAATGTAACGTGTGTGGGAAGGCTTTTAGCCATGGCTCATCCCTGACTGTCCATCAGAGAATTCACACAGGAGAGAAACCCTATGAATGTAATATCTGTGAGAAAGCCTTTAGCCATCGTGGCTCACTCACTCTTCATCAAAGAGTTCATACTGGAGAGAAACCCTACGAATGTAAGGAATGTGGGAAAGCTTTTCGGCAGAGCACGCACCTCGCCCATCATCAGAGAATTCATACTGGGGAGAAACCTTATGAATGTAAGGAGTGCAGCAAAGCCTTCAGCCAGAATGCACACCTTGCACAACATCAGAAAGTACACACTGGAGAGAAACCATACGAATGTAAGGAATGCGGGAAGGCCTTCAGTCAAATTGCACACCTTATTCAACACCAGCGAGTTCATACTGGCGAGAAGCCTTATGAATGTATTGAATGTGGGAAGGCCTTTAGTGATGGCTCCTATCTTGTTCAACATCAGAGGCTCCATTCTGGCAAAAGACCGTATGCATGTCTTGAATGTGGGAAGGCATTCAGACAGAGGGCATCCCTGATCTGTCACCAAAGGTGTCATACAGGTGAGAAACCTTACGAATGTAATGTCTGTGGGAAAGCCTTTAGCCATCGTAAATCCCTTACTCTGCATCAGAGAATTCACACAGGAGAGAAACCGTATGAGTGTAAGGAATGCAGCAAAGCCTTCAGCCAGATTGCCCATCTGACGCTGCATAGGAGAATTCATACTGGAGAAAGGCCCTATGAATGTAAAGAATGTGGAAAAGCCTTTAGGCAGAGTGTACACCTTGCTCACCATCAGCGAATTCATACCGGAGAGTCATCCTCAATTATTCCCTCGTCTTCACCTGCATACCACCAGGTCCTCTAGCTTCAATATTCTAAATCTGTCTATCCACTTCTTTCCAACTCATGCCATTATCATGGTCAAAGATGCAACCATCTCGTTTGGATTTCTGCATAGCGTTGCAACCATTTTCCCTCTTGCTTCCCTCAAGTGCATTTTTAGCACTGTAGCCAGCTTAATCTTTTAAAAATAAAGAACTATATTCATGTTACTTTTCCATTTGAAACACTTGTTTTGAAGAATATGTTAGATAATCCACTTAAAGGGTTTAGCATGCCTTCCTGGGCTTATAATTAATGCCATTAAGATAGAGTTTTCCTTACAGTTATGTTCAGCTGCAAGTGTAATGAACCAGTAGGTCAAGACTAAGAAGCCTACAAATTTTAGAGTAGGCGGAGAACTCTTTACTCTCCTAGTAGGTAGGAAAAATGAACACATTCAGAATTGAAAGATTGTATGATATACAGGGTAACATGGTGGCTTGCACCCCCCTCTATGAATAAATATAATGACGTCTAGCATTGTTGATGAGAGAGTCTCACCTCACCTGGCACTTACAAGTGATAATAGGTCAATTAGAACAAAAGGTAGAATGTAGGACTAACTAGGGGGTAGTATTAAAAATGAACTAAAATGAACAAGCTAGAAAACTTGAATAGGTTAATAGCCATGAAATAAACTACAAAAGGTAGTTCAACACTTTCACCTGTGGAAAAGCATCACAAACAAGCCCTGTGATGTTTAATTGTTCTAGAGCATAAAATAAATACAGTAAAGCTTCCCATCTTGTTCTGTGAGACTGACAAGACTAATACCAAAACAGGAAAACATATATATTGCAGTTGGCTTATGAATGTGAATGTTAAAAGTTAAATATTTTTTAAATATTAAAAAACAGACTAAATGAAAAGCTAGACATGTCTCTGTATAGACAGACTCAGTCTGGCAAAGATATTTCTCCCCAAGTTAAATACGTAAATTCATTGATAGTCCAAAAAAAGTCCCTATGTGTTTTTAAGTTGACAAGCTCATTTTGACCATCTAGAGAGTACTGTGATATAACAAAGAGTGTAGTACTGTAATAATCATTAAATTAACATTAATGGAGCATTTACTAATGTTCCAGGCATTGTTTTAGGTGCTGGGGATACAACGAGGTGCAAAATGTACAAAAACGTTATTCTTCACAGATCTGGTGGGAGAAGACAAACTAAAAATTGAAATACTATATAGTAAGTATGTGACATGTACATACTTGTACATGATGAGAAATGATCTAAAAAGGGAGCCAGGGAGTGCTGGGAGGGGGTGCTTTATTCCCCCAGAACATATGGGCATTAGAACCAAGGGATTAGGGAAGAACTAGAAAAAACTCAGCCCCAAAGGGCATGATGAGAATAATCATGACAGTCTCAAAGCAGATAATTATGATGCTCTGAGTATTGCAGGAAGGGAGAATTGATGGCTTAACAAGGTTCATGAGAGTTCTGTTCACTCTTTGTCAATCGTGATTTAGAGGCTGGTGGAGGGTTTTGTTTTGGGTTTTGTTTTGTTTTGGTAGCGGTCTTATTGAGATATAGTTCACGTACCATACAATTTGCCCACTTAAAGTATATGATTCAGGGAATTCCCTGGTGGTCCAGTGGTTAGGACTCGGCACTTTCATTGCCATGGCCTGGGTTCAGTCCCTGGTCAGGGAACTAAGATCCCGCAAGCCGTGTGGCACAGCCAAAAAAAAAAAAAATGTATATGATTCAATGACTTTAGTATGTTCAGAGTTGTGCAACCATCACCACAGTTAATTTTAGAACATTTTCATCACCCAAAACGAGATCCCCTGCCCTTTAGTAGATACTCTTACACCTAGAGGAGAATACTTACCTGGAGCACCTCCTACACCTGAAGGTACCTGGAGTACCCAGAGCTCTCGGGTTTCCTCTTGGTTGCTGCCTGTGGCCATGTGAGGGGAGCTCTTATCCAGAGGACACTGGAAAATGGAGCTTTGGGGCTTCCTCTTTACTTCGGCATCAAGGCTAGGAGATGGACGGTCTTATCCAGAGCATGTAGAGGGTTTTGAGTGCCCTTATATATGATAAAAAGGATTTTTCATTTCAGTGGGGCAAAGACGGATTGATCAGATGGCCTTGGGACAGTTAGCTCTCTGGAAAGACATAGATCTATACTTTGCACACTGACTGATGAAGTCCTGATGGATTAGAGATCTAAAGGTACAATATTAAAGTACAAGAAAAATTTAGAATATTTCTATAACCTTGGCTTGAGGCAGACCTTCTTAAGCATTACACATAACCCAGGAGCTGACATTAAACTGAGTAACACTTCTGTGTGGAAAACATCAAAGTTAACAGATAAATGAGAGACTGAAAGAAAATGTTTGCAACAAATATGATAAAGGGAAATAATCCCTGATATTTAAAGCACTCTTACAAATCAGTAATAGTAACATCTGCAACTCAGAAAAATGGACAGAGCTAACAGCCTCTTTAAAGATGAAATAAAAACAGCTAAGGAAAATTACCCACTATCATTAATAATCAAGGCAATGCAAAATAAAGTGATGATATATTGACTTTTTCCCCCAATAGATTGATTTTAAATCACAGAAGAGTGATAATATCCAGTTTTGGTGAATGTGTGAAAAACAAGACAGTTCCATTGTTTGTTATATAAATTGCTGTATGTATAGACCATTCGAATCAATATTCCTCAGAAACCAAAGTGTACACAGGTAGGTAAATGTATAATGGGAAACATTTTTAATGATAAACTCTTAGTAACTTAGGGTAAGGGGAAAATGGGTAAGTTAATTATGTTGTATTCTTTCAACAGAATTATATGCAGCTGTTGAAAAACTGTAAATGTGTATATAGCCATAAAAGATAGTTGTGCTATATTAAATGAAAAGAATTTTTTCAGACCTGTATTCTAGTATAAATTCATAATCATAATATCAAAAATAAAACCAAAAATACATGTTTTTCTGTTTTCCTCTGCCCAGATTTCCTTGCCTTCTTCTTCTTTTTTTTTTTCTTCTTTTTTTTTAAATTTTATTTATTTCTGGCTGTTTTGGGTCTTAGTTGCTGCGCTCGGGCTTTCTCTAGTTGCGGTGAATGGGGGCAACTCATTGTGGTGCCCGGGCTTCTCATTGCGGTGGCTTCTCTTGGTGCGGAGCGTGGGCTCTCGGTGCGCGAGCTTCAGTAGTTGTAGCATGCAAGCTCAGTAGTTGTGGCTCGTAGGCTTTAGAGCACAGGCTCAGTAGTTGTGGCGCACGGGCTTAGTTGCTCCGCGGCACGTGGGATCTTCCCAGACCAGGGCTCGAACGCGTGTCCCCTGCATTGGCAGGTGGATTCTTAACCACTGTGTCACCAGAGAAGCCCTTGCCTCCTTCTTTTGACTACACTCTCTCTTTTCCTTTGAGTAACTGGCCATACCCTGTCTTACAGTTCCGAGGGACCTAGTCAATCAGATTCTCTCTGGAGCTTGAAAGGGAGAAGGATCTGTTCCCTAAAGGGATGATGCTGGTGTCCTTGTGGTTGTGATCTTTGGAGCCGCCCTAGTTTTTGTGCTTTCCAAGGCTGCAATTCCTTAAACGACTCACCATCCTCTCAGTACTTCATTTTCTGCTTGTTTGCTTGCAATTAAAGAAACTTAACCAAGTCAGGGTTTGGTATGAAGATTATGTAATAGACAATAGAATCTTTGGAATATTGGAGGTGTTAGGGATTGGTGTTTGGGTGAGATGGGGCAAGTGAGACTCCTGTTTCTTTCCTAGCCTAGGAAAGTAACAACTCGTGGTGTGCACTGGGCAAACACCCAAGTGAATTATTATTAGTTGTAGTCGCCTGAGGTGAATAGAGGTCTAGAGTCCTGAATAATGACAGTTTCAAGAGGAAGAGGAATGCCAAGTCCAAAGAGTGTCTATGATGCCGGTAGCTAACTGTTTTGGGTAATTTAAAACTCAAATCTTGAACTTTCTGAATTACTAGCAACTAAGGGTCTTTGTATGATATTGTTGAAAGATGTCTTATACTGTTTGAAGTCATAGGGTTAAGATTGCTTAAAACCAAATTGAGAGACTCCTTTTATGGGTTGCTAAGGTGGGATGCTGGTTAAATTCTGTATTTTGTTGTAGAGTGGTTGTAAGGTCTGAATTGTATCCCTCCCACCCCCAAATTCACATATTGAAGCCCTAAACCCCAGTGTGACTGTATGTGGAGAGAGACGGCTTTGGGGGAGGGAATTACGGTTAAATGAAGTGATACGGGTGGGGCCCTAATCTGATAGAACTGGTAACCTTATAAGAAGAGGGAGAGACATCAGAGGTACTAGAGAGAAGTTACGGTGACAATTGAGAAAAGTTTCTGGCAATTTACCCCAAGAAGAACTGACCTTGACCTTTATAGGAAGTTGGTCTGGAGATGACAAGGAGCCATGTGGTAAGTTGAGGGAATCAACATTTCTGGATTACAGCAGGAAAAATTCCCACCGCTCGCTCCAGATATGGCCTTCACGGGAAGTGTTTGTGCTCCTTGTATCCAAGGAGCCTAGAACTCAGAGTCCATGTACCTCATAGATCATTCTGGAACATTCCTCATAAGACCAGTGAGTGGTCATCTGTGGGCTGCAGTTGTTGTTACTAAACATTTTGAATACGGTTCCCAAAAGGAGATAGTCTGATTTACAGACGATCCAGAGTAACTCAAATTGGGACTAGCACCGCTGAGGATTTCTTCTAGCCAGTATTCCTGAGATTCTAATACCATTGTTGTCATTTTAAGATACAGTGTTTTCAGAGGAAGTGAGAGACTTTAATCAAATTCTGAATAATTTTAAAGGGAAGGTGATCAAAGGGAGAAGATGTGCCTCGACAAGTAGGCATAAGTGGCTTAAAACTAATGTGAACATCAAAGAGTCGGAATAATTTAGAAAGCACATCTTGTTTTGAAAACGCATAATACAGATGTAGGGCTTTTGGGGGGGTCCATAAAAATCAATCAATTATGTAAACTTACCCATTGAAACTTTTTTTTTTTTAATCTGTTGAGTATTTCCTTCTTTGGGGAACTAAAATTTAGATATCCTGAAAATGTCGCCTCAATAAGTCTAACAAGAAGAACAAGGGTCTGGAGACCAAGACTCTTTGGGAGACAGTTTGGCAGCTTCTTACAAGGCTAAACACTGTCCAGCAACCATACTTCTAGGTATTAGCTCAAATGAATTGAAAACATGTCCACACAGAAAGCTGCATGTGGGTGCTTACAGCAGTTTTATGAAAGCAGCCGAGATGTCCTTCAGTAGGCGAATGGATAAACATACTGTGGCACAACCAATAGATTATTATTTAGTGATAAAAAGAAATGAGCCAGGGGCTTCCCTGGTGGTGCAGTGGTTAAGAATCCGCCTGCCAATGCAGCAGACACGGGTTCGAGCCCTGGTCCCGGAAGATTCCACATGCTGCAGAGCATCTAAACTAAGCCTGTGCGCCACAACTACCGAGCCTCTGCTCTAGAGCCCGTGAGCCACAACTACTGAAGCCCACATGCCACAACTACTGAAGCCTGCGCACCTAGAGCCCATGCTCCACAACAAGAGAAGCCACCACAATGAGAGGCCCGCGCACCGCAAAGAAGAGTAGCCCCTGCTCGCTGCAACTAGAGAAAGCCCACGTGTAGCAACGAAGACCCAATGCAGCCAAAAATAAAATAAAAATAAATTAATTTTTTAAAAAAAGAAATGAGCTAAAAAATGGAGAACTTTAAGTTCATATTAAATGCTAAGTGAAAGAAGCCATTCTGAAAAAGGCTATGTATTGTCTGATTCCAACTCTGTGACATTCTGGAAAAGACAAAACTATGCAGATAGAAAAAATACCGGGTTCATGAAGATGGAGGAGGACGAACAGGTGCAGCACAGGACATTTTTAGGGCACTGAAATATATGCTACTGTAATGGTGGATACATATTATTATGCATTTGCCAAAACCCACAGAAGTGTACAACACAAAGAGCAACCTTAATGTAAACTATGGGGTTTTGTTAGTAATAATGTATCAATATCGGTTCATTAATTGTAACAAATGTTCCACATTAATGCAAGCGTTTACTAATAGGGGAAATTGGGTGCAGGGAGGTGGGTGTATGAGAACTCTGTACTATCTGCTCAATTTTTCTGTAAACCTAAAACTGTTCTAAAAAGTAAAGTCATTAGTAAAAACAAAAACAAAACAAAACAAGAAACCCATAATGAGATATCACTACACGCTTATCAGAATGGCTAAAATAAAATATGTATATGTATAATGGCAACATCCAATATTGGCAAGGATTTGGAGAAACTGGATATCTCATAAATTGCTGGTAGGAATATAAATGGTACGGCCACTCTGAAAAACAGTTTGGCAGTTTGTTGAAAAAAAAAAAAAACTAAACTAAAAATGCAAATACTGTATGACCTAGAAATGCACTCCTGGGCATTTATCCCAGAGAAATGAAGATTTAGGTTCATACGAAACCCTGTAATAAGGGACAATTAATAGTAGAAGGGCAACCTATGAAATGGAAGAAAATATTTGCAAACCAAATATCTGATAAGGGGTTAATATCCAAAATATGTAAGGAACCCCTGCAACTCAATAGCAAAAGATAAAATAATTTAAAATGGGCAAAGGACTTGAATAGAATAGACATTTCTCCAAAAAGACATACAAATGGCCAGCAGTTACATGAAAAGGTAAAGAGCATCACTAATCATCAGAGAGATGCAAATCTAAACCACACTGAGATATCACCACACACCTATTAGAATGAATATTATTTTTTAAAAAAATTGAAGAGGATGGGGAGAAATCAGAACTTTTGTACCCTACTGATGGGAATGTAAAATGGTGCAGCCACTATGGAAAACAGTATGGAGTTTCCTCCAAAAAAAAATTAGAAATACCTAATGATCTCACTTCTCACTTCTGGGTATTCGAAAGTCAGGATCTCAAGTAGATGATTTGCACTCCATTGTTCACTGCAGCATTATTCACAATAGCTGAGATGTGGAAGCAACCTAAATGTCCATCAGTGAATCAACGGATAAAGAAAATGTGGTATACACATAAAATGTAATATCCTTTAACCTTAAAAAAGAAGGAACTCCTGCCATATGCCGCAACATGGGTGAAGCTTGAGGACATTGTGCTGAGATAAGCCAGACGCAGAAGGACAAATACTGCGTTTATATGAGGTATCTAAAATAGACACATGGAAGCAGAGAGTAGAATGATGGTTGCCAGGGTCTTGAGGGAAGGGGAAATGGGGAGTTACTGGTCAACAGGTATAAAGTTTCATTTAGGCAAGGTGATTAAGTTCTAGTGTTCTGTACATCATGCCTCTAGTTAACAATACTGTATTGTACACTTAAAATTTTGTTATGAGGGTAGATTTTATGTTAAGTGTTCCTACCGAAATGAAAACTGTAACTGGAATAGCCCCAAACTGGAAACATCCCAGATGTGGTAGCCAAACTGTGGTAAATCCCTACCATGGATTACCACTCAGTAGTAAAGTAATGAACTATTGATACAAATAACAACTTGCATAAATCTCCAGAGAATTATTCTGAATGAAAAAAAATGCCTATGGATATAACATTTTTGAAATGACAAAATTATGGAGAAAAAATTAGCGATAGTCAAGGGTTAAGGAAGGATGGGGTATGGAGGAAAGTGGGTGTGGCTATGAAAGGGCAACCTGAGGGATCCTAGTGGTGATGGAAACGTTCTGTATCTTGACAATATTCATGTCTGTATCCTATTTGTGACTTTGCAAGTGAAACCGTGCCCTATAGGGTTAACAGAAACTGGTGACTAACGAATTCTTTTTTTTTTTAATAAATTTATTTTATTTATTTATTTTTGGCTGCGTTGTGTCTTCGTTGCTGTGCATGGGCTTTCTCTAGTTGCGGCGCACTGGCTTCTCATTGCCGTGGCTTCTCTTGTTGCGGAGCACGGGCTCTAGGCGCGTGGGCTTCAGTAGTTATGGCACGTGGGCTCAGTAGTTGTGGCTCGCGGGCTCTAGAGTAGAAGCTCAGTAGCTGTAGCGCACAGGCTTGTTGCTCCGTGGCATGTGGGATCTTCCCGGGCCAGGGATCAAACCCATGTCCCCTGCATTGCCAGGCGGATTCTCAACAACTGCGCCACCAGGGAAGCCCCTAACAGAAATTCTTGACCTTGTCTTACAGCTCGTTAAAACCACCTCCACTTGTAACCAGCCTTCACTGATCAAGCTTAACTATAATTTTTGCTACAGAAGATTTGCATGTGCTCCAAGCCACACGTAGCCTATACAGTAAGATGTTTGCCCAAGTCGTTTTCCAGGAACTTGGACTGAGCTGTGTCCAGTTCAAGCTCAAGCCAGTTAAGAGTGGTTGGGACCACTGACCCTACACCTGGGCCTTTAGAAAGTCCTGATGTGTCTGATGAACAAACTTTTGACATCAGAGGGCCAAAAACTCCTCCCTCAGATCATACTAAGCGCCTCCATTTTGGGAAATGCATCCCATGAGGAAGCATGTAACTCAGATTTGCCTGCACAGAACACAGATTACCTCACCTTTTCCCTACCGCCAATACCTTTTCCCATGCCTAAGATCACCTTGCTTCTTTAACCCATAAATACCGCACCCCCCTCACCTCAGGGAGGTGGATCTGAGATGTTTTCCCATCTCCTCGCAGGGCTGCCTCTGAATAAACCTTTTCTTTGTTGCAAACCTTGGCTTTTTGCTGTGCCTTGGGCAAATGAACCTGGTTTGGTAACACAAGACTTCACCCTTGGGGGAACCAGATAAAGGGTACACTGGATCTCTCTCGGTGGTTTCTGTATTTTTTACAACTGCAGGTGAACCTACATTTGTCTCAAATAAAATATTTAAAGTCATTAATCACCCCTTAAGACTAGCCTCTGTTTCACTACTATATATAAAATATATAACTAGCAAGGACCTACTGTATAGCACACGGAACTCTACTCAATAGTCTGTAATAACCTGTATGGGAAAAGAATCTAAATGAAGAGTGGATATAGGTATATGTATAACTGATTCACTTTGCTGTACACCTGAAACTAACACAACATTGTAAATCAACTATACTGCAATTAAAAAAAAAAAAAAAAGACTAGCCGCTGTTTACATTTCTGTGGCCACTGAGACATTCAGCAAATGCTTTCAGACTTGGCTTTGTGGTTTATGGTGTAACAGGCCCAGCCAGGAGCCCTGGTTCCTACCCCAGCTCCCCCACTGTCCCCTTGTGCCACCTCTTTTGTCAGCACCACTGTCCTCACCTGGAAAGTAGCATGGTTGTGAGAATTAGATATGTTCGTAAGTCATAAAACGCCCAAAACAGGAGCTGGCACGTAAGAAACTCAAAATAAGTGAATACTTTTTTTTCTTATTATTTTCTGGTTTGTATCTCTGTATGCCTTACAAATTTTCTACAATTCAGCATGATTATCACGCTCAACAAAATTGCCCAGGATCCTCCCTCAGTCCAGCCCAGAAGTCTGCAGAAGGGTGGGCCACAGCCTCCTTTCTCCACCTCCACCCACGCCCCCCCCCTTTCTGGAATTCTCCCTCCTCCCTCCCCCACCGGCCTCCCTAAGCAATCCCCCCTCCCCTCCTACCTCTCCCCCGTCTCTCTCTTCTCCCCCTTCCCTTTCCCCCCATCTCCTCTCTCCCTCCTCCCCTCCCATCCCTCAATACCACTCCCCCAGCACCCCCATCCCCTTCGGCCGCGGTTCCGGTGCCGCGGGGGCCTCTGGGAGCTGGAGGGGCGCGGTCGGGTCTCGGGTAGGTTCGGGTCCGCTCGGCTCCATTCGGGTCCGCGGGCGGGAAGGCCTGAGCGGAGGCGGAGGCGCGCGGGCTTCTGGGAAGTGTAGTCCGCCCGTCTGCGCAGGCGCAGTGCGGCCTGGAGGCCGTAGGGCTCGGGTCAGTGTACAGACCGACCCGCGCTGGTGAGTCCGGCCGCGGGCAGGGCAGGGCAGGGCGGGGCGGGGCGGGGCGGGGCGGGGCGGGCTCGGCAGGGGGCATGCTGACTGAGGAGAGGGGTCGTGAGGTCACAGGCGAGGGGCCTGAGGGCTGAGGGGAGGGTGTGCGGGCCCAGGCGAGGGGCGTGAGGGAGGAGAGGAGGGTGTGCGCGCCGGGAGAGGGCGTGTGGGCTGAGGGGAAGGTGGGCCCTGGAGGGAGAAGGTGTGAGGGCCCAGGTGAGGGGCGTGAGGGCTGAGGGGAGGGTGTGCGTGCCGGGAGAGGGCGTGTGGACTGAGGGGAAGGTGGGCCCTGGAGGGAGAAGGTGTGAGGGCCCAGGTGAGGGGAGTGCCGGCTCAGAGAGAGGGCTGGGGAGAGGAGTGGAGGGAGGAGGCTGGTACTGACCTAAAGTGATGCGATGGGGAAGGAGGCGAATCTGTGTGTGTGTGCATCAGTGTAAGTCGGGGCGGGGGTGCGCACGCGCTCATGCGCCTACCGGTCTTGGTCTCTGTGGGAGTCTCCTGTGTGTAGTCTTTGCCTTCCCTGTTGGGGTGGGGGCAGTGTATCTCTGGGTGACCGCCACGTCCACATCCTTGGTTGTGTGTGTGTCTGCCTTTATTTCTGCCCACGGTGTCTCTGTGTGAGGGTGTCATCCAGGTGTCCACCTGTGCCTCGTCTTTCACTCTGTAGCTGTGTCCCTGGGTGTGAGTGTGTCTGTGAGCATGGGGTGTGTCTCTCCCGAAGTCCGCCCCGTCAGTGTCTCTACCTCTCTGTGTGTGTGTGTTCACCTGTGTGTCTCAGTCTTTGGGCCTTTCTGGGTGTTTGTATGCGAGTGCATCTGTGTGCGACCCTCCTAAAAGCACGTGTGAAAGACTGTGAACGCTTGGACAGGCCTAGCAGAGCTACCTCCCTTCTCGTCCTGCAGGTCTCCTGGCCTGGGGCCCCCAGACTCCCCAGCTCCTTCCTGCCCCTCAGAGCCTTGTCCGGCTCGTAGAAGGCCCTGGAGGGTTGTGGGGGCAGGAAGTGTGTGGGTGACAGGATGTGGGGCTAAGGCTTCTTCTCTTGCCTTCCACAGGACCTTCTTAAAGGAGGGTCAGAGTCCCCTACCTCCTCCTGACCCGGGTTGATTTGTTCAGGGGATGTGTATTGGGCCCTCAAAGTGCTGTTCTGGGCACTTTGCTGGGACTACTTCATTTATAAGCCTCCCAGTAACTCCAAGGTAGGGACCTCATCATCCCCATTTTATACATGGGGAAACCGAGGCTCAGAGACTTAAGTGAGTGACCCAACTCTGTACCCAGGTATCTGGGTTCCAGAGACCCCACACTTAATGACCAGACAAATGGGAAATCCTTTCTTCCTTTCGGCTCATCTGACACAGAGTTGCAGGATTTTTTCCCCCATGGGAATCTTACCCTTAGAAACAATGGAAGGAAGGAAATGCCAGGAGACTCAAGGAAGGAGAGGAGGGAAGTAGCCACCAGCTTTGTAGCCACATAGATTTCAGGCCACATGGGTTCAACAGTCACCAGCCCAGAGCATGTCACTTCCAGGGCCTCTGTGCCTTTGTCGCCTTCATGGGCTCCTTTTTTCATGAAAAAAAAAAAATTATAGTTTGTGATTACACTGATATGAAGACAAATATAATCCAGGCTGGATTAGAGTCACCTTTATTTTTTTAAATGATCTTAAATTAAGACATTCTCGTGGGCCCCTACAGGTATCAGGGGCCTTGGGCTCGCTGTGCCTCCTGGGTAAGTCGGCTCTGATCATGTCCACGTCCGGCCAAAGCCAGTGTTGTTGACCTCACAGTGTAGGGATGGGAGTCACATGGAGATTGCCAGTCTAGAAAGAATACTCTTTAAAAAATTAAATTCTGTTTAAAAAATTATGACATTAATATGAAGTCACTCACCCAGGGAAACAAAGGAATATAAAGAAAAAAAATGAATAACTCCCCCTTCCCATTCCCCCTCCAACCCCACGAGGCACCATCTGGTGTCCATCATTCCATGGCCTTCCCCAGGCCTTTCCCAGGCTCAGAAACACCTACAGAAACACACACCCACATGTGCTGGTTCATTTTTATACAGAGGGGTTTAAGTTAGGTATAAAACCAAGTAACTTGCTTTTCTCATTATGACATCACAAATATATATGTCAGCAGATGCAGAACCCACTCCTGTTTTCTAAGGAGACCTGATATTTCACACAGTGGATGCCCCGCCATTTATTCAACATTTCTTTGCTGATGGATACTTACATTTTGTTTCTGTTTTTTTGTGTATTTGTTGGTTTGATTGGATTCTAGGAACAGTGCTATAATAAACATCTTTTTTCCGTATATAACATTTTACATGGAGTTTTTGTTGCTATGGGCAGAGTCCCGGGAACAAGGCTGCTGGGTTATGGGGTTCGTGTTTTGCCAGCTCACTCTCCAGAAATGTTGAGTGACTCCCGTTCCTTCAGCTGTGTGTGGGAGGCCCATTTCTTTGCGTCTTTGCCAGTGATAGAAGTTGGCTTATTCATTCACTCAGCTCTATGTTTGGGTACCTCTGGCTGTTACCCTAGATGCTGGAAACACAATCCAAAAATGATCATCTCTGCTCCCCGGGGGCTTGCATTCTTCTGAAGGGAAGACAGATGATGAACTTGAAAACTTTTTAAAGAGACAGTTGTCAACAATGATGTGGGCTATAAGAAGATGGCAGGGGTGGGCGTTGGTTGCTACTTGAGCTCAGGGCCGTGGGAGTGGGAGACTTCTCCATGGAGGTGACATTTGAGCTGCCAGTGAGAAGGAGCCAGCCAGGGGAAGAGCATTTCTGGCAGAGGAAGCGGCAGATTCGAAGGCCAGTGTACCTGGGGCCAAGTGTTTGAGAGGGGAGTGGAGTGGGAGGGGGAAGGCCCTCGGGACAGACTGTAAGGGCCATGTGGGCAGCGGTGAAGACTGGGGATGATTTCTAAGGCTGTGGGAAGCCACCGGAGAGTTTTAAGCTGGAGGAGGTTTTGCGGAGGGGTTGCTGCGGGCCGGGCACGCTGCAGGCCGGGCACACTGCTGTGGGGTTTGCAGACGTGAAGTGATGGGGACACAAGCCCATACCTTTGTGACCCTTTGTGATGTACAGCAGGGCTTCTTTTTTTAAATAATTATATTGATTTTTAATTTGAAATTTCACTGTTTAAAGTTTATAGGGACCAACGTTTAATTTGACAATACTCTTTTTTTATTGAAATATAGTTGATTTACAATGTTGTGTTAATTTCTGCTGTACAGCGAAGCAATTTAGTTATACATATATGTATTCTTTTTCATATTCTTTTCTATTATGGTTTATTACAGGATATTGAATATAGTTCCCTGTGCTATACAGGAGGACCTTGTTGTTTATCCATTCTATATATAATAGTTTGCATCTGCTAATCCCAAACTCCCACTCCTTCCCTCCCCCAACCCCCTCTCCCTTGGCAACAGCAAGTCTGTTCTCTATGTCTGTGAGTCTGTTTCTGTTTCATAGATAAACTCATTTGTGTTGTATTTTAGATTCCACATATAAGTGAAACTATATAGTGAAATGGGGTCGGTGGAAACAGTGCCCACCTTGCAGGGGTGTTAGGAGGATTAAGTGAGAGGCGTTGGTCTAGGGCTTTGCAGGCGGTAAGCACCCTGAATGTTCGCTGTTAACGTGTGTGCGTGTCCCTGTCTCCTGCCCCTCTGTGGGCATGTGTGTGTCTGTCCTGTGTGCATTGTGAGGTGGGCCTAGGCCTGGTCTCTCACCGTGCCTCCCTCTTTCTCCCCCCTGACCAGAGCCCGCCATTCCCGGTCACCGTGGGCAGTGGAGGGATGGCCGCCCAGCTGCTGACTGATGAGGCCCTGGTGAGTCATGTTGCCTCCCTCTCCTTTCCAGAGGGATGACCCTCTGACCCCCAGCCCCGTCCAGGGCCCACGTCCCCACCTCCTGGGGGTTCTGTCCACCCTGAGGAAGGACAGCAGTGCTCAGGGGTGACACTCCTGTCCCCTCTGCCCCCTCCAGGCCCAGGAGCCTCTCTCTTGCCTGTCCCTGACATTGGCTTTGGTCAACCAAAGAGGACAGGGCAGCTGGGGAGTGACTGGTTCTGCCCTGGGGGCCCTCAGGAGACGCAGGAGGGCACCCGGAAAGTGATGGTTTAAATGTGTACAAGGCTCGCTGGAACAAGGCCCACACATTTCAGACAGCAGTTACCTCGGGGGAGGGAGGGCGCCCATGGGGAGGGCACACGGCTGGCATCCCCGGCTCTCACTGTAATGTGTTATGATGTTTTAACGGCTGGTACGTATATAGCTGTGTATTGAATTTTTCTCTAAGCTTGCTTTTATGCCAGAAATATTTCATAATAAATATATAAATGTTCTTTATAGAAAATAGGGAAAATCCAGTAACCTGTAGGTAAGAATATAATTTACCCATAGTGCCTCTACCCAGAGATAACCGTGTGGATTATTTGTATATTCATTTATTGGCTTCCTTCTCTGATGATTATTTTTAAAAATTGACCCAGTATTGGCTCTGCCAGTTTTATCTTGGAAGATTTTTTTTTTCCATCCCACTTTAATCATTAGGATTTCCCCAGCCTTTGAAAACTACAGACATCACTTGTTTTGGCTGCATAATCAGTGTATCTAAATGTCCATCTGGTATTGGTGAGTTTGACTTTTTAAAAACTCATTTTTCAATGCTGTAAATAATCTACTGTAAAAGTAAAAGAAAATTCCTGATAAATAAGGAAATGCCATGATCATTACAAAAAGCTTAGAAAATCCAGAAGAGCATAGTGAAGAGGATCAGAATGACCCTTGATCTCATCCTAGAAATAACCACCCTCGAATGTTGTGTGTCCTTCTCTCCCTGGATACATGTTTTTTTGCAAAAATAAGAATCACCCCAGCTGAGCAATTTTTATATCCTGCTTTTTCATCGAAGATTTCATCCTGAGCATTTCTCTGCATTGTTAAAAACTCCTTGGTAACATCCATTTTAATGACTCCATAGAAATTTTATCTTGGGGCCATACCTGGTTTACTTAATGGTTCCCCTATTGTTTGATATTTATTTGTCCCTAGTTATTTATGGCTGTCGGGTATTTATTGTGCAAGTTGGATATAAATGATAAATGGATATGTGACAAATGCTATAAACTTTGAGCATGATAGGTGACAAATGGTGTCACAAAATCTTTTCCGAGTAGCATTGTATGTATATTAGTGAGGTTTGATTTTTAGAAAATGTTTATTAGCCTTTTCTGCAGGGGGTTAAATGATCTATCTTGTGCTTTACCAGTCTCCAGGAATCTTAGTATTCTTGAAGATTTTAAAGAAGTGTGTGTGTATGGAAATATTTGTGGCAAATATACTTCCCAGCTTTACTTTTCGTTTCTTATTTTATATTTAAGTCCAAAAGCATTTCATATTTTTAAAATCGAGTCTGTCTCTCCTCCTCTGGTGTCTTCCATTGTCTTTAAACTATAAAAGGGTTTCTCCATCCACAGGTCACACATCATCTGTTTTTCTTCCTTTTTTTCCGTTTATCGTTTGGATATTAACAGTGAACTTCTGAATCCACCTAGAATTTATTTTGATGTCTAAATGTGTCATTTCTCTTACCTGTGAGTTTTGGTTTGTCATGCCTTTATTTATTTAACGCCTGTATTAAGATGTACCCCACATACCACAGAGTGTACAATTCATTGGCTTATTGTATATTCAGAGTTGTGCAACCATCACCACAGTCAATTTTAGAACATTTCATCATCCCAAATGGAAGTGTGTACCCAATGGCACTCACTCCCATTTCCTCTCTTGACCCCCAACCGCTGGCAACCACTCATTTACTTTTTGTCTCCGGATTTGCCTATTCTGGACATTTCATATAAATGAAATCATATGATATATGGTCTTTTGTGTCTGGGTTCTTTTAGCATAATTTTTCTGAGATTCATCCATGTTTTAGCATGTGTCAGTGCTTCATTCCTTTTCATGACTGAATAATATTCCACTGTATGGTTAGATCACATGTTATTTATCCAGTCATTGGTTGATGGACATTTGGGCTGTTTCCACTTTTGGTTATCAGGAATGCTGCAGTTCAAACATTAGTTTGAACATGTGTTCTCAATTCTCTTGGGTGTATACTTAGGAGTGGAATTGCTGGGTCCTAATATAACTCTGTTTAACTGTCTAAGGAACTGTCGGACTATTTTCCAAAGCAACTGCACCATGATGTCTTCATTTTTAACTTGTCTGTGATTATCGTCTTGATTTCTTCTTTTTCCTACTTAATTTAGAAGGACTTGTTGGTTATTTTTATTTTGGTATGGTTGGGATTTTTTATTTAAGTGCTTTCTTCTTAATTACATCTAGCGCAAATATATTCTGATTTTCAAAAAATAGAGCCTATCTGATTTCAGCTCTTTGGAATTTGGGGAGGTTTTCCTTGTGGCGAATTGGTTTGTGCCATTAGACAGGAAACCAAAACAGATGATGCACGAGAATGAGTGACCTCAGACATGCACACACAAAGCACTCAGGTTCAGTGCATTTGGGGCTAAACCATACTGCTGGGGAAGTCTTCCCAACCCTCCAGAGGAGGGCGGCCCCTGCTGTCTGCGCTTCAGCATCCTTTGTCAGCTCTGAGACTTCCAGGACTGTCCATTTTGTTTTTAGTGCACCCCTCCCAGCCCAGCCCCAGAGCAGTGCATGGAGCCTACTCAGTAAATATGTTATTTATTGAGTGAGTTCACTGATGTGGGGCATACTTAGAGAAGACTCTCTGAAGGAACTACTATATTTTTAAAAATTAAAATAAATAAAAAGATAGAGGGGGCAGCAGGAAACTTTTGGAGGTGATGGATAGCTTATGGCCTCGATTGTGATAATGTTTCATGGGTGCATACTTTCCAAACTTAATCAAGTGGTATTAATTAAATATGTATAGCTTTTATATGTCAATCATACCTCAATAAGGTGGCTTTTTTTTTAAAAAGGAATTATTAGCAGGACTGGCCAAAGGATGTATGGGCCAAAGAATCAAATAATAATATCATATAATAATAACTACTACTGGGGAACTAGATCCTACACGCATGCCGCAACTAAGAGTCTGCATGCCACAACTAAAGATCCTGCATGCCTCAACTAAACATACTGCAACGAAGATCCTGCATGCCATGACTAGGCCCGGCCTGGCCAAAATAAATAAATAAATAAATATTAAATAATAATAACTACTACTACTAATAAGTATATATATAAGATGCATATGAAATGTCAAAATCAATCAAATGTAATAGTTGACATTCATCGAGAACTTACTCCAGCCATACCAGACACTGTGCTGGTACCATATATGCATTACCCCATTCAACCCCCATGACATCTACAGAGGGGGACATTGTTATTATGAACAAATGAAGTTCAGAGAGGTTAAGGCACTTGCCCAAGGAAAAGACAGCCATTGAGGGTAGGGCCAGGATTTCATTGCAGGCTTCCAGGCTCCTGAGCCCACACTCTCAACCACTGCCTTGTACTGCTTCCTCATCAAACAGTTGTGACCCACGAGGTAGAGGAGGCCAGCTTGAGCCCAAAGCCCCTGGGCGGGCACATGGGGACCATGATAGGACTGGCCAGGAGGTGAGGCCTCCTCTCAGGGAGGGTGAGCCAGTGTTCACGGTTCTCGTGTCGGGGGCTCAGAGCACTGGGGAGAGCCAAGGACCTGTGGATGTGGGGGGCAGTAACAGTAGCTGATGGTAATTAAGCACCTACTGTATGCTGTGCACTGTTCTGAGTGTCAAACATGGATAACTCATTTAATCCTCACACCATCCTTACTGACCCATTTATTCATTCAAGAACTATTCATTGAGTGCCTACTATATGCCAGGCATTGTACTAAACACTGGGGAAATAGTAGAGAGCAAGACGGATGTATTGGTTTGCTAGGGCTGCCATAACAAAGTACCACAGACAGGCTTAAACAGCAGAAATATATTTTCTCACAGTTCTGGAGGCTGGAAGTCAAAAATCAAGGTGTTGTCTGGGCCATGTTCCTTCTGAAGGGTCTAGAGAAAATCAATTTCAAGCCTCTCTCTCAGCTCCCATTAGTTCTTGGCTTGTTTTCACATGGTATTTTCCATGTGTGCATTTCTCTGTGTCCAAATTTCCTCTATTTATAAGGACACCAGTCATATTGGATTAGGGCCCACCTACTCCAGTATGACCTCATCTTAACCAGTGGCCCTATTTCCAAATAAGGTCCCATTCTGAGGTGCTGGGAGTAGGACTTCAACACATGGATTTGGAGGAGAGGAAGCATAACTCAACCTATAACAAATCCTTAGAATAGTACCTGGTACATAGCAACTGCCTATGAAGGGATAGGTGTTGTGACCTACAATTGACAACATAATTGTCATCACCATCATCGTCACCACCACCACCATCACCATCACCACCATCACCATCACCATCACCACTGTCATCACCGTCATCACCGTCATCATCACCACAACCATCGTCACCACCACCACCACCACCACCACCATCACCATCATCATCATCATCTCCCTGCTAAGCCACATTCATTTCATCCCCAGGGCTTGCGGCATCAGCTGGAAAGGCTCTTATGCTTCCACCACATGAACTTCTCACGATTCCTCAATGGTCTCATCTGCCTTTTAAGCCTCATATCTTGACCCAAGCTCTTCCTCCCTCCGGAATCTACCCCCAAGGACCTGACCACTGATCCTTCCCCCAGCCTACACTCAGTGTCACCTTTCTGAAGTCCTCCCGGACGCCCCCTAAAGCTGCCGTTGCTCAGGCGCCTGGAGAATTTTGTTCATACCTTCATGACAGTATTGACCAGATTGTGGGTCAGTTACCAGTGTTTTCGTCTGCCCCTCCTTTGAGGAACTAGTTCTTAAACCTTCTGTGTCTGTATCCCAGCACCTTGCTCAGTGCCTGCAGCTTTGTAGGGGCTCAGGAATCTTTGGTGAACTACTGGGTTCCATCTGGGTTTCTGCCTTTGCTGGGCTTCTAATGAATGTGTTGATTCACTGGGTTATGATCATTTTGCCTTTGATTCCTTCTCTGTCTCTCAAATCTGTGACTTTCTGCTCTAAACAGCCTCATATTTGTTTTATTTCTCTGTCAGAGGACCATCCCCAAATAATGAGGCACCAAGATAACTGAGTGGCTGGTCCTTGTTGAAATCACTTCAGATACATCCTGTGTGCCTTCCCTAAATCCTCTTGGCTTTTCTGGCCATTCTTCCAGACCTCTGTAAGGAGGGCCCTGCGGTGAGTGGTTGTGGGTTTCCTCTTACAGGAGTCAGTGACGTTCAGGGATGTGACTGTGGACTTCACCCAGGAGGAGTGGCAGCAGCTGGAACCTGCCCAGAAGGACCTGTACAGAGATGTGATGCTAGAGAACCTCCAGAACCTGGTCTCGCTGGGTAAGGGGCAGCTTCGCTGAGTGACATACCATCAGCCTGTCACGTGAGGACTACAGAGAGATAAGAAAAAATATTGACAGATTTGACTACATAGAAAGTTTAAATCACTCAAAGCTAAAACTAAAGTTGACAGATGATGAAATGGGGAATAATATTTACCACATGGATAACAGTCAAAGGATTATAATTATGTAAAGAGCTCCTAGGAATAAATAGAAAAAGACTGAATGATGGCCAGACTTATAGCTGGCAGTTCATAAATGTGGAAATACATGGAATCACGCTTTATAAAAGATTTTTAAATCTTACTAATAGTCAAAGAAATACAGAGTCAAAGAAATACAGTTTTTGCTCATGAGGTACACAGAAATGAAAAAGAATAATAGCCTGTATTATGAAGGTATAGGGAAGGGGACTCTGTCCTTTTAGGAGTGTAATGTTGGGACAACTCTTTTGGAGGACAGTTTGGCATTATCAGCCAAATTTTGAACTATTCCATTTTTAGGGACCTATCCTTTAGAAATCTTTCTATAAGTGTACAAAGTTTTCCATAGGAAGAAAAATAGCAATGACCTAAATGCCCACCTGTACAAGACTGACTGACATATCAAGGTGTAGCCATATGATGGAAACCATGCTTTTCAAAGATGAGCCCTCTTTGTAGGCGCTGACATGGAATGATGTCCCTTGATGTGTTGTTGAAACACTAACTTTCAGAACTAGAGCATGGTCCCATTTCTTCAACAGCTTTTGTGGAAGTATAATTGACCTATAATTAACTGCACATATTTAAAGAATAATTCAATGTATTTCAACATCTGTACACATGCAGGAAACCATCACCATGATCCAGATAATGAACATATCCATTACCCCGAAGAGTTTCTTATGCCCCTTGGCAATATCTCCCTCCCCTACCCGTACCCACCCTCCATCCCCAGGCAACCAATGGTCTGCCTTATGTCACTGTGGTTTAATTTGCATATTCTAGAATTTTATATACATGGAATCATACAGCATGTAATCTCTTTTTGGTCTGACTTCTTTCACTCGGCATGATGATTTTGAGGTTCACCCATGTTGTTGTATGTATTAATAGTTCACATCTTTTTATTGCTGAATACCATTCTGCCTATGGATAGACCACAATTTGTTTATCCATTCACTTGTTGATGAACATTTGGGTTGTTTCCAATTCTGGACTATTACAAATAAAGCTGCTGTGAGCGTGCGTGTACAAGTTTTTCTGTAGGTATATGCTTTCCTTTCTCTTGAGTAAACACCGGTGAGTAGAATGGTTGGATCAGATATGAGGTGTATATCTAACTTTTTAAGAAACTCCAGACTTTTTTCCAAAGCAGTTGTAACATTTGACATTTCCACCAGCAGTGAGTGGGAGTTTCAGCTGCTCCATGTGCTTGCCAAATCTCAGTATGCTCAGTCTTTTTCATTTCAGCCATTCTCGTTGGTGTGTAGTCTTATCATATCGTAGTTTTCATTTGATAGTGAGAATCTTTCCATGTGCTTTTCTGCCACATGTATATTCTCTTCAGTGAAATATCTGTTCAAGTCTTTTGCCTGTTTTATTTAGTTGGGTTGTTCGTTTCCTTATTATTGAGTTTTGAGAGTTCTTTATATGTTTATTATTATTATTATTGACATAAGTCCTTTATCAGGTAGATGCTTTGCAAATATTTTGTCTCATTCTGTGGGTAGACTTTTCTCTTTTTTGATGGCATCATTTGAAACACAAACATTTTTAATTTTGATGTGTTCCGTTTATTTATTTTGTTGTTGTTGCTTGTGCTTTTGGTTTCGTATCTCAGAAACCATTGCCCAACCAAGGCCATGAAAATTTACTCCTGTGTTTTCTTCTAAGAGTTTAACAGTTGTAGCTCTTCATGTACATCTTTGGTTCACTTTGAGTTAATTTTTGTGAATGATGTTAAAAAGGGGTCTAATGTCACTCCTTTGAATGTGGCTATCCAGGTTCCCCAGCACCATTTGTTTGAAGAGAAGTTTTTAATTTGAAGTCCAATTGATAAATTATTTTCCTTAGGGATCATGCTTTTGGTGTCAGATTTTAGAAATCTTTGCCTATCTCAAGGCCACAAAGGTTTTCTTCTGTATGTTGTATAGTTTTAGGTTTCATATTTTGTTCTATGATCCCCTTAGAGTTAATTTTTCTAATGACGCAAAATGTTAATTTGAGTTCACTTTTTTTTGTCAAATAGATGTCCTGTTGTTCCTCCATGTGTTGAAAAGACTGAATTTTTCCACTGAAAAATTTCCACTGAATTTTCTCCACTGAATTGCCTTTGCACTTTTGTCAAAAATCAGCTGTCCATGTATGTGTGGGTTTAATTCTGGACTCTGTTCTGTTTCATCCCTCTATTTGTCTGTCTTGACACCAACACCACGTCATTTGACCTGCTTTCATTTTTGCCTTTGTGGCTTGTGTTCAGTCTAGGACGACATAATCTCCACAAGACCCTTCTGAGTGTTTTGCCCAACGCCCCATGAATTATATGGTGCGAGTTACACGGCTGGTGTGAGGCGGCACTGTTCCCAGCCCTGCGTCGGCTCTGGGTTCTGTTTTCAATTCCTCTCGGGTGGTTTTTCTCCAGCCTTGGGTAGTTTCTGTATATGAGTGTTCTGATCAGTAACTCAAGTCCTGGAGGGAGGACCTTGCCTGTCTCCAGAGCCCACTCACCACACTTTCCTGTCCAGTGCTCTGTCCTGTCAACTCCGCCTGCCTCCGTCTCTCAATTCCATCTCCTCAACTCAGGGAGCCTGCCGGGCTTCGCCTCAGTTTCCCCTTCTGTGCTGTGGCCTGCGAACTTTCCTGTAAGTTGGGTGGTCGTAGGGCCTGCCTCTTTTGAGTCCTTTGTCTCAGGAATCACTGCACTTTGTTGCCTGATGTCCAGTGTCTTGAAAACCTTTGCTTTATATATTTTGTCCTCTCTTCCTCCCATTGCTTTAGGCTGGAGGCTGGAGGGAAATCTTATCTTTGTTACTCTATCTTGGCCACATTTTAGAAAAACAACAACAACAGTGTGTGTTCATATGTGTGTGTGCATACAGGGTGTGTTGTGCGTATTTTTCTTAAAGTATGCACTGAGAAAAAATTCTAAAAATATACATCAAACTGTTAGATGGTGAGATTGCAGGAGACTTCCATTTTGTGTTATTTTTTGATGTTTGATGTTTTAATAACAAGTGTGAATTACTTTGTGATCAGAAGCAATTGTGGAAATACATAATATGGGAAAAGAAACTATAAAGGACAAGAAATCTAGTACCATGAAAAAAAAATCCACATTTAGACCAAAAGGAATGAATAACATTTTGGATATTTGTAGCTTGTTGCCAAAATGGCCTCTGCAGACATTGTTCTGTTAACATTTCCCTTAACCGTGGGCAAGAAGGCCCATGTCCACACACTGTCACCAGCCACACATCATCAAATGCTTTGCTCCTTGCCGATCTGATTGGTGAAAAGCCATAGGGCAGGGTCCTTTTAATTTGGCTGATATTGAGCTGTGTTTGCATAGCTTTTCACGAGTAAGAGCTGATGTTTGCTTTTTTGCAAATTATCTCTCCTGAAGGGTGTTTGTGTTTTTTTTTTTTTTAATAAGTTTATTTATTATTTTTGGCTGTGTTGGGTCTTTGTTGCTGTGTGCGGGCTTTCTGTAGTTGCAGCGAGGTGGGGGGGGCGATACTCTTCGTTGCAGTGCGCGGGCTTCTCACCGCGGTGGCCTCTCCTGTTGTGGAGCACGGGCTGTAGAGCACACGGGCTTCAGTAGATGCGGCACGCGGGCTCAGTAGTTGTGGCTCACGGGCTTAGATGCTCCGCAGTATGTGGGATCCTCCCGGACCAGGGCCCAAACCCGTGTCCCCTGCATTGGCAGGCAGATTCCCAACCATTGCGCCACCAGGGAAGCCCTGTGTTTTTTTTTTTAACTGAAGTAGAGTTGATTTACAATAGTGTGTTAGTTTCAGGTGTACAGCAAAGTGATTCAGTTATGTACACATGTATATGTTTTTAGATTATTTTCTATTATAGGTTATTACAAGGTATTGAATGTAGTTCCCTGTGCTATATAATATATCCTTGTTGCTTATCTAGCTTATGTATAGTAGTGTGTATCTGTTAATCCCAATCTCCTATTTATCCCTCCCCCCCTTTCCCCTTTGGTAATCATATGTTTGTTTTCTGTGTCTGTCTGTCTGTTTTATACAGATTCATTTGTATTATTTTTTAGATTCCATATATAAGTGATTTCATATGATATTTGTCTTTCTCTGTCTTACTTCACTAAATATGATATTCTCTAGGTCCATCCATGTTGCCACATCTCCTGAAGGGTTTTAATCACTGAAAGGGAGGCCGCCCCCTTTTTTTTTTTTTTTTTTTTTTTTCTTTGGCCGCCCCCTTTTAACTGCCCCTTAACTCTGAGATTTTGCTGGCATGCTCCCTCCAGCTCTCATATTTATTCCAGAAGACTTCCAACTGTATTCACAACTGAGACTCCGCTGCCTCCCATCTCTGCAGGCTCAGGCCAGTGTATGTCCCCAGCACATCTCAGACCCCATTCACCCCAAACCAAACCCACCATCAGCCTTCCTTTCCTCTTCCTACTGAGAAGTTACCCCCACCCATGCCACGGGGCCTTCATGCCCCATGCCTCCATCTGCCCTAACATCTGGGCGTCACACCACACCCCAGGGTCACTAAGCCAGGATCACTCTCAAGTATTTCTCAAATCCTTTGCTCTGGAATGGGAAAGCATAAAAACACAGCAAAACAGTGACTGACCAGGGCCCGTGGCTCTGTGGTCATAGGCTTCAATCTCAGCTCTGCTTCTAGTATGCTGTGTGACCTTGAGTATGTGACTTCATTCTCAGAGCTTCAGTTTCCTTGTCTGTAAAATGGGTATAATCTCAAACAAAGCTACATGGTTGTGGGGACCACACAGAATGATCTGTGCCAATTGCTCAGCCCCGTACTGGGCACATTGCAGGTGTGCAGTGCATGTTTACCTGTTACCTTCTGTGTGCCAGGTACTGTAACTAACCAGGCACAGGCCAGGGTCTTGGCTTCCTGGAGCTCACTTTCCACTGGGGGGCAGGGGCTGGTAGTAAACAGATCAAGGGACAAAGACAAGTTGCCACGGGCCATAACAAACGCTCACTGGGAAGCAGGCAAGAGGATAGCAAGAGAGATCTTCCTTTCCACCGTAGGATGAAGGATAAATGCTAAGTGAGGCCTGAGGATGAGCATGCAAGGAGTATCAAGGAGCCAGCAGGTGCAAAGGCCCAAGGCAGGAAGAGCTCAGCACAGACAAGGGGGTAAAAAGGGAGCCGCAGGGCAAGTGTGCCTGAGGAAAAGGAAGGTGAGTCAGTCGGGCGTGGTCGGCAGGATCCAGGCTGGCTCTGTCTGTCCAAGGGCCCAGGAGGGAAGGTCTTGGCCCTGATTCTCAGTGCGCTGGGGAGATGCTGGAGGGCTTGGCCTGCCTGAGAAGATCCCCACCACTGAGTGGACAGCGCCTTGTAGAGGGCAGAGGGTGTAGGCAGGAAATCCGCGGTGCCTGACTCGATGGTTGGCTGTGTTGGTGGAGAGATTTGGTCTGGCTCAAGCTGCTTTGCCCATCCAGTGGCACTCAACAGCCTGGATGATGGGAGGGAAGGGGCGAATCAAGAATGACTGCTAAATCTTTTTTATTTTTAAAACACTTTTTAAAATTATGGTAAAATACATATAACACAAAATTTACCATTTTAGCCCTTTTTTAGGTGTACAGTTCAGTGGTATTGAGTTCATATTGTTGTGCAACCATCACCACCATCCATCTCCAGAGCCCTTTTCATCTTCCCCAACCTGGTCCCCAGTAAACACTCTCCGTTCCCTCCTCCCCCAGCCCCTGGGACCCACCATCTACTTTCTGTCTCTGTGAATTTGACTCCTCTGGGGACCTCATATGAGTGTCCTTCTGTGTCTGACTATGTTGCTACGTCTCTTTGATGAGCCTTTCTTTCTTTTTTTATCATTTGGGGTGGGGGTGAGGGTTCCAAAATCACAAGTTTCCCGTTAAATGGGTTTGCCATACCCAAGAGGGACACAGGAGGCTTCTGAATAGTCCTCAGCAGAACTCAGCAGGTCTGGGTGGGGGGCATACATTTGGGAGGCATCACTATATAGAAGATACTGAAGTCCAGACTCCCTTGGCGGGGCCATGAAGGCATGACATGACTGAGGGGAGGGGATCTCAAACTCAAGTGTCGGTGGGGCCAGGTGGGGTTTCAATGAGGGGTCGGAAACAGCTGCTGCTCCGCTCCTGCGTTTTATCGCCTCACAGGAGTAAAGGCTTTGTGTGGTCATATCGTCACACTTTTCGTGACATTTTTGTGTAAGATCTCACAACTTTTAAGTGTTGGGAATGAAACCATTAGGTCCACGATACAGAGTCCGGAACTCAGACTGTAAATAGAAATGAACTGGATACACGTGGGAGGGGATTGGAGACTCCGCTTGATGACCAGGGAGGGATGGATGTGCAAAGAGGAGAGGTCTGGAGCCAGCCCCACGGGGACACCTGCGCTCCACGACTGGGCAGTGGAGGAGGGGAGTGAGGCCTACGGGGCAGGGGAGGGCGGGATGGAGCTGGGCAGGGGGCCGGTTAGACGGGGTAACCTGCACACGCCATAAACATCAGCTCTATTTGTATCATTTCTAATACAAAACCGATGCTCTGAGAAGCATGACTGGTTGGGGATATTCAGGATGGACCCTGGAGGGGAGGAATCCATTGCCGAAACTCCTCAGGTTTGCGAGAGCCTTTCTGACCCGCCCCCTCCCAGCCCAACTTGTGTGTCTCCTCCGAGCTCCGAAAGGGACATTTCTAGTTCTCTGCTCACCTCCTAGGTTGGTTCTGCCTTCTTAAACCACGTGTGTTGTCAGCGCACTGCTTTGCTCTTAGCTTCTCCATCCGTGCCCTGTCGTTTACCCACTCCCGCTTGGGAAATTACTTCCACCCAGCGTTAACCGCGTGCATTTCTTCTCCTCCTCCTCCTCCTCCTCCTCCTCCTCCCCCGCCAGACCTGGAAATGAGACCTGAAATGAAAGAACCGGACCTGAAGGAGGAGATTTCGGAAGACAGACCATCCGGGGCCTGGGGTTCGGCCGTGGACGGAGCGCGGACGCAGGGTGACACGTTGGAGTCGCGGCGGGGAAGCGCTAGGACCTGCCCGGGGCGGCTGGAAATCTCCCGGGAGTCGGCCCCCGAATGTCGTGAATTGCAGGCGTTCGTTAACCAGAGCCCCACCCCGGCGCCACCCAGGTCGGGGGGTCCGAGAGAAGCAGGGATCCACCCGTTTGCCATGCGGGGCAAGAACCTCGCAGGTAACTCGGACCTTGGTAAACCCTCCAGGCCGGACGTGGAGAAGAAATCCTACGACTGCAGCGAGTGTGGCAAGGCTTTCGGCCGCAGCTCGTCCCTGGTGAAACACCAGCGCATTCACACCGGGGAGAAGCCCTTCCAGTGTGACGTGTGTGGGAAGCACTTTCTGGAACGGTCGTCGCTGACCATCCACCAGCGGGTCCACACGGGCGAGAAGCCGTACGCGTGCGGGGACTGCGGCCGCGCCTTCAGCCAGAGCATGAACCTCGTCGTGCACCAGCGCACGCACACCGGCGAGAAGCCGTACGCGTGCGGCGTGTGCGGGAAAGCCTTCCGGAAGACCTCCTCCCTCGCCCAGCACGAGCGGGTCCACACGGGCGAGAAGCCGTACGCGTGCGGCGAGTGCGGCAAGGCCTTCCGCCAGAACATGCACCTGATCGTGCACCAGCGCACGCACACGGGCGAGAAGCCGTACGTGTGCGGCGAGTGCGGGCGCGCCTTCAGCCAGAACATGCACCTGACGGAGCACCAGCGCACGCACACGGGCGAGAGGCCGTACGCATGCGGGGACTGCGGCCGCGCCTTCAACAAGAGCTCGTCGCTGACGCTGCACCGGCGCAACCACACGGGCGAGAAGCCGTACGCGTGCGGCGAGTGCGGCAAGGCCTTCAGCCAGAGCGCCTACCTGATCCAGCACCAGAGGCTGCACATCGGCGTGAAGCCTTTCGAGTGCGGCCAGTGCGGCAAGGCCTTTAGCAAGAACTCCGCGCTGACGCAGCACCAGCGCATCCACACCGGCGAGAAGCCGTACGCCTGCTACATCTGCAAGAAGCACTTCACCGGCCGCTCGTCCCTGCTGGTGCACCAGATGGGCCACACCGGCGAGAAGCCCTACGCGTGCGGCGAGTGCGGGAAGGCCTTCAGCCAGAGCGCCTACCTCATCGAGCACCAGCGCATCCACACGGGCGAGAAGCCGTACCGGTGCGCGCAGTGCGGCAAGGCCTTCATCAAGAACTCCTCGCTCACGGTGCACCAGAGGATCCACACCGGGGAGAAGCCCTACAGGTGCGGCGAGTGCGGGAAAACCTTCAGCCGGAACACCAACCTCACGCGGCACCTGAGGATCCACACCTAAGACGCTTGAGGCGCCCCAGTCTACACCAGGTGGGCGGGGTCTTTAGCACGGGCCGTCGGCTCCGGGAGTTCTCATAGTGGGGACCCAGGGTGGCGCAGCCCCGCGGCTCTTAGGAATTGTGGGGGTCTTGGTTCCCACGCGCTCCTTCCCGGCCCGGCGTCCACACCACCGAGCCGGAAGGCAAGTTCCTCCGTGCCCAGTGTAGTTGGGAACGTTGCAAGGTTGGCTGCGGCTGGTAACTCACGGGAGTTCCAGGAACGGAGCGCGTCAGGGTTGCAGACCAAGCGCTCAGTGAATTGTAAGCGCTGAGATGGAGCGTTAGAGCCTCCGGTCGGTCTCCGTTCCGATAGTAAAGTTGGGGACAGGCGTGCAGGACTTGATAAGAGCGTGGGGACGTTTCTCGCCTTGTCACACACACCCTCGGTCTAGTCCAGACGTAGGTTGTCTGTGAGTTTCCTCTATGGGGAAGAGCTAGAGGGGGACCCTCCGTCGTCCTTCCGCATCCCAGCCCCCCTGCAGTCTCCCTAAACCGTACTGGAAGCCCCCTCGCCCCAGGCTAATAAGCGGTAGAAGTTGGCAAGTTCGTGAGAGGAAAAAAATTTTTTTTCAGAGTTAGCAATAAGAGTAACCGCTTTGGATACCAAAGTTTCTCATAGTGGTCTGTTAAATTTTTTTTTTTAATAAAACTTTTCATGAAGGGAGACCAATGTCATCTTAAACAGTCATCAGATGAAAAAGATACAGGTACCAGGTGTGCTGTCAAAGTCGGTTTCAGTGCTTGTGGGAGAGGGCAGGGGAGCGGGTAACAACAGGCTTGATATTCAGGTTTAAATACTTAACCGGATTCAATAAGTTGCGCATCTGAGTCTCTTTACATAGTTATTTTTTGCAGTTAAACTTGAAGGAGTCTCCTAAGGCTGATCTGAAGCTTTGTGTACACATAGAGTTCCCCCAGTCTCTCCTCTCTGGGACCTTTTCCACCACCCTTTTTATTTTAATGTTCTTTGCTACTGGTCGCAAATGTCCTGGCGTGTCTGAATGTCCCACACTTCCTGACGCCGGGGTACACAAAGAATAAATAATTCATTTTAAGCAACCACTTATATCAGTAAGCACACTTCGTGTTGCAGGTAGGAAAAGCAGCCATGTAGAAACATGGACAGTTTTTGAATGTCTGGCAGGGTGCAGGCATCAGGGTGGGCTTGATCCAGACACACGGCACGTCAGAACCACAGCTCTGCCTCCCCGTGGTCTGCTGGCTCTCCCTTCATGCACTGGCCTCGTCTTCAGGCTGGCTTCCCTTGTGGTTTCATGGTGGTTTCCAGCAGCTCCTCTTGACACATTTCCTCAGTCTCGTCCAGGTGGAGAGAGACCTCTTCCAGTCATTGGCAAAAAAGCCCTATGCTTCATTCCGCTGGACTCACCAGGGGCTGATTGTTCTGACCAGAGAAATGGCCATGTGCTGATTGGCTTAGATCTGGGTCTCGCCCTCATCCTTGAAATAGTAGCTGTGGAAGGGGAATGAATGGGAGTGACTGCCCAGATCGGCCTGAAACCACTGTCCGCCCTTGACGTGGGCGTGGGGTCCATTCGGCCCAGGTCACAGTCGGGGAGAAGTGGGATGACACGGAGAAGCCAGCCCCAGCGTCATCGGATGGCCTCTCTGGCTTTTGTTGTGACAGTGAGGTCCTGCTGCGTGTGACTTTTTCTTTGGGGAGACTTCTCATTGCCTCGGTCACCACGAGGGCCCCCGGTCCTGGCTGTCCTCTGTGCTCTCTTGACCATGGGATGGGGGCAGGGCCCAGAGAGACTGAGAGGCTCCGGGTCACATCTGTTTGCACCAGCTTTCGTCGCCATGCCCCCATTCCCGTCGGCAAGAACAGATGTCATGTGACCAGGTTTCCTGCTTGGTGGGGGGCAGGGGTGGCCGGGTGAGTGACTGTGACCCACAGGGCAAGTGTGAGCCTTGGATGGATCGAAGGTGAGCCCCAGCTGTGAGCGAGTGAGTTCCTTCTAACCCTCTGTGCTGCGGTTCCCTCTGCTTTAAAAAGGGGGTAGTGGGCATCTCCGAAGTCGATTGTTAGGATAGTCGGGGGCAGGCTAAGCTGCAGGTCCTGGGAACACAGAGCCTCAGACAACAGAGCCCCCAGCCTCTCTGTCTCTCTCCTGCTCCCTCACTTCCCTCTCAGTCTCAGACCAAAAAATTCACCCAGTCCCACTCCTTGTGGTCACTGAGGACCTACATCCCGTCCACCCCTGGGGACACAGGGCTGGTCAGAGCTGGCTGCCAGCTACCATGAGCGTTCCAGCGGCAGGTCAGGGGAGGCAGCCTGGAGGAGGTAAGTCTAACCAACGCCTCAGCACCGGACCGGACGTGGCCCAGTGTCTCCCGCTCACATGCCACGCCTTTTGACAGCTGCCTCCCCTCAGACCTACGTGGAGGCTGGGAGGTGTCGTCCAGGGGTGTTTCCAGGACGAAGTGGAGACAACCACCCCTCAGGCTGCACCCTGAGGACCTGTCCAGGCAGATCGTGCGGTCAGGCAGGGGCATGAGACACGGTCTTTCAATAAAACGAGCACAGGGAGCTTGGCAACCTTCTAGGCCCCCCAGTAGGAGCTAAGAGTCGGGGTCTCTGACGGTTTGGCCTAGCAGCCACGTCGCCACCCTCCTCCTGTGCTTCCCTCCATCACCTCGTACTCATGAGCTGGGCCACTCAGCCTCTCCCCGCTAGACCTTTCGACACCCGGCCCAGTCGTCTCATAACATGGGAAAGGACGGGGAGGAGGCGTGTGGGTGCACCCTCTTCTCTCGGCGCCGCCCGGTCCCTGGCAGGTCAGGACGGGATGCAGGTAGCTGAGACCTTGGACAGAGACAAGCCCTGGGGAGTGATCAGAGGCCCGTGGTCACCGTCCAGCATTATTCACTGAGGGCCTGGACACAGATTCAGAAGCTGGTGATGGCCAGGAATCTCCTGGAAGTTTTGGAATTTCAGGAGAGGTGCAAACCATCCTCTCTCAAATCACAAATTTATGAGCCCCCGACATACTGGATGGGATTCTTGTGAACATAAAGTGCTTTGAGTCAAGCAGGCTTATTGTCTAATATATGCCTCATTCACAGCCTTAATAATATCTTATTATTTTACTATTGATAATAGTGCTCTACTGTTATTATCATTAATTAATAGTAACTAATAAATACAGTGCTCTATTATCAACAGTCAAATAAAATATTAATAAGTACTATCTAGAATGCTATTATTATCCTGGTTTTTCAGCTGAGGAAACTGAGGCTCAGAGTACTAATGCTTTGCTCAAGATCTTGGAGCTGAAAGCTTTTATGTGCAATGTTTCCATTTCCTAAACAGCACCAAATTCCCATATTTAAGAAATGCTACTTGGGCCAGGCCCGAGCAGGCCACATCAGCGACATCTGGGGCAAGAAACAGATTGGACCCTGGTCTACAGCCCCTGCAGAGTGGAGGAGTGATCAAGTGGGCTCTGGGGTCAGGGGATCCTGGGCTCAACCACTGGTACTGCCAGTCACCCAGTGGTGAACCTGAGCTTGCTCAGTGCCTCCTTGTCTGTTCAATGGAGGTGATGCGTGACCTCCCACACAGGGGGAGGTGATGGTGAGGTCACAGAGCTGGGTCAGCATGGACGAAATGCAGCAACAAACCCCAACGACCTGGGGCCTAATTCCTTGCAGCCGATCGTAGGATGATCTCCACAGGGTGACTCGGGGGTCCAAACTCCCTCTACCACCTTCAGCTCACCACTTCTGGAAACACCCTGGGGTCGGCATCCAGGGGGCGGATGGGGGAAGGGCAGGTGACAAAGGCCCAGCCTTTTCTGGACACATCCCTCTCCTCACCTTCCACAGGGAGGAGTGGTCCATGCCCCCTCCTGGATGCAAGTGGGAAATGCGGTCTCTGGCAGGACAGCTGCGTCCCAGGACTAACTGCACCAGGAAGGAAGGAAAATGAGGAGTGGGGGGGGTCGCTGTCTCCCCCCACCACCCAAAGTGCAAGGTGGGTGCTCATGCTTTCCAGTAACATGTAGACAGCAGCTACAGTTGCAAAAGGCCAAGTTTCTAGCCATTTAAGGATGTTATAGATTGCATGTGTTCTCCCCAAATTCATATGTTGAAATCGTAACACCCAGTAACTTCAAAATGTGACTGCATTTGGAGATAGGGCCTTTAAAGGGATAATTAGGGTTCTGTGAGGTCATATGAGTGGGCCCTAATCCAATGACTGGTGTCCTTCTAAGAAGAGAGAGAGAGATGCCAGGCCGCACACGGGCAGAGGGACAGCCACGTGAAGAGGCCACAAGAGGGCCGCCATCTGCAAGCCAAGGAGAGAGGCCTTAGGAGAAACCAACCCTGCTCACACCCTGATCCCGGACGGTGAGAAAATAGATTTCTGCCATTCAAGCCCATTGCCTGTGGTCTTTTGCCCTGGCAGCCGGAGCAAACGAATACAGTGAGTGAGCTACAACAAGCTCCCACTGGACAAACCTTTCTGGCAGAGACGCCAGATCCTGCAGTGAATAAGCAGCCATTTAACAGAGAATCACGTTTATTCCCGGTAAAGTGCCAGGTACGCAGGTGATGTTAAACACCAAGGACAGCAGCTGGTCTGAGCCACAGTAAGGGCTTCCCTGGTGGCTCAGTGGTTAAGAATCCGCCTGCCAATGCAGGGGACACAGGTTCGAGCCCTGGTCTGGGAATATCCCACATGCCGCAGAGCAACTAAGCCCATGCGCCACAACTACTGAGCCTGCACTCTAGAGCCCGCGAGCCACAACTACTGAGCCCACGTGCCACAACTACTGAAGCCCGTGCGCCTAGAGCCCGTGCTCTGCAACAAGAGAAGTCACCACAATGAGAAGCCCGTGCACCACAATGAAGTGTAGCCACCCCTCACTGCAACTAGAGAAAGCCCACGTGCAGCAACAAAGACCCAATGCAGCCAAAAATAAATAAATAAATATATATATATTTTAAAAAGGCCTAGAGGGAAATGAAAGAACAGAGCTGGCCAGTCTCCTCCACTTAGTCCCAGGAGCCCACCTGAGGGAACCACCAAGAGGGACCATGAGACCAAACGGGTTTTGCCAGCCTGTGTTGAGGAAGGGTGTGGAATTCCCACAAGTAACTGTTGGTTGATGGCAGGGGTTGGCCAGCCTTTTCCGCAAAAGGCCAGAGACTATGTAGTCTTTGCAAGCCACAAAAGCTCTCTCTGTGTCATATTCTTTTCGCTTTATTTTACAACCCTTCACTTTATTTTACAATGTGAAAGCCATTCTTACCTCGGGGGCCTTGTGAAAGCAGGTCTGGCCCTGGGGCTGCGGTTTGCCAACCCCTGCCTGATCTAATCTCTCCCCTGGGAATGGGGATAATTTTTGGAGCCTGGTGCGAAACGAAAATATGGGGCCCTCTGTCCAGAGATTATTCAGCATTTCAAAACGGTGACTGCAGAGCGTGAGACCGAGCATGGGCCGGGCCCTGTGTGGTTGCACAGGTCGCACACTGCTGAAGTAGGGTGGCTGTCGCCTGTCCTGAGGGAATTCTCAGGAAAGTGTCACAAGCCCCAAGGGCGTCTCTTGACGTCCCTAAGTTGATTCTAAAGTGATGACGGGAGGCTGAAACTTGGCCGCCATCTCAGGCCTGACCTGTGACAGGTTATCTGGGAGGGTAGGCAGGAGGCTGGGCTACCTGGCGGGCCCCCCCGCGGCAGCATGGGTCTTCTGGTGGCAGGTGAGGTTCCTGATGCGCCTGAAGGCCTTGCCGCACACCTTGCACTCATAGGGCCACTCCCCGGTGGGGATCCTCCGGTGCGCCGTCAGCGTGGGCTGGTGCGGGAAGTCTTTCCCACACTGCCCGCACTGGTAGGGCTTCTCCCCTGTGTGGATTCAGCCGTGCTGGATCAGGGTGGGCTTCCGCACGAAGGCCTTGCTGCACACGCCGCACTGGAAGGGCCTCTCGTCGCTGTCGATGGCCTGATGCTGGAGCAGGAAGGACAACTTCCGGAAGCTTCTCCCGCATTCGCCGCAGCGATAGGGCTTCTCAGCCGTGTGGACCTGCAGGTGAATGCAGAGGTGCGCCTTCTGGCTGAAGGTCTTGCTGCATTCCGTGCACTCAAAGGGTCTCTCTCCGGTGTGGGTCCGCCGGTGCACGGTGAGGTAGCCCTTCTGGCTGTAGGATCTCCCGCAGGCGCCGCCATGGAAAGGCTTCTCGCCCGTACACCACGAGCTGCGCCTTCTGGCTGAAGGCCTTGCCGCACTCGGCGCAGCGGAGGGGCCGCTCGCCGTCGTGGAGCCTCTCGTGCAGGATCAGCGCGGAGGACTTGGTGAAGCACTTGCCGCCCTGGCGGCACTGGTAGGCCTTCTCCCCGGTGTGCGGTGCTCCACCAAGGTCATGCTCTGCGCGAAGGCCTTGCCGCACTCGTAGCACTTGAACGGCCGCCCGCCCGTGTGCGTGCGGTGGTGGTTGACCAGCTAGGATTTCTTGCGGAAGCCCTTCCCGCACACCCTGCACGGGTGGGGCCTCTCGCCTCTGGGGGCCCACTGGTGCCCGAGGAGGGAGGAGCGCTTGGTGAAGCGCTTACCGCACAGGTCACACACGAAGGGCTTCTCCCCGGTGTGGATGCGCTGGTGGTCCACCAGGTTGGTGATGAGGGCGAAGGCCTTGCCACACTCGCCGCACTTGTAGGGCCGCTCGCCGGTGTGCGTGCGCCGGTGCACCGTGAGGTTGGCACGCTGGCAGAAGGCCTTGCCGCCCTCGGCGCACGTGAATGGCTTCTCGCCGGTGTGGACGCGCCGGTGCACCGTGAGCGTGGCTTTCCTGCGGGAGCGTCTCCCACACTCGCCGCACGCGAAGGCTTTGTCCAGGGCGTGTGCGCACGGGCGCGCGCGCGCTGGTGCTGCGCCAGCTCGGTGTAGTGCGCAAAGGCCTCCCCGCACTCCTGGCACACACAGGGCTTCTCAGTGACGGCAGGGGCTCTCCCAGTCGGGATTCCGCGGGCCACACTTGTGGGGGCCCCTCCCTCCTGGAATTCCTGGCTGGGGGTCTCCTGCCTGATGCCCGGAAGGGACCCTTCCTGAAGCTGTCCCGGCCTCTCCTGATGCACAGCCCCAGCGGCAGGCCCCTCCCAGCTCTTCCAGGTCCAGCTCAGGGATACTCCTGCAGGGACAGCTTCCACTGGGCCGTTCCTCTCCGGTCTAGACTCCATTTCTGAAAGAGACGGAAAACACGAATGTCACCCATGTCACCTACTCCCAGAGCTGGAAGGCGTGAGGGCTGGGGGCTGGGAAAGCAAAGAGAATCCTCCTCAAGTACTTGCCAAGGGCTCTAGAATGAGGCCTAGTGTGTGCGTGCAATGGACAGAATATATGTGCCCCCCCCAAATTCATATGTGGAAATCCTAATCCCCAGGTGATGGCGTTAGGTGGTTGGGAGGTGATTAGGTCATAAAGGCAGAGTACTCACAAATGGGATTAGTGAGACCTCTCTCACTCCTTCCTCCTTGTGAGGACACAGCGAGAAGGGGCCACCTGTGAACCAGGAATAGGGCCCTCCCCAGAACCCCCCGTTTTACCCAGGGAGCTCAAGTTCTGGAAGTTCTCAAGCATCACATCCTTGTACAGGTCCCTCTGAGCCAGCTCCAGCTGCTGCCACTCCTGTGTGAAGTTCACGGCCACATCTTTGAATGTCACCAACTCCTGTGACAGCAAAGATGCCTGGTTCAACCAGGCCGGCAGGGCTGGAGGAGCCAGGGAGGTGGGGCAAGGCCCTGGCCTCAGTGGGTCCTCCCAGGGAATATCCCCCTCCCCCAGCACAGAATGGCACTGGCACACAGTAGGTGCTCAAGAAACGTCAGCTGTCATTAGGATGACATCATTATTACAGGGCTGGGACTGGATTTGGTTTGGGGCTTCAGGGCTGTGTGGCGGTCCCCAAGGCCATCCCAAAGTTTGATGATTCTCTATGAGGACTTGCGGGACTCGGCATAAAGTTGTATTCGTGGCCACCCCGCCCCAGGTGACAGGGCACAGGCCCCGGAGGGGGGGCTCCAGCAGGGCCTCATTTGACTCTGGCCGCCCAGCCTGAGCCACCCACAAGGAGGAGGGCAAGGAGCTGACACTACTCACCAGGGCCTTGTCAGCCGGAAGCTGGGCAGCCATCCCTCCACTGCCCACAGTGACCAGCGGATGGGTGGTGGGGTCTGGGGGCTGATGGAACTGTGGTGGAGGGAGAGAAAGAGAGGGGGGACAGTGAGAGACCAGGCCTAGCCCTGCCCCCTGGATTCACACGCACACACACACACACACCCCCAGCTCTTCTCATCCAGAGAAACAGAGACACAGCACACACCTCCCATGGGCTCACGCTACCCAGACACCCCCACAGTGTGGTGACTGGGGAGTGGGGATGTCTCTCCCAGGTGGGATCAGACCCAGGGCCACTCTGCCTAGACACCCCCATCAGGACCTGGACTTGAGATCCACCCTTAGGGCCAAGCGGCTGAGCCCCCACCACTGCCCCAGGCCCCGGCTTACACTTGGGGTCCAGCTCTGCTACCAGATGAAAAAGCCCCCAGGAACAAAGGCCCAGGGACAGAGAAATCAGTCCCCAGCTGCAGAGTGTTCACCACGCCCTTGACTGCTCCGTACTGCATCAGCTTCCTCTGGCCACCATCCCTGACCCAGCTCGTGGGGCTCTGGAGAGAACCAGGGCCTCTCACCTAGGCGCTGACCCAGGCCTTGCCTGCCACTCTCCTTTGACACTTGTTGCCTGGGCTGGTGAACTGTGAGGCCGCAGAAGCCAGATACCTGGGTTTCAATTCTGGCTCTGCCACTTACCTGCTGTGTAGCTTTGGGCAGGTTACTCAACCTCTGTGTGCCTCAGTTTCCTCATCTAGAAATGGGCATAAGGTCCCCATCTCATGGGGTCATTATGACGTTTCAACAAGTTAGTGTAAGTAACTTGCTATGAACAGTGCTTGCCATATGGTAAGGGATATATGTTTTATTGTTGTTGTTATTTTATTATCGCCATCTATATACTCAACATTCTTCCTACTAAACTGGGCTTCCCTGTATTATCTTTTATTCCAGTACCCTGCAAAGGATTTGGCCCACAACTAGCCGCCCCCCACCCCCTCCTTTTTTATTATGCTCAAATACACATAAAATTTAACATTTTACCCATTTTAAAGTGTACAATTCAGTGGCATTTAGTACATTCATAATGTTGTGTAACCATTACCACTATCTAGTTCCAAAACATTTTCATCACCCCCAAAAGGAAACCTCGCACCCATGAAGCAGTCCCTCCCCATTCCCTCCTCACTGCAGGCCCTGGCAACCACCAATCTGCTTTCTGTTTCCATGGATTTGCCTGTTCTGGACATTTCATACACATGGAATCCTACACTATGTGGCCCTTTGTGTCTGGCTTGTTTCACTGAGCTGGGTGTATTTGAGGTTCACCCATGTGGTAGCATGTATCAGGGCCTCATTCCTTTTCATGGCTGAATAATATTCCATTGTGTGACCATACCACCTGTTGTTATCCATTCCTCTGCTAATGGACATTAGGGTTGTTTTCACATTTTGGCTGTTGTAATGCTGCCATGAATATGCATGGTCAGGTGCAAACATACCTTGGAGACTTTGTGGGTTAGGTTTCCAACCACCACAATAAGGCAAATATCACAATAAGGAGAGTCACACAAATTTTTTGGTTTCCCAGGGCATATAAAGTTATGTCTATATTATACTGTAATCTGTTAAGTGTGCAGTAGCATGATGTCTAAAAAAAATGTACATATCTTAATTTAAAAATCCTTTATTGCTAAACAATGCTGACCATCATCTGAGCCTTAGTGAGTGGTAGTTTTTTTGCAATAGTAACATCAAAGATCACTGATCACAGATCACCGTAACAAATAATTTTTAAATGTTTGAAGTATTTCCAGAATTGCCAAAATGTGACACAGAGACAAGAAGTCAGCAAATGCTGTTGGAAAAATGGCACCAATAGACTTGATCAATGCAGGGTTGCCACAAGCCTTCAATTTGTAAAAAATGCAGTATCTGTGAAACACAGTAAAACGAGATATATCTATATTTGAGCACATAAGGTGCACACACATTCTAAATACCGTATCTATGTGCATATGAGATGTAACCACACACTAAATACCATATGTACATGCATATAAGATATATAGAAACTGATATACATGACATGTGTATAAGATATATACACAAAATATCACATATACATGTATATGGTTCAATCACACACTAAATGCCACATATATATGTATATAAGATATATGTGATCTTATATCTGTGTGCTATGGTACTAAATACCATTTATACCTGTATAAATGTGTAATGTGTAATCATGCACACTAAATACTACATATGCACGTGTGTAAGATATATGTAAACTGATTATATATATACTACAGTTCTGAATACCATATACATGGGCATATAAACTATTTACACAGAACAAATACCATATATACATATATATAAGGTAAATAAACTCTAAATACCATATTCCCTTGTAAATAAGGTGTATATATAAAGATATACTAAATGCTGTACATGTATATAATAAGGTCTATTAATACATGCTCACATGAAATACCATAATTACATTAATACACGTAACTACGCCAAATACCGTATATATGTATATACATGTACTCTAGTAAAAACTGTATTTCACTTACTCCAAGAGACCATAGGTTAAAAGAAAACATGATTTTATCTCACTAAGGAAAAAAAAGAATCTGCCAATTAAACCACAACATACCGTCAGTGGTAAGACACATCCTAATTTCGGAGATATTAAACTATGAAAAAAAACGGATCTTCGAATTAGGGAGTAAGGTTGAATCACTATATGTTCGGACTGAAACGACGCAGGAACACAAGCTCTAACATTCTCTGGCTGCACCCCACTGCATGGCCTGGCAGACGCCCCACCCTGGAGAGCACTGTTCTGACAGAGGCCAGACCCTGGATCCAGACTGCCTGGGTTCCAATCTCGGCTCTGCCACATCCTAGTTGTGTGTTCCTGGGCAGGTCACTTAACCTGTTTCCTCCTCTGTAAGGTGAGGGACATAATACCCCTACTTTATAGGGTTGTTGTGAGAATTAAGTGAGTCAATACAGATAAAGACCCCTAGAATGGTGCCGGACACGGAGCTTCCTAAGTGTGGTTATTAAGTCGCACTTAATAACCCCCTGGTGGTGATGGTGCGGGGGTGGGGTGGGGTGGGGAGTCTTTTCTTTTCGGTGCTTCAGTTACGGGGAAGTCACAGTGCGTACCGGCTGAGGCTACTGCAAGGGTTTAACGAGCTGAAAGGGCGTCTCTCTCACTTCATCAGCATCAGCATCACCGAGAGAGCTTAGGAGGCCACGGCCCCGGGGGACACACCCAGGGAATCTGGGTCGGTCTTCCAGGGAGAGGGGGCCCGAGGATCTGCATCTCTGACGACCTCCGGGCGGGCGACGCTGGCATTGCTGCAGCGGGGCACCCTCTGCGGGGCGCGGAGTGAGTCACTTAGCTGACTAAGCACTGAGCACTCAGCTCAGCGCCCGGCACTGAGGAAATCAACGCTCCGTGACTGCCAGCGGCGGCGGGGCCGTTACTATTACCTAAACAGTAGCGAGAACGGAGCAGATCCGGCGGATGGAGCCCCGCGGTGCACCTCGGCTACAGGTGCGGTCCTCGCACCCACTGTCCAGGCGGGGAAACTGAGGCACGCAGGGGCGGGGCAGGGATTCAGAGCCCCCTCCGGGGTCCCTCCCGCGATCCAGGGTGTATGGTCCTCCCCCTCGACGAAAACCCGGCGGACAAGTGAACCCGGCGGGGCGGCCTGCGCGGACTCACCGGCGGCCGCGGGGCCGCTGTGGGGCTCTGACCGCGATATGTCCAGCGAGAGCGCGGTCTGCGCCTGCGCGGCTCCGCTGCTCCCGCCCCGCCCCCGCGCCGCGCGAGGCCACACCCACCCCGCGCTCCCAGACTCCTCCGCGCGCCGACCGGGGTGGGCGGGGCCTGAGAGGTGGGAGAAGAAGAGGGATTAGTGGGGAGGAGGGGAGGAGGGAGATGGAGAGGGGCTTGGAAAGAGTGGGAGGGGAGGGGGAAAGGAAGGAGGGAGGAGGAGTTAGGGGAGGGGTGGAGGGGTGGAGGGTGGCGGGGGAGATGGAGAGGGGCGGGGAGGAGAGTGGTACTCCTACTGGGAGAAGGGGAGGGGAAACAGGAGGGAGAAATGGGGAGGGGGGAAGAGAAAAAGAGGGGCAGGAGGGGAGGGGCTTGAGAGAAGAGGGAGGGGAGGGGGAAAGGAAGGAGAGGGAAGAGAAGAAGGGAGGGGGTTGGGAAGGAGAGCGGGGAGGGGAGGAGGATGCAGGAATGAAGAAGGGAAGAAAGGAATTGCTTCAACAGTACTGAAAAAAAACAAGAATTGATTAGGACTGGTTGGGAGACAGGTCTGCCCGGTTCAAATCCCAGCTCTGTGTCTTTGGACCCGTGTCCTAATGTTCTGAGCCTCGGTTTCCTCGTCTGTAAAGAGGTTGCAGTCAGGAAACCTGCACTATAGATGGGGTTGTTGTGTGGATGACGTGAGTTAATTGGCATAAAGTCCTTTCAAAAGGAACTGGGGCCCGCAAAACAGCGCTGTCCGACCTAACTTTATGCACAGATGCAGAAGTTCTGTGTCTGCGATGTTCAGTATGGTGGCCACTGACCACGTGTGGCTCTTGAGCACTTGGCATGTGGCTAGTGTGGCCATGGAACTGAATTCTTAGTTGTACTTAATTTGATAAATTAAAATTTTCGTAGTTGCTATGGCTACTGGCTACAGCGTTGGACGTTGTAGTTCTAAAGCCTTAGCTGTTTTCGTGACATATACTAAGCTTCTCTTGTGTTTTATAACAGTTTGATGGGGCCTCTTAAAAAACCCACAGCAACCACAATAGCAACAGCACTTTGGGGGTCTTTTTTAAGTGCCAGGGATTGTCCTAAGGACTTGACGTGGATTAACCATTTGAATCTTCTCATAGTCATGGGACGTTGCCTCTCACTGGGTATAACAAGTCTTACTACTATTATCATTTGAGTGTGTACTCTGCCCTCCGCCCCACCGAAACTCTTAACACACATATCATGTCATTTAACTGCAGGAGGAGAGGCTTAGGTATAATATATTTGGGAAAGGCCACAGGACAGGGTCAGCAAGATGGGAGTAGCACGTGGTTGCGTTTTGTCTCTATTTGGATCTGCGCTAGAAGATCCTGAAGCTGCGACCACCGTCCCAGGGCATGTGTGTGGTCCTAGGACTGGGTCCTTCATGCTACCTCTTCCCATAAGCTTTTTTATTTTTTATTGCTCCTCTTTCCCCCCCATTTCCTTTTTCCATTAAAAATTTTCTCTGGGAATCCCCTGGCAGTCCAGTGGTTAAGATTCTGCGCTTCCACTGCCAGGGTCCTGGGTTCGATCCCTGGTCAGGGAACTAAGACCAGGAACTAAGATCCCACAAACCAGGTGGTGCAGCCAAAAAACAAACATACAAATATATAAATAAATCAGTAAATTCTCGTTTTCGATATTAAAAATGGCCATGATTTTTTGCAGCTTCTGCTCTCAGGAGCTGGACTCTGTTTTCCCATTCCCTGAACATGTGCTGTCTTCGTGGGTTGCTTTGACCAGTACGATATGGCAGAAGTGATGCTGTAGGATTTTGGAGGTTAGACCTTCTGATTCTGGCACCAGTTCCAATGTGTGTGTGTTTTTCCCAAAACCACCAAGCAGTTCTCTGACACCAGCTGGGAGTTGGAGACATTATCTACCTGGAGATAGCATCAGTTAGCGATACCAGTACACCTTCCCAGAATGATTTCCCTACTGGCACTCCCCCTGCCAATGTATAAGAATGTCTGTCTTAATTACTGCCTGGCCCATTATGTGGGGTGGCTGGGCTGTGCGTTCCTGAGTTTTTGGATCTTAACTACATGGAAGAAAGCCAAGGTTGGGGGTGAGCTGGTAGAGACTGCTCAATGTCCCGCAAAACTTGTCTCTACTTCTATTGTGCCAGAACCCCTAAGTTTTAGCTGCGTTTCCCAGTCTCTCTTGTAGCTGGATGTGGCCAGGTAACTAGGTTCTGACCAACGAGGTGCAAATGACAGCATCAGGTTATAGCTTCCGGGGTGGACTGCTGCATTCAGATTCTGGCTTTGTTGTTCCCCTGTTAAGGAATGTTGGGAAAGTGACTTAATTTCTCTGCACCTCAGTTGCCTCATCTGTACAATGGGGATAAGGATAGTATCTACCTTATAGTGTTGTAATGAAGAGCAAATGAAGTAATACAGTGAAGCAATTAGAACAGTTCTTGATAGAAAAGGTTCTATTATGTGTCATAATTATCATTATAACAATTTTATTATCACTTCCTAAGGTTGATGTGAGGTTCAAGTGCAACCATGCTCCATGCCTATTATCAGAACAAATTTCCCTGGAGTTTATTGGTCTCCCATGACCAGGGAGAAATATTAGGAGGGAATTAAATCCATCCATCTCCCCACCCACTCACCTCCACCGGCATCATCACCCTAGGAGGCTCCATAGATTTTCCATTTCCTTCATCATAGATACTCATTTACCCAACCAATATTCTCCAATGCATGAAAATTCATAGGGGGAATTTTCCTTTTGCCCAAGTTTCTTTAAAGAGCTGCCTACAGGGAATGTGGGTGTTTATTTACAAGTGACTACCTGCTTTACAGAGAGAGGCAGGTGTGAAGTTGCCATTTTTCACTGCTCAATTCAGTGTATCACAGGGAGGTTGGTGTGAGCAGAAGTGTGTGGAAAGGGGGAGGAGAGAATTAGGTCAAGGAGCCTGAGGTTTTTTTCCTTTCTTTCCCCCTTAGTGGTGGAGGAGAGGCGGTTTTAAGTATGTGCATATGTAGAATTTCTGCATCTTCTGATAATCAGGAATCTCAAGAGACAAGAGGCTTCAGGGTGAGTGGAGAGTCGTTCATTCAGCGAATACCTGAGCAGCTCCTCTGTGCCAGGCACTGTTCTAGGGGCTGGGAATCCAGCAGTGAGCAAACCAAAGCCCTTTGTCATATGGAGCCACGAGCACTCATTTCTGAGCATGATCAGAGGTAATTAGGTGGAGGGTGAAGGGGACGGCTACTTCAGCTTGGGCAGTCGGGGAGGCCTCTCTAAGGAGGGGATATCTGAGCAGGGCCCCAGTTAGCAAAGACCGCTGTGTGCATATCTGGAGGAAGGATAGCCTCCTCTCACCGCAGGGTTCACTGGAACCTTGCTCAGAAGACAGGAAAAATGGGCAGCACCCAAGAATCTGTCCTTAGAAAGTTGGCTAAGTAGCTTAGGATTCATCTGGGTAAGAAATGGTGAGGAAGACTTGAATATACTGATACGGAAGGAGCTCTGGTTACAGTATTAAATGAAAAAACAAATGAACAATTGACCACAGTGTATCTCGTGTATTCTCATTTATGTTTTTAAAAAGTATATATATACACTATATATATAGTGCATATATATACTGTACATATATAACTGTGTAACTATATATAAAGTATATATACTTATGTCTATATAACTATACAGCCTTATATATATAGAGAGAGAGAGAGAGAGAGAGCGTGAAGTATCGATAGAAGAAACGCTACTACTTCTGTACAGGTTGTTAATCTATTGAGATGCTTCTCTGAAAGTTGGTAAATAGCTGCTGACTGAAGGCCTCTGACCCTGCTGCCTTGTCCTGTCCTACATATCACCCAAAGGGTGCCAGCTGTTGGTGATTAAAATTCTCAGACTGACTCCTACTTCTTTACAGGTTGCTAATTTATTGAAATGCCTCAGTGAGAGAGACAGGGCAGAGTGTACTTACTGTACCTCACCTGAAACTGGGACCCTCCTGTTGCCCTTCAAAAAGTAATGATGAAAAAAAAAAAAAAAAAAAGTAATGATGAAATCCTACAAGCCTATGGTACAGTATAGAGAATAAGACAACTTACCTCCCATGTCTTTCTTTATTGATATATAGTTGATTTACAGTGTTTTGTTAGTTTCTGCTGTACAGCAAAATGATTCAGATATACATATGTATGCATTCTTTTTATGTTCTTTTCCATTATGGTGTATCCCAGGATATTGAATATAGCTCCCTGTGCTCTACAGGAGGACCTTGTTGTCTATCCATTCTCTATATAATAGTTTGCATCTGCTGACCCCAAACCCCCACTCCATCCCTCCCCCATTACCTCCCATGTGTCTGCCACTCAGAACTATTTGATTTTTTTTAAGTATGTGGGTACATGACTTTGACTTCAGAAAGAAGTTTTTTTTTTTAAGTAATTTAATATTTTATTTATTCATTTATTTTTGGCTGCGTTGGGTCTTCGTTGCTGTGCGTCGGCTTTTCTCTAGTTGCGGCGAGCGGGGGCTAGTCTTCGTTGCGGTGTGCGGGCTTCTCATTGCAGTGGCTTCTCTTGTGGAGCATGGGCTCTAGGTGCACAGGTTTCAGTAGTTGTGGCACGCGGGCTCAGTAGTGGTGGCTCGCGGGCTCAGTAGTTGTGGTTCATGGGCTCTAGAGTGCAGGCTCAGTAGTTGTGGTGCACGGGCTTAGTTGCTCCGCGACATGTGGGATCTTCCCGGACCAGGGCTCGAACCCATGTCCCCTGCATTGGCAGGCGGATTCTTAACCACTATGCCACCAGGGAAGTCCCAGAAAGAAGTTTTAAATCACTGTACATCTCATGTCAACATTGTATCCCAATTCTTTTTTCATTTTATCCTAATGTTTTAAAAACATACATATTTTTCCACCTTATGCCTTTATTATTTATTTAAGAGCTTATTTGATACAACACTCAAAAGGGACAGAGAATATAAGACAAAAAACAACGTTCTCCTCATCTTCCAACACCGGATTCTCTTCTGGTAACCACATTTATCAGTTTCTTTAGAAACCTGCAAGGGATGCTGTACACACACATACACACACACAGCCCTCATCTTATCCTATCAGGCCCAACAAACCAGGGAATCAAAAGGTAGGACTGTCTTTCCCATCGCTGGTGGTCTGGATCTTTGGGAGGACGATGTGGGTTTCCATGGCAATCAACCGTCTCCCAGGGATGGAAAGAAAAACAGGTTGGCTGCCCAAGGATGGATCCAGGATCCTCTCTGGGAGGAGAGGAGGACTCTTGTGGAGAACTGACCGCCATCCCCCAGCCCCCTCCCTGGGGAATTTACAAACCCTATTTTGGGGTGAGGCTGGGAAGGGGAGGGCTGTCTCTTGTGGTGTTGAAAAGCCTTCTGAAGTAGGCTGTCTGTGGGGCGGAGTAGGTTTTAGAGCCTGTGAGTTTCGGGTCTGAATCACAACTCTGCTACTTACTGGCTGTATGAGCCAGGTGATCTGGTTTAATAGGGACCAGAAGGGTGACTGCTGTGTGCTAGACAGTGGGAATTAGGGGTGAGCAAGACCATTCATAGTTCACCTCTCAGAGAGGGACTTACCTTCTCCAAATCTCTCTTTTAAACTTATTATTTTATTTTTCTTTCTTGACAGTCAACAAGTGCACACATTTTCTCTGTCAAAGATCAAGATTTCCTGCTGCTCTCACTTCAGCAACCCCAGTCTCTGCTCTAGAGGTGAGTGACTGCTGTGGATTTGGGGTGCACTGGGAGTGTGCTTTTACTTTTCATTTACATACATCTCTGTGCCTACAGAAGGAAATGGGATTTGTGTGTGCATATCTGCAAATGCACTGATACTGGCCTGACTTTCCTTATCTTGGCTAATATCACCCATCCCATAATAACAATGCCAAATGCATATCAGCCTCTTACTGTGATATACGCACTGTTGTTATTGACTAAGTTGTCATAATTAAATCGATATGTCATATTTCATTGATGTTAAGGTGCACTTTTACTTTTTTTTATAAATTTATTTTAATTTTTACACTTTATTTATTTATTTTTTTGGCTGTGTTGGGTCTTCGTCTCTGCGCGAGGGCTTTCTCCAGCTGCGGCGAGTGGGGGCCACTCTTCATCGCGGTGTGCGGGCCTCTCACTATCGCGGCCTCTCTTGTTGCAGAGCACAGGCTCCAGAAGCGCAGGCTCAGTAGTTGTGGCTCACGGGCCTAGTTGCTCCGCGGCATGTGGGATCCTCCCAGACCAGGGCTCGAACCCGTGTCCTCTGCACCGGCAGGCAGACTCTCAACCACTGCGCCACCAGGGAAGCCCCTACTTTTTTTTATTGCTAACATCTCTGACATTGAAATACAATGGTCAATGTTTGGATTTTAGGATTTTTAACTTCTTATTTGGTAAGCAGTACACGTGGAAGCAAAACTGTCACATTCACGGCATGCCATAGTCCAGGAAGAAAAATTAGTTTACACCCTGAGATTAACCTAATATAACAGGGTCATCCTATTTAGTCCTGATCCCCAAAAAACAAAAAACTTCCTGTAAACCTGCAATTTAAGCAAAATCAACTTTATCCGTGAGTTTTGCCATGCTGAAATTTGAGGGTCTGTCATGAACTTTCTGACTGTGATAATCGTTTAACAAAATCAGTGGTTTTTGGGGGGAAATTCACTGGCAGTTCAGCGACTCGAGTCCTTCAGTGAAAGAACTCGGCGCTTTCACTCCCGGGGGCCCAGATCAATTCCTGGTTGGGAAACTAAGATTCTGCAAGATGTGCAGTGTGGCAAAAAAAAAAAAAAATTAGTGCGTTTTCATCATGAACAAACAAATGTAACCTTGATAAACTCGGTAATGTCTTGTGAGCTTTTTCTTTTAAATACGTTTTGTGTTTTAAATTTGGCAAGCCTTTACATACACATCTATGCATCCATAGAAAATATCTGACATTGTTTTACGTGTTGTTGGTTTTTTCATGTAAGGGATGTCAGACTCCATCTGTGGCTTTGCAATGTGCTTTTTTCCCATACAATGATGTGTCTTTGAGACCTTTCCATATCGGCCCACAAAGATCTATTTTGTTCTGTAAAATGAGGATAATAACATCACCCTATGGATAGCATCTTGTTGAGGACACGATAAACTATCAATAAATGTTACTTGATTTATAAAGATTCTGTCTTTAGAATGTGAACCCCATCAGTCAGACCACAGAAAACCTCTGTGGGCACGTATTTCTCTAAGCAGACGTGGCAACTCTCTGTCATTTTATATTTCACCCTAGACACCCCAAGTGACTGGATGCTTTAAGGTTTTTGGCAACTAGGTGAGTTTTTCTCACATCAATCATTCTACTTTTTGCCTGCAGAGTAAACTGAAGAATCTTCAGTAGTCATGAAACAAGAAGGTCTTTGGCAACAGATTGCCCTGGGTTAAATCATGGCTGTGTGGTTTACAAGTTAAATTTGGGTCTCTCTCAAGGAGTCTGAGGCTTCCAAATGATTACTGTTTGGAAATAGCCTAAGTGTCTGCTAGTTGGGGGAAGGGCCATGGTAAATAGATGCAACCACACAATGTGATTAATTTTCCCTGAAATTGTTAAAAGGGATAAAGTAAGTTCTTATCCTTGTGGGGTGATCCTTACTGACCAGATTCCATGCTTGGTGGCACACAACCCTGCCTTCTGGGCCACCACTGACGGACTGGAGGAGGGAACATCACTTCACCTGGCCATGACGTGGTCCCATGGCAGAGTCTTGCTCAGTAGGGATTCCATGACCTTGGAGGACTCAACCGGGCAAATCTTGGGCTGCATCCAGCCAACTGATGTGCTTAGTTCAGTTCACTCATTTTCTTTTTAATTTAGTGAGTTACCAACTTTAAGATATTGGGATATCTTGTGTTTACAAACATCACCTTTCATTCATTTAACCCTTCAAAAAATTCATAGACCATCTAGAAGAAGTGTTCTAGATGCTGGAGGCTTGGGGATGAAATAGAAACAGATAGTCCCTACCATCATGGAGCCTAAATTCTAGAAGTTGAGACAGACAGTAGGCAAGAAAAATATATAATAATGAGCTACAGCTTCTTTAGAGAATTTGGAATATCAAAACCCACTGGGCTGACAATGCCATGAGAGGACAGAAAAGTATGTAAGAGCCAGATTTCAGTGTCTCTACCTGATCAACGAGCTCAAGTCAAAGCCGCAAATCTTCCTCCCCCTTGAAGAGGTGTGGAAATCATCCACTTAGGAAAAGGGGAAATGCCTCAGGCATCCTGGGTGTCCCCTGCAAAATCCATCACATAGTGGGTGCTTTGTGAATGTCTGTCTCTTCATAGTGGTGGGAAAAGCTGTGGCTTCCCTGGTGACCAGATCTTTGGGAATGACAAACGTGTTCATTCATTCATCAATCCCAGAATGGTTGGATTTTACCCCAGGGACTCATTTTTTAAGATCTTACACAATTCAAAACCTACATAATTCAAGACTAATCCTAACAAAAGATGGCCGGCATGTTTATTCACCAGCTAAGATGGTACGAAAATAACAAACACAGTTTACACAATTGAACATATTCGCAAGTATGGATTTTTGAGGAATTTTTTTCTAAATTAAAAATATATATATATGTTTTATATATATATATATACATATTTATTTATTTATTATTTGGTTGTGCTGGGTCTTAGTTGCGGCAGGCAGGCTCCTTAGTTGCAGCATGCGAACTCTTAGTTGTGGCATGCATGTGGGATCTAGTTTCCCCAGGGATCAAACCCGGGGCCCCCTGCATTGGAGGCATGGAGTCTTAACCACTGCACCATCAGGGAAGTCCCGAGGAATTTTTAAATCACAAGGCTTCTTGTCATTTCAAAAAGTGCCACGCAAAGCTCATGATTTCAGATGTTTGCAGTTCAGGTTGGCATGAAATATAGCCGTGATGTATTTATGTAAATCTACAATAATTTCCTTCTTGTAGCCCCCACATCACAACATAGAAACGAAGGGCTCGTCACTCCCCATCTCATTTCCCTGCCTCCCCCAATCCAATGTAACCAACAGCCTGAGTTCTGGCACATCTTCCCCTTGTTTTCCTATATTCAGAGATGTTTTGGAAACTTCGTGTTAATAATTCCAGTAAGATGTAGCCAGGTCCTGCAGTCCTAAGAGCCAAAGCTGCCTCTTAAAAATGACTGCAGATTTTTTTTCCCTCATTTGCTTTCATTCCAGAGAGCTTTGTTTCCAGGCAACAGCGGGGCCTTTCCCAGGAGGGTGGGTACTTTGAAAAAGTGACAGAGAGAGACGGAGGGAAGGAGCGAGGGAGGGAGAGAGAGGGAGAGAGAGTCTCCAGCTCTTGTGCCTAGAGGTTTAGTACCACGGACAGCTCAGGAGCGGCCTGTTCAGCACCACGGACAGATCCGCCTGCAGGGTTTCAGAACCGCGGACGGTACCGGGAGCCTACTTTTGCCACTGCCCCTGCTAGATGCATGTGCTCTTTGAGCAGATTTCTGAGCCCACTCCCAACCCTCAGCCCCAGAGTCTTCGAATGCTGATATCCGAGTAATCCAGGCTCTCCTGGTGCTGACCTCAGAAACTCGGGCATCGAACACTTAACATGCCCCAAAGGGAATTTTGGATTTTCTCCACACACACAAAAACGTGACCCTACTTAATGCACTGCAGGACACTCAGCTGGTCAGGTTCATAGCCCAAAAGTCGTGCTTGATTCCTCCCTTCCTCTCACTCTTCCCATTCCGACCATCCGTTAGGGCTCTCAGCTCCACCTCCAAAGTATTCCCTGAATCTGTCCACTGCTTTCCACACGCACTGCCACCACCAAATGCAACTGTTTCTCACCTGGTGTACAACAACCTCCTAACTGATCCTCTGTACCTATAGCCCCTTCTGTATCATTCCTTACATAATAGTTTCAGTGATGCCTTGAAAATCTAAATCAGATTATATCACACCTTTCCTCTACCCTTCCATCGCTTCCCAACGCACCTACAATAACATTCAAAGATGTTACTGTGGGGGACTTCCCTTGTGTCCAGTGGTTAAGACTCCACGCTTCCACTGCAGGGGCAACGGGTTCAATCCCTGGTTGGGGAACTAAGATCCCACATGCCATGCGGCACGGCCAAAAAAAAAAAAAAATGATGTTACTGTGGCTTTCGAGACCCTGGATGCCTCTCTGACCCTATCCCCCATCACTCTCTCCTTTACCTGACCGCTCTGGCCACTCTGGCCTCCTTGTTGTCCCCCTGGACCTTTGCACATGCTGTTTTCCCTGCCACAGACTCTTGCATAACTGGCTCCTTTCCACCTTTCAGGATTTAGGTCAAAATGCCACCTCTTCAAAAAGACCACCTCCCATCTAAAGTGGCCTCACCATTACTATCACATAGGTCTACGTCATGTACCTCATAGAACTAGCACAAACTATATTTTATTTTATATTTTTTGGGTTTATTTGTCCATTGTCTGTTTTCATCACTAGCAGGTAAACTTCATCAAGTCATTTATCTTGATTGTCCTAGTCAACCAAGACAGCATCTGCCACATAGCAGCTGTTTCGTAAGTCTTTGTTGAATGAATGAATGAATGAATAAATTGTCAGCTAGTCATGGAGCCCCAAAGAGATGTCAACAGCACTCAACTTCTGGTAGAACGGTGGTCATCTGTGCTGGCCCAAGGTTTGAGAGCCGTGTTGCCAGTCCCCAAGATGACCCCCAAGTTTGGTGATTCACTAGGAGAACTCACTGAACTCATCATGGCTGTGGTTTATCCCAGAGAAAGGATACAAAGCTCAATCAGCAAAGGGACAAGGCTCATGGAGATAATACATCTTTACCCTTTACCACAGCCTCACGGTAATCAGAGTTTACTTCTCCACACCCTGGCTTGCCATGAGGCTACAGCAAGAGGAAAATGTGTTATGCTACAGCAGGAAGATGACAAACGTGGGCCAGTACCACACCAAGCAGCAGCTTCTAGCTATGATTTATTAATCTTGATTTTATTTCCTTTTTTTTTTTGTAATGGCACATGAAACTGGCTTTCGGTTTATAAGGCTGCTCTAAAGTTCCCTTTGTAAAGGTCCTTTTGAAAGGGTTTTACAAAACGAGATCATTTACAATAAAAATATTAGATAAATGACTATTTACTTATATTCAGATGTTATGTGGAAATGGAAACAGTCATAAGGCGGTATCCATTAATGCAGAGACATGGCAAACGGTGATAAAGGGATATATGAATGACGGAAGTTTGAGAAAAATGAGAGTAAGACATAGAATGAGATTCTAGACACTGTCTCCTCACTGCCTTCTTCTCTTTCGGGAAGAAATCTTCACCCAAGAAGTCATTCAGCAGCCTTCCCCAGCTCCCCAGGGCCTTGAGGGAGCTCCTCAAACTTGAGTCTATTTTAAAAACAACCTTTAATTATCTGAACTATCAGGACCACTTGTGGAATTTTCCCCATGTTGAGAACCTGGGGCTCAGTAATAATGATAACATGATGACATTTCTTGAGCAGTCAATATATATGAAGCATGTGTATTATTCACTTGATGTTCACCATAGCCTGTGAGGTAGGAACTTCATTGTTCCCATTTTACAGATAAGGAAACTGAGACCGAGTTAATTCACTTCCCAAAGTTGCACAGCTCGTTCGTGGTAGATCTGGGTCAGGAGGCCAAGCTCTCAACCCCCTGAAGGCTCCCCGACCTGGTCTCCTGCACTAAATGACTGGTTATTATAAGAAGTAGTGAGGGGTCGGGAATTCCATGGTGGTCCAGTGGTTAGGACTTGGCTCTCTCACTGCCACGGGTTTGATCCCTGGTCTGGGAACTAAAATCCTATAAGCCACTCGGTGCGGCAAACAAACAAACAAATAAGGAAATAGTGAGGGGTGAATTAAGAGTCTTACTCTAAAATCTGTCTCCCCCCTCTTCACACTGACCTATCCTTGGAATGCCTGGAAACCCACCTCCTAAACAGTTAAACAAAGGAAGTTTCCCCTCCCAATTATGTGACATAGATGGATACTCGTAAGAAAACCAATCTCAATTCTTTCATAGTCTTGTCATATATCCTCTGGACAAATCATTTAATTCCTTTACGCCTAGTTCCCTTCTCTGGAAAAAAAGAAAAAACAAAAACAAAAAAAAAACAAGGCTAATAATACCTACCACTTGGGGCTGCTGGGATTAATAAGATAATTTACATACGATGCATTTGCTCATCCTATCTGTTAGATAAATTAGTTATTTGGGCTGTTTTTCTGAGTAACCAGGATTATTCAGTTGTCTCTCCATTGGGAAAAGAAAGTTAAATCCTTACCTCACGTCATTCAAAAAAATTTCAGAAGGTTCAAGCAACTAAACATCTAAAACAAGACTGTAAAGTATGAGATCTTATAGGAAAGTGTGTTTATGAGATAAAGGTGAGGAAAAGCATTTAAAAATTGATTTCTTGGACTTTATCAAAATCCAAGACTTCAGGCACTGTGTAAGAGAAGTGAAAAGTGAAGAGAAAAGGGACAGGCCAGGAGAAAATATCTGCCACAGACAGAGTAACAGGCAAAGGGTCAATATCCAGAGTAAAGAATTCCTGTAAATCAATAAGTAAAAGCTAAAAAATGAAACAAATAGAATAATGCAGGGAGGGTACAAATGGGCAATTCACAGAAGGGAAGATAAATCTGACCAACAAACATGTACATTTCCTCCGTCTCCCTAGGAAATGAAATAAGACTCTAAAGGGAGACTATTTCCCCCCCATCTATGGCTTTGTCAAAAGTTTAAAACTTGGGGGCTTCCTTGGTGGCACAGTGGTTAAGCATCCGCCTGCCAATGCAGAGGACACGGGTTTGAGCCTTGGTCCAAGAAGATCACACATGCCGTGGAGCAGCTAAGCCCGTGCGCCACAACTACTGAGCCTGCGCTCTAGAGCCCACAAGCCACAACTACTGAGCCCACGTGCCTAGAGCCCGTGCTCCGCAACAAGAGAAGCCACGAGAGTGAGAAGCCTGCACACCGCAACGAAGAGCAGCCACCGCTCGCCACAACTAGAGAAAGCCTGCGTGCAGCAACGAAGACCCAACACAGCCCAAAAAAAAGTTTAAAATTTTGATGTAACCTTCAGGAGAGGCGGTGGTCATTGCATTGTAAAGGTGAATAAACAATAATAATAGCAGGTAATAGCTATTAAGCAGTGTATATGCGTTACTTACTTTTTACCTTCAAAGCAATCCTGGCTGCTCTGTTTAATCCTCTCTGCTCAGTTGTCTTTCTCCTCCTGGAGATTGTGACCTTGCTCAACTTATCTTCAGATTCTCAATGCTCAGCACAGGCCTGGCACAAAGTTCCGGCTGAGAAATGGTTTGAAAAAAGTCATTTCCATTCGAGCACTTTATGGGTGGCAAATATTCACGGGGTCTCCCGGGGTGGTGATGTGTCAGCTCAGCTTTGGAGTACGGGCAGGATGTCTAGAAGCCCACACAGAAGGGCAAGGGCGAGCCAGGAAGAGGAAAAAACCTTTTTGTTCCTTCATTCATTAGGTACTCACTGTGTATGAAAGCTCACAACGACTGTAGGAGGAAGTTGCTGTTATCATCACCACCCTCGTTTTATTTTATTTTATTTTTTAATAAATTTATGTATGTATGTATTTCTTTATTTATTTAATTTTGGCTGCGTTGGGTCTTTGTTGCCATGCACGGGCTTCTTATTGCGGTGGCTTCTCTTGTTGCAGAGCACGGGCTGTAGGTGCGTGGGCTTCAGTAGTTGTGGTGCACGGGCTTAGTTGCTCCACGGCATGTGGGATCTTCCTGGCCCAGGGCTCGAACCCGTGTCCGCTGCATTTGGCAAGCGGATTCTTTTTATTTATTTATTTTTTTATAGGTCATATAGCCTAGGGACTGGGCATGTACACATGTGGCGGGTTTTATTTATTTATTTATTTATTTATTTATTTATTTATTTATTTATGGTTGTGTTGGGTCTTCGTTTCTGTGCAAGGGCTTTCTCTAGTTGTGGCAAGTGGGGGCCACTCTTCATCGCGGTGCGCGGGCCTCTCACTGTCACAGCCTCTCTTGTTGCGGAGCACAGGCTCCAGACGCACAGGCTCAGTAATTGTGGCTCATGGGCCCAGTTGCTCCGCGGCATGTGGGATCTTCCCAGACCAGGGCTCGAACCCGTGTCCCCTGCATTGGCAGGCAGATTCTCAACCACTGCACCACCAGGGAAGTCCCACCCTCATTTTAATTTATTTATTTATTTATTTATTTATTTATGTATTTATTTATTTATTTATTTATTTATTATTTTTGGCCACGCCGCTGAGCTTGTAGAATCTCAGTTCCCCGACCAGGGATCGATCCTGTGCCCCCTGCAGTGAAAGCACAGAGTCCTAACCACTGGACCGCCAGGGAATTCCCAGCACCCTCATTTTGCAGCTGAGCACACTGAAGCTCAGAGAGGTTAAAGTGACCTGTCAAAGTCACACAGCTAATGCGTGGCAGAGTGGAAATTCACGCCATGCACTCGCACCCACACCTTGCTCTTAACCACTCTGCTGTGATGGCTGCAATTAGCATCTTATTAACACCAGCCCTTCTTTCCCCACCTTTGAGATTACTCTCTCATTCTAGCACCCCAACTAGGACTTACCCCTCTTTTTCCTTTAAATTACCTCCCTTCTTTTCTAGCAATAATGTCCTTGAGGACCCTCTGCTAAGTGAAATAAATAGCTCACAAAAATACGGTGTGATTCTAGTTATACAAGGTGCCTACAGTAGGCAAATTCAGAGAGTCAGAAAGTAGTCTGGGGAGTTCCCTGTTAGTCCGGTGGTTAGAGCTCCGCGCTCTCCCTGCCGAGGGCCTGGGTACAATCCCTGGTTAGGGAACTAAGATCCCATAAGTATGGTGGTGGCCAGGGGTTGGGGGAGGGGGAGGGGGAGGGGAGGATCCTGCGTTTAACGTGGACAGAGTGTGATACACAGAGTTCTAGAGATGGATGGTGGTGATGAGTGCACAACAATGTGAATGTACACTTTAAAATGGTTAAGATGGTAAAATTTCTTGTTATGTGTATTTTACTCTTTTTTTTTTGGCCGTGCGGCATGTGGGATGTTAGTTCACTGACCAAGGATTGAACCCGTGCCGCCTGAAGTGGAAGTGTAGCGTCTTAACCACTGGGCCGCCAGGGAATTCCCTACTCATTTTTTTTTTTTTTAAGATTTTTTGACGTGGCCCACTTTTAAAATCTTAATTGAATTTATTACAATATTGCTTCTGTTTTATGTGTTGAGTTTTTGGCCCCAAGGCATGTGGGATCTTAGCTCCCCAACCAGGGATCAAACCCACAACCCCTGCATTGGAAGGCAAAGTCTTAACCATTGGACCACCAGGGTAGTCCCTACTCAACTTTTTAAAAAAGAAATTTAAAAGGGTGCTGAAGAGGGGGAAGTCTCTCCCTGGGATTCAGTGTTCTGTAGTCCTGGGTGTGTTAAACCTGCCTCCTGGGCTGACCTGATAATGGGTGAGTGCAGGGACTGTGGTGGTGGAGGGTTAGAGACCAAGAAAGGAAGCTGACCTCTGCCCCGCAGAGGCATGTGGGATCTTCCCGGACAAGGGCTCGAACTCGTATCCCCTGCATTGACAGGCGGATTCTTAACCACTGCGCCACCAGGGAAGCCCTAAAGAATATTTAATTTTAAATTGGATTTTTTAACCCTTATTTGGCAAATCCTTCTCCTCCTCCTTCTTCTTCTTAATGACAGCAGAGGAGAAAGTCATGCTATAGGGGGCTGGAGGGAAGAGTAGGGTCCTTCTCTCTGCAGCTACAGGGATTATGGGGGTAATTCTCTTTTCCTAAAAACTTCTAGCTCTATGCTTTGGGTTGTGGAATGTGTGTATGTGTGTGTGTGTGTGTGCGTGTGTGTGTGTGCATGCACGCACGCACGCACGTTTGCCTTTACTTTACCACTCTCTGACCCTCACCTCAAAACTCATTATTCCCTTTCTTGCTTTGTCTCTAGAGCACTTATCATTTGGCATGCTGTCTGTCTCTCTCCCCCCACTAGAATGTAAGCCCCAAGAGGGAAAGGAGCTTTGCTTCCCTCACTGCTGTATCTCTGGCATCTAGGAATCATGCCTGGCACAGGGCTGGCACTCTGTATTTGTTGAGTGACTAAATGTATGTCTCTCCTCAGGTTCTGAATCCTGTTCCCTGGGAAACCCAACAGAACCCTGGACTGGGGAGAGGAGGAGAAGCCTGCCTTTAAAGTTGAGCCTCCTGGAGAGATGCAGAGTCTCAGGCCTGAGAAGATGCAGGGGCTGCTGTCTCAGGAGAGCAGGGCCTGGGAGAAGCATGCTGCCCTCACCAAGGACTGGGTGGCTGTGGAGCTTGGGGCCTCCGGCTGTGACAGTGACAAGAAAGGTGAGGGGCAGAGGTCCTGTGTTGGGGGGCGGGGAGGTTGTGGCAGAGCCTAGGGAAAGACACGACTTCATTCCTTTGCTCCTTTCAACACAGTTTTATGGAGCCTTGTGTCAGTCAGCTTTTGCTATGTAACAAGTCAGCCCCAAACTGAGTGGCTTAAAGTAACAGTCATTTAGCTGCTAACGATTCTGTGGGTTGGCAATGTATGTGGCCGCAGGGAACAGTTCTGTTGCCCTTGCCTGTGTCGGCTCCCGCAATGCAGCTGCAGTGAGCTGAAGGGCAGCTGGTTCATCTAAGATGGCCTTACTGGTGTGTCTAGCTGGTTTGATGGTGCTGACTTAAAGCCATGTGTCTCCAGCAGGCTAGCCCAAGCTTATTCTCACGGGGGTGGTTGCAGAGTTCTTGGGTCCAGCAAGCAAGGGAAAACCCCAGGTCACAAGCACTTTTTTAGCCTCTACTGGCAACCCAACTGCTCACGGGCCATTGGTCGAAATAAGCCATATGGTCAAGCTCAGAATCAGTGGGGCAGAGTCGGGAGGGCAGCCCAAGGGTGTGGACACAGGGAGCAATGAACAAGCTGGAGGCCCCTGGGGGCAAAAATCTATCACAAGCACCTACTATGTGCCAAGTGTTAGGGTCTTGCAGTGAACAAGATGGCCTTTGTAAAGCTCTGATTCTTTTTTTTTCTTTTAATATTTATTTATTTATTTCCGGCTGCATTCGGTCCTAGTTGCATCATGCGCGATCTTTCATTGCGGTGCGCAGGCTCTCCTGTGGCATGCGGGCTTCTCTCTAGTTGTGGCACGGGGGCTCAGTAGTTGCGGCACGCGGGCTTAGTTGCCCCGCAGCATGTGGGATCTTAGTTCCCGGACCGGGGATCGAACCTGCGTCCCCTGCATTGGAAGGCGGATTCTTAACCACTGGACCACCAGGGAAGTCCCAAGCTCCAATTCTAGAGGAGAAAACAGGCACTAAAGAAAGACGTTACAAAATAAAGAGAAAGGTCATGTCTGACGAGACCTGTGGAGACAGTAAAACAGGATGATTGGTGGGGTGTGACAGTGTGATTGGGGAAGGTGGGAGAAGCACGAGAAGGATCAGTTGTTCCAAGGATGGGGAAACAGCTTCAAGGGCAGCCAGAGCTGAATGTGCAAGGACCCCACATTGGCAGCAAGTTTGCTGTGTTCAAGGAGGCCACGGGGAACAGAGCAGGGAGATGGGAGGGAAAAATGATAGAGATCAGCTGGGACCAGTGATGGGGCATCTTGTCAACCTTGGCAAGGAGTTTGCGTGTTACTTGAGTATTGGGAGACCACTGGAAGGTTTTGAAGAGGAGAAGACAGGATCTCATTTGTATTTCAAAAGATTCTTCTAAATCAGTAGTTCTCAACTGGGGGCAATGTTACACCCCCATCTCCTCCCCAGGCAACATAAGAGATCTTGAATGATCAGAACTGGGGAAATGCTGCTGCCATCTAGTGGGTGGAGGCCAGCAACGCTGCTTAGCGTCCTACAGTGCACTGGACAGACACCCCCCACCACCACCACCACCACAAGGATTTCACAGCCTGAAATACCAGCAGTGGCCAGGTTGAGAAACTCTACATCCAGCTGCGTGTGAGAATGAACCGTAGGATTAGGAGGTCAAGAGTAGAAGCTGGGAGGCCAGTTGGGAGATTCCTGCAACTGTCCAGGAATGGACAGGGGAGGAACAAAGAGATATCAAGGGTGACCCCTGGGATTTTGGCCCAAACATCTGGCAAAGAGTGGTGCCATTTGCTGAGATGGGGACACCTGAAAGGCACACCCACAGGAGAATGGGGGCTGGACCTTCTACTAGGAAAGGGTCCTTCCTTCCACGGGAGATGAGCAGATCTGGGACAGAAGTTGTGGGAAATAGAAATGTCAGTTCTGGCAGTGAGGAGGAGGTTTGGGGCTCCCGGCAGGATCTGGGTGCAGAAAGAGTGGAAAATGGCCATCTCTGGTCCAACCCCCAGTTCTATCCAGTTGAGGAGTGAGAAGGATGTTGAGGTTCGAATATGGGGAGATTTCTTCACCGGAGGCTGGAAGCTGGGGAAGCCTTGTTCCTCCTGGTTTAACTCTGTGGCTTTTTCTTCTGCTTTCTCACTCAGTTTTTGCCAGAGGCCTGTAGAGAAGGAACTATCGTACCCATTTGACAGGCGAGGGAATAGAGGCTCAGGTGGTGAATCACATCAGGTGACTCGCTTTAAGTCTCCCAGGTAGTTAGTGACAGAAATGGGATCAGAATTCAGGTCTCTCCTTCTCTCCACCCCCACCTGAACCACATGGGCAGTGTGTGTGTGTGTGTGTGTGTGTGTGTGTGTGTGTGTGTGTGTGTGTTAGGATATCATCAGAAGAGGGATGGCAGGCGGGAAGAAAGCAGAACCCATCCAGCTGGCCTGGTCACTCACTCATGACTCCTTTCTCCTCCATTCCCCCCCTCACCCAGACCTACCTTCTCCCGAGACTGGGCATCCCCAGGAGTGGAGCTCGGTGGAGGAAGACGATGAGTCAGAGGACTCCCAGGTAAGCTGGCGATTCCTTCCTCTTTTGATGATGCCCCACTCTGCAGATGTCAGTGGGTTGTCACACTCCCTCACTCAGCTTGGGATTTCCCTGCCCCACAGAAGTCTGTTTGGGGATGTGAGCCCCAAGAGGCCTCCCATGGGAAACAGGACATATTCCATGGTAGTCAGACATGGAATGGAGGGTCTCAGGTGGTGGGGGTAACTCCACCCATGTGTACCCTCCAACCCTTCACTCATAAATCCTTCATAAATTAACCATTCATTCATCTGTCCTCTCATTTGTTCACCCAAGCATTCATCTGCCTACTCACCCATATACCCATCCATCCATCCATCCATCCATCCATGTGAGGTCATCTGTCTATTGACTTATTCATCCATCCATCGACCCTCCCAACTACTCACCCTTCTACCTATCCATTCATCCATCTACCCATTGAACGTCCACCATCCATTCATCTGTCCTCTGATTCACCCACCCAGCCTTTCATTTGCCTACTCATCCACACACCCATTCCATCCATCCATATATCCAGTTATCTATATACCCAATCAGCTGCCATTCATCCGTATGCAACCACTCCATCCATTCAACCCACCCACTCATCCATCCATCTATCCACTCATCTATCTACCCACGCATTCATCTATCTACTACCTGTTGGCTGTTGGAAGGATGTGGCTACTATTCCTCCACCCATATGCCTACTCATCCATCCATCCATCCATCCATCCATCCATCCATCCATCCAACCAACCATCCATCCATCCACTAACTATCTACTGGGTTTTAATCCAAGTACTGCGAATAAAACCAAAAAGAGTTATCAAGCACATTACTTTCACTGAAATACCTAGTGTTTTCTGTGGGGAGCATAAGACATCAACATGTGAAATAATAACAGTGGTTCTTTTATTTACATATTTATCTTATACATTAGGAAAAAACCACATAACCACTCTTGGCAACACATGAGGGTCCCATCTGCCAATCGTATATCAGAAATCCAACTTGGACTGGCTCAAGCCAGGAAAAGGTTTATTGACACAAGGTAGGGGGAGGCAAGCTGAACAACCAACCATGATAGTGTAGAAATAAGTGCTGGCTGCACGTGAGATGGCTCAATGGAAGAAGAAAGTAACTCTGTGGGCCAGGAGGTTTATTCTTGAATACCCAAGAGACACCACACCTGGGATTTTAGGGAAGTAATTTCCCAGGCAGAGCAGGGGAGGAAACAGCATGTGCAAAGACGGAGGCATGATGTAACAAGGCACATTTGGGGAACACTGGAGTTAGGGGCATAGCAGGGACTGGGATGAGATCATTCATTCAGTCCACAACTATTTGTTGTGCACCTACTATGTGCCAGGCAGTGTCCAAGGCAATGAGGGTGCAGCAGTGAATGGGAGAGCGATGGCTCCTATTTTCATGGGCTCACAGTCACCGAGGTAGACAGACAATTGGCAAAATGAGTAGCTAACCTATACTTCATGCTGGATGGTAATAAGTGCTATGGAGAAAAATTAAGCAGAGTTATGGGTGTACGAGGTGAGGGTAAAGGTTGCTATTTTAAGAAGTTGTCAAGGGAGTCCCCCTGAGAGGGAGCTATTGGAGTACAGACCTGAAGGAGGTGGGGAGTGAGACTGGCAGATATATCTGGTGGGAAGAGGTTCTGGGCAGAGAGGGTACAACAAGTGCAAAGGCCCTGAGGTAGGAGTGTGCCTGGCATGCGTGAGGAACAGCGGGGCTGGGGGGTGTTGGTTGGCTGGAGAAGAGTGGGAGGGAATAGTAAGATATGAGGTCATGGTGGTGATGGGGGTGTATGACGTAGGGTATTGTCAACCATGCTAAAATGTTGGCTTTCACTCTGAGTTGGGTGGCTACTGTAGGGCAGAGAAGGTTCCAGCTTATGTTTCACAGGACCCTCTCGCTGCTGAGTTCCACGCCATGGAGGTTGGGTGTATCTTTTTTTTTTTAATTTTAAAGAAGTGTTTTTATTTTTATTTATTTATTTATTTGGCCACGCAGCATGTGGGATCTTAGTTCCCCAACCAGGGATGGAACCCTCACCCCCTGCAGTGGAAGAGCAGAGTCTTAACCACTGGACCGCCAGGGAAGTCCCCGGGTGTATCTTGTAGGCAGTGGGGAGCCTCTGGGGATTTGGGGATCTACAGAAATCACTCTATTGGCCTCTGTGGAAGGAAGGGAGATTGGTTGAGGCAGAGGGAGAGGCAGAGGTGTAAGAACCAATCAGGAACCTCCAGCTGGTTGGAAGTGATCCAGGTAAGACACGCACTGACGTCGCACGTATTATGGGACTGACATGATTCTAAGTGGTTCTTGTTATTTTATTTTGCGTTTTTAAAAAAATTTTTTATTGGAGTAGAGTTGATTTACAATGTTGTGTTAGTTTCAGGTGTACAGCAGAGTGAATCAGTTATACATGTACATATTTTCATTCTTTTTTAGATTATTTTCCCATATAGGTTATTACAGAATATTGAGTTCCCTGTGCTAGACAGTAGGTCTTTATTAGTTATCTATTTTGTATACGGTATAGTGTGTATGTTAATCCCCAACTCCTAATTTATCCCTCCTCTCCCCTTTCCCCTTTGGTAACCATAAGTTTGTTTTCTACATCTGTGACTCTATTTCTGTTTTGCAAATAAGTTTATTTGCATCACTTTTTCAGATTCCACATATAAGCGATACAATATGATATTTGTCTTTCTCTGTCTGACTTACTTCACTTAGTATGATCATCTCCAGGTCCATCCATGTTGCTGCAAATGGCATTATTTCATTCTTTTTTATGGCTGAGTAATATTCCATTGTGTATACGTACCACATCTTCTTTATCCATTCCTCTGTCGATGGACATTTAGGTTGCTTCCATGTCTTGGGTGGTTCTTGTTATTAACTCGACACTCACTAGCTCTCATTATTAATTCATGAGCCCTGTGAAGTAGTTAATATGGTTTCCCTCTCTTTAAGATGAAGCTAGGGTGGGGGAGGTGCCAGAGACCTCTGTGACATCATTCATTCATCACTCATTCACTCCATCATGGCTCATTCAACCAGCATTGATGGAGCACAGGCTGGGGCCCGGCAGGGGTGGGCGGTGGGTCCTGACCCAGCTGAGCTGTCTGCATGGACTCAGCCTCCTTCCTGTAAGTGGCCCCCTTCCAAAAAAAAAAAAAAGAGAAGATCAGGCCGTATGGGACCAGAGACCTTCAATATCAATAAGAGGCAGGCTCCACAGCCCTCACCATGGGGCTAGCTCAATTTATTTGATTCTCTTAATAGTTCTTGATGTGGGATCCGTTACGATTGTATTTTACAGATGGGGAAACTAATGCACAGAGAGGTCAAGTAAACTTTCCCCGGAGCACTCAGCTTGTAAGTGGTAGGGGTGGGATTTGAATTCAGTGCCTTTCTTAACCACTAAAGTATCCTGTCTGTCTGGGGACTTTATCCTCCCCCAAGAGAGGACTGGGGATAAGGGGTGAGGGCTTCTCCCCATCCCACTACTCAGTTATGTCCCTCCACCCCTCAGGCGGGGAGGAGTGAGTGAAGGAATGGAGGGGAGGAAAGGAGTTACTTTCCTGATATTTCTTTTTTTTTTAATTTATTTTACTTATTTTATTTTTGGCTGCAATCGGTCTTTGTTGCTGTGCATGGGCTTTCTCTAGTTGCGGCAAACGGAGGCTACTCTTCTTTGTGGTGCGCGGGCTTCTCATTGTGGTGGCTTCTCTTGTTGCGGAGCACGGGCTCTAGGCGCGCGGGCTTCAGTAGTTGTGGCACGTGGGCTCTAGAGTGCAGCCTCAGTAGTTGGGGCGCACGGGCTCAGTAGCTGTGGCGCATGGACTTAGTTGCTCCGTGGCATGTGGGATCTTCCCAAACCAGGGCTCGAACCCATGTCCCCTGCATTGGCAGACAGATTCCCAACCACTGCACCACCCAGGGAGGCCCCCTGATATTTCTTTTTTTTTTTTAAGATTTTTTTTTTTGATGTGGACCATTTTTAAAGTCTTTATTGAATTTGTCACAATACTGCCTCTGTTCTATGCCTTGACTTCCTGGCCGCAAACCATGTGGTATCCCAGGTCCCCGACCAGGGATAGAACCCGCACCCCCTGCATTGGAAGGTGAAGTCCTAACCACTGGACCGCCAGGGAAGTCCCCTGACATTTCTAAGACACAGAAATTCCCACTCTATGGCTCCGGACGTAGGAAAGCAGGGAGGAAAAAATAGTCCCATCACTCCCGTACCATAAAATACAAGCATGTGTCACAAATGCAAACCTTCTAAGTATGAGGTAAGGAAAGAAATAGACTTGGTAAAAGTTGCTATAAAAGCAAAACTCATCTACAACATTAGAAATCCAGATACTGGTTCCCTTCGAGGTGGGGTAAATGAGGGAGGAAGGGAGCATGAGAGGGGGACATTTTGGGGTGGTGATAATGATCTGCTTCTTCTTCTGGGTGCCAGTTACACGATTCACCTTCCGGAGATTCATCACGTTTGTAGGATACATGCAATTTTCTCTTTGCATATTATACTTCAACAGAATGTTTTTAGAAGGTTGTCCTGTTTCCTTGCAGGCATTTTTTTCCTGGAAGTTGAGACTGAACTAGGATTCTTGTGCAAGGGATTTATTGAGGAAGTGTGTTCTCGGGTGGAACCCATAAGGAGTGAGGGAAGTTGGGAAGGAGGAGAAGGAGTGAGGCAAATATTATATGGGTTTAACGGAGGTCCAGCTTCAGTCTGATCCCACAGGGAGCTCTGTAGTGTGAATAGTACCAGTCCTTCTCTGAGCCAGTGGGGAGGCTTTTATCCCCCATCGCTGGTTGTGGACAGCTGTCTGGGGTGAGTGTAACCTTCTAGGTAACTCTCTAGAGAGGTGGCTCCTCTTAGCAAAGGGCATTTCTCAGGAGAAAGGGGGCAACCATAAATATAAACCATAAACCATCAAGTTAGCAGCCAACACTCGCAGCAGCTGGAGGAGAAACAAAGAGGAACTAAGTGAGGCACTGACGGGTCCATTACATGTGGTGTCGTGTGCGTGTGTGTATGTGTAAAATTTTTGGATTTCAGATGAGCCATATTCACTACATTTTCTTCTTTTTTAAAACTTTTTTTTTTTTACATTTTCCTGAATTTATACTCTGCTTTTTAAAAATGGAGGCATACCTGGGACTTCCTTGGTGGTCCAGTGTTTAAGACTCTGTGCTTCCACTGCAGGAGGCACGGGTTAGATCCCTGGTCGGGGAAATAAGATCCCACATGCTGCGCAGCACAGCCAAAAAAAAAAAAAAAAAAACAATTGAGGCATAAGTATTTCCAATAAAATGCACATATCAGTAAGTGTCGACACACATATGCTTGTGTAACCAACCTGCCATCATCCTAGAAAATGCCTTCATCTTCCTTTCCAGTCTGACTCACTCCCTCATCCCAGTTCTGATTTCTGGTTGCATAGATTCATTTTGCCTTCATATAAATAGAGTCCTACGGTAAATGACATATATTTCTTAACCCCCGAAAAAGGAAATTATACCAAGATTATTATTCTGCCATTTGGTGTTTTCACAACAATATCGTCTGGATCACTTTCTATCCTGATCACTTTCATCCTTTTTAAAAATTACGTTTTACAGCTGCTGAATATTCTATACTGCAGTGTGTCATGCCCATTTCCTCAACAGATGAATTGTTAGGTTATCCTTGTTTGTGTTGCCACAGGAGAATGAATGTTTATCCAGTTGGCTTCATTTTCTGTAGTGTGGATTATTAGGGACTTCATAAGATCTCTGAATGTAGATCCACTGAATCAGAAATTCCCAGGGTGGAGCCCAAAATATGTGAAAAACTCCCCCAAGAGGTTTCTGATGCTCTGCCAGGTTTGGGAACTGCTGACGTGGGTTATTCTCTCCAGGGTGTAAGAGGAAGGTTTGAAATGAGGTGGCATCCAATGGGGGAGAGCAAGCTAGAGGGAGGAATTGGTCCTTTCCCAAAGATTAGAGATATGAATCCCATTAATGGTTTATAACATGCTTCAATATCTCGTAGTACGTGTCCCCTTCATTTCTCTCCTTTTACAGAATTTTTTTAATGTTCACCACTGCCTGGCTTTCCAGATAACTCATTCATGCCCATTCCCAAAACTTCCCAGATATTTTAATAGCAACTGCATTTAACTCATCGTTATTTTGCAGAAGAATTGTCACCGTTTTAAACATTTTGTCTTCCCATCCTTCGTTGTGGTATGTCTTTTTTTTTTTTCTTGGCCGTGCCACGCAGCATGCGGGATCTTAGTCCAGGGATCAAACCCGTGCCCCCTGCAGTGGAAGCACAGAGTCCTAACCACTGGGCCGCCAGGGAACTCCCTGTCTTTCCATTCATTCATTCATTTGAGAAATACTTATAAACTTGGACTCTGGGTCAGGCACTGGAGGTACAGCCACGAGCAAACTAAAATCTCTGCCCTCTCTGGACACGGAAGAAAGAGAGCTGGGGAGGGGAGATGGGTGGTCTACCGTGGGGAGGTATTGGGGGATGCTGTTCTATACAGAGTGGTGTGGGAGGGGGTTTCTAAAGATGTGGTGGAAAATGTGGAGCTGGAGGATGTGGCGGAGATATCCAGGCAGGAGAAAGCATAACTGCAAAGGCTTGGAGGTGAGAGTGGCTGGGGCAGAGTGACTTTAGCTTTGGAGGGATCGCTCTGGCTGATGCATACAGAAGAAATTGGGGGTGAGGGGAGTGTCAGGATAAGAAACAAGAGTGCCCAGTTTTTAACCCAATTGTTTGGAGTTGGGTTTTTTTTTGGTATTGAGTTGCATGAGTTTTTCATATGTTTTGGATATTAACCTTTCGTCAGATGTATGATTTACAAATATTTTCTCCCATTCAATGGTTTGCCCTTTTGTTGATAGTTTCCTTTGCTGTGCAGAAGCATTTTTGTTTGAGGTAGTCCCACTTGTTTATTTTTGTTTTTGTTGCCTGTGCTTCTGTTGTCATACAAAAAAAAAAATCATTGCCAAGACCAGTATGAAGGAACCGTTGCCTTATGTTTCTTCCATGAGTTTTGTGATTTTAAGTTTTACATTCAAGTCTTTAGTCCATGTTGAGTTAATATGGTGGTATGGTGTAAGATAGTGGTACAGTTTCCCATAAAATAAACTCAGAAATTGAATTAAAACAAAGAAAGAAACAAGAGTGATGGTGACTTTGACCGGTGTGATGGTACTGGGGGGAGTGGATGGAAGTGGTCAGTGTCTGGATGTATTTGTAAGGTGAAGCCAACAGCATTGGCTGGTGGGTTGGATGTGGGCATTGAGAGACAGGAGTTAAGGGTGCCACAGTTGGATGCCTGGAGGGACCTGAGAGGTAGACTGGGGGAAAACTGCAAGAGGAGCTTTTTGGGGGCCAGTGGGGAGGGATATTAGGATATTTGGGACATGTAAAGTTTAAGGTGCCCATGAGATATTCAAGCGGAGATGGCAGGTATACAGTGAGATTTATGTCAGGAATTTAAGAGAGGGGTTGGGTCAAGAAAAACACACACACGTACATGTGAAGGTCATTAGCGTACAGGTGGTATTTGAAACTGTGAGAATTTATATATCATTTTGAAATTTTCACCACATGTATCATCATTCTGATATTTCCTCTGCTAGGACATAGGTATAGTACTTAGTTTTGTATATTTATGTCTGGTCACTTTGTTGTATACTTTTTTATTTGTTTTTATTGAGGTATAGTTAATTTACAATGTTGTGTTAGTTTCAAGTGTACAGCAAAGTGATTAGTTATACATATACATAAATATTCTTTTTCAGATTCTTTTCCATTATAGGTTATTACGAGATATTGAGGATAGTTCCCTGTGCTATAGTTTGTAGTTTTTAATTCAAACAGCTTTACAGCTGATACACTGTCTCATTCCCAATCCTGTAATCCCATTTTCTTGCACATGACAATGGTGGCTCCCCCTCTGATATTTATACTTTTTCTTTTTGTGTGTGTGTGTGTGTGTGTGTTTCAGGGCTTTGTGGAGTGGTCAAAAGCTCCGCAACAAATGACCATAGTCTTGGTAGTGTGTGTGCTTTTTTTGTTCCTGGTTTTAACAGGGATGCCTATGATGTTTCACATTTAACTATAAAAGTGGCTATTGTTTAGAAATAGATGCCCTGTGTCATGTTAAGGAAGAGCCCTGATTAAAAATCAGGAATAGGTCTTGAATATTATCAAATGCCCTTTAAACATCAATTGAGATGATTTTTCTTTTGTATTTAACCTTTTTGTGTGATGTTTTGAATTACTGTATTTCACTGACCTTAAGACATCATCGATTGTAAAACACGCATTATTTTGCATACCCCTGAGAAAGAAAAAAAATGCTACTTAAATGTAAGATGCCACCAAGTGGAAGATGCATCCTGACTTCAGAGAAGGTGAACACGTGCAACTTAGGAGCGATGAAATCTGGTAGATTTCTTAATTACAGATCATCTTTGCATTCTTAGGATGGTGGTACAGCAGTCTTTTCAGATATTGAATTCTATTTCTTCATATTTTCTGTAGGATTCTTGCCTGTATCTTCTTATGTAAGACTGGCGCTATCTTTGTTAAGTTTTGGTATCGTGGCTAAGCTTGCATCATAGAAGGACTTGAGTAAAGTTTAACCTTTTGCTGTGCTTTCGAATACTTTCTGTAGCTTGAGAAGTATCAATTCCTTGACATTCTGAAAGAATTCACCAGTAAAGTAATCAGGTCCTAGAGCTATGGAGGGGAAGTTTCAGTGAGTTCTTGGATGGCTTTCTCCATTTCTTCTCATGTTATCAGCTTATGAATACTTTTTACTCCATTATTTTTATGATTTACAGTGTTCTTTTATCCCCTAGGCTATGCTTCATTCCACCGAGCTTTTTCCCCCCCAGATGATTAGCTTATTTGTGCATAGTATTTTATAATTAAACAAAATCTTCTCTTTATTTTGTTCTGTCCCCTTTCTGCCTTTCAACTTCTGTTTGTGGTTATTAGATTTGTCAAAGTTTTATCTAGTTTATTATTAATTTTCTGAAGAACCATCATTAGGATTTATTTATGTCCATTATTTCTCTAGTTTATAATTTGTTTTCCTTTAACATGTATTGGGTTTATTTTTTATTGTTTCTATTTCTTGTCTCAATTTTTTAATTGAGTACTTAGTTCATTTATATTCTTTTTACAAAGTTATTTACTGTAATAGTGTTCTTAATAGTATAAATGTACTTCTGGTTATAGCCTTGGCCACATCTTAAAGTCTGATAATTCAGGTTTTGTTTATGTTGTTAATTATTATATTGCAGTGTTTCTAAAGAGTGCTTTGAAACTCAGTGATTGGGTTTATTTAAAAAGAGTTTGGTTTTCTTGATTTACTGCACTGTGAACAGAGAATGTGGCCTATAATATATCTGCTTTCAAACCTTTTTTTTTTTTTAACTTTTGGGTTTATTTATTTTTATTTATTTATTTATTTATGGCTGTGTTGGGTCTTCGTTTCTGTGCAAGGGCTTTCTCTAGTTGCGGCAAGTGGGGGCCACTCTTCATCGCAGTGCGCGGGCCTCTCATTATCGCGGCCTCTCTTGTTGCGGAGCACAGGCTCCAGACGCGCAGGCTCAGTAATTGTGGCTCACGGGCCTAGTTGCTCCGCGGCATGTGGGATCCTCCCAGACCAGGGCTCGAACCCGTGTCTCCTGCATTGGCAGGCAGATTCTCAACCACTGAGCCACCAGGGAAGCCCCACTGCGCCACCAGGGAAGCCCCTCAAACCTTTTAAAAAGCTTTTATCATGGCCTAGAACATATCCAGTGTTTGTATATGTTTCATGGACAGTTAAGATCAATATATATTTTCTGTCTGTAGAATTCAAAACTTTACATGTCAGTTAATTAACTCAGTCTTATCAATTACGTTGCTCAGAATCATGTGCTGTTTAATTTTGGCCGACCCTATATGTCAAAAACCAATAAGGTCATGTGAAAATCTGTTAGTATAATTACGTTTGTCAATCTGTTTTTATAATCTGTACTTTATGTATTCAGCAACTGTGTAATTTGGTACATATAATACATACAGCATTGTTATGTCTTTGCCAATTAAATAATATATGTAAAATACCAAGCACAGTACCAGGCATATAGTAGGCACTCAATAAATGTTGGTTAAAATCTGATTCTGAATCCTTTATCAAATATAAAATGATTGTCTTTAACCAATTTAATCCCTTGCTTTAAATTTTACCTTGTCTAATAGTGGTTGATATTACCATCCTGCTCTTTTAAACTTCCTGTGTATATGTGTGCATATTTAGACTTTTTGAGTCATTTTGTTTTAATAGGAGTTTCAGTGGCCTCCCCTGAGTTTGCTAGAGAAATCAGGGCAGGAGAAGTATGGGCTTCTCTCTCTCTCCATTCCTCTCTCTGGATAATTGCACCCAACAAGCCAACAACTGGCCCTTAAAAGAAAGAAACACAAGCCTCAGCTGTTTCATTCATTAGTGTTTTATTGGTTGCAAATAGGAGAGTCTCAATTCAAATGAACTCAAGCAAAGAGATTCATTATAGATTCACTTACACCAAAGTTCAGGATGAAATTGGCTTCATTTAGAGCTGGAATGAACTGTTGTGATGACTGAATATGTAAATGAGGATATGTAGGCTGTGTTAAAGATGTTATTTGTAAAAGGCATTGACCAGTGCAGAAAATAATTTAAAATAAAATATCTCTTTTCAGGAATGATATTCTTGGAAATGTTGGGAAAAGATTCCTGGGTCTTGGAAGATAATTACTAGAAATATGCAGGGGAAGTAGTATATCTTTTTTTTTTTTTTAATGTATTAAGTATTCCTGGAACAAAAGCAGTGAGTTGGAAGGGGAGGATTGTCCAAGTAAAGAATGGATTTATAAGGAACAAAATTTAGAGCTGGTTCTCCAGGTCTAAAAATATTGCTGAGGACTTTCCTCTCCGCTGACCTCCTAGTTACCTTCCTTTTGGGGGTGACCTCCTTCTCCTTCTCCACGTGGCTGGGAGGATAGCTACCACCCCCATCACCTCTTCCACTTGGCAAGGCGGGGAGGCGGGGGTGGTTTCAGGGCAGATTCTCGTCACACACACCCCACCTCCCATCGCTGCTTGGCTGCAGGGACCAGAGTCTTGCAATAAAGGATGCAGAGGCCCGAGGCAGGAACAAGCTGTCGGAGGAGCCGGCGAAGAACGATGCACAGCTGGGCAGAAGTGAATGGAGATGCCTGTGGAGACCATCACTGATGTCCAGGCCAAGGGACTGAGATTAGCTCAGACGAAGCCGGTAGTCTTAATCACAGTTGTGAGATATTGAAAATTATCACGCTAGTAATATACATCATATTAGCAGTGGTTATTTATTTGGGCTCTGCCATGTGCCAGGAACTTCATTTCATGGATGATTAAAGTCTCCACCAGCACCGCTGATGCTCTGTTCTCCACCCAACAGCCAGGCAGATCCCATTAAACCATAATTAAGACCACATATAATGCACCCACCTCAGCAAGTAAAAGCTAAAGTCCTCACAATGGCCGTCCAGCCCCACGCAAACCCGCCTGCGCCCCCATCTCTGCTTTTTGCTCCCTCCGCTGCTCCAGCTGCACTGGCCTCTTTGCTGTTCCAAAAAACACATCGTGCACCAGCCTCAGGACCTTTGCACCAGCTCTGGAATGGACCTCTGCCTGGAATGCTCTTCCCCCAGAAGCCCACAAGGCTCCCTCAGTCCTACAGGTCTCTGCTGCAACGTTCGCCTCCTTAGAGAGGATTCCCTTGACCACCCCCTCCGCAGGTCACTCTCTGATCATCCTCATAGCCTGTATCACCACCTGACAGTTACGGATTAATGCGGCTCTTTTCTGGCGTCCTCCTACCCAGGTGGCTTTCTCCAGAGAAACTTGGACTTGGGAAGGTTGAATTGGAGGGGGCTGCGGAGATCAGGCTGTGTCTCCCAGGAACCCTCCCTACAGCCACACCACCTTGTGGGGCCCCAGCCTCTCGGACCCACTCCCCCAAATGCTTGAAGCTGCTCTGTCCCCTCCTGGAATGGAGATGTTGGACCCAGGGTAGTATCTGCATATAGTATGTGGGGGACGTGGTGGAGGGGGAAATAGGTCAAATAAGTTGGCAAATATGGCAAATTTAAAATCATAGGGAAATAGCTGGGATGCCCAGCCGCTGGTCCATAGCTTGTAATTCTCATCATGAGACTGCCTACTCCGAGGATGGGCAATTCCGGTTGTGAGAGTGGTTTGGGGGTCGGTGGGCTTGCTGCAAGCTGCCACCAGGGAGCGGCTTCAGCATCCAGCACCGTGGTGTTCATGGACTGTCCACTTCTCTTCCTCTTGACCTTATCTGTAATCCCTACATTTCAAAAGCTCCGAAACAAACATTTTCGATGACTCCTGCTCCAGGGGCTCAGCTCCTTCCGCAGCTGTGGACACTCAGACTCTGACCTCGCGGGGGCTCCATTCTTTCTGCAGCAGGAGGGTCTACAAACTCCTGCTTCCTCTGGGGGCTGCCGACTGCAGCAGGAGGGACTCAGGGCAGACTCGCCACACACATCCCTATAGCCCATCCCTGCTCCTGGGCAGGGACAGGAGGTCACAGCCGGCCAACCAGCCTACACGCGAGGCCGGAGCAGCACAGTCGCCCACGAAGTCAAAATCAGCTTGGGAGCCCTTCACCCAGCGAATACAGGCTGGTGCCTGCGGACTCAAGGGGCGCCCGAGCCCTCTGCGCCTGCGCACTCGGACCAGGTAGGCTCTCCCTGAAGTCTTGGTGGGAGGGCTCAGTGGACAGTCCTGTGGCCCCGCCCACGGCCCTGTAGCCCCACCCCCGTCCAAGACGGGGCTGACCCGCAGCTCTTCAGCTGCTGAGGGACTGTTTCTTCTGTTCTCTCGGGTCATTGAACTCAGCACCATGTCTGTAAACTAGGTTCCATTTCACTCATTCACCCATTTCGCCTGGCATTTACTGAACACCTACTGTGTGCATCGGCCTGAACTGGGCAAAGGTCAGAGGGAGGAGCCAGACTGTGTGGTCCATGACCCTGAATGGCTCTAGGGCTGGGGCTGGGCATTTCCACTATCCGTTCAGTCACTCAGTATTTATTGAGGACCTACTGTGTGCTATGGCTTGGGTGATGTCTGGGGCACGCAGAGGAACCAACTCTGTTGTCCCTGATTCTGAATGACTCCAGGGCTGATGCTGGGATGTATAAACTACTCATTCAGTCACCTGGCACTTCTTGGAGACCTACTATGTGCTGAGCCCTGGGCTGGGCAAAGTTTGGATCACAGGAATGGACCAGAATTGCATGGTCTCTGACAGTGAAAGCCTGCAGGGGTGGTGCTGAGGATGTTCGCCTACTCATTCATTTACCTGACCTATTAATTCATGTCTGCTGAGGACCTACTGTGTGCTAAGGCCTGGATTGCATGATATCTGGGGCACAGGGAGTACCAACTCTGTGGTCCCTGACTCTGAATGACTCCAAGTGCTGGTGCTGGGGATATACAACTGTTCATTCAGTCACCTGGCACTTCATCAGGACCTACTGTGTGCTGTGGCCTGGGTGATACCTAGAACACAGGGAAGACTCAGACACTGTGGTTCCTGACCCTACAGGACACCAGGGCCAGGTCAGGGGTTTTTCTCTTATTTATTCATTCACCTGATGTTTCTTCAGAACCTACTGTGTGCCAAGGCCTGTGCAGACAATTCCAGGACAGAAGTAAAAAAGGCAGACAGATTCTCTCCTCCCAGGCCCTTCACCAGCTTCTTTTGTGGGGCTGGGAGCTGAGGGAGCTGGTGGACTGGGAGGCAGATGTGTCCCCATTTGTTATATGTCTGCATCTCTCCCTTCCTGGCTTAGCTGAAGATCACTTGTGCTTGAGTTATTTTCGAGGCTTGATGTATCAGTTTCTGATAAATTACAATTTTTCAACCTTTCTTGGGGGGCCAAGGAAATCTAAATATGGACTGGTCACTGGCTGATATTAAGAAATTATTTATTTCATTATGTGATAATAATATTGTGGTTGCAAAGATTTTCTTTTTTTCTTAGAGATGCAAGCTTAGGTATTTACCAGTGAAGTGAGATCATGTCTGTAATTTACTTTAAAATAGACCTGAATAGATAGCTAGTGGGAAGCAGCCGCATAGCACAGGGAGATCAGCTTGGTGCTTTGTGACCACCTAGAGGGGTGGGATAGGGAGGGTGGGAGGGAGGGAGATGCAAGAGGGAAAAGATATGGGAATATATGTATATGTATAACTGATTCACTTTGTTATAAAGCAGAAACTAACACACCATTGTAAAGCAATTATACTCCAATAAAGATGTTAAAAAAAAACTAGACCTGGAAAATATACATATAGACATATTTTCATGACCTATTTTTAAAGCAAATATATGTTATAAAATATGGTAAATTTCATTATTTTAAAAATTTTAAGTACTATATTTTTGTTACCAAAATTATTTTTTTAAATACATCTTTGTTGGAGTATAATTGCTTCACAATACTGTGTTAGTTTCTGTTGTACAACAAAGTGAATCAGCCATATGCATAAATATATCCCCGTATCCCCTCCCTCTTGAGCCTCCCTCCCACCCTCCCTATCCCACCCCTCTAGGTGGTCACAAAGCACTGAGCTGATCTCCCTGTGCTATGCTGCTGCTTCCCACCAGCCAACTATTTTACATTTGGTAGTGTATATATGTCGATGCTACTCTCACTTCTCCCCAGCTTTGCCCTCCCCTCCCCCATGTCCTCAAGTCCATTCTCTATGTCTACATCTTTATTCCTGCCCTGCCACTAGGTTCATCAGTACCATTTTTTTTTAGATTCCATATACATGTGTTAACATACGGTATTTGTTTTTCTCTTTCTGACTGACTTCACTCTGTATGACAGACCCTAGGTCCATCCACCTCATTACAAATAACTCAATTTCGTTTCTTTTTATGGCTGAGTAATATTCCATTGTATATATATGCCACATCTTTATCCAGTCATCTGTCGATGGACACTTAGGTTGCTTCCATGTCCTGGCTATTGTAAATAGAGCCACAATGAACATTGTGGTACATGACTCATTTTGAATTATGGTTTTCTCAGGGTATATGCCCAGTCGTGGGATTGCTGGGTCATATGGTAGTTCTATTTTTAGTTTTTTAAGGAACCGCCATACTGTTTTCCATACTGGCTGTATCAATTTACATTCCCACCAACAGGGCAGGAGGGTTCCCTTTTCACCACATCCTTTCCAGCATTTATTGTTTCTAGATTTTTTTTAAATTTATTGGCTACGTTGGGTCTTCGTTGCTGTGCACGGTCTTTCTCTAGTTGCGGCGAGCGGGACACTACTCTTCGTTGCGGTGTGCAGGCTTCTTATTGCGGTGGCTTCTCTTGTTGCAGAGCATGGGCTCTAGGCGTGCAGGCTTCAGTAGCTGTGGCACGCAGGCCCAGTAGTTGTGGCTCACAGGCTCTAGAGCGCAGGCTCAGTAGTTGTGGTGCATGGGCTTAGTTGCTCCACGGCATGTGGGATCTTCCCAGACCAGGGCTCAAACCCATGTCCCTGCATTGGCAGATGGATTCTTAACCACTGTGCCACCAGGGAAGTCCCTGTTTCTAGATTTTTTGATAATGGCCATTCTGACTGGCGTGAGGTGATACCTCATTGTAGTTTTGATTTGCATTTCTCTAATAATTAGTGATGTTGAGCATCTTTGCATGTGCCTCTTAGCCATCTGTATGTCTTCCTTGGTGAAATGTCTATTTAGGTCTTCTGCCCATTTGTTAATTGGGTTGGTTTTTTTTTTTTTTTTTTGATATTGAGCTCCGTGAGCTGTTTTTATATTTTGGAGATTAATCCTTTGTCCATTGTTTCACTTGCAAATATTTTCTCCCATTCTGAGGGTTGTCTTTGTGTCTTGTTTATGGTTTCCTTTGCTGTGCAAGAGCTTTGAAGTTTAATTAGGTCCCATTTGTTTATTTTTGTTTTTATATTCATTACTCCCGGAGGTGGGTCAAAAAAGATCTTGCGGTGGTTTATGTCAAACAGTGTTTTTCCTATGTTTTCCTCTAAGAGTTTTATAGTGTCTGGTCTTACATTTAGGTCTTTAATCCATTTGGAGTTTATTTTTGTGTATGGTGTTAAGTAGTGTTCTAATTTCATTCTTTTACATGTAGCTGTCCAGTTTTCCCAGCACCACTTATTGAAGAGGCTGTCTTTCCTCCATTGTATGTTCTTGCCTCCCTTGTCATAAATTAGGTGACTATATGTATGTGGGCTTATCTCTGAGCTTTCTATCCTGTACCATTGATCTATATTTCTGTTTTTGTGCCAGTACCATACTGTCTTGATTACTGTAGCTTTGTGGTATAGTTTGAAGTTGGGGAACCTGATTCCTCCAGCTCCATTTTTCTTTCTCAAGATTGCTTTGGCTATTCGGGGTTTTTTGTGTTTCCATACAGATTGTATAATTTTTTGTTCTAATTCTGTGAAGAATGCCATTGGTAGTTTGATAGGGATTGCATTGAATCTGTAGATTGCTTTGGGTCATATAGTCATTTTCACAATATTGATTCTTCCAATCCAAGAACATGGTATATTTTTCCATCTGTTTATGTCATCTTTGATTTCTTTCATCAGTGTTTTATAGTTTTCTGAATACAAGTCTTTTGCCTCCTTAGGCAGGTTTATTCCTAGGTATTTCATTCTTTTTGTTGCAATGGTAAATGGGAGTGTTTCCTTAATTTCACTTTCTGATTTTTTGTTGTTGGGGTATAGGAATACCAGAGATTTCTGTGCATTAATTTTGTATCCTGCAACCTTACTAAATTCATTGATTAGTTCTAGTAGTTTTCTGGTGGCATCTTTAGGATTTTCTATGTATAGTATCATGTCATCTGCAAACAGTGACAGTTTTACTTCTTCTTTTCCAATTTGTATTTTTTTACTTCTTTTTTCTTCTCTGATTGCTGTGGCTAGGACTTCCGAAACTATGTTGAATAAGAGTGGCGAGAATGGACATCCTTGTCTTGTTCCTGATCTTAGTGGAAATGCTTTCAGTTTTTCACCATTGAGTATGATGCTTGCTGTGGGTTTGTCATATATGGCCTTAATTATGTTGAGGTAGGTTCCCTCTATGCCCATTTTCTGGAGAGTTTTTATCATAAATAGGTGTTGAATTTTGTCAAAAGCTTTTTCTGTATCTATTGAGATGATCATAATGGTTTTTATTCCTTAATTTTTTAATGTTCTGTATCACATTGATTGATTTGCATATATTGAAGAATCCTTGCATCCCTGGGATAAATTCCACTTGATCATGGTGTATGATCCTTTTAATATGTTGTTGGATTCTGTTTGCTAGTATTTTGTTCAGAATTTTTGCATCTATGTTCATCAGTGATATTGGTCTATAATTTTCTTTTTTGTGATATCTTTTTTGGTTTTGGTATCAGGGTGATGTTGGCTTCATAGAATGAACTCGGGAGTGTTCCTCCCTCTGCAATTTTTGGAAGAGTTTGAGAAGGATTGGTGTTAACTGTTCTCTAAATGTTTGACAGAATTCACCTGTGAAGCCATCTGCTCCTGGATTTTTGTTTGCTGGAAGGTTTTTAATTACAGTTTCAATTTCATTACTTGTGATAGGCCTGTTTATATTTTCTAATTCTTCCTGGTTCAGTCTTGGAAAATTGTACCTTTCCAAGAATGTGTCCATTCCTTCGTAGTTGTCCATTTTATTGGCATATAGTTGTTTGTAGTAGTCTCTTATAATCCTTTGTATTTCTGCAGTGTCAGTTGTGATTTCTCCCTTTTCATTTCTAATTTTATTGATTTGCGTCCTCTCCCTTTTTTTCTTGATGAGTCTAGCTAAGGATTTATCAATTTTGTTTATCTTCTCAAAGAACCAGCTTTTAGTTTCATTGATTTTGCTATTGTTTTCTTCATTTCTATTTATTTCTGCTCTGATCTTTATTTCTTTCCTTCTCCTGACTTTGGGTTTTCTTTGTTCTTCTTTCTCTAGTTGCTTTAGGTGTAGGGTTAGATTGTTTATTTGAGATTTTTCTTGTTTCTTGAGGTGAGATTGAATTGCTATAAACTTCCTTCTTAGAACTGCTTTTGCTGCATCCCATAGGTTTTGGGTCGTCATGTTTTCATTGTCATTTGTTTCTATGTATTTTTTTATTTCTTCTTTGATTTCTTCAGTGATCTCTTGGTTGTTTAGTAGCGCACTGTTTAGCCTCCATGTATTTGTGTTTTTTACAGTCTTTTTCCTGTAATTGAATTCCAATCTCATACCATTGTGGTCAGAAAAGATGCTTGATACGATTTCAATTTTCTTAAATTTTCCGAGGCTTGATTTGTGACCCAAGATGTGATCTATCCTGGAGAATGTTCCATGTGCACTTGAGAAGAAAGTGTGTTCTGACACTCTTAGTTGGAATGTTCTATAAATATCAATTAAATCTATCTAGTCTATTGTGTCATTTAAAGCTTGTGTTTCCTTATTTATTTTCTGTTTGGATGATCTGTCCATTGGTGTAAGTGGGGTATTAAAGTCCCCTACTATTATTGTGTTACTGTCGATTTCCCCTTTTAAAAGCAAATATATGTTATAAAATATGGTAAATTTCATTATTTAAAAATTTTTAGGTATTATATTTTTATGTTACCAAAATTATTTTTAAAGGTATTGAATATGGGCATTTATTGTATTTTATACCTTTCTGTGTAATTGAAAATCTCATAACAAAAATTTTTTTTAAAACGTGGAAGTTCTTTTTTATGCAGAGGGGTCCTATGCTGCCCTACAACACAGGACAATTCATTGGTCACACTCGGACGAAAAGCATTCTTCATTCATAACTGAAAAATATTTTTCAGCGATTTTTCTGGAGCCGAACAAATCACAGTGAGATCAAAACAATCATAAGGAATTCTTTTAATAAATCTTATGCCCAAACTTTGTGAAATGATAACATCCATCCCCCTTGTCTAAGGACACAAGGGGTCTCAGATGACAATGGATAAAAGCAAGATGGAAAACTTCCACATGCTACCATTTGTGTAGAAAGGTGTACTATACAACTTTTTGGAATATTTATGTATATAAAAAATCCACATAAATATTTGCTTTTATATGCATAGAATGTTCTGGAAAGATACCAGGAAACTGTTCAGGGTGGTTGCCTCCAGGGAGAGGAACTTGCTGGCTGTGGGGGAGGGGGAGGATGGGGTAAGATTCTTATTTTTCTTTTACTTTATAAATTGGGGACCATATGGATTACATAAAATAATTATTTATTTATTTATTTATTTATTTATTTATTTATTTATTTATTTATTTATTTATTTTTGGCTGTGTTGGGTCTTCGTTGCTGCGTTTGGGCTTTCTCTAGTTGCAGTGAGTGGGGGCTACTCTTCATTGTGGTGCGCAGGCTTCTCACTGCCGTGGCTTCTCGTTTCGGAGCACGGGCTCTAGGTGCGCAGGCTTCAGTAGTTGTGGCACGTGGGCTCAGTAGTTGTGGCACGTGGGCTCAGTAGTTGTGGCTCATGGGCTCTAGAGGGCAGGCTCAGTAGTTGTGGCACACGGGCTTAGTTGCTCCATGGCATGTGGAATCCTCCCAGACCAGGGCTTGAACCCGTGTCCCCTGCATTGGCAGGTGGATTCTTAACCACTGCACCACCAGGGAAGTCCCATAAAATAATTTTGTAGAGATCATGCTGTGTGATTGGAACTTGTATTCCACCGAAACAGCAGGTGGATTGCATTAGTGATTACCATGTTTCACTCTTCCCTGTAGCCACACCATTGGGTAGGCCCTTCCTAGGCTACCCCTGGCTTGGCCATGGGGCCTGCTTTGGCCGGTGGGATTAGAAACAAACTTGAAGCTGTGCCTGTGTGTCCCCACTCTCATAAATCCCTGCTCTGTCCATGAGAGCACACCCAGGCAAGATGTGAGTCAGCTGAGCCCTTCTGGACCAGCCAGCCCCCATCCAACCCACAGCTGACCACAGATGCATAACTGAGCCCTTCATGCGTTACAATGGGGTTTCAATGGCCGTGCACCTGCTGTGAGCACACCAAGAGTGAGGGTGCTATGGCGCCCCCCCTTCACATGCCCCTTAACAGTGGTGCTTCGCCCCTGTGGTGGGCTTGGGCTTCTTCCCCATACACCCCTGGTTGCACGCCTCTTGGGCTGGGAAGTGCAGCTTGGTAGCACAGACCCTCTGTGTCATTCTCTCTCTGTTCTGCCTGCTGCCAACCAGCTGCTGTGCTCTCCTCCGAGCTTCTGAGGCTCCCTTTCTGTCCCAGCTGAAAGGGCTTTGAAGGGACTTCACAGGGTGCAGGAACCTTTCCTCTTTCACAGCTCCCTCCTAGGGGCACAGGTCCTGTCCTGCTTCTTCCGGTTTTTTTTTTTTTTTTCTTTCTTTCGTCCTACCCTGCTACGTGGTGATATTTCCTGCACTTCTGGTGTCTGAGTTCTTCTGCCAGCATTCAGTAAGTTATGCTATGAGAACTGTTCCACGTGGAGATGTACTTTTGATGTATTTGTGGGAGGAGGTGAGCTCCACGTCCTTCTATTCTCTTCTATCCTGCTATCTTGATTCACCTGCCTCCAGAGCTTTCTTTATCACAGGAGCTGAGAACATTGTTGGCTCAGTGAATGACCTCACAAACAACAGCCAGGCATAATGCTATTATTACAGTCATCATCAAAAATTCTAAGGGCTACATGCTGTGTGATTCCACTTATGTGACACCCTATAATGTTATATAAGACAGGAAACAAAGCAGTGGTAGCCAGAGGCTGGGGTCAGGAGGAGGAGACTGACTACAAAAGACGTAAGGGAACTCTCGGGTCCTCTATATCTTGGTTGTAGAGGTTACATGCCTGTATGAGTTTGTCAAAGTTAGAATTCTACACCCAAAATGAGTGCGTTTTACTGTACGAACTTTAAAAAAAATTTTTTTTTATTGTAGTATAGTTGCTTTACAATGTTGTGTTCATTTCTGCTATACAGCAAAGTGAGTCAGTTATACATTTACGTATATCCCCTCTTTTTTAGATTCTTTTCCCATATAGGTCATTACAGAGTATCGAGTAGAGTTCCCTGTGCTATACAGTACGTCCTTATTATCTGTTTTATATATAGTAGTGTGTATATGTCAATCCCAGTCTCCCAATTTATCCCCCTCTTTCCCCCGGTAACCATAAGTTTGTTTTCTACATCTGTAACTCTATTTCTGTTTTGTAGATAACTTCATTTGTACCCCTTTTTTAGATTCCACATATAAGTGATATCATATGATATTTGTCTTTCTCTGTCTGACCTTACTTCACTCACTATGACAATCTCTAGGTCCATCCATGTTGCTGCAAATAGCATTATTTCATTTCTTTTTTATGGCTGAGTAATATTGCATTGTATATAGTACCACGTCTTCTTTCCTCTGTTGATGGACATTTAGGTTGCTTCCATGTCTTGGTTATTGTCAGTAGTGCTGCTATGAACATTGGGGTGCATGTATCGTTTTGAATTATAATTTTTTCTGGATATGTGCTCAGGAGTGGGTTGCTGGATCATATGGTAACTCTATTTTTAGTTTTTTGAGGAACCTCCATACTGTTCTCCTTAGTGGCTGCACCAGTTTACATTCCCACCAACAGTGTAGAGTCCTTTCTCTCCACACCCTCTCCAGCATTTGTTATTTGTAGATTTTAAAATGATCGCCCCTGAATTGACTTCTTGCACCTGGCAAGTTGCTGCTATCTGGAGCTCAGCTTTCCTGGGCTCCTTCATTTACGGGAATTCAGAAGCAGCCCCCACCCCAGTAAGCCCAGCATCTTAAGAATGGCCATAGGGCTTCCCTGGTGGTGCAGTGGTTAAGAATCCACCTGCCAATGCAGGGGACATGGGTTCGAGCCCTGGTCCGGGAAGATACCACATGCCACGGAGCAACTAAGCCTGTGTGGCACAACTACTGAGCCTGCGCTCTACAGCCCACAAGCCACAACTACTAAAGCCCATGTGCCTAGAGCCTGTGCTCCACAACAAGAGAAGCCACTGCAACGAGGAGCCCATGCACCACAACAAAGAGTAGGCCCCGCTCACCACAACTAGAGAAAGCCCACGCGCAGCAACGAAGACCCAACGCAGCCAAAAATAAATAAATAAAATAAATTTTTTTAAAAAAGGAATGGCCATAAAGCACTTTCTACATATAGTGATGCTTTCCCCATGGCATGGATTCAAGGAAAGGCATTTGGCCCTGTCTCACGGAGCCTAATGATAGAGTAAGAGAGAAACTCAGTAATAAGAAAGCAAATTCAGCATCCCCAAGTTTTTCCAGGTCCTTCCTGTGTATCAGGCAAGATCACTTCTGGTCGTTCAATGTCATTTAGTCATGAGTTAGGACTTAATAGATTGCATTTGTCTACCCAGAAAACTATTGGAAAAGCAATAAGCTGCACAAATTAGCACATTGAATATGTAATTCCTGATGTGTATACCTATAAATAAATTCAACCCAGCTCAAAATTTTATTCCAACTTCTGAAGCCAAGCACTATTAAAACCCATTCCTGAGGCCATTTTCTAGATTCTGATATGAATGTTGATAAATACTTTGGGGAGTCCTTCATCCATTTCCTAATCTCTTTTCTTATATCAACCTCTAGACCACTTCAGAATCAGACCTCTCTTTCTGTCTTTTCTTTCTTCCCTTCCTTCCTCCCCCCCTTCTTCCTTTCTTGTTTTTAAATCAGTGAAGCCATAATATTGGTAAGCTAAAAGGGAAATTGGTTAACCTTCATCTATGGCTATCTCAGGCAAATGTGAATTAGTTGGTATGTTTTTTGTTTTAAGGTTTCTTAGCGGCTTAGAGTTTCAAAATCTCAAAATTCTCCCACAAATCCTCATTCCAATAACCAGGATACCAACTGTTCCTAATTAATATCAAACATTCTACTTAAGAGACCTGCCAAAATTGTGAATTAACCTGGCACTGTAGCTCATTCTTTGATATTTAGCAAGCACAGCCTGATAGCTACAAGCAAGTCTTTCAACTATGTTACAGAAATGGCTTGTGTTCTACTCCATGCCTTAAAGCAAAAATTTTAAGAAATAAGCCCTTTTTTCTTCTTGCTTTATACTATTCAGTTCCACTGTGAACAAGCATCATACATATTTCTTGGACTGGCACTTCTTGTCCTCTTTGAATTCGTCCAAAGCAAAAGCCATCTAGACCGCAGCTGATTAGCTGTTTTACAGTTGCTATGAAGGCATATTACTTCCATGGCACAAAATATGATTAGGAGCCTTACACTGCTTTACTCAATTTCATCCAATAACCTTACTTTAATAATAATTCCACATTTTCTAAGGATCTTTTGCCTAAAACCCACTCAAGGCTACCAATTTCTATATTGGTAGGTTTCCTTGGTTGACAGCAAAAGAACTTAATCTAATTTTAAAATTAAAACAAGGGACTTCCCTGGTGGCACAGTAGTTAAGAATCCGCCTGCCAATGCAGGGGACATGGGTTTGATCCTTGGTCTGGGGAGATCCCACATGCCGCAGAGCAACTAAGCCCATGTGCTACAACTACTGAGCCTGCACTCTACAGCCCGCGAGCCACAACTACTGAGCCCATGCACCACAACTACTGAAGCCCGCATGCCCTAGAGTCCATGCACCACAACTACTGAGCCCATGCGCTGCCACTACTGAAGCCCTTGTGCCTAGAGCCTTTGCTCTGCAACGAGAAGCCACCACAACGAGAAGCCAACGCACCACAACAAAGACTAGCCCCCGCTCGCTGCAACTAGAGAAAGCCCGTGCACAGCAACAAAGACCCAACACAGCCAAAAATAAATTAAATACATAAATAAATAAATAAATACATAAATAAATAAATAAATAAATAAAATGAAAACAAAATGCTGGTGGGAAACAACCTAGAAAGAACATGAAACAGGTCAGCTCTAGCAAGCAGAGCAGCAGGAACTCAGGAGCCATCTTAAAATTGTGGCCAAAGGATGACTCATATTCAGCTTCCTCCTGAGTCCCAAAGAGAGAGTATATGATTGGATTAAAGTGAACTGTGTACAGCTGGCAACACAAACAAAACCTCAGTGAATGACATCAGAACAGCCCAACCAACACAGCTGGGGGAAGGAGTCTGTATTTGTGTATGGATGGTTTCTATTTGTATTGTAGACAAAAACAACACATTTCATAATTTTAACTTTAAAAAGTTTATGTGCTTATAACTATGCCATCATATTACATAGTTATGAAAATTACATTCTCAATAAACTACAAAGCATTGTTTTGTGAGCATAGAGATCCACCTCATCCTTTCCAGTGACTGCTTAATAATCTACTGAAGTGATTTTCCACAATTAAGTAACCAATTTACTACTGCTGGACATTTAAACCGTTCCAAGTTTTTCACAATTCTGTACTGAATGTGCTTATGCATCTATATTTCTGCACCTGTGCTTTTCGAGAAGATAAATTCCTAGATGTAGAATTGCAGCAGTGATTAATTACATTTTAAATACTGACAGGTCACACCATATTGCCTTCTAAAATGGCTTTCCACCTATTTACCCTCCCAATGTAATATAATAATATGGTTTCTCACATCTGCAACAGTACGGATATTATCCATAAAATGTGTCCTGGTTTATGTTGGTGGTGAGGACTTTTAAAATTTCCATTTATCTGATCATTAGTGCAATTGAGATCCTCCTTTAACTGTTTTAATTTCTTCATTTAAGAGTTGCTGTTATACTGTGTATCTCATCTTATCAGACTTTGTCAGACTGTGTATCTTACCTTATCCTTGCTGCTTTCCAACAGCCCTTTTTTAAGGGCTATATGCTTCGTAATATATGGTTAAAATATATCTCAGTCTGTCATGTGCCTTTTAACTTTGAATACAGTGTCTTATACCGTGGAAAAGTTTAAATTTTTTACATGGTCCTATCACTCTGTCTCTTTTCATGACTTCTGGACTCTGTGTCCTGCTTACCAAAGCCTTCCTGAACTCAAAGGGATAGAAATATTCTACATTCTCTTCTAGAATCTTAATATTGTTTCCTATTACATCTTTAATCATATTGAATGAACTTCTCTGTAAGGGGTGAAATGTGGATCTGACCTTATTTCCAGTTGGATAACTGTCAAGCATCATTTAAGTAATCCATCTCTCCCCCTGACACATCAAAAATAATTACTTTTGCAATAAACTAAATTCATGGGTATACGATCTTTTTCAAAAATTTCCTTGTGATGCTTTCCTATTTACCATTCGACATGATTTTCAGAACAAAACTGTCAATGTAAAGATACCCTATAGGGATTGTGACCGGAATTGACTGTATAAACATGTTCACAATATTGAAACTTCCATCTAGAAACACAGATCTCCATTTATTCAGAACCTCTATTCTCCTTAACAGAGGTTAGTAATTTCCTTCCTATATATAAAACCATGAGTAAATTCATCTATAATTTTTTTTCTTCTGGGTTTGATATTAGGGTTGAATTAGCCTCATGAAAGAAGTATTCCAAATACTGCAAAATAATCCATTTCAATTATTTTTTCTACACTCTAGAACAGCTTAATTATGATTCCTTGAAGGTTTAGAATTAACCTGTTAACCCAGGTGTCTTAGAAGAGGGCTACACTATTCAAGTTCTCTGTTTCTTCCATTTTAAATATTAGGAATTTTTACTTTCTGCCTTGAAAAAATATAGTCTTACAGTCTTCCCAGTAAATTCTAGTTCTTTTGTTCCAGTCTTATCCAGAGTTCTAGACATTCCCTAAAACATATTCTATGTATCAGGTCACACTGAATTTCCTCACCAACAAAGGAACACAGCCTTATTTTGTGGTGATCTCAAGCTTTAAACATACTACTCATGCTAATCCTCATCATCCACATTGTTTCACTTCCAAAATTGTTATGATCTCCAAGTACATATACTGCCTTCCAGAGTTCATTGTTTAAAAATAACTTTCAGGCAGACTCTGAAGGATACTGAGCTAATATTATGGAGCACTTAGTCTGGATCAGGCACTGTGCTGAGCACTTTGTATGCATCAAGTAGTTCAAAATTTCATAGCAAGGGTTTTAAGGGAGTCATAAAATTACATTTACATTTTGAAAAGACCACTGTGGCAGTAGTGTGAAGAATGAACTTGAAGGGGACAAAAGAGGATGCAAGGAGACCAGTTATTAGACAATTGGAATAGTCCAGGTGAAATGACAGTGTTTTGGACTAGGGCAACGAGAATGGAAAGATGTGGATGAATTCCAAAAATATTCAGCAGACATATCGACAGGACTTGGTGACACAGAGGGTGAGGAAGAGCTGGGGGCCCGAGATGACTCTACAGCATGAATTTTCTGATGATGAGTAAGGTGCGCATTTTGTCTGAAGACCTTTCTGCATTCCTTACATTCGTAAGATCTCTCTCCAGTGTGGATTCTTCTATGTAGATTAAGGTGTCCAATCTGGCTGAAGGTTTTCCTACATTCCTTACACTGATACGGTTTTTCTCCAGAGTGAATTCTCTGATGAACGGTAAGGGATTGCCGATGGCTAAAGGCTTTACCGCACACGCTACATTCATAAGGTTTCTCCCCCGTATGACATCTTTGATGACAAATGAGCGACGATTTTGTTCTGAATGCCTTCTCACAGTCAACACATTCGTAGGGCCTTTGGCCAGTGTGAAGTCTCCGATGCTGAGAGCGGGATGAGCTATCACTAAAGGCCTTCCCACATTCAGTACATTTATAGGGTTTCTCTCCCGTGTGAACTCTCTGATGTTGAATAAGGCGGGTAGTCTGGCTGAAGGCTTTCCCACATTCAGTACATTCATAAGGTTTCTCTCCGGTATGAATTTTATGATGCTGTGCGAGGTGTGCTCTCTGGTTGAAAGCTTTGCCACATTCCTTACATTCATAAGGTTTCTCTCCAGTATGAATTCTCTGATGAGTAGCCAGCTGTGAACTGATGCTAAAAGCTTTTCCACATTCTTTACATTCATAGGGTTTTTCGCCAGTATGAATCCTCAGGTGACTAGCAAGGTGTATGCTCTGCCTAAAGGCTTTCCCACATTCCCTGCATTCATAAGGCTTCTCTCCAGAATGCACTCTTTGGTGCTGAGTGAGTGAGGCATGATGGCTAAAGGCTTTCCCACAGATATCACATTCATACGGTTTCTCTCCTGTGTGAATTCTCTGATGGACAGTCAGGGATGAGCCATAGCTGAAGGTTTTTCCACACACCTTACATTTGTAGGGTTTCTCTCCAGTATGAATTCTCCTATGCTGAATAAGTCCTATGTGATCACTGAAGGCTTTCCCACAGTCGATGCAGTCAAAGGGTTTCTCCCCAGTGTGATAATACCTCCAGTGACGGATAAGGGATGTGTTCTGCCTAAAGGCTTTCCCACATTCAATACATACATAGGGTCTTTTGCCAGTGTGACATCTCTGATGTCGTGCAAAGGATGAGCCATCACTGAAGGCCTTTCCACATTCCTTACATTTATAGGGCTTCTCTCCAGTATGAATTCTCTGATGCTGAGCAAGGTGTGCAGGCTGGCTGAAGGCTTTTCTACACTCCTTACATTTATATGGTTTTTCTCCAGTATGAATTCTTTGATGTTGAATAAGGTGAACATTTTGGCTGAAGGCTTTCCTACATTCCTTACATTCAAACAGTTTCTCTCCAGTATGTATTCTGTGGTGCTGGGCAAGGTGTTGACTCTGGTTGAAGGCTTTCCCACATTCCTTACACTCATACGGTTTCTCTCCAGTATGAATTCTCTGATGAACAGTAAGGGATGAGCTCTGGGTGAAGGTCTTCTCACATTCATTACATTTAAAAAGTTTCTTTCCTGCATAGACTTTCTTGTGTTTTATTACCATGGAATTTTTGGAAAAGCTTTTTTTATCTGACTTGTGATTATAAATATTCTCTTCTGTATTGTCTAGTGGGACAAATTTCCCAGATTTGTTATATTTGTGGTCTATTTCCACTGTAAGGGTTTCTTTATGAGTGATTGTTTCTTGCCTGATAAATGTCTCTTGGCTTAACAACTGCCTCTCAAAAAGATCTTCACCTTTCCAGTCTTCTCCAAAAGTGGGACACTCAAGTCCATAGCTTATAATTCTCTCCATTAATACATCATCACACACAAACTGCTTCAGAGGTAATTCTTGTGTCTCATATACAGATTCCCAATCTGAAAGATCCAAAAAAGCAAATGTTTCCTTTATCATGGGCTATAACAAAGGAAACATTTAACACGGAAAAGGTGAATTGAAAATAATGAATCCCACAAAATGTATGATACACAGGCATGTCAACTGAACAAATATGCAAGCAGACCCCAGAGAATGAGACCTCATAGAGGAACATGGAAAAGGTGATTTAGAAAATTAAATGTAGGATAACAAAGTCCTGAAGTAGTAATGCAACGGTAATAATATGTTATGCCTATATGAACATAACAGGCTATAAATGAAACTCTTCCTCTATTCTTTCCCACTTCTGGGAGACTTGCATATATAGCTAGGCTAACTTTGTTTAAAAACCAATATCATCACATACCTACTACCGCTCAAAAATCTCTGTAGATTCCCAGAAATCACAAATACCTTGTGCTTTGTGACTTCCCTTGGGATTTAGGTAAAATCCTAGAGTCATCTCTTCATAATCAGAAAATAGTGTCCCTATGAACCATTTCCATGTGCCTTAATACAGTAAACTCTCTTCACTTCTCATAGATTCCTGAACTTCAGGCTGCATATTAAGGGATTTTTCCATTCACCTTCTCACTTTCACCAGGAAAAGTGGAAAGTAGGAAAAGTGTCACATCTTAATAGGGTTTTGCCATGTGTCTTTTTGTAGAAACTAGTCTTACAGCGATATGTGGGTTGGTATCACTATTATTAATCACGTTCTTATTTCCTGCCACATAAGTACCTGTCTTGCCTTGTGAGCTAGCATATAAGCTTTGGGGAAGGACTAGATGAGCCTTACACACTACTACCAAGTCACTTAACATGCATCACAGAAACTCAGGCATATATAAGAAATTCTCGATAAATCTATAAAGAAGAAATTTGTATTGAAGAGGTGACACTAAGAGAAAACTTTAGGGGAGAGGTGATATCAAGAAAGGGCAAAGGAGAAAGTGCTTCCCTTTCCCATCTTGTCCAGAGCAAATTATGGACTAATCCAATGCTCCCTAAATAGTTTTCTATTACATGTCAAGCATTAGGAACACTAGAGTGATTAGACAGTTGTTCTTAAGAAGTACAGAAAGTGATTAGGAAGACAAGGCCAACAAAGGAAGTAATCTGAGAAGAAGAAAATATGGAATATCAAATGCGAACCCATGTGGTAAAAAAGTAAAATTGGTATAAAAGTTCAGAGATGGGAAGGATCAAATCTACCAGAGAAGTTAAGAAAGACTCTGAGGTGTTAACAAGCTTCCTACCCCAGGTCATCTGTGGTATCAGGAACACCCAAGCTTCAAGAATTCTAGAACTGAGGCCATAAGAGTTCAGTGAACCAATCACCTACAGTTTTTCTTACATAGATGGGCTGAGGGGAGTAATACTAGAAAGAGAAAAACAAACCTGATGGCATCATCTACTCCTCCCTCAAATTCTTTCTTGTCTGTGAAGGCTGCATTCATCTCCAGCCTTGCATGGAGAGTCGTAGTTGTCCATTATCTTTTTGGCTTTTCTCAACACACATGCTGAGATATCTTAGTCACTGAATTATACTTACATCTATACTGTGACTCAACATCCCAGCAGATTTACAGGCTTTATCCCCTTTCCCTCATCCTCCATCTATTCTTCACATGGCCAATTATTACCTCTTATCAGGAAAGTTCCTCTTTCTCTTTTCCTATTTAAGGCAGACGGCAGCTTCCTACATAACCAAAGTATAAAGTGTGTCTAAGCACAGCTTATTTCCCTCCTAATATTTGGGTATTTGGAGGATCCTGGAAGTCTAGGGTCCAAATCATCTCCAACTGTAAAGATCAAATACTGTTATAGAAGTGAAAAGAGAATTTCATAAAGGCATAATTATCACGTGTGATCCCAATATTCCCTTGTGTTTGTGAACTTTTGGTTCATTGGGGGAGGCAGAAAATAAGCATGTACACCAGAAAAAAGTTAATTATAGGCTCTCCTAAGTGTTACAAAGAAAATAAACAGTGGCTTAGTAGAGAGTAATTGGGTTGGAAAAGGGAAAAGTTCACTATACAATGTGGTTAGGGACGGCCTCCAGTGAGATGATTTTTGAGCTCTGGCCTGATAGCCAAGCATGGACAGAGAGCTGACAGAGGAGTCTTCTAGGCAGAGAAAATAGGAAATTCAAAAGCCTGAGTCAGTAAAGAGCTTGATGAGTTCAGAAAAGGTGACCATTGGGCTAGAGCAGTGCTTTTCAACTGCATGTCAGGCACTCATTGATAATGACATTTGTAAGACACATGGCACTGCTTATGATCCAGAGGCAACCAGACTTGGAACTCAGACTGCTGCTAGCCCCATGTGGTCTTCCAAGCTTAGAGACTCAGGATCTTGGCATACCAGTAACAAACTTGGAACATACCTGTATACCTTGCATAGTTTAGAAAACTCTGGGCTAAAGTATAGTGAAAAAACTAAAAAGTGATCGAAGATAGGGTTGAAGAAGTAGGAAGGAGCTGGTTACATAGGGGCTGGTGGGGTTTGGATTTTTCCTATTTGCAACAGGAAAGCAAAAAAAGATTTAAGCAGCAGGGTATGTTATGATTTTAGGTAGCATCTAATTTTAGAGGTAAGCAAAGACGTAAGAAGGAGAGAAGCTTATATAAGTCTGTATGGCAAAAGAAAAGAGGATGGGAAGGAGCTGGATAAAGATTTTTGCAGAATGAGTTATTAGAGAGAAGAGAGTCAAGTAGAAGAGAAGATATTTGGGGAGCCCATGCTAAGTAGTCAAGTTTCAGTTTTCTCCCAGGCTTGAGTCAAGGCGGCGTGACTCAAGACTTGAGAAGTTTCTAAGAGCATAAGAAAGCAGGAAGTATCACCTTGGAAAATGGCTGAGCCATTACCTAGAAAGAATTCCCCTATCTGGTTCTTCCACACTCACCTGGGAATGGGGTTCTTCTCATCTCACTCTTCATCTCCCAAGGCTCTTTCCCTTGCTCCAATAAGGAGATGACATATGGCTTAGAGATACAAAGTCCTGCATACAAAAATTGATATGAAAATTGGCCATGTTTTGGGCATTTCAGCTGGTTCCTTAATTCTGATGGAATGACATTACAGGAATGAATAGATCAAGGGGTGACAGACTATATAAAGCTTTTGGCATAGTTTAGTGGGACTGCCAACAGTCAATTCTATAAAAGTTAAACCATTTTCTAAGGGGCCGGGGCAGAAATTCAGCCCAGCATTTTCGGAGGATCATCAGACAGCAGTTAAGTGAGGTAATACAAAGGGCCCCTAGAGGACAGGGGGTTCGACCCCTGGTCAGGGAACTAAGATCCCACATGCTGCGGGGCAACTAAGCCCGCTCGCCACAACTACTGAGCTTGTAAGCCTCAACTAGAGAGGCTGCATGCCACAAACTACAGAGCCCATGCGCTCTGGAACCCACATGCCACAACTACAGAGCCCACACACCCTGGAGCCTGCGTGCCACAACTAGAGAGAGAAAACCCGCACGCCACAACTAGAGTGAAGCCTGTGCGCCGCAATGAAGAGCCCACACACCTCAACGAAGATCCCACGTGCCACAACTAAGACCTTACGCAGCCAAAATAAAATAAATAAATAATAAATCTTTTTTTTAAAAAAAGGGGGCCCCTAGAGACAGTTTGGAGTTTGAGTCAGGTTAACTGCCTGATTAAAAAAAAAAAAAAATCAATATTCTTCAGAAGAATATAACAGAATCCAGAGTTTCTACAATGCATTATTTACAGTGTCCAGGATAAAATCCAAAATTACTACATAAAAGGAAGAAAAAAAGAATCAGACTCAGAAAAAAAGACAATTAATGGAGACCTAACCTGTGATAACACAGGACTGATAACACAGAATCAGTAGACTAGGATTTTAAAACAGTTAAAATATCTATATTCAAGAATGTAAAGGAAAATATGCTTGTAATTTCTCAGCAGCAAAACAGAAATTATAAAAAAGAACCAAGTAAAAAGTCTAGAATTGAAAAATACAGTATCTGAAATACAAAAATTCTCTAGATGGGCTTAACAAGACATTGAAGAAGACATGGAAGGAATCAGTGAACTTGAAGAAACAACAATAGAAATTATCTAATAAATCAATAGAAAAAATTAGTTGAAGAAATAATGGCCAAAAATGTCTCAAATTTGGTGAAAGACATATTTAGTTTCAAGAAGTTCAGTGAACCACAAGCAGGTTAAAAGGGGCCTCTAGGCTGAAGCCCACGCGCCTAGAGCCCGTGCTCTGCAACAAGAGAAGCTGCCGCAGTGAGAAGACCAGGCACCGCAACGAAGAGTAGCCCCCGCTCGCTGCAGCTAGAGAAAGCCCAAGCACAGCAACAAAGATCCAATGCCGCCAAAGATAAACAAATAAATAAATGTAAAAAAAAGGGGGGCCTCTAGGAACTTTGCTGGTGGTCCAGTGGTTAAGACTCCACCCTTCCAATGCAGGGGGTGTGGGTTCAATCCCCAGCTGGGGAACTAGGATCCCTCATGCCATGCAGCACAGCCAAAAAAATAGTAATATAATAAAAAATAAAGACAAAACACCCTCCTTGGGGAAAATGAGGGAAAAAAGGGGGGGGGGCTGGCCTCTAGACAACAGAAAGCTAATCCAGCCAATGGTGGGCCCCAGGGCTGAGAAGGGTCCATTTTAGTTTCCCTAAGAACATCTGAAGCAATTTTCATAGTTTGTGCCTTGCTAGTTCATTTATTGCAAGTTAATAAAAATATACAGATTTTAAAGCAATAGTCTGAATTTTTAACAATCCAGCTATACTCTTTGTGAACTTTGTTACGGTGGTAACAATACCATAGGACAGAGGAAACAAGGCAGCACAGGAGACCAGTGAGAGTCACATCACATCCTGTTCCCAACTGACTAAAGGGCACACTCATGAAGTATCTGATACACACCAAATTCACTTATTAAATCTGAAATTTTCATCAGTTCCTGAATATCCTCTTTGTTTCCCAGATTCAATTCTGACCTACACACAGTAAAAAAAAAAAAAGTTTCAATAATTAAAAAAAAACAAAAAAAAAAACGTAAAGAGTCCCTAAGGGTAATTCTGAACTATGAGAGGGGAAAAAATCCTCACCCACTGATACCAGGCTCTGATAGTTCTCCAACATCATACTCCTGTATAAACTCCTCTGAGCAGGGTTCAGCCATTCCCATTCCTCCTGGGAAAAGTCTATTGCTACATCCTTGAATGTCAACAAGTCCTGAAATGACACAAAGACATTCTTGATCAACCAATGCTCATGTCCACACATGACTTCGAGTTGAAGTGTTAAGCTGTCCCTACTTTATGTGAGAAATAGCCCTTAGAGAAAAAAAAAAAAAACTTAAACATATAATATTAAATGCTAACCTAAAATAGTACTTATTGAACTAAAATGCTAACCTAAAATGCTAAACTGCATTGTATATGATGGTGCTAATCCATTTCTCAGCATGGGGAAATACGGACAGGTGGCCACAGGGCAGTAAACAAGGGCTTCAAGTAAGGACGTATACCTGTGGTTGAACCTTCAAAAACAGCAAAAAAAGAATATCCAAGTTGACATTTTGTAAATGGTACTCTATGGGATCCTAGTGTTTCAGGGGAAAGAGGCATTGAACTGACATGGCTGGGGTTTTTTTCTTATGTAATAAAAAAATATATTTAGAATGCAATTTTTTTGTGCTGTACCATTAAGAATTAATTAGCATGCCAGGCCATACCAGAGTGACCTGGATAGCAATGTGAGAAATCACCCAGCATAAGACTACAACACATCCAACTTGTGTGCTGAATTTGAGTATAACAAACCAATATATACTTAGACAATATCAAAATGAAATAATTATAATTTTTACTTTCATAAAGACTTAATGTCCAGTTACCATCACCATCAGGTTGAGACAAATTTTTTTTCTTTTTTTTTTAAATTGAGGTATAGTTGATTTACAATAAGTTTCAGGTGTACAACATAGTGATTCACAATTTTTAAAGTTATACTCCATTTGTAGTTATTACAAAATACTGGCTATATTTCCCTGTGTTGTACAATATATCCTTGTGGCTTATTTATTTTATACATAGTAGTTTGTATCTCTTAATTCCGTACCCCTATCTTGCCCCTCCCCCCAGTAACCACTAGTTTGTTCTCTATATCTGTGAGGGTTGTGACAAATTTTTTTAAGTATTACGGGCATTTCATCTTCACATTTATTTCCACTGAAAATAAAAATCTTTGTAATGCTCAGTGTTGTCATTTGCAGCAACATGGATGGAACTAGAGGGTATTATGCTAAGTGAAATAAGTCAGACAAAGAAAGACAAATACTGTATGATCTCACTTATACGTGGAATCTAAGAAACAAAACAGAAACAGACTTTGTATAGATTCAGAGAGCAAACTGGTAGTTGCCAGAGAAGAGGGGAGTACAGTATGGAAAAGTGGAACAAAAAAGAGTAAACTTACAGTGCAGAAACCTGACAAATACTACCTCAACCAGGTAATCAAGGTATAGTAATAAGTCATGTTGATAGTATGAACTCTTGATATATGATGAAAATGGAACTCTGTGATCTTCCTTCTAAAAACACATTACTCCAGTCTAACCAGGAAAAAAACATCAGGTTTGAGAGATGTTCTGCAAAATACCAGAGAACCTCTCAAAACTGACAAGGTCATCAAAAAGAAGGAAGGTATGAGAAACTGTCACAGACAAGGAGACAGAACTACCTAGAAGATAGAACTACTAAATGTATTGTGGTATCCTGGGTAGGATCCTGGAACAGAAAAAGGATATTAAGTAAAAACTAAGGAAATCTGAACAAAGAATGGACTTTACTTAATAATAATGTATCACTATTGGTTCATTAATTTTAACAAATGTCCCATACTAATGTAAGATGTTAGAAACAGGGGAAGCTGAGTGTGATGCATATGGATGCTCCCTGCTATCAGCAAATTTTCTATTATTAAAAAAAAGTTTAATTTTAAAAATCTATTTTAAAAAAGTAAATCCTGTAGGGACTTCCCTGCTTGCCTAATGATTAGGATTCCAGGCTTTCACTGCATGGCCTGGGTTCAATCGCTGGTGGAGGAACTGAGATCCCGCAAGCCACATAGCGCAGCCAAAAAAAAAGTAAACCCTATCAAAAGGAAGACATCAAAGCTTTAAATTATCTCTAAGATTTTTAAATATACAAAGTCCAGCACTTAACTCAAAATAATGAGGCACATAAGACAAAATCAAGAGGAAAAAAAATCAGAAAATAAAAACTCACAGAGGAACTTCCCTGGTGGTGCAGTGGTTAAGAGTCTGCCTGCCAATGCAGGGGACACGGGTTCAAGCCCTGGTCTGGGAAGATCCCACACGCCGTGAAGCAACTAAGCCCGTGCGCCACAACTACTGAGCCTGCGCTCTAGAGCCCGTGAGCCACAACTACTGAAGCCCGCGCGCCTAGAGCCCGTGCTCTGCAACAAAGAGAAGCCACCGCAATGAGAAGCCCGAGCACCGCAAGGAAGAGTAGCCCCCGCTCGCGGCAACTAGAGAAGGCCCCCGCGCAGCAACGAAGACCCAGCACAGCCAAAAATAAATTAATTAATTAATTTAAAAAAAAAGAAATACAAATAAAATTGAATGTAGTCTAGCAACAGAATCAAATATATACAGGAATTTAGTGTGAGATAAAGGTGGCATTCCAAATCAATGTGAAAGAGATGAATTATTCAATAAATTGGTCAACTGGACAGGCAACTGGGAAAAAAAAATGAACCTCTGCCTCACTTATCATGATAGGTTAAACATTTAATGTAACAATTTAATGTAAAAGTTTAATTTGAGCCTTACCCTCATAGAAAAATCATAAAAATCAAGTCTAAACTTATCAGAGTCTTAACTGTGAAGGGTAAAACAAATCTTTTAAAAGAAAAATAGGAGAATATCTATATGCCCTAGGGGTAGATAAAGATCTCCTACACAGGACACACAAACAAAGCACTAGCTATGACGGGGAAAAAAAGTGTCTGTGTATGCATAGAAACAGAATGTCCCTGAATGAAATAACAGAAGCTGAGAATAGTTATTGTCTCCTCTTTTTTTTTCCGGGATCTTAGTTCCCCGACCAGGGATGGAACCCGGGCCCCTGCAGTGAAAGCGCTGAGTCCTAACCACTGGACCGCCAGGGAATTCGCAGTTACTGTCTCTTAAGAGAAGAATTGGGAGGCAAGAGAGAGGTTTTACATCTTGAATTTTGTACTATGTACATATATCACCAGTTAAAATTTTTTTTAATTTGCAAAAATTAAATAGGATAAGATTTTTTAGGTGAACAAATGAGGCTGGGAATTCGTACATAAAAAATAAAGGAAAATGTTTAAGAATTTAAGGATATAATCAGAAATTTGGACAAAATTCAGCTAGAGGGATGATTCCTGATGCATTCTAAGGACAGGAGAGGGCTATCCGATGCACATTTAATTTGGAACCCAACTCACTGATACTGAGACACCTTTATTCCATATAACAGAAACCAAATCTTTTCACAAGTGTCAACACTGAATTTAAAATGAAGTGGGGGGGCTTCCCTGGTGGCGCAATGGTTAAGAATCCGCCTGCCAATGCAGGGGACACAGGTTTGAGCCCTGGTCCGGGAAGATCCCACATGCCACGGAGCAACTAAGCCCGTGCACCACGACTACTGAGCCTGTGCTCTAGAGCCCGCAAGCCACAACTACTAAACCCACGTGCCACAACTACTGAAGCCTGCACACCTAGAGCCCATGCTCTGCAACAAGAGACGCCACTGCAATGAGAAGCCCACGCACTGCAACAAAGAGTAGCCCCTGCTCGCCACAACTAGAGAAAGCCTGCGCACAGCAACGAAGACCCAATGCAGCCAAAAATAAATAAATTAAATAAATAAATTTTAAAAAATAAATAAATAAAATGAAGTGGGAAGAAGAGGGGGCTCTATGCCTCATCACACTCAGTTTTATTTACCCATTAGGCAGTCTGAGTTAAGGACAGTGCTCTCTGGGAGAAGTGGGAACCAGGCCCTTAGATAAGACTGTTAATCAGGGAATTTTCAAGAGGAAAGCAGCTTTACAAAGTCCTAAACAGTAAGACTGCCTTTCAAGAAGGAGAAATGAAATAACTAACCTGAGGTATGGCTTTCACTAGTTCAACTGTCATTTTCGCCTTCTTTTCCTGGCTTTTCTCTTGGAGAACAGCACTGTCCTGGAAGGGTAAGGCTGGAGGCAGAAAAAGGAGAGTGAAAAGATGAGGCCTTTGCACTCCCAGAATCACCAGCCTAAAAACTCTATCTTCTCCTTCTTCCTGCCAGCCTTCTTTGCTTCCACTGCCCACATAACTGGGAGATTATGGGCAACCGATGGCAGTTGAGGGGTATAACTTATAACTCTGTTTCTCTTATGCTCAAGGTCCTAAATTTAATCTTTTTTCTAAAAGTTGCTTTCCCATTCTTTGGTCTTATTATGAATAAAAATAATGAGATGTGCTAGGTACTCTGCATAGATTATCTTCTCTCACTTTATTTTAAAAATGATCCCATGAAATAGCTGTTTCCTCTATTTTATATTTTGTAGGTAAAAGTGGACTCTTTCCCTTCCTGTGTCCCTGCTTCATGCTTTGACACAGTCTTCAGTTTGAAAATCTGACTCCTAAATGCCACCAGAGGCCAGGGTGATCCACCTTCTCCTGCCAAGCCCCCAGGGGCTTTGCTTTCCTCTCACCCTGGGACAGTGGATCCTTTAGCACCCAATTCTGCCACCTTCACTCTCATCTCTGTCTTCAAGCCCTCGGTTTCCCCTCCTTTTTGTCACCCAGAACTGAGGGTGTCTCCTGCTTCAGGCAGGAGCTCCAGTCACCCCGCCTCTTGCTTCTCACTGGAGCTCTTGGACTGGGAGCAGGGAATTCTACTCCAGGATCCTTATCCTGGCAACACACAATTCCATAAAGCAACACACACAAAGAAGCCAAAGCTATCAACCTTCCAAGTAGTTTCCCCACACACACCACAGTCACACAGGGCCAGTTACAACCATACAGGGTAACACACAGACACTGGCCCAAGACCTCACATACCTCCTGATCACACAGAGGACACAATCACAAGCACCCAACGGAAGGCACATCATAGGCAGTCACATATATCACAGTCTCAGAGAGGCCATGGGTACAAACACACATGGTGATACACACACATCACACATATACCCCCAATCTTATTCTCTCACACACACCCATGGCTCACTGCCCCTCATCTCTGTCTCACTCACACCCACACTCTCCGCAACCTCACAGAAGCTATATGTGCAAGCCTTGTGGTGACAATCCATGGTTCACAGTCTCTCTCCTACTCACTTTGGTGTCACGCCAACACATCACTAGTTTTCCTCTCTCTCTCTCTCTCACACACACATTCTTAATGGTCTCTGTTTCAGAGACACATGGATTTCTCACACACATAGATACACAAACACTGCAATTGCTACCTTTCTCACACACACACAATACACACCGGGGTCTCTGTCACACTCGGGCACACACGGACTGTCATACAACCTCACACGCCGGACACACACACTCCAGTCTCACACGCTCACACCAACATACTCTCGGTCTCTCACACACACACACATCCGCCCCCACGATCTCTCCCTCTCAGCCTCTCCTGGGGCCCCACACACTTGCTGACCTCTCACACTCGGGCACAGCCGTTTCCCTCACACACACCAACATGCTCTCGGTCTCTCACACTCACAGTCAAGTCTCTCTCTCACACACACACACCCGCCCTCACGATCTCTCCCTCTCAGTCTCTCCCGGGGCCCCACACCTGCTGACCTCTTACACACAGGCACACCCGTTTCTCTCACACCCACACCAACACACTCCGCTCGCACTCTCTCTGGACTTTTCACAGTCCAGTCTTGTCTCTCACACACACGCCGCTCCAGCCGCCCCACAGCCCCGAACCCGGTTCGAGCCGCGGCCTCGGCGCACCCGCGCGGGCCTCTGGGAAATGTAGTCGGTCCGGGAGCGACGGCGCAGCGGCGCCCAGGCCGGGGCTTCACTGCCGGGTCCGAGCCGCCCGCCTCGCCTGCCCTGCCCCGCCCCGCCCTCGGGCTTGGACACCAGACCACCCAAAACAACCCACAGGCCTCCCCCCGGAAGCCAGCCGCACTCACCCGAAGGACTTCGGAGCCGACGCCCGGGAACCGAGTGCGCAGGCGCCGAATCTCCCAGGTGGGCGGGATAAGGGGAGGGGTTAGACTCGAGGGGCGTGGGACGGGGCGTGGCTTAACGGAGAGGGGCGTGTTCTTAGGCTGTTGAGAATGGGAGGCGGAACCTTAGCGTCAGAGCGGGAGTGCCTGCGCAGGTATGTGACTACGCTCGAGGGGCTTGGCCCAGGGTTTCAGCGAAGAGATTATGATCTGGGGTCGGGGCCCAGGATTTCAGGGGCGTGGCGTGACTGGGTGCGAGTGTGCGCAGGCCCGTAGAATGCGCACTCGCCCCTCCCTCGCCTGGAGACCAGAAGCGTTCCTAGTTACGGGGTCTAAGCGAGGTGCGGCGGAGCCGCTGGTGTACTCCTGTGTGTACCTGTGATTTGAAGCTGTCTGTGTCCGTGTGACCGCCGTGTCGCTCCGAGTGCGGCCCTCTGAGCCTGTCTGTGGGAACGTGATTTTCTTTCTGTGCTAAGTTTTATGGCAGCAAGATCAGCGAGGGAACACCGAATGGGCTCTATTACCTCTGTGATAACAGCAAATTAGTACACTTCTCACCTGCAAAATGGGAATGTCGTTATTATCACTGTTCAGAAGCAGTGAATGAGACGCACGTCTTTGGACCAAATCACTGGGATTGAACCCCATTCTGCCCCTGACCAGAGTGTAAATGGTCCGTGGTATGGAAGACTAAGAAAACGGTAAATTAGTAGCTGCCTTGGAAGTTGAAGTAAATAAGGAAAAGCCATTCAGGGGGATATAGCAGAGGAAAAAACCCCCACAAAATCCCCTGACCTCTCAGATCTTACTTTCAAGTGAATGGAAACAGACCACCAAAGAATGAGTAAAATAAATAGTATATAGAATGTTGAAAAGGCTGTGGAGAAAACAGGGAAGAGGAATAGTAGAGGAAATTAGAATATTTATTGTCAAAAAATGAGTAGTCAGGGCACTGCAACCTTTAACCATCATTCAAACTTTCATCCTGAATTTCAACATCGGCTCATTTGGGGAAGGGGGCGGCGGGAGATTCTTTACGTTGAATCTACTGTTATATTCTACCATTTCGTATTCACTTTGTTTGCAGTAACACTTTTATGTAGTCTTTCGGTTTGCATTTTCTCATTTTTCTATTTGAACTCAGAGACGCCTTAAGTATTACCCTCCACCAGTTCTGCCGTGGATATCCAAAATATTCTAAGACCATTTACTGAATAAATAGTCTTATTTTCCTGCTGATTTGAAATGTCCAATTCTGTTGTATACTAAATCTCTATATGTGAATCCAATCCATCTATTTCTGGACTCGGTATCTGTTTCATCCCTCACAACCCGCTCTCCTCTACGGAACAACTATCACACTGTTTTAATAGTGGGAACTTTATACTTCTGTGTTTGATAGTGGGTACCACATTTCCTACGTAAGGGTTCACCATTTGCAAAGTTGTGGTATTTATTCTCGTGGATTCCTCCTTTGTGTGGATTTTAAAATTGTCTTGGAAAATCTCCTAATAAATACTATTGGTACGTGGATTGGAATTTTAGTGAATTTATAGATTAATTGGTGGGGGAACAGATATCTTTGAAATTAAGAATTTTTCCTTTCAGGAATATAACGTTCCATTTACCATGTTGTTTTCATTCTCCTTTATTAATATTTTATAGGTATATATTTCATTCCAGTCTAGTATTTTTTTCATACTAAATCTATTCCTAAGGGTTATATTGGCTTCATCACCATTGGGAAGGATTTTTTTTTTTTCTGATTACATTTTTAACTGGTTACTTGGGTAAGATTGCTTCTTCCTGTGTTCTAGATCAGACCGGACTTTTAATCCGCTTGTCAGTTCCATTATTTTGTTGGTTGAATCTCTTGAATGTCTAAGCTGTACAACAATATAACAATTTTTTTTTTCTTTTTCTATCCAACATTTACCTCTTATTTCTAGATTTAGTGTGTTGGCAAGTTTCTCTGATATAATACTTAATTGTCATGGTAATTATGGGTCTCTTTGTATTGTTCCTGTCTTGACCAGAAATACTATCAATATTTACCATTAAAAATAATATTGTTAGGCTTTTGAATCAAACTAAGAGATTTTATTCCATTTTGAAATTGCAGACAGTTTTCTCTGGTTTGGATGAAATTTATTTGTTGGAACCTACGGAGATGATCATTTCCTCTTTAACCTATCCATTTTCTGAGCTGTGTTAATAACGTGAGCAATCATTTATTCCTGGGTTGTGCCTTTTTTAGTTATGGTGGGTTACTCTTCAATGAAATTGCTGGATTAAATTTGTTAACACTGCATTTGGAAGTTCTGCATCTATATTGATAAATAATATTGGTCTATAGTTTTCTTATTCGATGCCATCCCTGTTGGGTTTTTATGAGTACATATATGTATGTATGTGATAATATTTACAAAAGTGTCTGGAATCATTCAGACCCAAGTTATTTTTAGTTACTTCTTGGGAAGAATCTTCAAATGGTAAAGACTTATCCAAGGGAAATTTTGCTCCATTTATTGTATATTAGTATATTATTATATAGCATATTATAGTTCTCCACTGGGGCGATATCATCCCCAAGGGGGCAAAGATTGATTTTTTAAAAAAATTGATTCTTGGTGGGGGGAAAAACATTCCTTTATTCTTTAAAAGAAACAGACATACATAAACATATACAGTACTTCTGTGGTATTAAAATTTCATGGAGGTGGGAATGATTAGAAAAAGAAAAGTCTAAAAAAAGGCTTCTTGGGAGGACAATACTGAAAAACAGTTTGAGAAGACACTGATCTATATATATATTTTTTTGTTCTTTCATAAAGTAATATGTTCTTGTTTTATTTGAATCACTAGAAAATTACAATTATTGAGTAAGAAAATATCAAAATTAAACTAACCCTCTGGTCAGGTGATTCAGATTTACAGCCATGTTTGGAATTCACTGTCATCAGAGATGCATAAGACTCCTGGATCTAGGATTGGCAGGTTGTTGGGAAAACAGGCAGAAACATAAAAGGCATTGTAGTTCTTTGATATAATACTTTGGGTGTGAGGCCCTTAGGAGAACTCTGGTAGAACTATGATTATCTTAGAGAAGGAAACCAGTGATGAGATACACAGGCGAGAGTAGGATTTTTCCACCCAACACTGTGTTTGGTGGACTCAGAATTTAGAATATCCACGTTGTTGACGTCATCAAAGTGAGCCTTGGCAGTTGGGAGACAGAGGTTCCTAAAGGAAAAAAAAAAAAGAACGCATCAGTTTAAAAAAAAAAAAAAAATCACCGTGGGAAACGCTGTCTGTTTCGCAGTACGGCAGCGCCACCTTCCGGACAGAGGCCCCAGGTGCAACGGCTCTATGTCCTGGAAGCTGAGATTTCTCTTTTGGAGGCCTCGTGAGTCTCCCCCTGATATCCGCAGGCCTGAGCAAGTCGACGAATGATTAGCAAGCAAGGGACCCCACCGGCTTCGCTGGCCAAATGAACATAGTATATTCAGGGGTGTAGCCGACCTGGCCCTGGCGTCATCTCAGTTTTACACGAAGGGGTGACAGTCACCCTTTCTGGGAAGTTCTGTCCCTATCTCTGTCTCCTAAAGATGCACTAGCTCTAGGGGCCTTTTGTCACAGAGGTTCCTCTGAAACTCCTGGACCCGATTTGTTGATATTTCGGCCAAGAAGAAGGCTAATGGTACCTGCTGATGGTGGCAGCTCTCCGGACCGATGACAACCTCAAAGAGGGAGAATAAAGGTCAGGTAGCAGAACAGGCCAAATGAAAAGCCATCAGCCTGCCTTAGACAACACTCTAAGGACCAGGCCTCACAAAACACTAAGAATCTAGAGGAGCAACGGCCTACTTTCTACCCAAACAGGAGAGAGAAGAAAGGGCAACTGATTTTATTAGTAATTGTTACATACTTTACTTTTTAAATTATTTTTTTGGAGTATAGTTGATTTATAATGTTGCATTAGTTTCTGGTGTACAGCAAAGTGATTCAGATATGTATATATATTATGTATATATGTATTCTTTTTCATATCCTTTTACATTATGGTTTATTACAGGATATTGAATATAGTTCCCTGTGCTATACAGTAGGACCTTGTTGTAATTTTTACATACTTTAAAAATCACAGCAGTTGGCTAAGACAGGGAGAAATAGGTCATACTAGTTGTCTCACATTTTAAGAGATACGATATGCAAATTGATGCAAAACAAAGCTTACGACTGTTAAAATAACCCTGGGATCTTAGATAAGGACTTTCCCCTCCCTAAGAACCAGAAAATATATTTCATGTAAAACAATAGTTCCTGGGGACCTCCCTGGTGGCACAGTGGATAAGACTCCACGCTCCCAATACCGGGGGCCCTGGTTCGATCCCGGGTCAGGAAAATAGATCCCACATGCATGCTGCAACTAAGAGTTCACATGCTGCAACTAAGGAGCCAGCGTGCCGCAACTAAGACCCGGTGCAACCTAATAAATAAATAAACGTTTTTAAAAAATTATCATCATTTATTTAAAAAAACAATACTTCCTATAAAATCTCTACTGAGATTGTGTCCAGTGCAGATGGGGGTCCCACTTAATACTCCAGGAAGATGAGATATTCATGGTTTTATTTTATTATTTTTTTAAAAGATTTTTTTGATTTGGACCATTTTTAAAGTCTTTATTGAATTTGTTATAATATTGCTTCTGTTTTATGTTTTAGTTTTTTGGCCGCAAGGCATGTGGGATCTTAGCTCCCCAACCAGGGATCGAACCCGCACCCCCTGCATTGGAAGGCTAAATCTTAACCACTGGACCACCAGGGAAGTCCTTCATGGTTTTAAAATACTGTCAGTTTAACTCTAGTCAACAAATATTCTCTAGGCACATGTTGGATCCTGAGAGTTCAGAAACCAATAAAATAGAGTGTCAGCCCATAAGGAGTTCATGGTCAAGCTAGAAACACAGATAGGCAGTCACTTTGTATTAGTCAGGTTTTTCTCCAGAGAAACAGAGTCAATAGGATGTATACAGACATAGAGATGTGTTGTAAGGAATTGGTTCACTTGATTACAGAGGTTGGCTAATCCAAACTCTGCAGGGTGGGCTGGCAGGCTTGAGACCCAGGAACACTGATGTTTCAGCTCCAGCCTGAAGGCCATCTGCTGTAGAGCCAGGAAGAGCTGATGTTTCGGATGAAGTCCAAAGGCCACCGTGAGAGAATTCTCTCTTGCTCAGGGGAGGCTGGTCTTTTTGTTGTATTCAGGCCTTATTATGGAGGACGATCTGCTTACTCAAAGTCCACCAATTTTAAAGCATGATTTTTTTAACATAAATTTATTTATTTATTATTTATTTATTTTTGGCTGCGTCAGGTCTTCGTTGCTGCGCGCGGGCTTTCTCTAGTTGCAGTGAGCGGGGGCTACTCTTCATTGCAGTGCATGGGCTTCTCATGGCGGTGACTTCTTTTGTTGTGGAGCACGGGCTCTAGGCACGTGGGCTTCAGTAGTTGTGGCATGCAGGCTCAATAGTCGTGGCTCGTAGTCTCTAGAGCACAGGCTCAGTAGTTGTGGCACACAGGCTTAATTGCTCTGAGGCATGTGGCATCTTCCAGGACCAGGGCTTGAACACGTGTCCCCTGCATTGGCAGGCTGATTCTTAACCACTGCGCCACTAGGGAAGTCCCTCCACCAATTTTAATGTTAATCCCACGGGACTTCCCTGGCGGTCCAGTGGTTGAGATTCCACACTTCCACTGCAGGGGGATGGGTTTGATCCCTGGTTGGGGAACTAAGATCCCGCATGCTGTGCAGCACAGCCAAAGAAAAAATTTTTTTAAATTTCTAAAATGTTAATCCCATCCAAAAACACCCTCACAGAAACACCCAGAATAATGTTTGACCAAATATCTGGGCCCCACCCCATGGCCAGTTTTGCACATTACACGTTCATACATATAGACAATGTGAAAGAGAGGTGTGGGTGTAAAAATGTAAGTTTTGCATCAAAATATGAAAAGTAGCTCTCTTTCAGTTATGAGATCACAGATGGCCTTTGTTTCCCTCCTGTCATGTACTTGCACCATCAAAGTTCTCAACGATAGCCATATAGCACTTTAAAATACGAGAATTGAAATTGGGACATGGAAGCTCTTTTCTCTTTTCTAGAACATAAAACAGTGGAGGCTCCTCTTCTTACCCTTGGTAATGAGGCTTAATCTCAGATATTTAAGAAATCTTCAGTATGAATGAGTGCACTACTTTTTTTTTCTTTTTTTTGGCCATGCTGCGCGGCTGGTGGAATCTTAGTTCCCCGACCAGGAATTGAACCCGCGTCCTTGGCAGTGAAAGCTCAGAGTGCTAACCACTGGACGGCCAGGGAATTCCCAGTGCACTACTTTTTATAAATGTTTATTTTAGTATACACACAAAAACAAGGTAGAAATCGTAAGTAAACGGTTTGATGAATTTTCACAAGTCAACCTGCCCATGTAGGCAGCACCCTGAATAACAAAAAGAACATTACCAGCACCTTTGAATCCCCTGTTGTCCCTTCCAGACATCGTCACCTCCCCAAGTGTAACCACTGTCCCACTGGTTCTCCCAAGTGGGGTGATTTTGCCCCCTCTCAGGGGACATCTGGCAACGTCTGGAGACATTTTTGGTTGTCAACTTGGGGAAGAAGGGCTCCTAGCACCTAGTGATTAGAGACCTGGGGTGCTGCTAAACATCCTACAGTGCACAGGGCAGCCCCCTTCCCAAAACACCGATAAAACGTATCCGGCTCAAAATGACAATAGTGCCAAGTGACAATAGTGCCAAGGTCGAGAAACTTCAGTGTTTCAGCATCATTATTTTGTGTTCACAGAAAGTTACATACAAGAATGTTCATAGGCGCTTTACTCATAATTCAAACATCCAGAAGCAACCCAGATATCTGTCAACAGGAGAATGGATAAACAATACATTATGGTTTATTAACACCATGGAATACTACTCAGCAGAGAATAAACTACTGAAAGATACATCGGTGAATCTCAAAAAGATTATATTGAGTGCGGGAAGCCAGATACACCAAAACAAACAAACCAAAAATTTATGCAGCCTGATTCCATTATTGGAAGAAGTGAGGGGAAAGGAAGAAAGAGAAGTCTAAACAACAAAGTGGTTTCCTCTGAGGGCGATGAAAATGTATCTTGATTTGGGTCTTGGTTACAAGGGTGTATGTAGTCAATTGCCAGCCTGCATCAAACTTGAGTAGTGCAGAGAAGTAATCTCTACCCAAAGAGGGTATCTGAGATCGGAGATCTCTTTTCAAAAAGTTCCGCTTTGCAAGAAAGAGCTTTTTAAAGAATCTGGTGTTGCTTCGTGCAAAGGTCCACAGAAGTTCTGCTGGGTCATCCACTCTGGCACTGAAGTTTACCCAATACTTTCAGGTCCTGTACAAATGGATTTCTGTCATGAAGATGTCATTTAATATCCTATAGATTATTGAGTACAGGTCTACGCCAGTCACTCCAGAAATTGTAATAACCTCTCCTGATTTAATCCACGTCAATACATTTTGCTAAAGCAGAATTTTGATCTACTTTGTTTGGATAAGTACCTCCAAAAATCCATATCCACAAGCATTTCCTTGACTAGGTTGAGAAATCTTAGTGAATGCTTTGAATGATTCCTGAGTGTCTTTCATATCTTCCTATTATCCTTCCACGATTCAAACTCTGGGCAGTATTATAATCAGATTCTGGTTACCAGTCAGGCAAGCAGTGGATGGGCTAGGAGAGGCAGGGTTCCTCCAGATAAAGACCAGTTAAACATTGTAGTTGAAAGCTCTCTAGATCCTGAATCCTGACAGACGTCCTTACTCCAATAACAATCTCAGTCTTTTTCATTTAATGCCCTCAGTATCACGCAAGCCACCCAGAAAGGGTATACATTTAATTATCAGTGTAGCTAGGCAAACCATGGGACCACTGTCTGATTTTGGGTTACAGCCATCACAGCCCTAAGGCTTATGAGATTCCTTCAGCAGAACTGCATTAAGACCCCGAGTTCAAGTCAATGAATTAATAAGGCCCTCCCTGCATTCACTGATTTACTGATAAATATCTATTAATGACCTACAACATCTAAGGCAACTTTCTAGGGACTGGAGAAAATTCTTTCCCTCATGGAGATTACATTCTGGAACTGGAAAGATGCACATTAAAAAAATAAATATGGGGAATTCCCTGGCGGTCCAGTGGTTAAGACTCTGTGCTTTCACCGTTGAGGGCCTGGGTTTGATCCCTGGTGGGGGAACTAAGATCCCACAAGCCGCATGGCGCGGCCAAAAAAAAAAAAAGTAGTATAATAAATTAGCAAACTAAGGGCCATAGAGAAAAGTGAAGCAGAGATGGTGGGGCAAGGCACATGGCTTGACAGGATTAAATTTAACCTACAATTTCTGGGGGAGCTAAACTCAGTTATCTTGATTTTCTTGAGTTTGCAGTCCTTTCCCCTTGACTTGAATGTACTTATTCAACTTGCCTCTGAAAACTCCTGTTTATTTTTCAAAGCCTAGCCCTGAAACATTTCTCTGAGAACTTTTCTGAATCTCAAAATCATTCAGTAGTGAATCCTTTCCCTTCTTAGACATGGTTCATTTTCTTGTACCACTCAGTACATTGTACTCTGGAGTTGTATGTGCAATTTAAACTCTGTGAAACCCAATTCTCTGCCCTTTGCACAAAATTTAAATTACATGACTGCTTGCTATTTGGATGAGTCTTGTCATCAAGAGAAAGTAAGGCAGCATCATGATATTGAAATCACAAGGTTGGGGGTGTATGTGGTAACTTATTTATCTCTCTTAATGGTACCTAAAGCAACACCTGAGAAGTATCTGAGGACAAGGAAAGTTTGCACCAAACCACAAAATGTGAGTGTTGGGTCTCACCAAGGCCTCCTTTACTGTCATCTGAAGCCACGTGGATTTGTTAGAATGCATCCAGCTCTAGGAACTGTTTCCATTGCGGAAATCTTGCTACGGATTAATATAACTCACAGAGTGGTACAAGGACCTGGAAAACTTCTTAGTGAATGTGTGCAGAATCTGGAAGTCCACAGCTAGACCTCTCCCCTGGAGAAAGTCTTGTAAATGGGCCAGAAACCATGGAGAAGATTCTCTGTGGACTTTTTGCAACGGCAAAAACTTAGAAACCACCCATGCAAAAGTGTTCATCAACCAAGGGATGGAGAGACAAGTGCTGGTGTGTTTGTACGGTGTGGTTATACTGTGGTAAAGGGGAACCTCATTTAACATGTACATGAATCTCAAGGTCAGTTTCAGTTGCAGGAAGAATTCAGTGTAATTCCCTTTATTTAAAGTTCAAAACCAGGAGAAAATAGACATTTCATTTAGGATTACATCCACAGGGGATAAAACAATAATGAAAAGCCAAAGAACTGTAACATGACTTTGTAAACTGCTATCCTGAGGCACTGAGGGTGAGAAAGAAATTGCGTTTCAAGAACACTCCATGGATTCGAAGGTGCTGGTAATATCCTCCATCTTGGCTTGACTGGTCAGTATGTGGGTATTTGTTTTTCTTCTCTAACTGGCGCATGCATTTTGTCAATGCTTTTATATATGCGTTGAAGAGAAAAATCAAGAAAAAAGTCCTATGTGCTCAAGTTTAGGAATATCCCCTAACATCTATCGACGATACCCCTTATATCCTAGTGCTGCTCCTTTGTGTCAGTCTCTTGATTCTTGTTCAAAGGTGATAAACGCAGTGATGAGATCTTTAAAATACAACAGTTGTAGGAAGTGTGGAAGAAAACTCAGGAAAGGACGCTGGTTGGCTAATTCAAAGCTAAACGTGGGACCAAACCTGGGTGCCATTTTTAGGATGCAAAGCATTAAGTCGTGGCTGCTTGTTTTTTCACACTGTGCTTCATCCAAGCTGCATCCCGCATCCCGCCCCCCCCCCCCCCCCGCCATTTGAGGGGAGTTCTCCATTGCGTTTGAACTTGGTAGCATATGTCTCTCTCATCAGAACAGAAGCAAAAGCCAAGAGGTGATCTCTTTGCCTCGTCTTTGGCCGTCAGGACACCTGCATTTTAAACTTGGCTTCAGGGCGTTAAACGTGAGGTGACAGAGACTGAGGGCCAGTAAAGTTTCATTTGTGCAGCAGTGCTGTTCATTAGTGATGGCAGCAGTGTAGGATCTGTGTAGGAGCGGGAGGCCAGAGCTCTCCAGATCACAGGATGATGGTTTCACAGTCTGTTCTTAACTTGCCTTGCTTCCTCTCCCTTTTCAGAAGTGGGTTCGTTGCTATCCCATGCATTCAATTAGCGCTTTTTTTTAAATTTATTTTTTACTTAAGTATAGTTGATTTACAATGTTTTGTTAGTTTCAGTGATTCACTTATACATATATATACATATATGTATATGTATGTGTATATATATATATATATTCTTCTTCTGATTCTTTTCCCTTATAGATTATTACAAAATATTGAGTACAGTTCCTGGTGCTATACAGTAGGTCCTTGTGGGTTATCTATTTTTCAATGAGCTCTTGAGACCTTGAGAATAAACTGCTTTAGAGAGTCAGAGTCAATTGAGGCTGCTTGTTCCCAAGACCTGGAATGATGCTTAAGTAACTGGAATAGTAACATTTTCAAGTCCCGTTGGCTTTTGTCAATGTTCTCCCTTAGGAATTCGCTGATGTCAAGTAAGGTGTGATGTGCAGCTGAAGGACGTCCCACAGTCGTGGCAACCAAAGGGCTTTTCCCCGGTATGAATTCTCTTATGCTGACAGAGTCGAGGAGGTGTTAAAGGCCTTCCCACACGTGTGGCGTCCAGAGGTGTTAAAGGCCTTCCCACACGCGTGGCGTCCAGAAGGCTTCACTCCACTGTGAGTCCTATCGTGCTCAACCAGTGAAGAGTGGCTACAGAAGGTCTTCCCACACACGTGACATTCGTAGGGTGTCTCACCCATGTGACTGCTCCTGTGAAGGACGGAAAGGGACCTCCAGGTAAAGGCCCTGTGCACAGTCCTCACACGGATAGGGCTTTTCTCTGGTGTGAATTCTCCGATGCTCCATCAGGGAAGACGGACGGACGAAGGATTTCGTACACTTGCTGCATCCGTAGGGCTTTTCTCCGAAGTGACTCTTCCGGTGCCTGATGAGCTGGGCGCTCGGGGTGAAGGCTCTGCCGCAGGCCTTCCACTCGTAGGGCTTTTCCCTGCTGTGGATTCTCTGCTGGTCGACCAGGGCCAAGGGGCGCCTGAAGGCCTTCCCGCACTCGCCGCCTCTGGCGTGGGTGCTCTGATGCTGAGACAGGTGGGTCGTCTGGCTGAAGGCCCGTCTGCCCTGTCCGCAGGCGTAGGGCTTCTCGCCCGTGTGGAAGTGCTGGTGCTGGGTGAGGTGGGCCCTCTGGTGGAAGGTTTTGCTGCACTCGCCGCACTGATAGGGTCCCTCTCCCGTGTGGATCCTCGGATGCTGGACGCCCGTCGAGCATCGGCGGAAGGATTTCCCACACTCGTGGCACCGGCAGCGTTTCTCTTCCCTAAGGATTTTCTGACAGACGATGAGGTGCGTCACGGTGCGGGAGGTTTTTCTGTATTTTCTACACCGCTGCTTGTTTTTTACGTCGCTGTTTCATGTTGGTATGTTTCTTCTTTTATTCTCTTCCATAAAGACAATTCCTTGCTCTCCCGTGTTGACTCGCTCTCTGAAAACGAATATATAAATATATTAATATAAATAAATGTATATATTCCCACTGCTGGGAATCTATCCTTAGAAAAAGGCTCTAGTACTTAAGGATATATGTACAAGGACATTCATTGTCATACTCTACTCACAGAAAAAGCTGGAAATAAATACCCATTTATTCTTACTCTTATTTTTATCTTTTTTGTAATTAAAAATTGTTTTATTGTGGAAAAATACACAAAACATAAAATTTACCATGTTAACCAATTTTAAGTGTACAATTCAGTGGTATTAAGTACATTGTAATGTTGTGCAACCATCACCACCATATATTATTTTTTTTTAATTTGAAATGCATTTTATATTTTAACTTTTAAATTTTAAAAACTGAAGTATAGTTGATTAATAAATATCCAGTTAAAGTAGCTATTTAAGTTGATCTCTCATGAATGGGATTAGTGTCCTCATAAAAGGGACCCCTTCCACCGCCTGAGGGTACAGTGAGAAGATGGTCATCTGTGAACCAGGAAGTGGGCCCTCACAAGACACCAAATCTGGCAGCACCTTCATTTTGCACTTCCCAGCCTCCAGAACTGTGAATGTAAAGGTTTGTTGTTTAAGCCACCTGGTCTGTGGTATTTCCATTATAGCAGCTCGAGCAGACTAAGATAGACATCAAGAGTTCACGTGGCCCAAACTGCCCATGCAAGCTGGGTACTGTCCACACCACCAGCTCTCAGGTGGGGTGGGCCCAGCAGCAATCTTCCATGAGATGCGAGAGATGCACCCAGGACTGGGCTTGAACAGATCTACACAGTATGGGTGAGCCGCACACACAGGTGGCCAGACCCCTGCACCATCCACCCTGGACGTGTTGATCCTTTGCTGCTCTGGTGTGTGTGCAGTGGTCACCCTGTTTGAAATTCTCCAATCATGGATCCTAATTTGCCAAGGGTATCTAAGAACATCTCTCTCTTTTTTTTTAAATTGAAGTATTGTTGATTTACAATATTGTGTGAGTTTCAGGTATGCAACAAAGTGATTCAGTTATACATATATATGTATATATCTGTATTCTTTTAAAACATTATTTTCCATTACAGGTATTACAAGATATTGAATATAGTTCCCTATGCTATAAAGTAAGGACCTTGTTGTTTATCTATTTTATATATGGTAGTGTGTATCTGTTGAACCCAAACTCCTAATTTATCCCTCATGCCATGCCCCCCCCCCCACCGCTTTCCTCATTGGTTACCATAGTTTGTTTTTTATGTCTGTGAGTGTATTTCTGTTTTGTAAATAAGTTCATTTGTACTACTTTGCAGATTCCACATATGTCATAATATAATATTTGTCTTTGTCTGATTTACTTCACTTAGTATGATAATCTGTAGGTCCATCTATGTTGCTGCAAATGGCATTATTTCATTCTTTTTTATGCCTGAGTAGTATTCCATTGTACATATATACCACATCTTCTTTATCCATTCATCTGTCAGTGGACATTTAGGTTGCTTCCATGTCTTGGCTACTGTAAATAGTGCTGCTGTGAACATAGGGGTACATGTACCTTTTTGAATTATAGTTTTCTCTGGATATATGCCCAGGAGTGGGATTGCTGGATCATATGGTAACTCTGTTTTTAGTTTTTTAAGGAACCTCCATACCGTTCTCCTTAGTGGCTGCATCAATTTACATTCCCACCAACAGTGTAGGAGGGTTCCCTTTTCTCCACACCCTCTCCAGCATTTGTTATTTGTAGACTTTTGATGATGGCCATTCTGACCGGTGTGAGGTGATACCTCATTGTAGTTTTAATTTGCATCACTCTAGTGATTAGCAATGTTGAGCATCTTTTCATGTGCCTGTTCTAAGAACATCTCTTAATTCACCTTGTTAAACAGTAAACTCCATGATGGGTTCTATTCTCTTAGAAAACCCCCATTCTTGGCCAGAATTAGAGATTGAACATGTTTGTTAATGAAATAGCTATTGGGAAAAAAAAAAGAAATAGCTCTTGGATGGATATATTTATTCAATTAATTGGAGGACAGAGTAAGAACTTTCTGGAAGATAAAGAGAACAGAAACTTTGAGGAATGTTTTTGAGAAAACAGCCTTATGAAATGAATGAAGGATGAGGTGGTGAAAACAATCCAGAGAGTAAAGATGGAGAGCTGATCATAAACGGGTGTGTGGGGGGAGGGTCGGCAGGACACAATCACATTTGGAGGCTGGAGGTAATTATTTTAAAAGATATGAAAAAAAAAAGATATGAGAGTAGGTTGACCACTGCGGATGAAAGTTGGATCTACTGGGGAGCTCAAACCAAAGACCCTCTGAAGGGAGATGTCCAAACACCTTAAAACTGCAGTCACCTCAGGGAGCAGCTGGCTTTTTGCATGTACATCCTTCCCTCTGCTTGGTTCCCTACTCTCCTGCCTGTGGAGATCTTGCCTCCTCGGCCCTCATCACCCAGGGCTGGCTGTGTGCCTTGCTCCAAGAGGAAAGCTACTTCGGGCTCAGAAATGGAAATGCCTTTGGATAGAGAAAGAAATGGCAGTTGGCCATGCCATCATTATCCAAGAATTCAGCCACTACCACAGGAATCAGGATAAAAGTCCTTGTAAGAATGGCCAGGGACTTCCCTGGCAGTCCAGTGGTTAGGGCTCCGCGCTTCCACTGCAGAAGGCGTGGATTCGATTCCTGGTGGGGGAACTAAGATCCTACAAGCTGTGCAGCGCAGCCCCAAAAAACCCTAGAAAACAAAAAACCAAACAAAACAAACAACAAAGAATGGCTAAAGTTTAAAGGTTTCTGAAGGATGGGAAAGAGGAAGTTGTCCATTTCTAACTGCACTCTTCATGGAACATGGAACAAAAAAATGAAGTAAAGGCCACTATAGTCCCCCAGAGATTTCCAACAGAAGGAGGAAGATACAGCAGAAAACAGATGCCGAATTAAGGGCTGGACGCACTTACTCAGCCAGACCAGGTTCTGGTAAGTCTCTGACATCACAGCTGTGTACAGTTCTCTCTTTAGCGGGGTTCAGGAATCCCCACTCTTCTTGGGAGAAGTCTACGGCTACATCTCGGAATGTCACTGATCGCTAAAATGGCAAACACTTTCTTACTCACAAGGCCTGAGGGAGAAGGGCAAAGTTCTTGGCTGAAAAAAAGGAGGTACTACATAGGCACTGTGGTGTGTACTGTAGGATCCAGGTTTGTTTTTTGTTTTTTTGTGTTTTGCCAAATACATGTACATACGTGTAGACAGTGAAAACCAACTCTTTGGGTAAAAGAAGAATTATCCTATATTATCAACCAAATTGTTAAAACTGGCTGCGGGCCCTGTTGGAGGAAAGCATTTCAGGAACTTGTTTGGAAAACAAGGATTTTTGAGGGAAGCACGAACCATTCTGCCTCTAGACTGCGTTTCCAGCCTGCAGTTCTAATCGACAGATCCTGGCCCCGAGTTGCAATATCCAGCTGGATTTCCAGCCTCCAGCCAGCCCTGCTCAATTCAGTCTGGCCCCCACACGCTAAGTGGTAGAAGCCAATTCCTTAGTCTATGTTGGTGCTACTGTTTCTCCTGAAAAACAGGGATCTTGTACAATTCAGTGGTTTTTGTGGACTGACAAAGACTCCTTAGTTTGTCTGAAGTCTGAAGACAAGGGGAGACTGTCAGCAACCCAGGACCTCAGTTCAATCCTGAATGGATTCCAACACACAGCTTTACATATGTCTTCCTGTCTGTATAGTGTTTACTTGGGCCGTTAAATGTGTAAATGTATATAGACAGAATTTTACCACCTTCTGGATTCTCTAATTGTTTAATATGTTCTATAATGTCTAACACATCACATCTTTAAAAGCCATCTGTCCATTTATCTTTACATTTCAAAAAAAATCTGAATATAAGGTCAGCATATACTTATGCTCAGTATTTAATGGTGAAATTTAAATGTAAGTACAATGAAATGTGAAAACTGTATACCCCCCCAAAAAAACTGGATTAAAAAAAAACTGGATTATGGATTTCTCTTTTTGTAAGTGCATTTCATAATTTACTAGAATACTGGAAAACATATTTGTTTAAATTTGTGTGCATGTGAAACAGAAGCTGTTCTACAACTAGTAAGGAAAAAAGAAAAATCTCACTTCTTTTAAAATTTGTCCTTGGACGTGGGATTAAAGCTCGGGGCACTTGATAATCTGAAGTATTCATGAGGATCTCCGTTTTACTAGATGACTTTATTCTTTAGGGTTAGAGTTAACCTTTATTCTCTAGGGTCTCATTGCAGAAAAAAAATCATAACTGACGTGTGATATGCCTTCCAGAAGTCCACTGGTCATGCTCCCCTTCATGGGGCTTCTCTTTTTGAAGAACCTGTGAATGCAGTGCTGAGAAGGAACTATATATATATATTTTTTAAAAAGCCTCAAATCGGTGTCATTGCCTTGAATCTACCCACCCTGTAAAACATCAAAACAGAGCAGTGCCCAATCACACCTTTTTATGAGCACTATTGGTTCTCCAAGTTGTGAGGGATCCTACTGCGATGTCTCCACATCTGTTCCTCAAAATAGTCATTGATAATAATGACGATCATAACAACAATTACTGTTCTGAGTGCTTTACATGTATTACCTTCATGCTCCATCAGGGCTGAGGCAGCCCTTCCTCTCTGTCCAATATCTCTCCCTGAAAGGGCAGAATCCTGAGATGCAGAGTTGCGGAAGGAGAAAGGTGTGATAAGAGAGACTGGGTCTACTTTGCAGCTCCTGGCATCACTAGTTTAGAAATTCCTCCCTCCACAATATTTAAATAATGTTCAAAAGACTTCAGCATAGCTAATAAGCATGGGAAGAGGTGCTTGACATGATTTCTCATCAGCAAAATGGGATTTAATAGGACAATGAAAACAAAAGAAGAATCCAGTCAAGTAGCAAGATGAAAAATTAATACAGAGAAATAAACACCTGATGTAAACACAAATAATTAAGAGAGGACATAATGGTAGGGGAAAAAAACCCATTTCCAGTGACAACAAAGAAGATACAATACTTAGGAATAAATTTAACAAAAAATGTGCAAAGCCTATATGACATAATCTTCCAAAAACTCTTGAAAGACGCAAAGTAGACTTAAACAAACACAAAGATACCCCTTTTTCTCAGATAGGAAGACCAAGCCATCACAGTGATGTCAACTTCCTAAGATGATGTGAACACTGTATTTGGTCTGTATACCCTCAGCTAAAGACAAAAAGAAGGCTCCCCATATTCCCCAAATAAGGATAGGTGTGTGTTAGCAATTCTGATGCTCTGTGCATTCTAGGACTAAGCAAGTAAGTAAATATATTGTGGTCAGTGGAAGACATGTTTCCTCCTATCACAGAACAGAGTTTGAATACAGAAAAGTGGAAATCTAGAATGAACTTTGCAGTGGTGTACTGGAATTGAAGATATTTGTGATTGCACTTTTTTTAATATAGATCTTTATTGGAGTATAATTACTTCACAATACTGTGTTTCTGTTGCACAACAAAGTGAATCAGCCATATGCATACACATTTCCCCATATCCCCTCCCTCTTGAGCCTCCCTCCCATCCTCCTTTTCCTACCCCTCTATGTGGTCACAAAGCACTGAGCCGATCTCCCTGTGCTATGCTGTTGCTTCCCACCAGCCAACTATTTTACATGTGGTAGTGTATGTATGTCAATGCTACTCTCACTTAGCTCCAGCTTCACCCTCTCATCCCATGTCCTCAAGTCCTTTTTCTATATCTATCTCTTTATTCCTGCCCTGCAACTAGATTCATCAGTACCTTTTTTTTTTTAGATTCCACATATATGTGTTAGCATACGGTATTTGTTTTTCTCTGACTTACTTCACTCTGTATGACAGACTCTAGGTCCATCCACCTCACTACAAATAACTCAATTTCGTTTCATTTTATGGCTGAGTAATATTCCACTGTATATATGTGCCACATCTTCTTTATCCATTCATCTGTCAATGGACATTTAGGTTGGTTCCATGTCTTGGCTATTGTAAATAGTGCTGCAGTGAATGTTGTGGTACATGTGTCTATTTGAATTATGGTTTTCTCAGGGTATATGCCCAGTAGTGGGATTGCTGGGTCATATGGTAGTTCTATTTTTAGTTTTTTAAGGAACCGCCATACTGTTTTCCATAGTAGCTGTATCAATTTACATTCCCACCAACAGTGCAGGGGGGTTCCCTTTTCACCACACCCTTTCCAGCATTTATTGTTTCTACATTTTTTGATAATGGCCATTCTGACCGGCGTGAGATGATACCTCATTGTAGTTTTGATTTGCATCTCTCTAATAATTAGTGATGTTGAGTATCTTTTCATGTGCCTCTTGGCCATCTGTATGTCTTCCTTGGTGAAATGTCTATTTAGGTCTTCCGCCCATTTTTTAACTGGATTGTTCGGGTTTTTTTGATACTGAGCTCCATTAGCTGTTTGTATATTTTGGAGATTAATCCTTTGTTTCATTTACAAATATTTTCTCCCATTCTGAGGGTTGTCTTTTTGTCTTGTTTATGGTTTCTTTTGCTGTGCAAAAGCTTTTAAGTTTAATCAAATCCCATTTGTTTATTTTTGTTTTTATTTCCGTTACTCTAGGAGGTGGGTCTGAAAAGATCTTGCTGTGGTTTATGTCAAAGAGTGTTTTTCCTACGTTTTCCTCTAAGAGTTCTATAGTGTCTGGACTTACATTTAAGTCTTTAATCCATTTGGAGTTTATTTTTGCGTATGGTGTTAGGTAGTAATTTCGTTCTTTTACATGTAGCTCTACAGTTTTCCCAGCACTTATTGAAGAGGCTGTCTTTTCTCCATTGTATATTCTTGCCTCCTTTGTCATAAATTAAGTGCCCACATGTGCGTGGGTTTATCTCTGGGCTTTCTATCCTGTGCCATTGATCTATATTTGTTTTTGTGCCAGTACCATACTGTCTTGATTACTGTAGCTTTGTGGTATAGTTTGAAGTTGGGGAACCTGATTCCTCCAGCTCCGTTTTTCTTTCTCTAGATTGCTTTGGCTATTCAGGGTCTTTTGTGTTTCCATACGAATTGTAAAATTTTTTGTTCTAATTCTGTGAAGAATGCCATTGGTAGTTTGATGGGGATTGCAATGAATCTGTAGATTGCTTTGGGTAGTATAGTCATTTTCACAATATTGATTCTTCCAATCCAAGAACATGGTATATTTCTCCATCTGTTTATGTCATTCTTTATTTCTTTCATCAGTGTTTTATACTATTCTGAGTACAAATCTTTCACCTCCTTATGCAGGTTTATTCCTAGGTATTTTATTCTTTTTGTTGCAATGGTAAATGGGAGTGTTTCCTTAATTTCTCTTTCTGATTTTTCGTTGTTGGGGTATAGAAATACCAGAGATTCTGTGCATTAATTTTGTATCCTGCAGCCTTACCAAATTCATTGATTAGTTCTAGCAGTTTTCTGGTGGCATCTTTAGGATTTTCTATGTATAGAAAATTTTCTATGTATAGTATCATGTCATCTACAAACAGTGGCAGTTTTACTTCTTCTTTTCCAATTTGTATTCCTTTTCTTTTTCTTCTCTGATTGCTTTGGCTAGGACTTCTAAAACTATGTTGAATAAGAGTGGCGAGAGTGGACATCCTTGTCTTGTTCCTGATCTTAGTGGAAATTCATTCAGTTTTTCACCATTGAGTATGATGCTTGCTGTGGGTTTGTCCTATATGGCCTTTATTATGTTGAGGTAGGTTCCCTCTATGCCCATTTTCTGGAGAGTTTTTATCATAAATAGGTGTTGAATTTTGTCAAAAGGTTTTTCTGCATCTATTGAGATGATCATATGGTTTTTATTCCTTAATTTGTTAATGTGGTGTATCACACTGATTGATTTGCATATATTGAAGAATCCTTGCATCCCTGGGTTGAATCCCACTTGATCATGGTGTATGATCCTTTTAATATGTTTTTGGATTCTGTTTGCTAGTATTTTCTTCAGGATTTTTGCATCTATGTTCATCAGTGATATTGGTCTATAATTTTCTTTTTTTGTGATATCCTTTCCCAGTTTTGGGATCAGGGTGATGGTGGCTTTGTAGAATGAATTTGGGAGTGTTCCTCCCTCTGCAATTTTTTGGAAGAGTTTGAGAAGGATCTGTGTTAGCTCTTCTCTAAATGTTTGAGAAGTCCATCTCATCCTGGAATTTTGTTTGTTGGAAGATTTTTAATTACAGTTTCAATTTCATTACTTGTGATAGGTCTGTTTATATTTTCTAATTCTTCCTGGTTCAGTCTTGGAAAATTGTACCTTTCCAAGAATTTGTCCATTTCTTCGTGGTTGTCCATTTTATTGGCATATAGTTGTTTGTAGTTGTCTCTTGTAATCCTTTGTATTTCTGCAGTGTCAGTTGTGATTTCTCCTTTTTCATTTCTAATTTTATTGATTTGCGTCCTCTCCCTTTTTTTCTTGGTGAGTCTGGCTAAGGGTTTATCAGTTTTATCTTCTCAAAGAACCAGCTTTTAGTTTTACTGATTTTTCTATTGTTTTCTTCATTTCTATTTCATTTATTTCTGCTCTGATCTTTATGATTTCTTTCCTTCTACTGACTTTGGGTTTTCTTTGTTCTTCTTTCTCTAGTTGTTTTAAGTGTAGGGTTAGATTGTTTATTTGAGATTTTTCTTGTTTCTTTAGGTGAGATTGTATTGCTATAAACTTCCCTCTTAGAACTGCTTTTGCTGAATCCCATAGGTTTTGGATCGTTGTGTTTTCATTGTCATTTGTTTCTATGTATTTTTTTATTTCTTCTTTGATTTCTTCAGTGATCTCTTGGTTATTTAGTAGCACACTGTTTAGCCTCCAGGCATTTGTGTTTTTTACAGTCTTTTTTCCTATAATTGAATTCCAATCTCATAGCATTGTGGTCAGAAAAGATGCTTGATACCATTTCAATTTTCTTAAATTTTCCGAGGTTTGATTTGTGACCCAAGATGTGAGCTATCCTGGAGAATGTTCCCATGAGTACTTGAGAAGAAAGTGTATTCTGCCACTTCTGGGTGGAATGTTCTATAAATATCAATTAGATCTATCTGGTCTATTGTGTCATTTAAAGCTTGTGTTTCCTTATTTATTTTCTGTTTGGATAATCTGTCCATGGGTATAAGTGGGGTGTTAAAATCCCTTACTATTATTGTGTTACTGTCGATTTTTCCTTTCATGGCTGTTAGCATTTGCCTTATGTATTGAGGTGCTCCTATGTTGGGTGCATAAACATTTTAATTGTTATATCTTCTTCTTGGATTGATCCTTTGATCATTATGGAGTGTCCCTCCTTATCTTTTGTAACAGTCTTTATTTTAAAGTCTATTTTATCTGATACAAGTATTGCTACTCCAGCTTTCTTTTGATTCCCATTTGCATGGAATATCTTTTTCCATCCCTTCACTTTCAGTCTGTATGTGTCCCTAGGTCTGAAATGGGTCTCTTGCAGACAGCATATATATGGGTCTTGTTTTTGTATCCACTCAGCCAGTCTGTGTCTTTTGGTGCGGGCATTTAATCCATTTATATTCAAGGTTATTATCGATATGTATGCTCCTATTACCATTTTCTTAATTGTTTTGGGTTTGTTTTTGTGGGTCTTTTTCTTCTCTTGTGTTTCCCACTTAGAAAAGTTTCTTTAGCATTTGCTGTAAAGCTGGTTTGGTGGTGCTGAATTCTCTTAGCTTTTGCTTGTCTGAAAAGCTTTTGACTTATCCATCTAACCTGAATGAGATCCTTGCTGGGTAGAGTAATCTTGGTTGTAGGTTTTTCCCTTTCATCACTTTAAGTATATCCTGCCACTCCCTTCTGGCCTGCAGAGTTTCCACTGAAAAATCAGCTGATAACCTTATGAGGATTCCTTTGTATGTTATTTTTTGTTTTTCCCTTGCTGCTTTTAATATTTTTTCTTTGAACTTAATTTTTGTTAGTCTGATTAATATGTGTCTTGGTGTGTTTTTCCTAGGGTTTATCCTGTATGGGACTCTCTGTGCTTCCTGGCCTTGGGTGACTATTTCCTTTCCCGTGTTAGGGATGTTTTCAACTATAATCTCTTCAAATATTTTCTCAGACCCTTTCTTTTTCTCTTCTTCTTCTGGGGCCCCTATAATTCAAATGTTGGTGCGTTTATTGTTGTCCCAGAGGTCTCTGAGATTGTTTTCAATTCTTTTCATTCTTTTCTCTTTATTCTGCTCCTCGGCAGTTATTTCCGCCATTTTGTCTTCCAGCTCACGTATTTGTTCTTCTGCCTCAGTTATCCTGTTATTGATTCCTTCTAGTGTATTTTTCATTTCAGTTATTACATTGTTCATCTGTGTTTGTTCTTTAGTTCTTCTTGGTCTTTGTTAAACATTTCTTGTATTTTCTCAATCCGCGCCTCCATTCTATTTCTGAGATTCTGGATCATCTTTACTATCATTACTCTGAATTCTTTTTCAGGTAGATTACCTATTTCCTCTTCATTTATTTGGTCTTGTAGGTTTTTACCTTGCTCCTTCATCTATGACATATTTTTTTGCCATCTCTTTTTTTTTTTTTTTTTTTTATGAGTGGGATTGTGTTCCTGTCTTACTGGTTGTTTGGCCTGAGGTTTCCAACTCTGGGGTTTGTAGGCTATTGGGTGAAGCTGGGTCTTGGTGCTGAGATGAGGAACTCCATGAGACCTCACTCCGATGAATATTCCCTGTGGTCTGAGGTTCTCTGTTAGTCCAGTGGTTTGGACTCAGAGTTCCCACTGCAGGAGCTTTGGCCCGACCCCAGGCTCGTGAACCAAGATCCCGCAAGCTGCCAGGACTGGCAAACAAACAAACAAAAAACAACAATAACAGTAAAAAATAAAATTAGACTAGGAAACTAACAGATATGTTAGGAAGAATATAAAAATAAAAACATAGATGAACCAACAATCGGAAGGTACAACAGTACCACAATAGTAAAAAAGAGGAGGAGGGAAAAAAAAAGTGGGGGGGGGAGGCTTTGGCTATGGAGGGTGGGGCCTAAGCAAGGGTGGGGTTTGGGCAGTGGGTGGGGCCAATGCTCAGGACCCACAGGGCTGGAAAAGGCCCTGGGGGCTGTGGGGAGTGCGGCTTAGGCTCAAGAAACAGAAGGGGCCCAGGCGTGCCCCCCACCCCTGGTCTCAGAAGGCAGGGGACCTCACCTGGGAGCCCAGCAGGCTTCCTGGGCTCGGTGGGCGGGGCAAACGCCCTCCTCTCGTCTCCTGCTCCTCCGGTCTGGGAGGGCCCCTCCTGCCTGCCTCTCCTGATCTCCCGGCCTCCCTCCTATGCCCCCAGGACCCACACGGGCTGGATGGGGCTTTGAAGGGGGGGTATCGGCCTGGGAGCTCAGCAGGCTCCCTGGCCTGAGTGGACCAGGTGGTCACCCTCCGCTCCCCTCCCGTTCTTCCTGGAGAGTCCCTCCCCTGCCTCTCCTGATCTCCCCGGCCTCAGGGGCGCCGATCCCGTCTGGCCTCCACTTCTCCTCCCCCCTCAGTCCCCCTACGTCCTACTGGTTCACTTTGGGGTTCCTCCCGTCTCCTTGGGCGTCAGAGTCCCTTACCAGCGGCCAGCAGGCGCCCTAGTTGTGGGGAGACACTAACTCCACGTCTTTCCACACCGCCATCTTGACTCCGCCTCTTTGCACTGGTTTTAATATATGTAATCAAGATATAAAAACACAGCTGTATGTGAGTATGAATATATACATTAGGATAGGATAGTCTATCTGTCCCCTAATAAGGCCTAGAAACAATAACACTGAAGCAGTATTGAGCACACCCAGCTGCCACATCTTGGTTTCTAAGTACCATTCTGTAAAACGAAACAAACCCAGGACTCCATGGAGAAATAGAGACTCTAGGGCTGGGTCAGGGAAAGTACAATATATACCTGGACATCTTGTGATAGAAAGTAAGGAAGTGCTCATAAAATAACAGGGCATGTCAAAACCACACAGGAGCCAAGTTGACAATGCTCCCAATGGCTAAACCAGGGACAACTTGGGCAAAACAAATAATTATAGTATTGGCTTATAACCCACAGAATAAAATAATTAGCCATGAGCCCGTTCTGATATAAACAACTGAGTAGATAAGTGGAGAAGAGACCGCTTTTCTTTACAGCGCACCAATTAATAAACATATAAGGAGTAAGAGAAAGAAAAATTCAATATTAGGTAAGCATAACAGTAATCACTGTTGCAGGTGAGAATGGATGATGAAATTAATGGGCAAAAATATGTTGAGAAACAGGATATTTGCTGCAGTCTCAGAGTACCTCCTCTCAGGATACTTACTAATTACAAGGACTAAAATAATTTTACAATGGAGAAACTTGTCAGACATCACCTCAACCGTGTTATCAAAGTAATAGCCCCCAGCTGACATGGTGTAGTCTGTGATAAGATGCACTTAGGAGGGCACATCACTTCTGTGGTCTTCATTTCCAAACTGAAAACTTCAATATAATCATGAAAAAACATCAACCATACCCAAGTTGAAGGTCGTTCTATAAAATAAGTGACCTAGGATCCTCAAAAAGTTTCAAGGTCTTGAAACACAAAGAATAACTAAGGCATTGTCATAAAATTGGGGGAAACTAAGAAAACCTGACAATGTAATAAATGCAATGTGGATTGGATCCTGAAACAAAAAAAACTACATGAGTGGGAAAGCTGGTCAAATTAGAAAAAGGCCAGTTGACGAGTTAATAGTATCTTGATTTTTTTAAATTAAAGTATACTTGATTTACAATATCGTGTCAGTTTTGTAATAGCAGTGGGTCAGGCAAAAGCTATAGCAGCCCCGCTCAGCCATTGGTCAGTGCAGCAGTGGGCCCCTCCCCCAAGCAAGCGACTGTTAGCAACTGTCAACCACTGACCTGTTAGTGGTCCTGCTCAGCCATTGGTTGGTGCCACAGTGGGCCCTTCCCCCCCCCTTCTGTATAAAAGAAGCCTGAATTCGGACTGAGGGAAGATGGGTTTTTTTTGAGGCGCTAGTCTGCTATCTTCTCAGTCTGCTAGCTTTCCGATTAAAATCATTCCCTGTTCTAACAACTCCTCTCCCGATTTATTGGCCTGTCGGGCAGTGAGCAGAACGAAGTTGGGCTCAGTAACACTTTCAGGTATACAGCACAGTGATTCAGTTTTATTTATATATACATTTTCAAATTCTTTTCCCTTATAGGTTATTACAAAATATAACTCTTGCTTGACTGCTTTTCCTTTGTTTCTGCATTCCCTCCGTTCTCTAATAAGTAACTGTGCCTGCTCCTTGGGATTCTGGGAAGGCCTAGGAAACTAAAGCCTTTATTTCTACAAACAAGAAATGGGGTACAGGGAGGGGCTTTTGTACCAGGTAAGGCCCCACAGGGTCCTGCTGGATTTCAACCTCAGCCAGTGTCTCTGCATCAGGCAAACAAACCTGGTTTGGTAACACCATTTTATACATGAGCAAACCGAAACTCTGAAAAATTAAACGATTAGCAAAAAGTCACACAGCCTTTCTAGAGCTCAGAAAAGTCAACAAAACACTCCCAGAGTTGCGTGAGGCAAATCCCATAACCGCAGGGAGAAACAACTTTGCAGAAGAAGTCCACCAGACATATCCATGATGACACACCGACCCACGTGTCTCCAGCGATCACCCCCACCCGGCACTCTCAGAAGGCCCCTCCCCCTCCACCGCCCAGGAAGCCTTACCAGGTAACGCAAAACGCTTCCGCCGTTCCAGAAATCCCCACCAACTACTCTATGCGCCTGCGCAGCCTTCCCTCATCCGGCCCCCGCGGGCACAAAGCCACGCCCCCAGGGACGACGGCGCGCATGCATGTCTGTCACTCGCGGATGCCTTCACTCTTCCAGAGACCTAGTGCGCTGAGGCCCAGAAATTCCGCCCCCTAGGGGGCCAGGATCCCACTGCATTCTTGTCTCCTGGAGCACGGAGGTGAGACTGCGCATGCGCACACGGAGGCTTCGCCCACTCCCAGGAGCCACCGCGGCGCGCGGGCGGCGTCGGGAGACGGGCACCTCCGGTCGCGCAGGCATGTGGGGCGCTTCGGGTGCGTTCGTGGAAACTCCTTCGTTCCTGGAAGCTCCTCCATTCTTGGACTGTTTTCCTCTTGCTACACAGGCCAGCGGGGCAGTCTCAGGGTAGGGTCGCATGGGGCGGGGCGGCCGCGGCTCGGAACCGCTCCGGGGAGGGGTGGCCCGGGAGCTGGGCGCCGGGCGGACCGGGCGTCCGGGTCTGTGGGTTGGGAGGCCGCCCGAGTGGGAGAGTCGAAAGTAGTGCGTGCGGGCGTTATCAGTATGTTGGTGTTTATGAAAAAAACTGTGTGTGTGTGTGTGTGTGTGTGTGTGTGTGTGTGTGTATGTGTATGCATGCGTACGGAGAGTATTGTTAAAGTCATTATCGTTATTTGTATTAACTTTTATTAATTCCATCCCCAAGTAGGCGACTGAGGCATTATTGAAAAAGGCTCGTTACATACTTGGGAACCCGTACTGCTCACTAAACAAAGTTGTATTTTGACAGTGAGATCTTTCTTGGAGTTCAAAAATGGGTAGAAGTAGGTTCGAGATTCTGGTCTCTTTAAGTTTACTTTCTCCTCAGCTCAGCATTCCCAGTCTTGCGGGAGAGGGAAGGAAATGTCACGTCCTGGGACCCGCAGGAGTTCTTGGTTCTTAGGCCTGACCACCAAGTGAGGATCCTTGGCTTCCTGCAGGAAAGAATAAACAGTGAGCCAAAGAAAAGGGAACGTGAGATTATTCAGAGATTTACACACTGGGAAGGCAGAATGCTTACCATCTGGGAAAGTGAGAGCGGGCCCCAGGGCATGGGGTTGTTGTTTTTTATGGACTGAATAATTTTACATGCTGATGAGTGGGAGGAATAGTCTTGTTATTTTGGGGAAAAGTGGGGATTTCCCAGGAATTGGGCCACTGCCCACTGTTTGGCCTTTTATAGTTTGCCTTGGAACTGTCATGGCATTAGGGGGAGTGATTTTTCAGTAGTATAACGAAGGTATAATGGGCTAGTGGTTAATGACAGGACTGTTGTGGAACCACCTTGGTTTCAGCCGGTTCCAGCTGGTTTTTATCTGTCCTAGCAGCTGCACCACTTCTTCATTTATCTAGCGGCTGTGTCCTGCCCCTTTCCCTGCTGTCTCACCAGGACTCTGTGCTTCCTCTGAGAGAGACCCACCAACGTGGACATTAGAAGTAAGGTTTTGTTTTATCTCAGTTAACTGCAACATCATGTTTCTTAAGTTCTGGAAACATCTAGCCTCTCCTGTTATAAAACAAAATTCAACCTAGTAAGTTTTTTTAAACATCTTTATCGGAGTATAATTGCTTTACAATGGTGTGTTAGTTTCTGCTTTATAACAAAGTGAATCAGTTATACATATACATATATCCCCATATCTTTTCCTTCTTGTGTCTCCCTCCCTCCCACCCGACCTAGTAAATTTTAATTGGCTTTATTCAACAATTCATGAATCGGGCTGCATCCCATCAAACAACTAGAAGGGCACGCTAGGGAGTGGTATAAAATGGAATGATTTTAGAGAAAGGAGGGTGGGGCAAGGAAGTCGTTAGCCAAGAAAGAGAGAGAGAGAGAAACAAAGAAGAAAGAAGGATTGATTGATTGATTGATTGATTGTTTGGGGCCAAGATCTTTTGGTGGGGAAGGAAATGCAAATGTTTTACCATGCAGATTGCCTTTTCTGTCGGGGAGGAACCTGTGTGACATTACCTCATTGTTGATGACCAGAAAATTCCAAACTGGTTGATTAAGATTACGTTTTTGCGGGGACTTCCCTGGCAGTCCGCTGGTTAAGAATCCGCCTTCCAATGCACGGGATGTGGGTTCAGTTCCTGGTCAGGGAACTAAGATTCCACATGCTGCGGGGCAGTTAAGCCCGAGCGCCCGCATGCTGCAATGAAAGATCCCATGTGCCCCAACTAAGACCCGATGCAGCCAAAAAAGAAAAAGAAAGATTACGTTTTTGGGGGAAAGACTGAAACTAATTAAGTTAGGTATTAGGTCTAGGTTAGGTATTTTGGGCTTTAGCACAAGTGATGCCATTTTGGGCCTGTGGTGTTTCTTTTTAACGGGCCTCGTGAAACTTGCTTGGGCTATAGAGGCTGACACAGGGGCAAGGTCCAGGCCCTTTCATTCCATCAGGAGATGAGACTCTAGGTGTCCTCTTTCTCAGTGTCCCTTTCCTGTACTTTAAATGTTCATTTTTCATTCAGTGAATTAGTCTGAATGTCTACTGTGACCAGTCTTCTTCTAAGCACCTTTGGGGTCAAAAATATGTTTCCTGGAGACTCTTCATCTTCTTGAAGTAGAAGTGAATTCTCAGTCGTCTTTGACCTTCTTCTCAGCCTTGGGATTGAGAGGAAGTAAGGTAGAAAATACTTTTGGTTGCTTCAGTCCTGGTAATGGCATAGCCTGCCTTTGGAAAATTTAGGGAATAGGAATGTGATTGGTGTCTTGAGCACGGAGGTCCACTTTTTCAGGATGAGGACATTTACTACGGCACTATAAAAGATGAAGTGTGGGATCGTGGGATCCTGTTTGAGGTTGATAGCTTAAGCAGGAGACAGGCTTCATCTTGTGGAAATACCTCACCAGCTTTGTGTAAATGAGGAGCAAGACAATAAGCCCCAAAGAAGATTGGTGAGCTAGCTCTGTTTCCTGGTGGAGGGCTCTGTGCAAGGTGGTTTCATGTGCTCTGAATTTCTATGTGGTACAAGCAGGTTTGATTCTTTCCCCTCTGAATGTTGATAGCAAGCCATTTTTATTTTGTAAAACAGATTTTTTTCTTTTCAAAGAGGAAACTCCTATTTCCTTTCTTTTAGGAAAAGAAGCAGTATTTTCTCTACATATGCTATTGAGTCATATTATTCATGAAGTTACTAAATTGTATTTAAAGAGAAAACTATAAAACTATTTCAACAGTCTTTTATATATATGTAAATATATATGTATATACATACATATACACACATACCATACAGAAAAAAATTTTTTTTACCATTTTATTCTTGTTTCTTTCTGCATTTTATTTTAACCACGTGAAATATTTATGCCTAAGGCTTTTTTAACCAATACACCTTATCCCTTTCATTCCATGCTATTCTTACTCTCTTGATATTTTTGTATGTTATTGTTGTAATCGAAATACAACTTACAAATAATAAAACACAGGTATTAACTGCAGTTTCACTATTGAGTATAGCCCTGTAACCACCACTAAAATCAAGACAGATTTCCATCACTTCTGAAAGTTCCTTCATGCCTGTTTTCCTACCCTCACTCTCAGAGGAAATCGCTTTCTTGTTTTTATGGCAATAGATTTGTTTGCCCCCCCCGCCCTTTTTTTTCTTTCTTTTAACTTCATATAAATGGAACCAAGCAGTGTGTATGTTTGGTGTGTCTGGCTTCATTCATTCAGCGTATGTTTTTTGAGATACCTTGATGATGTCTATTAGTTTAGTTTTTACTGAGTAGTATTCTGTTGTGTTAATATACTACAATCTGTTTATGTGTATTCCTGTTGATAAACATTTGGAATGTTTCTGGATTTGGGGGCTATTATGAATAAAACTATGAATATTCTTATACATGCCTTTTGTGATACTTCAGAAGATGTAGTAGTTATGGAAAAAATACTGGGATCTGAAGAGTATCAAGAAAAGTTGTTCATTAAAATAGTATAGTTTGTCTAATCGATGGTGATAGGACTCAGGATAGTGAGAGGTGCTAGTGTCTAGAAGGGGGATACAAGGAAACTTGGAGGTACTGGTACTGCTCTATTTCTTGATCAGGGTTCTCCTTACGTGGGTGTATTGTGAAAACTCACATACACTTAATGTTTTGTGACCCTTTGGTGTACATTTACATTAAACAAAAATCTCTAAAAATAGGGCACTCACTCACTCACTCATAATGAAGATTTCTTAAACCCCACATTTAAATGAGAAAAGAAAAACTGTTTATTTTTTTCTACGGGATAATAAGTGCATCCATAGCACACTTTTAATTGTCATTTTTTAAAAAAGTGTTGTGTGGTTATTGTTGAGGGTTAGGAAATAAGTGTCATCTGTAATTATACAACTCAGAACCACTTTTCATATTTCATAAAAAATGAAAATATTTGATGTTTTTATATTCACAGTTCTCTTTTACATTGTCTCTTTGTATGTGTAAGTTTGTGAACTGCTGTTCTTTACATAGATGCATAGGTTTTTGATGACAAAGTTGTTTAACAATAATTTAATGGTTGCAAACTCAAAATTTACTAAAAACCATGGATTTATATACTTTAAAATGAGTTTTCTGGTTTTCACAGTATACCCCAGTGAAGCTATTAAAAATAAATAACATTTGGTAAAAGGTAAAAGTGTTAATGTATTTCTGCTACCATGGGGGTACCTTGGTGTTCATCAAGTTAACACAACAGAAGAAAGCAGTTTATGTGTTGCAGCTAAACTTTGCTTATCACTGCGGTGCAGAGATCATTCCATGTTCAACAATAACTTTCAGTGGCCTTATGTACTGTTGGTACAAACATGGTGCAGACAAGGTGTATGTGGAAAGGACAGACAGACACAGCACAGGGAAATCATAGTGGTTGAAATCACCGTGAATCATAGTTGTGTTAGGATTCAGTGAAGTCTCGGGTTATTGGAAAGGGAAACTAGCCATGAGCTAGGCAACCTCAGTCCATCCCCTTACTCATTTCCCATAAGTAGCTAAGATGAAACCTGACTAATTGCACCTGTTGCAGGCCCTGATGGAGGCGGGCAGGGTGAAGTAATAACACATCTGCTGAAGATTTCAGAGGCAGGTTGTTTCTAACTTTTATTGCTACATAACAAACGACCTAAAAGGCAGTAGCTAGAACAAGAACCATTTTGTTATTTCCCATGATTCTGTGGATGAGGAATTTGAACTCGGTAGGATGGGAATGATTTGTTTCTGTTCCCAGTAATGCCTGCTGGGGCTGGAACACCTAAGATGGCCTCTTCATTCACATGTGTTATACTTAACCCCAGAATAGCTGGGATCCTTTGTCTCAGGCTCTATTTTTGCTGCCAGCTGGGTTCCTTGGCTTTATTCCATGTGGTCTCAGAACCTGTCCCTCTTCCCTTGGCCTTTTCAGATGGCCTTTCCAGTGTGATGACTGGACTTCTTGCCCTGGGCTTCCACGAGGGCAAAACAGAAGATGCCAAGTCTTCTTACACTTTTGGCCTGGAGCTGGCACAGTGTCACTTCTGTCATATTCTGTTGATTAAAGCCTCCAACCCAGATTCAAGGAAGAGGGACTGTATTTCATTTTCGTAAAAAAGTCTATTATCCTGATATTCATCCTGAAGGTCCACTAAAAGGAATCTACTTTAGGTTAAAGTAGAGTTGATCATGAGTGACTTCCAGCAAAGTCAGGGTGTGCTCATGTGATGCATATGTAGGATTCTAGAAACAACTGTGATAAGCATTGGATTCTTTTTATTCATCCTGTTTATCTTGAACTTTTTCCTTATCATTAAGTATTTTGCTACACCAAATTTTTAAGAAACAGGTAGTATTTCACAGTATTGCTTTAGCTAAGCTGCTGTTGAGACACAGAGTCCTGAATTAGTTCCTTTACATGCCTCCCAGCTTCCAATCCATTACCTGGGCTCTTTTAAGAAATTGTCATTTCAGGGATCAGAGACATTCAAAGATGTGGCCATTGGCTTCTCCAAGGAAGAATGGGGATTCCTGAATCCCGCACTGAGAGCTTTGTGCATAACTCTGGTGCTGGAGAATTATCAGAATTTGGTCTGGCTGGGAAGTACATCCAGCCCTTAATTCAGCATGTGATCGTGGGTGCGTCTTCTGTTTCTATTGAGAATCTTTGGTGAGGCTCTGAATTTCCATGAATTGTGCAAATTGGAATGAGCAGCTTCCTTTATCCCATCTGCCAAATATTCTTCTAAACTTTTTTTGTTGTTTTATCAGGCCTCTGTTCTGATTACAGTGTGGCCATGTCAAAATACTTGAGCAACCACAACATGGCCACTTCTTTATGCTTATTTTCACAGGCCTTTCTATTTCTAAGTCTGATATAATTTCACTATTGGAGCATGGGAAATTGCCCTGGATAATAGGGAAGGAAGAGATAAGACTCCCATTGCCAGGTGGCTAAGAGGAGCCAAGTATGGGTAAGCCATGCATATCATAGGCCATCTGGTTCTAGAGGGCATAGCACCTTTAAGATGTGAAAGATGCTCCCTTCAAATGTTTCAGACACATGTAGAAATTGAGGCTTCTCTAATTTGACTTCCTGTCGGGACACTGATCATCTGCTGTGATCACCCGGCATTTACATTGACTTGTATAAATGCCTGCAGCCGCAGACACACCTGTAGGTTTGTCTTTCCTCCTTATCTGTGGCAAGGTTCTTTCAAATTCTTGATCCTGATTCTCACCAGCACATCCTTCTTTTTACATTTGGTCTTATATAAGGCTCTGTGGTTTTACAAAACACTATTCTTGGATACTGCTGTTTCTTTCTTGTAAAATGACCTATCTATTTGATTGTGTGAATGGATGTATTTGTTGAGCATTTATTCACTAACTTTTTTTTAAAGAAATTTATTGAAGTATAGTCGATTTACAAAGTTGTGTTAATTTCTGCTGTAGACCAAAGTGATACAGTGATAAATATATATATATATATACTCTTTTTCATATTCCTTTTCCTTATGGTTTATCCCAGGATATTGAATATGTTCCCTGTGCTATATGTAGGCTCTTGTAGTTTATCCATTCTATAGATAATAGTTTGCATCTGCTAATCCCAAACTCCCAATCCTTCCCTCCCCAACTCCCCCTCAGCAACTACAAGTCTGTTCTCTATGTCTGTGAGTCTGTTTCTGTTTCATAGATAAGTTCATTTGTGTCATATTTTAGATTCCACATATAAGTGATATCATATGGTATTTATCTTTCTCTTTCTGACTTACTTCACTTAGTATGGTCATCTCTAGGTCCATCCATGTTGCTGCAAATGGCATTATTTCATTCTTTTTATGGCTAAGTAGTATTCCATTGTATATATGTACCACATCTTCTTTATCCATTCATCTGTTGATGGACATTTAGGTTGTTTCCATGTCTTGGCTTTTGTAAATAGCTAACTTTTCTTTTTTTTTTAAACTGGCCATGTGTTTTCGGCCCCCAAGATCACCCTGCCTAATGATCCACTAGGCATAGTCACAGGACTTTGCATATAGTTGTATTCATGGCTGTGAAGTTAGGGAATAGTCAATAAAAACACCCACATTTCTGTTACCAGTTGCATATTTAGGGGTCCCCAGGATCACCTTCAGGTTTGATACTTCACTAGAAGGACTCACAGAACTTACTAAAAGCTTTTATACTCATGGTTACAGTTTATTAGAGTGAAAGGATACATATTAAAATCAGCCAAGGGAAGAGACCCATGAGGCAGAGTCCAAGACGGTTCTAGATGCAGAGCTTCTATTTGTTCTCTGACAGTGCAGTCGTGGACAGTGTAAACTCCTCCCAGCAATGATGTATAACAGTATTCTCAGAGTATGGCCAGCCAAGGAAGCCCTCCTAACTCTAGTTGTCCATTCTTTACTGGGGCTCTGTCACACAGTCATGGTGGGTTGCTTATGTGGCCCACCTCACTCTCTAGTCCCTCTGGAGATCACACTGATACTGTGATACAGATCCCCACCATAAGTCACATTGTTTGACTGTCTGGTGTGGTCCATGTTCCCTACAGTAAATAGATACTTTTATCAGGCAGGACATTCCAAAGTGTCAGAGATTACCTCCCAGGAGCCGAGGGCAAAGGCTAGATCTCTCTTTGGGAAACATTAAATTCCTTAGGACACTACAGCTAAGATTTATTTTAGCAAAATGATATAAAGCAAAATCAGCAAAGGGAAAAGGCTCATGGGGCAAAGTCTGGAGGAAACCGTGTGCAAGCTTCCAAGAGTCCTCTCCCAGTGGAGTCACACAGGATGTGCTTAATTCTTCTAGCCGAAATTGGTGACTAGTGTGAGATGTTTTCTCCTGGACAACATTAGAGACTCCGTGTCTAGGGATTTCACTGGAGGCTGGTCGCGAGGTACCCTCTGCGTAGTACATGCTAGAATTCCAGACTTTTGGAAGACGGCGTTCAGCATAAGCTACATTGTTTGCACAAATAATTTAGGCACAGTAAGCCACTCATATTAGTTCTAAGAATGGCAGGAACCCTCCCGAAATCCAAGTTCCTAGAGACCAGTCAGGGCCCACCTTGCAAGCAGGCCTTTCTAAGGACAGCATTCTCAGGTCTGCCTATGCTAATTATTTTCTGAGTTTGTTTAAAAGTTTAGAAATTTGGAATTATTTTACATTTGAATTGGTGGAGGGGGGATTAAGACTTGTTTCCATAAACCTTGTGCAAAGTAGGAACTATAATTAGAAGGATCAAAATTGATGTGTGAGAGTGAATATAGTTTTAGTTTCAAAATTTGGTGATCTTTAAGTTGATAGAAAGCGAGGAAATGGAGCACATTTGTGATGTATTTATTGAGGAATCACTGGGATTGAAGTATAGCTTGAACTGTAAGTTGGAAATGTATAACTGGGTCTTAGTAGATGAAACTCAAGATCAGAGATGTATGTGTATAAATGCACATCTCTGATCTTGAGTTTCATCTACTAAAGGTCTTTGTTGTGGTGACAGAGCCTTAGGAGTGGAAGAAATGGATTCTCTATGGATAGCAGAGAAGGATTGATTAGTTGGTAGTAGAGAAACGAGAAAGTCCTGTGTTATAGTTCCAAGGCCTGCTATGGGAAGAGATGAATTTAGACACCTAGCTCACCTGATACCAGATCTGCTGGCACCTTGATCTTGGACTTCCCAGACTCCAGAACTATGAGAAATAAATGTAAGCCACCCAGTAATGGTATTTTGTTTTAGTGAGTCCAGCTGACTAAGACATCTATCTACAAAAAACCTACAGCAGACATCATATTTATGGATGCTTTTCTTCTAAGATCAAGAAAAAGACAAGGAAGTCTGTTCTCACTGTTTGTATTAAACATTGTCCTGGAGGTTTTAACCAGTGCAATAAGGCAAGAAAAAGAAGCAAAAGGCAGACTAGAAAGAAAGCAGTAAAACTGTATTTGTGGGTTACATGATTACATAGAAAGTCCTATGGATTATACAAACAATTGCTTTAAAAATAAATGTTGGGGTTTCCCTGGTGGCGCGGTGGTTGAGAATCTGCCCGCTAATTCAGGGAACACGGGTTCGAGCCCTGGTCTGGGAAGATCCCACATGCCGCAGAGCAACTGGGCCCGTGAGCCACAACTACTGAGCCTGTGCGTCTGGAGCCTGTGCCCCACAACGGGAGGGGCCGCGACAGTGAAAGGCCCGTGCACCGCGATGAAGAGTGGCCCCCGCTTGCCGCAACTAGAGAAAGCCCTCACACGTAATGAAGACCCAACACAGCCAAAACAAACAAATAAATAAATAGCTATTAAAAAAATAATAAAAAAATAAATGTTTATCAAGGTTGCAGAATATAAGATCAATATATAAAAACCAATTACATTTCTATATACTAGCATTAAAAATCAGAGATTGAAATTAAAATACTTATTAAAATAGCACCAAAAATGAAATACTTAAAAGACCTGTACACTAAAGACTACAAAACACACTTGAGAGAAATGTTGAAGAAATACAGAGATATATTTATGCATTGGAAATGCCAATATTGTTAAAACATCAGTTCTCCCAGAATTCATTTGTAGATTCAACAACATCTCAATCAAAATCCCTGTAGCCTTTTTAATAGAAATCAACAATCTGATTCTACCATTCATATGGAAATGCAAAAGTTGAATAGTCAAAGCAGTTTTTAAGTGTTTTTTTTTAAATTTATTTTCTGGCTGCGTTGGGTCTTCATTGCTGCGCGTGGGCTTTCTCTAGTTGCAGCGAGCAGGGGCTACTCTTTGTTGCGGTGCGCGGGCTTCTCATTGTGGTGGCTTTTCTTGTTGTGGCACACGGGCTTCAGTAGTTGCAGTGCGTGGTCTCAGTAATTGTGGCATGGAAGCTCTAGGGTCCACAGGCTTCAGTAGTTGTGGCACACAGGCTTAGTTGCTCTGTGGCATGTGGGATCTTCCCAGATCAGGGATCAAACCTGTGTCCCCTGCATTGGCAGGCAGATTCTTAACCACTGCACCACCAGGGAAGTCCCAAAGCAATTCTGAAAAAGAGTCAAGTTGGAGGGCTTACATTACCTGACTTCAGGACTCATAAAGCTACAGTCATCAAGAGAGTATTGGCATAAAGACAGAAAAAGGTTAATGGAACAAACTAGAGTCCAGAAATAAACCTGTACATATATGGCCAATTGATTTTTTTTGAAAAAGAAGCAAAGGCAATCCAGTGGAGAATGGAAAGTGTTTTATCAATTGACGCTGGAACAACTGGATATCTATATGCAAAAAAAAAAAAAACAACCAACTTTGATCCATCTCTTGCAGTGTATACAAAAATTGACTCAAAAATATGATAGAGCTAAATGTAAAACCTAAAACTACAAAACTTTTAGGAGAAAATATTTGTGGCTTTAGGTTAGGCAAAGATTTCTTTTGATATTGCACCAAAAACAATTCTTAAAAAATAAAAATGATAAATAATGACCTCATCAAAAATTAAGAATTTCTACTCCTCAGAACATACTCCTAAGATGAGAAGATAACAGCCTAGAAAACATTTGCATTTCACAAATGTGAAAAGGGATTTGATCTGGAATATATAAAGAGCACTCAAAGCTCAAAAGCAAGCAAACAAACCAACTTTAAATGGGCCACAGATTTGAACAGATATTTCATTAAAGATTAACTGATGGCAAATAAATACATGAAAACATGTTCAGTGTTAGTCATTAGGGAAATGCAGATTAAAACCACAGTGAGATACCACCATGCATATTAGCATACATAAAATAAAAGGAATGTCCATATACCAACATTATGATATGGAATAAATGTTGGAAAGGATATTGTTTGTAGGCATGTCAAGGTATATGTTAATATAAAAATATACTTGGAATAATCTCAGTGTATTAGAAATATCTTTCACATAATTATACAAGATTATATATGCAATCGACTGATTTTATTATAGCCACTTAAACATTCTGTTGGTATAGTGAAGAACAGTTGTCACAGATAAGAATAACTGAAACAGTAATAACTGATTGCTGTAATGACTTCATTCTGATCTTGTCAATTATTTATCCTAAAACCTAACAAAAGTTGGAAATAGAGAATATTGCTTTCTCTCTGTTTAGAAATTTTCACAGAATATATATGGTTGGAAGACTAAAGCAAAAAGAAGAAAAATTATGTTGATGTCATTCACAATGTAACAGAGGAATTTAAGAAGCATATATTTCAAGGACTATTAACATAATTTCCTACAAAACAAAAACAAAATAATACATTTTAGGACTGCAAGCAGTTCTTTCAAGCTTCATGCTTAAAGATTTCAGAGATGCTTAAATACAAACTTTAAAAATAAAGCAAAACACTGATATTATGAAATTTTCCTTTTTATACTTGACTGAAGGAAACCTCAAAAGTAATGTTGTCATTTGGATATAGAGGAAGACATAGTTAGAACTGGTCTTCTTGAGACATAGGTTAAACTTGCTTAGCTAAAGTTTTGTTCAGTTCTCTTCCAAGGACAGCCTTTACAAACATTTGTATAAGTTATGTAAAAATTCAGAAATGTAGCTTTCTACTCATTTTTTTAAATTTCCATTTTAAAGAAAGCTGAGTAAAAGAAGACATTCCACATTTTCTAAAGAAAATGCATATGTTCAGGTGATTCTAAGTTCTTATTTTTTGTGGTTAATAATTATTTTTAAGTATCACATTCTGATTCTACCTATGTCATCATACCATTCTTCAATGCAAGGATCAAGTAATTTTTAAATATTTTCCTTTTAGTTAATCTGTGTAAACTGTGGAAGAATAATCAAACTTGGAAATAGATATGTTCTTCTAAATTCCGGAAAAAATCTTCTAGTTTAAAAAATACTAATGAATATACTACTGGTTTAAAAATATTTCCATTTTAAAGAGAAAAAACTAAGATGTATTAATATGCTAGTTCTTAAGACTTTTTAAATTTAAATTCACAATTAACATGTAGAAAAGTACCTGGCTCTCATAGGTACTCAACATTTTTTTGTAATTTGGGAGGTTGAGGACATCTGCAAATCTTGGTGTCTGTTTATATATTGAAATTATGCAAGATTCAGAAAAGGAGCTGATGAATCTGCATGTTTTCAAACTTGGAAATTTGTATCATAGATATTTTCTATACACTTATAGTTTGGTAAATCTTTGCTCTTAACAATTGATAATATTAGTTAAAAAAAACACTTAAGTGGATTCCCTATAAAATCTGTCCTTTTCTAATATTCAGTCAACTCTGGAAAACTTAGTTTTTTCTTTATAGGAAGTGAAGTATATATAAATTTGAAATTTATTGGTATCAAAAATGTAAAGCATTCAACCTTATTTTTGAATACTCTTTATGTGTGTTATTACATCCTCGTTTTTAACAATACTGTAGCATACTTTTACGAAATTTATAGGTGCTTATATTTTCTTTCTAAAGAAAAGGCTTCAAGGTTAATAAAACCTACTTCTCTGTTTAAATTTCAATTAATTTTTTTTCTTAATTCTGTCTGTTGGTGAGTTATGTTCATTTTCTACCTTTTCGAGGTCTCTGGTTCACTTATTATTTACATTGTTTGTAGTTTTCTTATCTATAAATGCATTTAAAGTAACTTTGAGTATAGATATGGTCACATCCCACGGGTTTTGTTTTATACTGCTCATTCACTTCATCGTGCTCTCATTGTTTCACTGAAGGAGAAAATAGGTAGTATGTAACATAAATATTTTGTTAACGTCTAATTTATTACATTTTTACCTGAGCTATAGCCCTATGTGATTTGTTACAAACTTCTCCACACCTTCCTCAACTTGATAGTTAAATGTTTAACTGTTGTTTTTAAATGTGTGGTGTTTTATTCACTGTGTATTTTCTGATGCACAATAAATGATGAATGGGGATTTTTTTTAAACTTACATTCTTCAAATATGAATTTTCTGATTAAAAGAGACTTATGGCTAAAGAATTTCCCACATACCTGACATTCACGGGATTACTTTCTCTTTTGCTTTCTTTTATGTAAGTTAGAATTAGCTTAAACTAAAGGGTTTCCAAAATTTCTCTACTTTGATGGTTGCTAGCCAGCATGAATTTTCCAATTACTAATAATTGATAGGTAGTGTTGGGAAGCTTTGCTACATTATCATATTAATATGGTCTTTAATGTTGAATGTGATGGTGATGAATCTGCTGATGAATGTAACATGAGTTGAACCAAAAAGCGTTTCCACATTTCACAAGGTTGTACATAATTAGCTGATGTTCCTTGAGGGATGAGACCAGTGAAGTCTTTGCTTCACTTATTTATAGGGATTTTCCATAGCATGAATTCCTTAGAGTTGAGGAAGATGAGAGTGCCCGAAGGCCTTCCCACATTTCTTACATACATTAGGAATGAATTTTCTTATGTCGAGTAAGTTGTGAGCACTGACTAAAGGCTTTCCCACATTCCTTGCATTCATAAGGCTTCTCACCGGTGTGAATTATCTGGTGTTGTTTAAGCTGTGAGCCCTGCCTAAAGTCCTTCCCACATTCATTACATTTATAGGGTTTCTCACCAGTATGAATTCTTTGGTGGTGGTTAAGCTGTGAGCCCTGCCTAAAGGCTTTCCCACAAACCTTACATTTGTAAGGTTTCTTACCAGTATGGATCCTCTGATGTTGAGGAAGATATGAACGATGGCCAAAGGCCTTTCCACATTCATTACATTTATATGGCTTCTCACCAGTATGGATTCTTTGATGTTCATTAAGTTGTGTGATACCTCTAAAGGCCTTTCCACATTCCTTACAGACATAGGGCTTTTCTCCAGTATGAATTCTCTGATGTTTAATAATCAGTGATAAGTAACTGAAAGCTTTTCCACATTCAGTACATTGATAGGGTTTTTCACCAGTATGAGTTCTGTGATGCACGTTAAGTTGTGAGAGCCGAACAAAGGTTTTTCCACAATCCTTACATTCATGGGGTTTCTCACCAGTATGAATTCTCTGATGTCTGGTAAAGAGTGAAACAGAACCAAAGGCCTTTCCACATTCTGTACATTCATAGGGTCTTTCCCCACTATGAGTTCTCTGATGTTGAGGAAGATAGGAACGGCGATGGAAAGCCTTCCCACATTGCTGACATTGATAAGATTTCTCACCAGTATGAATTTTCTGATGACTAAGAAGACATTTCTTCTGCCAAAAACCTTTTCTACATTCATTACACACGTAGGGTCTACTTCCAGGTGGAACGTTATGAAGCAGGTTATGGGATGTTTGCTGTCTCAAAGCAGGTATTTCTTCATGAGTGATTATGACTTGACTGGAACTTCCTTCCTCATTTCTGTGATATGTTTCAAATGTGCCTTCACATTCCCAGTCATCTTGGAAACTGGGGTTCTCAGGATCTTTGTTTATAAATTTTTCCATTTTCTCCCATTGGGATACCCAATCTGAAAAATAATGAAAAAGCAGCGATGCTTTAGTTCCTGGTGTCAGTTAGAGCTTCTTTAGTAGAAATAGTTTTAAACTGAAAATAATGCTTATGAAAAAAGTTAAGTGTTCCATACAGCTCCCAAATGTGACTAAGCAGTTCCTGTTCTCCAAAATCCCCAGAGTTCCTGCTTTAGCAGGAAGGATGCAGCCAATCAGCAATGCATGCCTGAAACATTGATGGGTTACTAGGTGGGCTCTGACCTGAAAGAGCTGCCCCCATGGCTGCAAGGACCAGACACAACCTCATCAGAGCAGCACGCAGGATGAGGTTGGGTGCCCTTGGCCAAGGAGCAGTGCACAAGCCCAAACCGGGAGCAAGAACAAGATAACAGCATATATTGAGAGAGGACATAAGTATGGCTTAAAATGCATCAAGAGATCAAGGAAGAAACAAAAAATCTTAACTGCTGAAAGGAAAACAAACCAAGCAAAGGACACTGACAAAGAACTAAATATAAATTCTAGCAATTGAAAGTACAGTGACTGTAGTTAGTTTTGTCAACTGGCATTCAGTATCCATTCCCACCTCCTAGTTGGCTTTCCTCTACTTAGGCTGGGAAAGTAATTTTCCAGCTCCTGGCACTGAGGACTCTGAAGGGAACTAAGTTTCCACCCTTTAGGTGCACTTGTGTGAAATTCAGATGACAGAAGCAACATTTTCTGCTACTTTGGCTATCAAAAGGTGGTTGCTGGCCTCTTCACTCCAGTTTCGAAGTATGTGTGGCAGCAGTTGTGGTGGTTTCATCGCCTTACTTTCTGATCCCAGATCATAGCTAAGGCAGTGTGCACGTGAAGGTGGTGGTCCTAGTGGCAGCTCCTGCGTCTCTACATCTTAGCTGTGGCTGAGGTAGCACATCTTCCGAAGATTCAGTGTTGCCACGTTCTGGAGGGCATTTCTGGAGAGCCAACTCCTGTAACCCTTCTAACAGTTTTTAAGCACCCATTTCCCATATTTTATATCTTTAAATACTTTCCTAATTTAAAAAAGACATACACATACACAGTCTTAATACTGATCTTAAGAAATTAGGAAAAAAACAAACCAGGATTTCAGGAGAAGATAAGCCAGAGCAACCCTTCCACTAAAAACACATTTAAAAAATAAAACTTACACCAAAAAATCTTTATCAAAGATCTGAAAAAAATAGCCCAGAATTACCAGGCAAAAATCTGAGGAAACTTGAGCTACCAACTCAAAGAGTACTGAAGCTGGTTTGCCCTGAGTACCAATCCTAATTTTAGTTGTCTTAGTCCATTTGGGCTGCTGTAACAAAATACCACAGACTGGGTAAGTTATAAACAACAGAAAATTTTTTCTCACAGTTCTGGAAGCTGGGAAGAATGAGCTCAAGTTGCTGGCACTCAGTGTCTAGGAAATAAATTCTTATGTTGAGCCACCATATTTTGGAGTCAAGCTAAGTTTGCAGCTTAGCTTGAGTCATAAGACAAAAGTAAAGTCAGTTTAAGATGGCATGCGAAAGGAGCCTCATTTTCTCTGTAAACCTTTGAGAAAAGAGTTTAGAAGGAAAACCTCTGAAAGCCAAACAGGTGAGGCTTTTTTTTTTCCCCCCCCTACAATGGCTTACCCCTTCTTCACTCAGCTACTAGGCCACTGTCTCTTCACCACCAACAGCTATTCCCTTGTTCCAACGATCGATCACACTTGGCTTAGAATTGCTAAACTTTCCACATAGGAAAATGAGTGGGACCTGGTCATGCTATTGCTATCCAAATGCCCAGTCCCTTGAGGGGACATGGATACAGCAAAGTAAAGAGAATGGCTTGAAAAATCAGGAAGGTGAAGTTTCAGAAGTAACTCAGACCTATTTCCAGCTTTACAAATCTCAAACTGTTGCTTCCAAAATGCAGTCAAACACTTTAGCACTTCCCTGGAGGGTCAAGAGGGAGGAATCATGATGCTCAGGTGATAGTGAATTATGAGAGGACGGTCTTAACCAACAGCTGAGACTCCTGTCGTTCTCCAGTTTGTACACATCCCTCTGAGTGGCTATGTGTGGGAGGAGAGGGAGGGAATTAGCCACCCACACACACTCTGCTCAAGTGGAGTTGATGGCCACATCTTTGTGGCTATCCTGATAAGAAAAAGTAACATTTTTAGACTTCGAGAGCTGAGTGACCACATGACCCTGAGAGGAGGGGCAAATTTACCTCAGAAAGGGAAAGAGGGCACTATAAAAAATTTTTCTCAGATAGCCTTAATGTATTGAGTCCAATACTAGTTAAATAAATCACCTAACAAACACCCATGGATTTACTCATTTAAAAAAGTATTTGAATGTAATCTGCAAATTTCTTTCTGACAATGCAATTTAAATACAATTATTTTTTGAGAACACATACATCATTGTGAATGTTTAACATTACCACAGACATTTTCCCTTGTTCTGAAAAATTCTTCAAACAATTTTTATTAACTGTAGAGTAATCCACCACATGAATGGACATGAGATTCACGTGTAAGTCTATGACTTGCCCAGTCATTCTTGATTGTAGGGCACTCCTTTTAGATAAGACCTTAAGGTCTTTCCCAGAATCTGCTTCTAGACCAGTGGTTCCAAATTTCTGAGAGGTGGTATACATATATTGAGTCTAAACAGGGTGAGATTGCTGGGGTTGGAAGGGCAGCTGCACCAGTATCCTTAACTTCTCCATGCCTCAGTTCTCTAATCTTTAAACGGGATAGGTGACATTACCTCAAAGTGTTGCTGTGAGGACTGAATTATGTGCTTACTATATTATAGTGCTTGCTACATAGTGATTAGCAAATATATATATGTGTATATATAAATCTGTATGTATATATACACACACATCTATACCTACAGATCTTTCTTCCTCAGTTTACTATGGGGTTATGGCCTGATAACCCCATGGTAAGTTGAAAATATTCTAAATCGAAAATGCAATTAATACACCTAACCTACTGAACATCATAGCTTAGCCTCGCCTACCTTAAACGTGCTCAGACCACTTATATGAGCCTACAGTTGGGCAAAATCGTGTAACACAAAGCCTATTTTATAATAAAGGGTTGAACATCTCAGGTAACTTATTGACCACTGTACTGAAAGTGAAAAATAGACTGGTTGTAAGTGTATCCGTTGTTTACCCTCAGAACCTCCTGGCTGCCTGGGAGCTGCAACTTGCTGCTGCCCAGCATCATGAGAGCATCATAGAGCATAGCACTAAACCAGGAAAGGGTCAAAATTAAAAATTCAAAGTAGAGTTTCTACTGAATGCATATCGCTTTCACGCCATTGCTAAGTGAAAGAATCCTAAACTGAACCATCGTAAGTTGGGGACCATATGTATATATAGATATCTATATCGACATGTATCAGATCTATTTATCAATGGATATCAGTCAGTCTCTATCTTTCTCTAAACACACACACACACTCTCTTCCTGAACTAACTCTAGTCAGGCTCCTCTAGGCCCCAGTCTTGGGCTCTGTCCTTCACCCATTTAGTCCAGTTTTAGGAAGAATTCCCCTAGGTCAGTTTATCAAGAACACCACCACCCGCCCCCATCCTTAACATCGCATCACCCTCGCCAGCCCTCAGCAAGAATCCTATCAAGTCTTTTTAGCCAGATTCTCCCTCTTACCCTTGATGGTTCGTTTTAGTAACCGTATATCCAGTGACACCGCCCCCCTTCACTATAAATCCCCACTTGTTCTTGTATTTGGAATGGAGCCCAGTTATGGACAAAGGTCTCTCACCCTACGGCAATAATTCCTGAATAAAGTTTGCCTTGAGAAGCTTTCGATTCTGTCCGGCTCTGGTATTTTTTGGCAATATACTGGGGAAGGCTCAGATAACTTTGGGAATCCATACAACTATAGTCCTCTTCCTAAGAGAAAAAAAAAAAAAAAGGCAAAACTGCCCCAAACCTTAGGTGGTTTGTGGGGTCTACGAATCCCAGATTAAGAATCTTTAAGAAGGAAAAGACGCTGGGATCCATTTGTGGCTGGACACATTCCCTGCCGCCATGGTCTCTGAGAAACGTAGTCCAGAAGCAGGATAGCCAGAACTTGGTCATCCCATAACCATCCCCGAACCCCCAAAATACCTTCCCTACCACCTATAAAGAGCTCGGCCCCGGCCCCGGGCGGAGCGGAACGTCGACCCGCTCTAACGCGGAAACAATCGCCCGGAAGCAAAACGCGCGAAGGCGCCACAGACGAACCCGCTTCTAAACTCCAGGGAGCTTGGGCTCCTCAGCTGGAGAACACGGAGGCAGCCGAGAGCGGCCCCACCGCAGTGCCTCCTGGGAAATGTAGTCCAGAGCCGGAGGGCCGGTCGCCCGAAGAATGCTGGGAAGACAAACCCGGACCGTGATTGGGCCCCGGCTGCAGTTGGCGTTTGGGAGTGCAGTTTGGCGTGTCGCCCTGGTCAAGCTGGAGCCCGGTCTTCCATCTCCTCAACCTTGGCCCCGTCTGACCGCCCAGAACCGAATCTTCCTCCGTGAGTTCTGCCTGTGGGCCATGACCTGTCCTGCGTACTGCTCCGGGTATGAGCTGTGGGGCAGCCTGTGTGTGACAGAGGGGAGGCTGTGGGTCTGTGACGTGAGACGGTTTGGTCCAAGACGGTGCCAGTGACTGAGGGTGGGGAGAGGCAGGTGAGTGGATACACCTGCCTCTGTGTGGGTGGCGGATGGGATTCTGCGACCGTGGCGGAGCGTGACCGTGCGAGGAGGGCTTTGTATGTGACGTGTCTTTCTGTGTGACCGCAGGTCTTAGAATGTGTGGCCTTGGTTATGTGTGAAAAGTTGGTGTGACTCTCAACCTTCCTTCAGTCTATCAGTGTGACCGGAGTTGTTCAGAAACTGTGTAGGTTTAAGATAATAACATGAATGTGGGTTTCTCTTCGGTTGCCTGTGGGATTGTGATAACTACCTACAGGTTTGCTTTCCCCATTTACAACTAGAGTAATAACTCCAAATTTCTTATTACCCTTAAGTTCTGCAGCAAAGCACAAACATAAAACATGATAAAAACATGACTTTTACATTAAATAAACTCAAAATTATTATAGAGGAAAATTCAAAAGCAGCCTAAAATGTTAAAACATGAAGATGGGTTTCAAAACAATTTCTTATCAATAGTATGGTACGGCCTGTCTTGGCTCTGCCCCAAACACCACAGTTAGTCATTTCCTTTTGCTGATTGGAATGTACCTGCAGAAATTCAGGAAGCCTTGGACTGCAGAATTAGCGTTACCCATCCTGAAGCGCGCATCTAGAATATACATGGCCTGGTCTGCCCACTCTCTGAGGAAGGACGCTTTCCCTCAGAAGGTCTCGAAGCTTGCCCAAGGCAGCAGTTTCTCCCTGAGCCAGACCCAGAACTCAGTTTCTATCCCTTAATATAGTTTTGTTTTCATCTGGCCTCATGGCTTCTGTGATGTCATGAAGCAAATATCTGCTGTCTCTGATATTGCTTTCTCTAAGGAGTTTACCACCTTGATTCCACCCATATGGGGCTGGAATAAATAGAGGAATATTTCCCTGTAGGCCTTGTATTTCATGGAAGGAAATTTTAGAGTCACAGAGATCTGACTAAATACCAACTCAACCACTCACATTCTACAAGTCACTTGTAGTTTGTGGTTTTCAGCAAGTCACTTTTCTACATCTGTCTTATTTTTTCTCCTACAAAGAAAATCTGACTGCAAGGTTATTTTGAGGAATTACTATTACTGATATTAAAAGTGATAAGTTAGCATAAAGAGGTTGAATCTCACACTTTAGTTGTTACTGCATCCCTTTTACATCTTCAAGTTTTTGAATCATGAGGATATACTGCTTATTCAAAATATTAAAGATTTTTAAGCAGAAATAAAAGAGAACAATTGAGAAGTACTAAACCGTATTTAGAAGAAAATTATCTTGGGCTAAAAAAAAGACATGAGATATTTAAACATATCCTGCTAAGTTCCTGAATTCTAAGGATAGAAAGAAACTCTTGCCAGATGCTGGGATGGAAGCAGTTACTGTGGTAGGCAGAATTATGGCCCTCCAAAGATGTCTACATCCTAATCCCAGGAACCTGTGGGTATGTTTTTACATGGCAAGAGGGAATTAAGTAGCAAATAGAATTAAGGTTGTTAATCAACTGACCTTAGGACAAGATTATCCTGGGTTGTCCAGATGAGCCCAATATAATCACAAGGGTCCTTAAAGGTGAAAGAAGGAGGCAGAAGAGTCAGTGTCAGAATGATGCAATGTGTGAAAGACTCAGCTGGCTACTGCTGGCTATGAAGATGGAAAGGGGCCACACCAAGGAAGGTGGGTAGCCTCCAGAAGCTGAAAAGGCTAGGAAATAGATTCTCCCATAGAGCCTCTAGAAGAGAACACAGCCCTGTCAAGACCTTGATTTTGGCCCACTGAGACCTGTTTCAGACTCTGACCTCCAGATAATAAATGTGTGTTGTTTTAAGCTGCTAAGTTTTGATAATTTGTTACAGCAGCAACAGGAAATGAATACATCCCCATAAGCTAAAAGAAACAGACTAGCATTGGGTTCCTCTTCTAGAAGATCAGAAGCCAGAATTCAGTGAAGTGACATCTCTGGATTACTGAGAAAAAAACTATATATAATCCAAGAACATTCGACTAACCAAAAATATAATTTGTGAAGGTCCAAGAAACTCTTTTGGACATATAAGGATTCGGAGAATACCAACTATATAACATTTATTGAGATAAATATAAATACTCAATAAAATAGTCTAACCAAATTGCATTTGAAATAAATCTGTTACCTCAAGACAGGGGAAAACAGTAAAAAAACAGTGGCCAGCAATGAATGTTACTCTGAATACTATATTTAAGTTTAAATGGAAACCATGAAAGGGTCTGACAGTAAGTAATATAAGCATCAAATACAGTAAGTCCCCTACATACGAACCTTCAAGTTGCAAACTTTCAAAGATGCAAACATGCATTTGCATATCCAATCACGTAAGTTAGTTTCATGTGTCTGGCGTACATTGTCATGTGTATACATCCTCTCCAAGTGGTTGTGCTTTTGTGTACTTTACTATGCAGTACTGTGTAGAGTACAGTAGTACAGTATCTTTATTTTAAGCCCAGGATGTCTGGAAGCAAGCGTAAAAGCAGCGGTGATGAAACTGGTAAGAAGCGCCAGCTGTTGTACTGTACTACAACACTTTTCAAGGTACTGGAAGATAAAAACTTTTATTTTTGTGTTTGTTTTTTATGTATTATTTGTGTGAAAAGTATTATAAACCTATTACAGTACGGCACTATATAGCCGATTGTGTTAGTTGGGTACCTAGGCTAACTTTGTTGGACTTACGAACAAATTGGGCTTACGAACATGCTCTCGGAACGGAACTCGTTTGTATGTAGGGGACTTACTGTAAATAAGAGTAAAACTAAAAGCTCTGGACTATGAGTTTTCATTAGGTTAGTAAAATGGAGGAAATGTTAAAGAACAGGCTGTGAAGGAAGGGAAAGAGAAAGCAAGGATGGTCTCTTCTCAGAGGAGAGTAGCAAAGAAAACTAATGATGGGTTAGAAAGTATAACAGTGCTCTCATTCTTCCCAATAATGATTAAGAATGGGGAGATAACCACTACCCTAAGCACAGTGGGAAGTTCCAATTTAGCAAGAGAAAAGGAACATAAGGAAAAGACCAAGAAAACATAAATAGTACAAAGTAAAGTAAAATGAAAGGAATAAGGTGGAGTTATTACACTAAATAAAAATGTGAATTTCCCTACAGAAAAAGAAATTTGTATTTTGAGTTATTAAAAAATTAGCTATATTTTTTTTATAAGAAATAACTAAAATGACAGGGGTTGAAAATAAATGGATGGGCAAAAACATACCAAGTAAACAAGGATAAATCATTATTATTAGTGTTACACAGTATGGAAATAAAATACCAAAAGGATTATACTAGGCCAAGGTTGGCAAACTTCTTATCTAGAGGGCCAGATAGGAAATAAATAGGCATTGTGGCCATAGTCCTTGTTGCAACCACTCAGCTCTACTGTTGTAGACAATATGTAAATAAATGAACATGACTGTGTTCCAATAAAACTTTATTTATAAAACAGGCAGCAGGCCAGATTTGGTTTGTTGACCCCTACACTTGGCAGAGTAGGATATTGTTAAGTGATAAAAGTATGATTCTTAAATAGGGGTTAAGTTATATGTCTTTATAGGTCCAACAACATAAAGTAAAAAATCTCTGGATATTCAAGATTGTGGTTAAAAAATTCAATTTTAGGAAATTCTGATCCAGTATACCAAATTATGTAAGAATGTGGAGAATTTTATCATTATAATCTACTGGCTTAAATAGAACCTTGTATCCAAAAAAGAATATACATTATTTTTCAATGTTATGGAACATATACAAAAATCAATCCTGTACTTAGCCACAAAGAAAAATGTTAAATACAAAAAAGTAGATACTTTCAGGCCACATTTACCAACCATAATAAAATAAAATTTGAAGTTACATCATTTAGGATGCTTTCAGCTGCAAGTTTACAAAATATCCAACTAAAAGTAACTTCAGCAATAAAGGTTTATTTTTCTTAGATAACAAGGCATCTAAGAGACAGTTCCAAATTGGCCTCATAGCTCAGTGTTAGGGTGCTGGGTCAGCTTCTTTGAGGTCCTCTCTTTTCTGCTCTTGGTTCCAAGATGGCTGCAGCAGCTCCAGGCATCAAGTTCTCAGAGGAAAATGTTTAAAAGCAAGAAATGAAAGAGGAGGGAGTCTTCCTAATGTATCTGTCTCTTCTGAATGAGGAAGATCTTTCCCAGAAGGCCCTGTAGATCCCTAGAACATACTGGCCATACACTGGAACATCTGGGCCATCTTGAGCTGCAAAGCGGGCTGAAAATTAGCATGTGACATCTGCAGCTTCTAAGACGACACAGATGCTGCCAATAGGAATGGGAATTGGGTATGGCTGCTAGGTAGGCAACCAACCCCTTCTGTCTGTGATAAGTTATAAAAGATAATATAAAACAACCTGGAAACTAAGAAACAGTCTCCTAAATTTAGTTTACTCTTGGATCAGAGAGAAATAAAAAATGAGATTATTGTAGGATAACCACTTCCTATTTCATCATTTTCTGTTTTTGTTTTCTGTTAATTTATTCATCATCAGGGTGTTTGGTATTCTCTTTTCTGGCTTCTTAAATAGTACATTTAGTATATTTGAGTACTGTCTTTCAGGTTTTCATGTTTTGCATATAATTAAAGGCCGTAAAAGTTCCTCTGAGTAACTTCAGCCACATCACACATTTCTTGACATGTAAAAACTCTCATTGTCATTCTGTTCATTACCACTGATGGTAACTGCATGACTTAGTTTCTTGTTAACCCAAGAGTAATTTGGCTTTTTTTTTTTTTTTCTTTTTAATTGCCAATAAAATTCACACTTGGCTATTGTTAAAATTATTACACTGTGGTGAGAAAATGTGATTCTGGTGTGTGTTAGAGACAAAATTTTTTCCAACCTTTTCATCTTTGACAATCATGGTCTAAAAAATTTGCATCCATATAATTTTTCTTCAATATGAATTTTATTACTCAGGATAAAGGACAACTCTGAATAAAGGAATTCTCACTTGCATTACATTCTTCAAGTCTTTCTCCAAGATATAAAGAGTAAGTTGTGATTAGCCTAAGCTAATGGACTCTTCCCATTATTTCCATTCATATGGTTGCTTGCTAACATAAATTCTCTGATGATTAATAAGGGATAAGTGCTGATGGAAGGTTTTTCTACATTTATTAAATTCACTTGTGTTTCTCTATTATGTATTCTCTGATGTTGAACGGTAGTTGAGTCATGATTTAAAGTCCTCCCACATTCCTTATATTCATAGGGCTTTTCCTCAGTATGAATTACCTGATGTTGAATCAGTTGTGAGCAATGGCTGAAGGCTTTCCCACATTCCTTACATTCATATGGTTTCTCACCCGTATGAATTCTATAATGTACAGTAAGATGTGAGACCCGTTTGAAAGCCCTACCACATACCTTACATTGGTAGGGCTTCTCTCCTGTGTGAATTCTCTGATGTTGCTTAAGTTGTGAGTTCACCCTAAAGGCCTTCCCACATGCCTTACATTCATAGGGTTTTTCACCAGTATGAATTCTCTGATGTCGAATAAGAGTTGAGCCTTGATTAAAGGCCTTCCCACATTCTTTACATTCATAGAGTTTCTTGCCAGTGTGAATAGTGTGATGTTGAATCAACTGAGAACGATGACTAAAGGTCTTCCCACATTCCTTGCATGCATAGGGTTTTTCACCAGTATGAATTCTATAATGTACTTTAAGATGTGAGATCCGATTGAAGGCCTTGCCACATTCCTTACACTGATAGGGTTTCTCACCAGTATGAATTCGTTGATGTTCAATCAACTGTGAGCTTCGACTAAAGGCCTTTGCACAATCCTTACATTCATAAGGTTTCTCACCAGTATGAACTCGCTGATGTTGTATGAAATTTGAACCAGAATTGAAGGCCTTTCCACATTCCTTACATTCATACGGTTTCTTGCCAGAATGAATATTCTCGTGTTGAATTAGTCGTGAGCCATATTTAAAGGCCTTCCCACATTCCTTACATTTGTAGGGTTTCTCATTAGTATGAATCCCTTGATGATTAATAAGGAAGTCCTCTTGCCAGAAGTCTTTTCTACATTCATTATATCCATAGGGTTTTTCTCCAATATGAATTTTCTGATAAAAAGTAAGAGATGCTTGCTGGTCAAAAGTGGACATTTCTTCATTATCGATTATCATTTGACTCAAACGTCCATCTGGATTTCCCTCTTGCCTGTCAAACTGACTTCTGCATTCCCAATCATCTTGGAAACTTGAGCACTCAAAACCATAACTTGTAAGGCTTTCCATTATCTGCCACCGGGGTGATTGTACTTCATAACTGTGCTGCTTTGGAGATAATACCTTAGTATCATACCTGGACTCCAGTACTGAAAAAGAACAAAACAAGTATGTATTTGTTTTTTCCTTTTCCAGAAAAAGTAACTTCTATAGTAAAAACTGGAAAATTCAGACTCAGGATAATATCTGTAAGCTCTTGAATGTGACTAAGAAATTAGAAAATGGAGTAGAACAGAGAAAGAGGAAATAGCATAAATTGAGATGAATGAGGTAATCAGAGAGATTTTAAGAGTAGTTCTAAAATGTTAGTGTGGCTCAGAATCACCACTGAACCATGGTTTTAAAAAATGAATATTTCTATGAAACCCTAGAAAAGACACATATGAGTAACAGAAAGCAAATCATTTGTTGCCAGGGGCTGGGGGGTATGAGTAATTTTGTGGGAAAGAGCATAAGGGAACTTTTCAGGGTGATAAATATGTTCTCTGTCTTTTCTGTGGTGGTGGTCATGTAAGTGTACACATTTGTTAGTAGCCACTAAAATACTGTACTTAAGATGCATGCATTTAATTTAATATAAATTATACCTCAATAAAGTAGACTTTTAAAAATGATGGAGAGGGGTGACTGGATACTTCTCTGGCCAGAGGAACATGATGCTGTATCTGCTTGACAGGGGATGTGGTGGTATAGGAGGGCTATTTTCACATGTCCACTGGAAGGTGTAATAACACAGCTGTGGTCTTCTGCTGTGATGCTTTCTGTCTCTGAAGTTTAGCTGAACACCGTGGCTAGAGCTAATGTCAGCTGGACCAGTCTCTCCTGGACTTTTCCACTGCCTAAAAGTGACCTTGGAAAAAGGAGGGCCTTGTTCCTTGTTTAGAAGATTAGGTCCAAATTTAATGGGGGTGGCCTCTTCCAGAGCAATATTCTTTGCTGGTTATTCAAACTGCAAGGAAAGGCTGAATGGTGTATTTAATCTTGATTCTACCTGGTACATGATTTCCATACAGTGGCCCGTTTTACTGCAATCACAGAAATCAGTCCCATTTAGTTAACAAAGAATTGGTTGCAGCTTCATGCAAGGAACTATGGGCAAAAGTGAATGGGTGCTTTTGAATGTGTTCATAAGTTATAGACAGAAGGCCAAAGGGGACTTTATAGGGGCACGTCTGCTTCCTGTGGTAGCATATCAGAGACCACTATTGGTTTTTTTGTGAAATTATTAAGCAAAAACTACTGAAATAAAAGATTACTTTGACAATGCAAGATGATGAAAAGTCTGTGAAAGAAGTATCAATTTTCTGGGAATGATGCTGCTGTCACCTCAGAAATTTGCACCACGTGAAGTTGTAAGAACAAAAAGAATGAAAAGAGCAAAAAGTAGAGGTATTGTGTGAAAAGAGCAAAAGTAGAGGTATTTTTTCAGACACCATGTTTGGTTGTTGAAGAGGGAAGCTCTCTTTACGGGTCTCTTTACTGTGCTCTAACAACTGTGCTAAGACAGATTCCAAACACATCCATTATAATGGCCACCTATGAACTGGTGGTCCATCTACTCAATGGTTAGCAACATCTGGCTGCCATCCTACAAAGAAGGGACCAAAAGATTGCAGTGGACCATGGAATATTAAAGCCAGCCTGGTGGACAGAAGAAAATTAGTTTGGGAATGTAACTATGCCCTAATGGAAATCTGGTTTTAGGAATTAAAGTGATAACACATTACTTGGTCTTTTTGGCAATGTGAAAAAAACTGCTGCCTCTAAGGACATGCCATTAAAAGCACTCCTCTCTCCAAACTGCCATATTTTCTGTCACAGACATCAGACACAGTTGAGTTTTGCTGATTTATGGCGGTCAGAGTACAGTGTTTATTCCATGAGCACTTTGCACTCATCTGAATTAAGCCATCTCTAATCATATATTGTGCTATAACTATACAAAGATAGTACTAATTTTCTAATTTCTGGCTTCTGTTCTACTGCTTGTAAAGTTGCAAAATAGCAACAATAATAATGAGGTCCTCTGTATTATTTTTATATTTTCCTGATAGGATCTGGTGCAGTTTTTAGAAGTTGATTATTTAGCATTAGTAGTTACTGTTTTTAACAACCAATGAAATAATGTCTAAAAATCTTATGTATAGTCTTAGCATTAAAATGTTTTGGTTTCCTCATATGGAAACTCGAAGGATCCCAAATGGCCTAAACAATCTTGAAAAGGAAGAACAAAGTTGGCGGCCTCTCTCACTTCCTTATTTCAAAGCATATAAAGAGCCACAGTAATCAAAACAGTGTGGTACTGGCATAAAAGAAAACATAAAGACCAGTGGAACAGAACAGAGAGCGCAGAAGTAAACCCATATACATATTGTCAAATGACCTTCAACAAGGATGCCAAGACCACACAATGAGGAAAGGACAGTCTCTTCAACAAATGGGGCTGAGGAAATTGGATATCCACATGCAAAAGAAAGAAGCAGGACCCTTACTTTATACCACATTTTTTAAAATAACTCAAAATGGATTAAAGACCTAAACCTAAGACCTAAAACTATAAACTAGAAAACATAGGGGAAAAGCTTCATGACACTGCATCTGGCAATGGTTTCTTGGATATGGTACCAAAAGCACAGGCACCAAAAGCAAAAATAGACAAATGGGACTATATCAAACTTAAAAACTTCTGTGCATCAAAGGAAAAAAATCAACACAGTGAAAAGGCAACCTACAGAATGGGAGAAAATATCTGCAAACCATATAACTGGTAAGAGGTTAATAGACAATATAAAGAACTCCTAAAACTCAACAAAAAACCCAAATAACCTGATTTTAAAATGGGCAAAGGACTTGAGTAGACATTTCTCCAAAGAAGACATATAGATGGCCAACAGGCGTATGAAAAGATGCTTAACATCACTAATCATTTGAGAAATGCAAATCAAAACTATAATGAGATACTGCCCCACAGCCATTAGGATGGCCACTATTAAAAAAAAAAAAAAAGTGTTGATAGGGTGTGGAGAAACTGGAGCACTTGTGCACTGTTGGTGGGAATGGAAAATGGTGCCATCACTATGGAAAATAGTATAGTGGCTCTTAAAAAAAGTTAAAAACAGAATTACCATATGATCCAGAAATTCTACTTTTGGGTATATATCCAAAAGAATTGAAAGCAGAATCTGAAAGAGATACCTGCACACCCATGTTCACTGCAACTTTATTCACAATAGCCAAGAGGTAGAAGCAACCCAAATGTCCATTGACAGATGAATGGATTAAAAAATTGTGGCATATACATACAGCCTTAAAATGGAAGGAAATCCTGTCACATGCTACATTATGGGTGAACCTTAAGGACATCAAGCCAAGTGAAAGAAACCAGACACAAAAGGCCACATATTGTATGATTTATGCAAAATATCCACAATAAGCAAATCCATAGAGACAGCAGATTAGTGGTTGCCAAGCACTGGGGGGAAGGGGGAATGAGGAATGACTGCTTAATGGGTATGGGTTTTTTCTGGGGTATGTCTAGGAAAAACACACTTGTCAACACCATTCTACTCTCCATACTTCACTTCTGACACTTCTGGTCACCAAATGTGTGTGGGTTTTTCGCTTACACCAAGCAGCCCTCCATCTCTCTGGTAGATACTGATTGGGCAACCTACAAATTCATTTCTGACACTATCTTTCTGCAGATCTCACAGATTAAGGGCTCAGTCTCACAAGACTGCCCCTACCAGTGCCCCACCCCCCACAAATGGAAGTTCCCACAACCCCTTCCATGGGTTTTAATCATTTGCTAGAATGGCTTGCAGAATTTAGGAAAACAGTTTACTTACTATATTACCAGTTTATTACAAAGGATGTAACTTACGACCAGGAAAATAGAAGAGATGCATCGGGCAAGATGTGGGGAAAGGCTGTGGAGCTTCCATACCACATCTGGGCACCCCACCCTCCCAGCACCTCCATGTGTTCGGCAAACTGGAAGCTCTCTGAACCCCATACTTCAGGGACTTTTATGGAAACCTCACTATGTAGGCATGATTGATCAAATCATTGGCCATCAGTGACTAACTCAACCTCGAGCACCCCCTTCCCTGGGGTTGGGGGTGGAGCTGAGAGTTCCAACCCTTTAATCACATAATTGGTTCCCCTCTCAACCAGCCCCCATCCTGAAGCTATCCAGGAGACCCGAGCCACAAGTCATCTAATTAGCATATAAGAAGACACTTATGACTTCGGAGATTCCAAGGGTTTTAAGACTTGTGTGCCAAAAAACAGGGATGAAGAACAAATATATATTTCTTATTATAAATCACAATATCACAGGGTGATAAAAATATTCTGAAACTAGATAATGGTGAATGTACTAAATGCCAATGAACTATACACTTTAATAAGTTGAATTTTGTTATGTATATTTTACCATAACTTTAAAAAATTAGAAAACATTTTCCATAAAAACTATAAATGACCACAACTGGCTCAAGAAATGCAACACTTGAATGTTAGATTCAGTATTCAGTATCAGGAGTTCAGTATTAGGAAACCTATTCATATAATGCAGATTTTGTAGATGGAAAGAAAAAAAACTTAATAAAATATGAAAAGGTGGATCTTCTTTAACCTAAGAAAATATCCCTATCTCATTCCTATGGCTGATATTATGCTTAATGAAGGACACTAAAAATATTCCTATTAAGGTCAAGAACAAGATTAGTACGTAAAACCCCTCTTAACAGTGTTCTGTGGGTACTACATAATCAGCATCCTAATCAGGCAAGAGAAAAAAACCTGCAAGGTATAAAAATGTAAAAACATTATCACCATTTGCAGATGATATAATCGAATACTTGGAAAGCTCAAGAGAGTTACATAAAAAACTGTCATAAACAATGAGAAAATTCAGTAAGTTGGGTTTGCTACAAAATTCATCTGAAGATGTGAATGGCTTCTGTCATATATAAAAAAATAAACCAGTTGGAGTATAAAATGGATGAATGCCATATTAGTCTATACTATAGATTATGCCAGTAACAGCAATAAATATAAACTACCTAGGAATAAATGTAATAAGACACATACAAGATCTATATAAAGAAAATGTTAAAACCTTAATCAGGGATGGACATAAATGAAAGGAAAAGCCTGTCATGTTCTTCAATAGAAGACTCCGCATAATAAAATCAGTTTTCTCCTAAATTAATCTATAAATTTACAGTGATCGCAGTAAGAAAAATTGCATGATTTTATTTTTTTTGAAAGCAAATATTCTGATTCTAGGGTTTGGATAGAAAAGTAAATGAGACTAGCCAGGAAAACTCTGAAAAATAAGAATGAAGAGGCACTAATTCTACCAGATATTTAAAACATTTAAACTCTTAATAAATTAAAACCATAATGGTATAGACACATGGTTAGAGAAATTAATGGGCTAGAACAGAAAGTCCAAAAATAGATCCAAATACAGAGGTGATAAAGCAGATGACAAAGGTGGCTTTATACATTAGTGGTGAAGAGATAAATGCTGTTTCAATAAGTGGATAAGAATCTGGAAAATAACATGAAATCACACCTTACACTGGGAAAAATTCCATATGGGTCATAAATTTCATCATAAATAAGCTAGAAAAATATCACAGGAGACTCATAACCTCAGAGGGTGAAGTTCTCTTTAAATATGACACAAATCCACATATCTAAGGAGTAAACAAATTGAGCACCTCAAACAAACAAACACATGCTGTCAAAACTCAAACGACAAAAGCAAAAAAATCTGTTCTGTGACATTTCAGGTGTGGTAGGCAGAATAATGGCCTCCCAGAGATGCCCATGTCCTAATTCTCGGAACCACAAATATGTTAGGTTACACGGCAGCACACAGCTTCTCTCCCCATGTTCACTCCACCCCTGATCTCACTCACTCCAAGGGGCCAACTACCACTTCAACGTGGATGAATCTACGACATCAGTAACGCTTAGTTCTTAGCTTCCCATTTGAAATTCTCTTGAAGGCTGCAGAAACTGTTTATGGACATGATTTTGGTCTCGTGTCACACTGTAGCTTTGGGTCTGATCAGGGAAGATTTTGCCCGCCCCCCAGGGGACACTTGGCAATGTCTGGAGACATTTTTGGCTTCACAAGTGAAGGGAGGCCAGGGAAGCTGCTAAACATCCTGCAATGCACAGAATGACCCCCCCTCCACCCTGGCCCCAGCAAAGAATTATCCCACTCAAAACGTCACCACCACTGAGGCTGAGAAATCCCCCGTCCAGCACAGGAGGACCCCAGGCAGAAGGGACAGCAAGGGGAGAAGCCTCGAAACAGGAATACGCTTGACGTTTCAAAGCCAGGATGCATACACTTGTATTGTCTGCTTCCGTGCTCCCATGGCAGAGCTGAGTACTTGCGACAGAGACCACAGAGCGGGCAAAGCCTGAAATACTTACTGTCTGGACCTTTAAACAAGACATTTGCCAACCTCTATGTTAATGCAACAGCAAAGAGGCTCGTGTGGCTGTAACCGAGGCAGCAACATGGAGGGTGGTAGGAAATGAAATCAGAGTGGAGGCTGCAGGGCAGATTCTGTAGAGCAACTTAGTCCAACACAAGTTTCTGTGATACTGAAAATGTTCTATTCTGCACTGTCCAGTAGGGCAGCCACTAGCTACACAGGGCTACTCAGCATTGGCACTGCGGCTAGGGCAACTGTGAAATGGAATTCTACGTTTCATTTTAGTTAAAATTTAAAGAGCATGTGTGGCTGATGGCTACGGTACAGACACAGAGCCTTCTGGGCCATCGTATGGGTTTTGGGTTTTCTCTTGAGTGATGGGAAGCTATGGGCAGGTTTTGAGCAGAAATGTGATACACCCTCACTGAAGTTTTGAGACGGTCCGGCTGCTGTGTGGAGAAGGCACCGTAGCGGACAACAGTGCAGGCAGAGGCACGGGGAGGAGGCTACTGCAGTAGTCCAAGTGGTGCTGGGGATGTGGGTGGTAGCAGTGTTGTTTGTTGGTGAGAAGTGGTTAAATTCTGGTTATATTTCAAGGCAGAGTGAACAGGATTTCCTGACAGACTGAATACATGTGTGAGACAGAAAAGTCAAGGGTGCTTCAGCAGTTTTTGACTTGAGCAATCAGAATAGAGTCCCCTGTTACTGAAGTGCAGAAGAAACGGGGGAGAGTATACTTGTTAGGAAGGATCAAGGACTCCCTTTTGGACTTAAGCTCAAAGTGTCTGGTGAGTATCCAAGTGGAGTTGATAAGGCTGTAGGATATAGGTATCTGGAGTTTTAAGGGAGAAGCTGAACGTGAAGGTAATAATTTGTGTTGTCCAAAAGAACTTTCTCCAGTGATGGGAATATTCTGTATCTGCATTGTCCAATACTGTAGCCACAAGCCACCAAATAGCTACGGAACATTTGAAATGTGGCAAGTGCAACTGAGGTACTGAATTTTAAAGTGTATTTAATTGTAGGGAATTCCCTGGCAGTCCAGTACTTAGGACTCCATGCTTTCACTGCCAAGGGCCCAGGTTTGATCCCTGGTCCGGGAACTAAGATCCCACAAGCCACGCGCCATGCCCCCCCCCAAAAGTATTTAATTGTAATGAATGTAAATTTCAATGGCCACATGTGGCCAGTGGCTCCATATTAGACAGCACAGGTGTGAGTATGTATAGCATGGTCATGGAGAAGGTCCTGGGGAATGGAAATAAACAGAAGAGGCCTAAGTCTGAGCCCTGGGGTGCTCCAGCTTTTACAGAAGCTGAGAAGATCCACCAAAGGAGGTTGAGGATGGTTAATGAGGTAGGTGAGAACAAGAGGTAGTGATGACCCAGATACACATAAATGTTTCAGGAAGGAAGGAACAACCACTTTTGTCAAATGCTGCTGATAAGCTAAGGAAGACGATGACCGAGACCAGACCTCTGAGTTTGGCAACTTGGAAGGAAAATTTTCTAACCCAAAAGGGCTGCCTCCTCGCCAGCCAGCCAGACACTTATCTGCAGTGGGTTCTCTCTCCCCACACATGCCTCACTCACCTGGGCACTGGCCTCCTGTCGCTACTTTCTCCACCATCCAGGGCTCTCTGCCTTGTTCCAGGAAGGAGATCACATCAGGTTTGGAAATGGCAAAACCTGGATGTGAGAAAAAAACATGCCACGCAGTTACAGTGCGGGGCCCCAGAGTTCAGACCCAGGGCCTGGTTATCGAGGAGGGGAAGTTGCAGGACGGGCCAGGGGAACATGTGAGTCACCTGAAGGCTGGGGAAGATGTAGCTTCAGGCCATAGAGCTACCCTTTAACCAATCAAAAGACACCCCAGAATTGACAAGAAGGAACAGATGTGCCCAGGGGTAACCTCCAAACTGACCACATCGCCTTACCCAGTGAGACCAGGTTGCTATAGATCTCCAACATCACATCTCTGTACAAATCCCTCTGAGCAGGCGCCAGCTGTTCCCATTCTTCTTGGGAGAAGACTACGGCCACATCCCTGAACAAGTCTGAACCCTGGAACAACAGGCAGGTATGTTATATGTGTATTTCAAGGAAATGTTTTTCGCTGGGATGAGAGGAGATGGAGGAGGTCTCTACAAGAATGGGGTGTTCTGGTGAAAAAGAAGGCTGGGGCTGGAGGCCTTGGATGTGAACAAGTGACAGGAAAAGATGCGCACAGGTAAAAGAGAGGTTCAAATATTCTTGAACTTCCCTTTTTAATACAAACCAAAGCTCTTGTACTCAGTTCTGGGATGAAAATTAAAATCCAGCCAAATGGAGTTGCTCAGTTGTGACAGTATAATCAAGCACACTGCCTATTCTGTCCTCGGTATATGATAAATTCTCAATGTGAAACCTATCATTTGTACTTTTATGGAGTAACAACAACAAAACCCAACAATTTTTGGTAGACTTTCCCCAAAATGTTTTATTAAAAAATATTTTCTATCTTAGAAAACAGAACTTTCATTTAAGTCAAGAATTGCTTCAAGATGTAGGCTCATTATGTGAAAGCGTATCACAAACATTTTTCCTTATGAGAAAAATCTTCAATGAAGATTACTTTATTAGCTGTACAATTTTCTATCAAGTGAAATAACTGACTCAACCATTCTCTTCCTTTGGATGCAGAGGTCTCCAAGGTCAGATCTCTTAAGGCTGGTTCAAAACTATGACTATGCAGATTCTGAACAATTTATCCATCTATCTGATGGATAGATGGATAGATCTATCTGAACATCTATCCATCTATCTATCTTTCAGTCCTCAGCTCTGCACTTTGCTTGCTTTTAAGCTCAAGAAGCAGATGGAGAATGACCAAGATTCCAATGCTCTGTTCAACCCCAAACTGGACCTTAATTTTGGCATCTTAATCTCTCCTAGATTCCCAGCTAAACTTCAGTTACACACCCAGTTGTCAATACAGGAGATGTCACCCCCCCCCACACTGAAATTGAGACCAACCAATACCAGCTTCCCTGCTTTTTTGTGTGTGATCCCTCATCAGTAGCCATCACCATTTCATCAAACCTCAGTTCCTATAAGGGATGCTCTCGTTTTGTGTAAGGAAATGCATTTCTTCTCCTTCTGGCCTCCCAGCAAAATACCAAGCCAACAGAAGATATGGAATGCTATATAGAATGAATCCGTGTGGGCATTGATCAGAGTGGATGGGGCCATGGGAGAGGGTACTAGCTGCCTGGTCTTTTTTTTTTTTTTTTTTTTTTAATTTTTGGCTGTGTTGGGTCTTTGTTGCTGTGCGTGGGCTTTCTCTAGTTGTGGCGAGTGGGGGCTACTCTTCATTGTGGTGCGTGGGCTTCTCATTGCAGTGGCTTCTCTGGTTGAGGAGCACAGGCTCTAGGTGCACGGGCTTCAGTAGTTGTGGCACGTGGGCTCAGTAGTTGTGGCTAGCGGGCTCTAGAGTGCGGGCTCAGTAGTTGTGGTGCACGGGCTTAGCTGCTCCGCGGCATGTGGGATCTTTCCGGAGACCAGGGCTCGAACCCGTTCCCCTTCGTTGGCAGGCGGATTCTTAACCACTGCACCACCAGGGAAGCCCTGCCTGGTCTTTTTATTCCCTAAAATGGGAACCTCTGAGAACCAGATTCTTGGATGGAACCCAGGTAGGAAGCTTCAGGATAAGGAAAGCAAATATTTACATGATTTTAAAACTCACAAGGGACATGACTGTCAAAATTTCATGGGTTGATGGGTCCTCCTCCTGGTTTCTCTCTTGGGGAAGGGCAGAGTCCTGAGATGGCAGAGCTGAGGGAGGAAAGAGCAAACATGAGAGGCTAGGCTTGCTTCACAGCTCCCAGAATGCCACGGTGACAAATGCCCACCTCCTTTACTCCCCACCCCCCAAAATTAGAGGGAGCTGGGACAAACTGTGGCCTTTTCCCAGCTCCACCCTGTTAACTGATGCAAATCTGAGGTGGGGATGCTCAGACCTGGTCCAGTGACTGAGGATGGTGTCCCAAGGACAAGGAAGGCCGTCCTTAGGCCAGGGAGCAAAGCCTGCCTGATCTGCATCAGCCCAGCCCACAATGAAACCTTCCCAGAACCAAAGCATTTAACTGTCTCATTCCCACAATGTAACACCTTTGGAAGTCTCCCTGGCTCTTACCCTAACTTCCTAACTCACAAAGAACCTTACAGCCATACGTAAGGCCAGGCAGACACCATTTTGTGGACCTTGCCTGAGTCAACAAATGTTTGCAGTGGGCAAATTAGATGGAGCAGGCCCCGTACTCCATTATCATCACATAAACGTGCCCCTGCACAGAGATATAACAGTGAGCAAAACTGTGTGCACAATATTTGCTGAAAAAACAGAACCAAAGATTAGTACCTAACAGTTCACAAGTAGGCAAGTGGTTGAATCATTTTTGGCACAGCCGTATGATGGATGCCAAGCAACTATCAAAAATGATGTGGAACAACATCAACTGACAAATATATTCACAACTGGACCCTTTGTACAACAAGAGAACATTCAGCAAAAGAAGTCAGACCCACCCACCTACTGACACACAGGCTAACCCACACCCCCCCCAAAAAAAAACCCAAAACTGGAATGGAAAACCACCAAGTGTTAACAGTGATGCCATTTAACCACTTCCTGAGTTCATCAGTAAAACCACAGTATTTTATAAAAGAGCTTAGGACAGTTCCTGGCATGTTACAAATATTTAATTCTAAGTAATGTGTAAATGAAATAATGATAAGTGTTCCTTAATATCATGTAGAACTTTTTCCATATGACCACTTTTTTTTAAAGCATATTTGTATTATCTATAAATAGTCTATTACAGAGGTGGCCCGTGATTTACTCAACCATTTCCCCACGGTTGGACAAATTTTCAACAAGATCCTCTAAATTGTCTCCAAGTTGTTCCTTCTAAACTAGTGGTTCCAAATCTTCTGGGGTCTTGCAACTCGTTGACAATCTCATGAAAAAAGACTTCGCCCCAGATCTTTTAAAAAGCACGCGTAAGAATAAACGCAAAACATCCGTAAATATTTTCTGGAGGTGGGGACCCCCCCAACAGACACACCCACCTAAGGGGTCCATGGACCCGGGCTATGAGCCCTGACGCCGACAGGGGGCGCAAGCAGGGCGCGCGCCGCGGGGGACGATGGGAAGTGTAGTCCAGAGCCGGGAAAGCCGCACACCGACGATGAAGCGAGACGTTCGTGTTCTTCCCAGGCCCGCGACCCGCCTGGCCGCGGCGCCCAGTCCTGCGTGGACTCCGGAGCGCTTGGCAAGCTCCGAAGCCCCTCACCTGCCGCCTCCTCGGGTCCAGTTGCCCCCGTGGTCGCGCCCCGCGCAGCCCCAGGTGCGCTTCCCCCTCCGTACCGGCGGACACGGGAGCCGGAAGACAGCGCAGACGCACAAAGCCCCTCGGCTGATGTGTCGCGATTGGGCCAGCGCCGCAGTCTCTTCTGGGAAACGTAGTCTCCAGGCTTAAAGGCCGGAACCAAACCGCAAGGCCGCGTCTCGCGATGCTTCGGGTGGGCGGGGTGCTTGCGTGCGTGGGAGACCGTCGGGGTTACGGCATAGCGTGTAGGGTTCCCTGAGTCGCAGGGCGAGGGTCGGTCCGTTGGGCCCGTTGTCTGCGTGTGACTGTCTCGCTGATTGCAGGTGAGTGTGTGTGAGTGTGACTGGGCGCGCCGTGTTCGGGTCTCACTCGGTCGTTGAGTGTGTGACTGGGACCGTTAAACGCCAGGTACACGTTTGTGTGTGGCTGTGTGGAAGTGGTATATGACAGAATTTTTCTCGTCTATTGTTAAATCACCGTTGCCGTGGAACAGCTATTTTATTGAAAGATTTGGAGGGAGGAAAAAGCCCGAGAGTTCATTTGGTAACTAATTTTAAAACACTATGTCGAAATACTTGTAGATTATGAAGGAGAATGCAGAATCAGCAAAAATGTTTTAAAGGAGTTGTCAAGGAGTTTCCTGTTATGAGATGACATTCTTCGGCTAAGGCCTCTAGTGCTACAACTTTGGTTTGTGAAAGCATGAGAAGCTCTGAACTTCACCCATCCCGGGACAGCGTGTTCCAGTATGGTCGGAAGTCCAATGTCCTGGTTGCCGGTCAGGCCCTGTTATACCTGGTCTGTGAATGAGGAAAGCGTCCCTATCCAAGGTGGTACATTTGTCCTTGACCCAGGCCCACAGTCCAGAGACCTTGTCTCTTGATTTCTCGTAGAACATGTACTCTTGTGTCTCACTTTTTGAAACATTTTTTTGAGATCTGTGCACATGCATGTTGCTGCATGTCTGAAGGATGTCTTTTTCTCTAAATTAATTTAGAAATGTAATTTAAACCCAGTAAGAATACCAGTACTGTTTTTCCATTGGAAATAGACAAGTTGATGCTAAAGTTCAAATGAAAATATAAACATGCAAAAATAGCTAAGAATACTCTGAGAAAAGAAAGCTATGGTGTATGCTAACCTGATCAGATATTAAAGCATTCTAAAAACTTCTATAATTATACTTGCTGTGTGGTATTGGCTCATGAATTGTCAGGTGGAAGAGACTAGAAAGTCCAGAAACATCAAATATAGAGGGAAATCTACTCTGTAGTAAAGGTGGCAAATCATTGGGATAAAAATGAACTTTTTAATAAATAACCTTGTGGAATAATTGGACAGTCAGTTGGAAAAAGATAAAATTGTATTTTATACAACTATTATAATAATAATTATTATTATAATATTTATAAAATATTATTGTTGTATTATTGTATAATTATTATACAATTACTATACAATTTTATACATACCTCACATCATGCAAAAGAATAAACTCCAAATTGATCAGAGTTCTAAATTAAACCATGCAAATAGCAGACATGTACAGAGGTGAATTCTATTATAACCTGGATATGTGGAAAGACTTTCTAATTTCGACTTAAAAATCCAGACTTAGTAAAAGACTGCTGCACTTGGAACATAAAACTAAAGCACTTATGTAAGGCAAAATACACCACGAACAAAGGCAAAAGACAGATGGCAAAATCTTTACAACTTTATAAATCTCAAATAAGGAGCTAATATTCCTAATATATAAAGACAGAAAGCCAGAAAATGCAAGGAATCTCTGAACTCAACTTAGTAGATTGTTTTTCCTAATAGCTTTGGTGTAGTGATTTCGAAACTGTTTTATGTGCATCATAGGATTAAGCAAATGAATAAATATATAGATTTGTTGGGAGCCAGTGTTTTACTGTGGGAAAAGAGAGATATAAATAAAGGATAATGGAAGGTAAGGAAGAACCCTGTGATGTTGGGTTGGTGTGAACTCATGATTAAAAGTGTGTCTGTGTACCTCACCCAGATCAGTGTTAACACCCATAGTGAGGGCATGCTGATATCATTTAGTTTTGTTAAGATGTGGTGGAAATGACAGTTTACCTCTATGGTCTTCCTCCCCAAAATGCATATCCCCAGTTTGATGACAGAACATCAGACAAATGCCAGTTCAGGGACATTAGACAAAATATCTGACCCAAACTCCTCAAAACTGTGAAGGTCATTGAAAACGAGGAAAGTCTGAGAAACCGTCACAACTAAAAGAAGCCTAAGGGGACACAACCACACTAAAAATAATGTTTCCTGAATGAGATCCTGGAACAGAAAACGGACATTAGATAAAAACTAAGAAAAAATAAAGTGTGGACTTTAGTTAATAATAATGTATCAATGTTGGTTCATTGTTAAACAAAAAATAGACTAATGATAGGGGAAACTGGGTGCAGAGTATGTGGGAACCCTCTGTACTATCTTTGCAGTTTTTCTGTAAATCAAAAACTTCTAAAATAAAGTTTTTTTAAATTAATTAGTCTTACTATTACTTTAAGAAAAAGCATTTATGTGCTTATGTATTTTCTACTTTTCTATTTGGTGAATGGGCCTGGAAGCAATGATGCCTCAGTAGCAATAAGCAGACCTTGGTCTTTAAATACAATTCTCTAATAAAAGGAGCCAAAGCTTCTTGGGGTAATGTCTGATTCCAGGACGATGGCAGGGAAAGTACAAGATGAGTATGGAATATCTTCTTGTGCCAAAAAGTAGGGAGATGCTCAAAAAATATCACAGAGGATTCCCTGCTCACAACTGTGATGGTGTGATAGTACTAAACTAGGTAACATGTAGGAAACAAGTCTTTTCAGATATTGGGCAACTGGTAGTGCAAGACTTTGGTCCCCAAGAGAGGGAAGAATAAATGAGTTCCTACAGCTGCAATGGCTTTCTCCCTGGAGGCATATTCCAGACAATGCAGGAAGGAGGAATGGAAGCAGAGCACAACAGATTTGCTAAAGTGAGACAAACAACAGAACTTGGGGAAACTGAAGTAACTGGAATTTGCCGAGCAGAGTGTGGAAGAGGAAGGAAGAGGAAGGAGGGAGATACTCTGAGAAAGAGCTCCAGAAATATACATAGGAGTCTCGCTGAGTTTTTGGCTGAAAACTAAGATGCACATAGATCTGTTTAAAGTGAAATTCTAGAACATTCAAAACTGTAGAGACAGAAAGTAGATCAGTGGTTGCTTTGGTCCAGGGGTCCAGGGAAAGTCAGAAAAGGAATAGAAGGGGAATTTTGGGGATGATGGAAACCTTCCATATCTTTATTGAGGTGATGATTACATGGATGTATATGTTTGTCAAAGCTCTTTGAAGTATATTCTTCAGGATTCAGCTTGAAGGGGGCTTCTATGGGCAAAACTGGGACAATTTAAGCATCAATATAATTAGAGTTGCAGTATTACTCATAATGTTTCATATGTCCATACTAAAATAAATGATGAATGAATGAGATGAGAAAGAACTTACAGAATTCGAACTAGTAAATGTAGAAGGAATGATAGAGTTAGAAAATATCTTTCAACCATCATGGTAGTAATTGATTCAGGCAGAAATCTCATTGATTAGAAATCTGTTGCTAAAGATTGATGATGAACAGGATATCTTTGTAGTCTCAAATTGTCTCCCCACAGATAACTTGCTACAAAAACAAAAATACTATAGCATGATCACAGTTAATCAAATGATTTGAATTTGCAACTGTCTTCTGGACTGTAGGTTCTCGAGGTGTGAAATTCAAACTTGCTGTGCTCAGTCACTTCTTGATATAATATAGTAACCAGATCTTGTCTCTAAGATGTTGATGTTTTGTTTGTCATGAACTTTTTACATTGAGCTTTATTTTAAAAAATATTTCATTGATCTATCATGTTTTTTTATTTCTGGGGTTTTTTTTGGTGCCCCATTAAACGTTGTGCTTGAAGGAGTGCTTCACTCACCTCACTCTAGTTGTGGCCTTGGCTTAAGCATGTTTGGGGGTGGGGGGGTGAGGAAAGGAAGGATGGAAGAACAGATGCGCTGCGGCATCTAAACTCTACCCTATTCTCAGGTTCCTGTCCCTTCTGTTCTTCGAGATAAGTTTTCTTCTCACCTCTTTGAAAGACTCCTTGGCCTTTGAAAAGCTGTCTGATTCCAACAGCCCCAAACTAATCATTCTAAAAGCTGCGCTTTGTGCTTCACATATACTGACAGTGTAAAACAGATACTATTTTCCTCATTTTGACTATGAAGTAAAGGGAGATGGACAAAGGTTAAATGACTTGCTAAAGGACACAGAGCTGGTGGAGTGGAGGAGTTGGTATTTCCACAAAACCAGACCTTAGTACCTGTGGGTAGGGGAGATGCTGCCTCTGCCTTCTGAGTGATGAGTGAGCCAGTGTGGTGGAACCTTGGAGAAAGCATCTTCAGAGACAGAAGACATTTGCTTCATGATGTCACAGAAGCCATGAGGCCTCTTGGAAACAGAACCAAAGAGACTGGAGCCCTGGACTCTGGGCTGGGACCTGAGGGAGACAGAGTGTGAGGGTGCCCAGAGGAGAAAGTCACTGGGCCATTCAGGCTTGTGCTGATTATTCTAAGAAATAACCACAAAGGATAGGTTTCATATCAGGGCTTCTGGTCAGTCCTGTAGGGTAGGTCAGCTGGGATTCCTGAGGCTGTGAGTGTCAGGCAGCTGGATGACCCAACTGGGAACAAATTTGAATGGAACCACAAAGCCATAACAAGGCTGAAGGTGAGGAGCCCCAGGCACCCAAGTGGGGACAGGTTGTGGCCGGCCAGTATAACAGACCAGAGTCTTAACCTCTGTGGAGGTAAGATTGGGCGTTTGGTTTGGAATGTGATAGTTTGAAATGTCTGTTAGATATATAAGTAGAAATATTGACCATGACTTCAGGAGAGATGTCTGGACTGAAATCTTAAATTGAGAAATATTTTTATCGGGCAGCTATTTTGTATTCTGTTACATACTGAGGCATATCAGTTTTTCCCTTTCTACCTTTTATTTTGCTCAAAAGTTGTTTTCCTACTCCTAAATTATAAATGTCCATCTTTATTTTTCTGTAGAACTTTATGGGAATATTTACAATGCATTTATTTCCATCTGTTTGGAATTTGTTATGCTGTAAAGTGTGATGAATCAAATGCTATCTGTAAAATCTGTACTTTGAAGATTTATTAAAGTTTTCTTCATGAGTAATTATCAACGATTAATTGTAAATATTACATGGTTATTTTAAAAGAATGACTAAGATTTTTCTTATAGTTCTTCTTCAATTCTTTTTCTTAATTTTAATACTCCTGTTATATTTTGGGTCATTTGGATTTATTTTTTATTCTCTGATGTGGTCTTTCATAGTTTTAATTTATTTGATTTCTGTATTAGTTACCTATTGTTGTATAGCAAATTACCCCAGAACTTAATGGCTTAAACAACAGTCAACATTTATAATCTCCCACAGTGCCTGTGAGTCAGGAATTTGGGAGCAGCTTAGCTGGCTGTAGTCAAGATGTCATTTAGGGCTTCAGTCAACTAAAGGCTGAACTGGGACCAGAATATCTGCTTCCAGGTGTCTCACTCATGTGGCTGGTAAGTTGGTGCTGGCTTTGGGCAAAAGGCCCTAGTTCCGGGAATTGCCTGGCAGCCCAGTGGTTAGGACTCCACACTTTCACTGCCAAGGATGCAGGTTCAATCCCTTGTCAAAAGCCCCAGTTCTACTCCATGTGGGTCTCTCCATAGCGCTAAGTGTCTTTATGACGTGGTGGCTAGATCACCCCTAGAATAAGTGATCCAGGAGCTGCAATGACTTTTATGACCAAGTGTCAACAAAAAAATTAACGGTTGATCTAAGAAAGAAATGGAAAATTTTATTCGAGCCAACCTGAGGATTATAACTGGGGAGACACTCTTTCAGAAAGCTCTGAGGACTGTTCCACCCATTAGAGGTCAAAGTACAGTTATGTAATTTTTTTGAGACAAAAGATTATATGTATTATACATGTCATTTTATCAAATGACATTGACTGCTTACACAATCCAGATCTACACGTACAAAGCAAGTCATCAGTCATGGGTCATCATGCCCCTTATAAGATTGAGAAGGAAGGCTGTCTCCTAAGGAGTTGTGACCCTTTGTGAGATAAGAAGGAAGGTTATCTCCTAAGGAGGTCTGGTTAATGCAGATGCACAATTCACAATAAAGGGGAGGGAGGAAGCCCAAATGGGCAAAGGAAAATTTTGTTTTAAAATTTTTCTTGGCTTGCCATAAAACGTGAATTTTTATTTCATCGGAAGTCACACACCACCGTACTTTGTTGGTCACGTAGACCAGTTCTGACTGAGTCAGTATGGGCAGAGACTACACAAGGGTATGAATACTAGGAGGCAAGTATCATTGAGGGCCATTTGGGAGGCTGACTACCAGTTTCTTTCAAGTGTTGACCTAAAAATGTACAACATGAGAGTTGTGAGTTTAAGTTTTATTCAGTCTTAACTGAAGTGGATAGCCCGAGAGACACTCAGTAGCTCTGAGTGAACTCAGAGCTCCCAAGAGGTGTAGAGGAGGAGCCCCGGTATATGTATGACTTTGAGGGGCTAGGATATACATGCAGTCAAGTATACATCCTGGTAAAAGATTGCTGCTAATCACGAAGAACAGATATCTCACGTAAATGATTTCAGTGCTTTTCTATGTATGGGAAGATGCAGGAGTCTGGGGTCGTTGAAATGCTTCCTGAGATATGCATCTTAACTGTCCTAAGGGCCTGTTTTGCCAAAGCACCGAGTGTCTCATACTGGTTTTTCATCCTCATTTCTCCTCGGGGTGCACTGTTGGTGGGTGACTGCAATGGGTTGAGACTTAACCCTTGTATAACTGGATGATGAGCGATACTCTTTGTTCCTTTTTTGTTCACACAAGAGTACATGAATGTCTTAATGCCTCTCCATTCTATCAGATCCACAGCTGCCTTGTCAACCACTTCCCAAGAGATCACCCTGTACACTCTCTTGTGCCAAAATACATGCATAGTAACTCTAGCTTTCCTCTTCTATAAACCCTCAGCTACATTCGTGGTTTTGCTATATTCTTTCTCTCCATGATGGGACCTGCCATTATCACATGAATGAAATCAGCTGTGGGCAGGCCATGTCTTGCAGGGAATGTTTCTGCAACAAGGAATGGAAGAAACAACAGAGTGGATTCTAACCCTATCTTAGCTACTCCCTCCCTGTATGACCATGACCATGGACACCTCCCATAACTTTTCTGACATACAATCTCTATAAAGAAGGAAACAAAACTGGGGGGGGGGGTTTGGTTTGTATACTTTTGTTGTGTTTTTCTTTTTCATTAATAGCAGTTACTCAGAATTAACCCTGTGTTTTGCTGTTATTACTGACAACACTATATACAGTTCTTAGATTGCATCTCTCTCGCTGGTAGAAAATTCAAACATAGTTTCAGTATTTCAGTATTTTAATATTTTAAATATATATTTATTTGTAAAGAAAGTTTTATAGGTAATACAAATTTGAGTCCTCTAATTATTTGAGAAGGTCTTTAATTTCCCTCAAATTTTCAAGTATTTTACCTGATGTCTTTTCATATTTGGCTATTGTCTTCATAGCTTCTGTTGTTATCTTTACATATAAGTCTATTCAGTCTATGATTATATGACCTTATTTCACAGGACTGTGTTTGTGTTTAAACCAGACTTACGGAGTTGTGCAACTAAACCACCTGGCACCTCTGTCCACTTATACTAGACACCTAGGTGGTATCCTTGACTCTTACCTCTCATTACCCTCTCTTCATCCAATCAGATGCCAAAGCCTACTGAGTCTACCTTCTAGATAAATATAGTGTTTTTTTTTCCCTAGTGAGTAGATTTTATTTGCTCAGTCCTATAGATTGAATGCCCCCCCACCCCTGCCCAAATTCAAAAGTTGAAAGCCAGTCCTCAATATTATGGTATTTGGAGGTGGGGCCTTTGGGAGGTGATTAGGTAACGAGGGTGGAATCCTCATGAATGCGATTAGTGGCCTTAAAAAGAAGGCCCCTAAAGCTCCCTCACCCCTTCCATCATGTGAGGTTACTGTGAGAAGATGGCCGTCTATGAACCAGGAAGCTGGCCCTTACCACCTACCCAATGAGCCTCTTCCAGCTGGATGTTCATCTGTACCCTTTATCATACCCTTTTATAATAAATGGGTAAACGGTAAGTAAACTGTTTTCCTGAGTTCTGTGAGCCACTGTAGGAAATTAATCAAACTTGAGGAGAAGAGTCATGGAACCTCCAATTTATAGCTGATTGGTCAGAAACACAGGTGACAACTGGGGTTTGTGACTGGCAATCTCATGGGACTGAACCCTTAATCTCTGGGGTTTGATGCTATCTCCAGGTAGATAGGGTCGGAATTGAGTTAAGTTTCTAGGACACCCAGCTGGTGTTGCAGAATTGCTTGGTGTGTGTGGGGGGGGCACCCTCACGCATCTGTTGTCAGAAGTGTAGTGGAGTGTTCTTAGTGAGAAGAAAGACACACAGGAGTGTAGGTTTTCTTTTCAACAACCTAACAAAACATGTAAGATGTATTTAAAGCAGGGCTAAGAGGGAAATTTAGAGCACTAAATGCTTACATTAGAAATAAGGAAAGGTCTTAATATTCTAAGTTCCTACATCAAGAAACTAGAAGAGCAAAAATAAACCCAAACCACGCAGAAAGAAAGAAAGAAAAGAAAGGTTTTTTTTTTGTAGATATATGATAAACTTTTCCTAAAACTTACATGGAAAGGCACAGGCTCTAAAAGAGCTAAACAGTCTTGACAAAGAATAGTGGGAGAACTCAACCCAATATCAGTGCTTAACTGTATTGCTACAGTAATCAATACACACATAGGTCAATGGAACAGAATAGAGAAACCAGAAGTAAAGCCTCACTGTACGCTGAACTTATTTTAACAATTTTATTGAAAATATAATTCACATAACATGAAGTTCACCTATTCAAAGTATACAATTCAATGGTATTTCAGTATATTCACAGGGTTATGCAACTATGACAATTAAATTAAAAACATTTTCATCACCACAAAAAAGAAACCCTCTATCTATTAGTGCTCATTCTTCATCTCCTCCCATCAGCCCAAAGCAACCACTAATTTACTTTCTGTCTCTGCAATTTGCCTATTCTGGATATTTCAGATAAACAGACTCATACAATATGTAGTCTTTTGTGACTGGCTTCTTTCACATAGTGTGATGTTCAAGGTTCATCCATGTAGTGTGTGTATCAGTACTTCATTACTTTTATTACTTTCGATGGCTGAATAACATGGGCATTTGGGTTGTTTCCACTCTGGCTATTATGAATAGTGCTGCTATGAACAATTTGTGTACTAGTTTTTGCATGCATGTATGTTTTCATTTTTCTTAGGTATACACCTAAGGACTGAAATTGCTGGTTCATATAGTAACTCTATATCTTTACCTTTTTAAGGAACTTCTGGAATGTTTTTCCAAGGCAGCTGCTTCATTTTAAATTCCCATTAACAATGTATGAGGGGTTCAATTTCTCCACATCCTCACCAACACTTGTTATCTGACTTTTTGATTCCAGCTATCTTAATGGGTGTGAAGTGGTAAGTCATTTTGGTTTTGATTTGCATTTCCCCAAGGACTGATGATGCTGAGCATCTTTGTATGTGCTTTTGGACCTTTTGTTTATCTTCTTTGGAGAAATGTCTATTCAAATCCTTTGTCCATTTTTAAATTGTTTTAATTGTATTTTTATTAGTTACTTGTTAAGTATTCTTTACATATTCTGGACACAAGTCCTTGTCAGAACTGAATTTTTGATAAAGCTGCAAAAGCAATTTAATGGAGGAAGAACAGCATTTTCAACAAATAACGCTGGAGCAATTAGACATCCATAGCCACATAACAAAAAAGAGAGAACTTTGACCTCACACCTCTTACAAACCTTAAAATACAGACTTAAATTTGCTCCAGTACTAACCCATGAAAAAATAAATGTATCTTCATTGTGACAGTGAGGGAAAAATAAATGGTTCCTTCTGTCTCGGATTCCATATTCTATCTCTAATACTCAAGATTATGTACTTAGATTATTACATTAAATTTAGATATGCTAGGCAGACATCTGCTTGCTGATTATCGACTTGAAAATGATAAATGTGTTTTTTATGCAAGTCACAGTAGATTTTGATACAGCTTTGTAGAGGGTTCTGTCAACAGAAGGAGCTTAAAAGGTAATGGTTGAAAACGAAAAATGTTATCACCTATCTTCTTCAGGCTAAAGATGCCCAATTTCTTCATACATTTGTGAAATGTGGAAAAGGCTGCAAAAACCTGGACGTTTACTGATATGTCTTAACTTGCATAATGTTTGCACGGTTTCAGAAAGCAAGAGGTAAGGTATCAGTCATAATTTCAACACTAAAACACAAAACCATCTAGTTTTTGTGGATTGTGTCCCTTTTACTTTTTTATACATAGGAACAGTTTTCCAATTTTGCAATCTTAGTGTAATTGTAACAGCTCTGTTCCTCCTCAAAACAAAACTTAACCTAAGAAATATTTCTACAGGTTGCTTCATCATCACACGATTATTTTTATGTTGTATAGTTTCAAACAGATGTAGTTATTTATTTACTTCTCTATTTTTAGCCATATTGTTTATATTCCACATTTTATTACTATGTACAATGTTTCAGTAGCTTTGTGAAAATAACATGCATTTTTACATTTCCTCAATATAAAAATTACCAGCTTATTTAATGCTTTTTGTCATTGGTTACTTTGGTGAGACAAGTTACATTGAAGCTCTGCATCTTATAAAGCAATTTCTAAAGAGGTGAGGCATGAATGTGGGTTAGGACTAGAGATAGGAGTTTATGAAGTATTTTCAGACATAGGTTGAATAGGAACCAGAGGGTGTAACAAAGAACTAAGAACTGAAAGAATGATCTTTATACTCTGTTTTGCTTTTCTTTATAACGCGTTATCAATTCCCAGTATATATTAGGACCTTTTTTTTTCCTATTAAATTTCTCCCATAATAGAATGTCAGCTCCACGGGTGGGGATTTTTGCACGTTCACAGTTGCGTCCCCAGCATCTACAACAGTGCTTGGCACACAGTAGGCGCTCAATAAGTGGCGAATGAAAGGATAGGACAGAAGAAACAGAAAAAGAGGAAAGAAAGAAATCCCGAGCACCTTATCTCTTAACTACGCCCGCATGCTCCCGGGATCCCCCCTCTGGCGGGCCCCAGCCCTCAAATCCAGCCTCGCCAGCTGCGTTTTTCCAGCACCAAGCCAGGAGCCCCACCTGCTGCGCCTGGGCGCGGGCCCAACCACCGCGCATGCGCATCACAGCCGCGTCCGCTACTCCCGGCCGACGCGTGCACCGAGTCTGGACGCCTCCGCGACGCGAGCAAGCTGCACCTGCGCAGTTCGAGCCGGCCGATCCAGGTCCGGGCTGGATTCGGTGGCGGGGGCGGTCTGTCGGACGGCCTGAGAGGGCTGGGCGGGTGCGAGTTCTGGGTCGCAAAGTCGGGGGGTTAAGTAGTGTGGCAGAGACGACGCGAAAGGGACGAGGCAGGAAGCAGCCGTCGGCCCGGCGCCCGCGGCGAGTAGTCCCAGGATGCTCCGCGCCGCACCGCGCCTGGCCCCGGACTCCGTTTCCCAGCAGCCACTGCGGCTGGCGCCGACAGCCTGCCCGAGCGCTTTGGCCCCTTTGTGAGTCCGCCCGTCGGGCCCGAGATCGAGTCCACGCCCCGGCCGCAGGGCGCTCAGCTCCCCGTCTCCGCGAACGGTGCGGAACGAAGTGCCGACTCTCGGGGAGAAGGCGGTGAGGAGCCCGGGGTGGGTGCGCGCGCCTGGGCAGGCCTGCGGGGCGGGAGCGGGCGTGTGAGGGGGCCTGTGACGGTGGGAGCCTGGGCCCGCTGTGTGTGACGGTGTTTGAACAGAGTGAAACCATGTGTGACAGTGTGTGAGGCTGTGTGGGACCGAGGGAGAATGTGTGACAGTGTTTGAGAATGTGACAGTGAAACCTGTGTGAACAGTGTGACTGTGTATGGGACCTTGTGTATGGGGCGCTGTGCGACGGTGTGTGAACAGAATTTGAGAATGTGTGTGACAATTTCTGTAACAGTGAACGTGCAACTGTGTGTTCACGTGAGACTGCTTGAGATTGTGTGACCCTAGGGGTGTGTGACAGTATATGGCACCATGTGTCATCATGTCAGTGACTGTGTGAGTCACTGCGAGGGTTGGGCAAGCTACAGCTCGGGAGCATGTCCACAGGCTGCCAGGGGAGCTGCCAGCATGAGGGATTGTGTGGTTTGTGTGGTGGCTGGGAGGCTGTGTGGATGCTTTGGGAGGCCAGTGTGCTCCAGGATTTGGGAGACTGTTGTAGCGGGAAGACCGAGATTGAGATGAAGGGGAAGAGATGGAGTTTACGGAGAGAGGGAGAGGGGAAGAGAGCTGGAGAGGAGGAGAAAGCTTTGGGCCTGGACAGCAGAAGACTGAGCTGCTGGACCTTAGTCCTCTCTGGCACAGAAGGTCTTTCCGTCCCTCTCCTAGTGAGGAATCGAAGAGAAAAAAGGACGGGGAGACCTACTGTGTGCTACTTATGAAAGTAAATGATTTAATGATATTTATTGCACACAAAGGATGTCCAGGTACTGTGCTAAATGCTTGATGTGGATCATCTCATGACCCTCCCAACCGTTGATAGAGAGTAGGTACCACTCTGCTGATGAGGAAATTGAGGTTTGGAATAGAGGCTGCAGAGCCAGTTGAGTGGTGGATCAGATGTTCTAGCATTCTGATCCACAAACCTAGTTGTTCTTACCACTAAGTTATGCTGCTTCTGAGATAATTTCTTTACTCTCCAAGGCAGTGAAGTTTAGTGGAAAATAATTAATGATTAAGGGGTTGTAGTGATTGTTTCTGCATATCCCTCCCCCCAGCCCCTTCTGAGGAAATTTCTTAGAAAAGTTGAGAGATTGGTTTTCAGGTGCATTTTGTTATAAGCCAGGACCAGAAGCAGGATGTCGTTTTTGGTCCAGTGTCCTCCAGACCACATGATCCCTCTGATGCCTACTCTGTGTAAAGATGCTTTCTCTGACGCATTCACTTTGTAGTTTTATCTCTCATCTTTGTAGAAAGGGTGGGAACACATTTCCTTTCAACATCATCATCTGGTGTAAAGACTAATGAGTCAGACCTGGATTCCAGTTGGGGTCAATTACTTAATTACCATGAAGCATTGGATAATTTCACTGATGAATAGCCTTCATGTGTGAAGGGGGAAATTATCCTTATTTGGCAGTGCCATTCTGAAGGATAAGTACTGTTACTTTTTATAAATATAAACGAGGTATCTTACGCACAGAAAGTTTATGTTGCATATTGAGATCTAAAGCACGTGGGAGATTTAAGTGGAGTATAATCTATAAAAATATTCAATCACTATGTTGAACACCTGAAACTAATATAACACTATAAATCAACTATACTTCAAAAAATAAAGCACACAGGTGAAAGAATTATAAATTTAGATAGGAATGACCAATGCAGTGACACCTCGTATCTACTTCTGTGGTTGGGGAGAAGGGCACAGAGAAGGAAAGGAGAGTATCTAGGCTGGTGATGCTGGGAGCTGAGGGCAGGCCCAGCATTTCACGTTTTCTTTCTCCCTCTCCAGCTCTGTTTTTTTCTCTGGACACTGCCCTTCTCCCAAAGAGAAGCCAGAAGGAGGAGGACAGAAGGGCTGTCCTAAATTCTTTAAGCCATGTCCGAGGTAAGGAAGCTTTTCTTCTCTCTTCTCTGAAATGCCTTGTTTTTCAGATTTTATATGAAAATTTTGCTTTTCTTCTGAAATTTCCCATTCTAAAATTCCATTCATTCTGTGACCTGGTCCTCATGTTCTCCAGTCTAGTAAAAGGAGGTCCCCCAAAGCCCACTGAGCTTCCTTTTTTTTTTTTTTCTCAGCCAGAATTTTCATCTTCATTCAAGAAACAGTTTAGCACTTCCTGTGGGTTAGGTGTTCTGTTGGGAGGTCTCAAGAGGCAAAAATACACTCCGTGGTGGAATCTGAAAGTCTTCCCTGTAGGGAAGTGAAGTGATTCACTGAGGTCAAGGTGGGTGTTCAGATGTGACCAACAGTTTAGTGCTTTTCCACAGACCTGGGTTTGAAAAGTAGACAAGGACTACTTGGGGAAGTCTTAGTTGTAGTATTGATACATGACAGGGTCGCTTGCTCAAGGTGATTTTGAGGAGTGGGACTTGTTGGGTCTTGAGTATTAAAGTGTGGGTCAGCTAGGGCAGGAGTGTTTTTCAGGCATTCTGCGGGCACTGAAGAGTAGGATTCCATGGGGGTAATGAGGTCCTGTTCTAGGGATATCCTGAGTTAGTAGCTGGTTACAGCTAGAATATTCTAGATCATGCAGTAAAGATTAGAGGAGTTAATATGGAAAAATAGCAGGGAATTTTTTGAAAAAGGAGAATAATAGGAGGGAGTATTGAATCTACATTAAAAAATGGCTATATACATCTGTAATAACAGATCGTAAATAGTAAATAACAAAAATAGTAAGTAGTATAGAATGAGAGCCAGAAGAAATAAATGAAAAAATCAGCATATGATGTCCAGAAACAAATGCAAATATAAATTAGAAAATATTTATTCATTCACTGAACGTATAGTTATTTAAGACTTACTGTATATTAAGTGCTGGCAATACTGTGGTGAAAAAAATACTGTCTGTCTTCATGGAATTTAGTGTCTACTAGTTTGTTTATTACATAATAACGTAATGATGTTATTTTAAATCAGTGGAGAAGGACTGGAGTATTCATTTAGAAAAAAATTTTCTTCCTCATACTTTGAGGTTAAATACATTTTGTAGGTTAAATATAAAAAATAAAACCATACAAACTGCTACATCTTTTTATTTTCTTACATCTTAAGAAGATGACTCAGAAGCAGAAATCACTTAGAGAAGCACTGTGATGATTGATGATAAAAGTGCTCTGTTTGCACTGCCCAATACAGTAGCAGCTAGCCACATGTGGCTGTGGAGCACTTGTCTGTAGTAGTGTGACTGAAGAACTGAATTTTTAAATGTTAATTGATTTAGATTTAAATAACCACATGTGGCTAGTAGCTAGTATATTAGACAGCAAAGATGTAGGTTCATAAAATGATAAAGCCAGGAAGAAAATTATGGGTGATCTTGTCTAAGACACTTGTTTTACAAATGAGGAAAAAGCCAAGGAAGGAAAGTGATGTATACACATCACTAGTTAGTGACTGTCAGATGTAGGAAGTTGTACTGTATATTGAGGGTCAGTAACACAGATGACAGTGAGAGATTTAAAGAGTGTGGTAGAAAATAATGAAGGACTCTAGGGAGCGGTGTGCTCAGTGTGATGGAGCACATCATTCACTCCTTTGCCCAGAAACTTTGTTCGCTTCCCATTTTACTTGGAATGAAATCCAGTTTCCTTAGCTGGGCCTATAAGGTCCTACACGATCCAACTCCTGGCTACCCCAGACCTCATTTTCTACAAGTCTTTACTGCTCTCTGTTCTAGTCACACTGGTCAACTTGCTGTTCCCCAAATGTTCCAAGCTACTTTCTATTTCTGAACCTTTGCATTTGCTCTTCCCTCTTCTGTAATTCTCCCCTAGATGATGACATGGCTGGCTCTCCCACTTCATGTATTGATAGATTTTTGTTCAAAAATCACCTCTTGGGCCTCCCTGGTGGCGCAGTGGTTGAGAGTCTGCCTGCCAATGCAGGGGACACGGGTTCGGGCCCTGGTCTGGGAGGATCCCACATGCCGCGGAGCAACTGGGCCCGTGAGCCACAATTAGTGAGCCTGCGCGTCTGGAGCCTGTGCTCCGCAACAAGAGAGGCCGCGATAACGAGAGGCCCGCGCGCCGCGATGAAGATTGGCCCCCACTTGCTGCAACTAGAGAAAGCCCTCGCACAGAAACAAAGACCCAACACAGCCATAAAAAAATAAATAAAAATAAAAACCCAAAGTTTAAAAAAAAAAAAAATCACCTCTTTGTTAAGGTTTACATTACTTTCTTTTTTTTATAAATTTATTTATTTTTATTTATTTATTTTTGGCCGTGTTGGGTCTTCGTTGCTGCGCACGGGCTTTCTCTAGTTGTGGCGAGCGGGGGCTACTCTTCATTGCGGTGCACGGGCTTCTCATTGCAGTGGCTTCTCTTGTTGCGGAGCATGGGTTCTAGGCGTGCAGGCTTCAGTAGTTGTAGCATGCAGGCTCAGTAGTTGTGGCGTGCGGGCTCTAGAGCGCAGGCTGAGTAGTTGTGGCACACAGGCTGAGTTGCTCCGCGGCATGTGGGATCTCCCCAAACCAGGGCTCGAACCCATGTCCCCTGCATTGGCAGGCAGATTCTTCACCACTGCGCCACCAGGGAAGCCCTACATTACTTGTATCTTACTTACTTTATCTTACACAAACGCTCCTGTAACTTTCAGTTACCTTACCTTGTTTTTTGTCATAGTATTTAATAGTACATGACACTGTATGACCATATGGGCTTTTTTGTTTTTTTTTTAATTGGGGTATAGTTGCTTTACAATGTTGTGTTAGTTTCTCCTATACAGCAAAGTGAATCAGCTATATGTATACATATATCCCCTCTTTTTTGGATTTCCTTCCCATTTAGGTAGCCACAGAGCACTGAGTAGAGGTCCCTATGCTATACAGCAGGTTCTCATTAGTTATCTATTTTATACATATTAGTGTATATATGTGTATGACCTTATGTTTAGTGTCTTTCTCCTCTGTTAGAATATTAACTCCACAAAGGGAGGGGCTATATTCTGTTCACCTTTGTATTCCCAACTCTTAGAACAAAATAGGTAGTAGGCATTAAGTAAATATTTGCCAAATTAATATATGAATCAACAAAGGAATGAATTTGTGAGACCAGGGCAGCAAGAGCCAGCAGGCAACCTCTTCTCTCCTGCCACTGAATTGGTAATGGAAGAAGGAGAAGGCAGAGGATATGATGTGTAGAACAGACAAAGCCCATCAGCCCAAATGCTCTTTCTGGGATGCCACCCCAGACCTCCTGAATCACAGTCTCTTGTGGTGCTCTAAAGATTATATTTAAAGTATGCCTCGTATAAACAGTATATAGTCTTTGTTTTTGTTTTTCCTCCCCTGTGCTCACAGCCAGGCACTCGGCCCAGTGTGCCTCCCAATCCCCTATGCCTCCCATGATCCCTTGTGCCTCCCCCCAAAAAAGGTTGGCTGGTTTTTAAAAATCCAGTCTGATAATCTTGGTCTTTTTAAATAAGTGTTTAGTACATTTTCATTTAATGTATTATTAATATATTTGTGTTTAAGTATACCATGCAATTTATTTTCTACTTATCCCATCTGTTCTTTCTTCATTTCTTTTTTGCCTTCTTTTGGATAAATCAGGTTTTTTCCTAGTTATCTTGTTAATTATACATTATTTTTATTATTCTTTTAGTGGCCACTCTAGGATATGTACCATTGCTTGTTATGTAATGATCTTCTTTCTTCTTTCTGTAATCTTCCTTCTATAATTGGTATTCTTGCCACTTTCTGAATAAGGTAAGTCCCCTATTATTAGTAGATATAATAATATCTTGGAACTAAACACACTATGGGGGACTTACCTTATTCAGTTTATAGTTAGTTTTGGGGCTCTTAATTTCTTCCTGTGTTTTGACGCTTCCATTTTCCTTTTATTTCCATTTCCTTCCATTTTCTTTCTATGTGAAGAACCTTTATTAGTATTTCTTTGACTACCAGTCAACACTTTACTCCCAGCCTGAATTATTTTTTCATTAGGTCCTATTCTGACTGGGTCAAAATAGTGTAATTTAAACTGTTTTCTGATGTTAAGTAAGTTTGGGAAATCCTAGTCTCAATGGAGAGAAAAACTTTTAGGAATATATTTTGAGAAAATAATTAGAGACCTTTGTAGCATCATAGTGAGAAATTAAGATTCATATAACTGAAAATAAGCAAGGGGATAGTAAATAAGATATGGCATATTTACATCATGTAATATTATCCATCTAACAAGTGATGTTATAAGAAAATGAATATGTATAGATAATCATAGACATGTGTGTATAAGGAAACATTTGAACAAATATATACTAACTAAATTTTGATTGCTTCTAGGTTGTGTGCCATGGTAGGTAGGTGCTGAGGGTTGAGGACTTCCAGTTTTTTACCTTAGAAAGGGAAAAAAATTCACTGAGGGTAGAAATACCAGACTTTTCTGTTTTTGTTCTTTCAAGCCATCACCGTATTTTATAAATTTTATTTATTTATTATTTTTTATTGACATTGATTTACAATGTTGTGTTAATTACTGCTGTACAGCAGAGTGATTAGTTATACATATATACATTCTTTTTTTATCTTCTTTTCCATTATGGTTTATCATAGGATATTGAGTATAATTCTTTGTGCTATACAGTAAGACTTTGTTGTTTATCCATTCTATATACAAACACTTACATTTGCTAACCCCAACCTCCCACTCCATCCCTCCCCCAACTGCCTCCCCCTTGGCAACCCTCAGTCTGTTCTCTATGTCTGTGATTCTGTTTCTGTTTCATAGGTAGGTTCATTTGTGTCATATTTTAGATTCCACATATAAGTGATATCATATGGTATTTGTCTTTTTCTGAGTTACTTAGTATGATAATCTCTACTTGCATGCATGTTGCTGCAAATGGCATTATTTCATTCTTTTTTATGGCTGAGTAGTATTTCAGTGTATATATGTACCACATCTTTATCCATTCATCTGTCGATGGACATTTAGGTTGTTTCCATGTCTTGGCTATTGTGAATACTGCTGCTATGAACATAGGGGTGCATGTATCTTTTTGAATAATAGTTTTGTCCAGATATATGCCCAGTAGTGGGACTGCTGGATCATATGGTAATTCTATTTTTAGTTTTCTGAGGAACCTCCATACTGTTCTCCATAGTGGCTGCACCAACTTACATTGCCACCAACAGTGTAGGAGGGTTCCCTTTTCTCCACACCCTCTCCAGCATTTGTTTTGTAGACATTTTAATGATGGCCATTCTGACTGGTGTGAGGTGATACATCATTGTAGTTTTGATTTGCATTTCTCTAATAATTAGCGATGTTAAGCATCTTTTCATGTGCCTATTAGCCATCTGTATTTCTTCTTTGGAGAAATGTCTAGGTCTTCTGCCCATTTTTCTGTTGGGTTGTTTGTTTTTTTGGGTTGTATGAGCTGTTTGTATAATTTGGAAATCAAGCCCTTGTTGGTCACATCATTTGCAAATATTTTCTCCCATTCTGTAGGTTGTCTTTCCATTTTGTTTATGGTTTCCTTTGCTGTGTAAAAGCATGTAGGTTTGATTAGATCCCATTTGTTTATTTTTTTTTTTATTTCTATTGCCATGGGACACTGACCTAAGAAAACATTGGTACAGTTTATGTCAGAGATTGTTTTGCCTGTGTTCTCTTCTAAGAGTTTTATGGTGTCATGTCTTATGTTTAAGTCTTTAAGCCATTTTGAGTTTATTTTTGTGTGTGATGGGAGGGTGTGTTCTAACTTCATTGATTTACATGCAGCTGTCCAGATTTCCCAACACCACTTGTTGAAGAGAATGTCTTTTCCCCATTGTATATTCTTGCCTCCTCTGACAAAGTTTAATTGACCATAGGTGTGTGGGTTTATTTCTGGGCTCTCTTCCGTTCCATTCATCCATATGTCTGTTTTAGTGCCAGTACCACACTGTTTTGATTACTCTAGCGTTCTAATATTGTCTGAACTCTGGAAGGGTTATGCCTTCTACTTCGTTCTTTTTCTTCAGGATTGTTTTGGCAATTCTGGGTCTTTTATGGTTCCACGTGAATTTTAGGGTTATTTTTTCTAGTTCTGTGAAAAATATCATGGGTAATTTGATAGGGATCACATTAAATCTGTAGATTGCTTTGGGTAGTATGACCATTTTAACAACATTAATTCTTCCAATCCAAAAGCATGGGATATCTTTCCATTTCTTTGAATCATCTCAGTTTCCTTTATCAGTGTTTTATAGTTCTCAGTGTATAAGTCTTTCATCTGCTTGGTGAGGTTTATTCCAAAGTAATTTATGTTTTGGGTTGCAATTTTAAAAGATTTTTTTTTTACATTCCCTTTCTCATATTTCACTGTTGGTGTAAAGAAATGCAACCGATTTCTGTATGTTACTGTTGTATCCTGCTACCTTGCCAAATTCGTTTATCTGTTCTAGTAGTTTATGTGTGGACCGTTTAGGGTTTTCTATATGTAGTATCATATCATCTGCATATAATGATAATTTTACCTCTTCCCTACCAATCTGGATATCTTTTTTTTTTTTTTTTAATTTATTTTTATTTTTGGCTGCACTGGGTCTTCGTTGCTGCGCGCGGGCTTTCTCTGGTTGCGGTGAGCAGTGGCTTCGTTGTGGTGCGCGGGCTTCTCATTGTGGGGGCTTCTCTTGTTGTGGAGCACAGGCTCTAGGTGCGCAGGCTTCAGTATTTGTAGCACGCAGGCTCAGTAGTCATGGCTGGCGGGCTCTAGAGTGCAGGCTCAGTAGTTGTGGCGCACAGGCTTAGCTGCTCTACGGCATGTGGGATCTTCCCGGACCAGGGCTCGAACCCATGTCCCCTGCATTGGCAGGCGGATTCTTAACCACTGTGCCACCAGTGAAGCCCTAATCTGGATATCTTTTATCTCTTTTTCTTATCTGATTGCTGCGGCTAGGACTTCTAATACTGTGTTGAATAGAAGAGGTGAGAGTGGGCATCCTTGTCTTGTTCCAGATTTTAGCAGGAATGCTTTCAGCTTTTCACTGTTGAGTATTATATTGGCTGTGGATTTGTCATAAATAGCTTTTATTATCTTGAGGTATGTTCCCTCTGTACCCATTTTGGTAAGAGTTTTTATCATGAGTGGATGTTGAATTTGTCAATGCCTTTTCTGCATCTATTCAGAAGATCATGTGGGTTTTGGCTTTTCTAATTGTTCATAGTATTCTCTTATGGTTTTTTGTATTTCTATGGTGTCAGCTGTTATGTTTCCTTTTTCATTTCTTATTTTGTTTAATAAAATAAGTTCTCTCTTTCTCCTTGAAGAGCTTGGCAAGAGGTTTGTCAATGTTGTTTATCCTTTCAGAGCACCAGCTCTTAGTTTTATTGATTTTTTTCTATTTTTTTAAATGTCTTTTATTTATTTCCTCTCTGATCTTTATTATTTCATTCCTTCTGCTGACTTTAGGTTTTGTTTGTTCTTCTTTTTCTAATTCTTTGTGGTAGGTTAGGTTGTTTGAGATTTTTCTTGTTTTTTGAGGAAAGCCTGTATTGCTATGAACTTCTAAGAACTGCTTTTGTTGCATTCCGTAGATTTTGTATGGTTGTGTTTTCATTGTCATTTGTCTCAAGGTATTTTTAAATCTCCTCTTTGATTTCCTCATTGACCCATTGGATTTTTAGTACCATGTTGTTTAGTCTCCATGTAATCATTTTTTTCTCATTTATTTTCTGTGGTTAATTTCTAGTTTCATGCCGTTGTGGTCAGAAAAGATGCTTGAGATAATTGCTATACTCTTAAATTTGTTGAGGCTTGTTTTATGCCCTGGTATGTGGTCAGTTCTAGAGAATTCCATGTGCACTTGAAAAGAATGTGTATTCTGGTTTTTTTGGATGTAACGTACTGAAAATATCAATTAAGTCTAACTGTTCTGTTGTATCATTTAGTATCTCTGTTGTCTTATTGATTCTCTGTCTGGAAGATCTGTCCATTGATGTGAGCGGGGTGTTAAAATCTCCTATTATTATTGTAGTCTTGTCAATTTCTGCCTTTATTTCTTTTTCTTTTTTATAAATTTATTTATTTATTTATTTATTAGCTTCATTGTGTCTTCGTTGCTGCACACGGGCTTTCTCTAGTTGCAGCAAGTAGGAACAGGGGCTACTCTTTGTTGCTGTGCGTGGGCTTCTCATTTCTCATTGCAGTGGCTTCTCGTTGCGGAGCATGGGCTCTAGGCATGCAGGCTCAGTAGTTGTGGTGCATGGGCTTAGTTGCTCCACGGCATGCGGGATCTTCCTGGACCAGGGCTCAAACCCATGTCCCCTGCATTGGCAGGTGGATTCTTAACCACTGCACCATCAGGGAAGTCTCTCTCCCTGTATTTCTGTTAGTATTTGTTTTACATACATGGGTGTTCTATATTAGGTGCATATATGTTGATGTAAAACCCTCTTGTATTGATCCTTTTTTCATTGTATAGTATCTTCCTTTATCTTTCTTTACGGCTTTTGTCTTAAAGTCTATTTTGTCTGATACGAGTATTGCAACCCCACTTTCTTGTCATTTCCTTTTGCATGAAATATCTTTTTCCATCCCCTCACTTTCAATCTCTATGTGTCCTTTACCCTAAAGTGGGTCTCTTGTAGGCAGCATATTGTAGGCTCTTGGTTTTTTTTCCAATCTGCCACTCTGTGTCTTTTGATTGGAGGATTTAGTCCATTGACAGTTAAGGTAATTACTGATAGATACATATTTATTGCCATTTTAAACCTTGTTTTCCTGTTGATTTTATATTTCTTCTTTGTTCCTTATTTTTCCTTTTGGGGTTTCATGATTTTCTTTGGTATTATACTTATGTTCTCTTCTTTTTGGTTTTTGTGACTCTATGCTTTTGACTTGTGGTTACCCTATTTTTCAAGAATGTTAACCCCTTCCTATATCTACTTGCCTTAGACTGGTAGTCATATAGGCTGAAACACATTCATTCTAGGAAAGAAAAAGAATCTACACTTTTTTACTCTCCTCCCCCACATTTTATGATTTTGTCGTCCTGTTTTACATCTTGTCCATCCTTTTGCTGTTCATTGTGGTTACCATCATTTTCACACAGATTTTTGGATTTTTTTCTTTAGTCTGTGTCCTGGCTTATTTAAGTAATTTACTTTCCAATTGTGATTTTTTTTTCTTTCCTATAGATTCTTACTTCTTTTCTATTTAGAGAAGACCTTTCAATATTTCCTTTAGGATAGATTTAGTATTTTAGTTTTTGCATGTCTGAGAAATTCTTTATCTCTCTTTTTATTCTAAATGATAATCTTGCTAGGTAGAGTATCCTAGGTTGCATATTTTTCCCTTTCAGGACTTTGAATATATCTTGCCACTCCCTTCTGGCCTGCAGCGTTTCTGTAGATAAATCACCTGATAGTCTTATGGGGGTTTCCTTGTAATGAACTCTTTGTTTTCCTCTTGCTGCCTTTAGAATTCTCTCTTTAACTTTTGCTATTTTTATTGTAATATGTCTTGGTGTAGGTCTGTTTCAGTTTATATTGTTTGGGACCCTCTGTGCTTCCTGTACCTGGATATGTGTTTCCTTCTTTAGGTTTGGGAATTTTTCAGACATAATTTTTTCAAATACATTTTCGATCCCCTTTTCTCTTTCTTCCCCTTCTAGAATCCCTATTATGTGTAGATTGGCATGGTTTATATTATCCCATAGGTCTCTCACATTGCTTTCATTTTTTTTCATTTGGCTTTCTGTCTGCTGTCCTCGTTGGGTGATTTCCATTATTCTGTGTTCCAGGTCACTTACTCATTCTTCTGCATTATTCATTCTGCTATTCATTGCCCTTAGCTTTCATCTCTGCAGATGAGTTTTCTAATTTTTCGTGGTTCCTCTGTATAGTTTCTAGTTCCCTTTTATAGTACTCTGCATTTCTGTCGATAGCTTTTCTTACTTCTCCAGTATTTTCATTATCTCCTTTTTGAAATCAGTGTCTATTAGAATGAAGAGGTCTGTTTCACTGTTTGTTCTTCCAGGGGAATGCTTTTGGTCTTTTAACTGGGAGTGGTTCCTCTGCTGTTTACCAACCAGTGTGGAAGGATTTCAATATGTGACAAGTCAGTTCAGCTGTTTAGGGCATCTGCATATCAGCTCAGCTTAAGAGTAGATTTTGCTCTGTGACATGCCAAACCTGTGAAGCATATACCGAATCAGACACAAGCCTTGATAAGTCTGAAGCAGATTTACCGCATTAGGAAGAATGCCCATTTTCAATTTCTAGGACGCAGACTAGGTCATCTTCCATGCTATAAAGATCCTTAATGTAACATACAGTGGTATTTGAGAGCTATGTTTTAACATTTAAAAAACTCTTGCTCATTAGATGTGCACAATTCGGTATGTTCCTCTAGTGAGAGTTGTAGGTATTTTTTGATGCACTTCATTATCACATTTGAAATGTTCACTCTTTAACTTAATTAGTAGTGCTTAAAATTACTATTATTTTGTCTTTTAGGTAGCATAAGTTACCAGCTGTCTTTGAAACTTAGTGATGTTGTCAGAGCTGTTATGTAATCTTTTGTTGTCCCTGATTGTTCTCCGTAATGGCATATATTGTTTAAGTTATATTTTTGCAAAATCACCATAAAACTTTACTGTTTTTACTATATTTGTATTTAATTTTTGAAAACCAGTTATAAGCATTAAATATATTTTAATATATACCTTATTGATATAGCTGGAACATTGACCATTCCATTGTAGAATTTGGGAAAATGCTGGTTTAGACCATGTACATCCTGTAAGGCATAACTCATGTTTCTGCCTCCTCTTTGAAGCCTTTTTCATTGCCCCAGTCTATCCTTATTTTCCATATTGAGAAATGCTCTTCTAGCATTTATTATGAATAACATTTTACACTTGATTGTTTACAGTGTTCTGTTATTGCCAATTTTCGTGTGTATCTTTTCTCCATCAGTAGGGACTCTGAAATTGTATACTTTCCATGACAGAATATCAACACTAAGCACAGAGAAGTTGTCTAGCAATTACTTGACATGTGTTGCTCAGAACCCAAGATACTGACAGAAAATTTTACTACCTGTAGTATTTCTCTCCAGAAATATAGACAATTTAACTTTTTAAACCATGCTCATGCGACGGTACGAACACTAGTTGAGCAAGAATATGTTTATGTCATTTCAGGATTTGGTGACGTTTGGGGATGTGGCTGTAGACTTCTCTCAAGAGGAGTGGGAATGGCTGAACCCTGCTCAGAGGAATTTGTACAGGAAAGTGATGTTGCAGAACTATAGGAGCCTGGTATCACTGGGTAAGGAGGTCTCCCTGTAATTCAGAATCTGCACGCAGGGCTGCTTTCCAATGTAATGTTTGGGAAACCTCTGATAAAGTTCGCTAAATTTCTGATTTTTGTGCTCCCCCAAAAAAATTTAGTTTTGTAGAATTGGCAGTTTCATTAGACTGTCCATGCACCTTCATCTTCCCCATTCTTCAGAATACTTCACCTCTTCCTCAGCTCCCTTCTATAGTGGCCTCACCTTCCTGATGACCAAGCAACTTGATCTGATTTATGGGCCTGGCTAATTCCCCTTTTATTTCTTGTAAGCAGGAGTTTCAGTTTCTAAGCCAGATGTGATCTCATTATTGGAGCAAGGAAAAGAGCCCTGGATGGTGAAGAAGGAGGGGACAAGAGGAGCATGCCCTGGTGAGTGAGAGAGAACTAGGGAGGCAGAGGCCATTACAAGGAAAAGCTCAGCTATTCTGGAAAGTTCCAGCTCATAATTGATGTTTCCTGGGTAGCCTGAAAAGGCTCAAGGTCTAGGAAGAAACACTGAGGTGTATCTAGTGTGAGTTCCCCAACCTAACTCTCCTCACACTTAACTGTCTTCTCCGATAACCTTTTCTTACTCTCTGGATGCAGATGTCACAGTTATCTCCATGTACTTGCTTTTTAGTTTTACACACGTTGCTCCTTACTATGTTTAAAAATCCAGACACAGCAGTGCATATTTTTTCCTTTTTGGTCACTCATTCCTTTTAGATTGAAGGATTGATTCATTTACTTATTCACTTAATCTTGATTCACTGAATTTCTACTTTCATAAAATCATTTTGCTCAATTTTTAGGATTATTCAGAGGTTTATAAACCATCAAAGAAAAAATAAAGCATTTCCAGTTGTATTTTTAAGTCTGGGTAACTGGAAAGTGATAGCATTTAATAGAAACAAGTCAGAAGAAAGAACAGGTTGGTAGAGGAAAAGATGAATTTGGCTTGGGACAATAAGAGACTTATTTTTAAGAGATGGGGAGATTTCCAAGGGAAGATATGCAACGTATGACTGGAGGGAGATGGAGGCTAAGAAAAACAAGTCTGATTTAGAGATGTTAGTGTGAAGGAATGAGGTCATAGTCTTAGAGTTTGAGAGAAAAATCCTGGTACTGGGGCCTTTGTGAGGAAGTGGACCTTTGACAACTTTCTCAGTGTCCTCTCTGGTAAATAACCTCCCTATAGTTTCTTCCTTGGGTTAAATTATATAAATTTTAATTTTTCTAGTTAGTTACCCTTTTCATTTAGGTTACAGATTTATTTCTATGAACCTGAGCATAATAATCGCTTATAATTTTCTTTTATATCTAGTAATTTCCAATTTTAATTTATTTTACATAGCTGTTCTTTTTAAAAAAATTGTTTGCTACTCATTAATCAATTTTGTTTTTATTTACTTTTAAAATCCAGCTTTGGGACATATCTGTTAAATATAAAATATAGTGTCATCATTCTTCTCTTTTCTAATTCTCTATTTTCTGCTTTTCTCTTTACTAATTCTTTCCTTCTAATTTCCTTAGGTTTATTTTGTTTTCCATTTTGCTGAAAAAAACAAACTATTAATTTCATTTTCTCATTCACTAATGAAATTATTAGTTTAAATTTTCCTCTGAATATAGCTTTAGGTGACTTCCATAGATTCCGATATGTAGTTGTTTTTCTTATTTCCATTTCCTAGACAACCTATTTTTTTAAAAAAATTCCCTTTTACACAAGAGTTGTTTAAAAGAAAATTTTCTGGTTTTATTGTATCTTGATCAAATTGTTTTATCATATTTGATCAGGATAGTAATTAGTACTAATTCTACTCTCTAACGATTTGAGGATTTTATATGTCCTAATATAGCGTTAGTTTTTTTAACCGTTCCATAGGTTCCAAGGTATAGTCTCTATTTTCAGTGTAAAGAGCTTATTACATGAGTTTTACTTTTTTTTATTATGTTACGAAAGTCTGTCTGTACTTAATCTTTCTTGATTCCATCTATAATTTTTTCTTTCTTATTTATTTATTTTTGGCTGCATCGGGTCTCAGTTGTGGCACATGGGATCTTTCGTTATTGCACACAGGCTCTTCATTGTGGTGCTTGGGTTTCTCTCTAGCTGTGGCATGCAGGCTCCAGAGCACACAGGCTCTCTAGTTGTGGCACGTGGGCTCCAGAGTGTGTAAGCTCAGTAGTTGTGGCATGCAGGCTCCAGACTGCATGGGCTCTGTAGTTGTGGCACACAGGCTTAGTTGTGGCACGCAGGCTCAGTAGCCCTGCGGCATGTGGGATCTTAGTTCCCCAACCAGGAACTAAGAAGGCGGATTCTTTACCACTGGACCACCAGGGAAGTCCCTATAATTTTGTTCTTAATAACTTTAATTATTTTCATACAGTAAATTGCATTCATATAAATTACACAATGTGATGAGTTCTGACAGTTGTATACGTCCATGAAACCATCACCACAATCAAGACATAAAACGTTTCCGTCACCCTGAAAGGTAGCTTATACCTCTTTGCAGTTCATTCTTCTTCACTCCTGGCTCCAAACACTAATCTGATATTTGTCTTTTTAGATTACTTTGCATTTAAACTAAATGGAATCATACTGTTATGTGGGACTTATTTTGTCATCAAAATTATTTTGAAAATCATATTGTTTCATATATAAGTAATTTACTCCTTTTGTTTCTGAGTAGCAGTCTATTGTATAGATGTTCCACACTTTTTCCATTCACCTGTTGATGCACATTTGGGTTGTTTGCAGTTTTGGGCTATATGTAGTGGTCACATACAGGACTTTGTGTGGACATACGTTTTCATTTCTCTTAGGTTAATATCTAAAAGTGGAAAAACTGAGTCATATGACAGGAATATGTTTAACTTTTTAAGAAACTGCCAGATAGTTTTCCAAAGAGATTGTATCATTTTCATTCCCACCAGCACTGTAGAAGAGTTCCAGTTGCTCTACATCCTCACCATATCTTGGTGAGGTGTTTTTCTTTTTTTAAATAATTTTATTGAAGTATAGTTGATTTACAATGTTGTGTTAATTTTTGCTGTGCAGCAAAGTGATTCAGTTACATATATATATTCTTTTCCATTATGGTTTATCACAGGATGTTGAATATAGTTTCCTGTGCTGCACAGTAGGACCTTGTTATTTATCGATCCTGTATATTGATATAATAGTTTGCATCTGCTAATCCCAAAATCCCAATCCTTCTCTCCCCCACCCCTCCTCCCCCTTGGCAAACACAAGTCTGTTCTCTAGATGAATCTGTTTCTGTTTTGCAAATATATTCTCATTTGTATTGTATTTTAGATTCCACATATAAGTGATACCATATGGATTTGTCTTTCTCTTTCTGACTTACTTGGCTTAGTATGATGATCTCTAGGTTCATCCATGTGCTGCAGATGGCATTATTTCATTTTTTATAGATGAGTAATATTCCATTGTGTGTGTATGTATATATATACACACACATATGTACCACATGTCCTTTATGCATTCATCTGTTGATGGACATTTAGGTTGTTTCCATGTCTTGGCTATTGTACATAGTGCTGCTGTGAACATAGTGGTGCATGTATCTTTTTGAATTATAGTTATGTCTGGATATATGCCCAGGAGTGGGATTTCTGGATCATATGGCAAGTCTAGTGTTTTGAGGAACCTCCATACTGTTTTCCATAGAGGCTGCATCAATTTACATTCCCACCAACAATGTAGGAGGGTTCCCTTTTTGGTGAGCTATTTTTAGTTTTATCCATTCTAATGACTGTGTTATGGTATCTTGTAGTTTTAGTATGCATTTATCTGATGATTAATAATGTTGAGGATCTTTTCATGTGCTTATTGGCCATTCATATATATATTGTGAAGTATTTGTTCAAATCTTTTGCCCATGTTTTATTAGGTTGTTTTATTATTATTGTAAAAGTTCTTAATACTGGCATACTTCATTTTTTTGTGCTTCACTTTATTGTACTTCGCAGATATTGCACTTTTTACAAATTGAAGTTTTGTGGTGACCCTGCGTTGTCAGATGATGGTTAGTATTTTTTAGCAATAAAGTGCTTTTTAATTAAGGTATGTAAATTGATTTTTTTTTAAGACTTAATGCTATTGCACACTTAATAGACTGCAGTATAGTGTAAACATAACTCTTATATGCACTGGGAAACCAAAAAATTCGTGTGATTTGCTTTATTGCAACATTCATTTTTATTGGGGTGGTCTCGAACTGAACCCATGATACCTCTGAGGTATGCCTGTATAGTCCTGATACAAATTCTTTGTCATTTATGTGCATTGAGATATACGTACCAATTGTGACTTGTATTTTTATTTTCCTACTACTGTCTTTTGAACATCCAAAGTTTTCAATATTTGTGAAGTCCAAATTATTGCCTTGGTTTGTCCTTTTTGTGTCATATCTAAGAAAGTCTTGCTACCCGCAGATCACAGACATTTTCTTGTGTTTTCGCCTAGGAATTATCATTTTGGCTTTATATGTTCCATTGAGCTAATTTTTGTCTTGTGTGAGGTAAAGGTTGAATTTTTTTTTTTTTTCCAATTTGGATATACAGTTTCTCCAGTACCCTTTCTTTTAAAGACTTTCCCCTCCCCATTATATTGTCTCGTTGGTACCTTCATTGAAAATCGTTTGACTGTATATGCACGCATTAAGTTCTAAACTCTGTCCTTTCACCAGTACCACAGTCTTGATTACTGTAGCTTTATAGTAAACTTTTTGATATCAGTTCAATTTGTAAAATCACTTTTGACTATTTTAATAGATCATTTGCATTTCCATATAAATTCTAGGATGAAGTTGAGAATTTCTACTAAAAATCCTGCTGGGGTTTTGTTTGGGATTGTGTTGAATCCATGTATCAGTTTGGAGAGAACTGACATCCTAATATTTTTTTCAATTCCTGAGTATTGTTTATTTAGCCATTTTTTACAGTCTTAATTTCTCTTAGTGTTTTGTCATATCCAGTGTAGTGGTCTTATATTTATAAGTATTATATTTATATATCTATATATATAAAAATATACTTATATACTTATATCTAAATTCTTTTTCCTGAGAGTCTTTCATGTTTTTTTGGTGCTCTTATATTAAAAAGACCATTTTCCAATTGTTTGCTGCTAGTATGTAAAAATGTAAATTGATGTTTTTAATTTATTTTTTTATTGAAGTATAGTTCATTTACATTGTTGTTAGAGTTTTATATTAACTTTACATTTTTTGACCTTGCTGGATTGATTTAGCAGTTGTTTTAGTAGTTGTTTTATAGGTTCCTGAGGATTTTCTGCATGAACAGTCATTTTTTCTGCAAATACAGTTTTATTTCTTCCTTTCTGATCTTAATGTGCCTTCTTTTTCTTGACTTATTGTAATAGCTAGGACCTCCTGTAAAATGTTGAATAGAATTGGTAAGAGCATATATACTTGCATTGTTATAAGGGGAAATGTATTCACTCTTTCACTGTTAAGTTGATGTTAGTTACAGATTTTTCATAGATGCCCTTTATCAGCTTGAGGAATTTCCTTTCTGTTCCTGGTTTGCTGAGAATTTTTATAATAAACAGGTGTTGAATTTAGTAAAATACTTTTATATCTATTGAAATGATATGATTTTAATCTGTTAACATGGTGAATTACATTGATTTTCATATATTAAACCAACCTTGCATTCGTGGGGCAAACTCCACTTGGTTATGATTATGCTTTCATATTTTCCTGGATTTTATTTGCCATAATATTATATAGGTTTTACATTTTGTTCATGTGCTACATTGCTTTTGTAAATCATAATAGGAATTTTGGTTTTATTATAAGTAAGGTGAGAAACCATTGGAAAGTCTTGAACAGAATAATAATAGGTGATTTGATTTGGGAATGAAAAGGGTAAGGCAAATTAAGGCCAATGGCAGGTTAATAAAAGGAAGAAATTTGATACAAAATTACTTCTATATGAAGGCATCTTAGCTTGAGTATCAATTGAAAACTTACATTTGGTTGGAACATATCACATAGAAAATGATAGTCAGGAAGATCGTTTTCAGGCTGCAAAAGTTTAACCATAGAGTTTTATGTACAGCCTATGGCAATTAATGGTACTGGGAGGTTTTTTTAGCCACACTGACATGAAATTGGTTTTTTAAAGGTAATGAACTTAACTTGAATGCAGGATAACTAGCAGCAAGAGAGGAAGGGTGTTTGCAGACTGTTATATTAATATATATATAAAAGGATTATTATGATTTTGATAGTTACCTTAATAGTTATGCATGATGCTTATTTTCTTAATAAATTTTCCTTCATTCTCATTCTCTGTAATCTCATTATTAGACTGCATTTAACAGCTGTTAAATCCTTGAACTTCTTATGTAGTTCATTCACCAATTTGTGCTTTAGAAGTTCTTCTTTTCTAATGCATAAATACAAAAGACATTTGTTTTCTTGGTATCTTTTAGATTGGGAGTATGCATTTAAAAACAATGAATTTTCATCAAAGCAAGTTATTTATGAGGAATCATCCAAAGTAAGGACAATGGGAAGAAGCCATCTTAGTTATAACCTTGACTGCTGCAGTTTGAGAGAAGACACTAAAAATGAGGACTGGTTTAAGAACCACTTGGGAAGTCAGGAGATACATTCTAGTCAATTGATCATCACTCATAAAGAAATCCTGAGTAAAGATCAAAGTAATGAATATACTAAATCTTGGCAAACTTTCCATCAGGATGCAATCTTTGATATAAAGCAGAGTTTTCCCACCAAAGAAAGAATACATAAGCATGAGCCAAGAAAGAGAAGCTACCGGAAAAAATCTGTTGAAATGAAACGTAAGAAAGTCTATGTAGAAAAGAAACTTTTGAAATGTAATGAATGTGAGAAGGTTTTCAACCAGAGCTCATCTCTCACTCTTCATCAGAGAATTCACACTGGAGAGAAACCATATGCATGTGTTGAATGTGGGAAAACCTTCAGCCAGAGTGCAAACCTAGCTCAACATAAGAGAATACATACTGGAGAGAAACCCTATGAATGTAAAGAATGTAGGAAAGCCTTCAGCCAGAATGCCCATCTTGCTCAACATCAGAGAGTTCATACTGGAGAGAAACCTTATCAGTGTAAAGAATGTAAAAAAGCCTTCAGCCAGATTGCACACCTGACTCAACATCAGAGGGTTCATACTGGGGAAAGACCTTTTGAATGTATTGAATGTGGAAAGGCCTTTAGTAATGGCTCATTTCTTGCTCAGCATCAGAGAATTCACACAGGAGAGAAGCCTTATGTATGTAACGTGTGTGGGAAAGCCTTTAGCCATCGGGGATACCTAATTGTACATCAGAGAATTCATACCGGAGAGAGACCCTATGAATGTAAGGAATGTAGGAAAACCTTCAGCCAGTATGCACACCTGGCTCAACATCAGAGAGTTCATACTGGAGAGAAACCTTATGAGTGTAAAGTATGTAGGAAAGCCTTCAGCCAGATTGCATACCTTGATCAACATCAGAGGGTTCATACTGGAGAGAAACCCTATGAATGTATCGAATGTGGGAAGGCCTTTAGCAATAGTTCGTCACTTGCACAACATCAGAGAAGTCATACCGGAGAGAAACCTTACATGTGTAAGGAATGCAGGAAAACATTTAGCCAGAATGCAGGCCTTGCTCAACATCAGCGAATTCACACTGGAGAGAAACCTTACGAATGTAACATTTGTGGGAAAGCCTTTAGCTATAGTGGATCTCTTACTCTACATCAAAGAATTCATACTGGGGAAAGACCCTATGAATGTAAGGATTGCAGGAAATCTTTCAGGCAGCGAGCACACCTTGCTCATCATGAGAGAATTCATACGATGGAGTCATTCTTGACTCTTTCCTCTCCCTCACCCTCCGTGTCCAGTCAGTTGCCAAGACCTGTAGGTTCTATCTCCTAAATATGCCTTGAATCTGACTCTAATTAATTTCCATTCTGTCATCTTTGTCCAGTACACTACAATCTATTTGACATGGACTATGGAAATGACTTTCTAATTTATCTCCCTGTGTTTACCATTTCCTGCTAGTAGTGCATATTGCAGTCAAACTTGTGTTTAAAAAGTTTAATCATATCACTTCTCCTTCATTAAAACCCTTCATTGGCATCCCATAGGTCTTAGGGCAAGGCACACATTACTCAAAATAGCCTAAAAGACCCCCAACCCCCAATACCTTGTTCCAGTCTACATTTCAGAGTCCCATCTCATGTCAATATCCATCTCATTCTTTGGCTACTTATCAACATTAAGAATTTATAGTGCAGCATCAAATAGATCTGGGTTCCAATTCTTACTCTTCCATTTTCTAGCTCTCTAGTTTTGGAGAAACATTTTGTCCCTTGTAAGCTTCAGTCTTTTTATTTATATTATGGAAATAATAATGGTACTACCTCAAGTTAATGGGAGGATTAAATGAGATAATGCATGTGAACTGCTCAGCAGAGTGCCTAGCATAAAGTAATCAGTAAACACTAATGTAAAATAAAAAGGTACTATGATAAAAAGAAGATCATCTCAGCAGTGATTATCTGCGAAATAACAAAGCAACCCAAAAGACTGTAAAAGTTTTTGATTAGGAACAGCAGTCATTGTTCTAAAGGTGGGTGATAGTATCCAGCACAGCAGAGTTAATGTTGGAGTCCATGATGACAGAGTAAGATGGGGGCTTCTGTTTCAACATGAATACACAGAGATATAATTTTGTTGATAAGAAAAACTTCATTATATAGTAAACAGTTTTAAGAAGCCAGGTGTTAAAAATCACTTGTAATAAGTAAAATTTACTGAGATGTATTCATCATTTGCATTTAAACAAAGGCAATATAGTTTTTAAAAGAGAGAAAACTTTAATAGATCAATAACCAAAGAAGAATAGAAAGTAAAATTTAACTCACCTCTCCTAATTCCAGGTAGATGAATTGTATTAAACCCATGTCGTTTAAATAGAAAAGTTGTTAAGCTTCTAACTGTAACTCCAAAACTAGAGGGAAAAGAAACCAAAACTGTAGGTCAAAACTCATCAACATGGATATGCATCAAGTTTCAAATGAATATGAATACCTTTAGATGGGCATGTGTTTTCCAGTTCTCCACAATTCAAACCACTACCTGTTCCCTTACATCTGACTTGTTTTACACTTTATATTACTTCCTGAATCCTGAAGGCTTTGAGCATGCAATCAATGCAGTAACCAGTTCTCTTGTGAACATAAGTACAAAGAAAATGACCAAAGTTTAATGGAGGATTAAAAGAATAGACATTTTATCCTTCTGTAGGGGAAGACTCAGTATTCTACAGATGTTAGTAGGCCCCAAATTAATAGATTCTTTGTACCTGACAAAATAAGACTTTTTTAAGGCTTGAAACATTGTGTTTGTCAACATACACACATACACATTGACAACATACATAAAGGAAATATATAATAAAGGTGATATTTCATGTCAGTGGCTTAACAGTATTGGTAAATGAGATTCTGCTCAAAAAAATTATTTCTGTACAAAACAATCGCCTCATTCTTTTATCCAGATGCAAAACAGACTCATTAGAGGACACCGTAACATGCTTTATAATCATGGAGAACAATCTTCCTAAATATGACATGAGATCCAGAAGCCACACACACAAAGATTCTAGGTGTGACTATATAAGAACTTTAATAAGCTTTTATATAGTCAAAGATAGTACAAACGAAAGGTTTTTAAACATTAGAATTGGAAAAAAATCATTAAAATATGTTTAACCTATGAAGTTCGTATCCTTAACGTAAAAGTGCTCCTACGAGTCATTTAGAAAAATGACACCTCCTCCCCTCATGGGCAAAATGGTATAAAGGCAACAGGTGACTGATGAAAGTGGTAAGTACTGAATCTCACAAGGATCAGAACACAGGTTAAACAAATGAACTACCATCTTTCAATATCAGATTGATAAGATTTGCATTGCAAAAGCATAGGAGAGGAGGTACTTCTGTGTACTGATGTAAGGGTGTATGAATTTGTACAGTATTTCTGAAAGGTAACTTGTCAGCATCAAAATTTTCATTGGGAAAATCAAGGTTTTCTTTTGCAGTTAAACACAAGTTTATCTTTCCTCCATATCCTATTAAACAGATAAAACAATTTAAAAGGTATCAAAAAAGAGCAGAAGTCATCAGTGGATGAAAGAATCAAATTTTATAAAAGACAAAAGGGAAAAGAGTGCTTATTCATGAAATGTTGCAGAAGAAGCTGTTACCTGAAATGTTGGCATGACAGGGATTTCAGTAATGGGAGTCAGTCTGTCCAAAGGGTCCCTAGAGAAGTTCATGCTTTGAGTTGGCTTGTGTAGAGGCTGGGTAATAAGGAGACACGATGACAAGACAGTTAATGATTTTTTATGTGAAAGTTATGTTAGTACCCCTGCCAACAGCTTTCCCACTCTACCCTCTCTTCTATAAGTAAATTGAAATGGATCCTTCCTTCACACCATTCACAAAAATTAGTTCCAGTTAAATAAAATCCTGAATGTTAAAGTAAATAGTAAAGTATTAGAAGAAAGTATAGTACCATATGCTTATGACTTTGCTGTTGGACACATCTTCCTAAATTAGACAAAAATGAAAGCCATAATGAAACTCATTATATCAAAAGTTAGAATGCTTTTAAAAAGACAAAGATAAGAAACAGAATGGGAAAAAATTGTAATATAATACAAAGGGAAAGATGTAAGAGTACCTATAAATAGGTAAAGGACAACCAAGCAAGAATAAAAATGAACAAAGGATTAAGAATGCGCAAGTCAGAAGAAATACACATGGACCATAAATATGAGTCCCTGCTTAACCTTGCTAGTATTGAGAGATGCAAATTTACATAATCTACAATAATAAAAAAAAACTTGGTAGTTGTGTAGAGAAATAAATACTCTCAACAGTGCTAATTTGCAGGCACTGAAGTTTTAAAAATGCTCACTATAACCCCTTTGGAGGGCAGCACAGTACATAAAACTGGGAACAATCTAAATTTCCATCAATAGAGGCATGACTAGAAATACTAGCACCAGTTTAAAAGAATGGACTGGTAATATTGGTATGGATTTGACTAAAAGACACTGATTGAAAATGGAAAATTTCCAGAATAATAGAGTATTATATATTTAAAATATATTTCTAATACATTTATATAAGTAGGCAAATACTTAGAAAAAGTCCTGAACAGACACATCCAACTGATAAAATGTTTCTTTGGGGGAGGGAACTAGAATTGGACATTCTGGTCAAGAGGGTAGATTTACCATTATCTGTAATGTTTGAAGTTTTAAATAAGAATGTTAAAATTTAAAAAACTTAAACTATGAAAAAATTCAACAAACTCACGGAGAACTAGAGCAGCTAGAGTGAGAGTTGGCAGCCTAAGTTGAAACCTTTTTTGGAATTTGGAGAATTTCTCATCAACTCACCAGCCCTTCCCATGCAGGCAGAGATCCCAGTAAACCTTTTCATTCAGGGAAACATCTACAATGAGAATAACCAAAGAACCTCCTGCTATCTACCTAAGATAATCAAACCATATCATTCTTAAATGTGAACAGACAGCTAAGGATCATCACAGATGAAGAAAAGTATCAGCATAAGGACCAAGAGAGAGACTAAACCAGAGTAGGGAAAGTTATATAATGAGAAGAAAACTAAAAATTTATGTTAGTCTGAGATTTGAACAGATGTTGCACTTTTAAAGCAAATATGGGAAGCTACCAAAAAGAATAAGACAGAACTCCTAAGAATGAAAAAACATTATTGCTGTAATAATAGAAGGTTTGAAAGAAAATTGTGGAAACTCTTCAATTTCATAAATTGAAAAGTTAAATGAGAAAAGGGACTTGGAAGTTTAGAAGGTCTAACATCTAATTAATATGAGTTCCAGAAAAAAAATTAATAGAGAAAATATAATTGGAATGTATCAAATAAATGATTAAGAATCTTTCTAAACTGAAGAAAATTATGAGCACTCAGCTAGAAATAGCTCACTCAATGTTGGGCAGGCTTAAGTGGCAAAAAGCACAATTACAATAGAAAAAAATGACACCCAGAAATACGCTCGTGAAATTTCATAATACTAAAGATGAGGCCATCCTAAAAGCTTTAAAAAATGGAAATTTCTCCTGATAAAGAATAATGATCAAGATAGCATTAGCCTTCCCTCTGATGAGCAATATTAGATTGTAGAATACAGAACAGCACCTTCCAACTTATGAGTTAAAACTGCTTTGAATCTAGAACTTTATACCCAAACAGTAATTAAACATGAGGCCAAGTACTGATATTTTGTATTACCAGTTTACTTCAGTTTACTCCCACTGTCTTTTAATAGGGTATTGAATGATTAGCTTCAGCAAAATTTGGATGGAAAAGGAAAAAAACAGGAAAGGCTTTAAACAGTGGATCTAACCTAGTAAAGTGGTGTTGAGGATGAATAGGATGATCACCCTGCAAGAATCAGACCAAATTACTGGTAGGTTAGATATCCAGGGAGTCAGTGAAGAGGAACTTAAGGAAGAATGAAAGGGGTGGGTTACATTAAATAGAATTAATACAAAGTTTGAGGATTTTAGCAATATGGTGAAGACAAAAGTTCGTCAGAAGAAAAGAAAATTACTGGCTCTGGGGAAAAAAAAAAGGAGAAGCCATACCAGATATTATGGTCCTAATATAAAGCAAGCCCCCATAAAATGTGACATGACTTTGGAAAATAACTAGAATATGAAAAAAAAAATCCATATGACTGATACAAGAAATAGATTCCTTTAAGTGGGTACTGGGATCATAACATTGGACTTGCAGAGCAGAAAATGTAATCGTCACACGTTGCTTGGCTCTGACTCTTCAGAGAATAACATTTACGTGGTGATAACGATCTAATGCTATTTTATTTCCAACTTTAAAATAGACAAATCACTGAAGTCTCTATGTGTATATATATCTGTCTACATAGCTAATATCTACTTAATAATGTAAAGGCAAAATATAGCTGATATAGACTGGATGGTGGGAGGTTGACAGGGAAATAAGAGCTTGAAGCAAGGATAAGGGGAAATATGCTCATTGTATATAGAGGGGATTCAGGAGATGTCTAAAGTCGATAGAATAAGAAATGTAGGTTAGCTGTATTTCAAGTTAAAACACATCAGAGGAGCTAATATAACTCACTTAGTGGGAAGAAGTAAATCCTTACCTTTCATAAGAAAGACTCAGTGTATAAAGTTGATAAATTTACAAATAAAATTACAACAACTGTAATCAGGATTATGACAGAAACCCAATTCAAATCAGCTTAGGAAAAAGTTATTTATTAGTTCCTATAACTCAAAGATGTAGAGCATGTATGTTACAGTCTCAGGTAGGCTGCATGTAAGTGTTCAGACTTATCAGAGATTAGTAGCTCACAGCTCTGTGTTCAGTTGTTTCATTCTCTGGCAGGTTCTGTCTTTTGGTAGGAAGAAAATGGCATCTGATGATATTATACTTTAAAAATTCTTAGAGCTTTTAATCTCAAAAGCAAGGTGACCTTCTCTTTCTGAGCCTCCATGTCAATCCCTGGGAGGAAAATATAATTTGTTCCAGTTTATGCTATGTGCCCACTCTGGACCAATCACCAGATCCAGGGTAGGGGGTACTCTGGCCAAGCTGGGTCAAGTTCGCATGCCAGGGGAATTGGATCATTGGATGGCCAGTTAACAAAATTCCCATGGGATGGGGGTAGGATGGAGGGCAGTTGAGAATCAGTTCCCATAAAGAAAACAACAGACCTGAACTGACAGGTTCAGGTGCCCTGATATAAGGGCATCACTGATTCACTAAGTGTGTAGATATACCTATCTTTTGCTGCAGAGATACTGTGTGTAATTACAGGGAGCTCCCTCAGCCCCTGTAGCAAGGGTAATTAAGTTAAATTTCCAGGGGTCAACTGGACTCAGTACACAGTTGCTAGTAATTAAGCTATCTTGCCAGACTCCTGAGATGGCTGCACGTTGGACAAGGTAACTCCAACAGCAAAAGACTAGGGCTTGGGTGACAAGTGGCTGAGCCTCACCTGCACCATTCATGCCAGGAGACATCAGGGGAGCTCCCTTTAAAGACCTCCAAAGAAGGCTTTCTGCACAGAGGATGTCAGAGACAGCCAACAAAAAGTGAAGCTGTTTACAGAAAGGATAGCAGATCTGCTCTACAAAGGGGATTGCCTTCCAGTTTAGAAAAACTCCATTTTCCCCCTCCCTTTTCATGGTCTCTATGGAAGAGTAGCAGACTGGTGCATTCCCATAAGGAGGCAAATTCAAATGTATGTATGAGGAGCTTTTAAAAATACTAACTTTGAATTTAAAATGGTGGGACCAAGATATCTCTATCCATTTCTCCTTTCTGAAACCAAGTGAAAGCAACAAGACGAATAAGAAACAGAAGGAAACTCCATCTTCGATGAAGTAAAGAAACATCTATAATTCTGAGTCTCAAAATCCACAAGGAAATGCTGCTAAATGTGGTGAAAATCCTGGGAGAGGAAACTGATGATGCATTGATGAGCACAAAATACCTCCAAAGCAGTGGCATATCTGGAAGGGCAAAAGAAAAGGCACCTCAACTGAAGCCACAGTATTACTCTGAAAAGTCTGGCTTTAGAAGTCTCCATAAATTCTGTTTACAATTGCAAAAGAGTGGCAGGGGTGAGGAGCTGGAGTGTTCAAGGAGGAAACACATGGGTTTTGAAGAGGTGATTTATCATCTGACAGAGGAGAGGGAAGCTGCGAATAATGTGCAGGACTGCAAGGTAAATGCTAAATCCTTGCTACTCAACATGTGGGGCATGGATGAGCAGCATCAGCCTCACCTCGTAATTTCTTAGGATTCCAGAATCTTGGGCCTTAATCCAGAGCTAGTAATTCAGAATCTGCATCTTACAAGATGCCCAGGTGATCTGAATACACAGAAATAAATGAGAATCACTAGGCTAAAACAAATTTCCTACTAGTCTAGAACACAGGCCTTTGATAAACAGCCAGATCAGGAAGAGCTCTACTCATTCCAAAATGTAGTCTAGTCTTTCAGAGACCCTATGGAATGATAGTAGACTCAGATTTAGAAATTCCTCTTACTAAAATTGAACAAAGTGAGGAAAAAAAAACAATATACTAGCATCGTTGAAAGAGGAAAGTGATACCACCTTATATCACACACTATGAAAAGTAGAATACAGAATTAACAGAGCCACATTAAAAGAACATGCCAATATCTTTGGCACTGTCTGTCCTCTGGAAAAGTGGCATAATGGAGAAAAAGTAGGCAGAAGAAATTCTGAAAAACTTTACTAATATATCTCAAGGTGGGCAAGATGTAGGCAGCACTGGACAAAGGTACATAACATTCCTCTAAGTAACCTTCATTCTAGATGAATACTAGTTTGAATAGGAAAGGCAAGTTGGCAGTATCTATCAAAATATGCCTATCTTTTGATCCAGCAATTTAATTCTCCAAAAATATTGGTAAAAAATTGCAAAAGCATACGTGAAAGACTGTTAATTGCAACCCTGTTTTTAAAAATAAATCCTAGTTCCACAGTGAGGCCTACCCTAACTAAATGCTTATTTGAGATCTGCACTGCTGGTGAAGATGGAATTATAGAGAATTGTTTACCCTCCCATCTGAAACAATAAAACACTGGACAAAAAATGAAACCTTGGCATTCAAGACATTGGATAACAGGCAATGAAACAGAGATCCCTGAAAAATGGGAAACAAATGAGTACTATGATTTCCCCAGATAACTGCATGGAAACTTTCCAGGCTGTGGCCTCCCAAAGTTGAGGAAATTAAGCTAAAAGTCATGGAGACTGAGGTGACTGGAGTTCACAGGATGAAGTGCCTGAAAGCTCTTAGAGGAAAAAACCCTAGACATCTGCAGAATTTTTAGCTGAATTTTACCTGAATACTCATCAGAACATGCATGTGAAGAAATTACCTGAAGCTGGGGGAAAAAACTGATAGAACTACAAAAATAAATAGACAAATCCAAATCTTTAAAGTAAAGACTGTTACAGGAAACAAAGAAGGACACTACATAATGATCAAGGGATCAATCCAAGAAGATATAACAATTGTAAATACATATGTACCCAACATAGGAGCACCTCAATATATAAGGCAAGTATTGACAGATATAAAAGGAGAAATCCACAGTAATACAATAATAGTAGGGGACTTTTAACACTCCACTTACATCAATGGATATAAATAACACACACTTAAATAACACAGTAGAGCAAATGGACTTAATTGACACCTATAGAGCAGCAGTCCCCAACCTTTTTGGCACCAGGAACTGGTTTCATGGAAGACAATTTTTCCACGGACTGGGGTTGGTGAGACAGATGGTTTCGGGATGATTCAAGCACATTTCATTTGTTGTGCACTTTACTTCTATTATTATTACATTGTAATATATAATGAAATAATTATACAACTCACCATAATGCTGACAGGAGGCGGAGTTCAGGTGGTAATGCGAGCGATGGGGAGTGGCTGTATATACAGATGAAGCTTCGCTCGCTCGCCTGCCGCTCACCTCCTGCCACACGGCCTGGTTCCTAACAGGCCACGGACCGGTTGGGGAGCCCTGCTATAGAGCATACTATCCAAAAGCAGCGGAATACACATTCTTTTCAAGTGCACATGGAACATTCTCCAGGATAGATCACATGCTAGGTGGCAAAACAAGCTTCAGTAAATTTAAGAAAATTGAAATCATATCATCTTTTCTGACCACAATGCTATAAGGCTAGAAGTCAACTACGAGAAAAACTGCAAAAAACAGACACGTGTAGGCTGAATAAAATGCTGCTAAACAACAAATGGATCACTGAAGAAATCAAAGAGGAAATAAAAAAATACCTAGAGATGAAAACATGACAATCCCAAACCTATGGGACACCACAAAAGCAGTTCTAAGAGGGAAGTCTACAGTGATACAATCTTGACTCAGAAAACAAGGAAGAGCTCAAATAAACAACCTAACCTTACATGTAAAGGAACTAGAGAAAGAAGAACAAACAAAACCTAAAGTTAGTAGAAGGAAAAAAATCATAAAGATTCAGAGCAGAAACAAATGAAATAGAGACTAAAAAAAATAGAAAAGATAAATGGAACTAAAAGCTGGTTCTTTGAAGAGATAAATAAAATTGATAAACCTTTAGCCAGATACATCAAAAAAAAAAGGGAGAGGGCCCATTTCAATAAAATCAGAAATGAAAAAGGAGAAGTTACAACCGAAAACAGAAATGAAAAGGATCATAAGAGACTACTATGAGCAATTATAGGCCAATAAAATGGACAACCTAGAAGAAATGGACAAATTCTTACAAAGGTACAATCACCCAAGACTGAGCCAGGAAGAAATAGAAAATATGAACAGACCAATTACCAGTACTGAAATTGAATCAGTAATTTAAAAACTCCCAACAAACAAAAGTCCAGGACAACACGGCTTCACAGATGAATTCTACCAAACATTTAGAGAAGTTAACAACTATCCTTCTGAAATGATTCCAAAAAACTGCAGAGGAAGGAACACTTCCAAACTCATTCTGTGCAGCCACCATCACCCTGATACCAAAATCTGACAGAGAATTCCCTGGTGGTCCAGTGGTTAGGACTCCGTGCTTCCACTGCAGGGGGGCCCAGGATCAATCCATGGTCAGGGAGCTAAGACCCCACAAGCCGTGTGGCGTGGCCAAAAACAAAAAAACAAAAAACAAAAAACTCAGACAAAGATATCACAAAAAAAGAACAATTACAGGTCAATATCACTGGTGAACATAGATGCAAAAATCCTCAACAAAATACTAGCAAACCAAATAATACATTAAAAGGATCACACAACCAATATCAAGTGCGATTTATCCCAGGGAGGCAAGGATTTTTCAATATCTACAAATCAGTCAATGTGATGATACACCACATTAAAAAAACAGAAAATGAAAACCATACGATAATTTCCATAGATGCAGAAGTAGCTTCTGATAATATTCAACATCCATTTATAAAAACTCTCCAGAAAGTGGGCATAGAGGGAACATACCTCAACATAATGAAGACCATATATGATAAAGCTAACATCATAATCAATGGTGAAAAGCTGAATGCATTCTCTCTAGGAACAAGACAAGGATGCTCACTCTCGCCACTTTTATTCAACATACTTTTGGAAGTCCTAGCCACAGCAATCCAAGAAGAAAAACAAGAAAAGAAAACCAAATTGGAAAAGAAGAAGTACAACTGTCACTGTTCGCAGATGACATGATACTATACATAGAAAATCATAAAAGCACTACCAGAATACTAGAGTTCATCAATAAATTCAATAAAGTTGCAGGATAAAAAATTAATATACAGAAATCTGTTGAATTTCTATACACTAACTACAAAATATCAGAAAGAAAAATTAAGGAAACAATTCCATTTACCACTGCATTAAAAAGAATAAAATTCTGAGAAATAAACCTATCCAAGAGGGCAAAAGACCTGTGTAAGACTGATAAAAGAAACTGAAGACAATACAAACAGATGGAAAGATATACAGTGTTCTTGGATTGGAAGAATCAATATTGTTAAAATGACCATACTACTGAAGGCAGTCTACAGATTCATTGCAATTCCTATCAAATTACCAATGGCATTTTTCACAGAACTAGAATAAAAAAACTTTTAATTTGTATGGAAACACAAAAGACTCCTAGTAGCAAAAGCAATCTTAAGAAAGAATGGAGCTGGAGGAATCACACTCCCTGACTTCAGACTATAATACAAAGCAACAGTAATCAAAACCAGTACAGTACTGGCACAAAAACAGACAGATCAATGGAACAGGACAGAAAGCCCAGAAATAAACCCACACACTTATGGTCAATTAATCTACGACAAAGGAGGCAAGAATATAAAATGGAGGGCTTCCCTGGTGGCGCAGTGGTTAAGAATCTGCCTGCCAATGCAGGGGACATGGGTTCAAGCCCTGGTCCAGGAAGATCCCACATGCCGCGGAGCAACTAAGCCCGTGCGCCACAACTACTGAGCCTACGCTCTAGAGCCCACGAGCCACAACTACTGAGCCCACGTGCCACAACTACTGAAGCCTGCGTGCCTAGAGCCCTGATCCGCAACAAGACAAGCCACCACAGTGAGAAGCCTGCATACTACAACAAAGAGTAGGCCCCGCCCGTCACGACTAGAGAAAACCCGTGAGCAGCAACAAAGACCCAAAAAATAAATAAAATAAATTTTAAAAAAAAGAATATAAAATGGAGAAAAGACAGTATCTTCAATAATAAGTGCTGGGAAAACTAGACAGCTACATGTAAAAGAATGAAATTAGAACATCTATAACACCATATACAAAAATCAACTCAAAATGGATTAAATGGGGCTTCCCTGGTGGCGCAGTGGTTGAGAATCTGCCTGCCAATGCAGGGGACACGGGTTCGAGCCCTGGTCTGGGAAGATCCCACATGTCGCGGAGCAACTAGGCCCGTGAGCCACAATTACTGAGCCTGCGCGTCTGGAGCCTGTGCTCCGCAACAAGAGAGGCCGCAATAATGAAAGGCCCGCGCACCGCGATGAAGAGTGGCCCCCACTTGCCGCAACTAGAGAAAGCCCTCGCACAGAAACGAAGACCCAACACAGCCATAAATAAATAAATAAATAAATAAAAATTGTATAACTTAAAAAACAAAAAAAAAGATTTATAAAAAAAAAAATGGATTAAATACCTAAACGTAAGACTGGATACTATAAAGCTCCTAGAGGAAAACATAAGCAGAACACTCTTTGACATAAATTGTAGCAATATTTTTTTGGATCCTTCTCCTAAAGAAACGGAAATAAAAGCAAAAATAAACAAATGGGACCTAATTAAGCTTAAAAGTTTCTGAACAGCAAAAGAGACCATGAACAAAACAAAAGACAACCTAGGGAATGGGAGAAAATATTTGCAAATGATGCAACCACAAGGGATTAATTTCCAAAATATACAAACAGCTCATACAGCTCAGAATCAAAAAACAAACAACCCAATCAAAAAAAAAAAAAAAAAAAGACAGAAGACCTAAACAGACATTTCTCCAAAAAACACATACGGATAGCCAACAGGCACATGAAAAGATGCTTCACATTGCTAATCAGTAGAGAAATGCAAATCAAAACTACAATAAGGTATCACCTCACACCAGTCAGAATGGCCATCATCAAAAAGTCCACAAATAATAAATGCTGGAGAGGGTGTGGGAAAAAGGGAACCCTCCTACACTGTTGGTGGGAATGTAAATTGGTACAGCCACTATGGAGAACAGTAAGGAGGTTCCTTAAAAAACTAAACATAGAGTTATCATATGAGCCCACAATCCAACTCCTGGGCATATATCCAGAGAAAACTATAATTTGAAATGATACATGCACCACAATGTTCACTGCAGCACTATTTACAATAGCTAAGACATGGAAACAACTTAAATGTCCATCAACAGATGAATGGATAAAAAAGATGTGGTATATATGTACAATGGAATACTACTCGGCCATAAAAAAAGAATAAAATAATACCATTTGCAGCAACATGAATGGACCCAGAGATTATCATATTAAGTGAAGTCAGACAGAGAAAGATATCATATGATATCGCTTATATGTGGAATCTAAAAAAAATGATACAAATGAACTTATTTACAAAACAGCAATAGACTTACAGATACAGAAAACAAACTATGGTTACAAAAGGGGAAAGGTGGAGGGAGGGAATAAATTAGGAGTTTGGGATTAAGAGATACACACTATTATATATAAAATAGATAAACAACAATGACCTACTGTATAGCACAGGGAATTATATTCAATATCTTGTAATAACCTATAATGGAAAAGAATCTGAAAAACATATATATATATAAATATATATATAAAACTAAATCACTCTGCTGTACATCTGAAACTAACACAACATTGTAAATCAACTATACTTCAATTTTAAAAAATAAATAGACAAACTACAATTATAATAGATTTTGACATGCATCTCCCAAAGAACAAGTTGACTGAAAATCAGTAAGGGCACTGAAGACTTGAACAACACTATCAGCCAACTTGACCTAACTGACATTTAAAAAACACTTCACCCAAGAACAGCAGAATATGCATTCTTTTTAAATGCACCCAGAACATTTACCAAGATAGACAATATTCCAAGCCTTAAAACACATCTCAATAAATTTAAAAGGATTCAATTCATACAAAATGTATTCTAACTAGAATGGATTAAGTTAGAAATCAATAATAGAAAGATAATTGGAAAATCCCCCAAATATTTGGATCTAAATAGCACAATTTTTAGTAACCCATGGGTTAAAAGAGAAATCAAAAGGCAAAACAGAAAGTATTTTTAATTGAATGAAACTTGTAACAGCATATCAAAATATGTGGAATGCAGCTAACACATTACTTAAAAGGAAACATAATATTACTGTCTAAGTTGTAAAATAAAACTCTCAAATCAATGACTTCAATTTCCACCTTAACAAATTAGAAAATGAAGAGCAATGAAACCCAAAGTTACCATAAGAATGGAAATAAAGAAATCAGTAGGAAACAGAAAAGACAAAAGCAGGTCAATAAAACCAATAAATCTTCACTCAGACAGTATGAAAAAAAAAGATAACATACAAGTTACCAATATCTGAAATGGCAAAGATGACATCACTACAGTTATTAAACGGATAAGGGAATATTGGGAACTTTATGTAAATAAATTTAACCACGTAGATAAAATGGAAAAATCTTCTTGAAAGAACAAAACTGCCAACCTTACTCAAGAATAAATAGATAATTCTTCAACTTATTCCTGGTTTATCCTTTGTCAGGTGCTTTTTATAAAGGAATAAACGTTTGACTTCTTGATATATCTGCCACAATTAGTAACAGACCCAGTTTCCCACAGCAAATTTTATAACCTTCATGAAATAAACACAAAGTTAAACTCACCTTTTGGGATCTTAAATAATGAAGCAGGCGAGGTAGATGAGCTTTTGTCTGTCAACAAAAAGAAGATCATTAACTTTAAATTCATAGTCAAGAAATGTCAAAAGCAGAATTAATGACCATGGAACATAAACTGAAAAACTTGTATATTGCAAACGAATTTGAGGAAATATACAAAATAGGATTGAGTGTACAGTCTACCTTGGCTTTTTCCAAATAGCTCCTTGTTCTCTTCTAAATGACTCAAAGTTCATTCCATTTTTCGGCAACGTGGCAGGAGTACTGGGAATCAAACATACTGGGGCAGTAAGAAATGACCGAGGCGAACTCAGCACAAGGTCATCAAGCAGATACCCACAGGATGTAGGTTCTGTGTCATATGGTGCCAGCGGTGGAGGAAAAGGTGGGCTTGCTCCTCGAGGTGGCGGGGCCCGAGGGGGGTGGCCCGAGATGCAGCCAGAGCAGTGGAGGGGTCTGCACTTTAAGAAGTTAAATTACATGTCAAGTTCTTGACTTTAAAATCAGGTGGGAAATTGGGGGCTTTCTCATTTCTAACCTGTTACATCTGCCTGAATTGCCTGAATTTCTGCATATGTATCTGAGAAAGAAGAAACTGCTGAAGAAAAACCCACACGTTTGAAGATTAAATTACTTGATGCTTATTAGCCAATTTCTGAATTCTTATGTATTTCCAGGAGTGTGTGACATATCAGAAAACGGCACAGAAACTATCACATAATGGTTCTTTCCCATCATGATTTAAATCCCAGCATTTTCAGTTACTTCTGTGATTCCTCTGTACTCATTACAGTTGACCCCGAATCACTTGGGTCTGAACTGCATGGGTCCACTTATTCAATAGTAAATTTAATTCTGTATCTATTAAAAAAGTGGAATTTGTAATTTAAACCTTCCAAATATTTTCAGATACCATGCTGTTATTGCCAGTTTAGTTCTGTATGAACAGGGAATATACTTTATATAACTAAATTTAAAAAATTTATTAAGATTTGTTTTACAGTCTCTCTTGGTGAAATGTTCCATGTGTACTTGGAAAGAAAGTATTCTACTCTTGTGGAGTGGAATATTTTATAAATGTCAACTCATTAATTTGGTTGATCATGTTGTTCAGTTCTATATTCTTACAGATTTTCTACTTGTTCTATCAGTGACTGAGAGAGAAGAGGTGAAGTTTCTAATGATTATTGTAGACTATTTACACTTTTTTTTTTTTCCTTTGTGAAATTTGCACCTCTGTAGTTTGATGCATATACGTTTAGGATTGTTATGTTTACCTGGAAAATTCATTGTTACGTAGTGTTTGTCTTCTTCCCTGATTATATTCCTTACTCTGAAGTCTACTTCATGATATTAAAAGTGAACTCAGCTTCCTTTTTACCAATGCTTGCATGATCTATCTCTCCCCACTACTTAACTTTTACCTATGCCTTTAAAGTGACTTTCTGCTAGACAGCATATAGCTGTGTCCTGCTTTTTCATTCAATCTTATAATCTGTCTTTTAACTGGTGTGTTTTGACCATTTATATTTGATGCAATTTTTTATATATTTGGATTAAAACCCATCCATCCTCTTAACTATTTTCTAATTGTTCTGCCTATTCTTTGGTTTTTGTTCTCTTTCTGCCTTCTATTGGGTTAACTGAGGATTTTTAATTATTCCATTTTATTCTATTAACTGCTTACATCTCTTTAAAATGTTTTAGAGGTTACTGTAAGGTTACAATATGTCTTTAATTAACCAGAATATATCTCAAGTAATGTAACATTAACAAGTAAAGATATTACACAATGTATTTCTTAATTTCTCCCTCACATCCTTTGTGCTTCTGTCATCTATTTACACTGATATATGCTATAGCATACTGTTTTAGACAGCTTTTAGGTATTTAGATGTTAAAAAAAAAAAACTGTCTTACCTTTATTCCATTTCCAGATCTCTTTCTAAGTGCATCTCCTTCTGTTTAAAGAACTTCATTTAACAGTTCTTTTAGAGTAGGGTCTTCTGGCAATGTATTTTATGCTTTTTCCTTCTCTGAGAAAGTCTTCATTTCTCTATCAATTCTGAAAGACATTTTCATGAAAAATTTCATAAAGACAGTTTTTCCCCCTTTTGTTCCTATGTAACGTCTTTTTAAAAAAATCTTTCCTTGTACTCTTTGAGCTTTATAGATTTTTGTTCTGGTGTCATTATCCATTGTTTATTCAAGTATTTCTTCTCACCCAATTTCTCTATTCCTTCCAGGAATCCAATTCTGCATGTGTTGGACCAACAGATCTTTTCCCACAGCTCTTGGACGATCTGTTCTTTTCTGTCACCCCTGCCCTCCTCTGTGTTTCAGTTTGGCTATTCTTATTGACTTACCTTCAAGTTCACTTATTCTTTCCTTGGCTATGTCAAGTATACCTATGAGCCTGTTGAAGGTATTGTTCCCATCTCTTTACTGTGTTCATTTCAGTATTTCCGTTTGATTCTCATAGTTTCATCTCTGATCAAATGACCCATCTAATTTGCCTGTTGTACACTTTTTTCATTAGAGCCTTTAACATATTATTTAAAATTCTGTGTGAGGTAGTCTGGGTCTAGTTCTTGACTGCTTTTTCTTTTGGTGGGTGGTGATTTTTCTTGTCTTGTAAATGTTTATTTTTTGGCCCAAACCCAGGTATCTTGTGTAGGACAGTAAAAACAGAGGTAAACAGATTTAAGCCCTAGAAGCGGTCATGTCATTTCTTCTGTTATGCCTTTCATGTAGGAGGTTTTCATTAATATAGTTAAAAATTGGACTAGGTTTAAGGTTGCTCCTTGCTGTGGTTACCCTAAGTTCATCACAGCCTTCAAAATTCACTAGTGATTCCTTAGAGTGAGGGCATGTTTTCCATGGGTTAATCTCAATATCTGGGTGACCTTCAAATTTCAGTGTTCTCTTTAGATTATGCCTCAGAGACAGGCCAGCTAAACTAAGATATTTTCATTCATTCATTTAATATTATTGAGTGCTTACCACTTCCTATGTGCCAGTCACTGTACTAAATGCTGGAACTTGTAACTCCCCTAATACTCCACAACCCTCTGCCTTTAGTTTGTACCTCTGTACTTTCTCTCTTGCCTTCAATAGCCTCCCAACTTTTGTGTGCCTAGTAAATATCTATTCTCCCTTTAATACTATCGCTGTCTCCAAAAGTGATCCATCACCATGGAGTTCATCATCCTCTATATTACCTGTGTACCTTATATGCTTCCATATTTAAATATCCTGTATTCCCTAAAATGTAAATGCCTGCAGACAAGAACAGTGTCTTATTAGTACATATTAGGTTTGTGACCATTGATTTGGAACCAACCTCTATGGCAGATTGACAGAGGACTTAACTAAGTAGAGGGATGTGTGTATAGAAGGATAGGGAGAAAAGACATGCCCCTCCACGAGCCTTCTCTATGCTGTTTGCTCATCCATTTGCTTGAAGTGTTGATTTTTTATGCTGATCTTGCAGACTGATATGACAAGTTTAAATGGAAAATTGTTCTATTATCCTACATGCATGCTCCCTTCACAAATCCAGTTGTTGTCTTCTCAGCTGTGGTCAAAGTTAGAGGGACCTAATCCATGTGGTCAAACATTTCACAAAGTTGTCTTAGATACAGGTGCTTTCAAAAGTAGCTTTTGCAATAGAAAAACGCACACAGAAGACTCCAACTGTATATAACCCAATTCCAAAAAAGAATTCTGATTTTATTTCTTACACATTTTGCACAAACTGGAAAGAAGCACTGAAAACTATTATATATATGGTGAACAGCTGACATGAAAGAGCCTGGCGCATAAATGCAGGGTTTTTCCCAAGTATTAGTCAGTTTAGGTTGCCATAACAAAATACCATAGACTGGGTAATGTAAACAAAATTTATTTCTCACAGTTTTGGAGGCTGAAAGTCTGAGATCAGGATGCCACAAGGTTGGATACTGGTGAGGGCTAGTTTCTCGGCTTGCAGATAGCCACCTTCTTGCTGTGTGCTCACATGGCAGAAGTCTCTGGTGTTTCTTCTTTAAAAACACTAATCCTATTATGAGGGCCCCACCCTCATGACCTCATCTAACCCTTATCTCCCAAAGGCCTCAATTCCAAATACAATCACATTGGGGGTTAGGGTTTTAACAAATGAAATTTTGGGAGGACACATTCAGTCCATGACTTCCCATTCTCCACCAATCATTTGTTGCACACCAGTGTTTTCACATGAAAATACCAATGTTTATTCATATAAATATAAATTCATTTTCAAACAAAACAGTAACAAATGATTTCTCCTTGTTCTGCAGCTCCTCATTCTTCAGTACATCCTGGTTTTTTTCCCCCCCATTAGCTTGTCCCAGGCTTGTTAGATTTTTCACACCATTAAGATCATATGTCTTCATATCCATAGAGACAGTATGGTAATGACTCTATTGCTCCACACAATTATGAGTGCTATCTTTACTCAATCTTCTTTATTCTCAACCAGAAGTTTCTGTCAGCTGAAAATGGCACCCTGGTTTGTGAGGAAATCTCGTCTGTGTGATACTTTTAGTTCTAAGGGACAAACTCAAACTCTTTCTTCACATGACCTTAAATCAGGCTCACAGCTCCATCCAGAAAAATGGATTTACAATTCACTTTGTTGTACATAACCAATGAAATAGCTTTAAAATTACATTGGAAATGAAGTACCAGTTATTTTTATCAAATGAAGAATACTCTTCATTAAAAATGACTGATCCAATCATCTGAGCTTGCTATTTTGAAACAAAGAACTATGATAAAGTCACTGCGTCAGTTGATTTCTAATCCTCAGGTCAAAATCACCAATGACTTTTGCTCTTTGGCTTTCAAAGTGGGACACATCATTAAACGGTCCCATTTTTACACAATTTATGTTATAGACAAATGCATTTTCCCATGCCTCTGTCTCTGCTACTTTGCTAGCCTCCCTCTTAGCTTTTACATATTTAAAACAATCTTAAGCCTTTTCCTCAGAATGTGTATTCTGATGTCGAATCAAGGATGAGCTCCGACTATATGCCTTCCCACATTTACTACACTCATAGGGTTTCTCTGAAGAATGACTTCTCTGATGCCGAATAAGATCTGAGCCACTGCTAAATGCCTTCCCACATTCATTACATTCATAGGGTTTCTCTCCAGTATGACTTCTTTCATGTAGGATAAGGGATGTGCGTTGGCTAAAGGCCTTCCCACACGTTTTGCATGTATATGGTTTCTCTCCAGTGTGAATTCTTTCATGTTGGGCTAGGTGTGCACTCTGACTGAAGGCCTTCCCACACTGATCACATTCATAGGGTCTATCTTCAGTATGAATTCTCTTATGTCGAGTAAGAGATATTCGGTGACTGAAGGCTTTCCCGCATTCCTCACACTGATAGGGTTTTTCTCCAGTATGGATTCTCTGATGTTCAATAAGAAATGATTGGCGGCCAAAAACTTTACTACATTTATTGCATTTGAAAGGTTTCTCTTCAGAATGAATGTTTTGATGTATTTTAAGGTTGGCAGTTCCAGAAAACATCTTCCCACACTCCTTACATTCAAACAGTTTCTTTTTCTTTGTATGAACTTTCTGATGTTGAATAAGGGACGAATGCCGGTTGCAGACCTTCTCACATTTATTACATCTGTATAGTTTCTCTCTATTATGAATTCTTAGATGTAGAGTAAGGGTTGAAAGCCGCATGAAGATCTTCTCACATTTATCACATTTGTAGGGTTTCTTTGAAGCGTGAATTCTCTGATGAAGCATAATGGATGAAATCCTATTAAAGGATTTCCCACATTTTCTGCATTTATAAGGATTCTCTATACGGTGACTTCTCTGCTGTAAACTCTGACTTAAGGCCTTCTCACTTTCATGAGTCTTCTCTCCAGTATGAATTCTTTTATGTATAACAAGGACTGATTTCTTACCGAACCCTCTCCCACATTTATTGCATTTATGTATTTTCTTTCCATTGTGAATTTTCTTATGAAGTAAAAAAGATGACATTCGAATGAAGGCTTTCTCACATTTTCTGCACTGGTAGACATTTTGGACAAGGTGGATTTTCTGATGTATACTGAGAGATTGGCATTGACTCAAGGCCTTCCCACAGTCAAAGATTTCCTTTTCATCATGACTTTTCCCATGTAAAATAAGGGTTGTTCTTTGAATGAAGCTTTCCCCACATTTATCACATTCATAGCTTCTCCTTCCATTGTGAATTTTTTGATGAAGAATAAGGGATGAGATCTGTCTGAAAGCTTTTCTACAATTACTGCATTCATAAGGCTTCTCTCCAGTATGAGAGTTCTGATGAAGTTTAAGAGCTAAGCTTTGACTAAAGAATTTCCCACAGTAGTTACATTTTAGAGATTTCTTCTTTGAATGCACTTTCTTGGGTTTTATTAGGACTGAATTTTTCTTGCAGCCTCTCTTTCCTGTGGGAACTTTTTGTGGTGCAGAAACTGGTTTCTGATAGATGCTTTGCCCAGATTTGTTGCACTGATATGGAGATAACTTCTTGGTCTCACATTTAGACCCTAAGTCTGAAAGACATCAAGAAATTCAATTTGTTTTCCTGTGCTAGAAAAATAAAGCTATTTGCAATCATTATCATAATAACGATGATAATCAGAATAACTTTTTAGTGTCTTATTACGGTTTTAACACAGTAAGGGCTTTATAGAAACATTTAATAACTGAAATTCAGGGAAGCACAATTGGAAATTAATAAATAAAGGTTTTATCTAGAGAATAAATGTATACCATATACCACATTAAACTCCATAAATTGTTCAGTAGATGAATGTAGTTTTATTATAGGAAATGTCCAGAAAAGGCAGAAGGTAAAATACAGACAGAAGGTAAATTACTGGTTGCCTGTGGCTGAAGGTGGGAATGGGGATTATCTGTAAATGGGCACGAGGGATCTTACTGAGGTGACAAAACTGTTCTAAAACTGGTTTATGGTGATGGTGGTACAACTTGGTAAATTTAGCAAGAACTACTGAATTATACACTTAATATGGATGAATTTTACAGTATGTGGCTCAATAAAGTTGTAAATTTTTTAAATGTATTCTTAAAATCGAATCTTAAAAAAAACCAAACTTGACTTCTGGTTTCTGGCTCCTCATGTATAAGTTTGGAAGTCACCATTTTGTCCTACAACTCTTCTTAGATCCATTATAGAGGGGAGGGCACAGGGCGAACCACTTCCTCCAAGACTGGAGAGACAAACTGAAGCTTACTGGAGCAGAGACTCACAAGCACAACCACCACGGGAACCTGTGCTGGGGCAGGAAAACCTGAACTATAATTAATGAATTGTTGGAGGCTCAGTGCCAACAACTCTGAGAGTTAAAAACTCCAGGGGGACCTAGTCAAAGCAGCCCACACAATATGGCGAGATTTACCTTTAGGAGTTTGATCAGATTCTCACCTTAAATATAGGAGAAAAATTCTCTTGGGCTGCCTCCAGGGGGTGGGGAAAAGGAATCATTTTGAAATATGCCAGATCAGTCTGTTCCTCTTAACAAGGCCTGCCCTCAGGGGACACTAGGTAGGTAACCAGAGCCTACTAGGCTGAGGTATTATCAGAGCTTAATTGACCTGGGGAAGGAAAATATCCAACTCCACCTGGCTCTAGCCAGCTTGTCCCACCTAATGTGGGAGGGAAAAACAGAATCACTTGTGATGTTCACAATCCAGAGAAGTCTCACTAAAAGACTGAAAACCTAATCATAAGACTAAAGACTTCTCCTCTCCCCCACCTCACCATCACATCACTAAAGGCCTATTTAGAGCAGTTCCTTTTAAATGGTATATCATGGCTGACTATCAAGAAATAATTAGAAGACATACCAAAAGGCAGAAAACACAACCTGAAGAGACAAAGCAAGCATCAAAACCAGATTCAAATATGGCAGGGATGTTTGACTTATCAGGTCAGAAATTTTAAACAAGTATGTTTAATATGCTAAGGGCTCTAGTGGATAAAGTATACAGCATATTAGAAGAGATGGGCAATGTAAGCAGAAAGATGGAAATCCTAAGGAAGAACCAAAATGAAATGTTAAGAGATCAAAAACACTGCAGCAGAAATGAAGAATGCCTTTGATGGGCTTTTTGGTAGAGCTGACACAGCTGAGGGAAGATTCTGCGAGTTAAAGAATTTATCAATAAAATCCTCAAAACCTGGAAAGCATAGAGAACAAAGACTGAAACAACAGAACAAAATATCCAAAGACTGGAACAATTACAAAAGAAATAACGTATCTGTAATAGAAATACCAGAGGAGAAGAAAGAGAAAAAAGAACAATGACTGAAAACTTCCCCAAATTAATGTCAGACACTAAATTACATATCTAAGCTGCTCAAAGAACACAAAACAGGATAAATGTTAGGAAACCTATACCTAGGCATATCATTTTTAAACTGCAGAGTATCAAAGAAAAATTCCTGAAAGAAGCCAGAGGGAAAAAAGATCCCACCTACAGAGGAACAAAGATTAGATTTACATTCAACCTCTCAGAAACCATGCAAGCAAGAAGAGAGTGGCATGAAATATTTAAATTGCTGAGGAAAAAACCCCACCAATCTAGTAGTCTGTACCTTGTGAAAATTTCCTGCAAAAGTGAAAGAGAAAGACTTTCTCATATAAACAAATATTGTGAGAACTTGTTGCCAGTACACGTGCCTTGCAAGAAATGTTAAAGAGGTCCTTTGGAGAGAAGGAAAATAATGTAAGTCAGAAACTCAGATCTACATAGAGAAAGGAAGAGCACTGAAGAAGGAATAAATGAAGGCAAAAAAAAACCCTTTTATTATTTTTTCTTTATTTATTTATTTATTCGTTTTTGGCTGTGTTGGGTCTTCGTTTCTGTGCGTGGGCTTTCTCTAGTTGCGGCAAGCAGGGGCCACTCTTCATCACGGTGCGCGGGCCTCTCACTATCGCGGCCTCTCTTGTTGTGGAGCACAGGCTCCAGACGCGCAGGCTCAGTAGCTGTGGCGCACGGGCTTAGTTGCTCCGCGGCATGTGGGATCTTCCCAGACCAGGGCTCGAACCCGTGTCCCCTGCATTGGCAGGCGGATTCTCAACCACTGCACCACCAGGGAAGCCCCTTTTATTATTTTTGATTAGTCTAACAGATAACAGTTTATTCAAAATAATGATAGCAACAATGTATTTGATTACATATGCTTATGTATTTATCTTATGTGTGTGTGTATGCTAATGTATACTTATATATAAGTGAAGTAAATGACAGCAATGATAGAGGGGATGGGAGGAAGGAGTTAGCATTATTTTAAGGTACTCATGCTAGCCATAAAGTGGTACAGTGTTATTTAAAAGTGGACATGGATTAACTGTAAATGTGTATTGTAAGCTCTAAGGCAACCACTAAAAAGAGTTTAAGAAGTATAAAAAAAAAAGTATAAAAAAAGAAAGTATGCTAAGGATAGAAAATGGAATCATATGAAATGTTCATTTAAAATCACAAAAGGCAGAAAAGAGTGGAAGACAAAAACAGAACAAAAAATAAAGGTAACAAATAGAATACAGTAACAAAATGGTAGATATAAATTCAACTACATCAATAATCACTTTAAATGTCAATGGTCTAAATGCATCAATTCAAAGAGATTTTTCAGAGTGCATAAAAAACATGACCCACCTGTATGCTGTCTATAAGAAACCCACTTTAGATATGGAGACACATATGGATTAAGAGTAAATGAATGGAGAAAAGTAGACCAAGCTGACACTAATCAAAAGACAACAGGGCTTCCCTGGTGGCGCAGTGGTTGAGAATCTGCCTGCCAATGCAGGGGACACGGGTTCGAGCCCTGGTCTGGGAAGATCCCACATGCCGCGGAGCGACTAGGCCCGTGAGCCACAACTACTGAGCCTGCACGTCTGGAGCCTGTGCTCCGCAACAAGAGAGGCCGCGATAGAGAGAGGCCCGCGCACCGCGATGAAGAGTGGCCCCCACTTGCTGCAACTGGAGAAAGCCCTCGCACAGAAACGAAGACCCAACACAGCCATAAATAAATAAATAAATAAATAAAATAAAAGACAACAGAAGTAGCTATATTAATTCTAGACAGAGCAGGCTTAAAAACATGGAAAGTTATCATGGATAAAGAGGGGTATTACATAATGATAAAGGGGTCAATTCTTCAGGAAGACATAATAATTCTTAACATGTATGTACCTAACAACAGAGCATCAAACTACATGAGACAAAAAGTGATAGAACCACAAGGAGAAATAGATGAATCCACTATCAGAGTTGGAGACTTCAACACCCTCCTCTCATAAATGGACATATCCAGCAGACAGAAAATCAGTAAGGACATAATGGAACTCAACCACACCATCATTCAACTGGATATAATTGACACCTATAGTGTATTTCATCCAACAGCAGAATTAACATTATTCTCAAGCTCACATGGAACATGCACCAAGACAGACCATATTCTGGGTCATAAAACACACCTTAACAAGTTTAAAAGAATAGAAATCATACAATGTCTGCTCTCAAACCACAATGGAATTAAATTGGAAATCACTAACAAAAAGATGACTCGAAAATCCCCAAATACGTGGAGATTATACAGCACACTTCTAAATAACACATGGGTCAAAGAAGAAATCTCAAGAGAAATTTTAAAATACTTTGAATTAAATGAAAATGGAAACACAACTTATCAAAATGTGTGGGATGCACTTAAAGTAGTGCTTAGAGGGAAATTTATAGCACTGGATGCATATAATAGAAAAGAACAAAAACCTAAAGTCAAAAATGTAAGTTTCCCCCTTAGGAAACTAGAAAAAGAGCAAATTAAATCCAAAGTAAGAAGAAAAAAAAGTATTAGAGCAAATCATTGAAAATGAAAACGGGAAATTAATAGAGAAATACAATGAAATAAAAAGATGGTTCTTTGAAAACCAGTAAAATTGTTAAGTCTCTAGCTAGACTAACTAAGAAAGAGAGAGAAGACACAAATTAATATCAGAAATCAAAGAGGGGACATCACTACATATTCCATGGAAATTAAAAGTATAATAAAAGAAAACTGAACAATTCTATGCCCACAAATCTGATAATCTAGATGAAATTGATCAATTCCTTAAAAGACATAATTTGCCAAAACTCACACAAGAAAAAGATGATGTGAATAGGCATATATCTATTTAAAAAACTGAATCAGTAATTAATAAACTTCAAAAACAAAAAGTACCAGGCCCATTATGTGTTCACTAGTGAATCCTACCAAACATTTAAGGAAGAAATCATTCCGATTCTCCATAATCTCTTTCAGAGGACAGAAGCAGAGGGAATACTTACTAACTCATTGTATAAGGCCATCATTACCTTAATGCCAAAACCAGAGACATCACAACAAAGTAAAACTACAGACCAATATCCCTGGATAAATACTGATGCAAAAATCCTAAACAAAATACTAGCAAACCAGATTCAACAGCACATTAAAAGGATCATACACATGAGCCAGTGGGATTTATACCTGGAATGCAAGGATAGTTCAATATGGGAAAATAAATGTAGTCTATCACATTAACAAATTAAAGGACAAAAACCACATGATCACCTCAACTGATGCAGAAAAAGCTTTTGACAAAATTTAACATGATAAAAACACTCAAAAAAATAGGAATAGAAGGAACTACCTCAATTCCACACCAAAAACTGTTTGAACCAATCAATGAATTCAGTAAAGTGGCAGGATACAAAATCAACACCCGAAAATCAGTTGTGTTTCTATACACTAACCATGACCACTCCGTAAAGGAAACTGAGAAAACAATCCTATTTATTATAGCATCAAAAGAATAAAATATTTAGGAACAAGTTTAACTAAAGAGATGAAAGACTTGTACACTGAAAGCTACAAACATTGCTAAAAGAAATCAAAAGATACAAATAAATGGAAAGGCATTCTGTGCTTCTGGATTGGAAGACTTAATATTGTAAAACTGTCCATACCACTCAAAGTTATCTACAGATTCAATGCAATCCCTATCAAAATCTCAATAACATTTTTTTGCAGAAATAGAAAAAAGTCCTAAAATTCATATGGAATCTCAAGGGACCCTGAACAGCCAAAACAATCTTGCAAGAGAGGAATGAAGTAGGAGGGCTCAGACTTCCTGATAATTAAGATGGTGTGGTAGTAGCATAAAGATAGATATGTAGACCAATGGAAGAGAACAGAGAGCCCAGAAATAAACTCTTGCAAATCTGGTCAAATGATTTTCAACAAGGGTGCCAAGACTATACAATGGGGAAAGAACAGTTTCTTCCACAAATGGTGTTGGGAAAACTGGGTATCTACATGAAAAAAATGAACTTGGACCCCTACCATACACCATATACAAAAATTAACTCAAAACAGATTAAAGACCTAAGTGTAAGACCTAAAACTATTAAACTCCTAGAAGAAAACATAGGGGAAAAGCTTCAGGACATTGGATTTGGCAATGATTTCTTAGATATGGCATCAAAAGCACATGCTACAAAATGAAAAAACTGACAAATGAGACTACATCAAACTTAACTTTTGCATGTCAAAGAAAACAACAGGGAAAAGGCAACCTATGGGTATTGTAAATCATATATCTGATAAGGGATTAACATGCAAAATATATAAAGAACTCCTACAACTTAAAAACAAAGGACAAATAACCCTGTTAAAAAATGGGCAAAGGACTTGAACAGACATTTCTCCAAGACAGACAAATGGCCAATAAACACATAAAAAGATCCTCAACATCACTAATCATTAGGGAAGTGCAAATTGAACCCACAATATCACCTCACACCATAAGGATAGCCACTATCAAAAAAACCCAGAGGACTTCCCTGGTAGTCCAGTGGTTAAAACACCATGCTCCCAATGCAGGGGGGCCCGATTCAATCCCTGGTCAGGGAACTAGATCCCACATGCCTTAACTAAGAGCCTGCATGCTGCAACTGAAGAACCCACATGCTGCAACTAAAAAGAACCCACATGCCACAAATAAGACCTGCGTGCTGCTACAAAGATCCCACAAACGGCAACGAAGATCCCGTGTGCCACAACTAAGACCTGGCGCAGCCAAATAAATAAATATTTAAAAAAAAAAAATAACAAGTGCTAGTGAGGATGAGCAGAAGTTGGAATCCTTGTGTACTACTGGTGGAAATGAAAAATCATGCAGCCACTGTGGAAAATGGTATGGAGGTTATTCAGAAAATTAAAAACATAACTACCATATGATCCAGCAATCCTACCTCTGGGTACCTACCCAAAGGAATTGAAATCAGGATCTCGAAGAGATATCTGTACTCCCATGTTCACTGCAGCATGATTCACAATAGCTAAGAGGGGAAGCAACCCAAATGTCTATTGACAGATGAATGGATAAAGAAAATGTGGTATATACATACAATGGAATATTATATAGCCTTAAAAAGAAGAAAATCCTGTCACATACTACAACATGGATGAAACCTTGATGACATTATGCTAAGCAGAAAAAAGCCAGTCACAAAAAGTCAAATACTGCATGATTCCATTCATATGAAGTATCCATAGTAGTCAAAATCATACCAAGGGCTGAATGGAGAGGTAGGAAGAACTAGTATTTAGTGGGTACAGAGTTTCAGTATTGCAAATTAAAGTTCTAGATAACTCTTGGTCAACAATGTGAATATACTTAACAGAACATTTAAAAATGGTTACGATGGTAAATTTAACGTTATGTGCTTTTTACCACAAAAAATAAACTCATAAATCTGTAAAAAAAAAAAAAAAAAAACCACACAAAATTTTAGAAACCCATAACTTGACCAACCAAAGAGGAATCTACAAGAAAAGGGAATGAGTTCTTGAAAAGCAGTCAAAATACACAGTTATGGAAAAGATTTTTAATTTTTTTTTTTAAGGATTGAAGAAAATGATGCAAGTTTGATCATTTGAAATGCTATCATTAGAGAAATCAGAACACACTTTCTCTGAAGGGAAATATGAAAGCCGAGGCAGGGGACTGGATAGGTGGGGATGAGGCTATTAAAAGCTGACCTTCTGGAACTGGAAGCTGGGGTTCAAACTCCAACTCTGCTGCCACTTCCTAGCTGGGTGACCTTGGGCAAGTCACCGAACCTCTCTGGCCCTCAGTTTCCTCATCTATAAAATAGAAATAATAATACTACCTACCTTATAGGGTTGTTGGGAGGAAACTGTACTTAAAAGAGTACCTAATAAGGAGCTTGTTAAATGTTGGTTATTCTCCCTCTTGGGGCTCATACTGAAGAGACTTGCGTTTTCTGCACAAGCCTGGGGCCTCTGAGGTGGAGAAAGTGTCTCTCAACTATTATCTTAAAGATGCTGCCCTCTCATGATGGAGGGCACCCTTACAGAGAATGCCAGCTTCTAAGCCTTGGTTCTCTGTCACTCACCCAAGCCTCCACGTCTTTTCACTGGCTCCACCATCCAGGGTGCTTTCCCTTTTTCCAATAAGGTGATCACATTTGGCCTCCGAAAGGAAAGTCCTGCACACAGGAAAAACACTGGAACTGAGCATGATGTGGGCACCACAGCTGTTAGAGCCAAGCTTTGTGTCAACAAAAATGGGGTTTATTAGTGCAAGAGGAGCACAGAGGATGTAAAGGATAGACGGAGAAGAAGAAGGATGAAAGTTCAGTCATAGCCAGCAGAGTTATACATTTCTAACTCTACAAAGCCAACTATTTTCATGAAAAGTTGGACCAGAAACTCCTGAGGCTGGTTATTCAGCTACTGCCTTTCTGCTCCCAAGCCCACCGTTCTCTGATCTGCTGTAATCCACACTTCTGTGCCAGTTGCTCCGTGTCAGCATCCACCAATAGGGGTACTGGCGGTTTCAATTTATGCTTTTCTTTTTTTCCCTGCACTTCCAGAACTAGCCTCATCTTGCGCCCTCAGGAGGATAAACCAGGCAGTGCACCCCTCTCCTTCAGAAGTCTGAGTCCCTTCCTCAAAGTCCTAAAAACTCTAAACTCTTCCCTCTGTCCTCCCAGCCCTAGGATGGTGGCTGTGTCCTGCAGTTACCATGTGTGTCTAATATTCACCTTTTAATAGTACCTGTTAAGTCAATACTTTAAATTTTTTCTCTTAAAAAGCACCCAGGTGTCCTCAAAAGGTTACATATATAGTTACCATATGACCAGCATATACCACTCCTAGGTATATACCCAAGAGAAATGAAAATATGCATCCACACAAAAATTTGTATGTGAACATTCATAGCAGCAGATTCGTAACAGCCATACAGTGGAAATAAGCCAAATGCCCACCAACTGGTGAATGGATAAACAAAATGTGGAATATTATTTCGCCATAAAAAGGAATGAGGTGTTGATACACGCTACCATGTAGATGAACATCAAAAATATTACCTTAAGTGAACGAAGCCAGACACAAAGGACAACATATTTGATTTCATGTTTATGGAATGCCAAGAATAGGCAAATTCATAGAGACAGAAAGTGGATTAGTGTTTGCCTAATCTGGGGGGATTAGTGGGCAGGGGGAAATAAAAAGTGACTGATGATGGGTATAGGCTTTCCTTTGGGGATAATGAAAATGTTCTAAAATTGACTAGGGTAATGGATGCACAACTCTGTAAATACATTAAAAAAATCACTGAATTGCATACTGCATATGGGTGAATTGTATAATATGTAAATTATACCTAAATAAAGCCATTAAAACAACAACAACAAAAAACTGGAGTGGCTTCTGTTTCCTTGACTAGACTGATTGATTCATGCCCCACGATGGGCCAGCTGTGGATTACGGGAGCAGGAGAGCCTTACCGAGAGAAACCAGGTTCTGGTAGTTTTCCAACATGACATCTTCATACAGATCCTTCTGAATGGGGCTCAGCCATTCCCACTCCTCCTGGGAGAAGTAGATGGCCAAATCCCCAAATGTGACTGGTGCCTGAAATGGAAAATCACATGTCCTTTCACCGTGGGCTTGTGCTTCCACATGGCTGGAGAAAACGTTGGACTTCCAAACGTGGGAGATACATGGTGCCAGGATTCTATTAAGGAAATATTTGCGGTTCTGAGATCAAAAGGGGCAGGTGTATTAAACAAAACACAATGCAACATGATAAAGATTTTGTTGCACAAAAAGCATGTCAACTTGGATTTACGGGGCATTGACAAAGACAAGGCATTTTTCTAAGTACTCTGCATGTACTGGCTCATGTTAGCCAGTGACTGGGGACCACAGCAACGTTACAGATGAGGAAACTGAGGCCCAGAGACGTGAGGTGACTTACTGAAGATCTAAGAGCTTGTAAATGAAGGAGCTGGGGTTCAATTTGGGCAGTCTGGCTTCTGATTCATGTCCCCAACCACATGGGACTGCGTTATACATGGCAAAAGTTTATTTGCAGATGTAATCAAGGTTACTCATCAGTTGACCTTAAAATAGGGAGAGTAGCCTGCATTATCCAGGTGGACCCGATGTCATCACAGGAGCCCCTAAGAGCAAAGAATTTTCTCCAGCTGGTGGAAGAGGAGAGCAGAAAGGGAAGTCTGGGAGATGTGAAGGATGAACGGGGTGTGACCTGTTGTTGCTGGTTTGAAGACGGGATGAAGGGAGCCACATGAAAAGCGGGAGGGGGAACTAATTTTGCCAATAACCGATGAGTTCAGAAGAGGACCCTGAGCTTCAGATGAGACCACAGCTGCTGACCCCCTGATTTCACCCTTGTGAGACCCAAAGCAGAGGATCCAGCTAAGCCAGGCTGTGTCTGAACTCCAACCCACAAACGGTGTGGCAATAAATGTGTGCTGTTTTGAATGGCCAAGTCTGTGGCAATAGGGAATGAATACACATAACTTAGAGGGCAAAAGTGTCTATTATGAGAAACTGCACTGAAGAGGCTTATTGTAGAAAATCACTTGATCATCTAAAGTCTTGAAACGTGCTTATTTCAGGGGGCGGGCTCACTGGCCTGGCTCCGACTAACTCAACCTGAACACAGGGTTATGGGGAGTCTCTTAGAGAGATGTCCTCCTGGTGAAAATGGGGGGTACATGTAAAGACAAAGCAACATCAAGAGATTAACTCTGGAGCACAGCATCCAATCCTCCTCTGCCCCAGCAGGTCCCACCTGGGCACTCATGTGCACCTCGAGAAACCATGGTGGCTCTGGTCTCCTCTCTGGGGAGAGTATTCCTCCCAGCACAGGCAGAGACCCTGGAGATGCTGAATGAATAGATGAACGGTCATGTGCACACTGAGAAAAAAGGACAGGGGGCCGCTGAGTGGCTACCTTGGTCACTGGAGCCCTTCTCACGCTCCCACGCCCGGTGGTGGTGATGGAAGGAAACCAGGGACTATGTCTTGGTTGGGTCTCTGTGGGGTAGGATGTTCCCATGGGAGGAAATCAAATGGTTTCTTACAAGATGGAACTTTCCCAAAGGACGAGGAACCACTACTTACCTTGGACTTGGATTTCCCGCGTGCAGCAGGCATCCTTTCCTCCCCCTTGAGGGTTTCAATTTGGAGAGGGGCAGAGTGCTGAGAAGGTGGGGCTGGGAGAGAAGAGAAGTCATGAGTCGACTGGGCCTTCTGGGTGGTCCCAGGGTCTCTAGGATAAGAATCCCCTGGCCCCACACCCTGGTCACACACACGTGCACAGACATGCACATTGCGGGAGGTCAGAACATCTTCTGAAGCATTCCTGCCCCTTCTCAGGATCAGGGAGGGACCACAGCCAACACTATCTGTTCTTAAGACCACAGGAGGCTCCAGATCAGGAGGCAAATGAGACAGGCAGACACCTGTTCTTCCATCTGACAAGGAATTGTGGAGTGCTCACCAGGTGCCAGGCACCGTCCCCGGTGCTGGGGAGAGAGCAGAGTTAGAGCAGAGAGCTACCGGCTCCCAGGTACCTTACATTCCAGCAGGGAAGACAAGTCCATATAGAACACAGTGTTAAAAAAAACAACAACAACAAAAAAAAACACAGTGTTAGCTGAGATCACTGCTATGCAGAAAAAAAAGGACCCGAGCAGGGGATGGAGTGACGGGGTGGCAGGGAAAGGCCTCTCAGAGGCAACATTGAGCCGAGGTGTGAATACAGTGTGAGCCACCTGGGCACTGGGAGAAGGGCATTCTGGGTAGAGGTACAACAGGTGCAAGGGCCCTGCGGCAGGCACATGCTTGGCATGTGGAGGGAAGTGAGAAGGCAGGTGAGCTGAAGCAGAGTGAGCGAGCCGGGCAGTGGTGGACTAGGAGGTGTCTGAGGTCAGGAGGGGCCGGATCACGAAGGGGTGAGCAGCAGTTTGGAATTCATCCTAAGCGTGATAAGGCATCATGGGGGGCTGGTGGCTGAGCAGAGGAATGATGTGGCTGACCTAACATTTCACACACTTTTTCTCGGCGGCTTTGTGGCAAATGAACTGGGTGTGTGTGGTGGGGGAGGGGCGGGGGGAAGCAACAGCTGGAGAAGGGACTCATTAGATAGCTATGCAGAACTCTAGAAGGGTAATCTCAATGGTGTGCATTAGTGGGAGAGGAAAAGGTGAGATGTCAAGTACCACCTCCACAGGAGGCCCTCTATCACCCTGGGTCACTCTATACCTGTGCTGCCCAACACATGCCAGCAGCCACTTGAGACATGGAGTTCTGGAAATAAGAAACTGTTTAATTTTGTTTCAATTTGTTTATTATTAAAATCATAATAAATGATAAATAATAAAATCACTGAATTAAAATTTATTATTAATCTAAAATTAAGAATTGATCCTTAATTCAGTTACTGTAAAACTTTTAAGTATGTTTGGAACAACTTGGGTGTGTGAATCTACTTTTCCAATGGTAAATTTTACGAAATTTAAATACAGATCAATTAAGTGTCTGGATTGAGGTGCACTATACATGTAGAAGACACACCTGACTTTAAAGACTCAGTTAAAAAAGAAAAAAAGAATGTAAAAAAATCTCACTGGTAATTGTTTATATTGATTATGAATTAAAATGGTAATATTTCAGATATACCGTATTGAGTTAAACAAAATGTATTATTAAAATTAATAATTAATTTGTTTACTTTTTTCAATATGGCTTCTGGAAAATTAAAAATTCTGCCTGCATTATGTTTCTACGGGACAGCACTGCTTCCTACTGTAGAGTCTACGCCATTCTACTGCTCCATTTTCCGTGCAGTACCCCCGGCTTCCTGAAAATGGCTTGTTTACGCAGGTACCATCTCCCCCATGGGACTTGGGCTCCATGAGAGCAGACACCTTAACTGTTTTGTTCACTCTCTCCTCCCGTGTCTGAGACCATGCCCTGTGCAGAGCGGTGCTCAGTAAAAGTTACTGACTGACTTAGTAACCAGTCCAGAATGCTTCCTGGCATGCTGAAAGTGGGGCGGAGTGCAACCATTTTATGTTGAAACCACAGCACAGACAACAGTTCTGACAGCAGTCATTCCAAGCCCTCTTGTCTTTGGAAAAGGGCAGGGTCTAAAAAAGGCCAAAATGGGAACTTTGCAGATATGATGAATTGAAGGATGCTGAGGTGGGGAGATGATCCTGGATTATCCAGGTGGGCTCAATGTGGTCACAAGGCCCTTACGAGAGGGAGGCAGGAGGTCAGAGACAGAGAAGATGATGGAAGCTGAGTCAGAGAGAAAAAGGTCTGGATACACTGTGCCACCAGTTTTGAAGATGCAGGAAGGGAATGCAGGTGGCATCTAGAAGCTGTAAAGGGCAAGGTCACACATTCTCCCCAGAGCCTCCAGAAGGAACATGGCCCTGCCTAGACCATTTCAGACATCTGAACTTCAGAACCATAGGAGAATGAAGGTGTGTTGTTGGAAGCCACTAAGTTGGTGGTAATTTGTCACCAAAGCAATGGGAAACAAATACAGTGACCCTTCCATTTGTTCCTTCCCATTCATGTGCCCTATAAGTGGGCTTTTCTTCTCTTCTGTCAATGACCTGGTGCTAAAAAAATGCATAATTCAGAGGAATCTCAGGGATGCGCTAAGGCCAGATGAAAGGGGCTGGTTGGAGATCACTGAGGTTAGCCTATGAGGTCACTCCAACAGGGCAGAAAGGAGCCGTGGGACACCAGCCCTGCCTAACTCAAACTCACAGGTCCAGAAGGAGCTTGGAGCCCTGCCCTGTCTTCACCTGGGTTACAGGGAAGGGCTGGGTGGCCTGGTGTGTGTTAAACACCTCACTCTGAAGTTGGACCACCTGGGCTTGACGACTATTTTTATTAGCTGTGTTACCTTGGGCAAATTACTTAGCCTCTCTGTGCCAGTTTCCTCCCCTGTTAAATGGGGACAACACAGAACTACTTCTGGAGTTGTTGTGAGGATTAGGTAAGAGTCTACATGTAATATTTGGCCTTATTTTCCCTCCCATGAGCTATGAATTCAGGTCTTACAATTCTCCCCTTCCTCACACTGGCCTCCTTGCCAATCCCTGAATGAGCTGCCACAGTCCTGCCTCAGGACTCAGCCTGCAATGCTCTTTCCCCTGTCTCAGTTCCTCATTCCCTTCAATCTTTGTTCTAACCTCACCTTCTCTGTGAGGCTCACCCTAACCATTCTATTTATTACTGCAACCTACCTCTGACCCTCCTATCCGCCACCCCCCACCTCGCCCTTTCCCAGCTCTGACTTCTCTTTTCTCCACAGTTCTCCTCACTAACACACTATGCAATTTGCTTCTGGTGCTTACAGTCTGTCCCAGCCACGTGAGCATAAGCCCCATGTGCCCTGGACCAGGACCTGGCACGTGGAAGGGGCTGGCTAACTATTCGCTACCTGAGTGACTAAATGGCCCAGTAGTAAATACTTCCTTTACCATCACTTCTTCAAAGAGCCCTCCCTGGCCCCCTTAGCTGGGGTAGGGGCCTCTTGGACATGCAGTAGGTGCCACTTCATTACATGGGGAACTAATTCTATTGTTACTACATCCGCCTTTGCCTTCACCTCCTGTTCTCCACTGCACGCTGTGAGTTGACCAACATTCCTGTGTGTAGCTGTGTGACCTTGGGCAAGACACTGAACCTTACTGGGTCTTTACCTTGATCCTTTACATCTGCAAAAGGAAGGTGAAGGGCTGCTGCTGTGAGGAGCAGACAAGACAGTTATCATGGTAGCTGTATTTATCATTATTGTTGTTATTAGTGTGGCATGTGGCCAGTGCTGTGGGCTGTGAGTCTTCTGTTCTGAACAGTCTACTGTCCCTCTGTTCACATGCTCTGGGGAAGCCCTCAGGTGTGTGCATGTTAAATGTGCTCAACCCCTGGTGACAACAATGCCTCCCAGTTAATAATAAGTATGAGATAATAAGGACTTACTGTATAGCACAGGGAACTCTACTCAATACTCTGTAATGACCTATATGGGAAAAGAATCTGAAAAAGAGTGGATATATGTATATGTATAACTGATTCACTTTGCTGTACACCTGAAACTATCACAACATTGTAAATCAACTATACCCCAATAAAAATTTAAAAATTAAAAAAAATAGTAAGTATGAGACTGAGAGCTGTACTGGATATTTATATGCATTATATGATTTTACCTTTAGAGCAAACTGACCACATGGGTTCCAGTTTCCATTTTGAGGATGAAAGAGGGAAGACCTGCCCAATATCTCAGAGCTTTAAGTGATGAAGCCTGGGTTTAAGCCCCATCCACATGCAGCACAGTCTGCCCTCTTGGAGCAGGATAAGGGTCTACACGGCAAATACTCCCACTGTCTTCTCTGGCAGGGTTCGGGAGATGTCAATGTGGCACCACAGTTACGAGATATTCACCTTTGTTATATCAGAGTGCCACAGCAATTGGGGAGCTTTGGAGCAGACCACATTAAGGTTGAGGAGTTGTGGCTCAGTGACAAACCAAGTGGCCTGGCCTTCAATTCTCTGTGCTGAGCAAGGCTTCCCTTGTGTAGAAAATGGTGACAAAGAATCCTGGATGCCTGAATTCTCTCTGTATTCAACCTTGGGACAGTGATGTGCTGGGTAATTTGCAGTGTCTGCCAATTTCCATGGTGTACATACTCCCACCAGGGCCCACTGTAATATATCAAACTGATGTCACTGAACATGGAACTGGGGAGAGGTGTGCACAGCGGGTTCACGTGAGGCAGGGCAAGCCAGCTCCAGCACTTCACTGACACGTGGCCTCTGAGAACTTTTGACTAATGTCCCTGCACAGTAGAGGAGGGTTAATGGCTAGCTCTGTGGCCTGAGAACATCCCACTGCAGCTGCCCCATAACATAAAACTCTTGGAATCTTCTGTTTTGTTCTGAAACATCCATATAACTTTTGCATCCTACATCATGATCAATCTGAGTCTGTGTTAATATAAAACCATGTTTTAAATCCTTTACCAGAGTCTTCCCTTCTGATTCCTCAAGTAAAATGGATTGCTCCAGGAAGTGGCAACGCATCCATCCTGTGGTTTCTCATGGCGGTTTGCCCTTGGCACACACCCCAAGGTGAAGGAGCACGATTCTTGTCCACAAAATAATTTTCTCCAAGGAACTCAGCACTGCAGGGGAGGAAAGAACAGCAGTTTGATATTAGATAATTCTGGATTCAAAGCTTGCTTCTGCCAATTATTGGCTGTGGGAGAGCTACACAAAGCCTGTCTGCTCACCTGTGCGATGGGGTAAACAAAACCTGCTTCACCCTCAGCTGTTAAAAGTTTACATGAGATATCTTCAGCAACAGGCACACGGTTAATTCTTGCCTTCCTTTTCCTTTCTAATTCAGTATACACCACGCATCACCAAGGAAGCCTGACACTAAGAGGGCTGAAGTAAGAATTCTCACACAGTGTTGGTTGGAGAGAAATTAACAATATCTTTAAGACTGAAGGTGCACATACCCTTTAACCCAGTAACCTCATTTCTGGTATTTGTCTTCAGACGTCCTCGTATGTGTGTAAAATGACAGGGTTTGTAGGAAGAGGCAGTACAGTCCTACAGTGAAGGGCATCCATCTGGAGCCAGGCTGTCTGGGTTCAGCTTCCAACTCTGCCGCCCCCTACCTGTGTGACCTCAGACATGCTCCCTGTCTTCTTTGGGCCTGAGCTTCCTCAACAGTCAAATGAGGCAAATAACAACGATGACTCCACAGGGCTGTTGTGAAAATTAAATGAATGAAAACATGTAACACGCTTAGAGCAGTGCCAGTGCTAAACAAATGTTAGTTTTTTTATTATCATTATGTTACTGAGTCCAATCTCATAGTGCTCGCCCTACGACAGGCCAGTCAATCGAGAGACGAGTTGTTGGGGCAAGGAACAGTGACTTTATTTTGGAAAGCCAGCAGACGGAGATGACGATGACTCACGTCCCAAAGAATCATCTTTCCTGAGCTAGAATTCAAGATTTTTTTATACTAAAAGGGAGGGAAAAAAGTCAAACATTTCAGAGGGGATGTGTTAATTTCTTCCTTCCTGCAGTCATTCACAGGTGGGTTTGGTCAGGATGTTTCCTACGGGCTAAACAAAGGTATTTTAGCTTAATGCTCATTACCTGGGAGGCAGGGTTTCCCAGAGAACCCCATTATGTGTAATTCAAGCTTGTAGGCAACATCCCTTTAGTGATTAACTTGTAATAGAATACAAAGGTTCTGGGACTTCCCTGGCAGTCCAGTGGTTAGGACTCTGCACTTCCACTGCGAGGGGCACAGGTTCAACCCCTGGTCGGGGAACTAAGATGCCACATGCCTCGCAGTGCAGCCAAAAAAAAAAAAAAAAAGAATACAAAGGTTCTTCCCTATTACAATTACTACTCCTATCAAGAGATTGGAAACAACTGCCCATCAATAAGAAAATCAGTGAATGTTACACGCACATATGGGACACTGTGTAGTCCTTAAAAGGAACAAGGCAGCACTACCTCAGAGGTTCTTTATTGGGGGCAATTTTGCCCCCGGGGGACACTTGCAATGTCTGGGACATCTGTGGTTGTCCCAACTTGGGGGTGGGGAGTGCTCCTGGGATCTAATGGGTGGAGGCCAGGGATACTTCTAAACATCCTATAATGCACAGGACAGCACCCAGAACAAAGGACAATCTGGCCCAAAATGTCAACTGTGCTGAGGTTGAGAAACCTGCTCTACATGTACTGTGTGAAATGATCTCCACGATATGGTGTAATGAGGAGAATAAAGGTATAGAGAAAATGCTTAGAAAAAACAAAATACAGGATACAAATACATGAGTTTGAAAAGGAACAGAGAAGTTCTGGAAGGGAAATAAAGAAGTTGGTAGCAGTGATTGTCCCTGAAGAAGGGAACTGGGTCACTAGGCTTGGAAACTCAAAACTCACTTTTCCCTATCTACACTTTGGCGTTCTGTATCATATATATAATTACCTTTTCAAAACACCATCACCACCACAAATAAAGAGGCTGGATCCCACACCACCTCAGGGCAGTGCTGTAAGCCTGGCCTCTCTTCCGAGTCCCAGACCTTAGGGTGGGAAGGGGCTTTGCAATTTAGCACAAAGCTAAATTCCTGCTCCTAAGGTAAGGATGGCTAGAAGCTGGATGAGAACAAGCTTAAAGAGTTACTGGAGGGACTTTCCTGGTGGCACAATGGTTAGGAATCCGCCTGCCAGTGCAGGGGACACGGGTTCGAGCCCTGGTCCGGGAGGATCCCACATGCCGTGGAGCAACTGGGCCCGTGCGCCACAACTGCTGAGCCTGCACTCTAGAGACCGCTGCTACAACTGCTGAGGTCCTCGCGCCTGGAGCCCGGTGCTCCGCAACAGGAAAGGCCACAGCGATGAGGGGCCCGTGCACCACAATGAAGAGTGGCCCCCGATCGCCGCAGCTAGAGAAAGCCCGTGTGCAGCAACGAAGACCCAATGCAGCCAAAAAATAATAATACTAATAAATAAATTAAAATAAAAAGAGTTACTGGACAGTGGCCATGCCTCCCCTCGGGGCACAGCACCCCTGTGATCCTGGGGGCCTGTGCTGGGTGTTGAGTTGGGGGTGGGTCCTGACATACCTGAAAGCCAGCCATTAATGCACCCACACATTGCTTCCGTTCAGCCAGTTTGTTTTTGCTATACCACCTATCTAGTATTTTAAGATCACCTCTATCCTGAACCTGCCAGCCCCAGAGGCCGGGGATATAGAAAGGTACTTTCTCCAAAGACCCAAGCCCAGCTATAGCAGAAAACATAGGCTTTGCATCTGAATGTCAGACCTGCCCTTTCTCCGCTGGCACGGGAACAGATCTGATTTCCTCACTTGTAGGATGGGGCTAGGAATGTCCCTATTGCAGGGAAGTGCAGCTGTCGGGACTGCCTTTGATTAAGATATTGAAAACACTCAGAACTAATTTCTTTCATTCTGAGAAGCCCCAGAGGAGCCCAAAACCTCTCACAGCTGTAGCTCTCAACCCTGTTTGTACACAGGAATCTCTTGGGAGCTTTTTAATAAATACTGATGGCTGGGTCCCATGCCAGAACCATTAAGTCAGAATCTCTGGGGATGGAGTCCAGGCATGTCTTATTTTTATCTTTTAAGATTTCTAAATTATATGCAAGGCCATAGTTTAGAACTAACGCCCCAGTCTACAAACCTCAGTCGCGGGCTGGAGATCTGACCTCTCCCTGTTAAGAGTCCAGACCTCAGCACTGGGGAGGAGAAAAGTCTTTGATAAGCTCAAAGCCAAATGCTTATAGATTCCCTGATCAGAGGATTCCAAGGAGTCACTGATGGTGGCCATTCTTGGCTTTGGAGTTGACTGAGATGCCCATGGGAAGCCTGGGTGTCGACACTGAAAACAGCACCCACTGTCACCCTGTAATCCCTTCACCCTGCTTTCCTTTTCAAAATAATTACTGCCACCTGTTAAAAATTTAATTTCATCGCTCTACTAAATGCTAGCTCCAATGAGTAGAAACCTAGCCCATCCTGACTAGCAAGGTGCTTGGCCCATGGCAGGCATCTGACTGCTGAATGAATGAGTGCCTCTCAGAGCCTACCCAGGTTGCAGGCCTTGGACACCCTTTCTTCTCATCTCAGAAACATTATCCCTTTATCACCTCTCTCATCCAGCCCTCTTGCTCTCCTCCCCACCCTCACGCCCTGAAAATGTTCATGGTGTGCCCTCATCATGGTCCTGTACACCAGTGGTTCTCAACTGGGGTGATTTTGTTCTCCAGGGGATACCAGGCTGTGTCTGGAGACACTTCTGCTTGTTAAAATTGGGGCAGCAGGGGTATGCTACTGGCATCTGGGGGGTAGAGAACAGGAATAATTCTAAACATCCAACAACATATAGAACAGCTCTCCCCCGTCTCTCAATTATCTGCCCCAAAGCATCCAAAGTGCCAAGGCTGGGGCTTCCCTGGTGGCGCAGTGGTTAAGAATCCGCCTGCCAATGCAGGGGACACGGGTTCGAGCCCTGATCCGGGAAGGTCCCACACGCCGCGGAGTAACTAAGCCTGTGCACCACAACTACTGAGCCTGCGCTCTAGAGCCCGCAAGCCACAACTACTGAAGCCTGTGTGCCACAACTACTGAAAGCCCACGCGCCTAGAGCCCGTGCTCCGCAACGAGAAGTCACTGCAATGAGAAAAGCCCGCGCACTGCAACAAACAGAAGCCCCAGCTCGCCGCAACTAGAGAAAGTCCACGCACAGCAACGAAGACCCAACGCAGCCAAAAATAATAAATAAATAAATAATAAATTAATTAAAAAACAAAACAAAACAAAACAAAGTGCCAAGGCTGAGAAACCCTGGTCTAGACACGGAGATGTCTCCAGATCGCTGTGTTATCAGGAGATACTCCTCCTCAGTCTCTACCACTGGGTCTTAACCAGTGGGCTTCTCAGAATGAAAGAAATTAACTCTGAGTGCTTGGGTCTTGACCCCACAGGCTCCCTAGGGATATCTCCATCTAGGAAGACCCTCTGTTCGTGCCCTCCTAGGACCCCGACTAGAAAATTCTGAACCTAAGCTCAATTTAGCCTTTAGGATTACTTTATCTCTTAACCTGCAACTTTTTCTCTGAGGCTCCACTTCTTGCTTTTCTTCCTGTGGATTTTATTCTCTGGGTGTGGAATCCTTGGGGTTATTAGGTTAATAATAAAGCAATTAGCATTTATTCGTTGCTTACTTGTGTCTGGCACTGTTCTACTTAACGCTCACCACAGGCCTAAGACTGGTACTATTATTATCCCCATTTTGCAAGTGAAACTGAGGGTCAGCAATTTAAGCGACCTCTCCCAAAGTCACACAACTACTGAGTGATGGAACCAGAAGTCCCAGAGTCCCCCAAGCTACACTGGTTAGGAAGCAGACACACAACCATACGCAGCCTCAGGTCCCAGAGACCAGGGCAGACACTGCCCTCCCTTCAAATGCACGAACGCAATAACAGACAACAAGGCGCAGCTGGGCTACTGGGGCACCGCTTCTCAGCTAGAAGAGGTCAGATCCCCAGCTCTGAGGAGGACTGCTCAGTCTCAAGTTCAGAGATGCAAATTTCTCCAGCGTTCACCACCGCGCTCCTACCTCTGCACGGGGACAAGGAAAAACGACCACCAGCACTCCAACAAACACCCAGCACCTACACAGGGCTTGGTGAGTGCCAAGCTCGGTACGGGGTATTTCACTACGTTACCCCATTTATATAATTTTCCCAAAACTGACGCGGGTGTTGTTATCCTGTTTTACCGAGAAGGAAAGCCTCCCACAGCCGCACACATACCTCCTTGCAGGAGCCTGTACGCCCGTAAAGCCGCTCAGAATCCTCCCCACAGGGATCCTCCTTCCACGCTTACAGGGAGAGATACACCTCGACAGCGCAGTCGCACACTGCCACACACTCACAACCGCAAAGCCACTGAAGCTCAGTCATACAGCCACCCGGTCAAACCACGCAGCCACTCCAGACGGCGATAAACGGCCACCTACATCAGTCGGTCACACACACACACACACACACACACACACACACACACACGAACGCGCTTCAACAACATAAATTCTCTCAGCCACACTCACATACCCACTCCCGGCCCCCCTCCCACAGGCGCAATCACCTCTTCCTCACATAAACACCACAGACCTTGCGGTGAAATGCGAACATGGTCCTGAGGCACGTCCCCGTCACCACACGGCTGGCTCCGTCACAGACACACGCAGAAACGCCACAACCCGCTCTCCTCTCACAACACAGCGACGCCACCACACGCTTCAAACACAGTCCCTCACCTCACACTCCGTCACCACACAACCAGACAAAAACCCCACAGGAGGTCACGGGCGCAAAATTCCAGGCAGCCGTGGGCGCACACCCACAGCCACACTCACCCTGTCCTCCAGGGTCGCGTCCCGACGGCGCCCACCCCGGCAGCTGCGCAGGCACGGCGCGCTCCCCGCGCTCCCCGCGCCTGCGCACTCCCCTCTCCGGCCCTTGGTCGGCACTGGATGGCCCCGCCCCCTCACGCGCGAGACACGTCGGCGAGCCGCGGCCCCGCCCCCAGGCGTCCACGAGAGCGCGAGGCCCCGCCCCTAAATAAAGCCACGCGGTGCGCAGGCGCTTACTCACCTCTCCCGGGACCTTTTCACAGGCACAGACCTGAGGCCCCACCCACTCACACGCCGGCGTACGCAGGCGCGCTCGCGCACTCGGAGCCGCTCTTGGGGGCATCGCCGCTCGCTTGCCCGCCCGAGGCCCCGCCCTTGCGCCAGCCCTCGGAACACGCTGCGCCGCGCGCACGCGCAAGGGCCGCCTAGCGCTTCCCAGGGCCTCACTTGTTGCTGTCCTTATAAAATCACGTAGGTGTTTTCAGGTGCTGAGGCCCTTCCTTGATCCCTGCAACCAAACCCAGCCTCCCCAGCATCCACACCTACACGTTCCCGTCCGGGGGGTTCTAGCCCCAACACCCTCCCCTTTGCCCCTGGCGCTCAGAGGGGTTTGGAGCCAGGCTCACCGGCGGACCGTAACGCACGCGCTCGCGCATGCGCACTGCGAGCTCAGGCTGCACTTCCCAGAAGCCTCCGGAATGTGGCGCCGTTCAGGACGGCCACGCCCGGATCGTGAGGTTGAGGGATTCCGGCCCGCGCTGGCTCCGATCTGTCCGGCCCGGACACGAATGGACCCAGAATAGGGGCGAAGGGATGTTGCTCCAGGCCAGGGGTGGGATATCGCTTGCGCCTTCTCTGAACGAACAGCCCCAGAGTCCTTTGCGCGGCGACTTTCCAGGCCCCAGACTACATCTCCTAGGAGCCCCTGCGGCCCGTTTCAGCCTCGTGTAGCGACGCGGCTGCGCGTCGGCCGGGCGGGTACGCGAGCGACCTCCTGTGGCGGTGCGTGAGGTGATCGCGAGTCTGAGAGAAGACGGGAGGTTTGAGCCCGCCCCTGAGGTCTGGGCGAGCGGGTCCCGGGTGGTCATTGTGCATTTATGTGTGTGAGGTCCAGGTTGTGTTATTGTGTGTATGTGTGAGAATGAACCTTTGTGAACGCGTGTGACCGGATTTTTGTGGTTGTGTACCCTTGTGTTTTGCGTGTGTGAGAAACCCAGTTTTTGTGGTTGTGTACGTGTGTGTGTAAATTCATTTTGCATGTGTGTGCTCGTGCACCTCGATGTGTCATGTATGGCTGTTTTTGCGCAATGCAGAGCTGAGCAGTTGCCACAGAAATTGGCCCACAGAGCTTAAAATACCGACTCTGTAGATCCCATTTTTTGTGATTGCGTAGTTGTCTGTGGACCCGCAGATAGTGAACGTGTGTAGAAGCTACCATTTCTGGAAGTGTGCGTTTGTACACGTGTGCGTGTGGCCCACTTTTTGTGGTTGTGTATGAGCGTATGGGAAACCAGTGTGTGTGTGTGTGTGTGTGTTTGTGTGTAGTGATCCAGTTTTGCGTTTTTAGAGGTGTGTGTGTATGTATAATTCTGATTTCAATTCCGGTGTGTGGATTTTTTTCCCCCCACCATCAAGCAATTTTCTGAAAGCAGCTGGGAGTCCTAACAATTCAACTCAACTCTGACACTGTCTAGCTGGTGATAGAGGCAGATTCCCATAGGTTAATTAAAGGCTGGGTCCCCAAGATGCCCCCACCCCCCACAGGTGCCAGTCACAAGTCCAGGTATCACCTGTGCTCTGACTGACCCTCTATAGATCGGAGGTTCCAATGACTGCCGCGCCTCCCCCTTGGGTTTGATTAGTTTGCTAGAGCAGCTCACAGAACTCAGAGAAGTGTTCACTTACTTTACTTACTAGATCACCCACCAATTTTTATACAAGGATATAACTCGGGAATGGAAAGATGGAAGAGATACATAGGGCAAGATATGTGTGGGAAGGGGCACGGAGCTTCCACGCTTACCACTCTTCCAGTGTGTCCATGTGTTCACCAACCCGGAAGCTCTCTGAACTCCATCCTTTTGAGTTTTTGTGGAGGCTTCATTACTTAGGCATGATTGCTTAAATCATTGGCCGTTAGTGATTGAACTCAGTCTCTAGCCCCTCTTCCCTCTCTGGAGGTCTAGGGGTGGAACTGAAAAGTTCTAACTACTGAGTAATTGGGTTGGTTCCCGTGGCAACCAACCCCCTACTAGTCATTCATTAACATAACAAAAGACACCTTGATCTGGCTCCTCACAAAGGAAATTCCAAGAGTTTGGGGAGCTCTGTGCCAGGAACTGGTGATGAACGTATTTCTTATTATAAATCAGAATATCAGGGTATGTGTAGGGGGAACCCAGGGCTTGTGGTTGTGTGTATGACCCTGTGAGTGTGTGAGTTTCTGGGAGTAGGTATCAAGAGTGAATGTGTGAAGAACTAGTTTTGGTTTCCTAATTCTGTGACTAGGTAGTGACAATCAAAATAGCAGCTAACCGTACTATAATTAGGACTTTTACTATTTCTACCACCACCACTTCTACTAGCAGTTAGCACTTAAGTGATTGCTGTCCCTGGTCAAAAGTATATTGTCAACTGAAAAAACCTAAAAGTTGAGAATTATGGTTTATTTGGCAGACTGATATGGCAAGCAGCATTTTTCATTCACAATGGCATATTGATTATTTTGAAGGAAAGTTACATAAGAAATAGCTGGTGAAAGAGGGATGCTTTGACCCACCTCTGTTTCCCTGAAAGCAGGAAATCTCCTGTGTGAAAGGCGCTTTTCCTGTACCAGAAGGTAGCGAGACATCCTTATCAACAGAGATGGAATTTAGAGCCAAGAGACCTGTATAAACAAACCTTACTACTTCTTTAATTTACCAGCCAAACCTAATTCTGTTTAGATTCTTCACTAACTGAGCACTCAAAACCTAAAATTCTTTGTCCTGTCATTTCCTCACAAATTTATTGTTTCCTTGTCTAAAAAGTATAAACGCTGCCTGCGTTGGCCACTTCTTAGGTCTCATTTCTTTGAATTAAAGTTAGTTTCTTTTTCTCCTGTTACTCTGTCTTGAGTCAATTGTATTATTAGTCCAGCCACAAGAACTCAAGAGGGGGAGGGGAGAAATTTCCCTCCCCTCCCCCCCACAGTCTCCAGAGTCATGGAGGTCACAGTCAAATAAATGACCCTTACAGTAAACAAGCAAAAAGAAATACAGTACAACATTCATAAACTATAACACACTGTGATGTAAGAATATTCTGATCATTCATCCACTACATCACAAAAGATGGGTTGAGAGAGTTTTGTGCAATTTAGACAATGTGTTTTGTATCACGTGATTTAAACTATAAGAAGAGTACAGGGCTTCCCTGGTGGCGCAGTGGTTGAGAATCTGCCTGCTAATGCAGGGGACACGGGTTCGAGCCCTGGTCTGGGAAGATCCCACATGCCACGGAGCAACTGGGCCCGTGAGCCACAACTGCTGAGCCTGCGCGTCTGGAGCCTGTGCCCCGCAACGGGAGGGGCCGCGATAGTGAAAGGCCCGCGCACCGCGATGAAGAGCGGTCCCCGCACCGCGATGAAGAGTGGCCCCCGCTCGCCGCAACTAGAGAAAGCCCTCGCACGAACCGAAGACCCAACACAGCCAAAAATAAAATAAATAAATAAATAAATAAAGTAGCTATAAAAAAAAAAAAAAAAAAAGAGTACAGATTCACATTTATATCTCTAGGGATATTCAAAGTTAGAACCTTCCTTTGGAGCTCCTGAAATTATGCATCACAGGACTGTGGGGCAGTTGATTGGGAAAGACATGCGCTACATAGATGTCATGATTAGAGGAGTTCCCATTGGGTTTCAAATGTAAACACCAAACCCATATTTCCTCTGAATTTTAAGTGCTGATTTGTAACTGAGCTGCTTTCCACGTGGACAACTCAATGTTGGGCACTTTACACTAGGGGGCAACAGAGATTTATTACTTAGCTAAGGAAGACAAAGTGTTCTCTGGAGCAATACCGAGGAAATTATCTAAGATACAAACATGCCACTTTGAACAATGTTTTCTGATATGCTCACTTTGAATCAAGTTTTAATCTGTCCCACAAACAGAGTACAACCAGAGATGTGATCCAAACTGACCTTGCATTATTAGCTCACCTTGGCCTTGGAATTGAAGAATGACTTGGGAAAGAGTTGAATGGGGAGGGGAGGTTTAGAAACATGGTTATTTCTCATGCCTTACTTGTCCTTGCCTAGATTTATTTCCTGTCTATGGTGATTGATCCCAGTTGATGATTGTTCCCTTCTTGCTGACGTCAATCCAAACTTTTCATTTTAAAAAATCTGCTGTTTTCCTAACATGCTTTTGAGATGCAATTGTTTCTATATTGTTCACCTTATGGTTGTTAACAGATCGTTTTTATACTAATTTTAAATGTCAAAACTCACCTCTGTTTTTTCAAGTTAAGCTTTATAATTGTGGACCTTGAAGTTGAATAGAAAATTAATCTTCAATAAACAAAATTGTAAAGGAAAAAAAATCTGCTGTTTTCCTGATTCCGTTTTATTGCCTATCTCTGTTCTCCTGTAGCTCACGGAGCTTCTTTAAGACGATGACTTTGAATTCTCCAGCAGGCTGTTGGTAGATCTCCATTTCTCTGGGATCGGTCACTAGGGCTTATTTCCTTCATTCGATGATGTCCTGTTTCCCTGATTCCTCGTGATCTTTGTAGCCTTGCGTTGATGTCTGCACTTTGAGAAGCAGCTGCCTCTTCCAGTCTTTATGGACTGGCTTCAGGAGGGAAGGACCTCCAGCAGACAGCCCGGCTGGAGATTCTGGGGGTCCCTCCCGGAGGGGATGTTTAGGATTGTGTGTCTTCCCTCTATGCCACAGTGATCTCGGGTGGCCTCAGCCTGCAGCAGCTTCACGCAGGATTTCGGTTCCCGGCCAGAGGCTGAAGTCAGGCCATGGCAGAGAGAGCACTGAATCCTAACCACTAGACCAGTGCCCAGTGACGAGGCCCTGGCCCATATGGCTTTGGAGAAAATGAATTTCCACAAAGAAACGGAAAGTAGTGAAGCAAGTAAAGTGTTTATTAGGAGGAAAAAGAGTACGTGTGAATAGGCACACACGGGTGGGCTCACAGAGAGAGTCGCGCCCTCGTGGTAGTTTGAATCACTTACATGGGGCATTTCTTCCGAGCTTCCTCTGGCCAGTCATCTTGCTTTGCCTGGTTCTGAGTCCGTACTTGGTTTATCTCAAGGTCCTCCCATGTGTGCATGTGCATCTCTCAGCCAAGGTGGACTCTTGCGAAGAGGCCTCTGGGTAGGCTGACATCACTCCCTTTTTGACCTCGAAGGAGCCTTTCTGCGCATGTGTAGTCGGGAAGGTCTCCCTGACCTCGAGAATGAGAAACATGTGGTGTCTTCTCTGGGCAGGGCTCAGCTCCTCGTCCTCTTCATCTTGGAGTATCTGCCCACAGGGGACAAACTCCAGCTGTTCCGCCTGGGGCCCATCTATCTCCTGCCTCAACAGGGCTGTGTCAGGTGTGGAGCGCTGCCAGCCTTTCCCCAGGGCACTGCCCCAAAGTGCTGGGGCGATGGGTACCCGCTTTACCTCTTTCCCTCCTCCTGATGGCCCAGCCTCAGGACCGGGTGTCTCCCTCGGTTCTGCAGGGTCAAGCCAGTCCGTGAAGTCTGTGCCATCCGTGGGGGCGCCCAGGTGGTCCCTGAGACCCTCGAGCGGGTTTGCTGCCATCCTTACCCCGTTTCTTTGATCTTCGCTGCCCCCAGGCCACAGCCACGTGGGTTTCCACACATTCCGTGTGTGAGGAGAAGGAAGCAGGTCTGTCGGAGCAGCGGGTCTCAAAGGCTGGAGAAGCCAGCCCCTCACTTTGCTTTCTCTTTCCCCACCGGGTGAGAAGGGCTGGGGGTAGGGGGCTCGGCACTGAGATGCGGCAGCTTTGGAAGCGGTGATGCGGGCAGGGTGAGGCTGTTCTCGTCCTGTCCGACGTGGCTGAGCTTGGATTCCGTGGTCCCTGTGGCGACTGGAACTACTCTGCTGGCTTCCAGAGCCCTGACATCATTATCATCCGGGGACAGGGCCTCCTGTCTCACCGTCTTGCTGACATCACTCCCACACTGTCCTTTATGCTGTAGCAGAAGCTAGTTGAGGCACCCCCATTATGTCAGCCCTTATTCAGCCCTTATTCTTGCCACCCATCCAACTGGTCTCCTGTAGACTTTTTTTTTTTTTTTTAATAAATTTGTTTATTTATTTTAGGCTGCGTTGGGTCTTCGTTGCTGTGCGCGGGCTTTCTCTAGTTGCGGCGAGTAGGAACGGGGTGGGGGGGCTGCTCTTCGTTGTGGTGTGCGGGCTTCTCATTGCGGTGGCTTCTCATTGTAGAGCATGGGCTCTTGGGGCGCAGGCTTCCGTAATTGTGGCACGCGGGCTCAGTAGTTGTGGCTCGTGGGCTCTAGGGTGCAGGCTCAGTAGTTGTGGCGCTCGGGCTTCTCACTGTGGTGGCTTATCTTGTTGCAGAGCACAGGCTCTAGGCACGCAGGGTTCAGTAGTTGTGGCACACGGGCTTAGTTGCTCCACGGTGTATGGGATCTTCCGGGACCAGGGCTCGATATCCAGCCAGGGAAGCCCCTGTAGACGTTTTTTATTTTTCCCTTCTCTTTCTTGCTTAACTGCACTCTGATAGTGACTGCCCTCTAGCTAAAGTTGTACTATGCACTTGATGTTTACTCCTCCAAGACAGTACTCCCTAGCACTCCTTTCCTTTGTGAGCATTCTTCATTCCAGAAAGAACGTCATGGAACGATAACCTCGAGGACCACCAGAACCCGTTCCGGAACCACCTGACGCCAGCCCTAATAATCCCAATGTCTCCAGGAGGAAAGAAGAATGCAAGACTACATCAGCCCCGATCCTCATCTACAGCCCTGTTTTCCACCCTGAAACTATAAGACCCCTTCCTATTGCCCAGGAATCAAGGCACAGTTTTGAGGGCGTTAGCCTGTTGTGGCCCCCTTTGCCTGTCAAAGTAATAAAGCTACTCTTTTCTACTCCTCCAGGTTCTGTCTCTGTGTTTCTATTCGGCACCAGTGAACAGAGGCCAGGTTTTTGGTGACATTTACAACCCTGATGAATCCATCTGAGGTCATTGTCTCCACTGCTTTTTGCGTTAGTGGCACTTTTCAAAAGGCACCTAATTCCACAGTCCTAAGAGTTACTGTTCCCCCTGTAACAATCACATTCCAGAGATACTGCACATGACAGGTCAGCCCTTTCCACCTGTATCCCAACACAGTAGTGAAAACCTTAGCAGGGCACTTGCCTGGCGGTCCGGTGGTTAGGACTCCGCGCTTCCACTGCAGGGGGCACGGGTTCGATCCCTGGTCAGGGAAGTAAGATCCTGCATGCCGCGTGGTGCGCCAAAAAACACAAACAAAAAAACCCTTAGGATTTGCCCTGGGATAATATGCCAGGGTCTGTGTGTATGTTCCCCTCTGCTAGTATTGGGGTCCTCATTGTTGTCTGGCTGGTAAGTGATCAATTCCAGAATCCCATCCTCGCAGTTTAATTTATTCCTAGCATGGCTTCTGGGGTTAAGTTTCTTGAGTTGGGTTTCTTAGAAACAGAGCTTGAAATGGGTGCTTTTGTATAAATGATTCAATGAATGAGTGTGCTCTGAAGGCCAGCACAACACGGCGGGGGTGAGTGGTGGGTCTTGGGGAAGAAGCCAAACACAGATGTGGTTTGTTCTCGTCCCCCAGAGAGCTTGACAACAAAGCACACCACGAATCTGCTCCTTTCCTAGCGCAGGGTGTTAGTCTTTAGTATTTATCTCTGCAAGTCATTTGCTGGGGGCTGTTTGTTTTTCGGGAAGCATAATCTTCCAGGAAAGATGTCTCTCGTTTTGCTCAGAGCAATGTTGCAGATAAGAGGGCACCTGCAAGCCCTCAGCAGGCTCCCTCACAGCGGCTGGAGCATAAGTGCGTAGGTGTGGTGATCTGAACAAGGCATCCCCTACAGAAACGTACACACTAAATTCTGAGTAGCTATTAATTATGAGATGCCAAAGATACAGAGGGAAAATATGATTGGGGAATGGCTACAGAAGAAGAGGTAAGTATATTAATATATGTAACGTTCTGTGGTGGACTTTCATATACTCACAAATATGGGAAAGTATTAACTTATTTTTTAACAGGTTAGAATTCATATGAGGTTTAAAATATTGTTTTCTTTCTTATTCTGTGTGTTTGAAATATTATATAACTTTTTGAAGCTGGCATGGCTTACAGTTAAGAAGGAACATGATTCTTTTTATTGTGTGTGTGCATGTATGTGTGTTCCATTAAAACTTTATTTATGGCACTGAAATTTAAATTTTATATGACTTCCACCTATTATGAAATAGTATTCTTAGAACATGGTTATTTTCAATGAAGCATATAATTGAGTTGTAGGATTAAAATTTGCTTCCTATGAGCGTGCTCAAACACAAGAACATCAGGAAATTCAGCATTTATATCTGATCCAGGAATATAAGGCCATTATTCCCATGGGAATAGGTCTTGAGCGAGCCCAGCCATCTTCTCCTGGTAAATTTTATCAAAAGCTTCACTCTGGGCCACTGTAAAGTGACTTTTCCAGTCCCCAATGATTCCTGTCAAATATACAAAAAAAAAGTCCAGATCAGGTTTATAAATAAGGTCTCAAGACTTCACTTGAGCATCGTCTGTGTCTGTCGCCACTGCCAATCTGTCACGAACACTGAACTGAAAATTGCAGGCAATATAACCGAGTGGTTAAAATTTTCTTGTCCAGAGACCGACGGCCACTGGTTTGGTAGTATATTTGAGTCTCCAGTTTGCAATCTGTTTATATTGTGAGGCTTGAATAATCACAAAAGGCAACCACAACAGCAATAACACCTAACCTACATGAAGTAATTTCTCATATGCCAGGCATTGTGTTAGGATATTACACGTATACCTCATTTAACCAGCAACACATTTCTTTAGGACAGTGGAGGTTCTTTTCTCCCACGCTGCTCTTACCCTGGGTCATGTAGGCAGATATGGTGTACTTGTGATTGATTGCTACTCCCAAGTCATGCCTTCTCTTTCCTTTCCTTTTATTTTATTTTTTATTTTTAGATGTGGACCATTTTTTAAAAGTCTTTATTGACTTTCTTACAATACTGCTTCTGTTTTATGTTTTGGTTTTTTGGCCACGAGGCATGTGGGATCTTAGATCCCCAGCCAGGGATCGAACCCGCACCGCCTGCACTGGACCACCAGGGAAGTCCCTTTCCTTTTATCTTTAACTCTCCACCCTTGAGTATCACCGCAAACAGCACTACCCAGTGTTTTGTACCTTGCAGTTTTTTCTACCTAGAATGCTCTTCCCTTGGGTAACCGAGCAAGGAGTCACATGTCACCTTTTCCTTGAGGTCTCCCCAGCCCCCCTCTTGTAAACTGCAGGTTGAAAATGGAAACTACCCACTACATGCCGAAAACACCCTCATTCCTTCTGTGTAGTGAACATCTTTGGTCTTTAGTATAGGGTCTCAACGGAAGGTTTTGGCCTGGAGCTAAGTCACATGTCTTTCCCCTCATTTTTCTTTTCCCAGGGTTTCTATTTGCCAGCTCCTTTTGGTGGAACAGATACTCCCATTGTCAATACTTGTAAAGGGAGGGTCACTCCACGGGGCAAGGGACCACACCAGTGCTGTGAGGGGCAACTCTCTAACCAGGTAGATACGTCATTCATAGGCAGTGCTTCATCTTCACAAGTTTTCTTTATGACCTTATAAATATCCCAAATCATTCCTTAAACTCTCCAAGTCAGGCGCCACTTTTGTGATTTTAGAGACTCAAATATTTTCCTCGCCCCATATCTTAGTGTATCCACAGAAGCAGGGGAATTCTCTGTCCATTTCTTCCAGGTCTTAAAATTACAAACGCTCAGGCATTAAAAAAAAGAATGAAATTCTGCCACTTGCAACAACATGGATGGACTTGGAGGTATTATGCTCAGTGAAATAAGTCAGACAGAGAAAGACAAACACTGTATTTTATCACTTATGTGTGGAATCTAAAAACTAATACAAATGAATGGATATAACAAAACAGAAACAGACTCACAGATATAGAGAACTAGTGGTTACCAGTGGGATGAGGAAAGGGGGGAGGGGCAAGATAAGAGTAGGGGATTAAGAGGTACAAACTACCATGTATAAAATAAATAAGCAACAAGGATATATTGTACAGCACAGGGAATGTAGCCATTGTTTTGTAATAATGTTAAATGCAGTATAATCTATAAAAGTACTGAATCACTATGCTGCACCTGCAACTAATCACCTGCAACTAATATAATATTGTAAATCAAATATACTTCAGTTTTAAAAAATGCTCTCTTACCTTTTCTCATGAAACCTTTGCTTTGATCCATAAAGATATCAGGTGATAGGGAACAATTGCTCACTTTATTATCTTTCATGGTCTTGAAGGATACATTCTTGAGGAATGCATTCAGTTCTTCTGGGCTTAGCTTCTTGCCCAAGAAGTGGCTGAGGGTCTCTACACTGGCTTGTATGTCCTAGGATGAGAACCACAGAGTGGAAAGAAAATGACAATCGGGAAAAAGAGAGCAAACAGAGACAGCAGAGAGTGAGGACCAGGAGGAGACAGAAAATAAGCCAAAGCAAAAAGAGGATGAGCTCGTCATGCTCGTCTGGAAATGTGCAGTCCAAGTAGGGACAGAGGAGTGTTTATAAGAAACAGTCTAGGGCTTCCCTGCTGGCGCAGTGGTTGAGAATCCGCCTGCCAATGCAGGGGACACGGGTTTGAGCCCTGGTCTGGGAAGATCCCACATGCCGCGGAGCAACTGGGCCCGTGAGCCACAACTACTGAGCCTGCGCGTCTGGAGCCTGTGCTCCACAAGAGAGGCCGCGACAGTGAGAGGCCCGCGACCGCGATGAAGAGTGGCCCCCACTCGCCACAACCAAAGAAGGCCCTCACACAGAAACGAGGACCCAGCACAGCCAAAAATAAATTAATTAATTAATTAATTAAAAAAAAAAAGAAACAGTCTATTTATTTTTTACTTTACTCTTTAAATTTTATTTATTTATTCATTCATTCATTTATTTATTTATTTATTTATTTATTTATTTATTTATGGCTGCGCTGGGTCTTCGTTGCTGCGTGCAGGCTTCTCATTGCAGTGGCTTCTCTTTGTTGCGGACAACAGGCTCTAGGCGCATGGGCTTCAGTAGTTGTGGCTCAGGGAAGTCCTGAGACAGTCTATTTAAATTTACGTTGGCCACGGGCTTCCCTGGTGGCGCAGTGGTTAAGAATCCGCCTGCCAATGCAGGGGAGACGGGTTCGAGCCCTGGTCCCGGAAGATCCCACATGCCGCGGAGCAACTCAGCCCATGAGCCACAGCTACTGAGCCTGCGCTCTAGAGCCCACGAGCCACGACTACTGAGCCCATGTGCCGCAGCTACTGAAGCCTGCATGCCTAGAGCCCGTGCTCCACAACAGGAGAAGCCACTGCAGTGAGATGCACATGCACCACAATGCAGAGTAGCCCCCAATCACCGCAACTAGAGAAAGCCCACGCGCAGCAACGAAGACCCAACGCAGCCAAAAATAATTTAAAAAAAATTTATGTCGGCCACTTTCTCTGGAGGTCAGCGAATGCTTCCTATGAATACTGACATATTCAATTCCTGTCAGTCGGTCTGGGAATATGTAAATACTTTTGCCTCTATCCTGACCCTGCCAAGCCCCATCTGCCTTCCATACCCACCGGACACTGCCCCTGGGTGCCCAGATTGCTTCAGATTTTTGACATGAAATCACTGATAGCCCTCAGTATGTGCTAAACTTACTAAACAAAATATGTTGCTAAACTCTTCGTCAGTGCCTGCATTAAATGTTGTAAAAAGAAATAAATGAGAAAATTGAAGAAAGAATGTGTACAACCTAAGGAGGTCAAAGAAGAAATGACCCTACTTGATTTCCTCCCAGGGATAATATCCGATTGAAAGGGTAGACTAGAAATATTAAAGAACGGGTGAGTGAGAGAGTGGCATGGACTTCTATATACGACCAAATGTAAAATAGATAGCTAGTGGGAAGCAGCCGCACAGCACAGGGAGATCAGCTTGTTGCTTTGTGACCACCTAGAGGGGTGGGATAGGGAGGGTGGGAGGGAGATGCAAGAGGGAGGAGATATGGGGATATATGTATATGAATAGCTGATTCACTTTGTTATACAGCAGAAACTCACACACCATTGTAAAGCAATTATACTCCAATAAAGATGTTAAAATATATATTAATTAAATTTACAAAAAAGAATGGATGGAAGATAGACAGCCATGAGATGGAGCTAGAGAGAATGGTTACCTGTTGCAGCTCCTCGTACGATATCACCAGGAAATTCTCTTTTCCTTTCATCTGCAGCCAGTTGTGAACATGGTCAAACCACGATCCATACAGCACTGCAAGAGAAGCGGGGAGAGAAGTACCTGGTTCACTCTCGTGGACCCCACCGCCCCGGGAATGCTGCCCGCTTGATGCACACCCTATGTGTCTGATGAGCAAGTGAGCTAAGTGGGGGGAATACTTGTCCTTTCTTCTTCGTTGACATGAGAAACAGAATTTCTGCCTTTACTGCCTGGATGGCCACCAGGTGGGTGCCATATACAATGCAGTATTTAAGATGGGCATCTATTTAAAATGGATAACCAACAAGGACCTAGTATAGCACGGAGAACGCTGCTCAATATTATGTAACAACCTAAATGGAAAAAGAATTTGAAAAAGAATAGATACATGTATATGCATAACTGAATCACTTTCCTGTACACCTGAAACTATCACAACATTGTTAATCAACTGTACTCCAACATAAAATAAAAAGTTAAAAAAAATGTGTCACATCTACCTGTGATGAGATTTCTGAACTGTAAAGAGAATTCAGTTAGCAAATGAAAGAGCTAAATTTAAACCCCTTCTAATTTGGAGTCCGTGTCTTTGTTCTTTCTGCTATGAATACAGTTTCTTTCCCCTATACCAGAAACACATGTCTTTTGTAGGTCCTTCACCCATCCCAAACCTTTGGAACAGCACATTGTGTGGAAATTTTTTTTTTTTTCCTTTCACAATGTGCATTTGAGGAGTCGTAGGTCAAGTGATACTGTCACTTAGACATTGTTGAATAAGGCATTAGACACATGCAAACCTGTGTCTCTTCCCCTGCGATTTTTGGTCTTCATATCAAGAGTAAACTTTCCGGAGGAAAAAACAAGAGGAAACTTTCTGTCTCTCCTTGTATAACTGCACAATACTATATAAGTTCCCCAATTCAGGAATGGTCAGCTCTCTTTCATATCATGTGAACCAAAATAGCAGAAACCTATGTTGAGACAAAGAAAATGAAAAAATTTTTTTCATGTTCTTTTCCATTGTGGTTTTTTACAAAATATTAAATATAATTCCCTGTGCTATATAGTAGGACCTTGTTGTTTATTTTATACAGAGTAGTTGTATCTGCTAATCCCAAACTCCTAATTTATCCCCCCAACTTTCCCCTTTGGTAACCGTAAGTTTGTTTTCTATGTCTGTGAGTCTATTTTTGTTTTGTAAATAAGTTCATTTGTATCATATTTTAGATTCTACATATAAGTGATATCATATGGTATTTGTCTTTCTCTGTCTGGCTTACTTCACTTCGTATGATCATCTCTAGGTCTACCCATGTTGCTGCAAATGGCATTATTTCATTCTTTTTTATGGCTGAGTAGTATTTCATTGTGTGTGTGTGTGTGTGTGTGTATCACATCTTTTTTTTTTGTTCAGACAATGAAAATTTCAAGCAGAAAAGTGCAGAGATATAAGATCTTCTGTTTAATCCCATGGTTCCAGCTATTCCTACAGGAATATAGCTCATTGAATTCTTATGTTGGATTCACTGAGACATGCTTGAATTATTTATCCTGTTTAATTATAATTGCTTGGACTTCCCTGGTGGTCCAGTGGCTAAGACTCCACGCTCCCAATGGAGGGGACCTGGGTTCCATCCCTGGTCAGGGAGCTAGATCCCACATGCCGCAACTAAGAGTTCCAATGCCGCAAATAAAAAGAACCCACATGCGGCAACTAAGACCCGGCAAAGCCAAATAAATAAATAAATAAATATTTAATTATTATTGCTTGATCTGTTTTTTATGTTTAAGGTTGTTTGCAACTAAGGGTTTGGTACAATTAAACAGGAGAGATAGTTGTGTTTGACATAATTAGATGATAAACTCCAAGAAGTTAAAAAACCAAAAGGCAAGATTTTTTTCTACCTGGCAATAAAGACACCTAATTCTTTCTCTTACAGGTGTGGAGCAGGTTTCAGCACAGTCTCAATTATTACACTCCCAAATCCAATAGGGAAACTGAAGCTTCTAGAACTTAGGTCCTCCTTCTGCTAGTAAAATGTTGAACATTCACTGTCTGAACACGGACACTGGGAACTCTTTTTTTTTTTTTTTTTGGCCGTGCAGCTTGTGGGATCTTAGTTCCCCGACCAAGGATCGAACCCATACCCCCTGCAGTGGAAGCACAGAGTCCTAACCACTGGACCACCAGGGAAGTCCCCACTGGAAACTCTTTTTTTAAAAATATAATTTATTTATTTATTTATTTATTTAGGCTGCATTGGGTCTCCGTTGCTGCGTGCGGGCTTTCTCTAGTTGCAGCGAGCGGGGGCCACTCTTTGTTGGGGTGCGTGGGCTTCTCATTGGGGTGGCTTCTCCTGTTGTGGAGCACGGGCTCTAGGCACACGGGCCCCAGTAGTTGTGGCTCGTGGGCTCTAGAGCGCAGGCTCGTAGTTGTGGTGCACGGGCCTAGCTGCTCCGCGGCATGTGGGATCTTCCCGGACCAGGGCTCGAACCCGTGTCCCCTGCATTGGCAGACAGATTCTTAACCACTGTGCCACCAGGGAAGCCCCCTGGAAACTCTTAAAGGAGAGCATTTCATCCAGGAACATCCAAGATTATGGCCAGGAGGAGCATGTGTGTGATAGGAAAAATTGTAATAATTGTTAAAAATATGTTTCCTCTGTGGCTCTACAAGGGGATCAAATAGGATTCCAGAGCATTGGACAAGCTGACACAACTAAAACAGGTGTTTACATTTTTTTGGCATTATAGCCCTTTAAAAATATCTTTTATGGAAATCCAGATCCAAAATTTTAGAGTTTTCGTCAGAAATAGTATTTTTTTATTATTTTTTTTTTAATTTAATTAATTTATTTATTTATTTTTGGCTGTGTTGGGTCTTCGTTTCTGTGCGAGAGCTTTCTCTAGTTGCGGCAAGCGGGGGCCTCTCACTGTCGCGGCCTCTCTTGTTGCGGAGCACAGGCTCCAGACGCGCAGGCTCAGTAGTTGTGGCTCACGGGCCTAGTTGCTCCGCGGCATGTGGGATCTTCCCAGACCAGGGCTCGAACCCGTGTCCCCTGCATTGGCAGACAGATTCTCAACCACTGCGCCACCAGGGAGCCCAGAAATAATATTTTTTTTTAATCAAAATACTGCATAAGTTAAATTCCAAGCTCTGGGGAATTCCCTGGTGGTCCAGTGGTTAGGCCTCCACACTTTCACTGCTGAGAGCATCCCTGGTCGATCCCTGGTCGGGAAACTAAGATCCCACAAGCTATGTGGAGCAGCCAAAAAACAAACACCAAGCTCTTTCATACAATATTTAAGGTTGTCTCTGATGGTGACCAGGCAGATATTAGTTGCTTCTTTTTTATATATATATGTATCTTTATTGGAGTATAATTGCTTTACAATGTTGCATTAGTTTCTGATGTACAACAAATTGAATCAGCTATATGTATACATACATCCCCATAACCCTTCCCTCTTGGCCTCCCTCCCACCCTCCCTATCCCACCCCTCTAGGTGGTCACAAAGCATCAAGCTGATCTCCCTGTGCTATGCAGTTGCTTCCCACTAGCTATCTATTTTACATTTGGTAGTGTATATATGTCAATGGTACTCTCTCACTTCATCCCAGCTTCCCCTTCCCCCCGCTGTGTCCTCAGGTCCGTTCTCTATGTCAGCATCTTTATTCCTGCCCTGCCACTAGGTTCATCAGTACGTTTTTTTTAGATTCCGTATATGTGCGTTAGCATACTGTATTTGTTTTTCTCTTTCTGACTTACTTCACTCTGTATGACAGACTCTAGGTCCGTCCACCTCATTTAGTTGCTTCTTTCTTATCACACCCAACTCTCCAAATTTTACCAAACTTCTCTCCTCATGCCCTTTCCTGTACTTGTCCTCCGTCGTTGTTCATTGGTAGCCTACGCTACAAACTTCTCTCCACATCTCAATTTTTAAAATAGTTAGCAGTGGATTCTAGAGGTCACTCTGTAATAGAATGGCAACATTCCATCTTTCTTTTTTTTTTTTTAAGTTGAGTAGCATTTCATTATATATTTGGTGGCAACTTTATTTTTTGCTATTACAAATAAGGATCATTTGAATAGTCTAGTAAATCCCTCTTCTCCTTCTTCCCGCAGCAACTTTTTTGTGTGTGTGTGTATTTTTGCTAGTGTATTTTTTTCCACTGGAGAAAGGGGAGTTAAACATGAAAGCGTAAATGCTAGAATGCTAGAATTTGCAAGATGACCCTACATGGGTTAGTACTGTTATCTATGCCGCCAGCAACATATGAGCGTGTTGGTCTACCCAGAGTCTCACCGCCACAGCGTGAGTCAAATGTTTTGAATGCTAGCTGTGCTAGAGCAGAATGATGGCCACACAAAAGTGTCCACAGCCTGATCCCCAAGTCTCTGAATATGTTACTTTTCATGACAAAATGGACTTTGAAGATGCAATTAAATTCAGGATCTTCAAAGGGAGAGATTATCTTGGATTATCAAGGTAGAAACAACGTAATCGCAGGTCCTTATATGAGAGCGGAAGGAGTGTCAGAGTCAGAGAAGGAGATGTGATGACAGCAGAGTGTGGAAGGATGTGGTCCACGTGCCAAGAAACGTGGGCAGCCTCTAAAAGCTGGAAAAGGCAAGAAGTGAATTCTCTCCTTGAGCCTCAAGAACAGAATGTAGCCACGCCCGCACATTAATTTTAGCCCATACGGCATATTTTGGATTTCTGAACTCCAGAATGTAAGATACTTTTTTGTTTTATTTATTTATTTTATTTTAGGCCACGTCAGGCGGCTTGTGGGATCCTAGTTCCCTGACCAGGGATTGAACCCGGGCCCTCAGCAGTGAAAGTCCTAACCACTGGACCACCAGGGAATTCCCAATTTTTTGTTGTTTTAAAGCATTAAATTTGTGGTAATTTGTTACAGCAATGAGAGGAAAGGCATACACTTTCCACTATGACAGATGAGAAACTGTATATCATTGTAGTTTGAATTCATACCTCTCTTATTTTGAGTGTGGTGAATTATCTTTTTATATGTTTATCATATTTAGAAAAAATTGGGGGGAACACAAAGCACATTGGCTAAGATTTCTGTTGTTAACAGGAGGGACTACAGATTTAGCGACATCTAGGTTTCGATTACAATGTGGTTGTTTAAATCATGGGACAGTAAGACCTGGGGATGAGACACAGAAACTTTCCCATTCCACCTGGCATCCACATTTTGAGTCAAGCTCACCATTTCCTTGAAGGAACCATTCTGAATATTCTTCAAATGATTCCGGCTCTCTGATAATCTTTACCATTTTCCAGAAATGATAACTGGAAGTAATAACATCTCTGGGATTTCTCATTATATAAATACACTTAAATTAAAAAAAGAGAGAAAATGAGAATAAATGTATCCATTTCCCTTGCTCCAGGTTTTTCACAAATGGAGAAAATGCCAATGCCCATTAAAGTGTCTGGCTATAATTTAGTCTTTAATTCATTTATTTAACAAAATATATTTAGAACCCACAACGTGCCAGACATTGAGTTAGATTCTATAGAAGGAGCAGCGTATAAGATACGGATTGTTTCTGCCCTTAAGAACCTTATGATACATGGAATGATGGTCTTTAAAGGTTTGAGAGGCAGATGATGTTATTACATTTTGAAGAAGTCTGAGTTTTAGTGGAACTCTGCCCTATTCATTGCTATTCCTGGAATTTCATGTTCCAGGCCTCACTATCTTTTCCTAGGAATTTCTACGATATCAGTATTTCTCAGGGACTAATCAGACAGATGTGAATGGCCAACTGTATATAAGGGTTCGTTTATAAAATTCAAAATGATGGCATGAATAAACTCATGCTGCTGTAGATGGTGAAACCTCAAGAGGAAACAAACTTTCAGGGTTCTCAAAACAAACTTTTTTAAAAAAAAGGAACTAGTTTTATGTCAGTAAACCTGGGCTAGGACATGCTGGATCAAGTGTTATATCAGGTCATTTCCAATTCTGATCACTGCTTTACTCCACTGCAGTCATAATCTGAGCTGGGTATCACTTACATGTGGAATCTAAAATATGACACAAATGAACATATTTACAGAACAGAAACAGACTCACAGACTTAGAAAACAAACTTACGGTTACCAAAGAGGAAGGCAGGGAGGGATAAATTAGGGGTATGGGATTAGCAAAGACAAACTACTATATATAAAATAGATAAACAACAATAAGCGGATTCTTAATCTACTTATATTTCTTAAAATAGATATTATTCATTGAGTATGCATTAGGCTCTGATCTAAGCTAGGCTGTCAGTAAAAAATGTGGTCGCTACGGAAAGTAAAAAATTTTGTCTGTTATTGGTCTTTTTTCAAATGATCTATACATTCCTTTCGGATGTGGCTTGAAGTCATCTTAATCATCACATTCCTCCCAGTCCTTAGCACAGATGAATAAATCCTGCTGGTTTAAGCACACAAAAATGGAGCTTCAACGACATTGCACTATTTGTTCATAGACAAAATCTAGAGAACTGAGGTTCAAACCAGAATTTTCTGGCGTAAAGTCATAATCGTTTTACAGAGTGTGGTCTTGGGCTATTTTTTTATTTTTTTGGTTTGTTTTCCTGTTTCATGTATTCTTTCATTCATTCAATATTTTCTTTCTTATTTTATTTTACTTAGGTATAATGGACATACAACATTATATTCGTTTCAGGTGTAAAGCATAATGATTCCAAATGATGACCACAATAAGTCTAGTTAACACTGGTCACCAGACATAGTTACAGAATTTTTTTTTTCTGGTCATGAGAATGCTTAAGATTTACTCTTTCAGCAACTTTCAAATATGCAGCGCAGCATTATTAACTATTGTTACCAGGCTGTACATCACATCCCCGTAATTTATTTATTTTATAACTAGAAGGTTGTACCTTTTGAGCTCCTTTACCCATTTTGCCCACCACCCACCCTGGCAACTACCCACCCACCTCTGGCAACTACCAATCTGTTCTCTGTATCTATGAGCTTTTTTTTTTTTAATTTTGGATTCCACATATAAATGAGATCAAGTGGTATTTATCTTTCTCTATCTGACTTATTTCACTAAGCATGAATGCCCCCAAGGTCTATCCATGTTGTCACAAATGGCTTGATTTCATTCTTTTTCATGGCTGAGTAATATTCCATTGTGCAGTCGACCCTTGAACAACATAGGGGTTGAGGGTACTGCCCCCTACACGGTGGAAAACCCAAGTACTGCTATCTCTGCTTCAAAAGCAAAGGAACTGATACTCACCCAAGGGCAGGAAGTGGAAACAGTTTGGATAGAATCAGGACTCAAACCCTAATTCTTTTGATTCCACATATTGTGCTCTCTAATCGAACACCAACTTTTCCCCACACTTAGTTAATTTAAAAAGCAATAAAACGGGGCTTCCCTGGTGGTGCAGTGGTTGAGAATCCGCCTGTCAATGCAGGGGACACGGGTTCGATCCTTGGCCTGGGAAGATCCCATTTGCCGTGGAGCAACTAAGCCTATGCACCACAACTACTGAACCTGCACTCTAGAGCCCATGAGCCACAACTACTGAGCCGCGTGTCACAACTACTGAAGCCCATGTGCCTAGAGCCCGTGCTCAGCAACAAGAGAAGCCGCCACAATGAGAAGCCTGCGTACCGCAACGAAGAGTAGCCTCCGCTCACCACAACTAGAGAAAGCCCGCGCACAGCAACGAAGACCCAACGCAGCCAAAAATAAAAAAATAAAATAAATAAATTTATTAAAAAATTAAAAAATAAAAAGCAATAAAATGAAAATACAGTACTATATTTATTGAAAAAAATCTTTGTATAAATGAAACTCACAGTTCAAACTCATGTTGTTCAAAGGTCAACTGTATGTATGTATGTATACGTTTATATATATATATCTCACATCTTCTTTATCCATTCATCCATCAATGGATACTTATGTTGCTTCCATATCTTGGTAATCGTAAATAAGGCTGCATTGAACATGCGGGTGCATCTATCTTTTCAAATTAGTGTTTTCATTTTCTTTAGATAGATACCCAGAAGTGGAATTGCTGAATCAAATGGTAGTTCTATTTTTAATTTTTTGAGGAACCTCCATGCTGTTTTCCATACTGGTTGCACCAATTTACATGCCCACCATCCAATATTTTCTTAAATCTCTATATTGTTTTAAGCATTCTGGTAGGTTGGTGTAAAATGGTAAAAAAAAAAAAAAAAGTTAAAAAATAAACCTGGGCTTCATAATCATGGTGATCACAGTAAGATAAATATACCTGACAATAAACAAGCAAACAAATAGAAACATAGCACAATATTAATATTATGAAAGACACTGTGATGTTAGAATATTTTGATCATACTTCCACTACCACGTCACATACGATTGTTTGGGGGAGTTTCATACATTTTTTCATTCTTCCTTTTATGTATTTATTCATTTTTGGTTGCACTGCAAAGTGATTCATATATATATATATATATATATATATATATATATATATATATATATATATATATATACTTTTTCAGATTCTTTTCCATTATAGGTTATTACAAGATATTGAGTATAGTTCCCTGTGCTATACAGTAGGGCCTTGTTGTTTATCTGTTTTACATACAGTCGTGTGTATCTGTTAATCCCAAATTCCTAATTCATCCTCCCCTTTCCCCTTTGGTAACCACAAGTTTGTTTTCTATGTCTGAGAGTGTATTTCTGTTTTGTAAATAAGTTCAGTTTCACACAGTTTTGCTAATACCTTCAGTGTCACGTTTTAAACTATAATCTAAGATGAGTGAAGATCACATTTACAGCACAGGGTCACTCAATGTTAGGGCCCTCCTTTAGGGGTCCTGAGATTATACCTCAGAGGTCAGTGGATCTATTAAGTGGGAAAGACATGCCCTAAATGATTTCACGATTAGAAAAACCCAGTGGGATTTCAAACATGTGTGCCAATCCTACATTTCTTCTGAAATATAGATGCTGATTTACAGTTGAGACACCTCCCATATGGTCATATCAATGTTGGGTACCTAGGGGTTGGGGGTGCCACCAGGATTTATTTAATTAAGGACCGAGTATTCTCTGGAGCAGCACCAGGGAGATTGTCTGGTACGTGCCACCATAGCTTGGAACAAGCTTTTCTAATATGCTCACTTCACTGAATCACATTTTTTAAAATTTATTTTTTTAATTGGAGTATAGTTAATTTACAATGCTGTGTTAGTTTTAAGTGTATAGCAAAGTGATTCAGTTATACATACATGTATATCTATTTTTTTCAGCTTCTTTTCCCTTATAGGTTATTACAAAATATTGAGTATCATTCCCTGTGCTATACTTGTTGTTTACTTATTTTATGTATAGTAGTGTGTAACTGTTAATCCCAAACTCCTAATTTATCTCCCCCACCCTTACCCCTTTGGTAACCATAAGTTGGTTTTCTATGTCTGTGAGTCTACTTCTGTTTTGTAAGTAAGTTCATTTCATTTGTGTCATTTTTTAAGATTCCACATATAAGTAATATCATATGACGTCTGTCTTTGTCTGACTTAACTTCACTTAGGATGATCATCTCTAGGTCCATCCATGTTGCTGCAAATGGTATGATTTCATTCTCTTTTTTTTGGCTGAGTAATATTCCATTGTATATATGTACCACATCTTCTTTATCCATTCACCTGTCGATGGACCTGAGTCACATTTTAACTCTGTCCCTAAAACACAGGCCTTCAGGATAACCAAAGAAGTGACCCAAACTGACCTTGCATCATTAACTCACCTTGGCCTTGGAATTGAAGAATGACCTGGGGAACAACTGAATGGGGAGATGGGAGACATAGAATCATGGGTCTTTCTGATCCTTTATACGTTGAAGCCCAGCTTTAGTTTCTAACCACATCGAAGGCTCACTGCTGACAACAGATTGGACCCAGGCAGGATCCCCCTTGTTGCAGATCAGGTTGACGATCTCTGTCACCCACAAGGTTCCTGCACAACGAAAAAGAGAGTGTTACCCACTTCAGCCTGACGATTAACCGCACCACCACATCTTACAGACACTGTGTTATTTCAGCCATGAAGCCCCTGCCCATAACTCCAACGGATGCTTTCATTTCCCACCTTACTGTTTCCCTTTCTTAAAAAAATATTTATTGACATAGCTTATTTTAAATTTTTCATTATTTTGAAAAGGTGTTAACTATAATAAAATTACTACAGCTCAGAAAATAAAGTTTTAATTTTTGTATGCAGAATTTCTCAAAACGTAGAATGCAAAATAGTTTCTATGGGAATAATCTAGGAATCTTATATTATGTATCTATATATCATCTTACTGTTTCCCTTAAATGTATCTCACTGATTCTTCATTCTTTTTTATTTTTGAGCAGAGTTAGCTCTTTATTGTATTTTTATTAACAAAAGACAACAGATTGATCATAAGGGGATCAGTTCTTTTTAGAAACACATTTTTTTTGTTATTTTGCAAATGGTTTAAATCAGGGCTCAGCAGCTTTTTCCTATATTGGAGTATAGTTGATTTACAATGTTGTGTTAGTTTCAGGTATACAGCAAAGTGAATCAGTTATACATACACATATATCCACTTTTTTTTTTAGGTTCTTTCCCCATATAGGCCATTAGAGTATTGAGTAGAGTTCCCTGTGCTATACAGTAGGTCCTTATTAGTTATCTATTTTATATATAGTATCATATATATGTCAATAGGTAAGCATTTTAAAGCTTCAAGCAGTAGATGTCCAAATTTGGGCTAATTGTTAAATCTTTGAGGGAGAAGACAAAGTAAAGGATTATTTTTTATCCATTTGGAGGTATTGGAGTAATTTTTTTAAAAAAATCAGAAGAATGAAGCAGCATCTAGCAGTTGAGTGGGAAAGAAGGCTCCCAGGTGCTAAGGAGTGTAAGAGAAGACCTTGCCATCATTTCCCCTTTCCCTGTTCTCACCATACTCTTTTTGGCAACCACTAAGCTCACCGAAAAGAGCAGCTCCCTTTTCACTGCTCTCCAGGCTACTGGGTGTTGAGGTCACTCATGCTCCAGGCTCACCCTGAAAGTCATGCTTGCTCTTGCCCGTATGCCCCCCACCGGCCTTCCCCCACCCCCAATATTATCTGTCTCCTTCCACTTGATAGAACTGTGAGTCTTCATTCTTCAAATACTCTGCTAATGAGAAGCTGCTGTATAGCACAGGGAACTCTACTCAATGGTCTGTGGTAACCTAAATGGGAAGGAAATCCAAAAAAGAGGGGATATATGTATACGCATAGCTGATTGACTTTGCCGTACCGTAGAAACTAACACAACATTGTAAAGCAACTATACTCCAATAAAAATTAATTTAAAAAAAAGAAAGAAAGACTCTGTTCCTTGGGCTCCCCTGAGACCATCTCCACCTTTTCCCTACTACTCTTTTTTTAAGTTTTTAAAAACATCTTTAATAGTGATAAAATACACATCACTTACAATCTGTTGTCTTAATCAATTGTATGTGATCCGTTCGGTAATGTCAAGTGCATTCCCATGGTCGTTAAGTGCATTCAAATCTCCAGCACTCTTTTCATTTTGCAAAACTGAAACTCTGTCCCCATGAAGCAACAGTTTGCCATTCCTCCCCCTCCCCCGGCCCCTGGCAATGACCATTCTACTTTCTGTCTCTATGACTTGAACGACTCTAGGTACGTTATATAGGTGGAATCCTACAGTATTTGTCCTTTTGTGTCTGGCTTGTTTCACTTTGCATACTCTCCTCAGGGTTCATCCATGTTGTGGCACGTGTCAGAATGTCCTTCTTTTCGGGGCTGAATCATATTCCATGGTATGTGTAGACCACTTATCATCTCTCTATTAGTCCATTAATGGACATTTAGGTAAATTCCATCTTTTGGCTATTGTGACTCATGCTGCTATGAACAAAAGTGCACAAATATCTCTTTTTAGTTCCTGCTTTCAATTCTTCTGGGTATAGATCCAGAAGTGGCTGGGGCCCATTTACTCTGCTTTCTACTCTCAATCTCCTTTGCCCCCTCCTCATCAAATGTACAACATTGGACGCCCCCCACCCCAAGAATGATTTATTCCATCCCATACATATAGCTTGACTCCCATAGGTACCAGTAGGCAAGGCAGAGGGAAAACAATTAAGACAGAAACCTTCGACAGACATCCAAAACTCCACTAAAAGAGAGACTTCTCTGGTGGCGCTGTGGTTAGGAATCTGCCTTCCAAAGCAGGGGACATGGGTTCGATCCCTGGTCAGGGAACTAGATCCCACATGCATGCCACAACTAAGGAGCCCGTGAGCCGCAACTAAGGAGCCCATCTGCCACAACTAACACCCGGTGCAACCGAAATAAATAAATAAAATTTAAAAAATAAATTTTAAAAAATGATTGAGTCTTTAAAAAACAAAACTCCACTTAAAGAGTGAGCGCTTGCATCTTCCAAGCTCGGGACGCTCCACCGGATCAGGGCACATAGACAATGCTAGTACAGAAAAGTAGACACCCAGACTTTCAGTGAAGCAGACATTATTTCCGACTTGACAATAGGCAAATGCTAATTTTTCCCTACTCAAATGAAGCGAGGGCTCCCCATGTGACTGGACACCTAGAAACACCACCTAAGAGAGAGTTTTCTGGGAAGTTTCAAAAGACGAAGCATGTATCTTGCTCTGACAGAAGAAAGACCTACAGAGGGAAAGACTCAGCCATCTGCAACCATCTGCTTTGTGCTTCTGAATGAGCCGATAGGACTTACTTCCCACAACTAACGCCACCCTCTTGCAGCCAAGAGGGTGCAAATTCGTCTTGTCCCAAATATTGTTAGGCAACAGACTGATTGTACCATTGACCACCCTGCACAAACGCACTTTCTTAGTATTTATGTACATTTTCCAGTGATATTCCCTCATCTCTCATTTCCACTGGTCCAAACTGTAATGTCTCCACACCCTAAAAATTCTCGTGTCCAGCCCAAAAATGTCAGTAGTGCAGTATTTCAGAAATGCTGCCTAATCCAAACAATTACCAAATCACTTTGAACCCACAACCTAAATATTGCTTGGTTCCCATTTCCTCTGTCACATCCAAGTCCTAATCAAAGCCGTCAACTGCCTAACCAACTCAGGTAGCCTTTTCCGACCTGATATTGATCTCTGCTCTCTACTTATCCAGTGCTCTTAAAACTCCTTTAATGTAGAGAGGCCCCTCGTGATCTTTAAACATATACTCCTTTCACTTTGCCATTTAAATGCTTTCCATGGATTTACATTGCTTTTGGATCATTTCCAAATTCCTTAGCATGATTTTTAGGTTCCGTATTAATTTCCCATTTAAAACACATCCTGGAGATTATCATACTAAGTGAAATAATTCAGACAGAGAAAGACAAATATCATATGGGGAATCTAAAAAAAATGATATAGATCAACTGATTTACAAAACAGAAACAGACTCACAGACTTAGAGAACAAACTTATGGTTACCAGGGGGGAAGGGTTGGGGGTAAGGGATAGATTGGGATTTAGGGATTGACATGTACACACTATTATATTTAAAATGGATAACCAGCAAGGACCTGCTGTATAGCACAGGGAACTCTGCTCAATATTCTGTTAATAACCTAAATGGGAAAAGAATTTGAAAAAGAATAGATACATGTCTATGTATAACTGAATCACTTTGCTGTACACCTGAAACTAACACAACATTGTTAATCAGCTATACTCCAATATAAAATAAAAATTTTAAAAAAAACACATGTATCATCCATATGATACAACTCAGGGAATATAGCCCATATTTTACAATAACTATAAATGGAGTATAACCTTTAAAATTTGTGAATCACTATATTGCACACCTGTAACTTATACAATATTGTACAGCAACTATACTTCAATAAAAACACACATCCAGCCTCACCTCCTGCTCCTGCCCTGTTCCCACTCTCCACGATGATTTTTCAGGTTCTGGAATATCCCTCAGTGTCTTTCAAATCTGGACCATTCCATATGCAACCTGCCCTGCTCTGCTCTCTCTTCACCTCTGACAAAGACTCTCTCCTTGGCCAAATTTAGTGAGGCTCTTCAAGACCTCTTCTCTATGAGGCTACAACCTTGACCCTCTGTGCCCCATCCTTGCTGAGCCTAGTTTTAACAAGAATCCCGCAAAGTCAGTTACTGAGAATCCTCCCACACTTGATACTTGGTCAAGGTTCCCATCCCTTACCCTTGACTTCTAAGTCCTTTTCCCGTCTTCAGCACAGATTCTATTAGGCTAGTTTAGCAAAAATCTCCCTACCCTTGATGTCTAATCAAGTTCTTCTTAGTAATTTTCCCTGATGTCTAATCAAATCCTCTTAGTAATTTTCCATCCACTGACTCCTTCACTCTGCTTGTCCCCAGCTCACTGCTGTATTAGGAGTTGAACTCAGTCTCTTTTCCATACACACTGTCTTGAATAAAAGCTTTCTTGCCATTTTAACAAGTGTCAGAATAATTTTTCTTTCACAGCTAACAACCTCACATTTGCTCTTGACTTCTCAGGATAGATGTTTCTCTTTCTTCCCAGAAATTCTTCAGTAACCTCTCCCCTTTCACCACCCCACACAATTCCCTAAATCTGCCTTAGTGTTCCCTCATGTAAGTCTCTCTCTATATCTCTACAATGCCCTGGCAGTCACATCCTTTTGAATTATAATTCCTGTATGAATCCCTCTCTCTGAGTATAATGTCCTTTGAGACACCACACTAGTCACCAAAGTCACCAATGCAGGTAACCTCCTCAATTTCTGATCCCACCTTCTTACCTGACTTTGGGTAAGAAAGTATAATGACGTCTTCATCCCTCACCACAAATTCATCTCTCAAAGAGCTCAAGTTTTCAATAATGAATCTGTGGAAAGGAATCCCCTCAATCCACAAATAATCTCCAGCCATCTTGAAAAACAAAAACAAAACAAAAACAAAACAAAACGAAAAAACCCAGCCTTCCAAGCCTGGTCTGGTTGCTCTGGTCTTAGCAATCTTAGATTCCTGATTCTGAACCAGGTCCTGTTATAAAGGGCAGAGAGACAGACAGAGCTATCCAATTTGCCTGCATGACAGCTATAAAAATGGGGAGTGTCACGGTCAGCCTGAGTGATCATTAGCTGACTCAGAATACTTCTGAGGTTTCAGCCGTTCAATCCACAGGAGAAGGTTGGTAAACAAGAGCAGATCCAAGAAATGTGAATGACTTTTTCATGGAAGGAAAACAAAATTTTCAGGGAAAGTAAACCTGATGCTCTTTTCCTGCCGTATCATTATTCTCATTCTCTGGACACTTTTTTCCCAGGTTACATAGCTAATAATCGACTACACGGAAAAACACCTCCCATTAAAATGGTGTATCAACAGCCCATAAAAATGGCCACTCTACTAATAGAAGTAGGTTAGCTTCATATAATATTTGGTCTGGAAAAAAACATGTAAGCCATGTTAACACATGACTTGCAGTATTTCTAAATGTCCACGAATTGGTGAAATTGGTAGAATTTTTAACATCCAACTAAATGACATGACCTGATATTTATTTACTTGCACATTTTTTTTTCCTGTCAAGAGTTTCTATGTTTGTGGACACTGAGATTCAGATGGGTCAGCTAAGTCTCCATAAGCCCAAATGACTTTGCCAGCTGCATATACAATAGCTTTCATCCTCTGTATATCAGAAGGACTTAAAATTTTGGAGGGGCTAATAAATAACTCCAGAAAATGAATTTTGTGTCCTCTTTAAAATTTCTCTATGTTTTAAGAATAAGAATTATTTTGTGTTTGTGTGAATATTTAACATTGACGTATACAGAGTAAAAAGTCTATACAGATAGGAAAAATAAACCTTTACTTTTGTAATTACATATTTATTTATTGAGGGTGTGTTACGCCTGCAGCATATAGTTTGAAATCTGTGAGGCTCTTGTAGGCAGCATATAGATGGGTCTTATTTTTGTATCCATTCAGCCATTTTATGTCTTTTGATTGGAGAAATTAGTCCATTTACATTTATAGTAATTATTGGTAGGTACGGACTTATTGCCATTTTATTCATTGTTTTCTAGCTGTTTTATAATTCCTTCATTGCTTTCTCCTTCTCTTGCTCTCTTCCTTTCTGATTTGATGATTTTATTTAGTGAAATGCTTAGATTCCTTTCTCTTTACCTTGTGTGTATCTACTGTAGGTTTTTGCCTGTTGGTTACCACGAGGCTCACATAAAGCATCTTATGACACAGTCTACTTTAAGCTGATAACTTACCTTCCAAAGCATACTAATGTAATGGAAAGTGGGGTCCAGCTGCTCGCCGCTCAAAAGCCAATAAAGAGGCAAAATTGGTGGAAAAGAAAGTTTGCTTTATTTTGGATGCTGGCAACTGGGGGAGGAGGGGGGCCTTCTGTCCAAAGGCCGACTCCCCCCCACCCCACTGACAGTCCAGTGGGCATGAGCATTTATAAACGGAGGGAGGGGGCTACATGCAGAAGCAGCACAGTCAGCTCTGACAGTCATCTTGAACTTGGTCATCAGTGGTCTGACCAGTGTCATCTTGATTGTTTTGAGTACATTTAGTCTTCAGTTCCAGGGTTGGTTTGTTTCCATTTCCTTGAGGTCAATTCTCAGAATGGTGGCAGCTTATGTCATGGCTACAGTCTGGTCATCATGTAGTTAACTTCTTCCACCTGGTGGAGTTTTCAGTAACTATACGACAGCTCACAGGATATGGCTCAGAATATTATCTATAGCCCTTGAGAAGGAACTAAAGGTCCTTGACTCTGCTTAATGACTAAACTATTATTATTTAGTCTTGTTGGACAGTTTTCCTTTGTTTCTGCATTTTCTCATTTCTCTGATTAAACTTATTCTTTGGATAAAGTTTTTCCACAGACAAAAGGCAGGCTAAGGACATGAGGGGGCAAGGACCATAGGGTCCTGCTCTGTTTCACTAAAACTCTACATTTTACTCTTCTCTTCCACATTTTATGTTTTTGATGTCACAATTTACATCTTTTAACATTGTGTATTGGGACTTCCCTGGTGGCGCAGTGGTTAAGAATCCACCTGCCAATGCAGGGGACATGGGTTCGAGCCCTGGGCTGGAAAGATCCCACATGCCACGGAGCAACTAAGCCCATGTGCCATAACTACTGAGCCTGCGCTCTAGAGCCCGCAAGCCACAACTACTGAAGCCCGTGTGCCACAACTACTGAAGCCCGTGTGCCTAGAGCCCATGCTCCACAACAAGAGAAGCCATCACAATGAGAAGCCTGTGCACCGCAACGAAGAGTAGTGCCCGCTCGCCGCAACTAGAGAAAGCCCGCGTGCAGCAACAAAGACCCAACACGCCAAAAATAAATAAAAAACAAAACAAACAAAAGACCTTGTGTATTCATTAACTAATTGTAGTCATAGTGATTTTTAATACTTTTGTCTTTTAACCTTCATGCTAGATTTATATGTGACTTATCTATCTGTCACAATTATTACATTAGAGTTTTCTGAACTTATCTATATATTCTGAATTTATCTGTACATTCACTTTTATCAGTGAGATTTATAACTTCATATGCTTTCCTGTTACTAATTAGCGTCTTTCATTTAAGCTTGAAGAAGTCTCTTTAACATTTTTTAAGTCCAGTCTAGTGGTGATGAATTCCATCAGCTATTGCTTGCCTGGAAAACTCTTTACCAACTTTGCTGGGTGAAGTAGTCTTGGTTAGAAGTGTTTTCCTTTCAGCACTTTGAATATATCCTGCCACTCCCTTCTGGACTGCAAAGTTTCTGCTGAAAATTCTGCTGATAGCCATATGGGGGTTCCTTTGTAGGTAACACTTTGTTTTTCTCTTGCTGCTTTCAAGAGCGCACATTGCTCCAGATTCTCTTGCCAGAGAAGCAGGGATGGGAAGGGACCAGGTGGAGATCGGGCAGCAAGCCAGTGGTGGAGGGGAGATCCCAGCCAGGGCTCCTGGTTTCCTAGGTGCACAGAGGGACCCACTCAGGAGGCTTCAAGAACCTCAGAGAGGCCCCCAGCAGCGTATGAATGTTCTGACTTCTCTGTATCCTCACCAACAGTTATTTTTATCTGACTTTCTTATTCTAGCCATCCTAGAGGGATGTGAAGCGGTACCACATTGTATGTTTTTTTTTAATTGAAGTATAGTTGATTTACAATATTATATTAGTTTCAGGTGTACAGCATAGTGATTCACTGTTTTATATTTAAGTTAATATCTTGTTAGTTCATTTCTACTTGTCCCATCTGTTCTGATTCATCCCCCACCCCCTCACCATTCCATTCATCTCTGCTATGGGCTCAATAGTAATACCTGTTTCTTTTTATTTTTTTTTAATAAAAATAGGCTAACCCATCTCTATCTAGGCTTAGCCCCTGACTCTTGACCAGAATATATTAAAACAGTGAGAAGTTCCCCAACCATGGCGAGGCCAGCCGTTGCTTCCCTCTCACTCCCGGTGGCCATGCATCCATTTATTTAGTCATTTCGGTTGTTGAACTAGAGATATTACCATCCTGCTGCAGACTTTCCTGTACTTGGACAATGAACCAGTATTTCTCTACATATGGACGACAAACATTGACCAGAGGCTGTGCTTTGTGCCCTCTGGCTTACCCAGTATCTCTTTCTCTGAGCTTTTCTTCCAGCCACTTTCTGTGTCACACCAAATCCCAAGACACATTTTGAGCTTTGCTTACTGTGCTAAAAATCATGGGACATTATTACAATTCCAAAATCTCTGCAAAATATGTTTATGTAACAGCAAAGGGCACAGGGAGACTGAAAAGAATCAGGAATAGTGGATATGCTTGGAATTCCCAATAAGAAAGAGATTTCTCTCTCTCCCTCTCTCTGGTAACTTATGTTACCAAAGGGGAAAAGTGGAGGGAGGGATAAATTAGGATTTGGGGATTAACATATACACACTACTATATATAAAATAGATAACCAACAAGGATCTACTGTATAGCACAGGGAACTATACTCAATATTTTATAATAACCTATAAGGGAAAAGAATCTGAAAAGGAATGTATATATAAAAGAATATATATATGTAACTGAATCACTTTGTTGTACACCTGAAACTAACACAACATTGTAAATCAACTCTACTTCAATTTAAAAAAATAGAAGTACCTATGACTTGCCAAATTCTTTCTATTGCCCTCAACCAGGAAAAAGGATTGTGAGGTCTTTAATCTATGTAGGACAAGCAATTATTTCAGAGCATGTTGTATATTTGAGGGCTTAGTTTTTGTTTTCTGGGTCTTGAGAGCAAGGAAGAAGCTATATTCATCCAGGTGTTACAGAAACACTGGGGAGTTTGCCCCCAGACTGATCTATATTAAAACAATTGTTAGACCTATACTTGCTGAAAGAACTTGGAGTAAATATTTAAGCTCCCTGAACAAAAATGTTCCTGGGTGTTCCATGACAGCAAAACCAACTTGAAAGAGATTACAAGGGCTTTAAAAACACACATGTGACCTCCTTGGCACACAATCAATGCTCCAAAATTGGATCTTTGATTGTAATTATATTTCTCCATTGACTATATGAACCCTATTTTTTTGGCTGAGTTGCGTGGCATGCGGGATCTTAGCTCCCCGACCAGGGATGGAAGCTGCGCCCCCTGCAGTGGAAGCAAGGAGTCTTAACCGCTGGACCACCGGGGAAGTCCTCTTTGAGCTCTTTATAGAACTGAAACCCCCAACAAATGGAAGATGTTAGCATTCTTCATTCCAGAGAAGACCACGTGAGGCCAGATGAAAGGAGTGCAAGCCCTGCACACACCCTAATCCTTACCAGCAGCCCCACCCTTGAACCATGGCTATAAAGCTCCTCACCAAATCCTCCTGAGTTGGGACACACAGTTTTGAGGGGCACAAGCCTGCTGCGTCCCCCTTTGCCTGGCAAAGCAATAAAGCTATTCTTTTCTATTTCACCCAAAACTCTGTCTCCGAGATTCGATTTGGCACCAGTGCACAGAGGCCAAGTTTTCGGCATCCACTACAGTGACTCACCTGCCTACACGGTCTGTACCAACAGTATGGCTTATGCCGAACACCTGCTTTCCTTCTGGGAGTCTGGGATTTGGGTAGGTGCTAGGCAGAGGGAGCCTTTGTGACCAGCCCCCAGTAAAAACCCTTTGGCCCTAAGTCTCTAATGAGCTTCCCTGGCGGACACCTCACAGGTGTTGATGAAAAGATTAATCAATAGTTGATCTAAGAAAGAAATGGAATTTTTTTTTTTTTTTTTTGGCTGTGCCGCATGGCTAGTGGGATCTTAGTTCCCGGACCAGGGATTGAACCGGGCCCTTGGCAGTGGGAGTGCCGAGTCCTAACCACTGGACCACCAGGGCATTCCCAGAAGTGGAAAATTTTATTCGAGCCAACCTGAGGGTTATAACCCAGGAGACAGTCTTTCAGAAAGCTCTGAAGACTGTTCCACCCATTAGAGGTCAAAGCACAGTTATATAAGTTTTTCAGACAAAGGGTTACGGTCAGATGACGTATTGACAGTTTACACAATCCAGATATACACGTACACGAACAAACTGAGTAGTGGTCTATGCAGATAGGGCAGGGGGTGTCCAGAGAAAGGGAACCAGGCATGGCTTTCTTGACACAGAGAAGCCATCTTTGGCCTGAGCCACTCTGTGATCTGAGCTTTCCCGCAGTGCTTATCCTTTAACAGGTCTCACTAATTAATGATCTTGAGGGAACAGAAGAATGCAGGAACAAAGAACTGTTATCAGGCAAGTGAAGTGACAACAGCAAAGATAATAAATCAGTTGTAAAGACTCCCAGTTCTGTTTCGACATTAGCCTGAAGCACATCCTTGAGCTGTTTTGCAGAATTTAAGCCCTCCTCAAGGGCCCAACCGCCAGATGAACTGGATGATGTTGACCTTTTCTGACCCTCTTGACTTCAATGAACTAACACTTGGACTCAAGCTTGGCCCCAATTCTATGCTGAATTCTCCTCCCTTAGCTTAGAACTTCCCCAATTTTGCTGTTTGGGAAACTTGGTGTTCGCCTTCCTTGCTCCAAGTAATACATCCTTCTTAATCCCGATCTTTGGCTTGGTCGTGTCTTTTGGTTCGATGCCCACCAAGAGGGGCATCCAGTTTTGGGGTAACAGTGGGTCATGGGTCATTGTCGCCCCGACAAGATTAAGAAAGAAGTGTATCTCCTGAGGAGGTCTGGTTACTGCAGGTGCACAATACACATTAAAGGGGAGGGAAGAGGCTCAAACAGGCAGAGAAAATTCTTACATTTAAATTTTCTTGTCTTGACGTAAAATATGAATTGGATTTCATCACAGGTGTTGTCACAGCTCATCACTGGAGGAATTCAGTGTGATCAGCGTAGGGCCTTCCTGGGTGGTCCAGTGGCTAAGACTCCGCGCTCCCAATACAGGGGGCCCGGGTTCAATCCATGGTCATGGAACTAGATCCCACACGCATGCCGCAAAGAAGATCCTACATGCCGCAACTAAGACCCGGTCCGAGGAATAAAGACGCAGACGTAGAGAATGGACTTGAGGACACGGGGAGGGGGAAGGGTAAGGTGGGACAAAGTGAGAGAGTGGCATGGACATATATGCACTACCAAATGTAAAACAGCTAGCTAGTGGGAAGCAGCCACATAGAACAGGGAGATCAGCTTGATGCTTTGTGACCACCTAGAGGGGTGGGATAGGGATGGTGGGAGGAAGACGCAAGAGGGAGGGGATATGGGGATATATGTATACATATAGCTGATTCACTTTGTTATAAAGCAGCAACTAACACAACAATGTAAAGCAATTATACTCCAATAAATATGTTAAAAAAAAAAAGACCCGGTCCAGCCAAATAAATTTTAAAATATATATTTATTTATTTATTTACTTAAGTGTGATCAGTGTCACTCACAAGGAGAGGACTTGGAAGCTTGGGCCTGGTTTTCTGCAGACCCCACCCCACGTGCCTTTACCTTTGCTGATTTTGTCATGTATCCTTGGCTGCAACGAACCATAGCTAAGAGTACGACTCTACGCTGAGTCCTGTGAGGCTTCCTAGGGAATCATCCAACCCGGGGGTGGGCCTGGAGGCCCCCAACACACCCACATTCAGCCCCTTCTGCCTCCTCATCCTGCCAAGTCGGCCCCACATCTGTTGCCCCCCAGGCTGGGTTTGCCTTGATGCACCCTCCATCCCAGTACTTGCCACCGGTATCCAGGTGTATGGATATACTTTTTCAAGCTCATCTAGATTCCATACATACTTTTTATATTTTCTTCCAGTATTTTACATCTTTTTTTGAAACAACTAGCTATGTGATTTTGCCTGAATAACTATTATGAGATTCAGTTTCTTTATCTGGCAAATTAGGGGATTGGTCTAGTCTTATCCATGGTCCCTCTCAGACCTCAAATTCAAAAATACTGTGTGACCGCGTGTCAATTTTTAAAACCTATATATAAGAGGTGGAAAACTCAAATGTTTAGAGGTGTTAGACACACAGGATCAATGAGTGAAGTGTGGTAACTATGGTTGACAGTGAACCAGGCAACAAAAGACCATCCAAAGCTGTGTGACCAAGACAACCTACCATGTGGGAGAAAATATTTGCAAACGATGCGACTGACAAGGGCTTAAACTCCAAAATATACAAACAGCTCATACAACTCAATAACAAAAAAAACCCCAAACAACCCAATACAAAAATGGGCAGAAGACCTAAATAGACATTTCTCCAAAGAAGACATACAGATGGCCAACAGGCACATGAAAAGATGCTCAACATCACTAATTATTAGAGAAATGCAAATCAAAACTACCATGAGGTACCACCTCACACCAGTCAGAATGGCCATCATCAAAAAGTCTACAAATAACAAATGCTGGACAGGGTGTGGAGAAAAGGGAACCCTCTTGCACTGTTGGTGGGAATGTAAATTGGTGCAGCCACTATGGAAAACAGTGTGGAGGCTCCTCACAAAAGTAAAAATAGAACTACCATATGATCCAGCAATCCCATTCCCGGGCATATATCTAGAGAAAACCATAATCTGAAAGGATACTTGCACCCCAGTGTTCAATTGCAGCACTATTTACAACAGCCAAGACATGGAAGCAACCTATATGTCCATCGATAGGTGAATGGATAAAGAAGATGTTGTACATATATACAATGGAATATTACTCAGCCATAAAACGGAATGAAATAATGCCATTTGCAGCAACATGGATGGACCTGGAGATGGTCATACTAAGTGAAGTAAGTCAGACAGAGAAAGACAAATATCACATGATATCACTTACATGTGGAATCTAAAATACAACACAAATCAACATACCTACAAAAAAGAAACAGACTTGGAGAGAACAGACTGGTGGTTGCCAAGGGGAGGGAGGTGGGGGGGGGAAGCACTGGGAATTTGGGATTAGCAGAGGCAAACTAGTTTATATAGGATGGATAAACAACAAGGTCCTACTATATAGCACAGGGAACTATATTCAATATCCTGTGATAAACCATAACGGAAAAGAATTTGAAAAAGAATATATATATATGTATATAACTGAGTCACTTTGATATACAGCAGAAATTAAGACAACATTATAAATCAACTTTACTTCAAAAAATTAGAAAAAAAAAAGCTGTGTGACCTTGGGGAGGGCGCTCAGCTTCTCTGTGCCTGTCTCTCCATATGCAAAATGAGGATGACAGCAGAATCCACTTCAAAGGCTTGATGCAGAAACCCAATGAAGTCATTTGCATACTGCATTTAGCAAAACATCTAGCAGGAGACTAGAGCTTGACAAAAGTTAGCCAGTACTATTATTAATGATTTTAAAATTGAAATAATAAGAAACTACCCTTTAAGTTTCAGGGACAATGACATGAGAATAATGCAGGTAAAGCATAAGCACGTAAGAGACACTTAATAAAAAGTCACTGTATGAGTCAAGGTTCTCCAGAGAAACAGAACGAATAGGAGAGATATCGATACAGATATATACTATATATTTATTATGAAGAATTGTCTTATAATAATTGGTTCATGATTGGCAGAGAAGCCCCACAACTGGGGAGAATCAGGAAGGCCAGTGGTTCCAGACCAAGGGCAAGAGAAGACCAATGTCCCAGCTCAACAGTCAGAGAGAGAGAGAGAAGTCGCCCTCCCTCCACCTTTCTGCTCTGGCTTGGGTGACCCCTACCCACACTGGGAAGGACCATCTGCTTCACTCAGTCTACCGATTCAGACACTAACTCTTCCAGAAACATCCTCACAGACACACCCAGAAATAAACATCTGGGCACCCTGTGAGCCAGTCCGGTTGGCACATAAAATTAACCATCACCGTCCCGCAAAAAGAAGGTGAGGGAAGATTTATTTTGAAAATACCATAAGACCATACTATAAGACATCACAAAGTGGTGAGCCACGGGCTATAGCCAGCCTCCACGTGTGTTTGGCCAATATAGTGTTTGCAAAAAACATTTGATTAGTTCCCATCTCTGAAAATGGAGATGCTTTCCACACGCATTGGAATTTCTTGGCGGGAGGGGGTAGGATCACAATTTAAGAGAATTAATTCTAGGTCTGCATTCCACGTGGGGACGCTTTGCTGGAGATTTGGGATGGCTTCGCAGTAAGCAACAATCCCCATTGCCCCCTGCGTCTCACACCCAGACAGCTTCCCTCACTTGTCCCATTCGCCTGTCTCCCCCTAGGGAGCCGAGATTGAGATGCCCGGTAGAAGCAGCACCCCGAGTTCCGCGGAGCAATTGCGGGATGCGGCCACCAGGTGGCACCACGGCTGCGTGCTGTTCAACCACCAGGTGGCGCGCGAGTCATTCCCACAGGCCAGAGGCTCTAAGAAGAGCATCTCACGCCTACCAGAGGCCCTACTATGTACCAGCAGCCTCACGTGTTTCTTAAATCAATCCTCACACGTGCACAGAGGGAGTCATGCTTCCTACGTGGCAGCAGAGGCTCAGAGACAGAGGCTGTGACTCAGTGTCTCCATTTATAAGACAGGCGCTGCAGCAAGGATTCCATGAGATGGTGTGTCAAGTTGTTGGCAGAATTTCTGCTGCGTAGTCAGGGTCTTTCCAGCTACGGGGTGGAACCCTGACTTTCAGCTGGTCTGAGGGCAGCCTGATCAAGGCTACACGTCTCGGCCTCCCTTGCAGCTGGTGTTCTGGGCCATGGGACGTGGCATAAGTGGTGTACCCTCCTCATCGGCCTTCACCTCATCTCTCCTCCTTTACATGGCCCTGAGCTTCTTCCCAGAAATCGTCTCTGGGGTACCCCCTGCCCCGCCTCCCCTCCCCCAGCTTGGGTGAAGGAAGTACTTACTTGCTCATGATCTCCTGGGAGCCTGTACTTTCTTCCTCATAGCACTTTTCACATTCTTGTGGTTACCTATTCATTTGTCTTCCCGACCTCTGCCAACACCACCCCATCCCAAAGGTGTCTGCGAGGTGCAGCTGACAGCCTCGTGGCAGGGCAGGCACTCATGAGTGGCAGGAACGAATGAGGAGGTACTTTTGGACTAAAATGCCAGGCTCTCAACCTGGGCTGCACCTCCTGGAGAGCTTTTTTTTTTTTTTTGGCCCCAGCTTCATTGAGCTATAACAGACATATAACACTGTGTAAGTTTAAGATATAAAATGTGTTGATTTGATACATTTATATATTGCCATATGATTACTACCATAGCATTAGTTAACGCCTCCATCCTATGACATAATTACCATTTCTTTAAAAAAAACCATCCCAGGGGGCTTCCCTGGTGGCGCAGTGGTTGAGTCTGCCTGCCAGTGCAGGGGACACGGGTTCGAGCCCTGGTCTGGGAGGATCCCACATGCCGCGGAGCAGCTGGGCCCGTGAGCCACAACTACTGAGCCCGCGCGTCTGGAGCCTGTGCTCCGCAGCGGCAGAGGCCGCGATAGTGAGAGGCCTGCGCACCGCGATGAAGAGTGGCCCCCGCTTGCCACAACTAGAGAAAGCCCGCGCACAGAAACGAAGACCCAACACAGCCAAAAATAAATAAATAAACAAACAAACAAACATCCCAGCACCACCTGGAGCCAACTGAAGCCCAGTGTCTGCGACGGGGCCCCGCCATGGTGATTCCAAGGGGCAAGAGATTAAGTAAATGCTATAGGTTGCTGTGAAGCTTTGCAACTACGAAGGACCAGACCTTGCCATAATTGAGCGGTTATCAGGTTTCTATGACCCTTAAAGTACTGAGTAAGAATCTTAACTTTCTCATGTGTCTGTAAGGAGCCTAGCGCTCCTTAACTGACCCTTCAAGTGGTCAGAATATAAGCAGCTTTGGGCAGGAAAAAGCTGTTTGCAGGAAAGAGCTCTCTTCAAAAGGCATCCCTTTGTCTTGTCACTAATCTTAAACCAGCTGCCCCCATGCTCTACTTATCTCCGGCCCTAACACACCTTTCAGATCTTTTGATCACACAATACCTTGCCTAACCTGTTGGTTTTTCCGTAGATCAAAGATGTAGAAATGAAGAATAAGTAATTAACTGATGACCAGATCTCTTCCCTAGCTTCCCCTTCAGGAATCTCTCAAACAAAGTGTGTGGACAAGATAGCATCTAGAGAAAAATCACAAGAAGTCAACAAGCCTGCACACAGTGGGGGATGGTGACGACTCTGACCCCCCCATCTCAGTGATTAACCGACATGACTTCCCTGTTTCCCTTTAAAAGCTTTCATGACAGAGCAGAATCTTCAGAGGTGGTTTCTGGGGGACGCTGCGTCCACCATCTCCCCAGACTGCTTGCATCCTGATAAAAGGCAGCTTTCCATTCCACCAACATTTGAGAGTATTGATTCGGTAAGCGGCGAGCAGGAGTGATTCGAAAACAAGAAGCCACAAAGAAAAGTCTTGGAGTGCTTCCTCTTCCCTCCACCCCCAGTACAGGATGACCGTATCAGCCGGGTTTCCTAAGCATCCTAATTTTAGCCCTTCTCCACATCATTTTCAAACTCGAGCACATCAGAACCACCTGAAGGCCAGTTAAAACACGGAGTGCTGGCCACACTCCCTGTGTTTCTGGTTCCGTGGGTCTGGAGTGGGCCCCAAGGAATTTGCGTTTCTAACAATCTCCCAGAAGGTGCAAGTGTTGCTGGTCAGGGGACCCGCAATTTGAGAACCATTAGCCTGAGTACTTCTCTTTTTTTTTTTCTTTTTTTTTTTTTTTTTTTTTTGCCCGTGCTACACAGCTTGCAGGATCTTAGATCCCTGACCAGGGATGGAACCCTCGCCCTCGGCATTGAAAGCGCTGCGTCCTAACCACTGGACCGCCAGGGAATTCCCAGCCTGAGGACTTTTTAGATTTTAATTTTCATGAAATAGTAATGAGCTCGTACTCGGGCTGGCTCTCATCCACGTGAGGTAGATGCATCTGAGACTTCCCCTGCCCTGTGGGGTGGGCACCATGATGCAGGCGTGGAAAGGCATTGGGAAGGCAGGTGAGGCGGGCCCTGTATCACCACCAGACTCCCCCAAGGCTCAGAGGATCCCTCGGAGGTGCGTGGGCTGTCCTGGTCTTGCTCAGAGTCAAAAAGAAAGAGGGGGGGGGCCTTTCCTAGGGGCACAGAGGACCGAGGAATCCAGAAAAGGGTTACATGTTCTAATTCTGACACCAATTACAACGTGTGTTTTTTTCACACACCACCAAGCAATTCTCTGACACCAGCTGGGGGTCCAACAATTCAACTCAATTCTGACAATATCTACCCAGAGACAGCATCAGATCCCACAGGTTAAGGGCTCAGTCCCACAAGACTGCCCTGTCCCCTCCAACTCAGACACCAAACACACATCCAGGTTGTCACCTGTGCTTCTGACCCACTGGCTATGGATTTGAGGCTCCAACGACCCCCTCCTTGGGCTCAATTAACTGGTAAGAGTGGCTCACAGAACTCAGAGAAACATCTTACTTACCAGATGACCAGTTTTTTGTTTGTTTGTTTTTATTTTTGGACGCACCACATAGCATACAGGATCTTAGTTCCCCGACCAGGGATTGAACCTGGGCCCCCTGCAGTGGAAGCGTGGAGTCCTAACCACTTGACCACCAGGGAATTCCCACCACATGACCAGTTTATGATAAAAGAATGTAACTCAGGAATAGCCAGATGGACCAGATGCATAGGGCAAGGTGTGAAGAAAGGGCTTGGGGCTTCCATGCCCTCTGCGGTGCTCCGCTCTCCCAAATCTCCATGTGTCCACCCACCTGGAAGCTCTCAGAACCCCATCCTCCTTGGCTTTTATAAAGGCTTCATCACCTCGGCACGCTTGATGAAATCACTGACCGTGGACAATCACCAGTCGCCAGGCTGGCGCCCCTGGCAACCAGCCCAGAGTCCTTACGTGCTTGCCAAAAGCCATCTCACTAACATATCAAAAGCACCTTTATCAACTCTCATTACTTATGAAATTTCAAGGGTTTTAGGAGCTCTATGCCCTAAGAATGGGAACAAAGACCAAACATGTTTCTTACTATAAACCACCCTTGGATATTGCTATGAAATCGCTATAATATCAGAGGTGGCAAAACGTGTGGGTAAGGGCAGATCTTTTGACATTAAGGAGTTGTGCTGGATCTAGTTACTTGCTCTGTGTCCCTGTTCAAGTGAGGCAGCCTGCTTCAGGCTTGACTTTCTTCTTGGTGAAATGCGGCTTTTTGAGAGGAACTACATTCATGGGATTGCAGTGAAGGTTGAGTAATAGAAGCGTTTTATAACGCTTTGGCACACGATGAGTATTTGATACGTGGTAGCTGGCATGAGCTGATACGAATTCTATTAAACCTGTAATGTCTATCATTTTTCGAAAGCGATTTTGTGCCAGCCATTTTGCATTTATCATCATTAAAAAATAATTCTAAAACAATCATCAATGATTACTGAACTCTTGTGAGAAAGCATTCTTAAGAGCTGTGGGTGTGGTAGCCTAGTGTTTAACTCTCGTAACACGTCTCAGGAGAAGACGCCGTCCACCATTTTAACATGAGGACCTGAAACCCTGGCCACCAGCCCCATTGCTGGGTAGCTACAGAGCCAAGATTCAGACCCAGGTCAGGATGCAGAGTGCAAACTCCTAAACAGGATGCCTTATATCAACCCAGAGGAGGGAGCGGGCGAGGCTCAGAACCCGCACCCCCTTCAAATTTGCTCCTTCTCCTCCCAGGGGGAGCTATGACGTCACATGCGAGCTAGGAGGGGCTGTTACCACGGAGACTGGCAATCCCAGTGGGAAACCCGGGTAGGGTATCCGTGGATCTCACTCACCTCCCCGGGCACTTCTACGGAGCCCGCAGTTCTGGCCCCGGGAACGCAGCCCGGAGCGCCTCGCGTGCGCAAATTTGGCTGTGCCCCAACGCGACCTGCAACCCTACCCATTAACCGGAGGTTTGCGGACCCCTGGACTCCACTAACCGAGAATGCGCGCGGGGCCAACGCAGTGCGCACGCGCACCCTTGACCTGTCCTTCAAAGCCGGTGACGTGGCCGCCCCACCAATCAGAATCCTTCTTCCAATCTGGCCCCGCCTCATTCCTCTGGCTTCCGGCGTCTCGCTGTCTCCAGGGCAACCTTCCGACAGAGGGCCTGGGGAAGAGCAGCCCGGAGACTTCTGGGTATTGTAGTCTCAAAGGGACAGAGAAACCGGAGGAGCACTTGTTTGTAAAAAGGAGACTGTGATAACAATGGCTGTATTCAAGGATGACTTCGTGGATAGAGAACGCTTGTAAATGGTTCTCAAACTGTTATATGGTGGGGAAAAATAGCACCTGAATCCGGAAGTGGCCGCCGAGCAATCGGGCCGCCGATGGGAGTGAGAAATGTCCCTGACCCAGCGTTCCCGTTTTCTATCCCTGGCCCTGCTTGCCAGGTCCTTCCTTCCAGGTGGCCTGGCCCGTTCGCTGGCCTCGGGGTCAGTTGTGGGGGGCTCGACCATCACTTGTGAAAGTTTCTGAGCCTATCGCGGTAACCATGGTAACACCGCACGCTCGCTCCCCGCCCCTTGCGCGGTGACGTCACGCGCCGGGCCCTGTGATGAGGAATTGAGCTCGTGCGCCTGGGGAGGGCGGTGATGGGGCGGGTCCTGGGAGGAGCCCGGTGGAGGCGGGGCCACTTGTGAGCTGTCTGCCTGGGGTCGGGGAAGCTTTATTATTGAAATAATCACTAATAAATGATCGTGCCTGCTTTCTAGTAAGTGCTAAGAGACTTCGCTGGATTTACTCGCTCGTTTTTGTTTACTTATTTATTTTTTTTGCTCCCAATTTGGTTGGAAAACCAGACTTTCCATTTCAGGCCTGTCTCCATGACAAATGGGCCACTAGTGAGTCTCAGGAGCACGCCCGCCTCCCCCTGCCCATCCTGGGCCTTCATTTATTCATCCAGCGGGTCGTTATTAAATGCCCGATAAGTGCCCGTTGCCATGGAGACAGCAGGGAACAAACAGGGGGGTGGACGTTTTGAGCGAGGAGACGCAGAAAGTGAACCCATGTTTCTCAGCCTCAGCGTTTTTGACATTTCGGTCTGGGGGCCGTCCTGTGCACTGTAGCGTGTAGAGCAGCATACCTGGCCTCCCTCTACGCTCAAATTGCTGTGTAAGAGTTTTTGCTCCCCACTTAAGGACAAACTGGAAATTGTAGGTCCATATACCCAAACTAAAAACAAAGCAAAACCAACCTATATCAAAGCATTGGCAAATGTGTGTACAATTACAGATTTTAAAGTATTTTTCATTGCCCCTTTTAACCAACTTTTTGATGAACCAAACGACTGGTCCTGATCGTGATGATTAGAGGTCTTATACGCTCTTAATATCCGCACTTTATAGAGAGTAAAACGCGGCATTGAGAAACAATAACTTCCCCAGAATGGCAATCCAGTAAGGGGTGGAGCTGGGATCTGGACTCAAGTCTTCTATATTCTCCACTTACAAAGCAGGCAGCATAATAGAACCTCCTTATAGGGTTGCTGCCAGAATTAGGTGATAGATAGGACTCTTCGCACACCTGCCACCCCACATGCAAAGTCTCAGTGGAAGAACCAGGCACTCAGCCATTTCAACAAGGGTACATTTTATTACAGAAACAGCAGGGAAGAGGTGATAAAGGCTGAAGAGGAGTTGTGGGGGAGGCCCCTGCAGATGCTCACTCAGCTACACTCTGGGCCCATCTTCTCAGAGACACCCTCCTGCCGTGCCTCTGGGCAGATAGGCGCTATTCCTCAAAGGACCCAACTCATTACCCTCCAAATCGGCAGTCCAGGGAACAGGGAGTTTTCGCGGGAGGTGAGACTGACTACCTGGGAGATGGAGGACTCGTGAAGGTTGAGCCGAGATGGAGCAGGGCCACTAGAAAGCACGGCAGGGATCGTTTCTAAGGAAGGCAAGAAAGGAGGGAAATGTATTTGTGCATTGATTTATATCCTAGACCACTCTCCTTGCTCACTGGGCTCTGCTCACCCTGCCCCTCCAACTCACCGAGCTGACCCACTACCTGGAACATGCTTCCCTAGATCTCAGCTGGCTGGCCCCTCCCCATCACTCAGTGCAAATATCTTCTCCTCAGAGAGGGGTTCTTCTGACCACCCAGTGGAACAAAGCTGCCCCCTCCAGTTCCTCTCTGTCACAGCACCTTCTAGGAAACTCAGGCGATTGCTAGTTTATCCCCTGCACTCCCACTAGAGGGCATGCTCCAAGAGCACAGCGAGCTCCCCTGCTGCAGCCCTGCTGCACCCCCAGTCTGTCACACTGGGGTCATGTAGAGTTGGTGCAGGGTGTGAATATATAAGGCTTGCTCTGGGCGCTGGAGTCCCAGGGAGAGATCAAGCGTCTTCTTGCTCCCAGAGGGGCTCACAGTCTGCTGCATTGGTCTGAAACCTACAGCCTGAGGGTGACTCCAGCCTCCACCCCTTTTTATAGTTTTAAAAAACTGAGGTAAAATCCACATGACATAAAATTCGCAGTTTAACCATTTTAATGAATCCAGAATCCATCATAGAGCAGTTACTCAATAAAAATGTATTGACTGCATTTCTCAATAAGTTCAGCATGGAATTATCATATGACACAGACTTTCTACTCCTAGGTGTGTGTACCCCAAAGAACTGGAAACAGGTGTTCAAACAAAAATTTGTACACAGATGTTCATAGCAGCACTAGTAACAATAGTCAAAAGGTGGAAACAACTCAAATGTCCTTCAACTGAAGAATGCATAAACAAAATGTGGCATATCCATGCAAAGGAATACTATTCGGCCATGGAAAAGAATGAAGTGTTGTTACATGCTACAACCTGGATGGACGTTGAAAACATTATGTTACATGAATGAAGCCAGACACAAAAGGCCACACAGTATATGATTCCACTCATATGAAATGTCCAGAATAGCTAAATCCATAGAGAGAGAGAGAGAGAGAGATGATTAGTGGTTGCCAGGGGCTAGAAGGAGAGACTGCTTATGGGTACAGAGGTTCTTTTGGGGATGATGAAAAATTTTTGGAGCTAGATAGTGGTGAGGGTTGCACAACATTGTGAACGTCCTAAATGTCACTAATGGTAAGTTTTATTTTTAATTTTTATTTTTTTTCAAAAAATTCTTTGAATTTTATTTGATATGCATGCAGTCAAAATTCTCAACAAGGCAACTAAACCATGAGCAAGAGAAAACAAGAACAACTGCCAGCAAAATCATATCAGCAACGACTTTAGATACTAGAGTTATTCGTAGAATACGAAAGAGTTAGGTTTAGTATTTTAAATATATTCTTTTTTTTTTTTTTTGGTAAGTTTTATAGGGACTTCCCTAGTGGTGCAGTGGTTAAGAATCCACCTGCCAATGCAGGGGACACAGGTTCGAGCCCTGGTCCGGGAAGATCCCACACGCCACGGAGCAACTAAGCCCGTGCGCCACAAATACTGAGCCCGCGTGCTGCAACTAATGAAGCCTGTGTGCCTGTGCTCTGCAACAAGAGAAGCCACCGCAATGAGAAGCCTGTGCACTGCAATGAAGAGTAGCCCCTGCTCACTGCAACTAGAGAAAGCCCGTGCACAGCAACAAAGACCCAATGCAGTGAAAAATAAATTAATTAATTAAATAAATAAATATTTTTTTTAAAAGTAAAGCATATTATAAATAGATGGAGCAGAGGGGGAATTTTAGGGCAGTGAAACTAGTCTGTATGGTATGGTGACAGAGGAATGACATTAGGTGTTTGTCAAAATCTATAGAATTGTACAGTAACATGAACCCTGAGGTAAACTATAGACTTTAGTTAAGAATAATGCAACGATATTCATTCATCAGTTGTAAGAAATGTACCACACTAATGTAAGATCTGAATAAGAGGGGAAACTCTGCGTGTCCAAGATTCAGTGTCTGGTGAGAGCCCCTTCCTTGCTTGCAAATGGCCATCTTCTTGCTGTGTCCTCACCTGGCAGAGAGCAGAGAGCGAGAACCACCTCTCCTGTCTCTTCTTATAAGGGCACTAATCTCATTCGTGAGGGCTCCACCAGCACAACCTCATCACCTCCCCAAGGTCCCACCTCCAAACACCATCCCATTGGGGACCAGGATTTCAATATCCAAATTTGGGCAGGACAAAAATATTCAGTTTGTAACACACACGAATGTTCATAGCAACACTCTTCCCAGGAACCAAAAGGTGGAAACAACCCAAATGTCCACTGATGGATGAATGGATAAATGAAATGGGATCTATCTATACACTGGTTATACCAACTCTAAACCGAGATGAAATACCCACGGAGGCTAAACATGGATGAACCTTGAAAACATTATGCTAAGTGGAAGCAGCCAGACACAAAAGACCACCCATTACATGATTGCATTTCTGTGAAACACCCAGAACAGGTAAACCCCCAGGGACAGAAAGCAGATTAGTGGTTGCCAGGGGCTAAGGGCAGGGGAGAAAGGGAAATGATTGCTTAATAAGAATGGGGTCTCCTTTGGGGGGATGAAAATGTTTTGGAACTAGGTACAGGTGGTGGTGGCAAGATATGGTGAATGTGCTAAATTCCAGTGAATTGTACACTTTAAAAGGGTGAATTTTATCTTAATTTGTTAAAATTTCAGTGTGGAAAAATTCATTAAAATCTCTAAAAATAACAAGAAAATAGCAGCCTATATGACCCAAAAAAAGTACAAGCACAGTGGACTGTACATATTAAAACTAACTATATTTAGAAATTAAACCAAAGAAGATGTGGTACATATATATACAATGGAATACTACTTAGCCATGAAAAAGAATGAAATAATGCCATTTGCAGCAACATGGATTGACTTGGAGATTGTCATACTGAGTGAAGTAAGTCAGACAGAGAAAGACAAATATATGATATCACTCATCTGTGGAATCCAAAAAATGTTACAAATGATTTATTTACAAAATAGAAATAGAGTCACAGATGTAGAAAACACATTTATGGTTCCCAGGGGGTTGGGAGGGAAGGGGTAAATTGGGAAATTGGGACTGACTACTATACATAAAATAGACAACTAATAAGGACCTACTGTATAGCACAGGGAACTCTACTCAATACTCTGTAATGATCTCTATGGGAAAAGAATCTAAAAAAGAGTGGATATATGTATACGTACAACAGATTCACTTTGCTGTACACCTGAAACTATCACAACATTGTAAATCAACTCTACTCCAATAAAAATTTTTAAAAAAAGAAAGAAATTAAAACATCAGCAGCAGTCCCCCGGCTCTGTATAGGGAAATTAATAAAGATAGTTCAAACCTTCCATGAAGTTCTTGGAGCAACCCCAGAGGTCCATCATGGTGCAAGGGGTGAGCGTTCTGTCCCTGCCACCCAGGCTATTACTCCCACATGGTGGGGGAGGGGGGTGGTCACAGCCCCACCTGCTGTGACCTGCTCTGATCTGGGCAGTCTGGCTTCCTGCTCCCAACTTCTAGGAAATCCGGAGATGCTTGAAATTTACTTAACATTGACAACCCATTTCCCTGGCTCTGGCTGGCTCTCCGGTCACTTTCTTCTCTCCTATCCTGGGTAGAAGGCCCACTGGGGTCTCTTATGCCCCACTGAACAGATAAGGGGGCAAGGAGTTTAAGAGATTTGCCCAGAAGGGACTCGCACCGCGTGAAGGGAAAGAGTCAGACTGTGAAATCAGAAAAGTATGGGATCAGACTTCAGCTCCTCCGCCTCCTACCTCTGTGAACTTGGACAAATCATTTCTCCTTTTTGGTCCGCGGTTTCCTGAGAAGCAAAACTGGAGACATCGTAGCGACAGCTAATACTTTTGACAGCACTGACCATATACCAGATGCCCTACTAAGTGCCTTTGCATCTAGGAACTCCTACTACTCTGTGAGATAGGAACCATTATTGGCCCCATTTTATAGATGAAGAAAACAAGACCCAGAAAGTGTAACGTCAACACATAATCATGTAAATAGTCATTGGCAGGATTGGGATTTGCAGCCAAGTATCTGAATGTGCAGCGCATGCTCTAAACCAGCCGTGTCCAAGAGAACTTTCTGTAACAAAGGGAACGTCCCATATCTGTGGTGCCCAATAGGGCGGCCACCTCTGGTTACTGAGCACTTGAGGCTACTGCAACTGAGGAAAGATGGTTTTTAGTTTTATTTCATTGTAACTCATTTGAATTTAAATATCTCCACCTGATCGTGGCTACCATAGTCGACAGTATTGCCCTAAACCATCTCAGTAAGTTGCCTCTCAGCCCCACCTCTGCCTGGTAGGGTTGCTGTGAGCCTGAAGAGAAAACCAGGGACTTCCCTGGCGGCCCAGTGGTTAGGACTCTGTGCTTTCACTGCAGGGGGCATGGGTTCGATCCCTGGTCGGGGAACTAAGATCACGCAAGCCGTGCGGTGCAGCCAAAAATAAAAGAGTGGGCTTTACATATGTGAATTATAGTTCAATAAAGTTATTTTTAAAAAAAGAGAGAGAGAGAGAACCATACGTCAGGCATCCTCTAGGCACCAGGTAGTCTACTTGCTGTGGATGCAGTGTCTCTAACCCTAAGGAGTTCATAGTTTAGCATAGGAAGACAAACAATATTATTAGTAAAAAAAATAATAATGATGATACTGCTTCAGGTACTGGTCATTGCTGCAAAGAAAGTAATTAAAAGAAAATCATGTGGTAGAGAGTGATAGGTTTGGGATGCTGCGTTAGCTAGAGTTGTCAGGAAAGACCTCACCGAGGAGTGCCATTGGAGTTTAGATCTGAATTGGTAGCGATCTGGGCAAGTGTAGCTTGGATATGCCTTGTGCAAAGCCTCTGAGACAGAAAGGAGTGGGGAGGATTTGAAGGACAGACAGACATGGAAGCCGAGATCATCCATCACCCCCCAAAGTCTCTTCTGCAGGATGCTACGTCCATACGATGCATCTTTAAAAAGTTGGCACATATCAAACCAGAAAGGGCAGGATTCCTTATAGTATCACTTGTTTCTGCAAAACCACAAATCAAGTAAATCAAGTACCAAAAACTAGGAGAAAGGTGTCCTAAACATTTACTTTTGTTTCCTTATAGCTGTTTACTTAACTTCTAATAGAAATGACTTCTGATACAAAAGGTGGGGTTGATTGCCCCAAACCGCGTCCCTGTGATTCCCTAGGGATGGCACCAGGAAAAAGTGGGGGCGGAGTTCTCCAAATGTGCCAGAGGCTCGCTGAGTCTCCCAGGCCCACGTTTAGGAAGATGTGTCAGTGGTGGATGGGAAGATCCAGGGTGGAAGACGGCCAGCTCTCCTGCCAGCTGAGGACGGTGGGCGTCTAGTTTCTGCACATCCTTGATCTGTGAGGTACTGAAGGGACCCCGTAGCCCACGACCCGGGAACAAGCGTTCCATATCCTCCCCGTAACTTCTCTTGAGAACGTGGGGGTCAGCCCTTGGGATTATCTCCAGCTGACCCTCCGGCCACGATGAGTCACCTCCTTCCCAGAATTCTAACATCTCACTGTCCCTCAAATCTCTGCTTTGCTCCGCATTCCTATGCCCCTGCCCTGACTGGGGTTACTGCCACGATTCCCCTGGTCCCATTTCCCCTCCTCTTACCCCTTCTTCTGGTGCCTCCCCCAGATGCAGGGTTCTCTCCCCACCTACCCTCTCGACTATTTGGGGCTCACGAACCCCGTTGCAGATGATGGCCAAGCCTGGCATCCACTTCAGACCCCTAAACCTAGCTATCCGTGGACTCCGGATGTCTCCCTGGACGTCCGTTCTACAGACCTTCTCACTGGCCACTGAAAATGAGCACTTCCGTCCCTCCTTCAGACTTGCCCTTCATCTCCAGTTTCCCTTTGGGGGGAACGCCCAGAGCCACTGGTTTGCTTTTCTTTTTCACCATCTGCAACACATAGGCCCTCGCGACACCTGCTCTTTCTACTTTTTGAATGCTGCTCAGACTTTTTTCTTCATCCACTGCCTAATTCAGGGCATGGTCATAACATGTTGGGACGTCCTGGGTCACTGCAGTGGCCTCCCCAGTGGTGCAAGCCTCCAGGGACATTTGTCCCCACGGCAACCGCTAGGCTGATTTTTTTTTAATGTATTCATGTATTTGTTTTTATTTTTTTGGCTGTGTTGGGTCTTCGTTGCTGCACGCAGGCTTTCTGAAGTTGCAGCGAGCAGGGGCTACTCTTCATTGCAGTGCGCGGGCCTCTCATTGTTGTGGCCTCTCGTTGCGGAGCACCGGCTCAGAAGTTGTGGCACGTGGGCTCAGTAGTTGTGGCGCAGGGGCTTAGCTGCTCCGCGCGGCATGTAAGATCTTCCCGGACCAGGGCTTGAACCCGTGTCCCCTGCATTGGCAGGCGGATTCTTAACCACTGTGCCGCCAGGGAAGTCCCACAATAACGTTTAAATATACCATTCTAGTAAAAGAAAAAAATGGCAGGTCATGTGAATTACCAAATGAAGGATCAAATTCATTCCCACGCTAACAGCAGAAAGATTTATTTTTTTTAAAGATACTCATTCCTTGAAACATCAGTTAGCAAAACATTTCCCCATTTGAAGAACTGGTTATTTTACTTTATTTTTTCATTTTATTTTTTATTGAAGTATAGTTGACTTACAATATTACATTAGTTTCAGATGTACAAAATGGTAATTCGATACTTTTATAGAATATACTACATACTTTGTTATAAACTATTAACTGTATTCCCTGTGCTGTATATTACATCCTTGTAACTTAGTTTATACCTACTAGTTTGTACCAATTAAATCCCTTCATCTATCTTGCCCCTCCCTCTTCTTTCTCCACACTGGTATCAATAGTTTGTTCTGATTCTGTGAGACTGTTTTGTTATATTGTCCCTTTTTTTACTTTTTAGACTCCATTGGTTATTTTATTTTATTATTATTATTATTATTATTATTATTAGCCATGCCATGCAGCATGTGGGGTCTTAGTTCCCCGACCAGGGACCAAACCTGTGTCCCCTGCATTGGGAGCGTGGAGTCTTAACCACTGGGCCACCAGGGAAGCCCTGGTTATTGTATTTTATTTTATTTTTTAATTTAAGTTTTTGGACATTTTAAATTATTTTTAATACAATTTTTAAAGGTTACACTCCATTTACAGTTATTACAAAATATTGGCTATATTCAGCACTATTCACAATAGCCAACACATGGAAACAACCTAAATGTCCATCGACAGATGAATGGATAAAGAAGATGTGATACATATATACAATGGAATATTACTCAGCCATAAAATAGAACAAAATAATGCCATTTGCCGCTACATGGATGGACCTAGAGATTGTCATACTGAGTGAAGTAAGACAGAAAGAGAAAGACAAATACCATATGATATCACTTATATGTGGAATCTAAAATAAGACACAAATGAACACATCTATGAAATGGAAACAGACTCACAGACATAGAGATCAGGCTTCTGGTTTGCCAAGGGGGAAGGAGGTGGGGGAGGGATGGATTGAGAGTTTGGGATTAACAGATGCAAACTATTATCTCTAGGATGGATAAACAACAAGGTCTTACTGTATAGCACAGGGAACTATATTCAATATCCTGTGACAAACCATAATGAAAAGATTATGAAAATGAATGTATGACTGAATCACTGTGCTGCCCAGCGGAAATTAACACAACATTGTAAATAAACTATACTTCAATAAAAAAAAAAGCAACCATAGGCAACAATATTGAGATTCTAACCAACAAAGAGGTACGCTCCAAAATGATGGCCTTCTATTTGTGCCTCTGGAAGCAAAAAGTACAACACCCAGTTTGGCAAGAATGTAGGAAAATGATGACCCTGATCTCTGCTGGCTGGATCGTGAAGCGTTAGTTTCCCGGCAGGTATTGTATCTGGTAACATATACTAAATGTTGTATGAATGTGCATGTGTCTTGACCCAACAATTTACAATTATCAAAATCAGAGAAATGTTCCAAACTTGCTAAGAAGAGTTAATTGTCACTTATTTATTGTTACATTAAATTAATGACAATGGCTAAATATTCCCTATCTTAAAAAAATAATAAATATATATATATATATAGGCTATATTCCCAGTGTTGTACACTACATCCTTGCAGCCTAATTTACACCCAAAAGTTTGTACTTCCTACTCCCCCACCCATATATTGCCCATCCCTGCCCTCTCCCGACTGGTCACCACTAGTTTGTTCTCTACATCTGTGAGTCTGCTTCTTTTTTGTTATACTAGTTTGTTGTATTTTTTAGATTCCACATATAAGCGACATCATATGATATTTGTCTTTCTCTGTCTGACTTACTTCACTCAGTATGACAATCTCTAGGTCCATCCGTGTTGCTACAAATGGCATTATTTCATTCTTTTCATGGCTGAGTAATATTCCATTGTATATACATACCACATCTTCTTTATCCATTCGTCTGTTGATGGACATGGGTTGCCTCCATGCCTTGGCTATTGTAAATAAATGTTGCTATGAACATTGGGGTGCATGTATATTTCCGAATTAGTGTTTTGGGGTTTTTGGGTTCACTTGGGTGACAAGTTCTTCTCATCTCACAGAACAGTTCAACAATCAACCGTAGTTAATATGAGGATCCAGGGAGGTCAATTGTTTTCCCAAGGTCTCCGAGTTAGCTCGGAGAATAGAAAGTTGAATAGAAAGCCAAACCTTTCTGAAACCCACTTCTATCTGTCCTGATTTCTAAGTATTCTCTTTAGACATCCCCGCTTGGGACTTACCCCACGGAGCCCTATTGACCTCAGTGTGCTCAAGTCACAGACTTGCTCTCAAACTGCACCAGGAGATGAAATGTCTCTATTTATATGGAGCTGGGGGAAATTCCAGGGGTCCCTGACTGTTACCCAGTAAGCAGAGTGATTGAGTTAATGTTGTGGAACGAACCATTTTGGATAATCCAGGTGGATTCAATTTTCCATGGAAACTTCACCAGGAAAAACCATGATTTATTCAAGAGGCTTCCATATTGGTTTTGTGGTAGACTTCTTTATTGTACTTTATTTATTCTAGACTTTTTTTGGGGGGTGGGGTGGGAAATGGATTGGTATTCCTGGTTTAGTGAATTTTTTTCTCATTTGCCTGAAGTGTTCCAGGGAGAAAGAGAATAGAGATCTGATAGTTGGTGGGTTGCCTATTTTTTCTCATGTAAATAAGGCTTAAAAGACTTCTTTCTAGGACTTCCCTTGTGGCACAATGGTTAAGAATCCTCCTGCCAAGGCAGGGGACAGGGGTTCGATCCCTGGTCCAGGGAGATTCCACATGCTGCGGAGCAACTAAGCCCATGAGCCACAACTACTGAAGCCCGTGTGCCTAGAGCCTGTGCTCCGCAACAAGAGAAGCCACCGCAATGAGAAGCCCTCGCACCGCAATGAAGAGTAGCCCCCGCTCGCCGCAATGAGAGGAAAGCCCACATGCAGCAACAAAGACCCAATGCAGCCAAAATAAATAAATAAGATTAATAAAAAGTTTAAAAAATTTTTTAAAAAGACTTTTTTTTCTAATATCAGCTGATGAGCTCAGCTATAAGAACCTATTTCTGAGTAGGCATTTAGAAAACCAGAGGTTGTACACCAGTAGGGAAAAAGAATGATGCCTATCAATTTAGGAAGCCTTCCGTTTTCTAAACACCTAAGGAAGCAATATCTGAACAAGTATAGAGGGAACATATTTCAACATAATAAAGGCCACATAGACAAGAACACAGCTATTATCTACTCCACGTAGAAGTCTTGGAGGAGGAAATACACAGAACACTCTTTGACAGAAAAGTGTTTGTTTATTTGAAATTTAAATTTCACTGGTTATCCTGTCTTTAGTCTGGCCACCCTACGTGGAGCATCCTATTTTACAATGAAATTGTGCCTAATAGGAAGACCATCAACAGCAGCCTCAGTTTCATGATGAAGTACTGAAAACCAATGAAACATGACTTCATTGGAAGAAGAACACAAAGCAAAAGCTTACCAGAAAAGCACAGACTACACTAAAGTAGAAAACAAAATCCAAAGGGAACTACAAGTTATCACTCAAGGATCCTCCTAATTCACGTGAATGGAACCCCATTAGGTTCCAGTATAATCCTCAATTCTTCAAATGTCATCCTTTCTTGATATTACATAAGTAACAAATTATCCTGAATTTCCTTCTTGGATCAGAAGGGACTGGCAACTGAGGGCAGGAACTGGGGCGAGTCATTTGGAATGTATTTTCTGGTGGCGTTTGAAAGTCCCCAGCTGACAGAAGGCACTGTGACACTCGGGACACACGTAGGGTTTGATCCCAGAGTGGGTGCGTCGGTGAACATTGAGGTTCCCTCTGTGGCTGAAGGCTCTGTCGCAATGCTCACATTGGAAAGGCTTCTCCTTGGTGTGGGTCCTCTTGTGAGCACGCAGCGTGGAGTCATGGGTGAACATCTTGGGGCAGAGATCACAGCAGAATGGCTTCTTGCCTGTGTGGATCCGCTCGTGAGCTCGCAGGTCCGAAGACTGCATGAACCCTTTGGCACACGTGTTGCATCGAAAAGGTCTCTCTCCTGTGTGTGTCCTCTGGTGAAGGGTAAGCTGAGATGGATAAGGAAATCTCTTCTTGCATTCCCTACATTCATAGGGTACCCATGCCTGGGCTTCTTTTCCCTCAGGAAGAATGTTGGGTCCCACCGTGCTAGGTGAACCAATGGAAGGGGACCCAAGTTGTCCTGAGAATTCTCCTCTGTCCAAAGATGTGGCTTCTTCTTGATGCACTTCTTGGAAACTGGGACTGTTGGACCGTTTCCTTTTGAAACCTCTTAGACCCCTCAGAGAACCTTTTCTGTATCCACCGTCAGTAGAAACTTCTCCCTCTGGAACACAAGAGGAAAACGTTCAGCATCCACATTTGAAATATGAATTCCTTCTTGGGGATTCTTCCCGCCCTCTGCCCTCTCAAATTGTTCTGAAAAAAGAGATTCAGCACACAGCATTTAACAAGGAGCATTTTCCGTGGTGCCAACCTCATTGAAACCCAGCGCTGATGTGGCAGAGAACTTCCCATCAACTAAACTACCTAAGAGCCTAGATGATGACACACTCTGGAAAGGGGATGATGGAGAAGGTTGGTTTGGAGAACCAACTCCCCCCACCCCCGCCCAAGGGATGGTAATGCTGGGTACCCAGCCCCAAGCCATAGGAAGGGAGTCACTAACTCCTCTGAATTCCAAGTTTCCAGACTCACCAGGACCTTTCAGATGTTCAGGCTCTTGAGATTGATGGGTTCTTGTCTCTTCCGTGTCTTCCATCGGGTCTTTCTCCAAGTTCTCCTTGGGTGTCAGACCCTCCATTTCACCTGTTTCAGGAAAGGTCTCTGGCAGGAGACCTTTCTGGTCCTGACAAGGAGCAACCAAGCAGAGTCAATAACCCATCTACCTTAGTCCATGGAAAGCTCTGTCTCCTCTTTCCCCATCCCTGTCATATCACGATCTAAGACTCCAACTTTCCTAATATCAGTTTGGGGGATATGCCCTGACTTCTTCTGGGCCACCCCATCTCCCCAATTGATAATCATCTCCTGATTCCCAAGTCTGTCCTTGATCTCTACTGGCCACATCTTGCAATCAAGTCCAGATACCACAGTTGGCACTCTGAATTCTCAATGCATACATCTCCCTGTGTCATCCCAACACTCCCTGCCCCTGACTCTGGAAGCAAAGGACCCTGGGTACATTCTCCCAAGTTCATCACTTTTTCCTACTTTGTTTGAATTCGTCCTTCTGATGGTGGTTACGCAGTGCATGGTCAGATGACGAGCAGCATCTCTGGTCTCGACCCACTAGAAATCAATAGCATCCCCTCCCCCACACCCAACCCCATTTGGACAAATCAGCTGTCTCCAGACATTCTCCAGTGTCCTCTAGGAGGAAAAATGAGTCGAATTGGGAACCACTCCTTCAACTCCAGGGGTTGACCATATTCTGAACTATGAAGTGCCTCTGAGGAGAGCAACCATGTGGAAATCAGCTGTCAGTGCATTTACCCGTGGCAAACTGACCTAGCACCATTCCACTGAGGCAGGATCCCTTTCTCCCCCACTCTTAAAACTACACGTATTCATGGCAAAGGGACAAAGATGGATGAATCTCCTTTCTCACACAAGCTGGAAAATGTCTAGGAACTGAAGGCATCCATGAAAATCCCTGAAGCCAATGGGTACATTCCTGTCCATTGCCTAAACTCCCAATTACTCTAGCAGCAATGTCCACCTGAACCTCTTCTAAGTCCCCCCGGGCTCTCTCCAGAGACCAGGGCATCACACACTCACCTGCCCCCTTGACAGGTCCTTGGCTCCTGCCAGAATATGCAGCTCTCGTCTTTTCTGCTGGCCGTTCTCTGGAGGTATCTCACTCACAGGGTATCGGGGCTCCCTGCACTGGTCTCTCTCATCGTTCATGTCACTGGCCTCGGATTCAACCATCTCAACTTCTGAGCTTCGCACCAGAAAGTCCTGTCCTTGTATGCGGACTATGGTCTGTGAGGGAAAAAACTCAATCGAGATCAGTCTCCTATATGACCTGGAAAGCAGCTCTCAAGGCCTCCAATGGCATCGTACCATACAAGCGCACTTTTTTTTGTTTAAAAGATCTACAATCTCTCAAGTTGGGACAGCCAAAAATAACTCTCAACGATGCCCAAAGGAACCTCACCCATTTGAAAATCAGTGATTTAGAGTCAACCACTCAGGTCCTATCTTGTTCAACCCCCAGCTTGCAGGTCCCATCCCATCTCTCCCTTTCCCATACCAATCCCAAGGTTCCTACTCACACACTTCTTGGGTTTCTGCTTATTTCTTAGCATGTCCTCCAAGGCTTTGCAACTCTGCACCCCCGTTTCCCTGACTAAGACCTGGCACTCCAGCGGCATGCAGATCATAAACTGCTCCAGCACCAGCTTGTCCATCATCTGCTCCTTGGTGTGAACGTCTGGCCTCAACCACAGATGGCAGAGCTCACGGAGTCTCCTCAGATCCTGGACGGGGTCGGATTCCTCTGAGCTCATAAATGTTCTGAAGCGAACGTGCCACGTTTCCTGGTCACAGTCTGGCTTTTCCACAAGTGTATCTTGGTGTGGCACAGACACTGGTGACTCTGATCCAGGGCCATCGGGGAGTTTTCCTCGACCCCGGAAAAATGTCTGGTCCTCAGCCATGTTGACGGAGGAATTTTCCAACAGGACTCTGAGACTCTACACTTGTAGAGCTGGTGCCAATTGAACTCTATGGAAAGGGATTTCCTCTGCTTCTTCTCAGCAATAGAGTCACTATTCAGAAGGCTGGGGTAAAAAAAAAAGAAAGAAAAAAAAAGGAAAGGAAAAGAATGAAGCAGATGAGTTTCATTTTATTCCACCCTTCCCTCTCCCACACATCCCACGTCCAAATACTGGACACCAGTACCCCACTGGTTCAATATTTCATACCGCAGACAATAATACATTCTATTATAATTCTGACAACCACCTTTATAGGAAAACAAAAAAATGTCTGGTCAAAATATCCATAGCGCCACGGTTCAGAAACCCTAGCTGAAAAAATGAACCACAGCACACCACACCACGGAGTGTGGAAACATTCTTCTCATCTCACAGAAGAGTTCAACAATCAACCATAGCTGATGTGGGGGTTTGAGGGAGATCTGCTGCTTTCCCAAGGTCTCCGAGCTAATGCAAGGTGAATAGAAAGCCAAACCTTTCTGAAACCCTCCTCCATCTCTCCTGACTTCTAAGCATTCTCTTTAGACATTCCCACATGTCACCTACCTCTTGGAGCCCTCTTGCCTTCTGCCTCCTCAAGTCCGGGACTGGCTCTCAAAGTGTGTCTGGAGCTGAAGTGTCTCTATTTATATAAGAGCCAGGGGAAATTCCAGGGGTCCTGTCCTATAACCTCATCATCCCAGTGATTGGATAAAGGTCTTGGATGGAACCATTTTAGATAATCTGGGTAGATTCAGTTTCCCATGGAAACTCCACCAGGAGAAACCATGATTTGTTAAAGAGGACTCCATGTAGGTTTTTTGGTAGATTTTCTTTATCGTATTTTATTTATGTTAGACTTTATGGTTTGCATTTTGGGGAGAAACAGATTGGTTTTCCTGATCTAGTGAATTTACTCTCATTGCCTGGAGAGTTCGAGGGATTTAGAGAATTGAGATCTGATGGTTATAACCAAATTGGGTTACCTAATCTTTTTTCTTTTCTCATGAAATAAGTTGTAAAAGACTTTTGTTTAAAAGCAGCCGATGAGCTAAAGTGTGCAAAGAACCTATTTCTTTTTTTGAATTTTAAAATTTTATTTACTTATTATTATTTTTAAAGTTATTTTATTTATTTATTTTTGGCTATGTTGGGTCTTTGTTGCTGCGCCCCGGCTTTCTCTAGTTGTGGCGAGTGGGGGTTACTCTTCGTTGTGGTGTGCGGGCTCTAGGCGCGCGGGCTTCAGTAGTTGTGGCTCGCGGGCTCTAGAGTGCAGGCTCAGTAGCTGTGGCGCACGGGCTTAGTTGCTCCGCGGAATGTGTGATCTTCCCGGACCAGGGCTCGAACCCGTGTCCCCTGCATTGACAGGCGGATTCTTAACCACTGCGCCACTAGGGAAGCCCTATTTTACTTATATTTTTATACATCAGGTTCTTATTTGTTATCTATTTTCTGCATATTAGTGTATATATGTCAATCCCAATCTCCCAATTCATCCCACCACCACCCCCCCCGCCACTTTCCCCCCTTGGTGTCCATACGTTTGTTTTCTACATCTGTGTCTCTATTTCTGTCCTGCAAACTGATTCATCTATACCATTTTTCTAGGTTCCACATATATGCGTTAATATACGATATTTGTTTTTCACTTTCTGACTTACTTCACTCCGTTTGACAGTCTCTAGATCCATCCAAGGAGAAGAACCTATTTCTGAGTAGGCATTTAGAAAGCCAGAGGTTGTACACCAATGGGGAAAAAGAATGACATCCTATCCAAATAGGAAGACTTTATCTCAACAAGTATAGAGGGAACATATCTCAACATTATAAAGGCCAGGTAGACAAAACCACAGCTATCATCTACTCAATGTAAAAATGACTTAGAAGAGGAAACACACAGAACACTCTGACAAAAATGTGTTTGTTTATTTGAAATTTAAATTTCACTGGTTTTCCTGTATTTTATCTGGCTGCCATGCCAGGAGCATCCTATTTTACAATGGAATCATGCCTAACAGGAAGACAACCAGAAGCAGCTTCAGTTTCATGATGAAGTACTGCAACCCAAGAAGACATGCATTGTTGAAAGAAGAACACAAAGCAAAAACTGTATTTTAAAAAAACATAGGCTTGGGACTTCCCTGGTGGTGCAGTGGTTAAGAATCCGCCTACCAATGCAGGGGACGTGGGTTCGAGCCCTGGTCCGGGAAGATCCCACATGCCGCGGAGCAACTAAGCCCCTGCGCCACAACTACTGAGCCTGCACTCTAGAGCCCACGAGCCACAACTACGGAGCCCGCGTGCCACAACTACTGAAGCCCGTGCACCTAGAGCCCCTGCTCCGCAACAAGAGAAGCCACCGCAAGGAGAAGCCCGTACACCACAACGAAGAGTAGCCCCCGCTCGCCAACTAGAGAAAGCCGGCGCGCGGCAACAAAGACCCAACGCAGCCAAAAAAAAAAAAAGAGAGAGAGAGAGAGAGCTCAAATAATGGGGTTTACACCAGTTACATACAAGGATCCTGCATATCTCGAAGACCCTAAAGTTTGTAACATCAAAAACAGGGAGTATGTGCTCGCTTCGGCAGCACATATACTAAAATTGGAACGATACAGAGAAGATTAGCATGGCCCCTGCGCAAGGATGACACGCAAATTCGTGAAGCGTTCCATATTTTTCACCTAGAGGGGTGGGATAGGGAGGGTGGGAGGGAGGGAGACGCAAGAGGGAAGAGATATGGGGATATATGTATATATATAGCTGATTCACTTCGTTATAAAGCAGAAACTAACACACCATTGTAAAGCAATTATACTAAAGATGTTAAAAAAAAAAACAGGGAGTAAATTCTATAAAGTTATCAGCAGTAAATTTATTTTACGGTTGAAAAAAAAAAAGTTTTCGAAACCAGCAACAGGCAGGTGGAGTAGAGTGCTGGGGATGGAGGGCAGGGCAGTGTAACTCCCTGTTCACTCACCAATGGCCTTCCACAGGTCTAGGATCCCGAGGGCTATCTTCTCCTTCCGGCCTCCATCAGTCCCGGGGTGGGGGATGGGGGGGGCGGGGCACGACCAGGTGGTCGTTACAGGCAGGGAGAACACACAGAACCCAGCAGACCCAGAGCACTGCTCGTCGGACGGGGCACCTCCACCGAATCCGGGGGAACAGGCTACGTGCTGACCATCCCTGCTTGCCAGGGAAAGGACTGCGGCTTTGACAAGTAGACGCTTGCTCAACGTTACCCCACCACTAGGTGGCAGAACTGGGGTTTGAGCCCAACTGCGCCTGGATCCAAACCTCACATCCTCTCTGCCCTGCCACACCGTTGCGTCACTGGAATGTTGGCATGTGACTGATTTAACTGTCACGAAGCAGCACATCCCAAGTATAAAGCAAGTACCCAACGAAGATGCGCTTGGGGGACGGGGAGAGAGGAGGATCTTCCCAGGAACTGCTGCAGTTTATCTAGTCCTCACAGTATCCTCATGCAGCAGGGGGACATCGTTATACCCATTGTCACAGACGAGGAAACTATGGCGTTGGGAGGTGAAGGCGGCACACCAAGCCAGGGGCAGAGCCGGGACTTGAAGCCAACGCTCTGGCTCCAGGATCCTTGCAGCCCATCACTCCGCTAGACTAACCCTCACGACAGGTCAGGAAATAAAGCCCGTGGCCTTGAGGGAACGTGAGTTGAGGGTTGTTACAGGGTTGCCAATGCACTGCTCACAGGCACGAGCCAGGGATGGAGCGCTCAGAGCAGCCTGGCTCACCGGAACCCAGGAGACAGCCAGCACTGTTGAGGGTCCAGCCTCCTCGCCCCTGGGCAGAGATGGAGAGAGAAGACTCACAGACAGAGAGGGCAGCCGGCATCCCACAGGTCTGGGAAGACGTGGGTCAGCGCGCCGCTTAACCACTAGTCTGTGAAGTGGGTTCTCTTAATCCACATTTCACCAATGTGGAGATTGAAGACTTCCTAAGACCAGCAGCTGGGAATGAAAAGAAAGCTTTAAAAACCACTGCTGTGGGCTTCCCTGATGGCGCAGCGGTTGAGAATCTGCCTGCCAATGCAGGGGACAAGGGTTCGAGCCCTGGTCTGGGAGGATCCCACATGCCGCGGAGCAACTGGGCCCGTGAGCCACAACTACTGAGCCTGCGCGTCTGGAGCCTGTGCTCCGCAACAAGAGAGGCCGCGATAGTGAGAGGCCCGCGCACCGCGATGAAGAGTGGCCCCCACTCGCCGCAACTGGAGAAAGCCCTCGCGCAGAAACGAAGATCCAACACAGACATAAATAAATAAATTAATTTAATTAAATTTAAAAAAAATAATAAATAAGATTAAAAAAAACCCACTGCTGTAAGTCCTTGGCGTGTGTAGTGTATTGTCACAAATCTCTCTCTCTCTCATATACACACACACACACACACTCAGGATCAAATCCAGGCTGCATCACTGGATGGCTGCAGGTAAGGTGCTGAGTTCCTTTGATAATTACAACGGCTAACATTTACTGTGGGTTTTACTACATGCCAGCGTCGGTTCCAAGGAAGACTGGCTACCTAAATCTAGGGGGCCCAGCGCAAAATGCAAATATGAGGCCCCTCGATGAACGCGATTAAGGATTTCAAGATGACAGCAAGGCATCATCGTGTGGGGCCCCTCCTGGCATGGGGTCCTGTGTGGCTCCGCAGGCTGCTTGCCCGTGACGCCGGCTCTGGATCTAGAGTCCTTGACATATTTAGTCACCTAATCCTCCCAACAACCCTGGCAGGTAACAATTATTACTAGCCTTGTTTAACAGAAGAAGAAACCGAGGCTCAGAAAGGTTGGGCTAATTGCCTGAATGAACACGATTCACAGCAGAGCTACAATTCAGACCCGGGCAGATATGAGAGTCTTAATAATTATGTGTCCTGAATATTTAAGCCTTGGTTTTCTTTTTTCTTTTTTTTAGCATAATAGGAATAACGTACATTTATTGAGTAATTATTATGTATGTATACTCCAAAGGATTATGGCCTAGGAAACACATCCATTCACTTTGCAGTTTTGTCTGTCTAGATCATGATGTACACTTGTTAATTCCTGTTTTGCTGATAAGCCTTGGTTTTCCATTCTGTCAAAGGGAAGTAACACGATAAAGTCTACATTTGAATTTGCCGGATAGAACTGGCCAGTGCATGTTCAGGGTTTAGCACTGGTCCTGGGGCCAAGAAAGCACCCCACACCCATTAGCCCATGTCAAAATCCCCTGAACATCCCATCAGATGGAGATCATTATCCCCTAGTTATATAGAAAGAGAGAAACTCAAAGAAACTGAAGCGGCTTACCCCCAGCCGCCATGGAGCGTAGCTGGTACCCCAACGTGTGACGGCCACACTGACGACCTGCTGAAGGTCATTCTAAGAGCCTGCCACCCCTGCTCCCCACAGAGGATCATCAACAGAGAGAGATAATAGGCAACGTGCCAGAAGCCATACAGCTAGAAAGTGACAGAACGGGACTTCCAACTCAGCCCGGTCTCCACGGCCCAGGCTCCGAATCAGGGGGTCTCAAAATGTGGTCTCAGGACCACCAGCACCAGCATTGCCTGGGAACTGGTTAGAAATGCAGACTCAACCAACCACAAACTCTGGGGATGGCACTCGGTGCCTTGTACATTAACATGCCCTCCAGGGGACTATCCTGCTTGTCACAGCCTTGAAAATTTACAGTGATGGGAAGCTCTACCTTGGAAGGCATCTTTGGGCATCTCTGGGCAAACACTAATCATTAGGAAGTTTTTGCTTTGGATAAGCTGAGCCCTCACGCCCTGTATTCCACCCGTGTTCTGCTCTTCCCTCCTGGGACCGAGGAGGTGAAATCAGCTCCGCATCTTTCTTCTCATATTTTTTTTTAAGGTTTAATTTTGGTCGTGCCCCGTGGCATGTGGGATCTTAGTTCCCCAACCAGAGATCAAACCTGTCCCCCTGCATTGGAAGCACAGAGGCTTAACCACTGGACCCCCAGGGAAGTCCCTCTTCTCATATTTTCACAACTTGTTCCCTGGCCCCAGCTCAGCCAGGAAAATGAGAACTCTCTGCCTAGGAGGGCAGTGACAGGGGATACTACAGGTGTGCCGGAGCACAGGAAGGTCTCAGCCGGTGGACAGGAGCAGAGGCTGGCGTCGCCGCCAGGCTGAGCACGATGACAAGAAGGACAGACAGAGCCATCTGAGGGCCGGAGGGATGGGCGCTTAGGGCTGCAGAGCACTGCAGAAAAAGGGTAGTGAGTTTGCTTACTTATTTTGTAGCTTTACCGAGGTATAATTGATAAGCAAAAAATTACAGACATTTAAAGTGTACCTCTTTGTGAGTTTGGACATATGCGTTCACCTGTGATGCCATCAAGGCAATAGACACATCCACCACCTTCAAAAATTTCCTTGGGTTTTTGGTTTTTTTTTTAGTTTTTTGTTTATTTTGTCACATGAGAGCTATCCCCTTAATGTAGTTTTTCCTTCCGGTTTTACTGAGAAGTAATTGACATGCAACACTGTATTAGATTAAGGTGTAACTGTCACTGTTTGCAGATGACACGATACTATACATAGAGAATCCTAAAGATGCCACCAGAAAACTACTAGAGCTAATCAATGAATCTGGTAAAGTTGCAGGATACAAAATTAATGCACAGAAATCTCTTGCATTCCTATACACTAATGATGAAAAACCTGGAACAGAAATTAAGGAAACACTTCCATTTACCCTGCAACAAAAAGAATAAAATACCTAGGAATAAACCTACCTAGGGAGACAAAAGACCTGTATGCAGAAAACTATAAGACACAGATGAAAGAAATTAAAGATGATACCAACAGATGGAGAGATATACCATGGTCTTGGATTGGAAGAATCAATACTGTGAAAATGACTAAAGCAATCTACAGATTTACCCAAAGCAATCTACAGATTCAATGCAATCCCTATCAAATTACCAATGGCATTTTTTACGGAGCTATAACAAAAAATCTTAAAATTTGTATGGAGACACAAAAGACCCCAAATAGCCAGAGCAGTCTTGAGGGAAAAAAAACAGAGCTGGAGGAATCAGACTCCCTGACTTCAGACTATACTACAAAGCTACAGTAATCAAGACTATATAGTACTGACACAAAAACAGAAACATAGATCAATGGAACAAGATAGAAAGCCCAGAGATAAACCCACGCACCTATGGTCAACTAATCTATGACAAAGGAGGCAAGGATATACAATGGAGAAAAGACAGTCTCTTCAATAAGTGGTGCTGGGAAAACTAGACAGCTACATGTAAAAGAATGAAATTAGAACACTCCTTAACACCATACACAAAAATAAACTTAAAATGGATTAGAGACCTAAATGTAAGACCGGACACTATAAAACTCTTAGAGGAAAAGATAGGAAGAACACTCTTTGACATAAATCACAGCAAGATCTTTTTTGATCCACCTCCTAGAGTAATGGAAATAAAAACTAAAATAAACAAATGGGACCTAATGAAACTTCAAAGCTTTTGCACAGCAAAGGAAACCATAAACAAGACAAAAAGATAACCCTCAGAATGGGAGAAAATATTTGCAAATCAATCAACAGACAAAGGATTAATCTCCAAAATATATAAACAGCTCATGCAGCTCAATATTAAAAAAAACAAACAACCCCATCCAAAAATGGGCAGAAGACCTAAATAAACATTTCTCCAAAGAAGACATATAGATGGCCAAGAAGCACATGAAAAGCTGCTCAACATCACTAATTATTAGAGAAATGCAAATCAAAACTACAATGAGGTATCACCTCACACCAGTTAGAATGGGCATCATCAGAAAATCTACAAACAACAAATGCTGGAGAGGGTGTGGAGAAAAGGGAACCCTCTTGCACTGTTGGTGGGAATGTAAATTGATACAGCCACTATGGAGAAGAGTATGGAGGTTCCTTAAAAAACTAAAAATAGAATTACCATATGATCCAGCAATCCCACTACTGGGCATATACCCTGAGAAAACCATAATTCAGAAAGACACATGCACCCCAATGTTCACTGCAGCACTATTTACAATAGCCAGGTCATGGAAGCAACCTAAATGCCGATCGACAGACGAATGGATAAAGAAGTTGTGGTACATATATACAATGGAATATTACTCAGCCATAAAAAGGAACGAAATTGGGTCATTTGTTGAGACATGGATGGATCCAGAGACTGTCATACAGAGTGAAGTAAGTCAGAAGGAGAAAAACAAATATCGTATATTAACGCTTATATGTGGAACCTAGAAAAATGGTACAGATGAACTGGTTTGCAGGGCAGAAACTGAGACACAGATGTAGAGAACAAACGTATGGACACCAAGGGGGGAAAGCGGCGGGGGGTGGGGGTGGTGGTGTGATGAATTGGGAGATTGGGATTGACATGTATACACTGATGTGTATAAAATTGATGACTAATAAGGACCTGCTATATAAAAAATAAAATAAAATTCAAAAGTTAAAAAAATATAAATTAAAAAAAAGAAGAATACAAGGGGAAGGGGAAGAGGAACAGCTAAAAGGAACACTTTTCAGGTATGGGACTCAGGTGGGATGGAGTAGGCAGAGAATGGCTGCTTTTGTTATAAACATTGCAGTATATTTGACTTGTAAAACTATGATTTTTCTGAGTGATTACTTTGATAAAAAATAAGTTTAAAAAAAAAGATTAAGGTGTACAACCTGAAACTAACACAACATTGTAAATCAACTATACTCCAATAAAATTTTAAAAAGTAAAAAGGAAAAAGAAGTAGAACATTAACCACACCAAGAGTTTCCCTTCCAAGCACTCTTACTATTCCCTTCAGGGTTAAACTGATTTTGAACCTTGTAAATTGGCTTAGCTTGTTTTTGAACTTTATACAAATGTAACACTACTGTTAACACACACACACACAGATTAAGGTGTACAGCGGGGCTTGACATAGGTATATATTGTGAAATTATTACAATAAGTTTAGTGAACATCCATCACCTCATGTAGTTGCAAAAAAAATTTTTCCCTGTGATGAGAACTTTCAAGATTTATTCTTTCAGCAACTTTCAAACACATACTACGGTGGTATTGGTAACGACTGTCACCATGCTCTACTTTATATCCCCGGTACTTATATATCTTGTAACTAACTGAAGGTTTGTACCTTTTGACCAACTTCATCCAATTCATCCATGCCCCCACCAACCCCGGCCTTTGGTAATCACCAATCCAATCTCTTTTCTATGGGTTTATGGGTTTGTTTTGTGTTTTTTTAAGATGCCACATAAAAGTGAGATCGTACAGGGACTTCCCTGGTGGCGCAGTGGTTGAGAATCCACCTGCCAATGCAGGGGAGCCGGGTTCGAGCCCTGGTCTGGGAAGATCCTACATGCTGCGGAGCAACTAAGCCCGTGCGCCACAACTACTGAGCCTGGGTGACTTCAGGCAGGAGGTCCTAGATGGAATGTGAAGCCGAGGGTACTTCTCAGTGCAGCTCAGACTAGGGCAATGAGTCAGACTTCCACGGCATGTTAGACGTGCTAGAACGGTGTACGTGAACCTGTGGGAGTGCTGGGGAAATCAAGCTGTCCCAAGAAAGAGTGCAGTGTGTTGCCCTACACTCGGCATACACAGACAGAGTGGCTCTGAAGGGTTACGGGCCTGGATGTTGCTTAGCAGGTCCAGGGGGCCCTGGGGGTACTCAGTGTTCTTGCAGGGAATAGGGTGCCCATGCGAGGCTCCTAGGTGTCCTGAAAAGCGTACTGGCGTTAAAAACATGCAGAGCAGCGGCTACCGCCTCATGGAAACTGCTGCACGCCTCTGCTTCTGCGCGGCAATTCAGGGCCTTACCTTGAGGCAAGTGCTCATGCTGAACGTCCCATTAGCGACACAGGGCTTCTCACTGCGGTGGCTTCTCTTGTTGCTGAGCATGGGCTCTAGGCGCGCAGGCTTCAGCGGTTGTGACACGAGGGCTCAGTAGTTGTGGCTCGCGGGCTCTAGAGCACAGGCTCAGTAGTTGTGGCACACGGGCTTAGTTGCTCCGCGGTACGTGGGATCTTCCCGGACCAGGGCTCGAACCCGTGTGCCCTGCATTGGCAGGCGGATTCTTAACCACTGTGCCACCCGGGAAGTTCCTTATCAGGGTTTGGATGCCAGTTTCTTTTGTAGAACAGTGAGGGGGAGGAGGTGAGGAAGTAAAGTAAAAAGGCCATAAGGTTTGTAAATATCCCCTGGAATGGCCAGCCTCGGGGAGGGGATGTGTTAATTTCTTGTTTTTTGCAGCCATCCTCAGGTGAAACAGGGTCGGGATGTTTACCCTGAACAAAGGCACTTTGGTTTAATCTTCAGGCAGAGGGGCAGTGTGCCTCGAGGCAGGCCATTATATATAGACAGTATCCTTTTACTGAACAAAGGCAACAGGAAGCAAAGGTTAAAGCAAAAGAAACAGATCCAACACGTAGTCAGATTTGGCTCTTCCCTGTAACACTCCCACCCCCACGGAAGGACGTTTCTGCACCCCCATGGGTCCAGAGACAGACAGCCAGAGAGACAGACAGATGGCTGTCTCATTCTAAACGGAAGACCCTGGCGGGGGTTAGAGTGAGAGTGAGAAACAGAGGACCACAATGACCCTTGTGGGCTCCTCACCCCGGTGTTGCTACTTCGCTCTCTTCCGGGCAGCCTTCATTTCCGGAGAGGGAGGGGGGCGGGGGAAGTCCCAACGGGGAGAAAGTAACAAGAAGGTGCAAAAGGCATTGCTGGGAAAGAGGAGAGAGGAGGAACGGATGGAGAGGACAGACTGTGCTGAAGCCTAGAGGTGGTTACCTCGAGACTGACGGACGAGAGTCCGAGGAAAGGGCTCCGGAGACCCGGCTTCTCTGGTTGACCAGTTCGTGAAAAGTAAATGTAGCGCGTCCGAACCTCATGCAAAAAAAAAAAACAAGGAAAAAATGAAGTGGGAGAAATGTCGCTTTCCTCACATTTCTGTGACTGAGCTGAATGTCTGTGTTTTGTTTTGTTTTGTTTTAAATTTATCTTTGGCTGCGTTGGGTCTTCTTTGCTGCACTTTCTCTAGTTGCGGTGAGCGGGGGCTACTCTTCGTTGCAGTGGGAGGGCTTCTCATTGCGGTGGTTTCTCTTGTTGCAGAGCACGGGCTCTAGGTGCGTGGGCTTCAGTAGTTGTGGCATGTGGGCTCTAGAGCGCAGGCTCAGTAGTTGTAGTGCACGGACTTGGTTGCTCCGCGGTATGTGGCATCTTCCCGGACCAGGGATCGAACCCGTGTCCCCTGCATTGACAGGCGGATTCTTAACCACTGCGCCACCAGAGGAGTCCTTGAAGTAATTTTAGATGTACAGAAAAGTTGTCCAAATAATTTCCAAATACTCAGAATCTCTACATGTTCACGTTTTACCACATTTCATTTCCCTGGACACCCCTCTGCCTCTCTCCTCTCCATATAGGTGCATAGAGATATTCTGAACTGTGAGAGTAAGACGCAAACATGATGCCCCTTCACCTCTAAATTCTTCCGTTTTTTCCTAAAAACAAGGACGGTCTCTTATAACCACAGTAAAATTGTCAAAATTGCAAAATTAACATTGATACCGTGCTGATATCAAAGCTACAGGCCTTATTGAAATTTCACCAGTTGTCATAGTAATTCCATTTATAGCAAAACAAAAACAAAAAGCAAACAAACCCCACCTCCACACCATACCTCTCTAGTCCCCTAAACTGGAAGCCTTCCTCTACCTTCCTTGTCTTTCTTGACGTGGACATGTTCCTTGACATTTTGGGGTGCACCAGTGACTTGTTTTGTGGGACGATTTTCAATGTGGGTTTGTCTGGCATCATCTCATGATTAGATTCTGGGTATGCACGTTTTGGCAGGAAACCCACAGAAATTATTGTTGTGTTGTTGTAGGAACTATCTCCTTCTGGGCACATCCTATCGTGGGAGCCTGGGAGGTCAATTCATCCGCTCCAGGTGATGTTAACTTTAATTGCCTAGCTAAGATGGTGCCCATCAGGTGTCTCCACTGCAAAGTTCCTTTTGTTCCTTTGTAATTATTAAGTGCCTTGTGGGAAGATAGTTGGTGAGTATGTAAGTGTGCTTCCTTGATCTCTCCCTCTCTATTTTTTTAAAAATTTTATTGGAGTATAGTTGATTTACAATGTTGTGTTAGTTTCAGGTGTACAGCAAAGTGATCCCGTTATACGTATACATATATTCATTGTTTTTCAGATTCTTTTCTCATATAGGTTATCACAAAATTCCTTGCTCTTTTGAGAGAGTTTTTGGAAGCATATCTCTCTACATATATGGCTATGAATATGGACATGCATATACATAGATCTCTCTTCCTTAAAAAGCCCAGAGCCCTAGGAGTTGTTATATCACCCTGTCACCATGAGGGGGAGCCAAACCTAGGACGATCCAACACCCAGAGTTTCCTTGTGTTCCTTTGTTATTGTTGTGTGTGTGTGTGTGTGTGTGTGTGTGTGTGTGTGTTAAGAACACTGGCATTATATGTGGAATTTAAAAAATGTTACAAATGAATCTATTTACAAAACAGAAATGGAGACATAGATGTAGAAAACTAATGGTTATGGGGGTGGGGGAAGAGGGCAAGGATAAATTGGAAGATTGGGATTGACATATACACACTACTATATATAAAATAGATAACTAATAAGGACCTACTGTATAGCACAGGGAACTCTACTCAATACTCTGTAATGACCTGTATGGGAAAAGAATCTAAAAAGAGAGTGGATATATGTAAATGTATAACTGATTCACTTTGCTGAACAGCAGAAACTAACAATTGTAAATCAACTATAATCAATTAATTTTTATTAATTAAAATAATTAATTAAAAAAAAACACTTCTCATGAGATCTTCCCTCTTGAAGAATCTTGAGGTGCCCAGTCCGTGGTTCTGCAGATCTCTGGAACATATTCATCTAGCATAACTGAGTACCTTTCCTGGCCACAACAGCGTGAAACGAGAAATCGGCAACAGAGGAAAATTAGAAAGTTCACAAACACGTGGAAATTAAACAGCACATTCCTAAGAACCATGGGATCAAAGAAGAGATGGAGAGGAGAGTCAGGAAATACCCTGAGTTAGGCTAGATGACAGATTTTTGTAACTTGCCCTGAAGGCTTCCTGAGAGATTATACCTCCCACCTCCACTGTTACACCTACATTTTCATGGGGCCGGCTGGGGGGCTTTTAAGGCCAAGGTATCAACAGTGACTGGTCCTCAATGCGCTCATCCAAAGGGTGGAAGAATATGCCACCCCAAAATATGCCATATTCGCATCTTGATTACTCTGAGCAGGGGGCACCTGACATGAACAGCAAATGCAGGGAGAGACTCCCTCCCTCACCCCCCTCCCTCCACAAACACATTCTACCTCTGCTGGGAACACTCATTAACATCCAAAGGGACTGATTATCCACTGCATTTATTTACTATCTAGTAGTTGAAGAAATGAGGTGGGAGGATTTAGCCTGCTCCCAACAAATAACATATTTAAGCGTCTACATTAGGATGAAGGTTGTAAATTGAAAGGCAGAGCAGAAACTTGGAGCAGGAAGCAGAAGAAACTGGGTTTTCTGTCTGCTGTCTCCTCCTATAGAATCCTGAGAAAAAAATAGGGAAGTAGCGATGGGGTGGAGAGAGATAGGTAGGTAGGTAGATGGATAATTGATAGATGATAGACAGATAATTGATAGTTGCTATATACCTGAAAGAGAGAGATGATGGATAGATGATAGATTGATAGATAGATATTGATAGACGATACATAGCTGAGAGAGATGATAAATGATAGATAGGTATAAATGAAAGATAATTGAAAGCTACACAGCTAAACAATAATACAAGACCTTAATTAAAACTGCTTTACAGACTTTTGTGAAGATTGAATGACTTAATGTTTAAAGCATTTAGAACAGTGCCTGCTACTTAGGGAGTACTCAAAAATAGGAGATATGGCTAGGTAGCTAGATATCTGCATGGATGGATGGATGGATGGAAGGAAAAAACAGACAAAAAGCGAGAGAAAAAGACACAGAGAGTCAGAGAGAATATCTGCACCTAAGATTCATGCTGCTTCTCAGAGTCAAGGGAACAGAATAAATATTTCCAGAGCAATGCTAAGTGAATGATAAAAGGATAGCTTCTGTATTGGACTTCTACTCAATGCCACGCACTGTGCTAACATCTTTATTTAGGCTATCTTGTTTCATCTGAAAATAGCCCCATAAAATGGGTACTATTGTGATCTCATTTTACAGAGGGGAAGTGCAGGTTCTAGAGTTGGAATAATGTCACTCTCCCAGGGGTCAGAGACGAGATTCAGCCACAGCTCAGTTGCTCTTTGGCCAGCACTCCCAGCCAGTACATCGGGCTGCATCTTGGGTTCCACTGTCAGTCACATGAAGCAGGCAATGAGCATCTCAGTACATCAATATCCCTATGAATTTCTGATTAATTCTTTACTCGCAAATCCTAGAAGAAAGGTAACTCAGTCAAAAGTTATACATATTCTGAGGTTCTTTTTTGTTTTTATTTATTTTATTTATCTATTTTTGGCTGCGTTGGTTCTTCGTTGCTATGTGTGGGCTTTCTCTAGATGTGGCGAGTGGGGGCTACTCTTCGTTGCGGTGCACAGGCTTCTCATTGCGGTGGCTTCTCTCGTTGCAGAGCACGGGCTCTAGGCGCGTGGGCTTCAGTAGTTGAGGCACGAGGGCTCAGTAGTTGTGGCTCGCGGGCTCTAGAGCACAGGCTCAGTAATTGTGGCGCACGGGCTTAATTGCTCCGCAGCATGTGGCATCTTCCCGGACCAGGGTTCGAACCTGTGTCCCCTGCATTGGAAGGTGGATTCTTAACCACTACGCCACGAGGGAAGCCCAGAGGTTCTTAATATATATTTACAAACTGTCTTTCAACAATAGGGTGCCAGTTTGCAGTTCCACCAGCACTACAGACAGGTACCCATTGCACCTGGGAAGTTTACAATTTTGAGGGAAGGTTAGTGAGAGGGGTTGGGAAGGACCCAAGCATTGTTGGTGCAGAAGAAAGACCTAATTGAATTACTGAATCAGAAGGGAGAGAATTCTTAGATTTTTAAAAGAGGGATGGGTTGGTGAGGCTGCAAATCATGATATCAGAAGGGTCAAGATATCCAAGAGGTGACAGGATAGGAACCCATGGTCAGGAAGAGAAATTTCAGGCTTGACCCTCCTAAGAACATTTCTGTGTGAAGCTGGTGAATCAGAATGGAGTGGCGCCAAGGAGGCATAAGAATGTGGAGGACAGCACGTGGAAAGCATCGCTGGTGCTGACGGTGCGTTCACGCCGGGGACTCAGGTGGAGTGAGGTGGCGAGGAGGGTGCTGATTCATGCTGGAGCTTGCAGAGGTGGGAGAGCTTCCTGGAGTTCAGCAGACGACAACAGCCATGATGGGAAGTCAACGGAATAGTATGGCTTAGCCTTTAAAAGGCGAGTGGGCAGCAAGATGTGGTCATTTTTTATTTTAATTTTTTAATTAAAGTATAGTTGATTTACAATGTGTTCATTTCTGCTGTACAGCAAAGTGATTCATATATATATATATATATGTATCAATTCTTCTGAATATTCTTTTCCATTATGGTTTATCACAGGATTTTTTTGTGTGTGGGGGATATTTATTTATTTATTTGGTTGTGCCGGGTCTTAGTTGCGGCAGGCAGGCTCCTTAGTCGTGGCACGCAAACTCTTAGTTGCAGCATGCATGTGGGATCTAGTTCCCTGAGCAGGGATCGAACCTGGGCCCCCTGTATTGGGGCACGGAGTCTTATCCACTGCGCCACCAGGGAAGTTCCCTTATCACAGGATTTTGAATATAGTTCCCTGTGCTATACAGCAGGACCTTGTTGTTTATCCATGCTGTATATAAAAGCTTACGTCTGCTGACCCCGACCTCCCACTCCATCCCTCCTCAGCTCCTCCCCCTTGGCAACCACCAGTCCGTTCTCTATGTCCATGATTCTGTTTCTATTTCATATGTAGATTCATCTGGGTCATATTTTAGATTCCACATATAAGTGATATCGTATGGTATTTGTCTTTCTCTTTCTGACTAACTTCACTTAGTTTGATAATGTCGAGTTGCATCCATGTTGCTGCAAATGGCATCATTTCATTCTTTTTTATTGCTGAGTAATATTCCATTTTTTGTGTGTGTGTGTGTGTGTGTGTGTGTGTGTGTGAGTGTGTGTGTGTGTGTGTATGTATACATATCTTCTTTATCCGTTCATCTGTTGATGGACATTTAGGTTTATTCCATGGCTTGACTATTGTGAATAGTGCTGCTATGAACATAAGGGTGCATGTATCTTTTTGAATTATAGCTTTGTCTGGATATATGCCCAGGAGTAGGATTTTGGGATCATATGGTAATTCTATTTTTAGTTTTCTGAGGAACCTCCATGCTGTTTTCCACAGCAGCTGCACCCACATACATTCCCACCAACAGTGTAGGAAGGTTCCCTTTTCTTCACACCATTTCCAGCATTTATTATTTGTAGACTTTTTGATAATGGCCATTCTGACTCGTGTGAGGTGATACCTCATTGCAGTTTTGTTTTGCATTACTCTAATAATTAGCAATGTTGAGCCTTTTTATGTGCCTATTTACCACCTGTATTTCTTCTTTGGAGGAATGTTTATTTAGGTCTTCTGACCATTTTTTGATTGGGTGGTTTGTTTTTTTGTTGTTAAGTTGTGAATAGTTTTAAAAGAGAGAACACAAGGCAACCTCTCGATGTTGAGTCAGAGGGAGCATGGGAAATGGTACAGAGATGTTTGTGTGGGAGATGGCTCCTTCATGGGAGTGGCTGAATCTCTCCAGCTTTGGCCTCCCTTGTAGGTGCACAGATACTATTACTGGAATGGAAAAGGGGGTAGACTCTTGAGAAGCATGGGAAAGGAGAGCGCATTCTGCTATTGGCTCTGCTGGGAATGCTCCTGCCAGATATGGCACAAGTGACTCTGTTCCTTCAGAGTCTGCAAAACTGTACAGTGAAAACAAAATTTTTTTAAATAGTAAAATAAAATGAGCTAAAAGATCATAATAAAAATATGGGGCCAGACCTTGTCATGACCATGGCAGGCTGTGTACTTCTTGTTAACAACTCTGGTTACCATGATGGTTTGAGGAGGGCTGTTAAATGTTTTGATGGGAAAGGGGGTTTCTCTCTAAACAGACAAGTGAATGATTTCGAATTTTACCTCTTTTGAGTTAGGCAGGTTCTAAAAACCCCTGCCCACGTGATGTGTGGTCCAGCCACTTGGCATTTGTAAAAATCTGCTCAGATTTAAAGTTTTAGACCCATATTTGTCTTTTCAGTCTTATCAGAGAATTCCCCTCACATACACACAATGAAGCAACAAACAGGAGGTCCTTGTGCAGTTTGAAAACCATTTGCATTAAAGCTTTATTTCTCTTTCCTGCCTGAGAAAGGAGGTAAAGAGAGATTTCCTGGGCGTCAGGAGACTGGCATCCTTCTTTCCCGTGGCTCAGCTTCGAGCAAGCACCTCTGTCCATTGTGCTGAATATCCCTGCATCTCCCTCAATCAGTTCCTCCTCATCTTGGACCAAAATCAAGGGATTACAATTAACCCTCTAAAGGACATGGGTGTGTTATTGTTGGGGTTGGGGATCTGGATTAGGATTAAGACCCCTCTCCCTCTCCTGCCCGTAAATAACCCAGAGGTCAGTGTCGTCCCAACACCCCCCACTTCCCCACTCCTGTTTTCACCACTTCACGCCCCAAAAAGAAGGGATTTGGGGAGTCACGCTTCAGTCGTTGCCCTGACTCAAGAGAGGGGCAGTGAGGAGGCATCCCTGCATCTCACTGGCCAACTGTGGGATTGTGGTAGATTCTCTGCGGGTCTGTGGACCTCCATCTCCTCACTGATGACCCGGGGAACCAATTGTATCTTGGATTTTTTCCTACGTTTATGGACCCTCTTAAAATCTGTTGTGTCATTTTGTGAGTGGGGTGGGGGCGGTGCTATAGATCTGATTTTCTTTCTTTCTTTCATTCTCCCTGCTGTCACCGCCCGGAATGTTTCGAAGAGAGGTCATGCTTCTGCGATACTTCTAGTTCCTTGCCTCCAGCTTCGGGTAGTATTCAGTAAAGTCATAATTATTGATTTAAAAAAAAAATCTCATACAAATAGATACCAGTGCTGGGTTGATGATTTATTGGGCTTCTTTACGACAGACCAGCAGGATGCAGAGCTTGCTGGATTAGGGCTGGATGAACTGGGGCTGTGCGGTTGGTGGGGTGCGATGCCGAAGCAGGGCTGCTGCTTAAAACTGGTTCATGCCGCACCAGACGGTCAACCTCCACACCTGGCTGCTCCATCTGCCAGACGGAATAAACCTGGTCCCCACAGCCACCTAGCTGTGTTCGGCTTAACCTCTGACTTGGCAGGAGTGGTGAACCAACCCCTCTCCAAACTGTTAGCCCGACACAGTTTCATTTGCAAGGAGTTACAGGAAACTCGGGTTGTTTTTGTTTTTGTTTTAACACTCTAGCATGATTTTATAAGGCTGCACAGCTGAATTCTCACCCTGTTTCTGGGTTTTGGACAACTTTTCCTGAACAGTGTGCGTGCACCTCCTCCTCCCCCGCTCCCAGGGTGGACGTCCGAACAGCCTCGCAAGGCACAGGGCTACTACACAAGTGCTCCTGTGTGCGGCGGAGCACGGGAGTTTGTCGGGGTGGGCGAGCACGGGAGTTTATCGGGGTGGGCTGGGGGCCAGGGCGTGAGTCCACCACGGATGATGCCGACACGCTACAGAATCTGGAGTCCTGCCAGCTGGTTCTGCCTGCGCCCGCCTGCACCCCCAGCAGCAGGGCACATGCTTCCTCCCGCCGTGCAGAGGGTCTTTCTGTTCCATTTCAGCCTCCCAGCCTCTCCTTCCCACCCCGACCCCGGCCACTGTGCGAGCCTTGGAGGAAGGCACGGCCCATCACCAGGTGTGGGAGCCAAGGTGGGACCAGCGCTCCCCAGCAGGCAGACAGGGGGCGGGGGTGGGTGCCTGCGTGGAAACAGGCGAAGCTCTGGCTGTCAGAGCGCTTCATCTTCCCAGCTGTCTCTAATACAGGGTGTTTTCTCCCCCTCCAACCCCTACCATGCCCGAGGCTCATCCAGCACTGTGATCCCCAGTGACACAAAGGTGGAGGGGATGGGACATCTCGAGGGACCGTCCACACTGGGGGATGCAGTGTGTTGGGGTGGGAGGTCCCCAGAAGGAGGTCAGGGATGGAGGCTTAACAAGCCCAAGCCATGGTTGTGCTGGCGGCAGACGCTGGGGCCCCTGAGCGACGGTAGGAGCTGGACTAAGTATTATTGCTGGGTGACGAGCAGGCATCAGGATGCCGGGGCCAGACACCCTTCTCAGATCCGTGACCGCGGCCCAACCACGCACCCTTTCGATACCTTGGGCTCCTCATCTGCGTGATGGGGGTAACCACAGTGCTTGCCTCCTTGGGTTATGACGATTAAAAGACCTGATGGCTTTAAGTGCTTGAAAGAGGGGCTGGCACATGGCACGCTATTGTCAGACCCAGTCTTCGGCCCCCAGCGCCGCGGCCTGACACCTCCACTCTCCCCCCTTGTGAGGTCCTGTGGCAGATGACGTGGCCTCTTGAAGCCGGCTTCCTCTGCTATAGACGTGGCAACATGGACCTCTAGTGGAAGGAGAGCCCTGCCACTAAAGGTGCCCTCGGTGCTCACTGCTTCTAATGGCCCGGCAGTGCAAGCGTTTGCAGTCATTCCCTCATTTCGTTTCCAGAATGGGCCCCTTCTCAGGGGCCAGAGATCACGGAGCCTGGGAGCTGTTAAGGCCAAGACTCCAACCCAAGCCGTTGGGTGCTGGGCTGAGTCTGGCCTGTGTTATTAGCCCCATTTCACAAGGTGGGTGCTGAGGTCTGAGGGTTTGCCCAAGGCACCCTGGCAGTTACCTGCAGACCACCTGGCACCTGAATCTCCTCCAGCTGTTACGGGTCTCGGAAGGTGGGGCCCGGCTCTGGGTGTAAATGCCGGACAGTCCAGCTACTTGCTTTCCCAGACTCCCCTGCAGCCACCCAGGTATGACCGGTGGCCTGGGTTTTACTGGACCAGGAGCTGGCAGAGCAAAGCCTATGGCAGTGACCATGGACGATTTGGCCGGCAGAAGCCCAGCCAGGCTCGGGCGCTGGACACACAGGAGCCCAGGGCAACACAGAACCGGGAGGGCGGGTGGACGTCAGCAGGGGGCGTGGTCAGGCCAGAGCTCTCCTTCCAGGACACCCAAACAAGGCAGCTGCCTTTCCTCCCCCGAGAGGAGGGACCAGGGTCTGGACCCCAAGCTGCATTGAGGACCCTGAGGAGGGGGCTGGCCAAGGGCTGCCCCCCACAGTGAGCCTGCCCCAGGCCCCCACCTCCTCCCCCGGGGCTCCCAGGTTGGCGGCCACCAGGGTCCTGTGACCACTCCCAGCAGGAGACCGGATGGTTTCCTCTTTGGAAAACGGGCCACCAGAGAGACCTACTGACACTGATATTTGAGGGTCCCCCAATGAAAGGGGGTGACCTGCCCTTAGGAAGGGATGTGCGTGCCATTGTTATTTACAGATGTGAACACCAAGGCTCAGAGGAGGAGGTGACCTGAGATCATGGAGCCTGGAAGCTGTTAAGGCCAAGACTCCAACCCAAGCCGTCGGGAGCTGGGCTGAGCCCGGCCTGTGCGAGGTGGAAGCAGGGAGCGCTCCTCCTGGGGCGGTGAGTGGGCTCCATAAGGTGGCGTGTGCCCGCATTTCCCCCACAGCGCCGACCCCCGCGAGAACTTCTGTCACCTCTCACGGGGTTCATCTCAACTCTAGGCTCAAGGACAAGGAACCAGCCCCCTGGGCCCAGGCTCCCAGGGCCCTGCCAGCTGGGAGGGTCTGAGGTGGGGCCCACAATGCCCCTCCCATCCTGGGCAGCTTGGGGAGGGCGGCCCCCAGGACAGAACGCAGGGCACTCGGGGTCTGCACAACTTATCAGTGGCTTTATTACTCTCCAGATGCTGGTGAACTGTCGTCTCTGACGCGCTTCCCACGGGCAGGCATCTCTGTCCATCCCATGCCTTCTGGCTCGCGGAGAGACAAGCCAGGCCAGGGAGCCCACTGCCAGAACCCAGGTCTGTCCTGTCGGAGCCGTCCCCGACTCCGTCCTGGGGGGTGTCTCCTGGGGGGTTGTCCTGTCGGAGCCGTCCCCGACTCCGTCCTGGGGGGTGTCTCCGGGGGGGGTGTCTCCTGGGAGGGGTGTCTCCTGGGAGGGGTGTCCTGTCGGAGCCGGCCCCGACTCCGTCCTGGGGGGTGTCTCCGGGGGTGGTATGTCTCCTGGGGGCGTGTCCTGTCGGAGCCGTCCCCCACTCCGTCCTGGGGGGTGTCTCCGGGGGACGAGACCCAGTCCCCTTCCTCCGGCCTCCTCTAGACCAGGGGCCCCGCCTGCTGCTCCAGCCCTGCGCTCCACTTCTGGGCCCCTGGCCAGCCCTGCCCCCCACCCGGGAAAGGGAAGGACTGCGGAGTCTCCCTCTACAGGCGGGAGAGACTGCGAGGACGAGGACGGCGTGAGATCCGAAAAGGAAAGTGAGGTTTGGGACCTAAAGTGAGACTTGGGAAGGAACAGAGAGCTCTAGAGCACCAGGAGGTTCGGACAAAGGAGGGGCCGCTGGAGGAGAGAGACGGGGCCGAGGAGCCGGTGAGGGACGGGAGGGGTTGCACGGCGGGGCGGGGGCTACCCCAGCGGCCAGGGCGGGAAGGGACCCCCGCCTTCGGGGCCCGGCGCCGCCGCCCCACTCGCGCCCGCCGCGCGGCCGTGGATGCGCTGGTGGCGCAGCACGTGCTCGCGGCGCCCGAAGCCCTTGCCGCACTCCCAGCAAGCGAACGGCCGCGCGCCCGAGTGCGTCTTGCGGTGGCGCACCAGGTGCTCGCGCCAGTAGAAGGTCTTGCCGCACTCGCAGCAGGCGTGTGGCTTCTCGCGCGCAGGCAGCGGGCGCAGGGCCGGACCCGGGCCGCCGGGGTGCGTGCCGCGGTGGCGCCGCAGGTGCTCCTTGCGCCGGAAGGCCTTGCCGCACTCGGGGCAGGCGTGCGGCTTCTCGCCCGAGTGGCTCTGCCGATGGCGCAGCAGGTGCGCCGGCTTCAGCGAGGCCTTGCCGCACTCGGGGCAGGACGCGGAGCCCGGGGCCGCCAGGAAGGCGGGCAGGCTGGGCGCCGGTGGGGGCGGTGGCGCTGGCTGGGGGCTGCCCGGCTCCTGCTTGTAAGGGCGCGCGGCCTGGGCGTCCCCCGTCGCCAGTTCCTCAGCCCTGGGGGCTGCGTCTCCTGCAGGCAAAGGCGCAGAGTCAGGGCGGGCGCAGGGCACAGCCAGGCAAGGGCAGGCCGCGAGGGCGGCCCGTGTCCTGGCTAGAGGGGTGGTCCCGCGGCAGGCGGGGAACGCTTAACGCCAGGGAGCCCTCCGGGAGGGAAGAGCGTTGTCCGCCAGCTTCTGATTCACCCCTGGGTCCCCGTACTGCACAGGGCCTGGTGCAGAGTAAGTGCCCAATCAACGAATGGATGGGTGGATGGACGGGAGGAGGAAATCGATAGGTAGGTAAGTGATAAATGAGAGTGTGTAGACGGATGTTGGAGTGGATGGATTGGGTGATGGATGGACGCGTGGGTGCACGGGTGGGTGGATGAACCACACATTTCCTTTCCTCAGGTTTCCAAACTGCTCCATGGAATTCCAAGGAGGTAAGCAACCTTTAAGTGTCACACTAGGACGGGTGTGATAAAAACCTGTCAGTCTCTCCCTCTGTGCCGGGCACGGTGCCGAGCACGTTGGTGTGCCGTCTCATTCCACCCCCACTGTGGTCCCCGTTGAGGGACACGAGGGCACTGCCTCGGGTCCCCAGTCACCGTCCCAGAGCTGCTCCCTCTCCGACCCACCCTCCTCTGGAGGTCCATAGGCACCCCCCCCGCCCCCCGCGACCCGGGCTCTACAGGTCCTGGTGTCATCAGAAGGGCCCCCATCCTGCCACCTCTACACGTGGCCTCAGAGACGATCCCCAGCTCCTCCGTCCCCTCCAGCCACAGCCCTGGCACAAGGTGAGCGCCACCCTCCCCCATGGGTCTCCAGGTGCCTGAGTCCACGCCGGCTACCAGTCACCTTTCTGCCTCTCGTGGCCATCCTCGGGTTTTGCCTCCCAGCTCTATTCCCCGCTTTTACGAGATTCAATCTGATTCCCCTTCCTCACCCTAATGCCTGTGGTCGGGGTGGAGCCAGCACCTTCCCCAGCTCCCGGCCCGGGCATCGGCGCCAGGCTGGCCAATGCGAAGAGAGTCCTGCACAGCGCCTGGGTCGGGAGGAGCATGACGGCAGCAGGTCTCGCCCCGCGAAGAACCGGGGCTCAAAGGCTCTGGGGTCAGGCTGCCGGGGTGCAACCCTGGCTTGGCCGGCACCCGAACCTGGGTGAGTTATTTCACTTCTCTGTGCCTGGGTTCCTGCAGCTACAAAAGGTAGCAGATGACGCCGGGTATCTCAAGGGCGGGCGCGGGATTTTGGCGAGCTGGCGGGACCACGCCTGGCGCATCACTGGCGCTCACTGTCCTGTCTGACCCCCCCACTCGCCGTGCCCTCCAGGGCAGGGCGTGTCTGATTCAGCTGCCGCCCTGGTGCCAGCACGGGGCCTGGCTCACAGCAGCGATGTTCACTGGACAAATAAAGGACGGACAGGAGAGGGTCCCCCAGGGCTGGGAGCGCTGTGGGGAAGGGGTGAGCTGCTCACCTGAGGGCGTCACCCCACCGTCTTCCTTTCTCACGCCGACCCTGGAGCCTTCCGCCGCATCCCGAGGTGCCCCCATTGCTGGTCCCTGAAACCAGAGATACCACAACCCCAAGTGAGCAACCTGAGCCACAGCCTCTACTTCTCTCCCTCTCAGTCCTACCGCTCGCTCTGGGGGAAGCCGGCTGCCAAGCTGGAAGGTGCTCGGCCACCCCACGGAGAGGCCCACGGAGAGGCCCACGTGGCGAGGACGGAGGCCTCCAGCTGACCACCGCGTGAGCGAGCCGCCTCAGAATCAGATCCTCCAGCCCTGGGCCGGCCTCCAGGTGACGACAGCCCCAGCCGGGTCTTAACTGCAACCTCGTGAGAGACCTTGAGCCAGCACTGCCCCCAACTCCTGACCCACGGAAGCTGCCTGAGACGATAAATGTTTACTGTTCTGAGCCACTACGTTTGAGGCGATTTGTTACACAGCAGATAAGTGATGCACCTGCTTTGAATTTTAGCTTTTTAATGCCTTTTGCAAACTCCTCGACAAAATGCAGAAGGAAAACAGAGAAGCTACTTTTAACTCAGCAAAAAATGAGAACGGAACTTTTCCCAGCTCAACCGGTGGGCAGCTCCGAGCAGCATGGCACCAGCCAGAAGACCAGTGGTTTAAAAAGAAGCTTCACACTACTTCTGGTTCCTTTACACTCTTTCTCATTATTCCTCGAGCCCATGCCTCCAGGAAAGACCAGAATTCTCCTGGTGCTGATGAGGAAGAGCTGTCAGGGGTTACAGGCACCCAACCCACCTTCTCACATTTCACTTGTTTCAACGCTTTTGGACCCAAGCAGCTGTTAGGCTGAAGACCAGCGATGCCGACAATTCTACCAGCTGGCGAGCAGATGGCAGGAAGCTTCCAGGGCCTTTTATGAAAGCTCATCTTTAGGGATCCCTAAGTGCCCACCTTGTCTGGTGGTGGCGGGAGAACCCGCACGGTCACCTTGCTACTTCAGCAGACTAGTGTGGCTCAGGGCGTTACAGCAACGCAGGTGCTGCCCCGTCACTCACGTCTGCTGTGGCCTGGTCGCTGCCACGCGCTCAGCCCCCACCTCTCCCCGGGGCCCCGCCTGCACCTCCAAGCCCAGGCAACAGCAAACGGCCGATGGTGTCCTGGGCGTGCCAGGCGCTCAGAGCCCCACGCTTCTGCACGCGCTCTTCCCTCTGCCTGGAGCCCCGTTCCCACCCCTGTGCCCAGCCTGCCCTCCTACACACCCTGCAGGCCCTGTCCAAGCACCAGCTCTGTCACCTCCCGCAGGTTCAAGGGCGCCCCCATCCTGGTACCCTCCACACTGCACTCCCAGCAGCTTCATCGAAGCGTGACACACGTACAGTGAATGCACATGGCTCACGGCACACGACCCGAGGAGTTCCACGTGCATATGTGCTCATAAAGCCCCAGAACACACACGTGGCCCCGCAAGCTTCCCCGTGCACATCCGTAACCTCCCCGCTTCCCTCCAGCAGGGCAACCACTGATGTGCTTCCCGGCACAATACAGTGGTCTGTCTCCTAGGACTTTATGTTCATAGAGCCATACAGTAAATCGGTACTTCTTAGGGGCGGGGGGGAGGGTCTAGTTTCTTTCACTCAACATCACTGAGATTAAGGAGGAAGGCCTACAGTTGTCTTTCCTTGGTTTTGGTACCAGGAAAACGCTGGCCCTGTAGAATGAGCTGGAATGTTCCTTCCTCTTCAGATGCCGGGAAGAGTTGGTATGGAGTTATTTTCCCCGCAAAAGGCCTGGTCGACCTCCCAGTGGAGCTGCCTGGGCTCGCACGCTCCAGGAGGGCAGGGACTGGCCTGTCCCACTTCTGTGCTGACCCTGGCGCCAATCTTTTTATAAATAGCAGCTTTATCGCGACATGACTCATATGCCAGAGAATTTACCCATTTAAATTGCAATTCCACGGTTTTTGGTACGTTCTGTTGTGCAACCATTACCACAATGGATTTGGGAATATTTTCATCACCCCCAGCCCCCGTACCCCGTCCCTATCAGCAGTCACTCCCCACTTCCTCCCCGCCAGCCTCTGGGAACCACTAATCTGCTCCCCACCTCTATGGACCTGCCTCTTCTGTGAATCTCACGGCAACGGAATCATGCAACGAAAGTCCTTGTGACCGGCTTCTTTCGTGTTTTCCTCGTGTTTTTGATGTTCGCCCACGGTGTAGCGCGTCAGGGCCTCACTCTTCTATGGCTGAGTGGTGTCCTGCTGCGTGGACAGGCCGCGTTCTGTTGATCCACTCACCAGACGGTGGATGTGAGGGTTGTTCTCACTTTTTGGCTGTTACGAGGGACGCCGACTTGCTACCACTCAGGTTGTATCGCATGCGAGGTACGTGTGGATGTGTTTTCACTTCGCTGGGTTCACACGCAGGAGTGGGGCTGCTGGCCCACGTGGCCGCTCCACGTTCAACCCGAGGAACTGCCAGACTGCTCTCCACTGCGGCTGCACCATTTTACATGCCCACCACCTCAGAGGGTCCCGACCCCCGGAGCCTCTCACCGCAGCCTGCAGTGGACACTGAGCAAATGCACGGACGGAGGGATGGAGGTGTCCAGCCATCTGCCTTTGCTCCAATGGCTCAACATCTTCCTCGAGGAAGAGGGTCAAGACGAGGGCGTGACGAGGTGTGGGGCGGGGCTGGCACGGGGCCACCTGGGTCCCGGGCGCCTCCAGCCACAGACCTGCTTGGGGGGCCAGAGCGAGTTACTTCCCACGCGGGGGTCAGTTGTGGGGGGAGGTGGGCAGCACATGGTGTCACCTGGAGCCCCCGCTCAGACTGGTGGACGCCGAGCTCCCAGCTCCCTGGCCTCAGGGGGGCCCGGTAACCCCAGGTGACACCTGCCGGTGTGCAGGCAGGGTGGGAGCAGGACGCGGGCCGGCTCGCCCCGGAGTGGAGCCTGGGAAGCTGCACTGCCCGGCCACCCTGCGATTCCCAGGCACACAAGCCTGGGAACGTTATACTGCTCGGGGCGGGGGGGCCCTGCAGGTGGCCTGCAGGCTCTCTGGTCCCGGGTCACAGGCACAGGATGCTGGACTGTGCCAAGGCTGAGCCCCATCCCCAGGAAGATGCTGGGCCAGGTGTTGGCACCAAGCGGGGGACAGAGGCAGGGATCCTGGGCCACAGCACATGGGTTCTGTCCCTCTCACTCCTCCCTAACTGGCTGTGTGACCTTAGGCAAGTCACTCGACTTCTCTGAGCCTCATACCTTCATCTCTGAAATGGAGAGGATGATAGCCTCCAGTGACCACCCCTCAGGACCGCATGGGGACACGCAGGCCATGCTGATAGTGCGATCTGGGGGAGGTCTGGCCCTGCTGTATCGGCTTGACCCCCAGACGGACCTGAGATTAAGGTCAGCCTCCCCGATTGGGAGGCCATGTCTACAGAGACTGGGGAGCCCCCCTGGTTGGCAATACGCATGCTGTCCACGTGACCTGGGGCGAGGAAGCTCCGTGAGGGTCTCCCTGCCCCATCCGCCTGCTCCCTCGGCCGACTTTAATCTGTGTCCTTTCACTGTGATGAACAGCAGCTTTCCTCAAGCTCTGAGTACTTCCCATGAACGGCTGAACCCGGGGGTGGTCCTGGGACCCCCGAACTCTGTACACGCGAATCACCTGGTACCTGCCAGTGCCCAGGTTTTTCCCTGAAGGGGCCAGAGGGCAAAGGTTTTCGGCTCTGCGGGCCCTCTGGTCCCTGTCGCGACCGCTCAGCTCTGCCCTGGGGAGAAAGAGGCCACAGGCGACACACGAGTGGACGGCGAGGCCGTGCCCCCGTGAGGCTGTGTCACACCACAGCCCCAGAGGCTGGCAGATCTGGCCCTCAGGCTGCAGTCCGCTGACCCCTGGGGTGTAGCCAAGGGCTGACCTTACCCAGAGAGAGGTCTGGCCCTTGCCCTCACCTGCTGGGAGGGGACCGCTGAGCCCTCACTCAGCACGTCCTGCCTGCCAGGGGCCTTGGGCTGTGCTGGACACTCCAACAACGTCACTCGCGTGGAGGCTCTGGGCCACACTGTACCCGCTCAGCCTTTGGCGGGGGCTGGAGCCCCAACACCTCCAGGCGCGGGGAGCACCCTGGCTGGCGACGCTCCCTGTGTCTTGCACACGTTGTCGCCAAGAGTTGGCACCACTGACGAATCCCCTGGGAGGAACCCTCCTGGACCCTGCCCTGCTGCCCCCTCCTCGGCTGATTTAATCTGTGTCCTTCCGCTGTGACCAGCTACAGCCGTGCGCAGGACGCTGAGTCCTTCCACTGAGCTGTCAGACCTGGGAGTGGTCCCGGGGACCCCGAACTTGCACTGAGCATCAGGAGGGCGGGCTTGCGTACAGTCCCTCTAAACGCCCTCACTGGCCTGACTCCCCCGCCCCGACTCGACCACACCCTGGACCTCAGGGTGCCATGGAGCCTCTAGTGTTTGCCTCCGTGTGGAGCTGAGGACCCCCGACCCTGGGGAGGGCAGACGGGAGGCCCGGGGCGGGGGGACGCGGCGGCACAGGCCCCTCCCGCCAGCCGCCCCCGCTCACCCAGAACTCCTCCAGCAGGGCCGCGGCCTCCTCCCCGCTCTGGGGCCGCCGGCTGCACACCCAGGCCTGGAGGTTGGCGGGCAGGGCGCTCAGGAACTGCTCCAGCACCAGCAGCTCCAGCATCTGCTCCTTGGTGTGCACCTCGGGCTGCAGCCAGTCCCGGCACAAGGCGCGCAGCAGGCCCAGCGCCTCGTGGGGGCCCGAGGCGTCGCCCAGGTGGAAGTGGCGGAAGCGGTGCCACGGCGAGTCCAGGGTCAGGCCCTCAGCGGCCCGGCACTCCTGCTTCACAGGCTGGGTGGCCGGGGCCTCCATGGGGCCGGCGGGACGGCAGCGCCTGTCGAGGGGGAAGGGCAGCGGTGAGAGCCCAACTCCGTCCATCCCCTGGAAGCCCCCGCCTCCGCCGTGGGCACGGGGTCGGACACCACGCTCCGTGCGTGAGCGCCGCAGACGCCCACCCAGGAGCGGCGGCGGCGCCGCGCTCGCCGGCCTCGTGTGGCCTCCCTGCCCTCACCCTCCCTCCGCAGCCTCCCCGCGCACAGAGAACTTAGAACGGATCCCAGCACGTAGCACATGCTCCGGAAAATGTGAGTCGTCATCACCACCATCGATGCCTGGTTACGTCCCAACCCACGTCCCTGAAGCAGACACCCTAGGATGCTTGCTCCAAAGCCCCCCCCAGTCTCTTCCTTACTGTCCAGTGTGGACAGAACTATGTCCGTCCGTACCCCCCGCCAGGTTCATATGTGGAAGCTCTAACCCCAAGTGTATTTGGAGATGGGGCTTTTAGGAGGAAATGCAGACTAAATGAGGTCATCAGACCGGGCTCGTACAGGGCTGATGTCCTCGTAGGAAGAGGAGCTGTGTCTCCCCTGAGTGTGAGGACACAGCAGGGAGCAGCCGTCTGCAAGCCGGGAAGAGGCCCTCACCAGACACTGAGTCTGGCTGCACCTGTCCCGGACGCCCAACCTCCAGAACTGCGAGGAATCAACGTCTGCTGCTGAAGCCGCCTGGTCGGTGGTGGTGTCACGGCCGCCCAGCAGGCCACGACGCTCAGGGGCCCCCAATCACGTCTGGGTACTGGGAAACGCGAGAGACTGCAAGAGGCTCCCCTTATCCGTTCTCCCCGTTCTCCTTTTGTAAGACCTGCGCCCCGGCGCCCCCAGGAAGCCGTGTGCCCTCCACTTCCTCTTCCCCTTCCCGAAGGAGGAAACAGACGTGCAGCGGCTTCAGTCGTGAGGGTGACGCAAAGCAGTGGCTCTCGACCGGGGGTGACGTTACCCCGGGGAGGCATCTAGAAAGGTCTCGCTGGATGGGGGTGGGGGAGCCGTGCTGCTGGCATCTGGTGGCTGGAGGCCGGGGACGCCGCTAAGGACCTTCCAGTGCACAGGACGGCCCCCAGCAGAGAAGGACCCAGCCCCTACGAAACCCCGGCCTGGAACTGTGGTCCTCCAATGGCCTGGGGACCCCCGGGATCCCCAAGATCCTTCCGGGGACACCTCTAGGTCAGAACTATTTTCCTAACACAGGTTACCAGCCGCTTTCGCTGCCATTCTCTCCTGAGTGTATGCTGGGGCCTTCCAGAGGCCACAGGCTGAGAGCAGAGGCAGATGGGAGAACCCAGCTGTTCAAGTCAGACACTGAGATGTGCAGAAAAATGATGCCATGTTTCCAGCTTTTCATTTGGGGAAACATGGTTATTTTTCATTTAAAAAGTGTTATTTTTAAAAAATAAATAAATAAAATAAAATAAATAAAAAGTGTCATTTGCTGGGTGGGGGGGATAAATTGGGAAATTGGGACTAACATATACACACTACTATATATAGAATAGATAACTAATAAGAACCTACTGTATAGCACAGGGAACTCTATTCGATACTCTGTAATGACCTATATGGGACTAGAATCTGAAAAAGAGTGGCTACATGTGTATGTATAATGGACTCACCTTGCCGTACACCTGAAACTAACACAACATTGTAAATCAACTATACGCCAATAAAAAAAATTAAGGAAAAAAAGTGTTATTTATCTTAACATATGGAAAGTTGATTACTGCAATTTCTAAATGCATTAATATTTTGAAATTTTCTCAGCCTTAGTTTCTAACATGACACATACCAATAAATGTAATTCCTGTAAGCAAAAGTGCTTTGGGGGGGGATCTTCAAAAAAATTTTAAAGTATAAAGGGGTCCTCAGTTTAAAACCTGCAAGAGCCACTGGCCTGCAGCCTGGGTTTTGCTTTGTTTTGTGTTTTCTTGTTTGTTTGTTTGTTTTTGCCCACACTGTGTGGTATGTGGGATCTTAGTTCCCCGACCAGGGATCGAACCTGCACCCCCTGCATTGGAAGGGCGGAGTCCTAACCACTGGGCCATCGGGGAAGTCCCTGCAGCCTGTTTGTTTAAGTCAAGTTTTACTGGCGCACAGCCACGCCGGTCTGCCACACACTGATGATCTTCTCAGACTCAAGGCTGGCCCGACCTCAGGGCCTTTGTACTGCCATTCTCTACCTCCATCTTTGCTCAGCTGGCTCCTTCTCACCTCTGAGGCCTAGATGCCATCCTTCCCTCCTTGGACAGCCTCCCTGAATCACCTACACACCCTCCCCTGCAGTTACTGTCATGTCAAGGTATTAATTTCATCTCAGCGTTTAATAAGATCTGGTCTTACCATATCTGGGCGCTGATTTCCCTTGCTAGAATTTAAGCGTTGCAAGGGCAAGAGGCCACATATACAGAGCCCGGCATGCTGGTTGGCACTGAAAGAAAATTTATAGGATGACCGGTCCTGTGTGATTAGCATTATTGCCCCCATTTTGCAGATGGAGAACGTGAAGGCCTTGCTCAAAATCACCCAGCTAATAAGTGGCAGGGGCTGAACTCACACTGGCGTCTGTCTGGCCCTGGAGCCGGTCACAGCATCACCTCCACCCACCCGTCCTTCCATTTAAGGACTGACTAGCCCAGCAGCGGCAGGAAAAGACTTCCCAGAAGACCTGGGCCAGAGCCGAGTCTCAAAAGAGGCAGAGAAGCCTGCTCTGTTGTGAGAAAGATCCCTCTGGGACAGGAGTGGAGTCTGACCTGAGTGAGTGAGGCCCTGGGAATCACGCTGAAGGGCCTTGTGACCTCAGGGAGGACCACAGGGACCCACGCTCCCAGCCGTCCAAGGTTAGCCCCTGAGGCAGGGCCAGACGGACTCTTCCCTGGATCCCAGGGTCACCGAGCTCAGGGGCTGCTCCTGATAAAGCACATACTGACTAATAAATAAGGTCACTCCATGCAGCCACTATGGAAAACACTATGGAGGTTCCTCAAAAAATTAAAAATAGAACTACTGGGGACTTCCCTGGTGGCGCAGTGGTTAAGAATCCGCCTGCCAATGCAGGGGACATGGGTTCGATCCCTGGTCCAGGAAGATCCCACATGCCACAGAGCAACCAAGCCTGTGTGCCACAACTACAGAGCCTGCACTCTAGAGCCCACGAGCCACAACTACCGAGCCCGTGCGCCTAGAGCCCGTGCTCTGCAACAAGAAAAGCCCGTGCACTGCAACAGAGAGTAGCCCCTGCTCGCAGCAACTAGAGACAGCCCGCGCGCAGCAACGAAGACCCGACACAAGCCAAAAAAAAAAAAAAAAAAAGAATAAAGTAATTAATTTTTAAAAAATCGGTTTAAAAAAATAATAGAACTACCGTTTGATCCAGCAATTCTACTTCTGGATATGTATTCAAAGAAAACAAAAATACTAATTTGAAAAACTACATGCACCCCGACATTCATAACAGCATTATTTACAATAATAGCCAAGACATGGAAGCAACCTAAGTGTTGCTGATGGATAAATGGACAGAGAAGATGCAAAATATGTATATGTGTGTGTGTGTGTGTGTGTATATATATATATATATAAAGTAGAATATACAAATATAAAAACATATATAAATAAATATAATGGAATATTATTCAGCCATAAAATAGAATGAAATCCTACTATTTGTGAAAACATGGATGGACCTCGAGGGTTTTATGATAAGAGAAATAAATCGGATAGAGAAAGGCAAATGTATAATTTCCCTTACATGTGCAATCCAAAAAAAACAAAAATAAAGCAAACTCATAGATACACTGAACAGATTGGTGGTTCCCAGAAGCAGGGGTGGGGGTGTTGGTAGGCAAAAATGGGTGAAAAGAATCAAAACTTACAAACTCCCAGTTACAAAAGAACTAATTCCTAGGGATGTAAAGTACCGCTTGGTCACTATAGTTAATAATACTCTGTTGTGTATTTGAAAGTTGGGCTTCCCTGGTGGCACAGTGGTTAAGAATCCGCCTGCCAACGCAAGCGACACGGGTTCGAGCCCTGGCCCGGGAAGATCCCACATGCCGCGGAGCAACTAAGCCTGTGAGCCACAACTACTGAGCCCGCGTGCCGCAACTAATGAAGCCCACGTGCCTAGAGCCCGTGCTCCGCAACAAGAGAAGCCACCGCAATGAGAAGCCCGCACACCTCAATGACGATCAGCCCCCGCTCGCCGCAACTAGAGAAAGCCCGCGCGTGCCAACGAAGACCCAACACAGGCAAAAATAAATAAATAAAATAAATAATTTTTTTTTAAAAAGCATTAAAAAATATATATCTTAAAAAAAAGAAGGTTGCTGAGAGAACAACTCTTAAAAGTTCTCATCATGAGAAAAAAAAATTCTATAACTCTGTATGGCGATGGATATTAACTAGACTTACTGTGGTTATCGTTTTGCAATATATACAAATATCAAACCGTTATGTTGTATACTTGAAACGAATATATGTCAATTATAGCTTGACAAAAAATAAGAAGAAACAAAGCAAAATACATCCACACACAGAAAAGGTCCCTCTGCTGTGAAAAGCAACTCCTCTTATTCAGTGAGGGCCAGTAGCTCCAGCGGCTGCCACAGTGCTCTGTGCTGCCTCCATGAAAGCGACTGTAACACGCCTTTGTGTGTCCCCGTAGCATCATCCAGCCCCACCGGGCACCCTGGAGGCCTCAGGAGACCGCCACGAGGCCTGTGTCTTACTCTGCCCCACCCGTCCCTCCCAACAGCCCTGCGACTTGGGGAGATGAGCCCCACTGTAAAGAAGGCGAGAAATGGACACGCAGAGAGTGACAGAGAGGCAGGATTCGAATCCAGAGCCCACGCCTGCTGCATTAACTTAATGGTTAAGAGGCAGGGCTCTGGAAGAACAGACTGGTGGTTGCCAAGGGGGTGGGGGAGGGATGGAGTGGGAGTTTGGGATTAGCAGTTGCACACTACTATATATAGGATGGATAAATAACAAGGTCCTCCTGTAGCGCATAGGGACTATATTTAATATCCTGTGATAAACCATAATGGAAAACAGAATAAAAAAGAATGTATATATGTGTATAACTGAATCACTTTGCTGTACAGCAGAAATTAACACAACATTGTAAATCAACTAAACTGCAGTAAGTTTTAAAAAAACGCAAAAAAAAAAAAAATGGAAAAAATAAAGAGACACAGCTTCTGGAGCTTGCCTGCCTGGCTTCCGCTTTTAATTCAGCCATTTACCGGTGGTGTAACCTTGGGCCCTCTCTGGACTTAAATTCCCCACCTGTAGTACATATCTAAGAGTAACTCCTTCCCCACAGGGGTTGCTAGGAGCATGAATTAGAAGAGGCCCCCATCCCACACAGAGTAAGCGTTCAGTGAAGACCTGCTGGCCCACCCCTGGGCTTCCCACCCTTCACTAGTGACATTTAGCGCTGGGCAACTCCGTGTGGCAGCCATCCTCTGCAACCTACGGTGTTTAGCAGCATCTCTGGCCTCCTTCCACAGTGTGCCAGCAGTATCTCCCCAACTGTGACAATCAAAAATGTCTCCAGAGAGTGCCTCGAGGTGGGAGGGGGGCAGGCGCAGTTGTCCCTGGTGGAGAACCACCGGTCCACTGAACAAATATTTACTCAGAGCAAAGGGCCCTGGAGCAAATCCCAGCCCTGCCATCTCCCAGCTAATCGTCCCAGGATAAGGTATAGAACCTTTTACACACTGAATCTCCCTTCCCGGGCTGTAAAATGGGGAGAGAAGTCATACTTACCCAAGAGTAGCAGTAAGAATTCAAGATGTAAGGAAAACAAAGATGCTGAGAACAGCACCCAGCTGTGCTAAGCAAGCCTTCAACCAGAATTAACCTTTACTGTTACGGTTACTTGGTGAGGTGCTAGGAATATAGCTTCGATCAGAAGCACACACATTAAATCCAAGTATGAGCAGGAGTAGGGGTTAAAATAGCAAATAAAAGAGGGAGGGGGGGCTGACGGGGAGGAGGGCAGCCTCACACGCTAACAACAGCAAACACAGCCTTGAAGCACTGCACGCCCACGAAATTAGTCCCTTGCAACAAGCTAGTGGGGGGGGGGGGAGGGCACCCGAAAAAAAGAAAGAAAGAAAGAAAGAAAAAAAGGAAGAGGACAATTCAGCTCATCCTCGGGAATCTCACAACTCCACAAAAGTGAGATCCAACTTGTAAAGACATGCACGACGTGAACCACCTGCACCCCACCCACGTCTGGACCACGACCCTCCCCCAGAGCCCCTTCCAGCAAACCTCTCCGACCCGGTCCGTCCGGCGCCCCCAGACTCCTCGGCAGGGCCCAGCCCACCCGCTGCTGGAGTCCCCTCCCCCTCCCCCCACTTCCCGACCCTACCCCACTACCCCCCCCTCAGTTTCCAACTCTCCCTCACGTTCTCCGCCTCCGGGACCCACAACCCCCTCCCACTTCCCGACCCTCCCCCTCCCGTTCACGCTCCCCTCCCCCTTCTCGGGCCCCCTTTTCATTCCCTCCCCCAACCCTCCCGTTCCTCCCTCCTCCGGCCTCCAGCCCCCCTCTCCCCAAAGCTCGTCCAACCGATCCCCCCTCCAATCCCTCCCTCCTTGCCCCCCTCGCTCACCTCACTCTCCCGGGCGAGGCCCCCCAAGCCCCCTCGCCACCTCGCACATGCGCACAGAGCTCACCAGGACTCCATGCCCCGGCAGGCTTTGCGCCAAACTCATCCGTCCCCCTCCCCCCAACACTCCCAGAAACCCAGTGGTCCTTTCCCCCCACTACCCCGCCGGCTTCACCCAGAACTGCATCTCCCACGAAGCATCGCGGCAAACGCGGATTTCCATTGGCTCTCGCTGTGGCGACCCTCTCACGCCCGTCCCCGTATGGCTCCGCCAGAGCAGGAACTACATTTCCCAAGATGCATCGAAGCGCTGCCAGCGGCCTATGGGTCCTCGCAAACATGGCCTCTCAGAGCGTCAGGGTTTGGACTACATTTCCCAGAATGCACGTGTAATTCTTCCCATTGGCCCGCGCGCGGGCGGGCCCCGGGCATGCGCAGACGTGCCGAAGGTGGGAGCCGGTGGGCGAAGGGAGGAGGAGCCATGGCGGCGTTGCCGTGGAAACCGGAGGAGGCTGGAGGCTCCTGGCCCTCAGGAAATGGGGCCCCTGTACCCTAGGAGCGGGCGGCCCGAGCCAGAGTTCTACGCCAATCAGGGCCTGCGGGGTGCGTCTCCTTGACAACGGGTCGCGTTTCACCTCACCCCAACCTGGGCAGAAGCAATGATGTCTGAGGTTGATGCGCGATCCGAACGTAAGCCGGCTGCCGGCCTCAGGGGAGCGTGGTCCGGGGGCCGACCCAGGCGCCCTGCTCTTTTCTGTGAGCCCGACACGCGGTTTCTGGCCTCAGTTTACCCCGGACGCCCCGGAGTTACCCTTAGTTTGAATCGGGGAGGGAACTGCCTGAAAGTCCTCGACGTGCCCCCGTTGGACAGGGCCTCAGTCTCCCCATTTCAGCAACGGGAAGATGAGTTGGAGCTCTGTGCACAGACGGTTCCAGGCCGGAGGACGACCCAGGAGCCGCGTGGACCCAGGGCTAGTCAACGTCTGGTCCACACCTCGTTTCCTCGGTGCAGGAAGGGTGAGAAGGACACTCCCCTCGCCCCCACCTCCACCGTCCGGACTGGTGCGCAGACAGGGTGTGACAGTGGCTGGCGCGTAACCATCATTCATTAGATGGACAATCACTTTTCCCCTGGTTTCACAAGCGGTCAGTGGCTGAGTCACAATCTCCTGTCCGAGACCGGGTGAAAACCAACCTCCTCACTGTGGTCTAACCAACCCTGGCCCACCTCTCTGCCCACTTCTCCCCTCTTGCCCAATGTGTTCCAGCCACACAGGCATCTTTTCTGCTCCAGGAAAACACTGATCTTTGTTCCCACTCACTTCTGGTTGACCCCTTGACGTCTCCACTTGGATTTTTTAAGGGACATCTCAAACCTTAAGGTGGGCAGAGGAGAATGTTTTGCCCCTCCCCCAGCAAGGAAACTTGCTTTCCCCACAGTTTTCTACCCTCTTAGACAATGAATCCAGGGGACTTCCCTGGCGGGCCAGTGGTTAAGACTGCGCTTCCACTGCAGGGCCACGGGTTTGATCCCTGGTCGGAGAACTAATATCCCACAAGCGGCACGGTGCAGCCAAAAAAAAAAGAATACAGTTCCACGGCATTCAGTACATTCACATTGTTGTGCAACCATCACCACCATCCATCTCCAAAACGCGATTCATCTTGCAAAACTGAAACTGTTCACACTGACTCCCCATTCCCCCTGCCACCAGCCCCTGGCAGCCACCATTCTACTTTCTCCCTATGAATTTGACTATTCTAGACACATCATGTAAGTAAGTGGAATCATACAGTACTTGTCTCTTGTGACTGGCTTATTTCACTTAGCATAATGTCCTCAAGGTTCACCCATGTCATCATGGCAGGTGTCACAACTTCCTTCCTTTTTAAGGCTGAATAATATTCCATTGCATAGATAGACCACATTTTGTGTGTCCATTCCTCAGAAGGCGCTTCTTAAAACTTAAACCCTTGGACTTCCCTGGCGGTCCAGTGGTTAAGACTCCGAGCTTCCACTGTAGGAGACATGGGTTCGATCCCTGGTCGGGGAACTAAGATCCCGCACGCCGAACGGTGCAGCCAAAAACAAAAAAACTTAAACCCTTGACTCAATCGGACCCTTTCAGACCCAGGATTCCTCTAGCTTATGTGGTGCCTTTGTGCAAATTACAAGAGGGCACCCCGCAGGAGGAGTGCAGGGGCTTGGCAAGCAGATGTTCCTCTAACAGTGGTTCTCAAACTCTGGTCCCCAAAACAGCTGCAAAGCATCCCTTAGCAGCCCGTTAGAAATGCAAATTCTGGTACTTCACGGGTGGTCCAGTGGATAAGGCTCTGTGCTCCCAATGCAGGGTGCCTGGGTTCTATCCCCGGTCAGGGGAACTAGATCTCACATGCATGCAGCAACTAAGAGTTCGCATGCTGCAACTAAAGATCCCGCGTGCTGCAACTAAGACCCGGGCACAGCCTAAATAAATAAATAAGAAATGCAAATTCTCGGCCCCCAACTCAGAACCTCAGGGGGCAGGCCAGCACTTTGTTTTAACAAGCCCTCCAGGGGATTTTTATGCGCCTCACGTGCATCCACGCCTCAGGCACACACTAGAATAGTAACCACTCCACAGGGTTCCTGTGGGGATTCACGAGTGAATACATACAAAGCACTTAGGACACTGCCTGGCAGAGAGTAAGGCGTCAGTCGATAAACATTAGCTATTTTTCACTTCACCTATAATTGAGTCACTAATGAAGGCAAGCCCAACCCGGATGCAAAGTTGACCCCACCCCACCCCCAGCCCGCCACCATGTAACGAAACAGCTTATTTCACCACAGAATATCCTCTACTCATCACTTGTCCAATTCCTGTGTACTGGGCACTTATTATAAAGACAGCTCCTGGGCAGGCTCAGAGGATACAGGCGCAGACGGCAAACAGAATCCGGGTCCATCCCGAGCTTCAGCATCACACAGTGGGTGTGTCAAGGTTCAGAATGCCCCCCAGCACCCCTCCGCGGAGATGCAACACCCTGGGTGGACCAGTTCATCAGTGTCTTCATCCGAATTGGAAGTGACCTAGCACACAGAGTCCTGTGGGAATGATGAGGGCCCAATAAAGGGCAGTGCTTATTGGCCTAAGCCAATCAGACGCTCCCGTTCTCCTTGCCAGTGATTGGCTGAGGCTCAGGTGTGTGACACCCTCTGACCAATGAGGCGTGAAGGCAGGTTTGTGGGGCCCCTCAGGGAGAGGTTTCCCCAGCTCTCAAACAGGAGGTAAGCAGTCAGAGTGGTCCTGCATTGTCTGGTCTGTGGGTGACACTTTAAGCGGCGGCGGCCGCCATGGGTGCCATGAGGGGTGACAGTCGGAGATCCCACTTAGGATGGAAGGGAGGAAAGAGGGCGGAACCTGGTCCTTTTTTTCCCCTCTATTTTTAGTTTTTTGAGGAACCTGCATACTGTTCTCCATAGTGGCTGAACCAACTGACATTTCCACCAACAGTGTAGGATGGTCCCTTTTCTCCACACCCTCACGGCATTTGTTAAATTGTAGTTTTGATTTGCATTTCTCTAGCAATTAGTGATGATGAGCATCTCTTCATGTGTCTATTGCCCATTTGTATGTCTTCTTTGGAGAAATGTCTATTTAGGTCTTCTGCCCATGAACCTGGTCTTTCTTAGCATGGTTGAATTAACCGACCAGACTCGTCTTTACGATCACATCCCCTCAAGCCTTTTCATGCCAAGCTGTCTGCTCTCGAAAACAAAGGTGACAAAAGTCACACACACCTCCAGGGCCAGTTCCCTGGAATTGCAACCTGTATGGTTGCCCAGGGCCCCACGCTCGGTTTAATGCTTTCCTGTGGCTATCTTCAAATTCTTTTTTATTTTTTTAATATTTATTTATTTATTTGGCTGTGCTGGGTCTTAGTTGTGGTATGTGGGATCTAGTACCCTGACCAGGGATCGAACCTGGGCCCCCCTGCATTGGGAGCATGGACTTTTAACCACTGGACGACCAGGGAAGTCCCCATCTTCAAATTCTAAATGCTTTTTTTTTTTTTTAACATGAGGCTCTGCATTTTCACTCTTCATTGGGTCCGCAAATTAAGTAGCCATTCATGTAACATCACCTTAATGGTTTATGCAGTATCCACACACCATGGCTGTTTCTCCAGCATTCAAGTATACCATAGTTATTGGTGAGGAATAGAATGAAAGAAGGACTCCCTGGATGTCCTCCCTCCATTTCTTCACCTGGTAACATCGTACATCCCTCAGTGATCAATTCAGATGCCGCCTTCTCCAGGAAGCCCTCCCTGACTATGCCCACCGCAATAAACCTGAATGAAGGGCCTCATCTGAGCTTCCACGGTGCCCCTTCTCTCTCCACCTCATGCTTCAACTGTGTGTGTGTGTGTGTGTGTGTGTGTGTGTGTGTGTGTGTGTGTGTGTGTCTGCCCTGCTGACCCTCTGGTGAGGAACTCAATAACACAGACCCAGTTGTTGCCAGCTCCCAGCTTGGGGCCTGCTCCTGAATGAGTAAATAAGCATGGGAGGAAAGTGGTTGTCACCCTACTTCCCAGGCCCGAGGGCGAGAATTCCTTTGGCAGCAAATTTAGCCATACCCTATAGAAGCTCCTCGGCTCCTTTGTAGCACCAATGTAATTATTACTCAAAATAATAATTAACGTTTTCTCTTTGTATGGTGTTTAAAGCAGGGAGATCCTCCAGAGCCGGGAGGGTGTTGTGTTCACTTCTGGGTCTCCAGCCCAGAGCACCTGGGAGGCTCAGGTAACGTTTACTGGATAAACAGGTGATGGATGAGCCTGTGAACAAAGGAGGGGAAGAGTCCTGGGATGAATGGGTGGTGTGTCTGTGTAAGACTGCAACCCCCAGTGAGGGCTCCCGGGGGGTGGGGGCGGCTGGATTTGAGAGTGAATCATCTTCACCAGGCCGCAGGAACCAGTCAAGGGTGAACAATGAAATTGCCCAGTGAGACGGCAGAGCAGATCAAAGCATCAGCCCATTTTACAGTCGGGATAAGTGAGGCTCTACGAGGTAAGTGCACTTTCCCCAAGTGACACAGCAGGAGAGAGGCAGGGGTGGGGCTGGACTCAGGTTTTAAGACCAGCAGTGGGTGTGGTGAGCCTCATCCGAGGCCATGGCCCAGCCCAGGGTGGGGGGCAGGTTCTCCACTGGCCCGAATACCCCCTTCCCTGGGCACACCGACAGTGAGCAGGGCCTACAGCAGGAGGGAGTCAAACAGAGGTTTATTTTCTCACTGTTCTGGAGGCTGGAAGTCCGAGATCAGGGTGTTAGCAGGGCTGGTTTCTTGTGAGTACTGATTTTGGGTATTGGTTGGGGGTAGCACACTTTAGTGAGTAGGTGAGTTCACAGGTATGGAATCCACATGCATCACAGGTATGGAATCCACATGCATCACAGGTATGGAATCCACATGCATCACAGGTATGGAATCCACATGCATCACAGGTATGGAATCCACATGCAGTGAGGATCAACTCTTTTTCAAAAAATAATTTTTAGTTTCATTTGTCAAGAGAGAATCCCCACCAAACCAGGAAATAACATTCTTGTTAAATATGAGATACAGGTCCCTGTGTTAAGTGGCCTTTTCCCAGCGCCACTTATTCTGGGATGCTGACTCCCCAGAGGGACCACCGGAGAGGCAGGCTGTCTTTGTGAAGGTGAAGGGCCCGACCCTGGACTTAAATTGCCAGGTGGTAATTCTCAGCTCCTCTCTCCAGCGGCACAGAGTGTGTGGGGGGGGGTGGGGGGGGGTGGGGGCGGGGCCGGAGTCAGGGAGATGGGAGTGAGAACAGATGCAGAGCCAGCAACCCAAAACATCTCATGTCCTGTGATATTGTCAGGAAAAACTGCCAGACAGAAATAAACGTTTATTTTTAAACGAACTCCTTCAGCAACAAGAGAGCGTTCCTCATAACCTCATAACCATTTGAATTTATGCTGAACTTTTTATAGCTCTGGGAAACAACTCACTCCTTGAAGAGGAAAGTTTAATGGGTTTTATAGTTTGTTTACACCAACCAACGCCTCCTGCAACTCACGTTAACTTTCTCCTGACCTTTTGTAATTGCCAAAGCAGGCTTCCCGTGAACTGAAATCTACAGGATCTTAATATAATTGTCTTATTCCGTAATAAGGATCATAGTATATTTTGTAATTAAATGTAGTAAAAGCTCGTTAGCTTTATACTTAAGGAGGTCTTTGGGGTTTTGCTTTATTTCTTTCTCTGGTCAATCTTTTTCTCCTTGGGTGTCAAGAGTTTTAGGAAGCGTGTGTATAGCCAATGTAGGCTCACTCGGGGATTTTTTTTAAATGTTTTATTTATTTATTTATTTATTTATTTTTGGCTGCATTGGGTCTTTGTTGCTGCACGCGGGCTTTCTCTAGTTGCGGAGAGCGGGGGCTGCTCTTCGTTGTGGTGCGAGGGCTTCACTTTGTGGTGGTTTCTCTTGTTGACGAGCATGGGCTTTAGGCACGCGGGCGGGCTCTAGGGCACCCAGGCTTCAGTAGTTTTGGCGCACAGGCTCAGTAGATGTGGCTCCCGGGCTCTAGAGCGCAGGCTCAGTAGTTGTGGCACTCGGGCTTAGTTGCTCCGCGACATGTGAGATCTTCCCGGACTCCGGATCGAACCCGTGTCCCCTGCCTTGGCAGGCGGGTTCTTAACCACTGCGCCACCAGGGAAGTCCCTTAATGTTTTATGATTCTGTCTTTTATTATTTTATTATTTTTTGGCCTAGCGGCATGTTGGGATCTTAATTCTCTGACCAGGGATCGAACCCATGCCCCCCTGCATTGGAAGCTGGAGTCCTAACCACTGGACCACCAGGGAATTCCCCCATCATTTGGGTATTTTTATTTTTTAACAGATGTAGTTAGAAAAGCCTTTTAATGAGACACACATTTCATTCTCAAAGAAGAAATACATAGTTATGCTTTCATACTTCCTTTACAAAGGGAGTTGCTATGGTCTGAATATCCGCGTCTCCCCAACATTCATGTTGAAATCCTAATGCCTCGTGCCTTGGCACTGGGAGGTGGGGCCCCTCAGAGGTGATTAGGTCATGAGAGTGGTGCCCTCAGATATGGGGATCAGTGCTTTTACAAAAGCGACCCCAGAGAGCTTGCTGGCCCCTTACACCCTGTGAGGCCACATCGAGAAGGTGCTGGCTAGAAACCAGGAAGGGCGGGGCCCTCACCAAAAGGCAATCATGCTGCAGCCTTGACCTTGGACTTGTACCTTTCAGAACTGTGAACAATAAATTTCTGTTGTGGATAAGCCACCCAGTCTGCTGTGTTCTGTGACAGCAGGCGGAATGTACTAAAACAAGAGTGATACATTTATGTGTGTGTGTGTGTCCATATCTCTGTTTCTCTTCCACGTCTAGCACCTGCTTCGTGGGATTATTGTGAGGAGTAGTTGAGATCACGTAAGTGAAGAGCACACCAGTGTCCCCCTGGATAAATTTTAGTTGATGTTGTCAACTCCTTGTGTTACCAACCAGGGTTCTAGGCCTACTTCATCAATAGAAACTGATCAGAGGCCAGACAAGAGATTCAGGCAAGGCTTTATTGGGGCCCCTGCTGCAGCAAGGGGGAGTGAGAACAAACAACAGTTTCCCTTGCTGGCTGGCTTGCTGGGGGGAATGGGGGAAGCTTGTTCCTTATCTGGGTTGATGGTAGGGGCGTGTCCAGGGGTCAGGCCAGAGGAGTAGCTTAGGTGGGTTGCCCACCCCTCTGGTAGTGTTGTGTACAGGGGGCATGCTCAGTCCCCTGCTTTTGGTCCCAACACCCTGTTTTTGTTCCTGGCTCTTCAGAAGTGGCAGTTGGGTTTTTCGGTCTCTTTGTATCTTTTGTCCATAATTTTGCCCCAACTGCACATTCTTGCAGTTATTTTTAGTCCCATACAGTTTGATGTTTGTCCAGGTGTAAGCATTGCAGCACTGCAGCAAAGGGTCCCAGGTCCCAGCCTGTGTCACTTGCACAGTGATGAAGATAACACGAGGAAATGCCTGTAAAGCACCCAGCACTCCCACCTGTTGCCAGCCCGCACCCTTCCTTGAGACCATCGTTATTCTCCTGGTGCCCACTCCGTTGTCTCTGATAACTGCACCCAGTTTTCCTGGGGAGCCGAGTGGGCCATTTCTCCCCCACTCCCTTTCCCCCTGGTTTTGGGGAAGCTGGCTCCATTACCAGCTCTAGGAGTGACCATATGACTCACCCCCTCCCCAGCCGCTGTGACTGGTTCAGGCCACCCAGTCAGATTCAACAAAACGGAATGGAACGTTTACCAAAACAAGTGAGAGAAAGGCAGGCACCAACTTTCCCACCTAACTTTTAGGGAGGTAAGCATAGCTTGGAAACTGCTGGAGGTTACCTTGCCACCATGTGGATGCCTAGAGTGAAACAAAAGGGAGGGTTGCAGAGTCAAAAGGCAAGAGACTAGGCCTTGGTGACACTCTTTGAGCTCCTGGATCAAACCATACCTGAAGGTGTCTATATATATGGTTTGGTTTTCTTTTTTAAATATTGTTTTTTTTTTTTAATTTTAATTTTTTTAAATTTATTTATTTATTTTTGGCTGTGTTGGGTCTTCGTTTCTGTGCGAGGGCTTTCTCCAGTTGTGGCGAGTGGGGGCCACTCTTCATCGCGGTGCGCGGGCCTCTCACTATCACGGCCTCTCCCGTTGCAGAGCACAGGCTCAGTAGTTGTGGCTCATGGGCTCAGTTGTTCCGCGGCACGTAGGATCTTCCCAGACCAGGGCTCGAACCCGTGTCCCCTGCATTGGCAGGCAGATTCTCAACCACTGCGCCACCAGGGAAGCCCCTATGGGTTTTTTTTTTTTGATGTTATACAAGCCAACACAATTTTCTCCTTTTTTTTTTTGCCTTAAACCTGTTTGAACTGTGTTTCAATTTCGTGCAACCCGAGCCCTAACTGTCATAGTCCTCCTAGTTTATGATCGGATTCCTGGGGATTGGAATCCTTGAGGTCTGTGCAGATTGCATGGAGCAGCCACACGCCTGGATCATGGAATTCTGAAGTGTTAGGGCCACAAGGGGCCTTCAAGGAAACCCCAAGCAATGACCAGAGTTTCAGAGCCTGATGGGCGTGGGATCGAATCTCAGTTCTGCCCTTGCTCACTGTGGGTTCTGGACAAAAAGGGGTCACTGTTATAATGGGGATGGCACAGGGAGGTGGTGGCGGATGGCGCGGCAGAGGTACCTAACCTGGCTGAGTCGTGAAGGACGAGAAGGAATTATCGAGACGAAATGAGAGAGGGCAACAGAGGTAGAGAGAACAGCTAGAACAAACACGTAGAAGTGGAGAGATGGCAGCACAGCTGGGAGAATTTCCAGTAGCTCTCTGTGGCTATAGTTTACTGTTCCCTTGGGGGTTGGGGGCGGCTGTCAGATGTGAGTCTGGACGAGCGGGCCAGAGCCACACAATGAAGGGTCTTGGAGCTCAGCCAGCTCTGACTTCCTCCGGAGGGCGTTAGGGAGCTGTGGGAGGGCTTCAGACAGGGAAGAAACTTCATATCGGGGTGATAGAAAGCTCTTTCTGAGGCTGATGTGGGGAGAGGCCGGAGGCAGGGAGGACAGGACAGAGCCAGGGGTGGGATTGTCCCCTCCCTCCCATGCACCCCTCAGCACCTGGGATGCACGGAGTAGGTGTGGAAATCTGGGGACGGCAGTGAAGCAAAGAGGGTGGATGGATGTTATAGGACCACCCACCGTGTCCCCTCCATGGGGCTGTCAGATTTAGCAAATAAAATTACAGGATGCACAGTTCCATTTGCATTTCAAATAAATGACAAATAATTTTTTAGAAGTATCAAGACATTTTCTACTAAAACATTTCTCATCCAAATCTGACCGGGCATCCTGTAGTTTATGTGGCACCGGCCCGTCTCAGATTTTCACGTGGGTGAGAATCACTTGAGGATCAGGTTAAAAGGCTGATTCTGCCTCGGTAGGTCAGAGTGGGGCCTGGGATCCTGCACTTCTCAAAGGCCCCGGGTGGGGCCGATACTGCAGGTTGGAGACCTGCACTTTGAGGAAGTGTCCGCACTACCTTGTGGCGGTGGAGAAGAGGATGACACTGTTAATCGAAACAAAGCACTCAGCGCTCTGTCCAGCCCATGATGAAAACCCAGGAGATGGTTGCTCCTCATCATGAAAATAATGATAATTTGAATAGTGTGATTGCGTGTGTGTGTGTGTCTCTGTGTGTGGTCTTTCTCTGTATCTCAGGGGACTTCTCAGCAGCTGTGCTGCAAACTCTCCACCTCCAGTCTGCCCAGGGCAGCTGCTCCTGTCACTCGGAAGAGAAGATATAATCAGGAGGACATAGGAAGTGGGTTTGTAAAGGGTTCCAGCGTGGGAGTGTTCCTTGAGCCCCTGCACCCGGGAATCCCTCTGGCCACAGCCCTGGGGGTTTACGTATCACTTCATTCAACTCGTCTTCATTCAACACTGACCGATGCTTGCAATGCACAGAGTGCTGCGGGGGACTCGGGGCTCTTTTGGTTACAGTGACAGATGCTCAAGTGGAATTTGCTGAGGCCACAAAGGGGATTTCCTGGGAGAGACTCCCTGGAGGGAAGGCAGAGCTGAACAACCCAACCTCAGGAAGGTTAGGTGGTGTTGGGGGGTGGGCACCTGAACTCAGCCAGGTCATCCTCTCTCTCCCTTCTTGCTTCTCCGTGCAGCTTCATTTTCTCCTCCTGCAGCCTGGCTTCCTGCACACGGTGACAAGGCTGCCATCAGCTCCCAAGTCTCCCCTACCCCACGGAGATAGACGAAAGCTTTTCTCAATTCCAAAGGGGAAAAATCCCAGGGAAGGCTGCTGATTGGCTGAGCTTGGGTCAGGTGACCACTGCTTGCTTCTTTCTTCGAGCTCAGACTCCGTTCTCTCCCCAGCCCCCGTGATCTTATCTGGTCCCACGGCTTTCATTTCCATCTAGATGCTGACGAATCCCTGAAGGGGAGCATTGGAATTGTTTTTTGAGCCTAGCATCCAAAAACCCTGAATTAGTTAGGGTGCGGGAAGCTTCCATAACTAGGAAACCCACACGTCTTAATCCATTAGGGCTGCTATAGTAAAATACCACAGACTGGGAGGCTTATGAACAACAGAAGTTTATTTCTCACGGTTCTGGAAGCTGGAAGTCCAAGATTAAGGTGCCAGCATGGTTGTGTTCTGGTGAATGCCGTCTTCAGGGGTGTAAATGGTGGGCTTCTTGCTGTGTCCTCACATGGTGGAAGGGGCAAGGGAGATCTCTGGGTCTCTTTTATAAGGGAACTAGTTACAATTATGAGGGCTCCACCCTCTTGACCAAAGACCCTCACCTTGTCTTGTTCCAAAGACCCTCACCTTCTAATACTATCACCTTAGGGGCTAGGTTTCAACACATGAACTTTGTGGGGACACATATGCAGACCATAATACCATACATTATAATGGTAAATCACAAGCTTTTTTCTCTTAAAACTTTTAATGATTGTAAATACACATAACATAAAACTTACCACCTTAACCATTTTAAAGTGCGCAGTTCAGTAGCATTAAGTACATTCACATTGTTGTGTAACCATCACCACCATCCATCTCCAGAGCTGTTTTCATCTTGCAAAACTGAAACTCTGTCCCCATTAAACTTTAACTCTCCATTCCCCCTCCCCTAACTCCTGGAAATCTCCATTCTACTTGACTTGTGAACTGGTCTCTGTGAATGTGACTAAGTATCTCATATAAGTGGAATCATACAGTATTTGTCTTTTTGTGACTGGCTTATTTCACTGAGTATAATATCCTCAAGGCTCATCCATGTCATAGCATGTGTTAGAATAGTCTTCCTTTTTTGAAGGTTGAATAGGGACTTCCCTGGCGGTCCAGCGGTTAAGACTCCGTGCTTTCAGTGCAGGGGGCGTGGATTTGATCCCTGGTCAGGGAACGAAGGTCCCACATGCCACGTGGCAAAAAAAAAAAAAAAAAAAAAAAAGGCTGAATAATATTTCATTATATGTATATACCACATTTTGTTTATTCATTCATCAATGGACACTTAAGTTGTTTCCATCTTTTGGACTAATGCTGCTGTAACATGGGTGTACAAATTAGACATTTATTTATTTCTTGATCATGTAACAATTTGGATGGATATTGGGTATTGGGTGATGGAGATTGTCCCCGTGAGATGGTTGTTAAAGGACCCTGAATTTTGGGGCTACACCATTGCCCAGGGTTTTGTTATCCTCTGTATCCAGCTAACAAGAGGGGAAAGAATATGGAGCAGGCATGCTTGTTTTTAAGCACCTTGGTGTGGAAACGGCCACTGTCACTTCCATTCCTGTCCTATTCGTGGCAACCACTCACAAGTCCACACTTAGATGCCAAGAGGACTAGTAAATATAGTCCCTGGATGGGAAGCCACATTCCAGGAATAATTCCATACATTGGAAGGGAAGAGCAGGTTTTGTGGTGAATTAGCCATCTCTACTGCAACCCCATCCTGTGTTTGGGAAATAGCCCAATACTATTGGTTTGGCTGTCTTAAGAGAGACTCAGAATTACCAATAGTTTAAATCAGATAGAAAGCAATTTCTCTCCTGTAACATCTCAGCCAGCACAGAGCTTCTTTTCCACAAAGCCATCAAGTGTCTATCTTACTCCTTCTAGCTTGTTGCTCCACTATCTTCCATTTATGGCTTCCATCTGGTGATCCAAAAGAGCTGCTCTGGATCTTGTCATTGGGTCCTTCATTTAGTCAGCTGTTTCCCCCACCAACCAGAGAAGTTCCGAATGATCTGACTCAGAGGAGCACAAACGTGTGACCTTTCTTATACACAGGTCTCGTGGGGGTGAAGTTCATACCCATATAAATAATTTGTATTATTGTTAATGTCATAGCCCTTTCCTTCCATTCTAAGATGCATTCAAAATTTTACCTATGTAGTATTTCTGAAGATGAGACAAAGGCATACCTTACTATTTACACTTAATACAGGACTTTTTTTTTTTTTTGCTGAAAGGATATTATTAAATCAACAATGCACATTTTGTGATTGATGCTGGCTGAGCCTTGAGGGCATACAGCAGCCACAGTAGTAGAAATACTACTACTAGTAAGTAATATTAATCACTACCATTTCCATTGAGAGCTTACTATGAGCCAGGTATTGAATTAAGCAAATGTACACAGATCATCTCGTTAAATTGAGGCTGTGAAAGGTGTTATTCAACAAGCTAATGACTTCCAAGCTTATGACTGTTTTGGTGATGACGATAAGAAAATAATTATAAATAACATCGATAAATCATCTGTTGCTTAGGTGACAGCCAGCCAACTACAGACCCGGGAAAGGACGAGAGGGTCCCAGCCCGCAAGGACACTGTGGTGTAAACAGGAATTTGAAAAGCATGTATTTACTAACAGAAACAGCTAACTAAGCTTACAAAGCGCCCTCCTCACAAGAGGGGAGGTGGATCCCTAGCTGCTATGATCAATATTCTGTGACAGATACACTACTGATACTATGTATAAAATAGATAACTAACGAGAACCTACTGTATAGCTCAGGGAACTCTACTCAATGCTCTGTGGTGACCTAAATGGGAAGGATATCCAAAAAAGAGGGGATATATGTATACGTATAGTTGATTCACTTTGCGGTACAGCAGAAACTAACACAACATTGTAAAGCAACTATACTCCAGCAAAAATTAATTTAAAAAAATATTCTGTGACAGGAGGCACTTTGCACAGGCACGGGTCAATGCAAGAATTTGGAGCCAGACTCCACGGGTTCGAGCCCAGGCTCTGCATCCTCGGTTGTGTGACTTTCGCCAAGAGCCTTGATCTCTCTGTTCCTCGTATCTGCAAAACAGGACTGGGTACTCAATAGGACTTAATGTATCTAAAAGCCCTCGGAGGCAGGCGCGCAATGCTACTTTACAAGGGAGAACACAGGCTCAAGAGATGGACATCGACGCCGGGCGGCGCCTGAAGCGCTCAGTCCAGTCAAGAAAGGACCAGGGTGGCAGACGAGTGACCCCTCCGGGCACGCGGGCTCCAGCCGCTGAGAGCGGCGTCGGCAGGGAAGGGGTTACAACGATAGAGACGACAGGAGGACCAGGGGTGGCATGAGCCGCCCTAGCTGCCGTCCTCCCCGACGCCTCCCGTCCGGGGCTAGCGCCGGGAGTCGAATGCGCAGGCGCGAGAGCCCGGCGTGGGGGCGGGGGGCACCTCCCTAGACACCCGGAAGTCTCCGCCTAACGGGCCGAGCCCGGGCCTCCTGTCCTGGAAGGGGGCGGGGCCCGAAGCCCCTCAGAGCGCGGCGCCATAGAGCGTGGACGGAGGACCCTTGTCCTAGACGCATCCGGAAGTGCCTCCCTGGGGCGCCCGCTCCGCACCATAGAGCTGGGGGGGGCGGCAGCTAGGGGGTCGCCGGGCTCGCCTTCCTAGAGCGGCGAGGACGGGGTGGAGGCTGGAGGTGGGGTGGGAAGGGGAGGGGGGAGCGGCGCGGGCGGAAGCGGCCAGGAAGGTCACTTCCGGCCTGGGCGCCCGTCCCCCTGACCCCAGGGTCTGAGTCGCCGCTGCCGCCGCTGCCACCATCCGCGAGGGAGGAGAGAGGAGGAGGAGTGCGGCGCGGCGGCCCCGGGACCGAGGAGGTGAGGGGAGGGCGCGGGGGCGGGGGGCATGCGCCTGGGGCCGGGTGGGCGCGCGCCTCAGGGCGCCGGGCTGCGGCCGGGGGGGCGGGCGGGGAGGCGGGAGGCGAGCGCGACTGGGCGGGCGAGTGCGCGTGCGCGCCGCTGGGGGGGCGTGAGTGGGCGCGCGGCCGGTGACGCGGGGCGGGGCGGGGGCACCGGGAGGGGCTGCGGGGAACGCGCCTGGGGAGTGCGCGTGCGCCGCTCCCGGGAGCGCGCCCGAGGCGGGAGCGCGCGCCGGGCCGGAGGCTCGGGCGAACGCGTCCTCCCTAGCCTTCCCGGCCGGTCGTGGCCGGAAGCGGTGGCGACTCCCGGGGGAAGTTGAGGCCCCGGTGGGGGAGGAGGCCGCGCGGGCCCAGCCTGCCTGACCGGAAACGGCGGCCCCGGGGGGCCCGTCGTGGCCCCCGGCCTGCCCCCATTCCTTCCCCCTTTCAAAGGAACCCGGTCCCGTTGTCGCCCCGGGCGGGCTGCGTGCGGCCTTTGATCCGGCCGATAATTACGGGCATTCCGGCCGGCGGGAGGCTCATTCATTCGCCCCTGCGCGGGCGGCGGGCAGGAAGCGCGTGCGCCAGAGGGGAAGTGATGGGCCAAGGTCAGGCACCGCGTGGCCCGCGGGGCAGGGCAAGGACGGTGGCCGGGCCCGATGGCCATCCCGAGGCCTCCCGGGCGCCGAACCGCGCCCCTGAACCCCAGCTCCCGGCCTCGGCCATAAAGGGGGACACCCCAGTTCGTGGAAATGAGTGCCCCTCGGTCCCGCGGGGTCGGGCAAGCTTGGGATGGCGTGATCAGTCGGAAAAGTGAGCCACAGCGAGTGTGGACAGAGGCTGTTCCAGAGCCGTTACCGATGCTTGACACCAAGGACAGGGAGATGAACAAGATCCCTGAGGGAGCGGGTAGAGACCTGGACAGAGGTCCGTTCCCCTCTCTTCCCCTCTCCGCCCCCGTCCTCATCCAGGGGGCTGAGCCAGGGAAGACACCCCACGCAGCCCAATCCAGAGGGGCAGTCAGCGTTTTAGGAAAGGACTGACTTGGTTTGGGTTTTCCATGTGGTTCCTGGTGCCCGGCCCTGCCTTGGGCAGTGCTGAGGATCCAGCTAGGAGTTGGGTCTGGCCTCGCTTCTGGGGAAGCACAGTTGCTGTTGATCCTGGCTTATCTCCTCTCTTAAGACTGTAAGCCTCTTTGGCTAAATGGCAGCTGGCATTCACCTACCTGTCTCTGCTGCAGCCTCCTTTGGTCCTCCTGCCTCAGCCACAGAGAACATTGAGATCAGATTCCTTTTAATGTTATCTCTTGTATTAGCCCTTTTCCTCCTGGAAGTCATCCAGGTCTGACCACCACCCAGCAGAGCTAGAGAACAGGGAAGGTTTAGCGCCACGCCGGGCCCAGGAGCAGCACTTCAGCGTGTTAGCCCAGGGCTCTGGGGTCAGACTGACCTGGGTTCAAGTCCCAGCTTCACCGTTCATCAGCTTTGTGACCTTACGGCACAAGTAATTTCTCAGTTTCTACCTGAGTAAAACAGGGATGATAATGATAGTATTGATTTTGGCAGGAAAGTTCTTAATGCTTTCCTTTTAGAGCCAAAGCAGATCTCATAGAAGTGGGTGTAAAGCGTGTGGACAGGCCTCTGGGGCCAGGCATTCCTAGGCCAGGCTCGGGCTCCGTCTGTTCCAGCCCTGTGACCTTGGACATGCCACTTCCCCTTTCCCAGGCTCAGTTTCCTCCTCAGTCCCTTAAGATGGAGAGCACAGTCGACCGTTCGCTGGATAAGCCTGGTCCATCAAGGCTGCTGCCCAGGCCCCGCCCTGTGCTGGGCCCTTGGACACAGCGGTGGTCCTGGTGCAGTGCTCTGCGGGGGGGGGTGGGAGAGGAGGGTCACTCGGCTGGGCAGCACTTCCTGTCCTGGAGCAGCTCAGAGCCCTGCGGGGGAGGCACGTGCACGGAAGCTCGGGAATTTGCCAGGATAGCCCTGGGAGCTAGAGGAACCCAGAGGGAGGGCATTCTGGTCAGGGAAGGATGTCTGGGGAAATGGCGTGTTCCGAGTCTTGAAAGACAGGGGAATTGGCCAAGAGGACTCTGGGACTCCGGGGAGGAGGATGGTGAGTTCTGGGCAGGCAGAGGTAATCGTGCCCCACGGCCTCCAGCGACTGCCTGGCTGCCCTGTGCTCTTTGGTGGTCACTCCTGGGCACGCAGCTCTCGGGGCACCTGTGCTCAGATGCGGCGCATGGCCCCCTAACCCTGGCTGGCTGGCCCGCAGTGCTGCTTGAGGTCTCCTGCCTGCCGAGGCACGTGCCGGGCACTGCCCCCAGGGACTCAGCTCTGGCCCTGGCCTCCTGGTGGAGACAGACTGCAGATCTGACGACACTCTGGCTGAGCCCTAGGCAGGCGGCTGGCCCTGTGCCCGGTACTCACTGTCCTGAGCCCTCGGAGGCCCTGGGATGGGGTGGTCATGCCACTCTGGGGGGGACTGAGCCCCAGGCGCCACAGCAGCACCGGAGCATGGGTCTGTGTGAATCCCGAGCCTGGCCCTTTCCCATGATGCCGCCGCCTGTGTCAGCTTCTTTCTTTCGGCCACGCTTGGGGCCTGGGGGAGACAAAGGCTGTTCTGAAGGAGGTCTCTTAGGTGTCAGTAGTTGGTTTGGGGACTCGGGGATCCCCTTCCGGTGGGGCAGCTATCGTGAAGATTCGTACAGGCGGGGCCGCTGCCTCAGGGGACTCTGAGACCCAGCCCCTCATTTCAGGTGTGCCTTTCACAGGTGGTGAGAACCCGGGCAGTGCATGCTGAGACGCAGGTGTCAGGAGGCCTCACTAGCCTAGGAGGCAGGTGGGGGAGTTCGGGTGTCACGCTAGTAGGGTCAGCAGCCCTGTCGTAGGAGCAGAGAGAGCCGTCGCCTCACCCCACTGCGCAGCCAGCCAGCTGAGCTTGGGGTGAGGGGCTGGTGGGGAGGGCCCTGGGCTGCTCCTGGGCCCGCCTTGGCGGGCTTTCCCTGGCTCTGTCTGCCTGGTCTCTGGGCTCGCAGAACTCTGGCATCTCTCATGCCGAATGGGGAGCCTGGTAACGAACGTTGCTGGGGACCCAGAGACGCATCAGACGTGGCCCCAGCCTTGAGGCTCAGGGTCAGGCCGGCCAGAAAGTTGTGGCTCCCTGGGGCTCTGTGTGCAGGGTCTGCCGGGAGGCCGCAGTCCCCCGGGGCTGCGTGGGGGACACGCAGGGGTGAGCCGGCCGGGGAGATCCTCCCAGGGACGTAGGCCGCGTCTGTAATCGTGGAAATAAGGGGAGCAGGTGCCCCTGTCCTCGGTGGAAGGGGAAGAAGTGCCTTGGAGTCTGGCCCACTGGTTTCATCTTGGCCCTCCTGCCCTGTGGCTCTGTGGCGTTGGGTCAGCCAGTGAACTTGTCTGAACTGGGCTTTAGACTCCTGGTTCACACTTACTAGGCGGTACTGGGCGCCTGGCTCCTTGTGGAGCGCGTCATCTCGTTTGATCTTGACGCCAAGCCCACGAAGAGGAGGCACGGGGTGAAGCACCTGCCCTAGGCTGGTGGGTGGTGAGGCTGATCCCGACCCTGGCAGCCTGCCCTCCTGCCCAGAGAGGACGGCCTCTCGTCTCTTGGTGGTGTGGGGGTCAAGATTACGTTCCTCCTGCGCCCTGTGCGCAGTCTGCAGTGTGGAGCCTGTGCTTGATGAATGCGAGCTGGCCTTTTTTTTTTTTTTTTTTAAATTAATTAATTATTTATTTTTGGCTGCATTGGGTCTTTGTTGCTGCACGCAGGCTTTCTCTAGTTGCGGTGAGCGGAGGTTACTCTTCGTTGTGGTGCGCGGGCTTCTCATTGTGGCGGCTTCTCTTGTTGCAGAGCACGGGCTCTAGGCACACGGGCTTCAGTAGTTGTGCCACATGGGCTCAGTAGTTGTGGCTCGCGGGCTCTAGAGTGCAGGTTCAGTAGTTGTCACACACAGGCTTAGTTGCTCCGCGGCATGTGGGATCTTCCCGGACCAGGGCTTGAACCTGTGTCCCCTGCAGTGGCAGGCAGATTCTTAACCACTGCGCCACCAGGGAAGTCCTGCGAGCTGGTCTTATTTGATAAGAGGGGACAGCTGAACTGAGGGAAGGGCGAAGTCTGGGAAGGGTTTCCGGGGGAGGTGCTGTTTTTGCTGGGCTCTGGTAGCAGACCTACAGGGGGAAGGCGGGTGGGCAAGGTGGAAGGAAGCACCGGGCAGATCGCGCAGATGGCCAGGTTGGGAGAGCCCACGCTCACCCGGAGGATGGGGAGTCTGGCCCGTTGGCCTGATTGAGGGCTGACAGAACATGAGATGCCCCGTAGGTGCAGTTCTGTTTTTTGTTTTTTTGTTTTTGTCCTGATGAGTATTTTGTTTGTTTAAACAATTTTCAGTCACTCACCAACATTTGAGAATCAGGAGTGGTCACGAATGTTTCGGAAGCTCTAGAAACGCTGGGTGGTGGCCGGTGGCTGGGACGGGGCAGAGGCTGCAGTGCTCCCCACTACTCCTGGGTGGGCCTGCGGCCGTAACAGTAGGTCAGGATTCTAGGAGTTCCAGAAACTTCTGTCTCTCGTGGAGCAGGTGGGGAGTGGTGACTGGGGCTGTGCGTGTCTACCCTGAGCTCACTCTTTTCTGAGCCAGCTCGGCCCTGCTCGGCCCCTGGGGAGGGCTTCAAAGGACCTGAGAGAGACCAGGTGGGAGAAATAAAGCAGTGTAATAGACTTACCAGGAGGCAGCCTAATTGAAGGAAAGGGGGAGGAAGCAGAGAGGCAGAAGGAAACTGGAGCGGGAGCCTAAGGGCCTCGCTCAACCCTGTGTGTCTAAACATGCTGGAATCCTTGTAGGGAAGAGTGGTCTGCCCAGCTGGCCCCAGACCAGACAGAAAACATCTAAGTGGTCAATCCATGGAGGAAACACGGACAGTTGCCACCAAAAAAGGGGTAGAAGATCCTGATGGCATCACAGAGACATTCCCCCAACATTCAAACCACAGGTCTGATGTGGGGAGGGCCCTCGGACCACCTTGGGGGCCCGGGTGGCCCAGGCAGATACAGAGGAGGGAACAGACCGGGTCTTCAGGCCTGTAGTGAGGGGTGAAGACGCCCCCAGAAAAGGGAAGTGAGGAAGGAACTGGATGGGAGATGGAGGGGTGTGCCTGCAGCCCTGGGGGTACTGGGGGGCACCTACCATCCAGGGAGGGCCGAAGAGGGGCTGAGGGTCCGAGGCGGCCCTGTTGAGTCAGTGGGCTGAGAGCTCCAGCCCACTCGCCTGCAGGGAGCTGGCGTGTGCAGGAGCGGACGCCGGAGATGAGGAGGGCCATCCCAAACTGTGGTGGGTGGTGGTGGCCACGGAGGGAAGTCGGCCCTGCGCTGGGATGTGGGTGGGGCTTGTTGGGCTAGGGATTTGACATTTGAGCAGAGCCTTGCAAGGTGAGAAGGGACCAGGCAGGTGGAGGACTGGGCCGGGCCCTCTGGAGGGAAAGAGGAGGCCTGGGCGGGAGGTGGGAGTGAGGGGCTGGAGGAGGAAGTGAGTTTGCAAGGGTGACTGGGGCCGACGGGGCCCTGCGGGACCTGCGGAGGAGCCTGGATTTTGGACTGAGTGCAGCGGGCACGTGTTGGAGGTGGTTCGGGCAGGGGAGTGATGTGAACTGAGCTACCTTAAAAAAAAAAAGTAACAGTTTTATTGTGATGTAATTCCCATGTTGTACAGTTCACTTAAAGTATACAGTTAACGTATTCACAGGGATGTGCAACCATCACCACGCTGATTTTAGGACTTTCTCATCATCCCCGAAAAGGCTGTGTACCCACTCCCGTCCCCCAGCCCGGAGCCTCTGAGAACCACTGGTCTGTGTTCTGACTGGATTTGCCTGTCCTGGACTTTTCACGTGAGTGGAATCACACACCACGTGGTCTGTGTCTGCCGAGGTCCATCTGTGATGCGGCACTGGTCAGTGCTTCCTTTTCCTGGCTGAGTAATACTCCAGCTACAGATGGACCACGTTTGTGCGTCCATTCACCCGGTGTTGGGGGTTTGGGTTGTCTCCACTTTCTGGCTGTTGTGATTTATGCTTCTGTGAACACGTGTGTATACATTTTGGGGCGGACGTCTTTTCATTTCTCTTGGGTACGTGGCCAGAAGTGGAGTTGCTGGATTATACTGTAATTCTGTGTTTAACCTTTTGCGGAGCTGCTGATCTCTTTTCCACAGTGGCTGCACCATTTCACAGTCTCAGCAGCAGTGCACGAGGGTTCCAACTTCTCCACACCCTCGCCAACACTTGTGTTTTCTGTTTTTATTATGTCCGTCCCAGTGGGTGTACAGTGGGGTCTCTCTGTGGTTTTGATGAGCGTTTCCCTGAGGGCTGATGATGTTGAGCATCTTTTCACGTACTTACCAGCATGCTGTCTTTGGAGAAATCTCTCTTCTGATCCTTTGCCCGTTTTTTGTTGCTTATTTGAACTGAGTGCCTTGAAAAGATGAATTGGTCCGTGCTGTGGGGAGTGGACTCTGGAGGGGCGTTGGGCAGGAGTGCCGGCCCCCGGGAATGGGCGTTGGGAGAGGAGGGTGGTGAGGATGGCAGGCAGGGGAGGGGGAGCCGGCGAGCAGAGCTGGGGGAGGAGGGCGAGGTGAGATTGGCAGCAGAAGAAAGAGCAGGGTAATTGGTGGGCAGGCATCCAGAGGAGGTGGGCGGGATCTAATAACAACAATAATAACGATAATTTGTCTTGCACTTCATAGCCAGCGGGGCCTCGTCAGCTCGCGCGCTAATTGAATCGCTCAAGGCCCCAGCGGGGGCGTGTCTTCGTCTCTGCAGAGCGGGGGTCCTGCAGAGCGGGGGTCCGAGCAGGGTGAGGCTGGGCCGGTACTGTTGAGCGTTTGGGGGGTCGGGGGAGGGTAGGACCCACCGCTTTCGGCCTCCGGAGCCATCAGAGTCCACAGCCAGGCTGGCTGCGGGAATTGCCCCTTCTCCCCCAGGGAGCCGCCCAGGTCCTGAGAGCAGCTGGCGTAGGGGCTGCCGAGGCCCTCAGCTCTGCACGGGAAGGGGCTGCAGCTTCCCCCGCTGCCCTCGGAGGCCCTGGGGCAGGACCCCAACCCCCGGATCAGGGCAAGAGGCCCCAGCTGCTGCTCGAGTGGATGAGTGCACGAGTGGCTGGCTGGACGGGGCAGGGGGACCTGGGTATGCCGGTTTAGTGAAGGCCCGCGGCTCTCCACCAGGATCGCTGGTCCCCCGGCGCGCGCTTCCTGAGCCTCTCACTCAGCTCCAGGGGTACCTGCTGGTCCCTGTTGCACGGGGGCGGCAGCCGAGGCCCAGAGAGGATGAGCCGTATGTGCAGGGTCACAGAGCGGAGTGGCCGAGGCACCAGGCTCCAGCCTCCGTGCCGGGAGCCAGGGCAGCACCGCCGCCGGGGCCTTTTCCGCGGAGACAGAGGAGATGCCCGGGGTGTTCTCACCCCGTGTCTGGTTTTCAGTCTCCCTGGTAGGTGGTGTAACCTCCCTCTGCTCAGGGCTGAAACCGAAATGCAGAGCAGACTGTCCCCGAGTCCCCAGGTGTGCCCTGCGCCAGGCACCCCTGACCAGCAGCGCCAGTGGGAGCCCCTGCTGACCCCCCAGGAGTCAGCGAGAAAAGCTGCATCTTTCGAGGTCCTCGTAGTAAAGTTCTGCCCGATCAGGGCTTCCTGCCGTGTCTGGAGTACCATGCAGACGCGTGGCTGGGCCTGCACGGCCCTGCTCTGGCCCCTCTGCCTCTAGTGCCTCATTTGCTACCCTGGGGCAGGGCTGGCTCTGTCGTTTTCAGGGCCTGGCATGAAATGAAGAGGTGAGTCCCTTGGGCAAAAAGCAAGAAAAAAGCTTTTCCTTTTCTTCCGAGGTCTCTCAGCCTGTCAGGGTGTTTTTAATTTGGTATTTCGTGTCGCGCTCCCCCAGGTACAGGGTTGCCCTCGGGGGTGCAGGCCTGGCTCCTGCCCAGGCCCCCGTAGGACTTCCTGTGCGAAACACGGATCCCGAGGTAAGATTAGCAGTAGTCTCAGGGCGGCGACCACAGAGTATTGACCCCCATGCGCGGGGCTCCCTCACCACTGGCAGCCCTGCTGTGGCCCCTGCAGGCACCCCACCTGCCCCTTCCCGCCCTCCATTCCGCCATCCCAGGCTCAGCCTCCCTCAGGCCCACCTATCCTGTCCCCGCCAGGCCTTTGCTGTGTGTCTGCTCGGCCTGGGACGCTTTCCCCTAAATCCTGGCATCCCTCGTTCCTTTGCATCTGGGTTGGCAAACTCTCCGTAACAAGCCAGAGAGTAAACGTTTGAGGGCTTACAGACCAAGAGGCGATGTTGAGGGTATATGTTGACACCTACATACCAGTTAACATGTGACCATTTAAACCCCGTGAGAACCGTTCTTTGTTGGAGGGCAGCTTCCAGGAGGGTCATTGTGTGCGGATCCTCCCTTACGTATCCCATCTTGGCTCCAGTCTGGCCCATGGAGGGGCCTTTTGCAGTCTGTAGGGGGCATAAGATTTTCCTCTGCCCTCCTAGGGCTTCTGGCTGGACTGACTAAGGCGGATTAACAGGAGAGAAGCATACGAATTTTATTTCTGTGAGCTTGGGAGCCCTCACGAGAAAATCGCCGGAGTGCTTCTCATACACCAGGGTGAGCAGGTGCCGTGGTGGGGAGTAACCGCGGGACCCGGGGGGACGCAGGAAGGGAGGTCATTTTAGCACATCTCTCTCGGGATGTTTCTTCCTGGTGCCGGGAGGGCACTTTCACGTACCTCCTGCTTTCAGGGGAGAAGGTGGGTTCAGAGCGTCCTTCTTGAACCTGCTGTTTTCTGACTGCCCTGAACTCGGGGTCATCAGCGTGGCAAAGCAGCCTATCAGGGTGGAAGTTCTGCATCTCACGTCCTGGTTCAAGAGCAGCCCGTTCCCCTCCATGGCCAGCCTCACTTCCCTGCCGGCTCTTCCCACCGTGGAAATCGGGGTGTTGGTTCCCTCACTGCCTTGTTCTGGGCAGCGTGGCTCCCGGTGCTCAGTCAGCACCTCTGGCTGCAGGGAAATCTCTGGTGCAGGGCTGGCCGCCCGACACCTCCCTGTCCTCCGTCCCTTCCCCCAGAGCCTGTGGGTTCCCTGGAGGGAGGATGGAGGCCAGCCCAGGCCTTGTCGCTGCAGGAAGCTGGCCTGAGGTGGACGCTCGAGGCCGGGAAGTCCCTGCTTTATTGACTTAGACACGATTGTTCCAGTGGCAGCACATGATAACCGCCTGGCAAACGAGTTTTGACCCAGAAGCCACAGAGGAGCGGCCTCTGTCCGTGCCACCTCCGCAGCCCCCGAGCCCTTGGCCTCTCTTCCTTTTCTTTCTCTTATGTGTTTCTTTTGTTGCCGGGGTTTGAATCAGAGGGCCCCATGCGAATTGTTAGGTCTTTTAACTTTTTAATTGAGATATAAGTCACACGTTGGAAAGTTTGCCCTCGTAAAGTGTACGATTTAGTGGTTTTTAATATACTCACAGAGTTGTGCAACCATCACCACTGTCTGATTCCAGAACATTTTCATCACTCCAAAAAAACCCCGTGCCAGTGCGCGGTCCCTCCCCATCCCACCCCCAGGCTGGCAGCCGCTTATCTCGGCCCGGACGGTTCACATCCCGGAGCCGTGCTCTGCGTGGCCTTGTGTGCTGGCTGCTTCCCCGGGCCTTGGCGTTGTCACCCCTTGTTGGCTGCCACGCACAGCACTGCTGTGAATAACACTTAGGAGTGGGATCCTGGGGTCACACGGTGGCTTCATCATTATCAGGACCTGCCAGGCTCTTCACAGCGGCTGCCCTGACTGGCACGCCCGCCAGCCGAGCAGTTGTCACGTTTCCCTGTGATCTGAGGGCCCGCGCAGTTCTCTATCCCCGGCACCCCCTGATTTCCTTGTTGTGATACATAGTCCTTGTGGTCATCAGAAAAAAGCCAACTTTTAGTCTTTTCCCCTTGTTACACAAGTAATTACCCATTAGTGTAAAAAAAATTGAGAAGATGAAGGTAAAGGAGAAGAAAATGTTAAGATGGCTCTTCCTGTTACTGGCTGGGGGGGCGGGGGGGGGCGGCCACTTTACAGTGTTGTTTCGGAGCCTGTGAGATCTCCGTAGACCTGCTTCCCATGGTCTGTGATCTACTTGTTACACTTTCTCCCACCACGGGGCTGGCGGGTTCTTTCCGGTTCTTACCCTGTTCTAAATCTTGCTGTGGCAGACTTTTTTCTTCCCTGCAGGAAACAGTTTCCGAGGTTTGGGTTTTCCCCGCAGATTAGCTTAGGAAGTGGGCTTCCCCGGGCAGGGGCCGTGAGCTCCGCAGCGGCATCACCTGACGGGGCCCTCGCCACCCGGCTCGTGCGTGTCGTACCCGGCTCTCGGCCCGCTAGGGGCTGGGGCCCGATGGGTCCGAGGACCAGTCTGTCCTTCCGGTGTGGGTCTCACCACTTCCTGCAGTGGGTCCTAGAAGGGGGGTGGTCGTGGGGGTCGGATTTGGGGTGCACTGCGTTCCGTCCCTCAAGCCTCTGCTCTGTTTATCGGGCTGTCACCCACCCGTTGGCAGCACGTCTGTGCCTGGCGCTGTCGTGGGGCCCCCGGGGGGTCTTGGCAGGGCCCTGCAGGCCGGGTACATCCCCCGCCCCGTGGCCTGCAGCGAGGCCGTGGGCCTGGGTGGAGGGAGGCAGGGCAGTGTCCTCCCTTGTCCCCTGGCTGCCAGGGTCCTGGGAGTCGCCGCAGCCCTAAGTCCCGCACCACCAGCGCTCAGTAACTCCTGGCTGCTGTCCAGGCGCTCCCTGCTGCTGTTGCAAGGGACCCGGGATCTGGCCCTGCGACGTCCGTGAGCCTCAGTCTCCCCGTCTGTGAAACAGGTGTTGTCATGGTGCTCCCCCTTGGAGAGACCCTGCATTTCACACGGTTCCCCAGGCCTCCGCCTGGCCTTCCAGGCCCTGTAGGAGAATCTGCCCGCCCTTCCTTGCAGCCTCCTTGCTGCCCCCGGGCCTTTGCACCCACTGTCCCTGCTGCCTGCATCCCTCTCCCTCCACGCTGCTTGTTCAGGCCTGCTCCTGGGGCCCCCTCCCTGGGGAGCGGCCCCTCCCAGCCCCTCTGTGTGTGTCGTGGCACTTGCATTGTCTGAAGTCACCTTTTCTTTCCTGTGCTCATTGGTTTTCTGTGTGCTGGACTGGCAGGGACCTCCCCATGAGGCAGGGGCCGCAGCCTGTTTACCACAGTGTTCTCCAGTGGGGGAGGGGCTTGGCTGGGACAGGTGGGGAGAAGAGGGTTAATTACATCAGTGTCTCGGGAGATGCGCACAGCACACCCCCAGCCTGTGGAGCCGCTAACACTCCTGCCTTAGCCTTATTTTCTTGTCAGGCCCAGATGCAGATGGGCTCAGATACGGTGGCGGAAGCTGCCTTGGTTTTGTCATCGACCCCTCCCCGCCCCGCTGTGCAGAGGGAGAGGCTGGGGCTGGGCCGAGGGCCGTGCAGCAGGCAGGGGTTGTGATGACGTGCAGGGCACGAGAACTGGCTCAGGGAATCCTCTGTGCGTTTTCTTGGGGACCCCCTCCTGTCCGCTCCCCACTCTGCATGCTCACTCCCACAGGTGCCTCCAGGGCCCTGGGCCTCCTGATGGGGCCGCCCGGCCCCCGCCGTGGCCTCCAACCAGAGCTTGTCCGCCTCACCACCGGCCTCACCTCCCGCCACTGGCTCCATTCCCGTGAGCTGCCAGGTTCAGGCTCCCACCTTCCCGTCAGATTTCGGCAATTCTCGCGTGCTTGGAGGGTGTCCCCCTCTTCGCGTCCCGACGGTCTGCTCACTGCTGGGTCCGGGGGGTGCTTGGGCAGCCCCGCCCAGAGGTGGCCCAGGCCCCGACAGGCCCCTATGAGGGGCCTCTTCCTCCCTGGTCTCCTGGCTTGTCTTGCCCTTGGATTGCGCCGCTGCTCTTAGAGTCCTTGTGACCATTTGTTGAGCGTCAGGACGGCGGAGCGGGTGAGCCACGCGGCCTGCGTCCCTCCTCTGCTCCTGGGCGCCTCCACCTCTGTGCCCTGGCCTGGGGGTGGTGGTCACGTGGGGCGCGTGGGCGCAGGTTAATGCAGGGCTGCGTCTGACTGGGGGACCCAGGCCCGCCTTCCCTCCTGGCCTCTCCGGTTAACTGCCCGTCTCCTGGTCTCAGGACTCCGCGAGTGAGCGCTCGGGAGAGCCAGGCCCAGACCCTGAGCGGCAGCTCCGCTGGTTCTGGGCACAGACTTGGAGCCGGGACGGTCTGCCTTCACGTTCCGGCTCTGCCGCCCCTGCCTCGGTATCCTCACGCCTGGGGGTGACGGTCACACCTGCCCAGAGGGTTGCATCAACCACTGAGAACAGTGCCTGGGGGCTTGTGAGCGACTCCCTCCGCACAGCCGCGTGTGTTTATTCCTTAACTAAACAGGCCGGTTCTTTGAGCTCCCGGCAGATGTCAGCAGAGGTTACTGAGGGGCGGGCCATGGAACGGGCTCCTTTCAGTGCCTGGATGGTGGTGAGCCCCTTGTTACTGGGGGGATTCAAGAGAAATGGGTCAGGCTTGTTGTGCCAGGGTGTGTGATGCTTGGGGCTGGATGGCCCCGTTCCCAGATGCCAGTTCCCCCAACTGGAATGGGGGACAGAAGGACCGTGTGGGGAGAGGTTCTCTGAGCTGCGTGCATGCAGACAGACGGGCCTTGGTTTGGACCTGAAGGGGCCTGAACACGAGAGGAGGAGCCGAGGCGCCGCCCCGGGTCCCAGTCGGTGTGCCCCTTCTTGTCAGAAGTCCTGCCTGCCTGCCAACGTCCTGCTGGGGAGGGATGTCACACCAAGGAGCAGGGCTCAGAGGGGACCGGAATGCCGTGGCCCCAGTACCAGGCTCCGCTGCCCGGGGCTGGGTGCCTGCCCACGCCTCCCCGCCCTGCACACTGAGTCCAAGACGCAGCAGACCCCTGCCGGCCCCGCACCTCTGCGCAGCCTGGAGCCCAGGCCTGGCAGCTCCTGCCCTGCCCACCCTGCAGGGGCCAGAGCGGGAAGGGGAGGAAGGCTGAGCCGTGCGCCCCAAGGGCCAGGCTCTGCCACGTGGCATTGCCGCGGGCAGCGGCGGGGAGTGGAAGTGTGGGCTCTGGAGGCAGGCCACACAAGTATGTGAAGGACGCGCACGCCTGTGTCCACAGCAGCTGTGCTCACTGTAGCCAAAGGGGAAACACCCAGGCTCTGCCTGTCACCCAAAGAACAGAGAAACACACAACACGTGGTCTGTCCCTGCAGGGGAGCATTACTCAGCCGTGAAAAGGAAGGAAATTTTGACACGCTGCTCCATGGGTGAGCCTTGAGAGCGTGCCACTCAGCGAGAGAAGCCAGATGCCAGAGGCCACGTGCTGTGTGATGCCATTCATAAGAAACGTCCAGGGTTAGGGCGAGTGGTGGCCAGGGGCGGGGACCAGAGCGGCCGGCGCTCCTCCCGTGCAGGTCCCTGGAGGGTCCATCATCGCCGTGTCCAGGCCTGGTGTGGAGTCTTGCTTGGCTGGCCCATGTCTGGAAGCAGACCTCAGACTGTGAGCTGCTCAGACGCTCAGTGCCCGCGTCACCTGTCTCCCTGTCACACACTGTCACGTCTCAGTGGGGTTCACCTCATCCTGGTGCAGGGAGAGACCTTAGGATGGGCCTGGCAGGGGAGCCCTTCTGGCCTTGATTGGTGGGATGGACCCTGGCCTGGAGTGGATTTAGGGTTCCCTTGCTTGGGGTGAGAGCTCCGTCTGTACTTGTCTCGTGTAGACTTCACGGCCCATGTGTCGGGCCGTCCTCCATCTTCCTGGTGAGGAAACCGAGCTGGGGGTGGAGGGGGTCTCTTGCCCCGGCCCCAGCTGGTCAGCGGTGGAGCTGGGATGGTAGCCCCGGCCGGGGGTCGCAGCCGGAGCACTTCCTCCTCACCCAGGTTGCGTGTGGCCTCGGGCCGGCCCCCTGTCCAGTGGGGGAGCAGAGGGCCGTCTCACCCTCGGCCCTTAGGTCCCCGCTGCCATGCACCTCCTGTGTGCTGGGCCTGAGCCGGGCGCTCAGAGCCCACACAGCACCTGTCCCCCCACCCCGGGGCCCTCCGTGCAGTCTGGCGTCCTGTAAACTCTGTCCTCCGTCTTGTCCCCTTCTAACAGGGACCCAGACATGGAGCTGCGGGAAGAGGCGTGGTCTCCGGGGCCGTTGGATTCCGAGGACCAGCAGATGGCCAGCCATGAGAACCCAGGTGAGGCGGCCTTGGGGAGTTCTTCCCAGCTGGTCCCTCGCCCTTCCCTGGACCCTCGCTCCTTTGTCTCCCCTTCCCCTCCCGTGGCTCGGGGCTCACCATCCTCCGGGGGCTCGGCCAGGCCGCCTCCTGGGCCTGTGTGGGGTCTCCGAGTTCCCTCCCAGCTGGGAGCCCCTGGGGGCTGCCCTCTCCCCTCGCTGGTGCTCGGCACCGTTTCCAGGTGGCCCCTCGGTCCCCCCGGGCGGGATGCTCTTTAGACCAGGGTGGCAGGCCCACGTACCAGTGGGCCAGGACGTGGAGAGCTGGGGACAAACTGTGAAGTGCGGGGAGCGGCAGGCTCGCAGAGCAGGGCCAGTGACCATCCTGGGGGGCAGCTGGGTGTCTGGGTTCTTATGGGGCTTGTATCTTTCTGGGTTTTATCTGCCACTTTTTAAATATTGGCCACATGTTTTGTTTGACAAAGCGTTTTTGGGGTTGAATAGAACTCATCTTGGAGCCCTCGGGGATTAGGCTTTGCTTGCTGAGACCCCACCTGGCCCCGCTGGCCTCTTCACGGCCTCACCCCTTGCCCTCTGGTGAAGATGTGCTCCCCGTTTCCAGGGGCTTTCATGCAGGGCACCTGAGAAATAAAGTATGAGCTCTTTTTCATGCTGCTTTTGATGCGTCTTCGTGCGGGCATCACGTCCTCGTGCGTCTTGGACGGGGTCAGCCAGCATTTCTTGCTGCGAGGGGCCAGAGGGGAGGTGTTTTCGGCTTTGTAGGCCTTGTGCCCCTGCAGCGTGGAAGTGAATGGGCGCGACCACGTTATTTATAGAACAGGCTCTGAGGTCGTGATCCCGGTGCCAGCGTGTCGTAGTCGTCCAAGAGAGGTTACGAGGGCCTGGGCGGGCTGGGGATAGATTGCGTAAAGCACTCGAGCCCCTTCGCCTGATCTAGTTCTAAGATCCACTGAGGGGTGAGGGAAGCTCCTTGGGCTGGCTCCGGGCAGCCGTGGTTACACAGGAGGAAACAGATTTCAGGGCACATGGCGCGTGGGGCACAGACCCTCCACCACCCAGCAGGAGGGCGCACGGCCCATCCTTCCCCGTTTCATGCTGCCGGGCCTGCCCCTTCCTCCTTTCCCTGTCTTTTAGCATTTTTAGAATTAATTTTACAGTCTGTTTCATGCTGGAAATTTCCAACGTCGATAGTGTGGTGATTGCACTTCCCACTGCCTAGCCTTAGCGGTGAGCAGTACTTTGCGGTCTTTTCCCGTTTGTGCCTGCTTTTTCTTCTGGAGAATTTTAAAGAAAATCCTAGATATTGTATCATTTCACCTACAGATTCTCCAGCAATAACAAACGCTCATCTCACCTGACGAAGCGTTGCCCAGTGTGTGAAGGTGTCCCCAGCTGTCTCCAAAATGCATGTTTGCCTTGAAGTAAGGTGGTTTTAATTTTACACCCCGTCCACTAACTCATTCTCTTGAGGAAACCTCTACAAAGCACAAGTGGGTTCTCGTATCCCCTTTGTCCGGCCTGCTGTCCCCGACCCAGCCCCCCACTGGAGTCTGTTGCAAGTCTGCTCCGGCCCCTCCCCGTGTGGTGCCCCCAGCCGCGTGGCACCCCTTCGCTCAGCTTGTAAGCCGTGTGGCCTGACTGCCTCCACGCTGCCGCGCGTCCCCTGGCTCTGGGCCTGCCCTGTTGGGTCCTGCCTCTGTGGCAGCTTCCTGTGGGGGGACAGTGGCGGACCCCTGCCCTGAGGCCCCCCCGGCTGATGTCTGGACGCAGGAGCTGCAGCCTCGGCCTGGCGGCAGCCCCCGTCGGCTGTCTCCCTGGTGCGTCGGGATGAGGGGTCCGTGAGCAGGGCTGTGAGCGCTGCCTGTGTGCCCCGAGCTCGAGGCCAGCCACCTCGGGCAGGCCCTCTCATGGGCTCCTCTCCCTTCGAGCTCGGGGTGCTGACCAGAGGGTGCTGGGCGGGGAGAGGCCGGGCCACCGCCCAGGGTGAGGCAGCCGGGGGCCCGTGGAAGGGGGCTGGGGGCCTGGACTGTCCGTAGGCTGCAGCCAGAGTCCGTTGCGCCGCCTCACTGGCGCACTGACCCCGGCCCACCGCCCGCAGGTGCGAGAGCTGTCCTGCCTCGGCCTGGGGCCTTAGCTACAGGGTGTTCAGACAGAGAAGCCGTCCAAAAGTGAATAATAAAGAGACATCCCAATTCTGAGGCGGGAAAGAGTCTTCAGCGGGTGTGTTGGAAATCACCCACCAGGGACAGGGTCCCAGCCTCCCGCTGTCAGGCCCGCCTCTCACGTCTCAGTGCCCTCCAGAATTACCCCGCAGAGCTCACCGCAAATGCCACGTCTGAGCCGGATGACAGCAGACCCACGTAAAAACACAGCAACTGCCTGTGGGCAAAACCCATGTTCCCTGGTCACACTGGCAGCACACCTTAGGTGCAAAGCTCCAAAATACAGCTGGATGGGGACACGCCAGCAGCCAGGCCAGCGTGGTGTTAGCAGGGGCGGGAGGGGAGGACGCCCCAGGTAGCCCTCGGGAGTTCACTGGAGGACTTTGGGGTGGTCACACTGAGGCCAGCAACTGAAGTTGGAGGGGTTCTGTCCAGACCAGGAGTGGGGAGCGCGGGGCCGCTGGGGCCCATGGCTTCCTTTACCCAGGTAAAGTGCCCTGCCCGGGCAGGACCCACGCAGAGCAGAGCCCACCGGGAGGGGGTTCAGGATCGAGTGGGACCCCTGTCATTGGCCACAAGGGAGAAGGGAAGGTCCAGATAAAATCAGGGGTGGCCGCAGAGCAGGGAACCCTGCACTCGGAAGAGGGAGCCCTGAGGAGCCAGAAACGCTGTCCAGAACGTAGCGTCCCAGAAGTTCAGGGAAACTGACCACAAAAATGAGCGAAACTGGAAAATGTTGAGTTCGGTGCTCTTGCTCCCACCCCCCAGGAAGCTATTAGAATAAAAAAGAAGAGGGGCAGATAGTATCTCCACAGACGGGGAGGGTGGTCAGAGATCCACCTGCAGGCAGGTCAGGATCCTTCAGAGAGGCCAGGAGGTGGCGGCCCCTGGGAGTGCAAGAGCAGAGCAGCTCCGCGCAGGGGGCAGAGCTCAGCAGAGAATTAGAAATGGAGTCAAATTAACTTCAAAATGAAGTAGGAGGAATTCGAGACTGAATAAAAATAACACATTGCTCCTTAAGGAAAATTGAAGGTGAAAAAGAGGGACATTTTAAAATCAAAAAGAAATGAGTAAAGATTAAGGCAGAGTAAAAAAAAAAAACCAGGTACTGAAGTTAGGTAAAGAAAGCCCTTTGAAGAAGAAATCCAAAGGCAGATAATGGTAAAAACTACGAGTCCAGAAAACATTCCTGAAATGTAAAAGTTAGGTATTGAAGGAGCAAATCACAGATCTGAGAATATCAACTCGGATGAACAAGACATATTCTATTCAAGTCACTGGGCTTTAAAGGAAGAAGCAAATCCTTTGGGGCATCTAGGCAAAAAGAGCAAATGACTTACAAGGCAAAGTAGATGGGATTGCTGTCAGACTTTGTCAGCAATGCTTTGTGCCAGGAGAAAATGGAGTAATATTTATGATTCTCAGGGGAAGAAAAGGTAGAGCCAAGGATCATATTCAGGAAAACTGACTTCCACGTTTGAAGGGCGCAGATGGCCTCAACCAGCAGGAGCTGAGCAAATAGGGTTCTCGTGGGGCCTTCCCGAGGAATCTGCGGGCAAGTGAGCCTCGGGCAGCCACCGTGGCTAGAGAGATGGGCGGTGAGCCAGGGCAGGCTCAACGAGGGCTCAGGCGGTGGAGGTCTGGCTGTGAAATAAGTGAGGGGAACAGGAATAGTTCACCTGATTTCTCAGGAATGGTACTTGCCAGTGGCGGTGGTGATTCTAACCAAGTTAGAATGCTTATCTTGAAGCTGTGTGATGCGGGTTCAGCAAATAAGCAGTTACAGGCTAGTCAAGTCCTCTCCTCCCCTAGTGAGGACCAGAGATGCAGATATCCCAGAAAAGACTGCATAGAAGCCTTTTGGCCTGAATTTGTATGGGAAGTATCAGTTAGAAGTCACAGGAGTTTTATCTTAAAAAAAAAAAGAAAAAGCAAAGATCATTTCCACATTTTGGTTTTGAAACTGTTTCCCACCAAAAGAAACCAGAGTCCCTTGGAGAAACGGCCGGTTGCCGGTCTGGGGTGGGAAGTATGGATGAACCTGTAGCCCCTTGTTAGACTGGATGGCAGAGAATCTGTCAAAGACCACCTGGGTCCCGTCCAAAGGACTCGGAGCTCACTTGAGGCTCCCACGCACTGAAGATGGCAGGCGGTGCAGCCCACCAGATGTATTTAAATCCGTGATCTCCTAATGATGTTAAGAAAGGAAAGACTACATGGTTACCTTGGAGGATGGTAGGGAACCAGTTCGTAACCTGGAAAACTGGGCAGGTAAGGGGAAATGAGATTCATCCTGCCACAACCACATGAAATTTACCACTGGGTACCAACCAACAGATGATGTAGAGTCTCTAAAAACAATTCCAGCTCCTAAACGCAGGAGAAACCACAGGACAGCCCCATTTTGCACCCCTTGACGGATCAGCAGACCTAAGCGTTGAGCATCGGTGGCCCTTGATATCACAGAAAGAGAAACATGAGATATCGGGTGCCTTCAGTGAAAGAACAGGATTGCACCTTCAGAATGACTTCAGGGGCCGGCGCGGCTGGGTGAGCCAGCTGCGAACTGGCAGCAGATGCAGGGGGCTGGGAGCATGCTGTCAGCAAGGGTGCAACCGGCTGTAGGGCTCCGGTTCTTCAAAAGGAAAATCGTAAGGAAGAGCAAGAGATGGGGGAAGTCGTGTCTTACAGGAGACTTAAAGACATAGACATACTGAAGTAAAAAGTAACAGACCAAACTGTAGTGTCTGGGATGTTGCGCTTGGGTGACAGCTGTGCAGACATGCAAGGGAACGATTACTGCACAGGTCAGGATGGTGGTTATATTTGGGGTTGAGAGGGGGTGAGCTTGGGCAGGGCACGGAGGGGCTCCCGGTGGGTGGCCCAGACCTGTATCTTGACGGGGCATTTGTCTTTCTGCATTGATTGTGGTCAGCTCTGCATTCCGTTTGCGGGCTCTGCACGTCGTGTGTTTTAGGGGAAAAGGTTAACATCTGGTAAAGCCGCAGGTCCTGCGCTTCCCCAGAAGGTCTGCTCAGGAGGATCCACTCTGGGGCGGGAAGCTGCGTGGGCGGCAGGACACCCCCCCCCCACCCCCGCCTGGGCCCAGAGCACAGGAGCCGGAGCTGAGCCCCCCTTCAGCGAGAGAAGGACAGTGACAGTTGCTGTGGGATGACGGGACCTGGGGCCTGGGCCACCCCCTCCCCTTCCCTTCCGGGAATGGCGATCGCTCGTCATTTCTGTCCTTTTTATTGAGTGAGCCCTTTGTGCTGGTCACCGTCCTCTCCTCTTTCCGGGAGTTCTTGCATCCTTTTGAAGATGACGTTTGTGCGGCAGGGAAGTTGCCCCATGAGGAGGGTGGCCCAGAGGGAAGCCGCTGACTTCCAGCCTGACCCGGAGGGGTGCAGACTCAGACTCTGGTGTGCGTGAGAGCCGCCCGCTGCTTGGAAAGCGCTGGTCCCTGCACCCACTCGCGGGGGGACCAGGAATCCGAAGGTTGAGAGAGAACCCCGCCTCCCCAAGTGATTAGACCCTCTTCCATTTAACAGCTTAACACCTGCTTAAAAAGTAGTGTGTGGGGTAAATGGAACGCAGCAGCGAGAGAAGAGTCACGTAGCCCAAGGCTACAGCGAAAGCCTGCGCCCGCGGCACGCACCTCACTGCCCAGCCGGCTTCTCGGGCCTTCTTTCCCCGTTTCTGGACCTGGACGGGTGGTCGGCCCCTCGCCACCCCTCCCGCCCCCACCCGCATCCAGGGCCCAGGATTGAGTTACAGGTGTTTCACAAGTTCAGATGGGCTGTGTTCAGTTCCTGTCATCGTGATTGTAAATACTCTTCATCGCTGAGTCAGGTGGTGTATCGTTAAACTTTCTTGACAACTTTGAAAACAAGACGTTTATTTCAATCAAAGGAGTACAGAATACTTGCGATGGGTCAGGTGGTGCGGCTCAATTCCCGCAAAGAGCAAGTCTCCTTTCCAGCCCAGCCCAGCCCAGCCCACCCCTGCTGCCCGGACACACTGCTCAGAGGCAGACAGCTCCCCAAGGTTCAGTTTTTTATTCTCGAATATCTCCACATAATGGGCTTATGACTCTATTTCTTTTTCTTTTTCTTTTTTTTTGGCTGTGCCTGGTGGCTTGCGGGATATTAGTTCCCTAACCAGGGATCGAACTGGGGCCCATGGCAGTGAAAGCATGGAGTCCTAACCACTGGACGGCCAGGGAATCCCCATGATGCCACTTCTTGATTTATGTTGACACCAAAGTGGGTCCCGTGTCATCTCTTGAAAAGCGGCCCCCACCCGGCCCAGACTTCCTACCTGGATTTTTTTTTTTTCCTGCTCCATATATGATTCTATGTCCCAGTGCCCTTTCCTGTGCAGGCGGTCTTGGGACCCGGACTACCCGTGCAGATACTGCTTTGCCGCTCCCAGGCCGTGTAGCCTTGGGCGGTGGTTCATCTTCCAGGGCAGTTGGAGCGCTTTGTTCCCGGCCAGGTGCTGGAACACAGGGATCCGGCTGCTGTCCTTATGGGCTTGCAGGCTAGTGAGAGGGGGAGGGAAAACAATGTTCAGTAGGTTATAATGGGATTCACCTTTGAAAGACACCTTCGCGGTGCGCCTGGGGGCGGGGGCCGGGGGCGGGGCCAGAGGCGGGCGGGCGGGGCTGTGATCAGGGGGCGGGGCCGTGCCCCAGGGAGCGAGGCCGGAGCCCAGGCAGGAGTCCGGGCTTGAGCACCTGCCCCACCTCCATTCTGTAACTCAGGCCCAAGCCGGACGGGGAAGGCAAATGTCGCCAAGGGTGCACACAGAACAGTCTCGTAGAGCTGGGCAGGCTGCGGGGAGGGGGCAGGCTCTCATCTCTCCCGGGAGGCCGGCCGCTCAGGCCAGGCGGGGCGCAACTGTATTAGAGGCTTTGTTGGGCAGACGGCCCGTGGTGGTGTCCTCAGTTTGCAGACGCCAGGACCAAGGCCCCACGCTCCTTTATTGTTTGCACTGGGCATACAGTACCCACAAACCCAGGGACCAGGGTGAGGAAGTCTGTAATAGAGGCTGCAGTGTTTGGAGGTTGCACTCCCAGTTAATGGAGGGTCAGGACTTCCGTGCTGGCCTGTGATCCCATTAACCAGTCTGGTGACCCCTTCCTCTTCTCTCTTCTCCACCCGCAGCCAGGACTGTCTTCCGAGAGCCCAGATGTGACACCATCATTTCCCGCTTGTACACCCGCAGGGTGCTGCAAGCCCTTGTCCCTGGGCAAAGGTGGAAACGGCGCTGCGGCTGCCTTCCAGTCTGGCAGGGCCGCGCTCTGCTGGCCCCCAGCCTGAGGCCTGGGCTTCGGGAGGCATTCTTTACTAGGAGCCTTCCCTAGACCTCCATCCCTTACCCCCGTTGGTTTCTGTTGTTTCCTTTAGCAGACATTTCTGGCGTCCCTACTAAGCCCCGGGCATTGTTCTAGATGCGGGGGAAACGGCCGTGAAGGAAGGAAAAGTCCTAAGGGATGGGTAATGAATGTTCAGTAAAATGCCAGGGCGTGTTCGATGCCCTGAGGACAGACACTAGGAGGGGTGAGGGGAAGGGGACTGATGGGAGGGACGTCTGCCCAGGGCCAGGTCCGTGAGGAGGGCTCCGCACCGGCAGGGCCCAGTCGCCCTCTGAGGGAGGTTCTGCCACCGCCCCCGTTACAGGGAAGCCTGGGAGGGCGCACGAGTGAGCGAGGTTCCCGGGGGCACGCAGAGCAGCAGGTGGAGGGGCCGCAGGCCGCCCTCGCACGTGGGCTGACTCCCTCCTCACCCCTCTTGCCTTCCAGTGGACATCCTCATCATGGATGACGACGACGTCCCCAGCTGGCCCCCAACCAAGCTGTCCCCGCCCCAGTCGGCGCCCCCGGCTGGTCCCCCGCCCCGGCCGCGGCCGCCCGCCCCCTACATCTGCAATGAGTGCGGCAAGAGCTTCAGCCACTGGTCCAAGCTGACGCGGCACCAGCGCACGCACACGGGCGAGCGGCCCAACGCCTGCAGCGACTGCGGCAAGACCTTCTCGCAGAGCTCGCACCTGGTGCAGCACCGGCGCATCCACACGGGCGAGAAGCCCTACGCCTGCTCCGAGTGCGGCAAGCGCTTCAGCTGGAGCTCCAACCTCATGCAGCACCAGCGCATCCACACGGGCGAGAAGCCCTACGCCTGCCCCGACTGCGGCCGCAGCTTCACGCAGAGCAAGAGCCTGGCTAAGCACCGGCGCTCGCACAGCGGCCTCAAGCCCTTCGTGTGCCCGCGCTGCGGCCGCGGCTTCAGCCAGCCCAAGAGCCTGGCGCGCCACCTGCGCCTGCACCCGGAGCTGTCGGGGCCTGGCGTGGCGGCCAAGGTGCTGGCGGCCAGCGTGCGCCGGGCCAAGGCACCCGAGGAGGCGGCGGCGGCGGACGGCGAGATCGCCATCCCGGTGGGCGACGGCGAGGGCATCATCGTGGTGGGCGCGCCGGGCGAGGGGGCCGCGGCGGCCGCAGCCATGGCAGGCACGGGGACCAAGGCGCCGGGACCCCGCTCGCGGCGCGCCCCGGCCCCCAAGCCGTACGTGTGCGTGGAGTGCGGGAAGGGCTTCGGGCACGGGGCCGGGCTCCTGGCCCACCAGCGCGCCCAGCACGGGGACGGGCTCGGGGCGGCGGGGGGCGAGGAGCCCGCGCACATCTGCGTGGAGTGCGGCGAGGGCTTCGTGCAGGGCGCGGCGCTGCGGAGACACAAGAAGGTCCACGCCGTGGGCGCGCCCTCCGTCTGCAGCCGCTGCGGACAGAGCTACTACCGGGCAGGCGGGGAGGACGACGACGATGACGACGACGAGGCGGCGGGCGGCCGGTGCAGCGAGTGCCGCGGCGGGGAGGGCCGGTAGGGGCGGGGGCCCGGGGGGGCAGGGCCCCTCGGGCTTGGCGGGGACGACGGCGCAGGACCCAGAGACCCGGGGAGAAACGGACAGAGGGCTGCCCCGGACCGGCAGCGCGCTCTATCCCCTCCCCTCCCGCGGCCTGTGCGGCCCGAGAGGTGCGGCGGGCCTGAGGCGGGGCGCTGGGGACGCCCACCGGGCCGCCCGGCCCTTCCCCGCGCCCGGCCCTCGGCCTGGCCTGATGCTTGTAGGTTCCCGGCCCTCGGCCTGGCCTGATGCTTGTAGGTTCTCGGCCGAGCCCGAATCAAGACGTTGTGTGAGAACTAGAGAGACCAAGATATGACAAAACCCACGAGCGAAAGACCATTTTCCCTCTTTCTCTTCCCCCACCAACGGGGGGTGTTATGATGGCGAGCATTGAGACCTTTCCATTCGGAGGGGCCCCAGAGAGGGAAGGGAAAGAGGGGTCCTTTTCCCTTTAGAATTTTCTTTATAATCATATCCCCTTCCTGACCCCGCCTACCTATTATTTTCTCTCTTCTCCTTCGCGGGTCCCATCCTTTTTCCTCGCCCTAGTCCTTCCTCCCCCTCCTGGATCTGGGGTAGCAGAGAAGTGCTGGAGCGGAACTAGCCGCTGTCCCAGGCGCACCCCGCAGAAAATGGGTTCCCGTCTCATCCCGGGCCTGGGCACGGTTGGAGGAGGGGTGCGGGGGGCAATAAATCGCACTATCCAATTGTCCCTGCTGTGCGTGGTTCTTGAGTTCGGGTAAACGAAGGGCTCCGCACCGGGCAGTTGCTGCTGAGGGGGCACTGGCCACGGGCCAGGCCAGTGGAGAGAGGCTGCCAGCTCGGCCCGCGCTCGCGCCCGGGTGCAGACTGGGCGGTTGTCCTGGAAGAGTGACCGGCCAGGTCACCGGCAGCGGGTTCTGGGCCCCAGCAGAGTGGCTGTCAAGTATCCAGGCTGGAGGATGGGCAGGCCTGTGAGTAACTGGGGCGTTTGTTCAGAGTAAGGCCCGCCCACTGCTGCTTTTGAAAGGAATCCCACCGTCCGGAGGCGCAGGTGGGAGTTGCACAGGCCGTGCCTCACCTCACAGGGGAGGGCAGCCTCCCCCCCACGCAGTAAACGAGCCCATGCTCCCGTCTGGGTGTCCTCCCCCAGCCCCTGCAGCCCCTTCCTGCATCCAGCTTCTTGGAAGACTTGGCCTGGGTGTTGCACCTGTGTCCCCCTGCTCAGATCCCATCGGGGGAGCAGGGGATAGTCACGGGGTCACATGTCACTGCAGAGGAAGCTGGAAGTGTCCCTGGCCTGCCACTGCTTCCTAGCGACAAAACTATCCTAGAGGCGGGAGATGGACTCTGGTGGGTGAGCGGGTACCTGCCTGCCCCCATGGCCCCACTGGAGGAGCCGGCCAGGGGGCTGGCGGGAAGACAAGGGTGGGCAGTTGCTTTCTGGTGCTTCTTGTGTTCTAGGCGCTGTGCTACTTGCCAGATGGACCTGGTCCTGCAGCACCATTGCAGCAGTCCTGGGACGTGAGGACTGCTAGCAGGTCAGTCCTCAGGGTGGGGCCCTCTGATGCCAATTCCAGTGTCCTGGGACCCTCAGCTGGAGTCCTGGGGACCACGTCCCCGGGATCTTCAGGGAGTATTTCCAGCCTGGCCAAACGCCACGGCTGGACTCAACGTTCCTTTTACCTCCGCAGAAAGAGAGAGGAGTTTACCAGCAGAAGGGGAGCTGAAGGAGGAACGGGGGTTTCTTCTACCTTGAGCCCTGAATCTCCCCCTGGTGCTTTGCTGTCCTTGAGCAGATCCTGCCCCCACCCACCTCGGGGCTTCAGGTTCTCACCTGGTGAACCAGGGCCTCAAAACCAAGGTCACGGATGGCCACCTGGTGGGCAGAGACGTGACTCCCCAGGAGGATATATTAGAACATCTTAGGTGCGATCATAGGTCAGAGAAGCCTGTTCTCAAGTGGCCATCGCCTCACTTGGAAGTTGGTTGAGGCAGTTCAGTTTATTTTGAGATCTCAGACCCCTCCAAAGGAGGGAGGGGTGACGCTGTTTGTCCAGAGCGGGCTTGGGTAAACAAAGGCTGAGAAAACACTGCCCAATACCTGCAGTCCCTTCCCTCTCATCCAGCTCTGCCCTTGGGCGCTTCCGGAGGTGGGGGAGGGAGGGAGGGAGGAGTCGTGCCTGGTGGGTGGAAGGGATGTGCCCTGTCACTTGGGTAGAAGTAAGGGCTTGGATTGAGTCATTCTCTCCCTACTCCTGGGGCAAGAAAGATTCTGGGCCAATTTCCACGGTGCAGCATATAGGCTGTGTGACTCTGGGCAAGTGAACTAACCTCTCTGACCCTCAGCTTCCTCCTCTGTGCAGAGAAGATCTTGCCTGTCTCGACTGTCTCAAGGGATCCCTGGGAGTGTCTGTAAGTGCCTGGTCCTTGGTCACTGACAGCTAATTCCTGTCCCGGGAAGGAGCCTAATGCAGGGTTGAGGAGCCAGGGTTCAAATCCCTGTTCTGCCAGCAGGTGCCGCTTACCCTCTCCAGGCCTTGTATGCACTCACCTCCTGAAGGACATCTTGGTTGCTTCCAAGTTTTGGCAGCTATGAATAACGCAGCTACACCTTTGGGTCTGCGAAACAGCTGTCCTCCTACGAGGGAAACAAGAAGTGGCCACACCCTCAGCATCACACGCCGATGTGGGCTTGCCAGGGAAGCAGTTCTGTCCCGCGGGGTGTGGCGGTGCTTCCGAGGGAGGTTTCTCTGTTTAACGGAGAGTGGCAGTTCTCGGGTGGCGGCGACTGTGCCCCAAAGGTAGCGTCTGGCAATGTCTGGAGCCATTTTTAGTTCTCAGGACTGGGGGTGGGTGGGTGCACCTGGCATCTAGTCGGTAAAAGTCAGGGATGCTGCTCGATGTCCTACCGTGCACAGGACAGCCCCCTTGCCCACCACAAAGGATTATCCTGCCCCAAAGTTCGACAGTGCTGAGGATGAAACACCTGCCCTGGGGACGTGTGAGCCATCCTTTCTGGATGACGCTCTACCGCCACCTAGTGAGCTCCAGGGGAGGTTCAAGGGAATGGCAGGGAGGTGGGTTGGGCTCCTGCCCTCCTGGTGCTGCTGAATTCACTAAACCCACCAGTTGGAGAACTTCTACTCAGTGACCTCAGGTCAGGAATTCTGTGACTCGCAGCTTAGAGGATCAGAACTGACACGGCTTCACACCACACACAGACCCAACATTACCCACCTGCAAAGTGTGAAGAGTGGGTAGAAGGGAGTGCTACATCACATGACATGGGGAGAGGATCCAACTGGAGAAAATGACATGGAAGAGCCCAGAGTCATCCAGGAGGCAGCATGTCCCCACCCTGGGTCCCCACCCCGTGGCCAGACGTACTAGGTCAGGGCGATGTCCCTGGATTTGCCAGCGGTCGCCTTCCAGGAGACGTTCCCTGTCCTCTTGCTCTGCCTTCCGGGGGCACAAATATAAAAATAAAAATGCGTGCAACTATGTATCATATTTTAGATCCCACATATAAGTGATACCACATGGTATTTGTCTTTCTCTTTCTGATTTACTTCATTTAGTATGATAATCCATGTAGCTGCAAATGACATTATTTCATTCTTTCTTATGGCTGAGTAATATTCCAGTGTATATGTGTACCACATCTTCTTGATACATTCCTCTGTTGATGGACATTTAGGTTGCTCCCTGTCTTGGCTATTGTGAATAGTGCTGCTGTGAACATTGGGGTACACATGTCTTTTCCAATTAAGAGTTTTTCTCTGGATTAGTAATTGACTTTTTGTGACACCAGACAAATGTCAACATCCACCGGCCTCTGTTTCCTTATCTGTAAAACAGGAAAAATATTACCTACCTCTTGGGGTTGGTTTGAGGGAGAGACTGTGGTAGACCAGTTGTTCTTTACTACACTAAGCAATAAATTCAGCTTTGTGTTTATATCTCAGATGTTGAATGATAGTCACATCCTACTTTGAAATTCAGATATGTGCTTTAAAAAACCAGCAGATCTGTGTTATCAAAATTTGGGGGCACTTTTAAGGACCTAAGTCCTCCCTCCTCTGCTCTGGAATCGCACCCACATTGATCAAGAAGGCCACTGGAGGGACTTCCCTGGCGGTGCAGTATTTAAGAATCCGCCTGTCAACGCAGGGGACATGGGTTCTATCTGTGGTCCAGGAAGATCCCACATGCCGTGGAGCAACTAAGCCCGTGCGCCACAACTACTGAGCCCACGTGCCGCAACTACTGAAGCCTGCACGCCTAGAGCCCGTGCTCCACCGCAAGAGAAGCCACCACAATGGGAAGCCCGCGCACCACAACGAGAAGCCCGCGCACCACAACAAAGAGTAGCCCCCACTTGCCCCGAGAAACCCCACGTGCAGCAATGAAGACCCAACGCAGCCAAAAAAAAAAAAAAAAAAAAAGAAGGCCACTGGATGCTTTTTCCAAATGCTCAGTGTTTATTTGATTCTCTCTCCATGCCCTCTGGTAGGACAGACATTTCACAGATACTGAGGTCCTATGACATGAAGGTCACAAGCCTACCTCAGGCAAATGCAATGACCAAGTTAAAGTGGACACACAAGAATCACTACCTATGAGGGCTTTATGAGAATCAGAAATCATTATCCATCTTTGAGAAGGAACCCCTGGGCACAGCTGGACCCCAGAAGGTTCCTCCATCAGAGCGAGTGTGGGTGGGGAGGGTTTTTACATCTTCAGTTTTTCCACCAGTACCGGTCATCTTCCGCAAAAGAATACCAACCGTCACCAATTACAATGTGCGGCTTCAGTCGCTGCAGCTCCTCCAGAAGCCGCCTTATTCGAGCAGGGTATTGCCATTTCCACAGCCTGGGGAGCAAAAAGGGGACTTACTACTCTGAGAATTTGCTTCTGACACTTCTCCCTTCCTCAGAACTCCTGGACACCCCACCAAGGGTCTGAAACCTCCTCCTGCACTTTTAAAAAAAATTTTTGGCCACACCACACGGCATGCGGGATATTAGTTCCCTGGCCAGATATCAAACCCCCATCCCCTGCACTGGAAGCGCGGAGTCTTAACCACTGGACCGCCAGGGAGGTCCCTCCTCTTGTACTCTTGAGGAGAAACAGTGTGTTCCCCATAGAATGAAAGTCAGTCCCTCCTTGTAAAGGAACTCTTTACACGGCAGACACTACACTGAGCTTTTACAGGCACCTGTCCCTCACAGCAATCTGAAGAGGCAGACATGGTTATTCATCCATTCAACGACTCCTTCCTGAGAACTGACTTTGTGCCAGGTCCTGTTACAGGGTTTAGAGGCACAGTGATGAACAAGGCAAAATCCCCACCATCACGAAGCTTATATTCTAGGAGAGAGAAACAGGTATTCAAATAGACACATGGTATTGTCCCCATTTGACAGATAAGGAAACAGCCTCCTGAAAGGTCCATTAGTAAAATCCAGGTCTGCCTCTTCTCATCTTCACCTACTAAGTCCCCTAAGTCACAAGCTTATCTCATCAAAGGCTACATTGCCTCCTGAGTCACTGACACAAATATGCCCCTTTTCAACACAGCCTTCTGCCTTTTCAGCTCACTCACTGAAGTGATCGCTGAAACCCTTCTCTTTGGCTGCATCAAGATCTCCAAATCCACTGAGCCATGCTTTCCAATCCACCCTCCCCCCTCAGATTTCACACCAAAACCATCGTGTTCTTTCTGGTGACGTCCATCAGTCAAAACTTGACCCCTGGATAAATCCACCTGCTGTACGCTGGACCATACAGGAGAAACCAGTTAGTCAACCGGGAAGTTTGCGACTGATATAAATACATCACAACCAACCACAAGGGGCCTTCTGTGCTGCTGCAAGTTTTATGTTTCTCCAGTCAGGTCTCTACTTCCCTCAATCACAGCTGTACTTCTTCACCTCCAGGGGTGCCCTGAACTTCTATTCTGTCTACGAACATGAGCTGCTAAGCAGCAAATACTTTTTCTATCGTCAAAATTAATTCCACACCCGGTCACTCTCTCTTAACTCTTTCGTTTCCTTCTTAGCGTTTACCACCTGCAGTAATCCTGAACATTAAAAACATTTAATGGTGGGAAAATACACATAACCTTTACCATTTGAACCATTTTTCATTGTACAGGTCAGCGGCACTCAGTCCATCCACACTGTTGTGCAACCATCAGCACTGTCCGTTCTTATAACTCTTTTCATCTCCCCCAGCTGAAACTCTGTCCCCGTTAAACACTAACTCCCCGTCTCCCGCCCCCCAGGCCCCCACCATTCCACTTTCTGTCTCTGTGGATCTGATGACCTAAGTAGTATCATGTAGTATTTGTCTTTCTGTGACTGGCTTATTTCACCAAGCATAGTGTCCTTAAGCTTCTTCCACGTTGTAGCATGTGTCAATTTCCTTCCTTTTAAGGCCGAATAATATTTTATGGTATGGACAGACCACACGTCATTTATCCATTCACCCATCAGTAGATACCTCGGTTGCTTCCACCTCTTGGCTACTGTGAATGATGCTGCTATGAACACAGGTGTGCAAATATCTCTTTGAAAACCTGCTTTCAATTTTGTTGGGTGTATACCCACAAGTGGGATGGCTGGATCCTATGGTAATTCTAGTTTTAGGTTTTTTTTGAAGATAAACATTTTATTTGTATGTCATCTCTCCACACTCCCCAAACCCATCCCCAGAGGAAGCCCCGTGGTACCAGGCACCGTACCCGCCCTGTATCCGCAGCACCCAACACGGTGCCTGGAACACGGTGGGCACTTAGTGGTTGGATAAAGATCTGGTTGATGACACAAGGTCTCAACTTCTCAGATCAACTGCTTCTCCACCAACTAGTGTGCCTGTAGCAGAAGGAGGTTCGTATTTCAGAAGACATCGCCGGGGACTTACCCGATGGTTTGTAGATTAGATTTGGGATGTGCAAAGGCCAAACACAGCTTTGTCATCCCTCTGGGACCAAAATTGTTCTGCATCAGGTTTAGGCTGGTCAGGTGTTGATTGCAGGAGAGGGCGGAGGAGAGGGCCTCACAGCCATTGGAGGTCAGTCCACATGTCTCCAACCTTTAGAGAGCACAGCACAGCCAAGGAATGACCCCAAGATCCGGATCCTTCCTTCAACCCATGTTTGACTTCCACCACAACTTTAAAATCACAGCGGGGGCTTCCCTGGTAGCACAGTGGTTGAGAATCCGCCTGCCAATACAGGGGACACGGGTTCAAGCCCTGGTCCGGGAAGATCCCACATGCCGTGGAGCAGCTAAGCCCGTGTACCACAACTACTGAGCCTGTGCTCTAGAGCCCGCGAGCCACAACTACTGAAACCCACGTGCTACAACTACTGAGCCCGCGTGCCTAGAGCCCGTGCTCCACAACAAAAGAAGCCACCGCAATGAGAAGCCTGCGCACCACAACGAAGAGTAGCCCTCACTCACCGCAACTAGAGAAAGCCTGCACGCAGCAACAAAGACCCAACGCAGCCAAAAATAAATAAATAAATACCACAACGGAATACTACTCAGCCATGAAAAAGAACAAAATCTTGCCACTTGCAGCAACATGGGTGGACCTGGAGTGTATTACGCATAGTGAAGTTAAGTCAGAGAAAGACAAACACTGTATGTTTTCACTTAAATGTGGAATCTAAAAAATAAAATGAATGAATGAAGAAAACAGAAATAGAGTCATAGACACGGAGAAAAAAAACCAGTGGTGGGGGGGAGGGGCAATAGAGAAGTAGGGGATTAAGAGGTACAAACAACTAGGTATGAAATAAATCAGCAGCAGGACTTCCCTGGTGGTCCTGTGGTTAAGAATCTGCCTTCCCAATTTTTTCAGATTCCACAAATATGCGTTAATATATGATATTTGGTTTTCTCTTTATGACTTACTTCAGTCTGTAGGACAGTCTCTAGGTCCATCCACATCTCTACAAATGACCCAATTTCATTTCTTTTTATGGCTGAGCAATATTCCATTGTATATACGTGCCACGTCTTCTTTATCCATTCATCTGTCGATGGACATTTAGGTTGCTTCCACGTCCTGGCTATTGTAAGTAGTGCTGCAATGAACATTGGAGTGCATGTGTCTTTGAATTACGGTTTTCTCTGGGTATATGCCCAGGAGTGGGATTGCTGGGTCATATGGTAGCTCTATTTTTAGTTTTTTAAGGAACCTCCATACTGTTCTCCATACTGGCTGTATCAATTTACATTCCCACCAGCAGTGCAAGAGGGTTCATTTTTCTCCACACCCTCTCCAGCATTTATTGTTTGTAGAAACAATGTACTTAAAAAAAATTTATTTATTTATTTACTTTTGGCTGCATTGTGTCTTCGTTGCTGCACGCGGGCTTCCTCTACTTGCGGTGACCGGGGGCCGCTCTTTGTTGCCGTGTGCGTGCTTCTCATTGTGGTGGCTTCTCTTGTTGCAGAGCATGGGCTCTAGGTGCGTGGGCTTCAGTAGTTGTGGCATGCGGGCTTAGGTCCTCCACGGCATGTGGGATCTTCCCGGACCAGGGATTGAACCCATGTCTCCTGCGTTGGCAGGCAGATTCTTAACCACTGCACCACCAGGGATGTCCCAAAATAGTGTACTTTAATTAAAAAATACTTTATTGCTAAAAAACGCTAATTTTCTGAGCGTTCATCAAATCATAGTAGTAACATCAAAGTTCACCACTCTGGAATTAACAGATACAAGCTACTATATATAAAATAGGTAACCAACAAGGACCTACTGTATAGCACAGGGAATATGCTCAATATCCTGTAATAACCTATAAGGGAAAAGAATCTGAAAAATAATTATATATATATATAATGTATAACTGAATCACTTTGCTGTACACCTGAAACTAACACAACATTGTAAATGAACTATATTTCAGTTAAAAAAAGTAAAAAGTAAAAAAAAAAGCTCATTGCTCACAGATCACCATCACAAATATAATAAAAATGAAAAAGTTTGAAACATTGGGAGAATCACCAAAATGTGACAGAGACACAAAGTGAGAAAATGTTGGAAAAAATGGCACTGATAGACTTGCTTGATGCAGGGTTGCCACAAACCTTCCATTTGTGAAAAACATAGTATCTGGGAAGAACAATAAAATGAAGTCTGCCTGTAAGCTACTTTCTGTCTTTATGGATTTGCCCATTCTGGATATTTCATAGAAATGGAATCATACAACATGTGACCTTTTGTATTTGGCTTATTTCACTTTAGCCTAATGTCTTCAAGGTTCATCCACATTGTAGCATGTGTCAGTGCTTCAGTCCTTTTTTTTTTTTAATTTAATTTTTAATTTTACATTGTATTGTTGATTTATTGATACAATGTTGTGTTAGTTTCAGGTGTACATCAGTGATTCAATTGTATATATATATTATATATATGTATAATATATATATATGTATCCATTCTTTTTCAGATTCTTTTCCCATATAGGTTATTACAGAATACTGAGTAGCATTCCCTGTGCTGTACAGTAGGTCCTTGTTAGTTATTATATATATATATATATATATATATATGTTAGTGTGTACATGTTAATCCCAAACTCGTAATTTATCCCTGCCCACCATGTTTCCCCTTTGGTAACGATGTTTGTTTTCTATGTGAGTCTGTTTCTTTTCCATAAGTTCATTTGTATCCTTTTTTTTTAGATTCCACATATAAGCCATGGTATTTGTCTGTCTCTGTCTGACTTCCTTCACTTAGTATGACCATCTCTAGGTCCATCCATGTTGCAGCAAATGGCACTTATTTCATTCTTATTTTATGGCTGAGTAATATTCCATTGTATGTACTGGCACACTGTTTTAAACAAGCCTCTGGGGTGATTCTGATGCTTACTAGGGTTTGAGAACCAGCCATGTCATCATTTGCTCTTTGGTCCACCTTTCTAGCTAGACCATAAACGCAGCCACTCCAAGGTCTATACATGTCCATACCTCCACCATTTGGCACTGTGCTCAGCACACATGGGGTTTCCAGTAAACATGTATCTATTTAGTTCTCACTACCTCCAGACCCTGTTCTCAAGCGTTGGCTATTTAATTCATCCATATAAAGGATAAAGGAGCCCAGTTGGAATTTGTGCCTGTCTGTTACTCTGCCATGGTTGTATTTTGTCTAATTTGATGGAATTGTGAAAATCAGAACATGGTCTTTGTTCAAGCGACTTAACAATATTTCTGCAGTTCCCCCACCAATCATACACCAGGGGGAACTAAAACTCCCCCTGGGAGTGGGTCCCCTTCACTCTGTGCCCAGCCCTCAAAGAGGTGATCCCAGGAACGTACCCAAGTCTCCTCAGAGAATTCTTCTGCTTCAGTCCCTCACACAGTGCTGCAATCCCGTGGTCACCCAGGGCATTGGCGGCTAGATCCAGGCTCTTCAGGTGTTGACTTCTTGTGATGACATAGGACAGATTCTTGCAGCAAGCGGCAGTGAGATGGCACTTTACCAATCTGCAAGAGGAGGGAAGTGGGGGTGGATGGGGGAGAGAGAGCATGAGAAAGAGAGATGGAGAGAGAGAGAGAGATGAAGAGAGAGAGAGAGATGGAGAGAGAGAAATGAAGACAGAGAGATGAAGAGATATAGAGAGATGGAGAGAGAGAGGGAGAGAGACAGAGAGAGAGAGGTTGAGATGAAGAGAGAGAGAGATGGAGATTGTTGAGCGAGATTTAGAGAGAGAGACAATATCTGTACCTTTTGAGGAGAGCGCCACCGTGGGATAAGGTTCAGAAACATTAGTAGAGATTCCCCTTGTTCCTTCCTAACTGGCGATCTTTCTGTCCACCCCTGTGAACAGCTTAGGACAGTTTATCATCTCAAGAGACAGATAATAGCAGAGGGTGGGGAAAGTGTTTGAAGAGACTGGAGGCGTCTTCAGACAAAGAAATGAGCGTACCAGAGCATTCTTTTCACCTGAAGATGGGATAAACATTCTCCCTGGTGGAGGGCAGGGAGAGAGATGGAAAAAAACACGAGTAGAAATTGGTAGAGCCTCTGACAAAGGGAAAGAGCCCTGAGAGGGACAGAAAAGATGATAGAAGTCACTGAAACACTAGGTAGGGTTTGGGATCCAAAAGGAGAAGGGGTCTTGGGTGTCTGTTCCCAGGTGGAGTGGGAGAGGGTGGAAATGGCCCCTTCAGTAATGACTAGATGAGTCATCTGAGTAGACATGACAGAAACAGCTCCGGAGTCTCACATCATCAACTTAATGTGCTAAGCATAGAATTGATCCCACTGGGCCCATCTCCATGAGGCATTCACAGCAAGAACGAGGAAGGAGGGCTTCCCTGGTGGCGCAGTGGTTAAGAATCCGCCTGCCAATGCAGGCCACACGGGTTCAAGCCCTGGTCCAGGAAGATCCCATATGCCGCGGGGCAACTAAGCCCGTGCGCCACAACTACTGAGCCTGCGCTCTAGAGCCCGCGAGCCACAGCTACTGAGCCCGTGAGCCACAACTACTGAAGCCCGTGCGCCTAGAGCCCGTGCTCCACAACAAGAAAAGCCACCGCAATGAGAAGCCCGCGCACCGCAACGAAGAGTAGCCACCCCGCTCGCCGCAACTAGAGAAAGCCCACGCGCAACAACAAAAGACCCAATCAATGCAGCCAAAAATAAATAAATAAATATTTAAAAAAAAAAAAAAAAGAATCCGCCTGCCAATGCAGGGGACACGGGTTTGATCCCTGGTCTGGGAGGATCCCACATGCCGTGGAGCAACTAAGCCCATGTGCCACAACTACTGAGCCTGCGTTCTAGAGCCCATTAGCCACAACTACTGAAGCCCACGCACCACAACTACTGAAACCCATGTACCTAGAGCCCGTGCTCCGCAACAAGAGAAGCCACCGCAATGAGAAGCCTGCACAACACCAAGAAGAGTAGCCCCCACTCGCCACAACTAGAGAAAGCCCACACGCAGCAACGAAGACCCAACGCAGCCAAAAATAAACTAAAAAGAAAAAAGAATGAGGAAGGACTCACTTGTGAAGACCAGGTGGGAATGATCAAGTCTTAGAGGCCAGTATGGACCAATGGTGATGGGGAGGACCAGAAAATCTCCAGCACTTAAGTGCAACCCCAAAGAAATGGCATCTCCAATGGCCTAAGCTGAATTTTCTATACCATGCAGCATTAGGGCTCAAAACGCCAATTCCATGAAAATAAATAGAAGAATTAATACTTGGGGGCTACTCAGAGGTTTGTGGGCTATGATCTCTATCCAATTCCTTTCGTTTGTTTATTTTTGGGGAGGGAGAGCTCTCAAAGTGGTCCCACTTTTTGGTCCATTAACTCTACCTTTGTAATTGATCATAAGAAAAGGCTACCAAGCACACAAAGTTTGATAAGGTACACATGACTAAAACACTGGACATAAGCCCAGTGTCCAGCTTTTGGGGATTTTATTTATTAAAATTTTATTTTTTAATTTTTTTATTTTTTTATTTTTTGGCCACACCACTTGGCACGTGGGATCCTAGTTCCCCGACCAGGGATTGAACCCATACCCCCTGCAGTGGAAGCACAACGTCCTAACCACTGGACCGCCAGGGAAGTCCCAGCTTTTGGGGGTTTTAAAAGTTATTATGCACCATTAGATGGAATACCATATCGTGCTTCATTTACTATTATGATTTGCTTATCCTCAAGGACAGAATGTGAGACCCAAGCAAGGTTTAGGTTCCTTGGGAGTTTTAGTTCCCCCTGGTGTATGATTGGTGGGGGAACTGCAGAAATACTGAGAGCCACATGCCTGCCACATGGTAAGAATACCTGAAGTGGTAACTGCTAAGATCCTTTCTTTGTGACACATTCAATGTTGCTTATGCATCCGGGAGACATTAACTGAGATATTAAGAGTGATTATTGCTTGGTTTCAACCTTAGAGATTTATTTCTGCTCATTGAGGTCTTTTAATTTTTTCTAGTTGGTTTAGTGATGGAATACTCCTAGTATATAAAAATGTTCCGATAGGGGTGAAGAAATTTGAGCCCCAGAGAGAAAAGGGATTTAGAGATAGAAAGCCACCCCTCCCCCTCCACCCCACATACAGAATGAATAGCTGAAGATTAACTTGGTGCAAGATGTTCTGAAAAGTAAAGAGATTTTAGAGATCAAGCGTGTCCTAGAACCCCCATAGATCCTTCCACGGGCCTCCCGTTCAGAATACTTTCTCTTTCCTTCCCATACTCACTGCAGTGTCAACACATCAACTTACCCAGAGTGTCCACCGGAAAGAAGGAGCCTCAGTTGACCCTAGAACTAATTTGTGGTACCATCGCTCTTGACATTCTAGAACCTCAGGCCCCCAGATGGTAGAGTGGATCCCCAACAACCAGGGAAACTTACTCAAGGTCCTGGAGGGGACAAGACGGCTCCATCATGACCTCACACAGAAGGTTCATCCCGTCATCTTCCAAGGGGTTCACGCTAAGGCTCAGATGCGTCAGACGTCTGTTGCCCATGAGTGCAAATGCAAGAAAGCCACAGCCAGCCACGTCCAGGTTGCATGCGTTTAGTCTGCAGGGCACACACAGGGAAAGAGGGCAGTCATGCGTGTTCCTCAGTGCGACCTCACGTGAGCAACTTCCCTCGGCCTCAGTCTTCTCCTCCTGTGGGTGTCAGGGACGGGGTGACCGTGGAACACCTGGCACAGTGCACGTGCTGGGTGCTAGGCAAGATCCATCTCTTTCTAATTTTCCTGCATACTCAGTGCATTCGCTTCCTATGGCTGCTGTAACAAACGGCCACGAACTTAGTGTTTTAAAAACACACCTATGTTACCTTACGGTTTTGGAGGTCAGAGTCTCACTGGGCTGGAAATCAAGGTGTCAGCAGGGCTGTGTTCCTTCTGGGGAGAATCTGTTCCCTTGCCTTTTGCAGCTTTTAGAAGCTGCCCGCATGCCTTAGATCTTGGTCTCCAGCCAGCAACTGTATCACTCTGTTATCACCCCTCCACCTGTGATTCTCCTACCTCCTCCTTTCCCTCTGAAGGACATGTGTGATTACATGGGGGCCACCCAGATAATCTAGGAGAATCTCCCCATCTCAAGATTCTTTTTAGAATTTTTTTCTTTTGCTATTTTATTCTGTTCTATTTTATTTTTACTTTGGCTGCACCGCACGTCTTGCGGGATCTTAGCTCCCTGACCGGGGATCGAACCTGTGCCCCCTGCAGTGGAAGTGTGGAGTCCTAACCACTGGACCGCCAGGGGAGTCCCTCAGGATTCTTAATCACACTGCAAAGTCCTTTTTACCATGTAAGATAACATATTCATAGGTTCCAGGGATTAGGACATGGACATCTTGGCGGGGGGGTGGTCCTCACTAGTCTATCTACACTACTATCTCCCCATACTTACTCACTGGGGAACCTTAGAACTCGTCATAAGGTAGACATATGAATCAAAGTTATATTCTTCAACAGAATTTCTGGCTACAGGTATACCATTAATGCACGAATATTTTCCCCTCATGTGACGTTGTTGGTGGACTAATCGGTCAAAGAGATGAAATGGCAGAGCTGGTTGTCAGCACTGAGCAGAACAGTCTCACATTCTTACTGTCAAACCAAAGATTTCGGATAGAAGAGTCTGGCAACACGAGGGGGCAGTATTCAAAATAGCGACAGGGATACCTACACCTACTGTAAAATAGCTAGAGTACACAGCACCCCCGGACATGTGTGTGTGTCACACACACTTTGTGGCTATTGATCCTGCATCACCAGTACCCTCGTCTGAAAATCTCATCTCTCTTTTTTTTTTGGCCACGCGTCACGTGGGATCTTAGTTCCTTGACCGGGGATCAAACCAGTGCACCCTGCATTGGAAGTACAGAGTCTTAACCACTGGACCGCCAGGGGAAGTACTGAAAAACCTCAGCTCTTATCCAACACTCCCGTGCCAGAATCTAACCTATGTAAACATAGGGACCACATCTGCCTCTCATCTCTGTCCCTAGCAACCAAGAATGTTTGCCCAACGTAGGTGCTTAATGGTCAAGCCTCATTATTCATGGACTCTGCATTCCTGAATCTGCCTCCTTGCTAACATTGGTGTCCCCAAAAACCGATATTTGCAAATCAATAATGTGCAGAGCAGAGAAAAATTTGAGTTGTCGGTTGCACATGCTCCTAGCTGAGGTTGGAATTTTTCAGCTGTCACACCATAAACAGGCATTCCTTTTCATGGTCCAGTTAATGCCACGATTTTTTTGCATTTTTTTGTTTTTTTGTTGTTGTTGGTGGTGACTTCATTGTTTAAAATGGCCCCCAAGGATAGTGCTAAGGTGCTGTCTAGTGTCCTAAGGGTAAGAAGGCTGGGATGTACTTTATGGAGAAAACATATGTGTTACATAAGCTTCCTTCAGGGATGAGATCTAGTGCTGTTGGCTGTGAGTTCAATGTTAATGAATCAATAATATGCATTAAATAAAGTGTCTTTAAAAAGAAATACACAAAACAAGGTTATGTACTGATTGGTTGAAGAAAATGTGACACAAGTGAACTTATCTACGAAACAGAGACAGACATACAGACATAGAGAACAGATTTGTGTTTGCCAAGGGGGAGGGAGGCTGGGGGAGGGATGGATTGGGAGTTTGGGATTCGCAGATGTAAGCTATTATATATAGGATGGATAAACAACAAGGTCCTACCGTATAGCACAGGGAACTATATTCAATATCCTGTGATAAACCATAATGAAAAAGAATACATGTATAACTGAATCACTTTGCTATACAGCAGAAATTAACACAACAATATAAATCAACTATACTTGAATAAAATAAATTAAAAAAAAAGTGACCAGAGGCTCCCAGGAACCTAACCCTGGATTTCCCCAGGAGCAATGGTTCAGTATTCGCTAATTCAGCATTTGCTAATTCAGCATTTGCTAATTCAGTATTCAGAACACAACTGCCACGAGTAATGAGAATCGGCTGTATTTGGATAAATGAGGACTTCCCACTGTAAGAAAACACAGAGGCGGAGGTGGAATTTTCCACGGAAGGATAAAATATAGGAGCTATCAGGAGGGGCAGGATGTGGCACTTATCAGGCCCCTTCGTCCTGACAATTTCCATGTTCCCCACTGCTTTCTGCTCTTTGTAATAAAGCTACGAATCCTCGCAGGGCAGCGAGCTGGACTCACATCAGCCTCTGTAGACCACAGCTGGGAAGTTTCACGGCTCGACACAGCAGATTCATGCCTTCACTCCCCAGGCTGTTTCCTGACAGGTACAGGTGTGTCAAGCTCTGGTTCTTGGTGAGAGCCGAGGCCAGATCCTGGCAGTCAGTGGCTGTGAGGCCGCAGTTCCCCAGTCTGCAAGGAGAGAGTCCCAGAAAGGAAATGATATCTATTCTTAAATTTCCATCTCTCCCTCCCTTGCAAGGAAGGGAGAGAAAGGTCACCCCCATAGCTGACACGCCCTGGCAGATATCTGGTGATGTCACATCATGTCTGTGTTTAACGTGCAAACTCAACTCCAGTGCTTCAGTCCCCAAATTCCACTCTGAAAGAATGAAATAATGCCATTTGCAGCAACAAGGATAGACCTAGAGATGGTCATACTGAGTGAAGTAAGACAGAGAGAGACAAATATCATATGATATTGCTTATATGTGGAATCCTAAAAGAAAAGATATAAATGAACTTACAAAACAGAAATATGACTCACAGACATAGAAAACAAACTTATGGTTACTAAAGGGGAAAGGTGGCAGGGAGGGATGAATTAGGAGTTTGGGATTAACAGATACGGACAACTATATATAAAACAGATAACCAATAAGGACCTACTGTATAGCACAGGGAACTCTACTCAATGTCTTGTAATAATCTACAAGGGAAAAGAATCTGAAAAAGAATATATATATGTATATACATACATATATGTACCTACATATATATATATATATATATATACACACACACATATACATTTTTTATCTGAATCACTTTGCTGTACACCCAAAACTAACACAACATTGTAAAGCAACTATACTTCAAATCAAAACAAAACAGAACAAAACAAAACAAAAATACTACTCTAAATATCGTGGATGATTAAATCTTCCATCAACCACCATGGGCAGCACCTGGGAAATGCAAATCTGCTCTCTATCTGGCTGTTTTACTGTGGTGTGAGGTTTTGCAGAGATGGGTGACTTCCCTATTTAGAAGGACTTACATTTAAGACATCATGACCCATAGATATAAACTAGATAGTCCACCTCTTTAGCAAAGCTTAAGAAGCAACAGTACTTGAAAATGAGAGTTTAATAGTACTTCTCTCATGGGATTGTGACAAAATTAGATGAACTGACACATCTGATGTGCTTAGAGCAGTGCAATGCACATAGCAAGCCCTTCCGCTGTATTATTGGCGGTGGTTCCTTTCGATGAAGGAAGAAATGCTTGCTGGGTTGGACTTGAAAGGGATCAGGACAGGCCACCTCAAAAATATGCTACTTTGACTTAAACAGTATTTTGAGCTAGAGGCAATTAAAAAAAATCAGACACAGGAGGAGCTCTCTGCCCTCCACCTATCTGCCTGAAAGCAGGACACACATTTCCCCCACTTCCTGTACCAGGGAAAGAACAACATTTATCACAGAGATGGAGGTGGCACTGAGGTGAGTCTTCCTATAACCCTTATTTTCTATTAGTTTCCCCCATTTACTTCCTAGTCACTTTCCCATAATTTATCAGCCCATAGAAGCCCCAAACCCCTTTCCTTTGTCTAGTCACTTCTCCACAATTCATTACCTTTTGTTAAAATGGTATATAAGCTCCTGAGTCTAACTGCTTCTTCGGGTTTTTCACTTCCTTTCTGTGAAGGCCCCATGTGCATTAAAAAAAATTATCAATAAAATTTGTATGCCTTTTCTCCCGCAAATCTATCCATTGTCTGTTTAATTTGAAGGCCCCAGACACTGATCATAAGAGTGTAGAATAAAGTTTTTCTCCCCCACTCCCCCCACAGGTTGATGGCTAGAAGCTATGTTGGCTTCCACTGTGATTTTTTTTTCCCCCTTCTGGGCTTGAAAGGGTAATTTGTGCCACTTGGTTTTCAACTTTTGCTCTGATTCAGAACCAAACTCCCACTGAAGGAGAATGCTCCTGCCATGGTATGCTTTGGGAGTGGTGGGGAGAAACAACCTTGTCCAAATTGTGGGATGTCAAGGAGGAAATTCCCAGGTAACAGATCAGCTCCCTAGGTATCAAACGGGAGCTCAGATTTTAGTTGTGCCTTTTATTCCCTGTATGACCTGAGACAAGAGACTTCCCTTCTTCTGGAGTCTGCTTTCCTTCTCAGCAAGTGGGAGGAAAAAATTCCCAGCTGGTAGGTTGCTTGTGAAAATGATGTTAATGGGAGAGAACACTTAGCACAGAGCCTGGTGCTTAAGGATGCCATAGATGGCAGCTTAACCACAATCCTACGTCTCTGGGATTTTGGCATTGGAGAAAGTTTCAAGTATATAGTACAGTATTGTTAAACTATAATCTGAATGCTGTATGTTAGATCCCCAGAACTTATTCCTCTTATAACTGGAAGTTTATACCCTTTGACACATATGTCCCCATTTCCCCAACTCCCAGCCTCTGGCAACCTCCATTCTACTCTGTTTCTTCAAGTTCAGCTTCTGCTCTGGTCTTTTGTATCAGTTTGGAGTCAGTAGCAAAGACATAGATGTTAGTTTTTGGGTCTTTCTCAAACCTCCAACGTTGGGCTCTCCCATGAGGTCCCATCTCCCATTCTAACCCTCGGCTTATGCATCAGCCAATTTCCCGCCCTTTTCCCCCATGACTTGGATGATCTCAAGATAAGATAACTCTGGTGAACAGAGTTCAACTCACATAAGCTTCTGCAGGGTGCACTGTGTGACCTTCAAGGCATCACAGAGAGACTTTATGCTCTGGTCCGTCACCTTATTTCCTGCCAGGCTCAGGGATTTCAGGCTGATGGACGAAACAAGCATTTGGGAGATCACCTGACAACAGGTGTGGGTTAATTCACAGTGATCCAACCTGCAGAGACAGGCAACGGGAGACACATCCCCACCTCTTTCCAGAAGCAAGCCATTTCCCCTCCTTCCCCGCCCGGCAGCCACTCTGTCCCTTTGGCTGGTTCCTGGATGCTGTTTGCTCTGGCCTGAGGGTCTGAGCATTTGCTGTTTCTGTTTGCAACACCCCTCCTCATCCCAGCCCCAGGTCTTTTTGGGGTTCAATTTTCCATTCACTCTCCAGAGTGTCACTTCTTCTGAGTAAGTGGGTCTCACTACCTTCCTTAACTATGCCTGCCCTGCCCTACCCAACCCCATCCTCTTGCTTCAGTATTATTTTATTCATAGCGATTATCAAAAGCTGACATCTCATATATTTATCTGACATCTAACACTGTGTAAGTATCAGGTGTAACTTGATATATTTATACATTGCAATATGTATACATTGATTTGATACATTTATATATTGCAATATGATTGCCAATGTAGCAGTAGCTACAACCTGTATCACATCACACATTATCATTTTTTGTTTGTTTTTGGTGGGAATAATTCAAATCTAGTCTCCTAGCAATTTTGATGTTTATAATGCAATACTGGGACGTCTATAATCATTATACTGTGCATTAGATCTCCAGGACCTATTTATCTATTAGTTGCAAGTTGGTACCCTTAAATAGGATATCCTCTAGGCCTGATGTGTCATGTAATCTGCCGTTTTGCGAGTAGCTTTACCATCTGAAACATGGAGATGACCGCTACCAACCACAGCAGTGCTTGTGAGGATTAGACGAGTAAATACCGCAGCCAGGCATTGCTCTAATTGTGCAGACCTGTTCTTGCTTTTACCTGGATGCAGAGCTGGACTACATTTCACAGCCTGCCTTGCAGTACGTATGATCACACAACTGAGCTCCTGCTAAGAGAATATGAGGGGGAGTGATTTGAACCACTTCTGAGTCAGGTCCATAAGACCTCCAGGTTTCCCCAAGCTCCCTGTGCTTCCATAAGCAGACTGCCTGTGCCCAGCAGGGTCTTGGAAGCTGTGTGTTAACAGTAGGACCTGGGCTTCCCTGGTGGCGCAGTGGTTGGGAATCCGCCTGCCAATGCAGGGGACACGGGTTTGAGCCCTGGTCCGGGAAGATCCCACATGCCGCAGAGCAACTAAGCCTGTGCACCACAACCACTGAGCCTGCGCTCTAGAGCCTGCAAGCCACAACTACTGAGCCCACGTGCCACAACTACTGAGCCTGCGCTCTAGAGCCTGCGAGCCACAACTACTGAAGCCCATGCGCCTAGAGCCTGTGCTCCACAACAAGAGAAGCCACCGCAATGAGAAGCCCATGCACGGCAACTAGAGAAAAGCCCTCACACAGCAATGAAGACCCAACGTGGCCAAAAATAAATAAATAAATAAATAAAATTTATGAAAAAAGAAAACAAACAAATGCTGGAGAGGGTGTGGAGAAAAGGGAACCCTCCTAAAACAAAAACAAAAACCAGCAGGACCTGTTAGCCTGGACTGTTTATATAGACATCTCAACCCCCTTTGGACTGTTTATATAGGCAATAAATGCCCTTCTGTTATTCCTGAGCCATTATACATTTTTGCATCTGTTTGTCACAGAACCTAACTAATACACTAGCACATAGAAAACAATCTCAATTATTTGCTCTGTTGGGTTTTAGATGGACCTTTTAGAGTTCTCCAAACATACATGCTTTTGGTGTGTGTGTGCATGTATAGGCTTCTCGGTTCACTTATTTTTATCTCCCCATGCTAGCCTATGAGAACAGGAACCTTGTCCCATTCATCAAGACATTCCCAGAACCCATAAGATAGTGTTATAAACATAACAGGAGCTCTGTATTTGTTCAATGCAAGAAAATGAATCTCCCATTGAGCTTGCAATCAAAATCCTTCACAATGTGGCCCGATCTGTCTTTCAAAGACAGATCTGTCTCTCCCATTTAGAGATTAGCCAATCACCCCATCCCTTCTCTCCATTCAATACAGCTTTGGGGGCATAGTTTGGACCAGGTGCTGGGAATAAAGCAGTTCTAGGTTCTGGGAATAAGCAGTGAGGGAAACAGAACACTCCTGTCCTCATGAGTTACCAGAAGGTAAACTCATTAGGATTCCCAGAAATGGGCTGTCATTTCCCACCATACGATTTTACACTTTTCTCTTTCCTTGGCCCCAAATAGTCTCTCTCTCTCTCTTTTCTGACAATATGTGTCTTATTTATTCTTTGAATCCAAGCTCTAGTTACCCTATTAGTGAAGCATCAAGAGAGACAGAGACAGAGAGACAGAGACAGAAAGAGACACAGAGAGACACAGAGACAGAGACACAAAGACAGAGATGACAGAGAGAGATTCATCTCCTCATTCCCAGAGATGGTTGTAAAACCCACATGGCATTTAGCGGACACATCCGCATTTCCATCCTGTAAGGACTTCTGCTCTCTGACTGACTTCCTTGGGTTACATTTTTAAATGTGCAGTTTGCAAGTTAACATAAGGTGCAAAGCAAGCTACTCTTCCACACTTGTGGTGTGTCAGTCAACAAAGCTGAGCAGACCTCGTGCTCATCTGTCTCAAAATACGCCAAAAGCACCAAGGAGTAGTGGTCTTTAGTTCCAGCTAATCTAATTGGCAAGACACATGCCCAGGAATTACAAAACTGTGGTAAGAACTCCAAACTGGAAATGACCAAAATGTCCCTGAATTGGTGAATGGCTACACTAACTGTGCACATCTGTATCACCGAACGGTTCTCAGTAATAAAAAGGAACAGACTGTTGATACATGGAACAGCTTGGACGGATCTCAAGGGCATTTACAGATTGAAAGAAGCCCATCTCAGGCAATGACATATTGTATGGTTCCATTCATATAGTGCTGTTGAATGAAAAATTATAGAGATGGCAAACCTGAGTGTGTGTGTACACACACACATATACACACACACACACACACACACACACACACAAGGGGATACTTCTCAGCCACAGAAAGGATGAAATCTTGCCATTTGTGACAACATAATACCCTCAGGATCAATTTGTGTTAAGTGAAATAAGACGGAGAAAGGCAAATACCATATGATTGCACTCATAATGTGGAATCTAAAAAACTGATAAAGAAAACGCCCAAATAAATGAACAAACCAAATCAAAACAAACATGTCGACACAGAGAACAGAGTAGTGGTTACAGGGTGGTGAGGGAGGTCTACTGCATAGTGACGGATAGAAAACAAATTTTTGGTGGTGAGCATACTGAAGTGTAGATGGAAGTAGAAATATAATGTTGGGGACTTCCCTGGTGGCACAGTGGTTAGTAATCTGCCTGTCAATGCAGGAGACAAGGGTTCGAGCCCTGGTCCGGGAAGATCCCACATGTTGTGGAGCAGCTAAACCCGTGTGCCACAACTACTGAGCCTGTGCTCTAGAGCCCAAGAGCCACAACTACTGAGCCCGTATGCCACTACTGAAGCCCGTGCGCCTAGAGACCGTGCTCTGCAACAAGAGAAGCCACCACAAGGAGAAGCCTGTGCACCGCAACAAAGAGTAGCCCCCGCTCGCCGCAACTAGAGAAAGCCCACATGCAGCAACGAAGACCCAACACAGCCAAAAATAAATAAATAAATAAATTAATTAATTAATTAATTAAAAAAGAAATATAATGTTATAATGTTATATAAGTTTCATATATACAAGTCAATGTTACCACAATAAAAAATGTTTTAACAGCCTAAATAAAATTGGTTTTTGCCAGAAAAAAAATTGAAAGTTATGTATATTTCACCACAAGAAAAAAGTAACACAAAATTTACCATCTTAGCTTTTCAGTGTACAATTCAGTGGCACTAATTATATACACACTGTTGTGCAGCTATCGCCACCAACCTTATCCAGACTCCTGATTCTCTATAATATTTTGGCAGCTTTCTGTGAATGATTATTTCAAAATAAAAAGTAAAAACAATAAAGCCCTGAAATCCACAAAGCAAAAACCATACCCAGGACTTACCTCAGAGACTCCAGCAAACAGTTTGGGTGCTTTACTGCTTCACATGCCATCATAACATCTCTATCCTTCAGGTGAGTGCTTTCCAAGTCCAGGTATTTAATATTTCGGTTGATAAGAGTTAGCCAGAGGTGACGGAGACCAAGGGTAATCTGGGCACCTGTAAATCTACGGAAGAGGAAAGGAAACACTAGTTAGACCATTTGGGTGACATTTGGTTGTATCCTAATTTTTCCTTCTTGCTCTTTCTTCCATTTCAACTCTGATCTCTCTTTATTTGCATTTACAATTGCCCCTCAAATAACATGGATTTAAACTGCACGAGGCCACTTATACATGGATTTTTTTTTTCAATAAATATATAAAAATATATATGTAGAACATTGTGTGCAAAACTTGTATTGAAGTGGATAGCCTATCCTTACACAGGAATAAGGTGAGTGATATTCAGTACAAAATTAATAATGTGTTTGTTTTCTCACTGTTTTATAACTTTGCTTTCAAAGAATTGCATTACTGTACCGTATGCCTTTCTCTCTCATAACTGTAGAAACTGTATCAGCTGATTGTCACAGGTAAGTGTTTTTTTTAAAATGTAACAATGTTTCCAATATTGTATTATGAGTATGACTGTAATATGGGTGCCATAAAAATTTTATAATGATTCATTCATTAGTGTACAGTCTAGGCTACCATAAAGCAATCTTATTGCTGCTTCTTCATTATCTATGCATGAATCATTACACCTGTAAATAAATATGAATTTCTTTCACATTATATTTTCATTTTTGATGTCCACTGTTACATGTATGTATATACACATATGTACGTTATACATATAACATCTAAAGTATTTTGTATCATATAATATTGATGGAGACACTGACAAATGATTCCCCTTATAGACAACGTCAATTTATGGTATCAATAAATACAGTACTGTCAAAATGTACTTTCTCTTCCTTATGATTTTCTTAATAACGTTTTCTTTTCTCTAGCTTACTTTATTGTAAGACTACAGTATATAATACATATATAAATATGTATTAATTGACTATGTTATTGGTAAGGCTTCTGGTCAACAGTAGACTATTAGTGGTTAAGTTTTTGGGGAGTCAAAAGTTATGTTTGGATTTTTGACTGCATGGGGCCAGGGCTTGGCATTGTTCAAGGATCAAAACAATTCCTGCATTGTTCAAAGGTCAAAAGTATTTTATTTTAAAGGAGCAAATACTTGAGTAACTATGATGCATCAGGCACTGGGAAGAGCGTATTAAACAATGCTAATATTCTGTGCCCTATGGAGCTTAACCTATCAGGGAAGACATTCAATAGAGGCAAAAGAGTTATGCATAAGAAAGCTAAAAATAGAGCTACCATATGATCCAGCAATCCCACTCCTGGGCATATATCCAGAGAAAACCATAATTCAAAAAGATACATGTACCCCGATGTTCACTGCAGCACTACTTACAATAGCCAAGACATGGAAGTAACCTAAGTGTCCATCAACAGATGAATGGATAAAGAAGATGTGGTACATATATACAATGGAATACTACTCAGCCATAAAAAGAACAAACTAATGCCATTTTCAGCAATATGGATGGACCTAGAGATTATCATACTAAGTGAAGTAAGTCAGACAGAGAAAGACAAATATATATCACTATGTGGAATCTAAAAAAAATGGTACAAATGAACCTATCTACAAAACAGAAATAGAATCACAGATGTAGAAAACAAACTTATGATTACCAAGGGGGAAAGGGTGGGGGAGGGCTAAACTGGGAGATTGGGATTGACATATACACACTATTATATATAAAATAGATAACTAATAAGGACCTACTGTATAGCACAGAGAACTCTACTCAATACACTGTAATGACCTATATGGGAATAGAATCTAAAAAAGAATGGATGTATGTATATGTATAGCTAATTCACTTTGCTATACAGCAGAAACTAACACAACATTGTAAATCAACTATACTCCAAGAAATTTATAAAAAAAGAATGAAATATGTTATAGTTCATTAAGAATACAGCTACAGATATCTAGCCAAGTTCAAGTTGAAGAAAAAAGTCAAATGTCAGACTGTGCAATGTGATATCATTTGGATTAAAAACTTCATATGCCACTATATATTTATAATTGCATGGAAAATTTATGAGAATATGTGAAAGTAATTAGGCAAACAGTAAGCTGAAGAGGCATCAAGGGACTTACTGAAAATCCTTTGTACTTCATGAATCTCTTTACCATTATCATGTATCAGGGTTGAATGACAAATACAGTGATGACATGGATTTTTTTGTTTTTTTTAGAGTTACTGTTTTTTTTTTAACATCTTTATTGGAGTATAATTGCTCTACAATGGTGTGTTAGTTTCTGCTGTATAACAAAGTGAATCAGCTATGCATATACATATATCCCCATATCTCCTCCCTCTTGCATCTCCCTCCCACCCTCCCTATCCCACCCCTCTAGGTGGTCACAAAGCACCCGAGCTGACCTCCCTGTGCTATGCGGCTGCTTCCCACTAGCTATCTATTTTACATTTGGTAGTGTATAATATGGATGACATGGATTAAAGCAAGTGACAGGGTGTAACAAGAGCTTAACACAGGGGCAGCTAGTGGGGAGGGATTCCCAAGGAAAAACAGTTAAGATAACAGCTGACTGAGAAATCAAGTTTGGTGTAGGACTTAAGGTGAACAAAGCATTATTCCTTATTCTGGGATCACCAAGCTCCTTGGCTCAGCCCAGTTTAAGGAAACTAATTAGGGAAGAGATAGAAGTGGCCAGGAGAGGAAAATGTTTGCAGCCAAGAACTTGACTTGGTCTACTCTTGAGTGTCACGTGTGCTTCACTTGGTCCTGGAGGGAAAAGTAGAAATAGAACTTTTGTTGAAGTAGAACAAGCCCTTCATTTCCTGCTCTAGGTGTCTGGTAAGTACCCTGGCATCTCCAACAGACCCAGGAACTTATTGGGTTGGCCCAAAAAGTTCATTTGGGTTTTTCCGTAAGGTGTTATAGAAAAACCCAAATGAACTTTTGGGCCAACCCAATATATTAGGTATTTAAATATTTGTTACCTTATTAGCCTAAAGCATTAAGGACTGACTTAAAGGCTCTCACAGATCATGCACCTTGATCTTGCTATTGCCTCATGCTCTACCATTTACTGAAATGAGCCTCCCTCACTTTTCCCCCACTAACCAACTCCTATTCATCCTTCAAGACCCCGAGTAAATGAACCCACCTTAGTAATCCCTTCACAAGGTCTTTAGTCATTCCCCATCTTGTGCTTTTGGGAACTTGGTTCCTATACCTTCCATGGCCCTTATTCCCTCCGAATACATTTTATAGATTGGTCTTCCTCAGTAGGTGGGAGAGGAGAGCCATGACACAGCCAGGCAAAGGGGCGTGTACAGGGGCTGGGAAGCCTTACATCAGATTCTGTATTTTACAGGTTGGCTGCCTCAGCTTGATGCAGAGGGTCTTCATGGCCTCTTCACTCAAGACGCTGCCGCTCAGGTCGAGCTGTCGTAGGCTGGGGTGGGTGCTGAGCACGGAGCAGAGGTGTTCCCAGTGTTCATTACGGGTCTTGATCTGCAGGCTGTGTTGGAGAAGGAAATAAGCATTTGCTTCCACAGGATGGATTTTGACATGAACAACTGGCCCAAAAATGCCCGGGGAGAGAAACCAGTGTATTAGGGCGGGACAGGGATGGTTTTAGAGGCTCTGAGGCCAGTGTAGCAGATCTCACCTCATGCTCTGGAGAAGTGCTCTCGTAACCACCTGCCTCCTGAATATTTCGACACCCACGGGGCATACCTCCAGCTCTCGAGTAAGATTTGTGCTTAAATTCTAGCTCCCCCTTGAACGTCAGAGGGTGCAGCCACTACTGAAAACAGTATGGAGTTCCCCCACCCCAGATTAAAAATAGAACTACCACATGATCCAGCAATCCCACTTCTTGGGGGGGTATATCAAAGAGAATTGAAATCAGGAACCCAAAGAGATATTTGTATTCTATTAGTCACAATAGCCAAGACATGGAAACAACCTAAGTGTCTGTCAGTGGATAAGTGGATAAAGAAAATGTGGTACACACACAAAATGGAATATCATTCAGCCTTAAAAGAGAAGGAAGTCCCGCCATTTGCAACAAATGGGATGAAGCTAGAGGATATTATGCTAAGGGAAAAAAGCAGTAACAGAGAGACATGCATGATCTCCCTTACATGGAGATTCTAAAATAGTCAAATTCATATAAGCAGAATGTAGAGTGGTGGTTGCCTGGGGCTGGGGGTGAGGGAAATGGGGAGATGTTGGCCAAAGGGTACAAAGTTTCACTTATGCAGGATAAGTACATTCTGGAGAGCTAATGTACAACGATGTGACTAGGGATAGTAGGTAGTCTTAAGTGTTTTTACCACACACACACTCACACACACACACAAAGAAAATAACTATATGAGGTAATGGGTATGCTAATTCACTTGATGGTGATGATTATTTCAGGTATATCAAAGCACCAAGTCATACATCTAAATATATGCAATTTTCATTTGTCAATTATAGCCCCCCTTCCAAAGATGAAAAGAAAAAAAAAACAAAAACCAAAATTGCAGAGGTAAGGTACTCACCCTTGGGGAATGCTGGGCCACGCCTCAGCAAATTCATCCTTTGGGACCTCTCTGACATCCAACCGAATTTTCCGTAAATACTGGCAATGCCGGAAACAGAAAGAAGACACTATTAAGTCCATTGGCCGGTTCAGCGGAAGCCACACTTCTTGGAAGCCGTTCAATGCCGAGCGAACAAACTCGTCATCCTGCGTCTCAAAAAGACAGTAGAAGGCGTCAAGGAAGTCTAGCGGGGCAGTGGTGTTGGCGTGTTGACCCAACAAAGAGATCCAGTGCAGAAGCCTCTGCTTTGCCACCAGCGGGACAGGACATCCCAGGAGGGTTCCCAGTGCCCCCATCACCTCTTTGCTCATGAGGCCAAACAAGAACCTCTTCATCTGGACCAAGTGGACGTTGAAGTCGATTTGCTTGAGTTCTATCAAACTCTTTACATTCTCAGTGAACAGAGGGTAGGGGTCCCCCTCTCCTTCCAATCCTTCCAGGACATAGTACAAGGCAGCAAAGAACTCCTGGAGGCTGAGGTGTAAGAACATGTAACACTCTTCCCAGCGGCTGCCTTGGAGAAGGATGCCTGTGCGAAACAGGGCGGAGAGCTCAGGCTCCTTCAGTCCGTGCACGCCCAGGTCATCGCCGTAAAACACGAACTTCGTATTCCACACGCCTTCCGCAGCCATCCGGCACAAGCCCTTCAAGGTGACTCTCTCTTCCTGACGCAGACAGCGCCTGACTGCATCTTTTGGAGCGAGCTGATGGAACACGAATGAGGCATACAAGCCCGTGAGAGTCCGGCAAGCGATGGAAAGGCCCTTTCCTGGTGTCTCTTGCAGATTTAGAGCCTCACAGACCAGAGAGCACACGACGGACACCTGGCACTTGTCACACACCTCATGGTTGCCCACCACTGAACGCAAGGCTTGCGTCTTTTGATGTTCGTGCTTCACATGCTCAAGAAGCAACTGCATCCTTTTTTCCACTGAGAGTCCCCGAACCAACAGGTAATGGGGAGACAGGAGCATGGACTGGAGCTTTTCTAAGCCTGAGTCTCGGACGGTGATGATCAGGGAAGACTCGGGGAGCAAGACTTTCTTCAGAAGACTTTGCATCAAGACGGACACGAGTTGCTTCTCCGCCCAGTCTCCAGAGAGGTTTGAGTCATCGTCTTTGAAGGCGAGGTCCAGGTCCTCAAATCCGTCAACCACAAACAAGAGCCTTTCTGGTTGGGACAGGATCTCCTCCACCTGGACCTGGGTGTCTGGCCACTGCCTGGAGATTAACTCTGCAAAGCTGCACTCCCTCGTCCACTGTACCTCTCTGGCACGGAGGAGAAAGACATAGGAGAACGTGCCCTGGTAGAGCTCACCTTGTGCCCAGAACAGCAGGATCCTTCTGGCCAGAGCCGATTTCCCGACTCCCGCCTTTCCGTGTAGAACCACAGTGAGAGGCTGGAAGCCCCCCTGGTCTGGATTAAAAGCCCCCAACAACACGTGCACATCTGGACAGTCAGAGGCAAATTTTTCAAAGCTGTGGTGTGCATCCCGCTTCGTGGAGAACTTCCTCATCACATGACTCTTATAGCCCTGTTGGTCATCTCTGTGGCCTGAGTCGCACAGGAGAGAAGAAGAACGAGATAGAGAGTTTCAAGAAAGTCTGGATTTAGGAAAAAACTAGCAAAAAAGCAAAACAAAAACCGCAGACCTAGTGGATCTTAAGTCAGACAGCCTACAGCTGTGGGTCTTTTGTTTCTTCCTAGCAACGCACATATAACAAGCTCTGTCCCTCATACGAAGATCACTTCCTCAAAGCTTACGGATGTTCTGCAAAATAGCTCTGTGTCCCTTTAACCTGATTTCTCTTTCCAGGACTTCATACCCGATAGGTTACATTTTTGTTTGCTTATTGTCTGTCTCTGCAATGGATTCTGTGCAGGGACTTTGCTACTTGCTACTGTATCTTCAGTATTTGTAACAGTGCCTGGTGCCCTGTGGACACGCAACTACGTATTCACTGAATAATCTACACTGAACATGCCTATGTGGTCTCTGAAAGACAGAGGAGCCTGGGGGAGCTGAGGGTGTGTGCGTGGCCCTGCGTTCCAGACCTCGGGGTGGGCGGGCACATTCAGTTCCGGCCCAGGAGCCCCGGGCTACTGTGGAGAAACAGCTCCATGTGACAAGGGAGCCTGTTCTTTACGAGGAGGTAAGCACAGCCTTTGAAGTTACACCGGTCCTGCCTGGAACTCGAAGCTCTATAGTGTCTGTGATTTGGAACAAGTTGCTTCATTTTCTGGGCCTCCATTTCCTCACCTATAAGATGAAATGGACATCCTCTTCAAGGGCTGTGACAAATATTTCAGGAACAAAAAGTGCATTCGATATTTATTGGCACAGGGCTTGGCAAAGATGAGCAATGGCCACTATTATCATTACAAAACATAATTCTTTCAACCTTACCCTCTTTATTTTATTCCCAACATTTCTCATAAATGGCAACTCTTTTATGCGTTTAATCATCTAGCTCCCAGCTTCCAAGGTGAGCTCCATGAGAAAAATACCTTGTCATTTTACCTCCATACCTCTAGCCTCTTTAACAGTCTCTGACATCCAATAGGTATGCACTAACATAAAAAATTAGATGATCATACTAAGTGAAGTAAGTGGGACAGAGAAAGTCAAGTATCATACGATATCACTTATAGGTGGAATCGAAGAATGGATACAAACGAACTTCCTTACAAAACAGAAGGAGACTCACAGACCTAGAAAAGAAACTTATGGTTACCAAAAGGGGAAATGGGGGGGGGGGGGAGAAAAATATACACACTACTATATATAAAATAGGTAACTGATAAGGACCTACTGTATAGCACAGGGAACTCTACACAATACTCTAATAACCTATATGGGAAAAGAATCTGAAAAAGAAGAGCTATATATGTGTTACTGAATCACTTTGCTCTACACCTGAAACGAAACACAACACTGTAAATCAACCATACGCCAATATAAAATAAAAATTAAAAAAAAATTAAAAATTCCTATCTGATCCCTTACATTAGCTGGTACTACCATTATCTTTAAAAAAAAAAGACAGCAAGACTCTCTCTATACAAGCGCATGAGACAGTGACTAGCCCTATATAAACTCTCTACACAAAAGTTCTAAATCTTAAACTTCATTGTTCTGCATCAGGAAGGTCATGAACAGATCTGTGTTAAACCCACAAGCAGCAGACCCTCTGAGATCTGAACAAGGTCCATTTGCTGAGGTCACACTGACGTATTATCTTCCGTCAAAAGGACAGACTGTGCTCCTGGGTTGTAGGTTTTTGTGGAGGTAGAGGAACCCCAGAAAGATAGGCTGCAGTTGAATTCAACCCTTCTTTGCCTCTTCCTCAGCTGCTTTTTCTTTTTCTTCTTCTTTTTTTTTTAAATTGAAGTACAGTTAATTTACAATGTTGTTATTTTCAGCTATATAGCAATGTGATTCAGTTTATATAAATATTTGTATATATCTATATTTATTTATATATATTTATGAGTATATATAAACACATATTCTTTTTCAGATTATTTTCCATTATGGTTTATTATAAGATATTGAATATAGTTCCCTGTGCTATACACTAGGTACTTGTTGTTTACCTATTTTATATACAGTGTTGTGTATATATACAATGGAATATTACTCAGCCATTAAAAAAATGAAATAATGCCATTTGCAGCAACATGAATGGACCTGGAGTTTATCGTATTAAGTGAAGTAAGTCAAAGACAAATATCATATGATATCACTTATATGTGGAATCTAAAAAATGATACAAATGAACTTATTTGCAAAACAAATAGACTCACAGACATAGACAACAAACTTATGGTTACCAAAGGGAATACTAGGGGTCAGCGGGAGACACCTTTTCTTCTCCCATGGATTTAATGATCATGTCTGTACTTAAGAGTTCCAAATATTGCTCTCTAGTGCTGATTTCTTCCCTAAAAATCCAGGATCATATGTCTAACTTACTACCTTAAAGGGACCTCAAATTCAATGCACCAAAAACTCATTTCAGCTTTTACCTCTAACCAAAAACTTACTCCTTCTGGTAAGTTTCCTGCAAATGATAATTAGAGAGAAGCTTCTATTTCTGAACTTACTTCGGAACAGATATTTGGCTCATTCCCTTATACAGAAATCTAATTTTAGCCCCACATCATCACTCTATGGTAGTTTTTCATCAATAAAATGGGGATATTAATACCTCCCTTATGAGATGGGTGTAGGATCCCACGACATAATCACAAAATGTGAGAACAGCGCCCGGCCCATGGCAAGTATTCTAGAAATGTCGTCATTGTTGGTATTTGTTACTACCCATTCCAGCTGAAAATGGACAATACTGGCAGCTATTAGGTTTTCAAATATTTGTCCAAGGAATGATTAAAGTAACCCACACCTGCCAACATAAGTTATGTTGTACAGATGGAATAAAAGCTATGCTTGAAGTGATTTCAGAGTTTGAAATTTACTTCATTGACTTTCGGGACTTCCCTGGTGGTCCAGTGGCTGAGACTCCGTGCTCCCAAATGCAGGGGGCCCAGGTTCAATCCCTGGTCGGGGAACTAAGATCCCACATGCCATGCCACAACTAAGAGTTCACATGCTGCAACTAAGATCCTGAACGCGGCAACGAAGATCCCATGTGCCGCAACTAAGACCCCGTGCAGCCAAATCAGTCAAACAATCAATAAATATCTTTGAAAAAAATCATTGACTTTCAACATCACCATCCACCAGGTTGTCTAAACAGAAAGGTGGGAGCAATTCTTGAACCTCTGTTTTTCTGAAACCCTCAACACCAAATTCTACTAGATATATCTACCCCATATCTTACTGAGATATTACTATCTTAGATCTCAATAAATATTTTTCCATGATAATTTCCTTATACATAAATGTTAATAGCAGCATCATTCATACACATCCATTTTCCACCCCCCCTCCCCCACTAACTTGGTACTTCTTCCATGCTTGGACTTTGGTCCGTCTTTGTTGGTGTAGAATGTTCTGGTATTTCAGCCAGTAAATATTCTGCAATAGAGAGTAGATGAGATAATGTCTCAGTAAAGTCATGGCAATTCCCCAAATCAGGGGTGAGCACATCCTCTGCCCAAATTACTGAGGGCAACGAAGGCTAGTCTCAGGATCTCACAGTTTATTCCATGACTAGTCTGAAATGAGGAAAATGGAGACAGACCCTCAAATACCACCAGCACGGTGAAGCAGCAGGGATTTATAGTAAAGAGTGTCTGATTTTGAGCACGTAAATGTACATTTCAGTCCCATTTTTGCTGCATGATCCTGGGTAGGTCATATAATAAGATAGTATATTATGGTTATTAAGAGTTAATCGTCAAGGGCTTCCCTGGTGGCTCAGTGGTTAAGAATCCGCCTGCCAATGCAGGGACACGGGTTTGAGCCCTGGTCCAGGAAAATCCCACATGCCGCGGAGCAACTAAGCCCATGTGCCAGAACTACTGAGCCTGCGCTCTAGAGCCCGTGAGCCACAACTACTGAGCCCACGTGCCACAACTACTGAAGCCCACGTGCCTAGAGCCTGTGCTCTGCAACAAGAGAAGCCACCGTGATGAGAAGCCCGCGCACCACAACGAAGAGTAGCCCCCACTCGCTGAAACTAGAGAAAGCCTGTGTGCAGCAACGGAAACCCAAGGCAGCCAAAATAAATAAATTAATTAATAAATTTTTTAAAGAAAGAGTTAATCGTCAAGAGTCATCTTAACACCTCTCTCGAACGTCAGAATAGTTAGTTAACTACTCAGATGCCTGTGAGTTCTCCAAATAGAGGTACCTTCAACTCATGAGCTCTAACATTGACCACTCCTCCCTCCCCCTCCCCCTCCCCCATCTACTTGCTGCAAAACAGCTCTTCCAGTATTTCCCGGGATGAGGCAATGGAACCCCATCCACCCCGTCACTCATGCCAGAAGCTTGGGTACCATGCTTGACACCATATTCTCTCTCTGCATTTAGTCCTCAAAAACTGTTGTGTCTGCTTCCAAAATATCTTCCAATTCCATTTCTACTTTTTCTTTAACTGCCATCATCACCCTAGTCCAAGCCTCCTTTATTTCTCCCATGGGGTGCTAGAATGGACTCCTAACTGGTCTCCCCACGTCTACTCATGACTCTTTCCAGACCACTCATGACTTCAGCAACAATGTTGAAATGCCAGTTTGATTATTTCTACCCCTACCCCTTTAAAACTATTTAATTGCTTATGCTTTGCTATTAAAATTATTTTCAAGATGCTGTCTGACTTCTAGACCATCTTTTTATTTTCATCTCCTGCCATATTCTCTCCAGTGCTTCATGGTCTATCCAACCTCTTTCTTTGTTAAAGATTTCATGTTGCTCTCTTTTGCTCAGAATGTTCTTCTCTACCCAATTAGCTCGGCTAATTCCTTTTCTTCATTTTTGTCTCAGCCTAAACCTTACTTCTTCTAGGAAGTGATTCTAATCTTCACATATTTTTCTACACCATCCATTTAAAAAATTGCCCATGTATCCCTCTTCCCTATTGCATTGCAAGCTATAAATCTCTGGCACATGATACACGAGAATTTAAAGATATGCAAAATGAATGTTAAGTAATTTTTGTCACATATTAGGTCATGAACTTGGTCAACTTGTGTAACTTGGTAGAATCTCTATTTTAGCTTCTGTCATGGGGAACTTATTTTTTGGGTGAGTTTGAAAATCAATAGCAGGGCACAAGACAGCTTCAACATGGTATTTAGACTGGGGTACTGATTGGTAAACACCAACTATTATTTTAATTTTATAACCCTTATTTCCTGTGAATAATATTAATATGTTTTCCACCCAGGGTTTTTTTGAGGCGCCGAAGGAATAGCTTCTGTTCAAGTCCTTTGCAGCTACAGCTGATGAGCTACATATAGGCATGTAATACCTGTAAGTCTTTAGGGCCAATCTGACTGCTTACACTTGGGGCTCTTCGTTAAGCTTTTGTCCACAGTTGAGGAGACAATTCCTCCTGATGAAGGAGAGCTATTATTTTTTTCTTCTACCTTTCTCCTAAATACCTTAAGATATCTACACAATTTGATCTAAGTATGTTGCTATAATATGGGCACCAACATTCTGAGGAAGATCAGTCCTTAGAGAAGTTCCTTGAACCTTAGTCCCTCAGTCTGGGGCAAGAAATAAGGGAGATGCCCATTGTACAGCCATTAGTGTTCTCAAAAAACGAGTGAAGCTTTGTTAACCACTTTCTATACATTATCTTATGGAACCTTTGCAACAGCACAGATAAGCATCAGTTACTGTTCCCAGATGTGGAATCCAAGGGTCAGAGTAGGAGAAAATTTGCCAGAAGTCATACTTGTGGTGGCACCAGAGCTACGCACTTCTGACTACAAATCCCATCTACTAACTTTGACCAAATTCTGTCCAGATAGAGGGTTTATCTACCCATGTCTTCTCCTTCATTGTTTCACAGGCTGGAGATGACTCTAGCTTCCAGCCAGGGAGGTTGACCAATGAATGAGTTAGCTCTCCTAGTTCGGACTCATGCTGTAGAGGTGGACCCCCTGAGAGAACAATGATACCTTTCCCATTCCCATGGGAACTTGAGGTCACCTCCCTTTTCCCCTACCCCTAGATCTGCCCCAAATCTGTCTTACTCACTTTTCATCTCATCCCTGGCCATCTCCGAGAGGGCTGAGAGGCTCATCTTTTCAAAGATGTCAATGGATATCTTCCAGGCAAAAGATTCTTTATAATGCTCATGCAAGAGGGAGGTGAGCCGTTCCGAATCGGCATTATCCACTTCAACCAGTGGAAAAGAGCAGGTTGCCGGTTCCGAAGCGCTTTCCTTTAGTAATGCCTTAAATATCTGCAACTCTTCTTTGTGTAGCTGCTTGAAACACCATTGCAGTCCATAGTTGGAAAAGGAGGATAATTTGGCTTCTCCCATCTTAACGCAAGGCTGAGAGCTCAGGTTTTGATGGAAAAGTAGATTCTTTGATAAGCAAAGCAAATGGGACCTGTTGGAAAAGTGACACGATTCAAAAGAGAACCTTGCATCAAATTCTCAAGTTTGTACAACCAGCCTCAATTGACTCACCAGATGGAAAGACATTCTCTATTCTTTTTTAAAAATTAATTATTTATTTATTTTTGGTTGTGTTGGGTCTTCGTTTCTGTGCGAGGGCTTTCTCTAGTTGTGGCAAGAGGGGGCCACTCCTCATCGCGGTGCGCGGGCCTCTCACTGTCGCGGCCTCTCTTGTTGCGGAGCACAGGCTCCAGACGCGCAGGCTCAGTAGCTGTGGCTCACGGGCCTAGTTGCTCCGCGGCATGTGGGATCTTCCCAGACCAGGGCTCGAACCCATGTCCCCTGCATTGGCAGGCAGATTCTCAACCACTGCGCCACCAGGGAAGCCCTCTCTATTCCTTTTGTGAAAGATACTGAGAGAAGCCCAATTAACAGGTAACAATTCTTCATCGACTTATAATTACTTGACACCGTATCTATCTTGTTACCAGAATGTAAGCTCTGGGATATTTTACTGTCTGTATCCCTAGTTCCTGAAATAGCATCTGGCACAGAGTAAGATTGAAAACACTTGCCAGTGAATGATCTTGGCTAAGAGGCTAGACTCAAGGGAATTAGCAAATAGGTTCCCAGCACTTAATGAAAATCAGTCACACAGTTTTTAGATCAGTTGATTCCGGTTGTGCCTGTTAATATAACATTCAGTTATACAAACACAGTAAAGATTTTTGGTATAAAAGTATACTGATAGGGCTTCCCTGGTGGCGCAGTGGTTAAGAATCCACCTGCCAATGCAGGGGACACGGGTTCAAGCCGTGGTCCGGGAAGATTCCACATACCGCGGAGCAACTGAGCCCATGTGCCACAACTACTGAGCCTACGTTCTAGAGCCTGCTAGCCACAACTACTGAAGCCTGCGTGCCTAGAGCCCCTGCTCCGCAACAAGAGAAGCCACCACAATGAGAAGCCCGTGCACCGCAACGAAGCGTAGCCCTTGTTCGTCGCAACTAGAGGAAGCCCACGTGCAGCAACAAAGACCCAACACAGCCAAAAATAAATAAAATAAATAAATTTAAAGGTAGATGAAGGAAGGTACTACTTTAAAAAAAAAAGTATACTGATAAATATCTGAAAATATCTGATCTGGAACCTGTATCTAGAAAATATAAAACTGCTCTCAAGTCCAAGCTCGCTCTGCTCGCCGCACGACAGGCCAATAAATTGGACGAAGTGTTGAGGCAGGAATAGGACTTTATTCGGAAAGTCCGCAGACCTGAGAAGATTGCAGACTAAAGTCTCCAAATAACCATCTTACCAGGGTTTGGATGCCAGCTACTTTTATAGAACAGAGAGGGGGAGGAGATGAGGAAGTAAAGTAAAAAAGGCCATAAGATTTGCAAATATCTCCTGGAATGGCCAGCCTCAGGGAGGGTATGTGTTAATTTCTTGTTTCTTGCAGCCATCCCCAGGCGGAACAGGGTCCGGATGTTTCCCTGAACAAAGGCACTTTGGTTTAACCTTCAGGCAGAGGGGCAGTGTGCCCCGAGGCAGGCCATTATGTATAGATAGTATCCTTTTAGTGAACAAAGGCAACAGGAAGCAAAGGTTAAAGTAAAAGGAACAGATCAAACACATAGTCAGCTTTGGCTCTTCCCTGTAACAAAACCTCCTAATAAAAGGATAAATAACTCAACTAACAAGAAGCAAAGGATCTGAATAGACAATTCCCCCAAAGAAGATACACGGATGACTAATAAGCACATGACAAGATGCTCAACATCATTCGCCATCAGAGCAGATTTGATAACCTCCATCCACTAAATCAACTTGTTTTACGGGTATCTATAGTGTACACTCATGACCTGTGCCAGACATTTCTTCTCTTAGATAGAAGGCTGGTCTGTGACAACATAAATATTTTGTACTTGTTAAGAATGCTCCAGGCATAATTCTTTTTAAAAAAATTTTTGGCCACACTAAGAGGCAAGAGGGATCTTAGTTCCCAGACCAGGGATCAAACGCATACCCCCTGCAGTGGAATCACGGAGCCCTAAAGACTGGACCACTAGGGAAGTCCCTCCAGGAGTAATTCTTAAATCTGGCAAATCTCTTCTTTCACTACTGAATGATCTCTAGAAATAATGCATTTAAATGTAATTATTATTAGATAGTTTTGTTCACAATAGAAAGACTGAAGGTCATTTAGGGGTTGAGCAATAACATGTGGGTTAATTCAGGCAACGTCGAACTCTGCATCCTTAAAAATGCTCAGTAATCAGCATAGGTTGGTGCCTCAGCCTCTAAGACATTTAATACAACCCTCACCCCCTGTGTACACACTATCTTCGGGGTATGAGCATAGAATGGATCAAGGTGGGTGGTGGTGAACTAACGGGCCGAGGAAAGGACACATTTTACTTCATATTTTCCCATACTGTTTGCTTTTTCAAAATACTAAAAGGTATCACCCGTTAAAAATCACGTTTGTAGAAGCTAATAGAAATAAGTGCATTTTACTAAAACAATTGAGGGACTTCCCTGGCCGTCCAGTGGTTAAGACTGCGTTCCCAGTGCAGGCAACACGGGCTCGATCCCTGCTCGGGGGAACTAAGATCCCGCACGGCACCGCCAAACAAACAAACAAACAAACAAAACCGCAATTGAGACATTCTTACCATTACTCATCTATGAAAGAGAAAAAAAAGATGAACATTGCTGATGATGGAGAGACAATGTTTATGTGCTGGATTACTCAAAACAGAACCCTCGAAAGAACATAAGCTTCCGGGAACATTCCTGTATAATATTTAGGAAAAATATTGACCCTCTTGGCAGAAAAAGTGAGAATACTTATTTCTAAGGACGCATTCAAAAGGTTGCCTCCTAACCACAGAGCAACTAAGATTTCCTAGGTTACAATTAAATGAAAATTATATAGAGAACAGACTTGTGGTTGCCAAGGGGGAGGGATGAATTGGGAGTTTGGGATTAGCAGATATAAACTAGTATATATAGGATGGATAAAAAACAAGGTCCTACTATATAGCACAGGGAACTACAGTCAATATCCTGTGATAAACCATAATGGAAAAGAAAATGAAAAAGAATATATGTGTATAACTGAGTCACTTTGCCACACAGCAGAAATTAACACAACATTGTAAGTCAACTCTACTTCAATAAAATAAATTTTAAAAAATTAAATGAAAATTTCCTAATTATATAAAATGTATATAAAATGTAAACTCTAATGTAAAACTACCCTGATACATGGAGATTGAAAACATAAAACAAACAAAACAAAAATCTCCCAACTATCTGGTTAAGTGACTAAATTAACAAGGGAGGCTTATTTCAGAGAATGCATTTCAGCTTGCCACACAAACGCGTATCTATCCACAATTCAAATTAAACATTAAAGGGGCAAGAAGAGAATCACAAAACTTTCATGGGTAGTTAAAAAGAAATCAGTATGGTTTAGGGAAGGTTATTTTTAGGACGAGATGACAGCTTTTGGGATCTTACTTCCCTGACCAGGGATTGAACCCAGGCCCCCGTTGTGAAAGCGCTGAGTCCTAACCACTGGACCTCCAGGGAATTCCCATGAGATGATTGAGAAAGTTTATATGCTCAGAGCTAAGAGGAAATAAAGTGGAAGAAGCAAAGAAAAAAATTAAATGAGTACTTTTCTAAATCCCTTCTTAGGAGATCTGCAGCATCTCATGTAAACTTTCTGTAAACAGTATCAATATATAACGATTACTGTATTATTACTACAATTATTACTATAATAATAATATTATTATTGTCCTCACTTTACGGAGTTGAAATCAGAGGTTCTGTAAAGTTCTGTAAAGTGGAAGAGCTTGCTCTCTTTTAGGAAAGAGCATTGTCCTGTGCATCTGATTCTAACTCCACCTCTTCCAATACATCTCAGACTGGGAACTGATACATCAAACACAAAAGACAGGCGAGTTGATGGGAGGAGAGCCCAGGTAGAAGGATTAACGTGGGATAGGCTGACGGACACCTTCTCCTGTAAAATCGAGGCAGGATTGGTGAGAAGGCAAAGACATTATTCCAATAGAAGCAGGACTGTAGGTTGTAGGGATATAAGTTAAGACTGGTGGTCAGGGACTTCCCTGGTGGTGCAGTGGTTAAGAATCCGCCTGCCAATGCAGGGGACACGGGTTCGAGCCCTGGTCTGGGAAGATCCCACATGCCGCAGAGCAACTAAGTCTGTGCACCACAACTACTGAAGCCTGTGTGCCCCGTGCTGTGCAACGAGAAGCCACTGCAGTGAGAAACCCGCGCACCTCAACGAAGAGTAGCCCCTAGCTCACCACAACTAGAGAAAGCCCGTGCGCAGCAACAAAGACCCAACGCAGCCAAAAAAAAAAAGACTGGTGGTCAAAGCTATTTTCTGGGAACAAATGACTCACCAAAGCTGTGTTTGTCTCTATCCTTTATCTATATTCTTTCCTGAAACACCTTTCTGCACAGGTGTCTTAAAAAAATTTTTTTATTGAAGTATAGTTGATTCACAATGTTGTGTTAATTTCTGCTCTACAGCCAAGTGACTCAGCTATACACATATATACTTTTTTTATATTGCTTCCCATTATGGTTTGTCCCAGGGTGTAGAATATAGTTCCCTGTGCTATACAGTAGGACCTTGTTGTTTATCCACTCTATATGTAATAGTTTGCACCTGCTAACCCCAAACTCCCAACCCACCCCCCTTCCCCTTCCCCCTCGGCAACCACAAGTCTGTTCTCTACGTCTGTGAGTTTGCTTCTGTTTTGTAGATAGGTTCATTTGCTGCACAGGTGTCTTCAATGACTCCACAGAAGCAGTTAAGATTACAGGGCTTGAAATCAGTTAGACCCCATTTCAAATATTGAGTCACCTCTTGGCGCCCCAGGAAAACGCATTCAAGTCACCTGTAACTCAGTTTCCTCCCTTGACAAAGAATACCCTCAGGACCCTATAGCGCTTTGATGACTGCAAGCCATAGTGAACCTATTATTAGCAGACTTAACAAAGGAGTCTTGTAAGATGTGGACCAGACATCAGCTCGCCTCGACCCTTGAGTCAGAGCACACCAATTCTGTCCTGTACTTTAGACCTAGAGATTGGGAAGAAATGAGAGCTGTACCGAAACACCCCAAACAGAAATGTTTTGTGGGTAGACCTTTTCAGCAAAGCGGGGAAACGGGACACCTCCTTCTGTCTAAGGGTATCTTTGGTCTCTGGGCTCTGACGGGTCGAAACGGAGAGAGAGGGAGCACAGAGTAGGGCTCAACGAACAGTTCCAACCAGGAACGGAGAAAAACGGGGAGAGAAAGGTACCAGGAACAAGACAGGACAAACTGCTCACCAAGTTGACTCCTCACCTCCAAGACCAGATCCCAACTGGCAACCACGTGGTGACGGCTCTTTGGGGAATCTTGGGCCGGTGACGTGGCTGCCGTCCATTGGCTGCCACGGCTCTAAATGGCCGGACCCAGCGTAGATGTGGAGCAGCTGCTTTCTGCACCTGCATGCCCCGCCCCCTTCCCACCTAGCAGGTGAGGATGCTGCATCACCCTTAGCACACCTGTGCCCGGGACCTCTACAGCCCTCACCTGGTTGTCCCAGAGCAGTGATGTGTGTGTGTGTGTGTGTGTGTGTGTGTGTGTGTGTGTGTGTGTCCTCATTTCACCGGACCTGGCATTTACTGGCCACTCTCTAATGCTGCTGCTGTTGTTTGTTCAATTGACTTTCTCCATAAAACTCTCTTACCTGGAGTCCTGTGAACTCATAATATATATACCTGTTTGTTATCAAATGAATCTCTTCCAACATTCTAAAGTGCCCCTCTTCTCACCATTGCTAATCACCAGGGAAATGCAAATTAAAAAGGCAATGAGATATCCCCTCACATCTGCCAAAATGGCCATCATCAGAAAGACCACAAATAACAAATGCTGGAGAGGGTGTGGAGGAAAGGGAGCCCTTGTTCACTGTTGTGGGAATGTAAATTGGTGCAGCCACTATGGAGAACAGTATGGAAGTTTCTCAGAAAACTAAAAATAAAACTACCATATGACCCAACAAGTCTACTCCTGGGTATATATCTGGAAAAAAAAATAACCTCTAATTCGAAAAGATACCTGCACCTCAACAGTCATAGCAGTACTATTCACGATAACCAAGATATGGAAGCAACCTAAGTGTCCACCAACAGAGGAATGGATAAAGAAGATGTGGTACATACATACAATGGAATATTATTCAGCCATAAAAAGAACAACATTTTGCCATTTGCAGCAACATGAATGGACTTGGAGGGCATTATGTTAAATGAAATAAGTCAGACAGAGAAAGACAAATACTGGATTTTATCACATATGCAGAATCTAAAAAACATGCAACAAACTAGTGAATATAACAAAAAAGAAGCAGACTCACAGATATAGAGAACAAGCCACTGGTTACCAGTGGGGGTGGGGAGGGGCAATAGAGTGGTGGGGAAGGGGGAGGTACCAACTATTGTGTGTAAGACAGGCTACAAGGATGTAGTGCACAGCATGGGGGAATTTAGCCAATGTTTTGTAATAAATGTAAATGGAAAGTAACCTTTGAAAATTGTGTAAAAAATAAAAATTTTTAAAAAGTGCCCATCTCAGTTAATAGCAACACCAGCTACCTTTTGCCTCGAGCCTCCACATTAATGATTACCTCCCAAAGCATTTCTTTCTTTTTTTCCGGCTTTATTGAGGGAATCATCAACACTGTGTAGGCTTAAGGTGTATAACATGTTGATTTCATAGACATATATTGCAAAATGGATACCACAGTAACGATATCTCCTACTTCAGTGGTTCCCAAACTTCACTGCGGGTTGGAATCACCTGGGGGAACTTTTAAAATCCCTGACACTCAGGCCACACCCATTCCAATTAAGTCAGGATGTCTGGAGCTGGGAGCTAGGCTACAGCACCTTTTAAGATTCCGTGTTAATAAAGTGTGCCACGAAGATGGGAAACCTCGATCATACTTTCAGCCTTGCTCATCTCAAGGCACATTCCCTCCTTGCTTTAGCAAAGTGGGGGTCTCCTGGGTCCTTCTGGGGAACGTGTCAGTTGGGGGGGGTTCTCTGGCTTTACATTGCCCACCTCCGAGCCTGCCGACGACCCCAGGCAAAGCATTTTGGGCAGCCTCACCTCAGTCACTGTGAATCCTCTTAGCAATGCATCACGTGTGAAATTCTGGGCTCTGGAGAACAAATTAAAGCAAATTTTCACTTTAGAGTCCGACTTTGGATGGACATTTATTTCTGTCCACCCCTGAAGAATGGACTGGGGCTGGGGTTGAGGGTCTCAACTGCTCTGACTTTTGCAACAAAACCCCTTTAGAGAGTTGAGAAACCAACGTAGGTAATACCCGGTCATCACTTTGTGTAGAAAAAGAGGACTGTTTCAAAAGAAAATACTTGTATGACTGCTTTCTAGATCTTTGGGTTCTAAATGCTGCCCTAACTACTTTAGTCCTGTGCTAGATAGCTAGGACCCGAAAAACTGCAGAGTCTGGGGAATTCCCTGCTGGTCCAGAGGGCCCGGGGTTCAATCCCTGGTTGGGGAAATAAATCCCACAAGCCACACGGTGCGGCCAAAAGAAAAAAAAAGTGCAGAGTCTGCCCTGTGATGTGCAGTCTATTCCACGACATTGCATAGGAGGCCACCTGCACATTCTAAGGCTTCTCAAGGTCCTGTGATGGTCACTGGGGAGACAGAATTCAGGAAACCACCCTCTAGACCTTCCAAACTGGGTCCAGGTTCAGCCTAGTACACATCCAAGAGAAATTCACTTTAATTTGTTTATTAATGGACTAAACTCCTTCAAAAAAAGGTTGTCATACTTCGCTTTTTATTTTTATTTATTTTAAATTAATTAATTTATTTTTGGCTGCATGGGGTCTTCATTGCTGCACATGGGCTTTCTCTAGTTGCAGAGACCTGGGGCTACTCTTCGTTGCGGTGTGCGGGCTTCTAATTGTGGTGGCTTCTCTTGTTGCGGAGCAGGGGCTCTAGGTGTGCGGGCTTCAGTAGTTGTGGCACACGGGCTCAGTAGTTGTGGTTCACGAGCTCTAGATCAAAGTCTCAGTAGTTGTGGCACACGGGCTCAGTTGCTCCGCAGCATGTGGGATCTTCCCAGACCAGGGCTCGAACCCGTGTCCCCTGCATTGGCAGGCAGATTCCCAACCGCTGCGCCACCAGGGAAGTCCCACACTTCACCTTTTAAAAAAGAGTTCCTTAAACATGAGGTGATTTTCCTGTTCCATCACTTGCTATATTATCTCCCTCAGAAATTTTCTCTGGACCCTGTTTTTTTCCTATTTTTTTATTATTATTTTTTAAAACTTTTTATTTTGTATTGGATTGGAGTATAGCCGATTAACAATGTTGTGATAGTTTCAGGTGCACGGCAAAGGGACTCAGCCATACATATACATGTATCCATTCTCCCCCAAAGTCTCCTCCCATCCAGGCTGCCACACAACACTGAGCAGAGTTCCCTGTGCTATACAGTAGTGGACCCTCTTTCGAGGCAAGATGTTTTCCTTCGTAACAGCTGATGTACAAGTCTATTTGTAAATAAACAACACTTGACAAGTTTTTGAATTGCATTCATGCGCATTTTTAATTCAATTCTCACGATACTCCAGTAGGTGAGTCCGATATTTCCCAGAGACAATGTTAACATGACATATTCAATGACATCCAGAAGCCAGGAATAGAAGTGAGCTGGAATGCCCCTTACGTGGTGCCCCCAATTCCGTGACTAATCTACGTCTGACACATGACCTTCAGTATCTCCGAGGGAGCTATTTGGAGGTCACGCGTTACACCATTTCCCAGAACTAACTGAGCCATGGTAGACTCAGAATGGCCCACAGAATAGGAAACCATTGCCCAATTTTTCATCAGGAAAAAATTATCCAGGGGGTCACAAGATCAATGCGTCCACTCTGCCTTATCACAGCACTCATCTTTCCAGTCCTGAACTATCTTCAGGATTTTGTTGTTCACCACTGGGCCCTCCAGTCTTCGCATCATATCCACTCCATCGCTCTGTTTCTTCTCCCTGAGAAGGATAAGAATCAGGTTTGGTTCTCCTATGCTCCGTTTTCTTTTGCAGTGCTGGAAAATACGTAAAACCTCTAGGACAGAAATTTACCACCCATGAGATTGATATAGTAAGTCCCCTACCTACGAACACGTTCCGTTCTGAGAGCGCGTTTGTAAGTCCAGTTTGTTCATAAGTCCAACAAAGTTAGCCTAGGTACCCAACTAACACAATCAGCTATATAGTACTGTACTGTAATAGGTTTATAATACTTTTCACGCAAATAATACATAAAAGCAAAGAAAACATTTTTAATCTTACGGAATAGTACCTTGAAAAGTACAGTAGTACAGTATAACAGCCGGCATCCAGGGGCTGGCATTGAGTGAACAGGCAAGAAGAGTTACTGATTGGAGGAGGGAGAGGAGGTGGGAGATGGCAGAGCTGAAGGCTCATCAGCAATAGGAGACGGAGGGCAAGCTGCACAACCCGTAGAGGACGCACACACGAGACAATGTACGCCAGACAGGTGAACTAACTTACGTGATTGGATATGCGAATGCATGTTCACATCTCTGAAAGCTCGCAACTTGAAGGTTCGTATGTAGGGGACTTACCATAAATGGAATATTGCCTGATGTATCAGGAAACAAAGGATGTCACAGTCATCAGTGATTGCAACCCAGTGGTGAGCTGGTGAGCCCTGAGGGAACTCAGGAAGGAAACAAAGAACACCTGCCATCTAGCAGCCATCAGACTGCAGCCACTCCCCATGGTGAGCCCTGAGGAAACTCAGGATGAGAAAACGCAGGATACTGGCCCCAAGTAGCTGAGATACATATCAAAGGCATGGTTTCAGTGAGCCCAGACTCTTGCATCTTCCCAATACGTAGAAAAGTGCTAAATGCCTTAACTCGAGATATCTGCTTTTCTTTTATTAACAGTAACCTTTTGTTCCTACCACCTGCCCTTTGTTGCAAAACTCCTGTATATCCTAGCTCCCCCCTCGCCTCCTCGGAGCAGTTTTCTCAGGGTTACTTGAGACGCTGACTCCTGGGCTTGAAGTCCTAAAAATTCCCACTGGATAAAACCTACCTCTCAACTTTTAGGTTGTGAATATATCTTTCTAGTCAACAAACTCAAGATCAATGGTGCAGCTCTCAAGAGCTCAGGGATGAAGCCCAGGTGCCTTGGATCCACCAATTACAAGGTGTGGCAGGTGCCTCCAAGTGGCCCCAAAGATCCTTCTTCCTGTTATTCACACTCTCATGCAGCCCCCTCTCTCACTGGGCTATAGTGGGTCTGTGTGACCATTAGAATAAAGCAGAAGGGATGGGTCTTTCAAGATTCAGTAATAAAAGACTGTGGCTCTGTTTTGGGCACTTTTGCCCCCCCACCCACCCCCTTCTTCCCTCTCCCATCACTTGTTCAGGAGGGAGCCAGCTGCAACGTTAGGAGCAGCCTTGCAGAGAGCAACTGAGGCCTCCTGCCAACAGCCACGTGGGTGAGCTTGGAGGCTGGTCCTCCAGCCTCATCACCCTCCAGTCAACGCCTTAACTCAGCTCGTAAAAGAGCCTGAGTAGAACCATCCAGTTAAACCGCTCCCGTATTTCTGACCTTCAGAAATTTTACAACAAATCTGTGTTGCCTTATTAAGCATTGAGAATTTGTTCCAGGGCAACAGATAATGAATACACCAGCTGTTTCCTATGACCTTTACCCAGAATCCATCGATAATTGAGATCATGATGGTCTCAGGCACTGAACTTAGTGCCTCATAGATGCACTTTCTTCCAATCCTCATAGTATCTCCCGGAGGAGGATGCCAATCCAATATTACAGAAGGAGAAACAGATCCCCTAAGCCCTTCACAGCCGCAGATCTGGTAAGTGATGATAACAGATTCATTTGTTTAAGACAGGAGAGAAGATGAAGAAACAAACAGTGTAAGAGCAGCCGGCTACGTTTTTACTTGGTATTTTTTTTTTTTACAGTTGGCCAAGAGGCACATGAAAAGATGCTCAACATCGCTAATCATTAGAGAAGTGCAAATCAAAACTACAATGAGGGGACCTCCCTGGCGGTCCAGTGGTTAAGACTCCGCACTTCCAATGCAGGGGGTGCGGATTCGATCCCTGGTCGGGGAGCTAAGATCCCACAAGCTGTGAGGCATAGCCAAAAATAAATAAATAAAAATTAAAAAAAAAAAACTGCAATGAGCTACCACCTCATACCAGTCAGAACGGCCATCATCAAAAAATCTGGAAACAATAAATGCTGGAGAGGGTGTGGAGAAAAGGGAACCCTCCTACATTGTTGGTGGGAATATAAATTGGTACAGCCACTATGGAGAACAGTGTGGAGTTTACTTAAGAAACTAAAAATATAGCTACCACATGATCCAACAATCCCATTCCTGGGCATATATCCAGAGAAAACCATAATCCGAAAGAATACATGCCCCCCAGTGTTCATTGTAGCACTGTTTATGATAGCCAAGACATGAAGCAACCTAAGTGTCCATCAACAGAGGAATGGGTAAAGAAGATGTGCTACATATATACAATGGAATATTACTCAGCCATAAAAAAGAACAAAATAATGCAATTTGCAGCAACATGGATGGACCTGGAGATTATCATACTGAATGAAGTAAGTCAGACAGAGACAGACAAATACCATATGATATTGCTTATATGCGGAATCTAAAAAAATGATACAAATGAACTGATTTACAAAGCAGAAACAGACTCACAGACTTAGACAATGAACTTATGGTTACCGGGGCAGGGGGAAGGGTGGGGGGGAGGGGTAGACTGGGAGTTTGGGATTGATATGTACACACTATACTTAAAATAGATAACCAACAAGGACCTACTGTAAAAAAACAAACAAATAAATAAATATTTTTAAAATGCAAAAAAAAAAAGAGCAGACAGTAGAATCCAGGTTTATTTTCTTACTTCACACGCAGGAGTTGTGGTCTGTCAGCCACATGAAGGAAACTATAAATCCCCAGGAGGGCTTCCCTGGTGGTGCAGTGGTTAAGAATCCGCCTGCCAATGCAGGGGACATGGGTTCGAACCCTGGTCCGGGAAGATCCCACATGCCATGGAGCAACTAAGCCTGTGTGCCACAACTACCGAGCCTGCACTCTAGAGCCCGCGAGCCACAACTACCGAAGCCCACGCGCCTAGAGCCCGTGCTCCGCAACAAGAGAAGCCACCGCAATGAGAAGCCCGCGCACCGCAACGAAGAGTAGCTCCCGCTCGCCACAACTAGAGAAAGCCTGCGCGCAGCAACGAAGACCCAACGCAGCCAAAAATAAATAAATAAAATAAATAAATTTATTTTAAAAAATCCCCAGGAAAGGAACAAAGGTCGTTAGCAACATCTGCCGACAGCATTTGGGGTCCAGAATATCACTGCTGATGAGGAGCTTTCCTAGGGCTATGCATCCTGCACAGGGAACCCAGCGGATACTTACAGAGAGACCTCAGATCCCCACTTCCTCTTCCTGACGGCCTCACGCAGGAGGAGGATACCCCCAAACCCGATGTCGTTCTTGCTCAAGTCCAGGTATCCCAGAGTTTGGTTGTTGAGGAGCACGGAAGCCATGGCCCGGCAGCAGACAGAGGTGAACAGGCACTTTTCCAGCCTATGGGAGAGAAACAGGGAGCAGAAAAGTCACCACATCCTTCATCTGAGAGCTCAGCCAGCCTAGCTGCTCACAGCCTAGAAATCACACTCCGACCAGAATGAGTCATTTCATTCCAAGTAGCTTCTTTATCTTTTGAAAAATGTTATTTTATTCTGGAGTACAGTTGATTAACAATGTTGTGTTAGTTTCAGACATACAGCAAAGGGATTCAGTTGTACATATACATATATCTATTCTTTTTCAAATTCTTTTCCCATTTAGGTTATTACAGAATACTAAGCAGAGTTCTCTGTGCTATACAGTAAGTGCTTGTTGATTATTTTAAATATAGTAGTAGGACTTCCCTGGTGGCACAGTGGTTAAGAATCCACCTGCCAATGCAGGGTCACGGGTTCGATCCCTGGTCAGGGAAGATCCCACGTGCTGTGGAGCAACTAAGCCCGTCTGCCACAGCTACCGAGCCTGTGCTCTAGAGCCCATGAGCCACAACTACTGAGCCCGCGTGACTAGAGCCCGTGCTCCGCAACAAGAGAAGCCACCGCAATGAGAAGCCCGTGCACTGCAACAAAGAGTAGCCCCTGCTCGCCGCAACTAGAGAAAGCCTGCGTGCAGCAACGAAGATCCCACCAACCAACAAACCAACTATAAATAAATAAATATAGTAGTAGTTTTTTAAAAATTGTAGTTGATTTACAATGTTGTGTTAGTTTCTGGTGTACAGCAAAGTGAATCAGTTTATGTACATACATATGTATATATATCTTTTTCATTTGTGCTCATCTAGAAATTTATTTCATACTTGAAAATATACTTCACTCACTCTAAGAGATGAATCAATATTTAAAACCCAAGACTAGGACTTCCCTGGTGGCGCAGAGGTTAAGAATCTGCTTGCCAATGCAGGGGACAAGGTTTCGAGCCCTGGTCTGGGAAGATCCCACATGCCGCAGAGCAACTAAGCCCACGAGCCACAACTACTGAGCCTGTGCTGTAGAGCCCGCGAGCCACAACTACTGAGCACGCCTAGAGCCCGTGCTCCGCAACAAGAGAAGCCACCACAATGAGAAGCCCGCACACTGCAACAAAGAGTAGCTCCCGCTCGCCGCAACTAGAGAAAGCCAGCGAGCAGCAATGAAGACCCAACACAGCCAAAAATAAATAAATAATTAATTAAAAAAAAAAAACCCAAGACTAACTTTCTGGAGTAAAAGAATTGTGACCTCCAGAACTCCCTTTGAGTAGTTAATTATCAACAAAGATGAAATCCATTATCAGGACTAATCCTAGAAATTAAGGGTGTAACATAATGTGATTTAAATGCTCTAGACTTACGTGATGTCACTTATATGTGCAATATTAAAAATAACACAAATGAGTATATATGCAAAATAAAAGTGAGGCAGGAGATAGATGGGCTCCAGGCTAGACATTTACAACTGGCCTCCTGTTTACACTTCCTTGGGTGAGAAGAAGATGGGCTCCAGGCCAGACATTCATTACCAGCCCCCTGTTTACATTTCCTGAAGCAAGAGACAAACGGACTCCAGGACTACATATTTATGACCGGATTCCTGTCTATTTCTAGATCTGCACCTCGATATAAAAACCAGTAACAGAAATAAGGTAAATAACCAGACACCGGACATTTTTATGTCAGGGACAGAGTGGGACAAACCCTGTTAAAAGATCAAGAGGTTACGTATTTCCCATCCTTGCGGCAAGGGAGACATTGCACATGTGCAGAAAAGCTCCTTGGGGGTCAAAAAGGAGGAGCACCACCCCATAACATGTGATGCTAAGGCCGTCCCATAGGCCTCTGGGCTGAAATCCATCTTGGAAAAAAGTTGCGCACGCAAGTTGGGGAGGGTCCTAGGGCAGGGCAGGTGTGGAAAAAGAAACCAGATAATTGGCCAGAGGTAAACAAAGACCCGGAAGAACTGCCGTATATGAATGACTTAACCGCCTCTTTATGGGGCTGCTGGTCATTAGGGGGGACGCCCACACCCTTTCTCTCCAGTTGTGCGTCTCTGCCCTGCTTCTATCTTAACTAAGCAAACTGTTTCTCTGTGTGCTCTCCCACTTGTTGTTGTGCTATGTCTCTAATAATAAACTTTGTACCTGTTTTACACGTTTCTTTTTTGCCTCCGTGAGAAATGCATTTTTCACTGGGGGCAAGAGCCAGCGGGTGTGGTGGCTGGGGTTCCTGGCTTTCATCCAGGCTCCCCAGGTTCAGTTCCTGGGCTGGGAATTAAGATCTCGCTTCACGCCACCTCTCACTGCTGCCTCTCCGAGATCAGAAGCAGTCTCAAGAGACATAGAAAACAAACTGGTGGTTACCAAAGGGGAGAGGGAAGAGGGGAGGGGCAAACTCGGTGTATAGAATTAAGAGATACAAAGTATTATGTATAAAATAGATAAGCAACAAGCATATATTGTACAGCATAGGGAATTGTAACCATTATCTTATAATAATGTTTAATGGGGGTATAATCTATAAAAATACAGAATCACTATGCTGTACACCTAAAACTAATATAATATTATAAATCAACTATACTTCAATAAAAAAGAAAAGCTAACATTTCTGAATGAAAAAAGTGATCTAGACTTAGAACCCAGATCATACCAATAGTGAACAGAAAATGCAGGTAGGAAAGAGGCAAAAAAAAGTTGTATATGTATAACTGGATCACTTTGCTGTACATCTGAAACTAACACAACATTGTTAATCAACTATACGCCAATAAAAAATTTAAAAAAATAACTCAAAAAAAAGTTTCAACCTTTGTCATCAGAGATGTCTATAAATCTTTTCTAAATATTTAGGGTAACCACTAAAACAATTAAAAATAGGATGAATTCTTTCCAATCACTTGGCTAGTATGCATATTAGCATAGAGACCTTTGGGAGAAGGAAAAAATATATACAAGAAAAAGATTCTCTAAGCGTAAACATTGATTTTGGAAGACTCGCCATCTAAGGTATTAGTCTAAAATTAACAAATTCTTCTTTATCTTTCATTGAATGGAAGAATTTAACAATGGTCCTTAAACTCTAGCATTCACGGGAATCATGGGAGGTGATTGTGAAGCACAGACTGGCGGGGTCCCCACCCTCAGGGCACCACAAGATCCAGCAACCCCACTTCTGGGTATGGACCCAAAGGAATCGAAACCAGGATATGGAAGGGATATCTGCACCCTCACGTTCATAGCAGCACTATTCACAATAGCCAAGACACGGAAGCAACCTCAATTCCCATCGACAGATGAATGGATAAAGAAGATGTGGTATATACACACAATGGAATACTACTCAGCCAATAAAAAGAATGAAATTCTGTTTGTGACAACATGGGTGGACCTTGAGGGCATTATGCTCAGTGACATAAACCGGACACAGGGAGACAAATGATGCAAGAATTTGCCTAACAACTTCCCTGATGAAAAGGTTCCTAGTCTGAGGACTGTACTTTGAGAACCACTGCTCTGAAGTTTCCAAGTCCTCCAACCAAATGGAGGGAACACCCCCAGAAGTGCAAAACACATTCCCACATTCTACCCCAAGAGAATTTTACAGACACTTGGTCTCAAAGAAGGAAACGGGGATAACTTACTCAAGAATCTGTAGGCCAGAGTCAGGGTTCATCAGGGCCTGACAGAGCAGGATAACCCCGTCGTCCTTCAGGCTATTAAAACCAAGGTCCAGACTTCTCAGGGTTTTATTTTTATCAAGAGCAGAAGCCATATCCCGACAGCACTCAGAGGTCAAGGCACAATTTCTCAGCCTGCAGAGGAACACCAACCAAAACACGCTTAGCTTTCTTTCCTGCCTTTTTTTTTTTTTGGTATAACAGCTTTATCAAGATATAATTAACATGCCATATAGTTCACCCATTGGAAGTGTACACACCATTGGTTTTCAGTATATTTACAGAGTTGCTCAACATTTACCACGATTCTAGAACATTTTCATCACCCCAAAAAGGAAAACAGTGTACATTTTAGCAGTCATTCCCAATTTCTTCCCCCACCCACCCCAGCTCTAGCAACCACTAATCTGCTTTCTCTTCCTGTCAATTTGCCTATTCTGGACATTTAATATAAATGGAATCATACTATATGTGGTCTTTTGTGATTGGCTGCTTTCATTTAGCATAATATTTTCAAGATTCATCCAGTTGGAGCATGTATTAATATATAGTTTGTTGCTTTTTATGGTTGAATAATATTCCATCATATGGATAGACCACACTTTATCCATTCATCAGCTTTTGGACACTTGGATTGTTTCCCACTTTTTTGTTACTACAAATAATGCTGCTACGGAAATCCCTGTACAATTTTTTGTGCAGATTTTGTTTTTATTTCTCTTGCGTGTACACCAAGGAGTAGAATTGCTGACTCATGTTACGTCTCTGTTTAACCTTTTGAGGAGATACCCATCTGTTTTCCAAAGCAGCTGCACCATTTCCTGCTTCTTTTTGGGATCCTGAAAGCTTCAATGGGTTCAGGGGGATATTGTGTCTCAGTTCAGCATTTCTGGTTTTAGGAGCCAGCAAATTTCTTTAGGGTTTAAGACAGTCTGAGTTTAATTTCTGTCACTGACAGCCAACGTGCCCTGATACCCAGGGGCAGTCATCTACAGAACTCAGGATAGAGTGAGATAAATACCGAACAGGATATCACTTAGCATGTACCCTGGTCCATATCACCGAGGTTGTTACATGACTCACTTCAAGCAGAAAGCCAGGTCACATGACATTATTCTGATCTCAGAGGTGTAACACTCACTCCCAAACTCTAGGAGTTAGAGGAATACATTGGATCAGAGGTTCCCAAACTTTCTCCATTTATGCCCTCCTTAGCGTCTCACTTTTTTCGTATCACCCCTGTACTTCATTAAATTTTGCTCTGTGGAATTCCCTGGTGGTCCACTGGTTAGGACTCCACGCTTTCACTGCCGAGGGCCCGGGTTCAATCCCTGGTCAGGGAACTTAAGATCCCACAAGCCGCAGGGCATGGCCAAAAAATAAAAAAATAAAATAAAATCTGTTAAAAAACTTTTTTGCGATGCACTTGCTCTCGTGATCGCAATTGCTGAAGACGGAGCTTTGCAAAGATATGACATCATTGAAAGGAATTTATCACAACCTGATGCTGGAACAGAACTACCTCAAGCTAAGAGTTCTTGCGGCGATGAACAGATGTCAGTATCTCTTACATTTAAAATATCCTGCAGCGCCTCTGTGAGTTCACCCCTGGGTACCTTGGCACACAGTTTGAGAACTCTGCTGCTAGATAATTTGCCTCTGAAACTGAAATCATAACCACCTTCCTCTTTATTATGTTTTCTTCCAGTATCAGCACAATGCCTAATATGCAGTAGGCACTTAATAAGTATGTTGCATAAATGGACACATATATCACAATCGCTCTCTATCACCCTATTCTACTCCAGGGAGTTCCAAAAAGAGGACATTTGGGGACTTACACCAGCCTCTGCAGAGGATACTGAGAGCATTGCAAGGCATTCCAAAGCTGTTTCGCCCCGTCATCCTTCAAGGCATTTTTTGCCAAGCTCAGATGGGTCAGATTCTTGTTACTCGTGAGAGAAGAGATAAGACTTTTGCAGGAAAGTGACGTGAGGTCACAGTTCTCCAACCTGTGGGAGAGACACACACAGACGGGATGCAATTTAATTCATGCCTGTGACAGGATTTTCCTTGTCTCATGCTGAGAGATGAAGATTTCAATCAGGGCTTTCCTTCTACATGCAAACGCCTCATCCTACTTCTGTTACCAGGTCTTAGGGCTTCCCAGATTTAAGGGGGGGGATAGCAACTTTGATGTGAGAAGCAATTGGGGATCAGGAAAACAGTTACAGAGAGGGATGAAGAGGGAAGAGAAAGGGACCAGCAATGACTAAACAGTAAATAACATATATGGAGGTGACCTGGGAAGAGACACCATCTCACAAGGTAAAGAAAAATAGAAACATGCACTGAAGACAGACGCGGGCACTCGTATTAGAGAAACTAAGATGTATAGGAAGGTCCTGAAAACGTTTTCATGTGTGGTGAGGGAAGTGCAAATGTAAACAAGAAAGTATCTAATGTTGTAATAACTTTGTATGGTGACAGACGATAACTATCTAGACTTATCGTGGACATCATTTTGTAACGTAGAAAAATATCAGATCACTGTGTCGTACACCTGAAACTCATATACTATTGTAAGTCAATTATGCTTCAATTAAAAAAATAATAAAGTGGTACTTGAGTCATAAATAAACAATAACACGTTATTTTCTGCTCAACAGATTGGCAAAAGCAGTAACAGTAACAAGAGTTGGATGAGAATTTGGAGTTGGGGGAACTTGCATACACACACCATTGGTGGGACTGCAAATTGGTACCAACAGTCTGGAAACAAGCGTGGTAGGACTGAAGATGAATGCTCTCCATGACGTGGCAATTCTACTAGCGTGTGTCGGTGTGTCGGGCTGTGTGTGTGTGTGTGTTAATAGCTCAACTATCGGTGGCAAGTAAGATGGACACCTAAATTGTTGCACATTCATACAAATGTTATCCTTCAGCACCAAAGAGGAACAGCCTATAGAAACAACAAAACACTGAGGAAGACTAAAATGTCGGTTGATTGGAAAACGCACACATGCTCAATGAGGCCACTTATGTGAAATTCAAAGCACTGCAAAACGGTGCTCTGTTTACGGATCCATATACAGTATTATCAGTGTAAATACAAATAAGGAGCCTCATCGACCCAATTCAAGATGGCTGTGGGGGGGTGGGGGTCATGGGGTTGGGGGTTGATATGATCAGTGAGGAAGGAAAATAGTACTGTTAAGGTTCTATTTCAAAAACTGGATGATGGATACATCAGGCTCATTATAGTTATATATTCTAGGATATTAGGTACAAATCTGTCTCTCTATCTCTGTCTCTGTCTCTGTCTCTCTCTCAGCTCAAGACTTCATTGCGCCATCTATGTCATTAACAATCACGACTTAATTTTGCTCCATTATACACACATTCCCCCACTTCTGTTTTTCTCCTAGAGACACTCAATCTACCAAACAACTGGGCAACAGCATGACAACCACAAAAAGACTTACGACAGCTTCTCCAGTTGGGCCACTGGCAGGTGGTGACATGGCTCAAACCTCTCCAGGGAGCTACGTTTCAGCATTAGAGTCTTCAGGTGAACGTTGTTTTTGAGATTCCTGGCAAGGTCAGCCCAATTTCTCGGGCTGAAAGGGCAATCTTCCAACCTGCAGAAGCCACGCAAAAACGCTGAACCTTAGCTCCTGGGGAAAATGGTACCCACATAGCCACCTAGACCTCACCTACTGTCTCACATCCTTGTTCTTCGCCCAAGAGTGACTGGAGGGGTGATTTCCACTTTCCCTGAGTAAACCTGCATCAAATTCAGCATCTGAATTGCAAATAATCAATAGAAAATAATACACACTCAGGGCCACGACAAATTGGCATGGGCTAACTGTCGGGCTCTAATTCCAAACCAGGGACTTGATTCTGCACTTGAAATACAACTTCTTTTTACACTTATTTGCCAAACCATTTTCAGGATAAAGAATGAGATTCAGTCAAACTATGGCCCGTGGACCAAATTTGCATTACCACCTGGTCCTGTACAGCCTGTGAACTAAGTGATCTAAAATTTTTTTTTTAATTTATTTTTGGCTGTGTTGGGTCTTTGTTGCTGCACACGGGCTTTCTCTAGCTGCAGCGAGAGGGGGCTACTCTTTGTTGCAGTGCGCGGGCTTCTCATTGCGGTGGCTTCTCTTGTTGTGGAGCACAGGTTCTAGGGCGCACGGGCTCAGTAGTTGTGGCGCACGGGCTTAGTTGCTCCGTGACACATGGGATCTTCCCGGACCAGGGCTTGAACCCATGTCCCCTGCATTGGCAGGCGGATTCTTAACCACTGCGCCACCAGGGAAATCCCTAAAATTTTTTTTAATAGTTAAAGAATATTTTGTGACACATGAAAATTAAATGAAATTCAAATTGCAGTGTTCATACATAAATAAAATCATTAGTAAATTATATAATTATTACAGTTATTAATAATACAATTGATACTTAATAAATCATTAAAGTTATTGATGAACTCTATGAATACATAATTATTAATCATAATAAAGTTTTGTTGGAACACAACCATGCCTATTCATTTGCATATTGGCAATGGATATTTTAGCACTCTGTCACCACTATTTAATTCAGATGTTATAGCAGAGTTGAATAGTCGTGACAGAGACTATACGTCTTGCAAAGTTGAAAACATTCCTTACCTGGCCCTTCATAGAAAAGGTTTGCTGAACGCTGACACCGATAATATTATAGTAAGAAAAATTAGGAAGCAATGAGTTTTAACTATTACCTTTGTTTTTTAATATAATTTATTCGATACTAAGTTTATGTGATATAGTTTTTTAAAAATGCTGTTTAACAACCCTCACCAAATTCCTGAATGTTTAACAATCAGCTCTTGCAAGCCAGGGTGGGCTGGCCCAAGCTCACCCCTAGGGCTATGGTTTCTCTATCTCAGACACACCTGGGACATCAAATTGTAGTTTTCAAGCTGAGTGAAACTTAGAACCAGAGGGTAGAATGGTGGTTGCAGGGGCTGGGGTGGGGGAAATGATGGTCAAAGGGCACAAACTTCCAGTTATAAGATGAATAAAATCTGGAGATCTAATGTACATCATGGTGTCGATGGTTAACAAGACTGTAGTGTGTACTTGACGTTTGCTAAGAGAGTTGATATCAAGTATTCAGATGGTGGTTTTGTGAGGTGGCACATGGGTTATGTAGCCTGACTGTGGCAATCATTTCACAGTGCATACATATAGGAAACTGTCACCTTAAAAAAAATCTGAGTGAACAGCCATAAAAAAGAATGGAATATTGCCATTCATGGCAACATGGATGGACCCAGAGATTATCATACTGAGTGAAGTGAGTTAACGACAAATATTTTGATATCACTTATATTGGAATCTAAAACATAATGTAAATACATTTATTTATAAAAGAGAAACAAACTCACAGACATAGAAAATAAGCTTATGGTTACCAAAGGGGAAAGGGGTGGGGAGAGGGATAAATTAGGAGTTTGGGATTAACAGATATATACCATTATATATAAAATATATAAACAATAAGGGTTTACTGTATAGCACAGGGAACTATATTCAATATCTCACAATAACCTATAATGGAAGAGCATCTGCAAAAATAGATGTATAACACAACAATGTAAAGCAATTATACTCCAATAAAGAGGTTAAAAAAATATATATGTAGGGCTTCCCTGGTGACGCAGCGCTTAAGAATCCCGTCTGCCAATGCAGGGGACACGGGTTAGAGCCCTGGTCCGGGAAGATCCCACATGCCGCGGAGCAACTAAGCCCGTGCGTCACAACTACTGAGCCTGCGCTCTAGAGCCCACGAGCCACAACTACTGAGCCCACGTGCCACAACCACTGAAGCCCGCACGCCTAGAGCCCGTGCTCCGCAACGAGAGCAGCCACTGCAATGAGAAGCCCGCGCACTGCAACAAAGACCCAACTCAGCCAAAAATAAATAAATAAATTTATAAAAAATATATATATGTATAACTGAATCACTTTGCTGTACACCTGAAACTAACACAATATTGTAAATCAACTACACTTTGATCAAAGAAAAAAGCTGAGTGAAACTGACAACTGATTACAATAAGATGTCAGGCAGGCTGAGCATGTAACCCCCACCTCTGCACGGACCGCCTGGGTGCCAGGGTTCTCTCTCCATCCCTCCCCGTCTCACCTCAGACACTGTAGAAAACACTGGGGATGTTTCAAGGCGTTGCACAGAAACTCCATGACCTGGCATCTCACTTCCGTGTCTTGTATTTCCAAGTATCTCAGGTACTGGTTTTCCACCAAAACTCTGATTAAGTCTTCATTCAACACGAGGGGGCTCACATGCCTAAAGCTGCAGAGGTAAGCAGTGTCCGGTTATCATAGGCTCGCATCAGCCCATCAGCTCTTTTTTCTTGAAAAGTTTTATTGAGGTATAATCGACACACCAAAAAAAGTGCATCTATCATATATCTAATGCACCCAATTTCATGAGTTTGGACGTGTTCATACACCCATGAAACCATCACCACAATCAAGGTGGCTAATTAGTTTTTTTTTTCCCCTCCAGCTTTGTTGAGATGATACAGGTAACAATGTATCAGTTTAAAGTGTACAGCACTTGTTGATTTGATGCACTTATATATTGCAAAATGATTACCACCTGAGCATCAGCTAACCGCCTCCATCTGGTCACATACTTACCATTTCTATTTTGGGGTGAGAACATTGAAGGTCTATTCTCTTAGCAACTTTCAAGTATACGATACAGTATTGTGAACTATAGTCACCATGCTGTGCATTAGATCCCCGGAAAGTGTTCAATGTTTAACTGGAAGTTTGTAGTACATTTTGACCAACATCTCCCCATTTGCTAATTAGTTCTTCTTCGTTCAATCAGTCCATAAATGCGTGAGGCCCCTTTCTATGCAGCCCAGGGCTCCAAACTGGATTCTCTTCTCAGCTCAGCCTCTTAGTTGGACGACCTTACGTGAACCACTTAATCTCCCCAAGCTTCATTTCACGTCCTCGAGAGAGCTCATGACATTTTCCACTTAGGATGGTCGCGAGAATGAACACAAGTGATGCCTGTAAGAGGTTCTGCATAGGGCTTGATGTAGAAAGGGAGGCACTCAAAAAATGGGAGCTAGGGATTTCCCGGGTAGTCCAGGGGTTAAAACTTCGCCTTCCAATGCAGGGGGTGTGGGTTCGATCTCTGGTCTGGGAGCTAAGATTCCCACATGCCTTGCGGCCAGAAAAGCAAAACATAAAACAGAAGCAATAGTGTAACAAATTCAATAAAAACTTTAAAAAAATTGGTCCATATAAAAAAAAAATCTTTTTAAAAAAATGGGAGTTAATGATAATCATTATAATAACAGGAGAGAAAATAGGTCAGATACTGGTCAAGTGGGCCATTTCAAGGAATTTTGATGAAGTATTGAGTTTCTGGGTTTTAAAAACCATAGGGAGAGGGTGTATAAGGTAATAGCTAAGAGAACTGATTCTGGAGCCACTGATTCTGGAGTTTAAATCTGTATTCCAATTAGGTACCAGCTGTGTAACCTCGTGCCTTAGCTTCCTCATGAAATACCTACTTCTTTAGGATGGTTGTGAGTTTTAAGAGCACTGAAACACAGTGCTGGACCTAAGACAACCCAGCAGAGGGTGAGTGCTACATAAATGTCTGTACATTTTTTGCTGTTGAAGATAATGTTGCAGTGATGTTCTCAACCATTCCTCCAAGTATGTGCATATGTATTTACCTTGGGTGGATTTAAAAATGTGGACCTTGGGGTCAAGGTGCACATGCATTTTTCATTTCGTAGAGCCTGCCAAAATGCAGTTGGATCTGGCTTACCTTCTTCCCTCTTTCATGGAAATCTTGACCTGTGACACGCAGGGGCCTGCTAAGCGTGAGGCATCACAGAAGTGTGGTGTGGTGATGGAGGAGGCGAGCCTCAGACCACCTGAGGTGGAGAGCATTCCCCAAAGCTTACCAGCTGTGTGATCTCAGACAAGTCACTTAACCTCTCTGGTTCTCCCTTTTAAAAAAATCAGGATAACAGTACTTACCTCAAAGGAATGCAGTGGTACACCATACTAAGTACCTGCTTAGCACATGACGATTCGAGCAGTAAAAACAACTAGGAGTTTTAGTTTTTTGAGGAACCTCCATGCTGTTTTCCACAGCGGCCGCCAATTCATGTTTTCACCAACAGTGCACTGGGGTTCTCTTTTCTCTGCCTCCTCACCAACACTTATAATCTCTTGTGTTTTTGATGACAGGTGTGAGGTGATATGTCATTGTGGTTTTCATCTGCATTCCTCTAATATTTAGTGATGTTGAGCCTCTTTTCATGAGCCTGTTGGCCATCTGTATGTCTTCTTTAGAAAAACAACCTCACTTACATGTGGAATCTAAAAAATAACGAAACTCATAGACAAAGAGATCAGATTTATGGTTGTCAGAGGCGGGGGGTGGGGGAATTGAGTGAAGGTGGTCAGAAGGTACAAACTTCCAATTATAAGACAAATAAGTGCTGGGGTGACTGTAGTTAACACTGCTGTGTGGTAGATTTGAAAGATGCTAAGAGAGTAGACCATTCAATCACTGGGAAAGAACATTCTGGTAACTGTATGAAGTGATGGTTGTTAACTAAACTTACTGTGGTCATCGTTTTGCAATATATGCATGTCAAGTCATTATGCTGTAAAACTTAAACCTACAGTGTTATATGTCAATTATATCTCAGTCAGACTAGGAAAAAATACCTATGGACGCGGATGCCTTCAGCACGCCTAGCGTGAGCAAAGAAGGAAACAGTCTGTTTCCATGGAATTCCTTCCAACTAGGATGTGTTTTATACTCACATCAGTTTTTGGAGTTTACAGTGTGGATGTTTCAGTGCCGTAGA